>NW_028086009.1:0-1488622 GCF_014824575.4 Sturnira hondurensis
CCGGGGAGGTGCGCCCTACCCTCGGTCCAGGAAACCGGGGGCCCAGGGGGTGTGCGCGGCTGTAAGAGCCCGCGCGGCTGTAAGAGCCCGAGCCCGCTATGGTGCGGGTCGCCCGGGTGCCGGGGAGGTGCGCGCTATCCGAGGTCCAGGAAACCGGGGCCCGGGGGGCGCGCGCGGCTGTAGGAGCCCGCCGGCAATGGCGCGGGCCACTCGGGAACCGGGGAGGCGTGAGGGACTTGCAGCTGGTCAAGCTGAAGATCAATGCTTGACTCACAGTGTCTCCTAGTCTGCGCCAGCTGAGCAAGGATGCAGACGGTCTGCACAGCCTCGCCACCGGCGAGCAGGGATGGAGCTGATCTGTGCCGGCTGAGTAAGGATGGAGCTCGAAACTGACCCACTTCTGGAGGCCCTGACAGCAGTCCGAGATTCCCTGGGACTGCTCGCAGGCAGGCACGGGCCCCTTGAAGCAGGGAGTGCTCTGGCAACTCTCAGTTCTCCCAAGCCAGCAACCTGACTCCACAGGGTATTGGAGCTTGCTTCCGAATGCTCACTCCTCTCCCTGCCACTACTGGAAGACCGATCTCTTATGGTGTTTTCCAATCTGCGCCCTGCCAGACAGGGGTGGTGCCAGTGACCAGTTCTCTCCCAGAGACGGTGTTGCCCACCCTCGGCTCTCAGAGACCTGGGCGGCCAGCCCGGGCCCTGGCTTGGCCTGGCAGGGGGCCCCGCCACCGCCTCTGTGCTGCTCCCTCGTACCTTGTTGATTTGTGGTTGTCTCCTCTCCTCAACTTCTGGTCATTCAGTGTCCGCTACAGTCTCTGGAGTCCTGCTTTCTTATATGCTGAGTCCCAGTTTAGCATCTGCTGTGTTCTTCCGCAGATCAGCCAGGTCCTTCTCCGGCGAGTGGAGAGAAGCGAAATCCTTTGTCCTACTCCGCCGCCATCTTCCCCCCATCGAGAAGCTATGTCTTGATAAAAGGGAAATTTGGATGATAGTTCTGGAATAGTCTTTACTAAACTAGTTCCAGAGTTGGTGCTTAAGCAAATATATCTAGAGAACACCTTCATAAAAAAATGAACTATGCTTAACTAAGCATTTCCAAACGTATTTGACACAGGATCCAGTTTTTGAATCAAATAGTATACCTTGAAAGACTTTTTTCCTCATAGAACACATTTTAGGAAATATTATTTTAAGAAGGGTAGAGTTAGTGGAAGCTTGTATTTGCTACACTTTAGTATGCTACGGATCTAGGGAAGGAAGATGGTGGAGAAGAGACTGAAGACATAAGACAAAGGGCAACAGTTGTTTGTTTGTTTTAAATTTTATTTATTTATCTTTAGAGAGGAAGGGAAGGAGAGAAGGAGGCAAACATCAATGTATGGTTGCCTCTCGTGTGTCCCCTGCTGGGAACTGGCCTGCAACCCAGGCATGTGCCCTGACTGGGAATCGAACCGTGATCGTGTGGTTCGCAGGCCCGTGCTCAATCCACTGAGCTACACCGCCAGGGCTTGCTTGTTTGTTTTTTACCAAAAATCCAGACAAGGCATAAAAGGATGAAATGTAAAATCTTTCTACTGAAAAGAATTGTTTCTAAGCCAGCAATTTAAGGATCATTTGTTGACATTTTATTTTAACAAGGTTCCCAGGAGATGTGTTTGTACATCAACATTTGAGAAACATTAGTCTAAAAAGGAGATCAGAGACCTGAAGAATGTACGAAAATGTTAGAAATAGCTGCTGTCAGGAATGTAATAGGGACTTAACAAGAGTCCATTTGATACTGATTCTAGTCCATGGTTTGTTTGGTTGTCATTTAAGTTTCTCCAGTGAAGCTCGGAGCTTAAAAGAAGAGAAACAGAACTATGGTTGTGACCCGGAGCTGGGTACTGACAGAAGAAACATTATTGAAGAAGAGGAGAGCAGGAACTTCTAAAGCCAGAAGGAAACCCATGGGGTGGGGGTGGGGGTGGGGTGGGGTCAGGAAAAACCTCAAGAGCAAAGTGATAGATAAGAAGTTGGTTTGGAATCATGGAGTTAGTTTGGGGATGTCAATCATTAAGGTAGAACACCTTTAAGCAATGATTTTATGTAACTTTGTGTGGTAGTTGAAGTGGAGTGAAAATGTAAATCTTGGAAACTGAAAGTCAAAGAGCTGATGAATTTAGAAATTAGAGCTCTAATTTTCTCATCAGCATGGACGTTGCAGTAGTCAAAAATAAAGTCAGGGAACAGGTGGGAAGGTGAAAGGCTGTTGGGTAGAACCTCAATCCAGCCAAACTCCATCGTTAAGCAGAACCAGATAAAAATAAATTCACTTCTTTGCTCTCTACAGCTCTCAGCAGGATAAAAGCCCAAGGACAGACCTTAGGAAAGGGAACATAAGTAGGAGAAGAGATGATAAGAAAGGTCCAAGGGTAGAGTTTTTCCTGTCCACAGAATTGTCATGCACAATGCTGAGTGGCTCTGAATATCCCTCCTCTGTGCCCCAGATTGGATCGGAATATGCCGATGTAAACCCAAATTAATGTTTTCACTGTGTTTATACTCTTCTAGATTTTATATGTGACCTGACAGCCAACAGTAAGACTTGTAGGTTATGGCTTTTTCCTCACTGGCTGTCAGGGATCAATACGTAAAAGTGGGATTTTAGGGTGAAACCAGGATTCGTTTTAGAAGAAGCGGTAGAGAAAATGCAAAGAGAAGTTTCAGTGCAGAGAGCAGTTTGGTCACAACTAAAGAAAGATAATAAGAAAAAACTTTAACCCCGGCTGGTGTGTCTTAGTGAATTGAGTGTTGGCCTGTGAACCCAAAAGTCACCAAGTTCGATTCCCAGTCAGGGCACATGCCAGGGTTGTGGGCCAGGTCCCCAGTTGGGGGCCTGTGAGAAGCAACTGATCAATGTATCTCATGCACATTGCGATGTTTCTCTTTCTCCCTTCCTTCCCTCCTTCCAAAAAATAAATAAATAAAATCTTTAAAAAATGAAAACTTCACAGCTGTGCAGGATATTACTACTACTGCTACTATCACTGCTACTGGTAAAACACTGGCTATTTTCCAGGGACTTCTAAGCACCTTGCCAGAATAATTCCATAAGGCTGGTACTGTTAACACATCCTAATGACAGATGAGAAAACTGAAGGAGAAAGATGTTAAGTAATTTGTTTGAAGCCATGCAAGCAGTATGAGGTACAGCCAGGATTTGGACCTAACTAGCTACCATATTTTGCTGTGTATAATGTGCTCCAGTGTATAGTGCACACCCATGGTTTTATGCACATTATATTTGGGATTATGATACCCATTACTATACCCAGGGTATAGTAATCATTATACCCATGTATAATGCACATGTTTATTTTTTCCTCAAAAATGTGGGCAAAAAGTATGCATTATACCCAGCAAAATACAGTAATTCCAGATTCCATGCTCATAACCACCCCACAACACACACCACCTGTATGGACTTGCAATTGCCCATGCAGTTCAGCCTATCTCATCCTTATCATCACCGATAGCTCTTATGCAATGATTTGTAATTTATAGGGTATTACCTTCATATGATGAGAAATCTTTTAGAACTTAAATTGAAATATATGGTTTCAACATCCAATTCCTTGCTCTCCAGTCTTGCTACTCCTCTGAGTGTGCTCTAGGCCAGCAACACCAGCATCACTCAGGAGCTAGTTACTGGACCAGAATCTGAATGTTAACAAGTTTCCCAGGAGGGTCTACACTAATGTTTGACAAATTCTGAGCTACAGTATTCTATGTTGCAATGTATTGCCAAGCAAGACAATTTCTGAGAAAGTGTGAAGAGTTTTTACTATTGGGGCCTTCCTATTTTCCCCTCCCATGATTCCACACTCCTCCTCTGGAAACCTATATCACTTTGAAGGCTTTCAGAAGCAAATATCAGAAAACCATATAAATGTAATGGGCTTCAACTATGAGGAAATACATTACCTCACATAACAGGATGTCAACAATTCAGAGTTCAAGGCTTCCTGACTCTGTGGCTTATCCATGCCATCACCAAATTCCTTTCATGAGCTTTGACTGCAGGCTGGTTCCTCTGGGTCATAAAATGGTTGCAGCCCTTCCAAGTTTTACCTTCCTTCACAGAGCCACTGAGAGAAAGAATAAAAGGACACTCTCCTTTTTGTGCCTGCTTTACAGGTGAAGGAAACATTTACTAGAAAGCATCCAGATTTCCTCCCATGTTTTACTCCCCAGAGAGGTATTGCTTGTTACCTTCCAAACAAACTTCTGGGCTTGGGAAAGAGATTACTTGGACAAGTTTACACTAATACCTGGGTTCGACTGGATGCTGGGGAATCACACATGTGGTCACTTTGGAATCCCAGGCATGTGCACTGCCACTCACTGGCTCCTAGGAAATTACCACTCAGATCTGCCATCCTGGTTTTCTGGCTTTCTGCCTTCTTCCCCTCTCCACTCTGGACCTGCTGGGTAATCTTATAAATATATTCATAGGATATTGATGACTAGTTAGATTTTGCTAATTTAATCCAGCTAAAGTGCTAAACCAATTCCAGGAGACTGATCCCAGTTGTTTAGAGAGAAATATCCCTTCAGTGCCAAGTTAAGCTCACCCATAGACATATGAAAGAATGCTCAACATCACTAGCCGTCAAAGAGATGCAAATTAAAATCACAATGGCCATCATTAACGAATCAACAAACAGCAAGTGCTAGGGAGGTTGTGGCGAAAAGGGAACCCTAGTATAATGTTGGTGGGATTGCAGCCTGGTGCAACCACTGTGGAACACAGTATGGAATTTCCTGAAAAAACTAAAAATGGAACTGTATTTTGATCCAGTGATTCCACTGCTGAGATTATACCCCAAGAATATTGAAACACCAATTCAAAAGTACCTATACACCCCAATGTTTATAGCAGCATTATTTACAATAGCCAAGTGCTAGAAACAGCCTAAGTGCCCATCAGCAAATGAGTGGATCAAAAAAACTGTGATACATTTACACAATGGAATACTTCACAGCAGGAAAAAAGAGCGAACTCCTATTCTTTGTGACAGCATAGATAGAACTGGAGAGTGTTATGCTAAGTGAAATAAGCCAGGTGGTGAAAGACAAATACCATATGATCTCACCTATAAGTGGAACCTAATGAACAAAACAAATTAGCAGAATAGAACCAGAGACATGGAAATAAAGAAAAAACTGACAGTGACCAGAGGGGAGAGGAAAAAGAGATAACAGGAGGAAAGAGGGGAAGGGGCAAGTCAAGGAGCCTATTTAAAGGACCCATGGGCATGGACAGTGGGGCAGGGATTGACTGTGGGAGTGGGGGGTGGAGGCAAGGGAGAGCAATGGGGGGAAACGTGAGACGACTGTAATTGAATAATAAAAAAAGTTCAAAAGGCAACTATAGCTAGATAGAAAAATGAAATAAAAGAAAAAAGACTTCCATTGCTTGATGAAGCTTGGAATGTCAAGAACACTGAATGCAGGGACCCAGGGTTCAGTTGTAAATCACGCCTGGTGGTACCATGCAGATGTGCACAAATCATTTCCCCAAGCTGAGCCTTGGGTCACTCATCTTGGAAGTGATCAGCCTTTGGCCTGGTGCACCTCAAACTATGAGGACCACAAGTGATAATGCATAGGAGGAATGTTAGAAAGCCAAGGTACAGAGCTGCAAATTACTACTCCACTGGGCCATCGCTTCCCAGGACAAGGAACAGTGGTGCTGGGCTCTAGATGTTGCATATGGATGACTGATTGTGTTTTTACCTTTCTGGTGAAAGGTATTTGAATTTTACCTGACAAAGCATATCCTACAGTGTCTATACTGTATAAATAGCAGGTCTTCTGGTGGTCTTTTCAAAGTCCTACAAATACCCTAGTCGATTTATGAAAATTTACCTCCACTCTGGTCATATACGAAGAAAAATGGCAGGTTTTAAAGACATTCCCTTCATTTACTTTTAAAAATTAAAATATATTTATTCTTCTGATTATAGAAAGTAGTACTCATTACATAAAGATTAAAAAAGTATAAGACACAAGTTTAAATCTTATATAATCCTATCACTCAGACATAACCACCAATAAAATCTTGGCATCTTTAATGCTGTTGACTTTGCATATATATTAGTTTATATTCTATTCTACTCATATATGCACACACACAGTTGTATAATTAAAATCGAGTTATATACATGTACTAAATCAATCTGATGAAATTAGTGCTCTATTTTGCACTAATTTCTACGATATCATACTATTTTTTATGGTGGCCTATAAGTTCTTTGTGTGGATATAAAATAATAATTTAGCCCTGGCTGACATAGCTCAGTGGATTGAGCACGGGCCTGCGAACCACACGATCGCGGTTCGATTCCCAGTCAGGGCACATGCCTGGGTTGCAGGCCAGTTCCCAGCAGGGGACACACAAGAGGCAATCATACATTGATATTTCTCTCCTTCTCTCCTTCCCTTCCCCTCTAAAGATACATAAATAAAATCTTTAAAAAATAATAATGATTTAGCCAATTTTCTGTAAACGAAATACTAGGTTTTTCCTATAGAATTTCTATCATTGTTCCTTCCCGGAGAAGTCAGTACTTATTGTCATTTTTAGAAGTCTGTTTTGGAAAAAGAGATGAGCTTCAGAAATCCTACTTCTTCCCACCTGAATGACAATGTGTGATGCTGCAGAGATCAGATGTTTCGGAGCCAGAGAGGTGAGTGGCATCTGACCAAATAGCATCTGCGTAATGGTAATTACGCTCTGGCCATTATCTGAAGTGCCACTGTGGCTCTGAAGGGCAGTAGGGAAACAAACACGCATCGTGCTGCCGCCCATCAGCCCATCAAGCAGAGCAGACTTGTTAGAGCGCTGCAGAAATTCAATCATTTCAAAAGGAAAAAAAGTCCTGTCCTTCTTCTGATTTGGGCAACTTTTCTTTAAATATAAAACTTATCATATATAATTTTCAGCCATCCTGCTTTACCCATCAGTGCCATAAATTTAGCTACAGAGCCAGAGATTGAATGTAGGAGTTCTCTAGTCTACAAAATTCTTTTGCCCCTGAAGTTGGAGTGTGAGTTACCAGTTTCAGAGTTTATGAGAGCAGGTTTGCCTGCCTAATGGAATGGCCCTGTCACTCTCAATGTTTTCAGACCAGAGGAGGTTTGTATTTTGTCACTAAAGTTCTCAAGGAAGCCATCCAAGGAAGTCACACAATAGGTACCTGTTCTCTTACTCCCCAATCTCTCGAGACCAGATATGCTCACTGTCATTTCTTAGGCTTTCTTCTGCTCTTTCCCACATTAATCATAATCATTAATCTCTCACTTCTTCACCACTTCCTTTACAAAAGATGTACCAACACCCGGATCTCTTTACTCTCATACTCATGAAAACATTCCTTTAAACAAAACCCCATTCATTCATACGTGCTAACAATTGCAATGATAATTCTATATTATACCCCCAAACTCAGTGGCTTCCATTAGAAACCATTTATTGTGAGCTGTGGATCAATTGCTCTATGCTAGGCTGAGAGCAGGTCAGCTTTGGACTCCAGGTTGGATTCAGGTCTGCCCGACATTTCTGTCATCCTCTTTGGACCAGCAGCCACCTAGGCATGCTCTCATCGTGGTGAAAGGAAGGAGCACGATGGGACAAGTGGGAATATTGCATGCCTGCAATGGTCTTGGCTAGAACTGACACACTTGTTACATCTTTCACACTTCATTGGGCAAAGAAAGTTCCATGGCCAACTTCACGCCAAAGGCATAGGAGAGAAAAGAGCAGAACAGCAAGATCAGATGACAAAGCGTACACACGTATAATTCTTACCCAGGGAGGGTATGAAGAATAGCAGAAAAAAGATCTAAACTGCCACACATTCTGAGCCTGCTAACAAACTGTTGGCCTTTCTTAGGGAATTTATTGACAAAAGGAACCAGCTTTAAGACAAATTCCAATGAAATTCTAAACAGGCTATTAACAGGAAGCAATGTATTCGAGATACGAATAGTCCAGAGTTCCTTGAAAAGGGAACACCCTTACCTACTTGTAAAGTAGAATCAAAATGATAGTGACTCGCCCTGGCTGGTGTAGCTCAGGGGATTGAGCATGGGCCTGCGAACCACACAATCGTGGTTCGATTCCCAGTCAGGGCGCATGCCTGGGTTGCAGGCCAGTTCCCAGCAGGGGACTCACAAGAGGTAACCATACATTGATATTTCTCTCCTTCTCTCCTTCCCTTCCCCTCTAAAGATAAATAAATAAAAACCTTTAAAAAAACTGATAGTAACTCCATGGATGAAAAAAGCACCCCCAGGAATAATCTTGGGTGTGGGATTATAATGGACACTCAGATTCAAATCCCATTTTTGCTAGTTTCATGACCTAATATTCCTAAGTCTTAGTTCCTTCATCTGTAAGATGAGAAATTAGTCATAACCACCTCTTTGCATTGATAAGGGGACAAAGTGAAATACTGTAAATGAATTACTGTTTTTCTGGTAAAGTGTCTAGGACATAGTAGGCAGACCTCCCTTCATTTCTATCTTATCTTTCAGAAAGGGGTTGCCATATTGGCTCTCATCTGATAGTGGAGTAAACTACATCTGCTAAATAATTGATCCAGAAGCACATAGCATGCTCCCTTTTGCTTTGTGTATTTCCTGTCAGTTTTGATGTCTTTTTCATTGAAAATGGCTCTAACACAGCCCTCTAACCTGTATAAACATAGCTACTAGCCTTTAGATACATCCTAGATCTCAAGGGTTAGGAAAAATGGGTTAAAAATGCAGTGACACTTTATGGTATTCCTGGCAACTAAGCTATAAATAGCTCTTTGCACAAAGTTTTCTCCTTCGTTTCCAGAGCTGCAACACATGGCAGATCCTTACAGTGGGACCAAGCTAAAGCAGTTTCCTCTTCAACAGAAGTGACCCACTAACCATTACTTTCACTTTCACCAAGTCCTCATAAATTATTCTATATTAATTCAATCTTTAATCTGGATGCAAAATTCAGTGCAATTCTTATGCATTAAATGATAGGTTTTCACTGAAATTGCCTAGCATATAAGAGCTAAACATAATCCTTTGAATATGGAAAAATACTGAAATGTCTGTCTAAAATGATTTTTAAAAACCCCTTACACATGTATGATTACTCATAGTCTAGGAATCTGTAGGTTATCTCACTTTCAGTAATGTTGATACTTACGTCTTTTAAATGGGGCAAACACCCTCACAGAGGCCGGCAACACAAACAATGTTCCCAAGGTCACTGCTAAGGAATGGCCAAGGCTAGGTTGAATGTTGGCTTTCCTACTCTAAACCCAGCAACCTTCTTCAGTCTCAGCCACTTGCTTTCAGGAGTCAGCTGCTGATCCAAGTGATAGATCACAAAACTACAGGATGGCACAAATGATTCCTACTGTTACCACCTGTTTTAGGAAAGATCAGCTCTTTTTAAAAAGCAGAGTGCTTTTTACTTATCAACATAGCTCGTTGAGCTGTTGGGGAAGTGAGACACCAATAGGAGGAGACAAGCTTGACAGTATGCTGGATTTGGGGAGAATTGTTATAGATTATCTTGCACAGCCTGGGGACCTGGGAAAGACCAACTATGATCTGCTGATCAAGTTTCCATTTTAGTTTTAAAATGCATGCATTTGCTGAAAAATATGATTCTTATGTCAGTATGCATATACTTTATATAATGAATGGAGTCTTAAAATTACGCAAAATAATTTTACAACATGAATTATTATATGTGTATACTAGGATTGCTTACTCCTTCCTGGAACCTTAGCACCAGCAAAAACCCTCTGAACCTCATGCAAAGCCCCATTTTACAGATGAACACTCGGACCCAGAGACGGTAAGGAAGTACCCCACATATAGGAATGATAGACTAGAACCCAGGGCTTCTGGGTTTCAGCCAAGTGTTTTTCCCATTGTGCTAGTAAAAAAATAAATAAATAAAAATATTTATAATAAATCATTTTGCAAAGAAAATGCCATTTAACTCTTATTCTGATTCTTGACAGTAGATATCAAACTGCTTTTAGTAGAATGCATATATATGTATATACAGATGGATACGACTATATTTATTTTGGTTTCCATGGTATCTATTTACTTGCTTCAAATTATTAGAGCCTCCACAGTGTGGGCTTATTGTTTTTAATCCCCAGCAGTTGCCAACATATTTATGATATTGCCATACGCATACTGGGTACTTGATAAATATTTGTGGTTGCTGATGGAACTGCCCCTGCTGATAAACTACTGTTGAAAAAGCCCGAGGTCCATATTAGAGAGAAGCTTTTCTCTTCTAAACTATCGATTGTCTATTTCATGACATTTAATAAAAACTTTCCATTACCAGTTGCATAACAGCAATTAAAACCCTCATCAAATCTATCTTAACTGCTTAGAGTCTTCCACTGGGGAGCATTTTCCTTGGCAAACATCTGCAATAAAAGGCTATTTAATCTTCATAACTGAAACAGTCAGTTATGCTAATTCGTTTCATTTAGTGTCGGTTTACATTGGAAGCACACACAGCTTTGGTCCTTTGGAAAGATACCGAAAACAGCACGGCTCCTCCTGCAAAAATAGCTGGTAGTGAGGTCCCTGTCACTGGAATCAGCCATACTTGGTTGGACGACTAAATACCCACAAAGCCTTTCAACTAGAGATTCTTTATTTCTAGGCTCTCTTATCCTAAAAATAATGCACTCAAACACTGACAGAGCCATCCCACATTAACATTCTGGAGCCAGGTTGCAGAGATGGGTAGGAGTCTCTACTTATGCCTCATTGTTCTTTTAAAAATTCTTTAGATTTGCTCCACTTTACAATAAGACGGGGAAATACACATTTTTGAGCATTTAAGTAAAAATTAGGCAAAATACAAAACAAAAAAGAGGTGAGCCACTCCAAATTGCTAGGTGGCGGGTTTAATAAGAAGGGGACTTCCATGAGATGCTTGTCTTAGGTATCTGCCAGATAAGTAAATCTCTGCACCTGCCTGCCAGAATCTTAAAGGTTTATTATAGAGGCCTTGCCTGGGTTTAGTCACATATTCAGTCCAGATAGTCTCAACATCACCTACTTTTGTCCTTGAAACAGCTTCTAGTGTGGGCATGGTGGGCAGAATGTACATTCCAAAGACGGGGGCAGGGTGAGGAGCCTCTGAGTTCCTGGGTCCAGCTTGCAAGCCCATCTGCATTCACACTCTTGGTGACCTCCTCCAGCAGGTCCTCAGAGCTGACTCATCTTAACACTGGAAGTCAGCACCCTTTTTCCAAACTTTCCCAGTTTCCTCCATCCCATAGCTCCTGGCAACTACTTTTCTATGAATTCAACCTTTTCTTAACTTTTTAAGATTCCACCTGTAAGTAATACCATGCAGTATTTGCCTTTCTCTGTCTGGCTTATTTCACACAGCACAATACCATCCAGGTTCATCCAGGTTGTTGCAAGCTACAGAATTTCTTTCTTTTTAAGGACTGAATGATATTCTGTTACATAGATATAGGTATAGGTGACATATATAAACATATAGATATTATATGGACATGTATACACATAGTTCACATTTTGTTGACTCAGCCATCCGCCTGCAGTACTGTAGCCTGGTTCTCCCCCTTGACTATTGCGAATAATGCCGCAATGGATGTGGGAGTGCAGACATCTCCTTTGGGAGATGATTTAGATTTCTTTGGATGTATACCCTGAAGTGGAATTGCTGGACCACATGGTGATTTTATTTTTAATTTCTTGAGGACCCTCCACACTGTTTTCCATGGCTGTAACAGTTTACATTCCTACCAAACAGCACCCAAGGGTTCCCATTTCTCCACATTCTCTTCATCATTTGTTAGCTCTTATGTTTTTGAAAGTAGTTGTTCTAGCAAGTATGAGGTGATCACTCACTGTTGTTCACACTTGCCTTTCCCTAATGATTAGTGATGGTGAGCACCTTTTCAAGAGTACGCTTTTCAAGTACTCTTTGGCCATTTGTATTGTCTTTTTTGGAAAACTGTCTATTCAGGTTGCTTGCCCACTTTTTAATTGGGTTACTTTTCCCGCCGTAGGTCGCCTTTTCATTTTTTTAACCATTTCCTTTGCTGTGCAGAGTTTTGTAATTTGATGTAGTCTTGCTTGTTTACTTTGCTTTTGTTGCCTTTACTTTTGGTGTCATATCAAAAAAAAAAAAAGGAATTCCAAACTCTCTTTGTGTAAACCTTCTCTTCGTATACTAAAACATATTTTCTATTAATTTCATATTCCTAATACTGTCTCATCAAGAACTTTCTCGCCTGCTTCAAAAAGGACTGCTTATAATTTAGGCCTTTTGCAAAGCTGTCTTCTCGAGATCTCCCTGCAACTGTCGTCCTCAGGATCTTACCCTCCTATCTGTTGTTAGAGACAGGAACGTGAGAGCGTTCAGGGGGTATGGTAATCCCATTACTCTCTCCCACTTCCACAACTAAAGTGTTGCCTATTTTTAAGCCTTTGGGCATTTTTGTGACACAATTTGCTTCTCTGCTTTCCCTATTGTTGGCTTAGAATTTAGTTTTCTTAAAACTGATAAATTAGTTACCACTCACACAGCATTTTGCTTTATAGCTACAAAATTGTGTTGCTATGTCTTCTTTTCCTTTGTCTTTATGAGCAGCATGCTGCCTTAGTTTCCCATAGTTTTGGAAAGGAGAGCAGATATAAATATCAATTTTTAATCTATCAGGCTGAAATTATAGATAGAAGTTGGCAAACTAAAAAAATACATAACCCAAGTTGTTCAAATATTTCCAAACGTTATACTTCCCAAATTTGTCAATAATAAGACTCTTCAGAGAATTTATTAAAATGCATATTCCTCAGTTTTGCATTAGACTTACTGAATTGCAATCCTCAAAGAAAATACCAGAAAATTTGTGTTGCTAGCAAGTGCATAAAGTGATGATAATCAGCCAATTTGTGAAACACCATTTCGAGACATATGAAATAAATGAAAATTTCATTAATAATCCTATGATGTTAGCATAGTCGTCATATGAAAAATAAATAAGCATTTGTATACAGACACACATACAAACTCTAAGTCACTTTTAATTATAAACATACATTAAAAACTTGTACATAAATATTAGCAATTTGAATGTAGCATTATAATAAAAGAATAATAAATTTTTACCAAGTTATGAGTCTTCATAAAATTGCTAGGATGTGTCCGGGTTAGAAAGGGTGTTTTCTTTTTTCATACAAATCACAAACTAACTCTTTAAAGAAGAAAATCTGTTGCTATCTCAGTATATGCCAAAAAACATCATATAATAATTAACATACATTTCAGAAAGTAAGAGAACAAACATCCTTCTGGGAACAAAAAGAAAATTCTTTGACCAAGTTAAGTGCTATCTACCAGCAACTAACAAAATTCTTACTCAATTAACCAACAGCAGAACAAATTTAATGGAAGGCAGGAAAAAGGCAAAGATACCACTATTATCTCTACCATTGAAGATAGTCCTGGAAGCCTTCATTAATGCAATAAAGTAAGAATAAATAATAGAAGTACAAATATAGCAAAGAAAAACTACTCTTTGATTTTCTACTTAGAAAATATGAGAGGATTATCTGAAAAATAATGAGAATACATTCAAGTGTCTGCAAACAAAATCAACATTAAAAAATTCAATAGAATTCTTAAATACTTACAGTAGTTAACTAGAAAATAGATAACGAATTGACATACAAATGAGAAGTCAAAAACCATCCACGATAAAAGTACCATTTCAAATTAGTGAAGAAATGAGGGAATAAGCAGAACATTATTTTGGAAAATACAGTCATTTAATTTAGAAGAATCCCATCTAAAAAATAGAAAAGTGTGCTAAGTATGTGACCAGGAAATATTTGGTAAAAGGTATATAAGTGGATTGATAGGCCTATTTAAAAATTAAATTTACCAAGCATATTTAAAAATCTCAAAAGAGTAATTAAAGGTTACATTTCTCTAATTAGGAAATATGAATTAAACCACCAATCAAATGTTTCCTCATTCAGAGTGGCAAGATTTTTTAAAAATTGGTAACATTTTGTGTTGGTGAGAATGGTAAGAACAACACTGATAACTTCTGTGGTACTATAGAATTTTAAAACCCATTTGAGAGGGTTTGGTACCATGTTCCAAAATTTAAAATACATGAACCATTTATCAGGTATTCCATTTTTAAAAACCTCTCACATAGAAACACTCTTATGTAAGCACAGAAATCTATCTCAAAATGTTAACTGAGTAATTATTTTTAAGGGCAACAATATGTTGAACATAGCCTACACATTAATCAAAAAGGAAATTTGAACTGTTAGGCATACCCTATGAAATACCGTAAATCCTTAGAATAATTGCATATATATGCCATTATCAAAAAATCCCCATGACATCCTAAATAAAAAATCAAACTACAAGAAAACATAAAATGGTACCATTTATAGGAAATTTAAATTTAGAAATCTAAAAGGTTATATATAAATTATTGACAGTAGTTAACTCTACTAAAAAGAGTGAGTGTTGGAGACATTTAGCTTTGTGGTCATGTTTTAAAACAAAATTAAATACCCATCATAGTGCTTCAGAAATTGTTTAACTAGAAAAGTAGTCCTAGTTTCCCAAATTCATTAGGTGTTATCATGAGAGTTTTCTCTTAAAATATTAGTGCCTGTAGTTGTTTATCTTCATCTAAATGGGAATGTGGCTTATGACTTCCACCTCACTTCCAAATGGTTTGACCAAAGGAAAACCTTGCATGTCATGCCTTCCCAGGGCTACCAACTTGACCCTCTCTCTGTCCTACTAGTCTTTATTCATCCCCTCACATCCTGAGAGATCTATACCCCAGTTTTCTCTCATGACCAACTAAAGCTTTTCTCAAGCAGAGAGAATTAACAGCACCTGTGTGCTATTTTCCTGAGGATTTCCATACAAACCATAGTAGAGAAGGAAACTTTCACTTTATAATGGGATGAAGGGGGGGTTAGTAAAAATCTAAACAGAAGGTCTTTCTAGGCCTTGCTTCTTGGCATTATCTTTAAATAACTGAGTCTTCTTTATTTCTTCTGACTTAATTATGAAGTTAGATACTACCCACTAGCATTTTTTCCCTTTTCCTTTTTCTTTCTATAGCTTAAGCATTTAACAAATAAAACTCAAATGATGTCATAGACCAAATCTGGGTATGACTGATGGCAAAAAAATATAGAGGGAAAGGGAAAACACCAAGCAAAGGAGTAAAAGTGTGCTACAAATGTTTGGATATAGGTAAAAATAAGTCAAGTAGGTATTTACACTTTAAATACTGTGCTGAATGTTCTGCTACTCTAAACCCTTCGTGGCAGATCAATACCGTTTACACCACTCACTCGCAGCAAGCAGTAAATGTCTCTCACCTCACCTGTTTCCAACCATTTACCATTGTTAAAAAGATGTCTAGAAACATCATCCGGGGTGATTTCTCCTAAACAGAAAATGGGTCGATTAGTCTTGGTGATGTTCGCTGCATGGAAACAGAACCCAGAGGACAAAGAGGAGGAAAAAACCACACAGTGAATGTACCTGTGTTTGTTTTCAAGTTCATGAAAATCAGGTTGGACTTCGGGGTTCAGAAAAAATGTACTGGAAAAGGTAAAAAGAAAAAATAATCTACCCTAATCAGGTGGCTCGCTTGGTTGAGGCATCATCCCATGCACCGGAAGTTTGCGGGTTCTGTCACCAGTCAGGGCACATCCCTAGGGGCACATTCAGAGGGTGACTGGCTGATGTTTCTCTCTCACATCAATGTCTCCGTTTCTGCCTCTCTCCCCTCCTCTTCTCTCTCAAATCAATAAATATGTCCTCAGGTACAGATTTAAAAAATCTGCTCTTGTATTGTATTACTAGCCTGTTTGATACATTTGTCCTATGGATTGCTTAAAATATTGATTATGATGTGAGTATATTAAATTAAACAATAACTCTGAACTTCCAGTCCTAGACATTTGTCATGTCAAATCTCCTGAGCAGCAACGGAAATTGGTGATCAATGCCATTTAAAAAGGAACAGATATTCATTATTAATAAACATGGCAAGGCTGAAATGAGGTAATTAAGTAGAAATAAATTAAGTTCTACTCCATTCCAAGGGAAAAACCTGCCAGGATTGATTGCTGCCTTCATTTAATTAACGTTTTAGTGCAATTCAGAAATAGTAGAAAGACTGAGGAGTAGCACATGCTATATAAAGTTCCAAAAAGAGAATGTGAATATTTTAGAATTTTTTTAAATTGCTTTTTTGCCAAGCCTCACATTGCCTACCTTAATCCCTTAGTTCCAGCAACGTGATGTTTGCTTGAGTGGACTTTATTGAGTCCATTGAGTGGTCTCGAATCCATTTCTGCTTCTGTAACCCAGGTAAAGGGAGGAATGAAACTTTAACTTCTGGCCTGGGTAAAGTATGGCTAAGTTGAGGCCTCTTTTAGTTTGTGGATGTGTTCAGTTTTCCTGAGGCCCAGTGGGAAATGCACTAACCAGTTTGTTGGCAACTTGGCCAACTCTATCTAATTCATGACTGCCTTGCAGTGGAGAAGCTGTGAACTACATTTCCTAGACTCCTCTCCCCCTCAATGTTCTAGGTTCCAGTCAATAAGAAGCACTTACATAAGAGTTGGAAGGTGCTAGCAAAAGTGAGATCGGTATGCTACAGGCAGATTTGTGGGATTAGCGCAGATTTCCAGCTAATCTTTGGTACTCACCCTTTTCTTGTGGGCTTGACAGCATGTTTCCCAAAGATTATTAATATCTGCAATGGCTTCTAGGTAAAAGGTTGAGAATCTTCTGTTTCAGAAATAAGTTACTCTCTGGTATTCCCTGATTTATATTCCTCTGTGGTGTACAATGACTGATAGGTCTAATTTCCTTTGCTAAAATCCTTCACACTTGGAATCCTAGAGGTGCTTCTATTTTTCTTTCCGAATTCTCAGACTGATGTATCATTGCTGGGATCACTTTTGGATAACTGGAATGAATCACCCCTCCCCATCTTTGATATATAACTTATCCAGAGAGCAGGATTCAAAGCTAGAATTACAAGAACTAGAATCTTCTTAAGTCTCTTGCCTTGCTCACTCTGAACATGATATGATATGTCTTGTGATGAATAAAGAACCCATGATACCAATCACTATGAATACTTTTTCTGCATATCAAAGTTGTCCCTGACAGCCAGGATAGGGGGCAGAGAGCGTCAGGGCACAGTGACGTTCTCACGGGAGAGTGGAGGCAAAGGAGCATTCAGGAAGAAGACTGAGGCTACCGGAGGGTGTGTTTACCACGGCACATAGTTTCTCGGGTGACAGGGAAAAGGTACGAGGAAAGTGAAGATGTATGCCAGAAGAAGGAGGGGTTTAGAATGAAGTGGGAGCCAGAGGTGGCAACCCAGATGTGAAGCATGCAATTTGCTGATATAAAATGTTATAATAATCAGTTTAGTTGGTATTCTTCTGCAAAAACAGTGTGACTAAATGACATAGTAGTGGGACATCATTCATTTATTTAGAAAGCCTTTACTAGTTCTTATGTTCCAGTAACTGTATTGGATGAAATGTTCATAAAAATAAACAACAATAATTATTATTGCTTTTAAAATGTTCTCCAAAGAAAGAGAGTTTATTTAAAAAAAAAAAAACAGTGCAATTCTAACTGGATTGTACCAATTCAATTGAACCTAGAAAATCATCTGCTTTCTACAGAAAATTTTTTAAAATATTCAGCATCCAAGCAGTTAGGATGTTCTCAAAGTTCTTATGCCTCCCTGCGGATAATCTATGTTGCCCACTGTGTCCAAATTGAATGTCTTAATTAACACTCTTGGTTGCAAGCAATAAAACTGACTCGATTAATTTTAAGAATAAAAAGAAAATTGTTGGTCATCTACTGAGTGTTGCAGGTTGGATTCTCCAGAAGTAGATGCTGAGAGGGAAGTTGGCATATAGGAAATGTATTGGGGATCCAAATCTGTGGAAACAAGGGGATGGGACTAGGAATGGTTGGAGGGAGAAGACGAAGTGTAATGTGGACCTGGCATGGCCTCAGTCAAACTCATAAGGAACTGTGGGGCATATAGAGAATCTATCTAAATTTTCCCATGGCGGGTGTAAATGGCTGAGACTTTTTCCACCGACTGTGAACAGAAATGGATATGGGCCATCCTGGGAAGGGTACGTTTTGAGGAAAATAGTCTCTGCAGCCTAGGGAGAGCCAGAAGGAAATGACAGCTTCCTCGGAAGTCAAGACAGCAAGACCTTTCTTGCAGAGAGATGTAGGCCGCACATCTTCATCTGCTCCGCACTAAGTTATCTCGTGTTGTCCAAGGAAAGGGAGAATATTCAGTCAGGTTTTCCAGAAAGTTGGGAACTAGGGCAACTCTGCACTAAAGCAGAACATTTTGTGGACTGTTTCCACATATTTGTCTTTAACTTCATTGACCTTTCATTTTTTTCTGTAATCCTGTTATCTTTCAATTCTAATCCTTCCCCCCCCCCAAAAGAATTTGATTGGCTCAGATTTGATCAGGTGGTCAGCCCTGGGCCAGTTCTTTGCAGGGAACCTCTTTCGGTGTCAACACGGCTTTCAGGGCCCTACGAGTAGGTAATTGGTGGTGTTGGTGGTGAACTAGTTCTCCGGAAAGAGAAACTGGCTCTTGGATTTGGATACTTCAAAAGATAATCTTGCAATCAGTAGCCATTATAAGTGTCCTGTGATTAATCTCCCAAGGATTTTTGTTTGGGGACTACAACCAACAGGTACCCTAAGATTTTTGCTGAAGGGAAGGTATATGCAAAACCTGCTCTTGCCCAAGCTTCTCAAAAGACGTGGATAAAATATCTCACCCCAATAATACTAAATGTAGTGAGTTTGGAGTTTCTATTGACAGAATTTTTCTGGTACCAGATTCCAAGAGAATGTGCTAGGATTCCAGGTGTGACAATACGCTTTCGTGCTGAATCACTCTGAGCAGTCTCTAGGGGGTAATACGAGGTATCCAGGAGGAAGATATCTAAGTGAGGCTGGACAGAAAGACAGACATGTGTTCCAGGAACTTTGGGTGTCATATTCTTTCATTATTGCTTCAGACATTCATCACGGAAATACAAGATGTGACTACTCCAAAACAAAGGAAGAGCTACAAGGCTTTTTAGAGCTACTCAGTTTCTATTTTTGTAGAGATGAAAGGCTACAATTACTGAAAAATTCCCTGGCCCACCAGATAAAGGTAAGTGAGTGCTCCGTAGAAACAGAGAAGAGTGAGGGTTAAGTATTCCTTGAAGTCCGAGTCTGTGCTAGTACGTTATGATGAATGAAAATTACTGCCTTTTTTAAAATTTAAACCATGGATACTTCACTTTATAGTGTTGAAGCTTTGCTTTTCCATCAAAGGCCATATGGCAGAAATACACCAACTGTTTACTTCTCAAAAGAAATGCCATTTATAGCTGAGAATACACAAAAAGCCTATCAATCAAAACCTATCACCTCCAGGCAGTAATGTAGATTAAATACTCAGAGGGTCCCTTCAATATAAAATAACTAGCTTTGGACAAGGTAGAATTTTTAATGAATTGCTAGGGTTAAACAAGAAAATCAAGTGACTTTTAAAAAGTGAGATTAAACGGAGCTAGTAGTAATTCTTTCAAGCATGTACAAAAAAAAAAAAAAAGTGAGATTACCCTGAAGGCAGCTGCAGATATCGGCACTGCAATCGGAAAGGGCTAAACTTGGTCTACAGTCTGAATAGCTGGGACTGACAAGGTTTATCATCAACATGAGGCTGGATTTCCACAACATAATCACTTATTTGACCACACCACTAAGTGATACAGGCATCCTAACTTTTGTTTCTTTTCTGTTCTATTCCCAGAAGAATACAGCAAACTTTATGGCTACAATAAATCATTTTGCAAAGGTTTGGAAAGGAAGCAAAATGCAAAAGCAGTGAGTGTAAACAGGGAAGTATCTCAGATAGTTGAAAAGTTTATGGGTTTTTGTAAAAATAAGCAGGCAAGAAAGAGAGAATGTGAATTCCATAGAGTAATGCCACAATAATAATATGGCAGTTATTAATCTATTGTCCTTCGGCTTCAAATCTAACCCTCCCTCCTCGGCTTTGGTGATACTGGGCCTGAAGCTCTGAGAGCCATCGTTCTCCTTTGCCAGCTGGGTCCCTGTTATGGTTTACAGTAAAGAATGTAGATAGGGACCATCGGGCACAAGAAAGAAGGGACCTGCTCCTTCCTGCTTCCTTTCTGTGCATTCTAGCTGTGTTTCCAACCCTCACAAGTCAACCTTATTATGCTCCTTAGAGGCATCAACACCAGTCAGCCACACAGCTGGCTCAGAGGCCAGCGTCCCAACTCTGTAGCATTCTCTGAAAGCTTGGCATCTCAATCACCAGCTAAGAAGCACCACTTACAGCAGGTCTGTGCCCCATGTGGGGCTGCTCCTCTAAGCTTCTGAGGTTTTACTTCTTTATTTTTTAATCCTCGTCTACAGATGTGTTTATTGTTTGAAAGAGAGAAAAACATCGATGCGAAACAGAAACAGCGACTGGTTGCCACCCACATGCACCCTGACTAGAAATTGAACCCACGACCTAGGCATGTGCCCTGACCAAAAATCAAATCCACAGTTTTTTCAGTGAATGGGACGAGGCTCCAGCAACTGAGCCACTCAGCCAGGGCGAGGCTTCGACCCTGCCCTTTGTGCCTCCATCTCTAGGGAGTGGTAGGTGTTTCCTGCAATTGCCACCCTTATTGTTCCATTTTTATCTTTTCAATTCTTTGATACCTAATTAACAATTCTTAATATTACATTCTCATTGTTGAAATAACTGGTGTGGCTTCTGTCTCCTGATGAGATCCTGACACATATGGAACTCCTTATTTTTTAAACTGCTGTATTCTTGCTCTGGCAGGTGTGGCTCAGTGGATTGAGCACCAGCCTGCAAACCAAAGGGTCACGGGTTGGACTCCCAGTCAGGGCACATGCCTAGATTGCAGGCCAGGTCCCCAGTAGGTGGCACATGAGAGGCAATCACACACTGATGTTTCTCTCCCTCTCTTCTTCTCTTTCCCTCTCTCTAAAAATAAATAAAATCTTTTAAAAAACTGTTTTATCCTTATTCTAGTCTTAGGATGCGGTGGCCAAACACCATGGAGATCCAACAATTTAGGGAGAGAAATGATAGAGTGGGGAGCATGGAAGGAAGACAAGGGAGTCACTGCCTCTCTGCTTCCCAGGCGGTGAGTTATGAAAGGACAAGATGCAGATGACCTCAGCCCTGCTCCCCCAGCAACCTGAAACAACAACTACGATCTCGATTTTAAAGAGTGCTTTCCTAAAAAATCAATCAACAGTGGAAATCAAATGTTGAAACTAGGAAAAAATATATAAGCTATCAGCATTCACATGAACATGCTGTCTTCTTGAGCTGATGCTTCCATTGCTCAACTATTTTAAAATAAGACCGCAGTGAGCAGGAGGAATTGCTTTATCTTCAGTGCACTTAAATGAATCTTCAATATAAAGGGAAATTAACTTCCTAGAGCTTTCTTCTGTGCATTGTAGTAAGCATGAGGTTTTTGTTTCTGCACCACAGAGTAAGAGAAATGCACACACACAGTGTTCGGACAGAAGCAGTGACTCTTCCATCTCTGAGAACCTTTTCAGGATGATGCGGCTCCATTCTGCTCTATACAGACACAGAGCTGTGTGCTTAAGGGAGGAGAGGCATACAATGAGGTGTCAGTCCAGACTCTTGAAAAGCCCGAGGTACTGAGCTAGTCATTACTGCATATGTATCAAATGCTGGGTGCAGCACACTGCACGCCCAGGTAAGAGGAGCAAGGACAGCTGACTCCTTTTCAGAGCCTAGCTGCGAGCACCTCAGGGTAATTCTTGGGCTGACCTAGGCTTTCCAAATTGCAGAAACATCATCTTTTTAAGGTATTACTGATTTGTTTCATTGATAATGATTTCTCTCTCCTGTGTTTTGTCTTCATGTTCTGGTACTTGTCAGATAAAACTTAAAAGGTATCCAAATTATGAAAAGAGAAAGCAACTGTTAGTTCATGGGTGAGATGAAGTTGAGGAGAGAGAAAGAGAAAAATATAACTCTCCTAATAAAAGAAATAAATGTATGTTGCTATGGGTGCCACTGTGACTCTAAAAAGCATTATTTATATGAAATGTATTTTGAGCACTAGCAATATGAAAAATAGAATGTAAACATTAGAGCACTACTCACTATACCATTTAGTTGGTTTTTAAGGAACTCCTGGGTGAAAGTTCAGGATGCTCCAGAAAGGGATCAACATTGGCCTCCATTCACCCAATCGCCATATGGGTATGGTGATGGCAACGCCCCTTTTTTGATGCCAGTGATACATAGCTGACTCTGGAGAAAACCACTTGCTTCTTAACATGCAAACACAGTTATCTTTCAAAATAGTGAACCTATTGGGCAAGAAAGTTATCCATCCACTGAATTTGTGAAGAAAAAGGTCAGATTTGCCTTGACATAAACAGCTGTAGTGGGTGGAAAGAGAAAGAATAACTTGATAGGCATTTTAATGAGTCTGCAGATTTCTGATGGCCATGTTGTTCCATAGATGATCTGCCGTGGTCTGAATGGGTCCTCCCAAATATCCACACGTTGCAGTCCCAATGCCCAATAGGATGGTTTTAGAAGATGAGGTGTTTGGGGTGCTATTAGATCATGGGGGTGGAGCCCTCGTGAATCGAATTAGTGCTCTTTGTGAGAGATCCCACAGAGCTCCCTAGCCCCTTCCACAGGTGAGGATATAAGAAGTCTGTGAGCAAAAGAGGGCACTCACCCAACCATGCTGGCACCATGTCTCAGAATTCCAGCCTCCAGAACTGTAGTAGTCCTGGCAGGTATAGCTCAGTTGGTTGGGCATTGACCCACAAAGCAAAAGGTTGCTGGTTCAATTCCCAGTCAGAGCACATGCCTAGGTTGAGGGTTTGATCCCTGGTTGAGGCATGTGCGAGAGGCAACCAATCAATGTTTCTCTTTCACATCGATGTTTCTCTCTCTCTCTTCCCCTCTAAAAACAATAAAATATTTTTTAAAAAATAACTGTAAGAAATAAATTTTTCTTGTTTACACACTACCCAGTCTGTGTATTTTTATAGGAGTCCCAACAAACACATGGTCTCTGTTAATTTTTCTTCTCTTCAATAATTTTGAACAATTTTAACAGAAGGTTGTTGAATATGGTTTGGTTTGAAATATTAGAAAAAAATTGAAATAAGTGTAATGTATCAGTATTTTGTAAGATTTGGGGATTATGGAAAGGATACTGATAGTCATATAATGTTACTATAATAAGTCATCAATCTTTTATTTAGCTCTTTGACCTATTCATATATTGAGCACCTACTACATCCCACACTATGCTTAGTGCTGAGGGTATAGAGATTAAAGACTGTCTTGAAGGATTTTAGATTACTATAGAGACTAAAAAACTACTTCAAGCGAGGACACAAAATATCAAGCGATAATTGCTGTGATAGAGGACAGCACAGCATGGTGTAAGAGCCCAGGAATGGAACAGTGGGTGTTGGAATGGGCGGAGGAATGGGAGGATGGATTAATAATAAAAGAGTACTGGGGGGGAGGCTGTTTTAACCAAAGGGTAAAAGTTGGGAGTCGACACAAGGAGGTCAGGTAAGAAATAAGTAGAATTAGGGATTACTCTCAGGTTCACCCCTCTGGTTTTCTGGTTCCATGCTTTGCTGAAATGAAATTCATTTACAGCTCACCTCTGTTCCTCTGCTCCTTATGGTCAGGCTTGCTCTTCTCTGAACTAAGCCATGACTTTTGTGTTCACTGGAGAGCCATACCCACACGTAAAATCCCTGGGGGAATGGCAAGATGTTGCAAGGTGTTTGTAGGAACAGTTCATAGCAAAATGTCTAACAGGAGTTTCTTGGGCTCCTTTAAAGGAAGTTGTATCAAAATCAAGGTCTATCCTTAGACACAAGTGACTGCGCTTCTAGGAACAGATCTCATATAAATTAGGACACAGAAATTTTACACATGTGACACATTATAAATGAGGCATTGTAAATGCCTGCCAAAGAAACCTTTGGTCGTGGCACCTCTGTGTCTTCCCCATCCCTACCCTTCACTGAGATCTCCTTCTTCGTAATGTTCTTTGGATTTTAGTGTACAGAATGTGGAGGCTGAAGAAAATGGGAATAAGAGCAAGAAGCATAAAAGATAGGGGAGAGGAGGTAGTTTAGAGGGAAGTTTTAAAAAACGTCCACTGTTATAAATAAGAAACCATATATATACCTATTCACATAAATATAAAGATATGTCCACTCACACATTTACACAGTTTCTTTGGAATACACACACACACACATTTATAAAATGCATCAATACATGAATTTAAATAAGACTGGAAGGATAGCCTCCATACTGCTAACCTTCATTCTGAGGAGTGGGATTGGGGTAGGGGGAATATTTTCACATGCACTTTGAATTTTTTTGAAATAAGCATTTGTTAACTTTGAAATTTAATAAACCCAATAAAGATTTTTAAAAGAAAGGCACAGATTCACAGCACTAAAAAGAAAAATCTGTGGCATTCATTTTGCCTCCACGAAATAATCATAACTGCCTAGTGCTGAAAGGGGGCCCCGAGAGCACCCAGCCCAGACAGCGCGGTGTCTAGCCCATCAGCAGATGGCTGCCTATTCTTTCCTTTATGTTCTCTGGGAATGGAGTGATTCCCCTGGCAGTCTATTCTTGGGTTCAATTATCCTTCCTCTCTTAAAATCTCCGCTTCTGAAGAGATTGATTCCCAAAGCTAAGAGACATTGTTAGTAAAGGATTATTTTTAGTTATTATTCTGAATCATAGGGGTTGAATGATGAAGGGGAAAATATTCAAATACCTGATACGTGTGCCAAGCAGAAATTCTCTGCTGAAGGACTTCCAAGTGACCCAGCGTAAGTCATAGCATCTGAGACATTAGCAAGCCTAGAGGGATCTCAGTAACCTGGACAGGTTTCTAACTATGATTCAGACAGAGGTCTCCAGGGCCTCGACTTAGTTCTATCATATTCTGGATGCTTGAGCCTTCTAGCATCTCACAATGGGATTAAAAACCAAAACAAAACAGAATTCTTTGTTTTGTTTTTTGTTTAAAGAGCAAAACAAAACAGAATTCTTCAAATTCTTCAGAATTCTTCAACTTCCCCCCTTTCTGGGGGGGAAACCCAGAAAACTGATCAAATTCTCTAACTGTATTCTTTAAGAAAAGCTTCCAGGGTCATCTTCCACTTCCCTCTATACCTGGAAAATATTCCTGGGGTATTTTTCTGCCAGAAAGTAAATACTCTAAGAAAAGCATTTCTAATGACTGTGTTACTAGGTCCAGGAAGAAGTAATCTCTGAAAGATGTAGGCGGGCCTCAAGCCATCGGGTTGCTTCAGAATTGATCTTGATTACCGGCTCATGTATTCTAATGCTAGTCTTCTTTTTTGCACCAAATGAAAACAACACTTAATCCTGTGGCCTCAGGAGTTTTAATTTACATATACTCAAAAGAGTAAATTATTTGTTAATATTTTAGAAAGATTGGGAAGCATTTCAGGACGCTTTTTATTGGTATAGTTTGTTATTAGCTCTCCCCCACCCCTGTAGTCTACCATATAGCTGTACATTTCAGATAAATACACTAAATCACAGCTGCTTGCAAACCTTTTATCATTGGGAACTCAAAAGAGACAGCTATTTCCAATTCAATTTTCAGGCAAAATAAATATAATATTTACTTAATAAAATACATCATGTTAACTTTCATTAAAGAAACAGTTTTGTTCCACATGCTTATTATTTTGTGAGGAATATCGTTCAATACTACATATTTTACCAGTGAAATAAAAGCTACAAGCTATTGCTTCATATTTTGAGTAAAGAAATAAAGGCACAGGCTTAGTAGAGGAATAGTAACTGGTGAAGTTGGAGGCCTAGGAAACCACAGCCTCAATTTTTGCACGTCCAGACATTATATTCTGGCCAGGAGGAGGATGATGAGACCAGATACTTAGCCAATAAAGCTTCAGAAGTGTTCCTAGGAAGAGCTACCAAGATCTTCCCTAATGCTGTTTATTCCATACAAAACCGCTCTCCATCTTGCTCATTCACTAGCCTGGTGGGTCTCAACGAGGGAGGGAGGGAGGGAGGGAGGGAGGGAGGGAGGGAGGGAGGGAGGGAGGAGGATTTTTCCCTCCAGGAGGACGCCTGCCAATGTCTGGAGACATTTTTGTTGTCACAGTTTGATGGGCGGTGGTTGTGTTACGGGCATAGGTTGGACAGAGGCCAGGGAGGATGCCATTGATCCTAAAGGACACAGGACAGCACCCCCACACACACACATACACTCCAAAGAATTAATTATTCACCTGATACATGAATCATGCTGAGGTTGAAAAACTTTTGCATTACTACACTAATTTTTCCATTTCCTGAAAAACCCAAGGCCTTCCCACTTCTTGCTCCTCATCCAGGGAAGGCTCATCCCCTGGGTACCCAGGTTGCTAGTAGCCTCTCCTCTTTTCTGCTCCCACCTCACCCCCTCAGAAGGTCTTCACTGCACCCCACCTCCATTTCCCCCATTCCCACCACCCTCCATCCCACCCCTCTCTTTGCTTTTCTTCATGGCATATGCTATTTATTATTTGTCTTATCCACCTCTGTGTCTGTTGTGAAAAGAACAAGGCATGCCCCATAATAAGCTCTCAATAAATGTTTACAGTAAAGCAAATATATGCATGTCTATATTTATTTACATTCCCACCTGAAATCCTTTAGCTAGGTCTGTAGGAGTAATACTTCCGGCCAATATTTATTGTGCACTTGCTGTGAGGTGGCTGGTCTTCTAAGAGCTTCACATGGCGTATCTCGTGTAAACCTCACAAAAACTCGGTCAGGTGAGGACTCTAACAGTTCCTGTCTTACCGGTGAGGATACTGGGGTGAGGTAGCTCACCAAGGTCAAGCGGTCAGTAGTGGATAGACAGACAGTCCAGCTAGGCAATGACTTTGCTCTGAACCAGGAAGCCTGCTCAAGCTCCTTCACTGCTAAATCTGAGGAAAACTGTTTAAGAGACGTAGCTAGATTTCCATGTGAGCAGCCAAAGATATATCAAATGAATTTTATTGATTCCAATTCAAGAGAAATTCATTGACTAGCTTCCAGGTGCCAATGCTTGGTGCTACTGAGCAGTCAAAGATGGATAATCTCTCCTGAGAATAAACAGACAGACCCCAATTGTTGTCTGGCAAAGGACAACCCAGAATGCTGGGTGGTCCCAGGGCCTCTTTCAATATAAAAAGTTGGCTACACAGAACTCTCCTGCTCTTTCATTTTTACCTTAATGCCATCAACATATACAAAATGCACATGCTGTGTACGGGTTAACAAAACAGTTTATATATAATGGACCACGCTAAACTGTTGAAAGAGTGGAGTTTGCCTCCCCCAAATGCTCCCTATGTCTTGGGTCCCTCACATACTTTTAAAACAACAACAAAAAAGACCCTTCTGTGTGAACCTCATAAATACAGTTCACAATTATATAAATTAAGCCACAGGCTGTTGTTCGGAAACATAAAACAGACACAAGCACAAATTCACAGCAGGGTAGCAATTTTCCTTTTCTTTTAACCTCTTGCAAATGCCAACTTGCCATTCCCCAAATTGCTCTTTGGAGACATCAAAGGTGATACAGTTAGAAAACACCTTTCCTGAACCTCTAAGTGCACTATCAGGAGGGAGCGGTCTCAGGCTCACTCTCAGCTGTTTCTTTTCCCATTACAGGATAAACTGCTCTGAGTGCTTGTGTCTTCACCCAGAGAACCCAGTTGTGCAAGAAAGACCAAACTATTTTCCTGACCACATGGAAAGTCTTCCAAAAAAAATGCATTTGATGACCACATCCTATACAAAGACTCCTCATGGAGTATTATCAAGCTTTCTTTTCTTTCACAATTCACGTGAAAGAAATTGACAAAACAGTCTTAGAATCTCACAAATACACTTTGTTACTATTGGATATTCCTTATCAGACACCTTCTATTTCTCCTTCCTGCTCTGAGGAACTAACTATGCCATATATTTTGTCTTCTTTCCATTCTTCGACAAAATACTGCTTTAACGTACCTTTATTGTCTCCCCTGCCAACATCTAATCGCTCTCATTATCAAAAAGGCTATTCTGTTGCCAAGATGAAATTCTTCTCCAACTATTAAATGCAGTTTCTTTGTCTTAGAAGAAGACAGAGAAGTGTAATAACCTCTCTGAGCAAAGCACGTCTGCTAATAATAACCAATATTTTCGTAGTGCTTTAGATGTTTACCGAAGACTTTCATATACGGTGTCTTGTTTGAGAGTTAAAACATCTTGTCTCATTTTAGACAGGAGGAAATTGATACTCACAGAGGACAGAGCCACATGGCTAGTTTAAAGCAGAACTGGAATTCAACTAGAGTTATTCTGGCTTAATTTTCTCTTGAAAAAAAATGGAACTTTCATTTCTTTTAATGGGTAATATTATGACATCACTTTCTCATTTCCTGGGGTTATTTTTTGAAAATTTTCCAAATAGACCATGTTTGTTAAATTATGCAGAGATTATTTTGGATGTTGCTGAGGATAAGTGATGAATGTCCACAATTTATACTCCTTAATGTGTGTGCATTGGGGGGGGGGGTGCTCACAGTACATTAGCGGTATAAAATGACAGTTTGTAATAATGAACTGTTTTCTGCTATTAATTAGTCATGTTTGTAATAACAAACTGTTTTCTTCTATTAATTAGTCATGTAACCTTGGCTAAGTACCTGACTCTTGGGACCCCACGTCCTCATCTGAGAAGTGAAGAGCAAAGTTCAGAGTCACTGGTTGTAAGGTATATGAACTGACTCAGACCATCTGAGCCAATTTCTCTGGCCTGATTGTCGATCAATAGAGACCTGTTGAATATTATTGAATTTGTGCCTCTGAGAAAACAGAAGCCTGGAGAAAGTAGGAAATTTGACCAAAGTCGCACAGCAAGAAGACCACAGGATTCCGGCTCCTGCTTCCCTCTTCAGAAACCTATGATTGTTAAGTGTATTCTGTACAGCTAGTCATTCTAAATTGTATTCTTCACAGTGGTTCTTTCTTTAAGTGCCTTGCCCATTACTTGTATGTAATGAGCTTGCTAATGCTTGTTCAGACAACAACTTTATTGAATTTTTTTTATTTTCAAGGTGCAAGTCACTTATTAGAACTAACTACTTAGAACTACCACTTAGAACTACTACTTAGAACTACTAACTACTTAGAACTAACAACAAATCCCAAACTGATTACTACTTCTCCAGAGACAAACACATTGTAAAGCCCTACTTAAGTTATTTTAGAAGTTTATCATGAGAGGAAACTTAAAAAACCATTCCAGAGTAGGCTTACCACAATTTCTAGTATAACTAAAGATGTAATGAACAGCAACATGCATTCATTCTTTACCCATTCATTATTGTATGCATGCATGCATTCAACAATATACTAGAGTAGTTAGAAGACCAATTTAGACCTGCCACTTTCCTTCAATTTAACTTGGGGCAAATTATTTACCAAATCCAAGCCTCAATGTCCTAATTTGCAAAATTAGGAATATTTGTAGTACCCAATCAAGAGATAGGTCATAAGAAAAAAACAGAAATAATGCAGGCAATGAAGAAGTTGTCATAGATATTGCTAAGTAAACATTGGTCATTATGCATACATGGCAAACACTTATAAGGTATTGTCTGTAAGCCTGGTGTCATACTAGGCATTTAGGATACAACTGTGGAACAGGGACATCATTTATCGTCTGCCTTGGAGGAACTCACACTGTAGCAGTGAAGACAGATCTGGAGTCAAGTGGTGGTAACAAAGAGATACAATTTTTATGATAAGGGTGGAACCAGACTCCACAGTGACATAAAGACAGATGTGACCACCTTGGCTGCAGAGGAGTCAGAAGTCTTGAAGAGAGAGCGCTGGTCAGACAGAGTGGAGGGAAGTTATGACCGAGGATCAGCGAGGGCCCAGAGCAAGGGACCCGTGTTGGGCCATCAAACTAGAACTGGTATAACAGGGTCCGGTTGTGAAGGGCCTTATGAGCCATTTTAATAAGAACTTTGGACTTTTATTGTTAGTAAGCTTGTGAACACAGGAACAACACAATCAAATGTATTTTTAGAGAAATGACTCTTCTGGGTAGAATACACACTGGAAAGGGGAAGGGGAGATGACAGGGAAGCCAGTTCAGAGGCCTTCATCCTGGCTCAGGAGGAGATGCAGTGGCTTGTTGGACAGAGGTGCTGGCTGCAACTGCAGACTGGACATGGTCCTGAGGAGGACAGAGGTCCCAGGGATGGCAGCACGTGCGCCAGGTTAGAGACCTCTGCAAACATATACAAAGTACTAGAGCTCCCCAAAGTTGCATTTGCCTGCTTTAATTCAAGACTGTTTTGATGGTGGTAGATGTGAAAACTTAGATGTGGAATATTTCTTTTTTTTCTAATGAAAAAGCTAAATTAAGTGCTCTAACTTCCTCAACCAATCCTAGACTAGTCTAAAAGGTAAAATTATATGGACCTACTTGTTTCTTTTCTTGCTTTTTCCACTGATTTTAGAGAGAGAGGAAGGGAGAGAGGAAGGGAGAATGAGAAACATCGATGTGAAAGAAACAGCAATTACTTGCCTTTGCACGAGCTTGGACCAGGAATCAAACCTGCAACCCTTCCTTCGGCTGTCGGACAATGCTCCAACCAAGTGAAGCACACTGAAGCACACTGACTAAGGCAACCTGCTCATTTCTCAATGTCTAACCCCCATCTCTTTCCCAGGCTAGGTTAGGTTCTTCTCTCTTATTTTCCTCCAGTGCCCTGAGCTTATCTCAACTTAGTTGCTATCACACTTGTGTTAGAATTGTCTTTTCACTGACTTGCATTTGTGTGCAAGTCACATGAGCTTGAGGGCAGGAACTGCTCATCCTTGTGTGGCCATGCCTGACACATAGAGGTGATCTATAAATGAACGTGGAAGGTAGGAAGGGAGGGCAGGAGGAAGGCAAGGTAGAAGGGAAGGAGGAAGGGAAGGAGAGAGGGAGGGAGGGGAGAGAAGGAAGGAAGGAAGGAAGGAAGGAAGGAAGGAAGGAAGGAAGGAAGGAAGGAAGGAAGGAAGGAGGGAGGGAGGGAGGGAGGGAGGGAGGGGGGGCAGGGAGGGAAAGCACTAACTAGGAAGACAGGAGAAAGAATCATGCCAGATATAGGCCCGGAATACAATAATGAATTTTCCTGAGCATAAATGCACACATTTTCCAAAACTATGAGTGTGGAAGACATACTGTGTTTAGATTGCAGGCCCCGTCTTGAATTACCTTCTATTACTGTAAAAAGAATGTGGTTTCTGGAGTCACGTATCTGTGTTCAGATTCTGCCTTGGCCAGAATTAACTCTGGTTAATTAACTCTGAGACTCATCCGTAGTGCATAACCATAATTATATCACAGAATTAATAAAAGAATGAATTAAATAATATGTTAGATAATACTGTATGTAATAGATAATCTACACATGGTAGCTGTTATTATAAGACAATTCTTAATAGTTTCTAATAAGCTGAAAACCTTAAAACCACTAAGAGGTCGCAATTAATGACAGTATCCTTCAGGGAAAGAAGAAACCTCACCAGTGACAACAAAGGTTCTCGTGAACAGGTAAATTTATTTTCTCTCAAAATTACTGCATGCAGACACCTAATTAGCCAGATAACTGAAAAAAGAAAATATTTCTCAGCAAGACACTAACCACCTGACACAAATTAAAGATATTCAGAATATAATTCTGTACTTGAGGAAGTAAAGGTTTAAGAAAATGGTAAATAAATGTCCAATAGAATTTGAGCAAAATTTAACATTTTATGTATAGAAGTTATAAAATTAGTTCCATTGACTAAAAAAAAGAAACATAAAATGCCAAAGAGCTACCATGGGCTCAACAGCCCTCCTTAGTGGATTGGCAACTCATTAATTATATCATCTTCACCAAATGCTTGAAAAATTACAAGGTATTTATTCTCTCTGTAAGCAATATTAGGTAGGCATATGGAATTGTAGATTCTACAATATCCAAGTGTCTCTTAGGCCCTTATGCTAATAAATTGGGGACTACTGATAATGGATTAAATAGTGAAAGAATTCAGAATATATTGAAATGTAAATGTCCACTTTTTGCACATGCTTCAGATATCTTAATCAAGGGAACTCTTGTAAGATAATCTGGAAAAGGACATGATAGTAATGGGACCATCTGAGCATCTTTCCTTTCTTGAACCACTCTTGGTCTTAGTCTACTCTGTATGTTATACAATATCTTACATTTTTACAGTCTGCCCCATATAATTTCCACATGTATTTCAAAATTTTACATATGTATGTAATATTGTATTTGTGATGGGTTTACTTCAACAACTAGGTTGAATTCTCTTTGTGGATAGAAACAATATCTTTTACTCTTCTTATATATGCAACCACTTTCGGTAGAGTGTAAAAAGAATAAATTGTTACCTGATGGGCTTGTTGGCTTTTTAATGTTGCTAAAGACCCTGTAGGAATTTTAGATCAAAATGAAGTTCTGCTTTGGAAACAAGGCTGAGTAGAGGGTAAAGACAAAGAGGGACTTCATTTGTGAGCAGTGGCTGAGCTTTGAGATGTGGGGGAGGGAAAGAATAGCGGTGGGTGTGCGGCCTTGAGTCCACATGGCTTTCAGTCAGCTCAGCATCTCTGCCCCCCACCCCTACAGCTGCCAAGTTCGTCTCCTTCTAGTAATGATCCCCAAGTTAGCTTTAGTTAAAGAACTTAGAGGAGCTGCAGGTACTTCTGGCCATTAACTGCCTTTCTCAGTGGCTCTGTGAGCTTGCAAGTTTTCTCTCGTCCTAGAATCTGATGGCAGCATCTCCGGGGCCTGCTGTGAGGCAGATTGCACTGAAACAAATCTGTGTGAGCAGCTTCTCATCTGAGAGCCCTTGCCAGAGCCAAGAAGCTCATGTTTTAAGTTTTAATTAAAGACAAACTGAACCATTTTAGGGAAAAGTTTGGACACTCCTGGCTGGGAAGACAGCCATATACTCTGTATAGGTGGGGTTATAATGGGTTCTCTCCATCTGTGTAGTGGAATGCTAAGGGCAAAACAACTACCAGGAATTTGGAAATAAGATGTTGCTCTGGTCCTCAAAGAAATTTAACAGCACAATGTGGAGTGAGGCATAAAGAAAATGTGGAGAAATACAGGGATATTTTCCATATAAATACAGACAAATGGAAAAATAAAAACTTTCAGGAGGAAAATAAAGATACATAAAAATGCCAATTGAGAGTTTTGTTTTAATTAAAACTCAATGTGTTGGCTTAAGAGTCCAGTTGGAATTTATGAACACAAAATAAGAAGAGAGTTTCAGAGGTCTTACACTCCTAGACTATGTACCTTCCTAAATTAACTCTCATAAAGTGGTTTAAGATGCTACTATGGTTATTTGTATTACTGCAACACTTGGATCCATGAGGCCGAGGGTCCCGGTTATTTTATGGTTCTGCTATACTTCTCTTGGTTCATGCTTTTCCCCCAAACCTGGAGAACTCTTGCCTTCAGACAATCTATTTGTCTAATACCCACTTACAGGCACATCAGAAATCATGTGAAATTTGCATAGAGAGAAAAATCAAGTCGAGCATGATATTCCCAAAGGAGCCAAATATTAGCCCCTTGAAATCTCACTAAGCTTTCTCAATGTTTCTGAATGAAACTTCTTCTCAGAGTGTGCCGTTAAAATCACTCTAACCATATTTGCTCTTACCTTCTCTATTCTGTGGCTCACAGCCCTTGGTCCACTGCCGTGATGGACAGAGCTTTCCTTTGCTGATGGGCCAACTGCTTCCTGGGCTGGGGCCTTCTCCTAGTTAGACTTGTCTTTCTTCAGGAGCTCCCTTGGGTCTTTTGAGGCACTCAAGGGATTCATAGAAGTATTGTAACACAATCAAAGGCCACAGATCTTTTCGAAGAGTGCACAGATTTTTCAATAAAACACAGAGTAGGGTTCCCCACCCTTTAGGTTTTTCTACCCAGTGACAGTTCAGCGATCTTTGAATGTCAGAAGCTGACTCCAGGTGGAATTATTGCATCTCCTGGCACAGGAACAGAGATGACCCCAAGCTTCTATTTTCTTCTTTGGTCTCTAAGAATGTCTTCATCACTGTTCTCTGAAGATGGATTGATAGAACCATCCTTGACTTCAGTGTATTTCCAAGATCCCGATAAAGACATTGACCATCTTTTCCCCCAAAGAATTACTTCTCTTGGCAAGGCACTGCCAGGATATTCTGCTGCAGGAGCTCACAGACACAGTGACGTAGCTAGGTGCCAGGTCATAGAGCTGGGGTCCTAGAGCTACTACGGGTTAACTATATAACTTGGGTAAGAGTTTACTGTGGTAGAGACTGGCTAATCGTCCACCAAACTGTTTTTCTTTTTCTCTTGTTCTCACAACTAGACTATCTCTCCCTCCTTTCATTGCAATTGGAGACAGTTTTGTGACTGTGTTCTGGGCAGTGCAACATGGGAAAAGGTGATGTATCTACCCCATGTGATTCTACAGTCTCTTCTACATTCACCAGCAGGAAAGGTCTCCAGGCTCCTTCCATCCTGGATCCCCGAGTTGTTGTCTGAAGGAGTGCCTGACCAGGAACACTATGTTGGGCTATTGCTTGAATAAGATATAATCTCCTACTTTGTCAAGACACTTAAATTTGGGGTTATGTGTTAGCAGACAGCCCACTCTAACTAACACACTTTGATTCTCTTAGTCTTACTTCCTCATCAGTAGGATAATATAGTACTTTCTATGCTGGGTGTGAAGATTGAAGGTAGACTTAAGAAGCATCTTGTTCAGTCTCTGGCACACAGTAGGTGTTAAAAAATGAAAGCAATCATAAAACTATAGAGTTAAAAATCTCTCAGGCTCCACAGTGGTGATGGTGACCACCTCTCCCTTTCAGGTTAAGATATGTTAAAGCAGGGAGCTGGGCCTGAGAGTCAGCATTTATCTTTGAGAATAAACGCCAGGCCCCACATGCCTTTGAGTATCAGCTCCACAGCTCAGCTTTGTCCCTGCTGATGAGATAGAGAAAGAAGACAATAAAACATGCACTTTATTATGACTTTTGAAGACCAGACTCTACCCCAGATGACTCCCACAGGAGGGAAGGACCTGGGCACTCAGGTGAGAACAAGGAGCATATAAAACGGGCACTGAAGAGTTACACTTCTTGATAGCTAACATGTCTAAACACCATTTCTTAGCCTCCAACTCCTAAAGGCCACCAAGGTATTAGACTACAGGGAATTGGATCTTTACCCAGTTTAGAAAGTACATTTTATCCATTTGCTTGGACTTCGGAGGCTGTCTGGCTCATTAAGCTTTGGAGGGTTTGGGAGGCTGTTTAGGTCACCAGGCCCCTTAGTCACCAGTCTCATCAGTGAAGATAATCTGCGTCTCTTCACAGTTCTGCAGTCAAAACCTAGTGCCTGGTGTATAGTGAGCCTCCCATGTATATTAACTGAATGAGCGAGTAAATAAAAGTGATATAATGGCTGTGAATCACGGCAGAGAACAGAGAACTGAGAGGGCCACATGCAGGTGAGTGCAATACCATTCTGTAGCCAGCATTATGAGCTCTTTACTAATGAAGGGGTAAAGAGCACAGTTGAATTGAACTAAATTATAGAAAACAATTTGTTTCAAAATGTAGGCATTTGCACCAGGGAGAACTGCTTCCAAACCATCTTGGGCATACTGTTTTCCATTCTATTTGAAATATTTTTAAGGAAGAAGATTCAATAAGCTTCCTCAATAAATGACTCTAATATCTGGCCACCTTATCTGATTACCTACTTTCCCTTGAAGCTATTTCTCCTTGTTCTGTCCTTTGTGGTAACAGCAAATAGCTAATAACCTCCATCTACACATCCAAAGACCTTTTGAGGTAAATTATAGGAGACACAGTTCCCACTTCCAAAGAGCAGACAATCTACCGAAGGAAAAGAACAAATGTATTAGCTATGCTTGAGTGAGAGGGAGCTATTTGGGGTAAGGCAGTTTTAATGATTCTTTATATATGGCAGCAGACTATGGTACACTGTGAAGAGTTCATTGTCAGTAAATAATGTGCCTTCGCAAGCTCTGACAGGGAAGTGGATCATCCAAGTGTCCCAGTTAATAAATGGAAAGGACAGAAAATGTGTACAATTTTGAGGTCTAATTTTTGAAATGGGAAAACTTTTATCTTATTTAAGCCACTATAATTTTGTTTTTGTTATAGCAACTATAGTTTTATTCAAACAAATTCATACACACAAACATATATATATATATACACTATGTATTTTATATCTCAATGCATACATATATTTACATATTCATAGGTGTGTATAAACATGAATTTAACTGAAGAAAGGAATGACTTGAATCAAGAAATATGCATGTAGGAAAGTGTCTAGCAGAATGTTTTGCATACAGCTGATACTCAGTTTTATTAAGTTTCTCTTTCCTTTCTAGTTTGTGCCCTGATATAGATTTACATTTAGACCAATTATAGTTCCTGGAGCCTACTCACACTTGAGGTTGCCATTTTTAGTTTCCAAAATTGATGTTAGGTGAGTGGGACTACTGGTTTTGTTTGTAAGCTGAGGGTCACTAGTCCTTTTCAGGGAGCGGCAAAACCAATAACTCCACTAAGATGTGTTAGTTGAGCTCCCCCTGGGCTCACAGCAGGGCCTATGGGTCGTCAGGCATGGGTTGGACAGCCAAGCCAGGCCCCCAGGGACCATTTCCTCAGGGTAGAACATGAGCATCCCAGAGACCTGAGTTTGGAAACTGATGATAGGGAACAGAGTGTAATAAGAGCCCAAAACCTAGCTCCTCCCAAACATTACAAAAAGAACAGTTTGCATCAAAATTCAGGAGATGCTGGACAGCAGGGATGCTGAAAACCATCAAAATTTTCAAACAAGAGGAGACAGAACCCAGATGAAATCTGGTGCCGGCTACAAATCCGCGATTTAAGTAAGACTGAGTTTGGCGTTGAATTTAGTCTTTGCTTTGGGAAGGAACGTTTTCTAGGTTTTATGTTTGGTCAGGAAGCAGATGTGGCTAGAGCTGGGGTGAGTGGAGATACGTGGCTGTAGAAGGGGGTTTGAAACAGTCCAGGGGCAGCCCTGAGAGCATCCAGACCAGCCAGAGCTGACACACATCTTGCCACGTTCATTAGTTTTAATCTTTCTCCCTCTAGATAAGATCTAATAAGGGATTTGAGTTTTCCATCTTCTTTTCCCTTTACTAGACTGCTGATGGAGCTATTAATGAGTATGAAATAGCCACAGGGCAGGCAGCCTTAGAGAAGAATAGATGAAACAGATGGCAAACTAATCCGAAGACGGGATAAGGCTATTAAGAACCCACTCATCATCACTATTAAACATTCAAGAGGTGGTCTTTCTGCACATTAACTCCACAGTTTAGTAGGAGTCACAGCTTTTCTTGGGCTCAGTATCAATATCTGTAGAATGTGGAGCTTGGATTCATTCAGGGGTTATTAAAACTGCTCTGAGAAGCCCTAAAGTTCTAAGGTGGTCTCTCGGGTCACCTCAAGAAACAAGAAGCCTGAGGTCACCACCTTAACTAAAGCCATGATACATTTATATGTTTTTTATGGCCTGGCCTGGCAGTCAGATTTCTTCACAGGGTAAAGAAAGTAACAGTCCTGTTAGAGTTTGTGAATCACTGGACAAGGCTAATTCTAGGGGCATCCCTGGCCCTAGCAGTCTGGGACTCAGCCTTGAACAAGCATCGCATGCCTTGTGGCAGCTTCTTTTCTATCCAGGTAGTGATGATGAGGTTAAGGGAGGAGAAAATATTCTCAGTCCCTTGTTCACCAGAAAAACAAAAATTGGATGCCTAAACTCTCACCTCCCTCACAGACAGGATATAAATAATGAATTATCATTTAAAAAAGTTATACATCTTTAAGTTATGCAAAAATAGGCCATGTTTGCACCTCTCACCGATGACCTCATCGTCAATGCTATAAGTTAGAATGGAATACAGTGGTGATGGGCAGTCCACCTGGAAAGAGGGCAGTGGGTATTTTAGGAAGTTAGCACGAACTTGGATTTTGGAAAAACGTGGAAAGACCATTGAGAATGTTCACACCCTGGTCCTTCTCCGCCTCTCACCCTGCTTTACAGTCTCCCCCTGGTTTTGACATCTGGGGGAGCTGGTTTCTCTGAACATAAGTAAAATACAAGATTTTCACTTAACTCTGGTATGTGCTTGTCCTTATAATGCATTTCAATACAAAGGAGTTTGTATTTAAAACTTGTGCCTCTTCATTGCATTCATTCATTTACATATATTTATCTAGCACCTACAGTATATCAGGCTTGCTTGCTCTCTCTCTCTCCAAATATATATATATGACATGAATAAAAAAGGCACATTTTTTTCTGTCTACAAGTGACCAATATGCAAAAATATTCTGGATTCTAAAAGTAATATAAACTCTGTTGTCTTGTGGAGAAAAATGCCATCATACTGATATATCCTTCTGGGTTGTTGTTTCTATCTTTTAAGATAACTATGTGGATATATTATTTAGATATACTACTCATTTGTAATCTGATTTTTTCATGTATTACCAAAATATGTATTTGAGTCCTTTGGGTCAGTGACACCAAGGTCAAAAAGAGCAGCCAAGAGCAGAGGCGTGGCTTGAGACCCAAGTCAAACTGAGTTGAGAAGATGGACTGAGAGAGTGGTAGGGGACTTAAGACCTGGAAAATTTTAGCTTAAGGTAAAAAGTTATAAGTCTAGCAAGTAATGTGTATGTTAAAGCTTTTGTTTCAGAAACTACAGATAAGGCCCATCCTGGCTTCTGGGAAAACAGCTGACTTCCTGGGGCACTGCTAGAGATTACTGGCTGGGACAAGTGGAGGCATCCAGGCCTTTGTGTTCCAGGGAGAGACAGAAGACCTGCCCTGGGAACAGCTAACTGCCCAGGACAGGAATGTTGCAGCTTCTGAATCTCAAAGCCCTCGCTGCACCTTGTTTATTCACCCCATTATAAAAAGTCTGGCCTGGGAAGAGAAGACAAGATGGTCTGTTAGGGTATGAACCTGCCATCTTCTCAGATTGCTGGCCATCTGGATAAAGAACCATAAAGATTCAATGCTGTCATTGCTTATTGGGTTTGATAGTGACAGACAGCCTGAATGCCAGTGTCTTTTCTGGTTTTAGGAGCAGAGGGTGGAGGCCCAGTCCTGGGGTGAGATCAAGTGGCACTGCTCCTCTGGGGCTCAGGGTTGTGGGGGACAGAGGCCGGCCTACCTCCACGTCCACACTTGTCCCTTTCCACGCTGCCCTATTTTTGCATGCACCTTGACTAATGGAGTATATTCGTAGCTTTGGGGCTGTCTCTGGATTCAATCTATTAAGTCAGAAATTGCAAGCCTGTAGCCCATAGGCTAGATCTGGTTCAAAGGTAATTTCACTTGCTTGTAAGATTTTAAAAATTAAAATGCAAAAAAGACATATTCATAAATTAAAATTTTCAAAAAATAAACCAACAACAACAGCAAGGACCACAAAAACAAGCCTCAATGACCATTCCTGAAAAGGTCAGAAGCCTGGGGGCTGTGGTCCTACAATTCTGCATGACAATGACCGGCTGGAGCCTTAGGGCCAGCTCTCCCAGGTCCCTGCACAACTCAGTTACCTGCTGGAGCTTTGGGAACTCCAAAACTCCCAGAGGCTCAGGTTGGACATTGAGCTAATTAAATTACAATGTCTGGGTGTGGGAGCCAGGTATCAGCAATGTTTAAAGATGCCCAGTAATTCTAAAGTACAGCAAAATCTGAGAACTACTGCCTTAGGGCCCTTTGAACCAAGTCTCTCTGCCTAAGAGAACTCCCTTCTTTCCAAATATCCCCGTGGCTTGATGACTCACATCCTGTAAGTAATCCAACCCCTGTCACTGTCTCTGATAACTGCCAAATCTACCCCCCCACCCCAATTTGATATGCCTTTACCCTCCTTTGCTTAATTCCTTAGCGCTAGTCATCATTTAATTTATAATGTATTCACTTATTTGCCTGTTTGTTATCTGTCTCTTACTACTGAAATATGAATCCTTAACAGGGCAAGGATTGTTGTCTGTCCACCACTGTATTTCCCACATTTAGAACAGGGTGTGGTCCGCTACAGCTGGTGTCACTTGCTGCATAAGTGGGGTGATGCTGAGAAGCATGGCTTTCTTTAGATGCAGCAGGTGTCCTTCTGTTCACCACAGCATACTTCACTCCTCTGAGTTACCTGCCCGAGTCCCCTATGAATCCGTGACTCTAGATTTCACTATTACCCTTAAGTCTAATTGCAAATAAAGGTCAGAGGAAATATCAGCTAAGCTCACTATTGGTTTAAGATAAGATGCTAGAACACTGAGAAGAAAATACATGAGTATAGAAAAACATTCCCAGTCCCGATGTATATTTGAGTGTTTCTTTGCTTCTGAGTTATAGAGACGAATCACGAATCACAAGTCACCACGCTTTCTGATCTCATCTCAGTTTGGTACTCGACATACACAAAGTGTGCAACCCATTTAACACGGTTTTTCTTTCTCAGCAAGGCCTGAACAAGTTGTTCTGTAGCAGAGCACTGATCAAAAGTGACAAACATCATTATCCTTGGCAGATTACCAGGAGTTCTGCAATTAACAGCAACATGAATAAAACTACTTTATGGACTTTAAAGTAAATGTAGCTTGATGAAGGGAAAACATATTCATCTTGCCACAAATTAACCTTGGGTTAGAACTCTTCACATTGAATACATTTCTAAGGTTACTGAGAACTTCTGGGGGAAGAAAAGCAAATGGAAACAAGAAATAAAGTAAACTGTCACCTTACAAGCTCTGCTTTTATAAATTCATTAGCACACAGTATTTATTCAGGACCCTGTGCACAGAGCCCTGCTCGGGGTGCTCGGTGGTGTCAGTTAAGAGAGAATATTTGGCTTCTGGCAGTCACACAATGCAGGAAATGAGTCCATGTGACAAACTGGACTAAGAAGACAATGTAAATAAAAACTCAATTAAATTCTGAAAAAAAAAACAATTAACCAATGTTGTATACAACATTTTGCAATTTTGAAATTTCGATCTTCTTCTGAATGTATGTAGTATGTAAATGCAAAGCTATACAAATAAAATATTTACACTTGCATGGCACAATCTGACAGTATTTGAAAAAGAAGAACAACTCTTCTAAATCTGGGATCACATAATTGATAAGTCTATTTTTATGTATGCAATATATTACTTACCTCAGTGTAAATAAACACGTACTTGTACGTGCCAGTTATCTATTTGCTCTGAGAGATATCCCTTGACCTCTCTTTCTTAGCTTTTATGCAGGAGGCGGGGTCCTGCCAACTACATTTCCCAGCTTCCCCCCCCCCCCACCAAGCTTTCAAGTAGATGAGGAAAGAAGCCCTGGCAGGACCCGAGAAGCTGGAACAAAGGGAGCATCTAGGACGTTTCTTTCTCCCTCTGCTTGCTTTGGGTGGCTTTGTCTGCAGGGGCCGACTGTCCTCCCTTGTACCAGCCACAGATGGGCAGTCTCTTCCCCTGTAGGGCAGCTCCCTATCACAGTCAAAGTCTCAGTAGGAGGACTTAGACCCTTGCCCCTTATTCCTTCAGCCTATGAGTAGTAGTGACTTCTGCTATTGTTAATATTGGGCTTGATCTTGTAAGACTTATATAAGATCCCTCTGCAGACCTATTGAATTTTCTGGCTGTTTTCCTCAGTGACTCTAACAGACAAATACATACCAACTTCATGTACATTTATTATAAGGTTATCCTAGTATTGTCAAAATTGGTGCACAGTGGGGATGAAAAATTACCCACTTTTTCTACCTCGGTGTGAGGAAGTAGAGAAATGCTAAACTACATGGTAGGATTCAAGATGAAATGGAGATGTGAAAGTCAAAAAACCGCACACAAGCACTCTTGGAAGAATATAAGTTCAGAGATTTATCTAGAAGTTAGTTCTCTATGTTTTTTAAGTTGAAAAAAAGAGATGAGTCCTTCTACACCTCTCTCTATTCTTCAAACTTCCCTCACCACCTTACTAGCCCTTAAGTTTTATTTATGATACTTCTGAAATGTTTCTTGAATCTTACCCTTTCTTCATTTCCTCTGACACTCCATTACTTCAGGTAGGCCCACTTATTCTTATCCCCCCAAAGTGATTTCTGTAATTTATCCTCCACAAGATTGCCATGGAGTACTTTCCAATAGCCAAACTGCTCACATAAATCCCTTATTTTAAACTTCCAAATGAAGCAAATTTTCTAGACAACAAAATTTAAATTCTTTTGTATGTCATACAGGGTGGGGCAAAGTAGGTTTACAGTTGTTCATATGAAAAATACAAAATTAATAAATAATAACATAAGAATAAACTTCGTGTTTTATGTACTCACAACTGTAAAATTACTTTTGCCCCATCCTGTAAATGGTCTTTTGAAATTTGGCTCCTACCCATCCCTCACCATTATTTCTCTTTTCACGCTCCCTATTTGCTCTCTCTTCTGTTGTCCTGAGTTACTTGTAGTTCCATGAATAAGCCATGAAATTTCTGCCTTTGCATCTGTAGGATGTCTTCCCCTTCTGCTTGGCCATGAGAAAGCTGTGCTCGTCCTTCCAAACTTGGTTTGCCTATTAACATTTCTAGGAAGCATTCCTGTTCTCTGTAAGCAGGATGAAAAGCGCTTTGACTTATATAGTACTTTGGGTTTTAATGATTGCTTTTACTCAATATCATTGTTATTGGTTTATATGATTCTCCCTAACATGACTCTAGTCTTTATTCCATATACCACTGTATTCCCAGCACTGTGCCCAGTGGTTGGTACTTAGTAGGGCATTGCTATATTTTCATTAACTGACTTGGTGACAGTGTTGACTTAGTAACAACTTCTTTGACTTGTGTCTCTCCAGCAATTCCCTAAGGTGCCCCTCAGAGAGGGAAGGAAATTTCTCCGGGCCATGGGCTTGGCTCTCTCCCATGTTTGTCTCTCTGGAGCCCATTGGAGCACCCACTGTGAACCCATTCTAGGTCACGCTTAGCCATCTACATTTTCCTATCCTTTCTATTTCTAGAAATTAAAAAGATAAGGGAATAGATGCTGTGGTAAAGAAAGTTGTAAGAAAATGAGACAGTCCTCTGTGGGTTTGTATTGCGTTGTCACTTACCATTTATGTACACCATGTCATTTTGTAGCTACATGCCTTGTGCATATGGATAAAAACAGCAAACAATTGCACATCGAATGAATGATCTCTCTCACTATGTTTTTCCATAGGCCCAGAACTGAAGCCGTAGCAGATAACAGATTGTTCTCAAAAGAGGTATAGACTTTTACCTCCATGTTGTTGCCTCAGCCTGGAATGTCCTTCCCTTGTTCTCCATCCATTTGCAACTTATCAATCAGAACTCAAATCAAATGCCATCACTTCTGTGAGTGTCTTTCTAATCTGTCAAACAGAATAAACAGCTTTTCCTCCCTTCCCATAGCTTGCTGTCACTCTCTGGCATTTTACTTTGGCCTGCCTTGTATGTTAATATTAGGCTTTTCTTTTTTCGAATGTCTGTCTCTTCTGTTTGCGATTTTCTTAAGGGCAGAACACTTGTTTTCCTAATCTTCTCTTTCAAGACTTGGTATACTAGTTGGCATATAGATTATACCTAACAAATACTGAGGTAGAATTAAATTAAATTGAAATACGTGAATTAATAAAAGAATCCACATGTGGATTATTTTGAACTGGCAAGTATTTTAGATTGTGTAAAGATACACAGAAGCCAGATGGGGGTACTTAGCAGTTTTGTGAGGTGTCAAAAACTGAATGTGCGGAAGTGTCTCTTCAGGTTGTTTGTGCATTCTTTGAGTATGGCATTTCCTCAAAACTTAAAAATGAAACTGCCTTATGATCCAGTGCTTCTACTTCTGGGAATATAACTGAAGAGATCTGAAACACTAATTCAGAAGAACATATGCTCCTCTATGTTCATTGTAGTATTATTTACAATACCCAAGATTTGGAAGCAGTCCAAGTGCCCATCAGTAGATGAATGGATAAAAAATGTTGTGGTACATTTACACAATGGACTATTGCTTGGCTGTAAAAAAGAAGGAAATCTTTGCTTTTGCAACAACATGGGTGGTCCTAGAGGGTATTTTGCTAAGTGAAATAAGCCAGTGAGAGAAAGACAAGTACCATATAATTTCACTTATGTGTGGAATCTAATGAACAAAGTAAAGTAACAAACAAAATAGAAACAGACTCATAGATACAGAAAACAGGCTGACAGCAGTCAGAGGGGAGGGGATTAAGCAAAGACAAACCCTCACAGACAACAGATAACAGCATGGTGATTACCCGAGGGAAAGGGAGGTGGGGTGGTGGAAGAGGGCGAAGGGGAAAAAAGGTGATGGAAGGAGACTTGACTTGGGGTTGTGAACACTCAATAGGATGGACAGATGATGTATTGTAGAATTAAACACCTGAAACCTATATAATTTTATTAACCACTGTCTCCTCAATAAATTCAAAAAAATTTAAAAATAAAACAGCATGAACGTGGCACTTTCAAACTTCTGTTTCCACTGCTTCTCTGCTGTTCACCCTCAGCCCTGTATGAGAGTGTTAGGTATCCACATCTCAGGCCTTGCTAAGGTGTGTAATAATAAAAACCTAATGTCTGATCATCCCAAGAGCAGCTGCATTTTAACTGGAAACACTTGAAGCCAAAAAGGAACCAAAGGAATGAATGGATTGTGGCGAAACTTCAGAACCCTTGATGGTTGGGAGGAGAGAGCCAGTGAGTCAGGGATAGTTTTCAGAGTCCCCACCAAGCCCATAATACTAGCAGTTGCTGCCTTGCTTTTTGTCTGAGATAACTGGTTTTGGTCTTGACTATGAATAAAATTAACACTGCTAAAAACACAAATTTAAAGAGACTATGCAATAGTGTACTTCAACCCTGGTCAATTATTTATTTATAAATAAATAAATATAAATAAATATTTATCTTAAATATTAATCCTCAGAATAATTTAAGCACTAGAAAGGAGGCTTCTATTATTTTAAGCCTGAACAACTGATAGGGAGATGAAGCCAGGAGGTACCCTCAACATGAAGGAAACTGCCAGGTAAACATTATCAGTTTTTCTTTGACTTTGGTCCCTTGCACAGCTGCTGTGTTGGTCTCCCAAAGGAGCACTAGACTGAAGGTGTGAGTAGGGAATTGCTGGTATTTAGGGGGCAGGAAAGAAGGCAACACCGAAGAAGCAAAACATTCAGAGTTCTCACCAGACATCTTTTTTTCCAGGGAATGTAACATGCATTAAAAACCTCATCTCATTAACACCTATCATTTTTTTAGTATTTTTGTAAATACCTGTAATTTTAAACAGACATTTATACCAGAATGTACTAATGACTTATTGTTATAGATTCCATTATTTAGGACGCAGTTTAGAAAATAGACATTGGTCAAGTCAAGGCTAAGAAAAGATGATGGAAGGCAGACAGGGAAAGAGGGTGAACTAAGCAGGGGAGAGCTTCAATTATTCTGCTTCCATGACTTGTCAGGGAAGATCAACTTCTCTGATATTTTATGTTTGGCAAGCAGTTTCTTCTTAAACACTTGCTTTGTGGTGTTGCCTTGTCAGGGTATTTTTGTGTTCTGTGTTAACAAATTATAGAGGTCAGACAGAACATTTATGAGTCTGTTACTTGAATCATCATCTGATTTAGGCGAATGATAAAGAAATCACTTTACCAATATCCAATGATCTCATTAAGCATCTGCTCCCACACCTGAGGTCTGTGTGGCACGCTTTCCTACTCTCATAGATGAACCGAAGAAAAGACTAGAAACTCTGACCTTATCCCCCATCTCTGAGCAATGAGGCTTCAAGTCCTTATGGAAGAAATGAAGGCATGAGAACGTTTTCCAACTGTAGAAAAGAGGTGGGCAGATAGACCAGGGGCCACATAGTACATGGCTGGCTTTGTCACAAATGAGATAGTCCAGCTGCTTAGAATGAATTGACCAAAATACAAATTTGGAAAGCCACTATGATTCACAAACTACAGTGTATGTGACACCAAGAACATTTGCTTTGTCATTGGATTTATTATCAGCAAACCTCAGGACACTTGTCCTATTGATGTATCTGCAGCCAAAGCTTGGTAAAAAAAAAAAAAACAGCATTCCTGCTAACTATGTTAATAATATAAGTAGACTCTGCCTAAATAAAAATATATGGATCAGTTTGTGCACTAGATTCCACATATGAGTGAAATCATACGGCGTTTGTCTTTCTCTGGCTGGTTTATTTCACTTTGCGTAAACTGAACTAACATGCAAAATAGGGACAGACTCACAGACAGAGAACAGGATGACAGCTAAGGGGGTGGGTTAGGTAGTGGAGGAACTGAGCAAAAAGGAAGAAGGACTCATGGACATGGACAACAGTGTGGTAACTACTGGTGGGAGAGAGCATTAGGGGACTAAACGGTAATGGGAAATATGATAAAAAATGAAAGACTAGATGTCAAAAACATTAAATTAAAATAAATTAAATAAATAAAACTATGTAGAGGAAACAGAAAAATTAACACCTAGTTGTTCATACTTTAAAGAAAAAATAAAAGAATAAAAACTACTATTCCCATGTGACTGTGACATCAAGTCCAGCCTCTCCAAACATGAGACGAATTTACTCACCATTGTCTTCTAAGCAAATAGTTGAATGGCCTGGATAAGACTTAGATTTCATCGTCAGAACTTATTTTACAGAACAGAGGTAATAAAAATTTTCTAAATTCAAAACATTTTCTGCAACTTTAGATATTTTATAGGAGAATATCAAAATATTCAGCCAATGACTGGAATTCATGGATGTAATTGGTAATTTCTTTAAACTCACAATGGATTACGATTTCCAGGTAGAGAGTAGGCATTCACCCACGACTGTGCATAGACCACTGTTCCAAAGCAGTTTAGAAATGGTCAAAGTTGCAAACAGTTGCTTCCCAAATTATTGGGATGGCTCAAGTACTCAACATTAGTCCTAACTTCTTTATTTCTATGGGAAAAAAGTTTTTCTGACCATTTGCTGTCATCTGAATTGTCGCACTTGTCCGACTAGTTTATTAGTGACAGTATTGACTAGTGTCAGTGGGAGAGACATAAATCACCATGCAATTGTTGCCCAGCAAACCTCAGCAAGGCTGCACAAGGCACCTTTAATGCCACCCAATAGCTGTATGGGGGACATGTGCAAGAGAGAGGGAGAACCAAGTAAATAAACAGACTAAAAATAAATAAGTTGAGAAAGAATTTAAAGTTAGAGATGCTTCCACGTTGCACATCCTTTGGATACCTGAAGACGAGGAGGTCTGTATATACACCTTTTCAACCGAGGCTGCAGCAAGCGTCTCTCAGAGGTTTTTCATAGCAGATGTCAGTCAATAAAGCACATATGCAATGAAGTGGGTTCTGTTGTGTGGGTTCATGTTAGAGCTGGTAGGGACAAGGTGATAAAGGCACAACTGATTTTTTGCTCTATACAGCATGCCCTGCATGGGGTAGCAGTGCTGAATGAAGGGGACAGTGAGGAGATGTGAGGGTGAGCACATCAGCCCTCAGAGGAGTGCATTTTGGTCTGTGATGACTCAGAGATAGGATGGGGCACAGGAAATGGTCTTAACCTGCATATGTATTTGATGAAGTATTAAAGTGAACAGTGAATAGACAAAGATTTAAGATCCAAAGTGAGACACTTCGACTAATTGAAAGAGACACAACAACAACAGAAAGGATCAGACGAGAGGTTGTCAAGGGGATCTTCTACCAGCTGGAAAGGAGACTTTAACTAAATAGAGTTGGTAGCTGTTATTAGCAGAATAAAATCATTTTATTCCCATGCGCCTAACAAAATCAGACTCCTTGCTAAATCAGTTACACTGAAGTTAACAGTTTATTTATTAAAGGGTCCCAGTGGGTAGATTGAGGTCTTTTTAGCTAAACCTCACTTGTTTTATAAAGTTATGAATTGAGAGAAACTCTTGGGAAGGCATACTTCATTTACATACTCACAACTGATTTTTGTTTTTGTGAGATCCTTAGATGGGGTGTTATATGATTAGGTACATGCCCTACAAAGTTGTATCTGAACAGAGCCTCGCTTTATTTGGGGATAATACCTTGTATGTGATTGACATGGGGCAGATTAATCATTATAGCCAATGTTTCTATTTCCCCAAACTAATTCTAGAAGCTTTGTTCCCTCAACTCCTGCCCGAGTCTGACATATTTAAATGTATGCTAGTATTCTATCATTTCTAGTGTTGGTCTTAACACATCGTCACTTATTCTTCCTCAAAACTAGACAATTCTTTTACATCTAAACTCAAATTCAATGAAAGGTCACTTTCCAACTTTTAAATCTGCTCCATTTAATTAAGGGAAGCCATTCAAGCACTGTGCTTGCCATTGTAGCCACAGAAATTTTAGGCATTTCTAATATTCTAAAGGAGACATAAACTGATGTGATCTAGTATAGTTGAGATTTCTGATCTCTCACTTCACAAACGTTTTTAGGGAGGAGACCAGAAAGGAACTAGAAGTCTCTTCTGGAGAGCAGGCCCCTTGTAGTGCAGGCTTCCCCCGCCCAGGTGCGTTCCAGGAACCCACCTGTACCAGTGTACCAGCTGGCTTGATGTGAGACATTGTGTTTCGCTTCAGTGCTTTTTTTGAAGACTCAACATGTTTGCCCATTTTATGGTGGGTAATTTACATCCACACCTGCCCACACCTCACTGAGTGTTCAGCAGTTTTGGGCAAAAAAATGGCCTGACTCCATGCCCTACCCCCTCTATTCACCCAGTCTCACACCGAGTGACTTTTTTTTTTTTTTCCTGGATGAAAAAAGTCCTCAAAAGGAAATGTTTTGCAGATGTGGAAGAGGTGAAACAAAAAAGGGGTAGAAGCACTAAAAGGCATCAAAATTGATGAGTTCAAAAGCTGTTTTGAGCAGTGGGAAAAAAGTCTCCATAAGTGTATTGCATCAAATGGAGAGTACTTTGAAGGCAACTGAAATTTAAACATGTAAGCTGAAATACACAATTTCTTTATAAGTCAGTTCCATCTTCTGGGCCTCCCCACCCTGCTCGTGGGTGTAGTCTCTGTATTGAGTGCTGACAGCACACAAAGGAAGAACATACCCTCAGTCCTTGAGAAACTCACACGTCAGCTGTGGATAAACTAGTGACGGCATATGCTAATAGCCGTAACACACTGTGATAATTACCATGGCAAAAATATTTATAAAGGGCCAGGGAAACACGACTGAGAAAATAATTACACCTGTGTTAAATTTATTATTAATTTATGAAGGAAAAAAATAATTGAATGAGCTAATCAAGGTCTGAAAGTCAGCTAGATTCTTCCCTGTGTCTGAGTAAGCAGCATGTCCTTCTAGGCATGAAAGGAAAAAGAAAAGAAAACATTTCTCACCCAACTCAATAAAAGATTCACAACCTAAGTGCTGGCTGCCTCTGCAGAAACCTACAGGGAAATTTCCTTATACTGCATCAGGTATAGCAGAAGGAAACAGCTGGGAGCTGAGGGGCAAATATCAGCAGCTCCTATGCGAGTAAAAGGAATTGCCAAGTGCAGTCGGTATATTTCTTCTCCCATCAGCTTCTTTTTTCATGATTATATGCTATGTTTTTAAATAGTAAATACTAACAGTTATCAATTATCGAGTGTTCACATGTCAGTTATATAAGTCTGACACTAGAAATGGAATTTACAGATATTATTTCTAAATTTCATAATAATTCCACTATAAAGCAGACCCTAGAACTTCCATTCTATAGATGAGAAAGGCACAAAAGGGAGAGAAAATAATCCACGAGTTCAAGCCTCAGGAGCTGAGTGCAGTTCTATCTGATTTCAGCACCTATGCATTTCCCACTCTGCCATGGAAAGGACTACCCCATTACTGATGCCTCAGTTGAAGAACAAGGGTAGGCATTCTCCTCTGTGCCTCTTGCCAGTCACCCATGAGAAATGCACACAAAATAGCTGTTCCCCTCTTCTCCAATTACTTCGGAGCTCCTTGGCCAAGGTAAAATCAATGGTGGAGTTCAAAACCCATTCTAGATTAGCAAATACTCTTCTTTCCCTTGTTGCCAATTGATTTTATTCCCTCTTAAGTCTGATCTTGATTTTTCTAGTAAATATTGTAAGTATCTCCACCCTCAATAGCAAACACAGCTGCTTTTGGCTCTGTCAGAAATCCGAAGAAACTTCTGCAAAGATTTCAACTATATAAAAACAATCAGAATGAAAGGGAGAAAGAATGCTTAAAGAAAAGATAACATTTCAAAGTACAGGTTTGGTTTTACTTGCATATTGTAAAGGCCAATGAGAGTTGAGGGGGAAAAAAGTTTTTTTTATTGTGGTCCTTGTCAGATGATTCTTCTGAAAAGAAATATCTCAAGGAAATGGTAAGTCAGTAAAGTCAATATTCAATTCCTGTGTCTCCCATGATCTAACAGCAAAAAAAAAAGCATATCTTCAAAGTTTCCTCTTAGCTGCCAATTGACCTCACTTATGTTCTTTTCCTTGGGTGTAATATGAAAGGCTAGACTAGATGACAGAACTCTACTTCTAACACTCCATTTTTATGTTTAGAAATCCTGGAACCACTGTTCCTTAAGCACAGTGATTCTTTTTCCTCTAAATCCATCTTTCTTTTTTTTATGCTTTAAAAAAGATTATTTGTTTATTTTTTACAGAGAGGGGAAGGGAGGGAGAAAGAGAAACATCAATATGCGGTTGCCTCTCATGTGGTCCCCACTGGGGACCTGGCCTCCAACCCTGGCATGTGCCCTGACTGGGAACTGAACTGGCGACCCTTTCATTCACAGCCCATGCTCAATCCACTGAGCTACACCAGCCAGGGCTATAAATCCATCTTTCCTATAGCTTTTCTACACCTCTGGTGGCTTAAAGCTTTGTATCAATAGTGAATGGAGCCACACACTATATATGACACAGATTTCAGGAAGAAGTATTAATGCAACTCAAAAATTTGAGGGGTAAGAAAAGTTTCAAAACATCCATATTAAGATATAATGTGCATGCAATCAATTTTACTTCTTTAAAATGTACAATTTCTTCATAAGGCAAATATAGGCACCTTTGAAACCATCACAACAAGATAGTGAACAAAAATTCCCCCTGCTAATCCCTCCCTTCCATACCAAACTCTCCTCCATACTTCCACACTCTTATCCATACCAAACCACTTTCCATCATGATGGATTGGGTTGCATTTCCTACAATTTATGTCAATAACATCATACAGCCTTGTTTTACTTGGCACATTTATTTTGAGGCCTACCCATGTTGCTACATACATCAGTAGATCATTCCTTTCTTTATCGCTGAGTAGCATTCTACTGTATGAATATACCACCAGGCACTTGTTGGTTATCAATGAATAGGCACGCGGGTTTGTTTCTGGGGCTTGGTGTTTGTCCTGCTTAGCTCCACGGACGTCAGCCCCCTCAGGCAGTGAGGCTGTTGGTCTGCATGCTTGGTCAGGAACCGTAGAACGGCCATGGGCGTGAAGCCAGAAGTGATGGTGGCTGGGGAGGGAGCACAGCCCCGGGATATAACAGCACAGTCCCTCACTGTTCTTACCTGAAATTCAGTTATTTTTCTTAAATAAGTGCTTCTCAATTTGTTGTATGCCTATGGCACTAAAATGGTTGCTTTTTAACATCCCTTTTCATGTCTTTGGAGAGAGGATTTGTCAAGCTAGTGACACTGTCATTCCAGAAATTCCCTGATTTTTATTTTTATATATTTTTTCTGACAAGGTACATGAAGAATAAGCTATTTTCTACTTTTCAGAAAGGTTCCATCTAATAAGAGAATTAGAATTCATGTCCACTTAACTAAAACACAAAACAAAGATAGAGGCACTATGTAAATAAATGACCACAGATTTCTCTATGTGTTCAGGAGAAGAAAATATCCTTCCTTCTGAAGAGAATTAGGAACACCAGCTAACGACGGAGGGGGAGCATTTGAATGAGCTTTAAGGGGTTGATAAAATTTCAATAACTATTAGAAGACTGAGCATAGCAATTGTATGAGTAACTATGTTGACCTGAAATTTCTTTCATTTTTTCTATTTTAAAATGTTAAGAGTAGTACATAAATATACTTCATTGTAAAAATAATACCTTTGGTGGTGTAAACATCATTATTTCCATCCCCTTCCTTTCCCCACCATTATTTTCAAGGCCCTTTCCTATGCACTGACATACGTGTATGTGTAGCAATAGGTTTCTGAACATTTGAATGGAATGAGTTCATCCACATTTAAATGAAGGGGCAAAAAAGAATATTTCTAGAGCTAGGTCTATGTTGACACAGATGAATATTTGTAAAGATCGAAAATTTCCTAGGAACATCTGGCTAATATCACTAGCAATAGCAAATAGTTTGCTCTTTGAGCAAGCCTAAGCAAGCTGTAGTAACTAGAGTGTTCAGTTTATTAATGTCAAGTAAGGCTACGCTACCCACGATCCCCAGGTTTAAGGCAATGAGAGCTGGTTTCTCACTCACATGACGTACAATGCTCTTCAGCTCTCCTGAAGTAGAGAAGTCCTTCCCTTCTAGCTGCATACACTGTGGAGAAAGAAAAAGTAGATGTTCAAGACATTCTACCATAAGGCCTAGATGTATATCATGTCTATATGCCTATATGCCATTGAAGAGAATTCAGTAGCAAGTAGGTCCAAAGGAGGTTAACAAATTAGTCTTCTTGTGTGCCCATGAAAAGTTTAAAATAGGTTAGTGAGTTCTTATCATTTTCTCTTCCACAAGTTTCCTCATCTGAGAGGAGTGTGGTCAACTATATGATGATTGCAGCCTTCCACTTCTACCCTTTTATAGAGTATCACATCCACTGAGAAATCTGACCTCATTTTGACTGCAGATGAATTGAGCTTATTTTTAACTTTAGGAACTGTGTTAAGTTGTTCATCTACTTGTCATTACGTTATACGTCATATCAAGACAAGAGACTCTCTGTACTGGAGGTAGAGGTCTTAAACCCATGCCCCAGGTAGGCTCCACGGTCAGTGACCTCATCAGACTGAATGACAAATGTTTCGTGTGCATTTTTCAGGGGAATGTGTCCCCAGCTGTCTTCTGCTCTCTGAAGGGTTGGGGCCACCCCTTCCATTCTACAGCAGAAGCTGTCAGTGTCCCCCGCTGCCTCCCTCATCAGTTCATGGGGACCCTGTCCAAGTGCCAGCACCTGCACTCTGCCTGAGGTTTTCCCAAGCCTCCAGAGCCCACTTACCAAAGTGCCAGGAAACTAATGTCCCCACAAGCAGCCCTCAACCAGTGACAACGGGAGCAGGTGTCCAAATGCTCCAGCTCACTCTGGGGTGCAGGCTCCACACTGCTCTCCAGTGCCCCGCAGTGGGTTAAGCCCCAGTCACCACAAGGGGTAACAGTGGTCACCAGCTCACTCATACATCCTCACCAGCCCCTGCCCTTTCCCGCCCACTTCCCACTCCTTCTTCTGGACAATGTGATATAACTGAGAGTCAAAATTCTTGAATTTCAGTCCCAAGTCTGCTATTGATGATGGATGACATTGAACCAATCACTTACATCATTTAGTCTCTCTGAACTTGCATTATTTTCATTTATTAAATGGGAGTAACAATTATGACCAACTCACTGGGATGCTGTGAGGATCAGATGAGAGTATGTGAGAAGCTGCTTTGTTAACTATAAAGACCTGTACCATTTAAAAAATAATCAACAAGAGAAAATCTAAACATGCAAGCAGGAGAGAGGAGAGGGCCAGAAATGGAGTGTGCATGAGAAACAGGTACACAGAAGGCCAACAGGGCTGAGCTTTGAGACCTCTGCCACAATCCAGGAGGGAAAACAGGTAGAGCCAGGAGTCTAGAAAGAAGAAGGGGAACTTGGGGAGTACAGTATGGTGGGGAGAAGAAAAATGAGAAGAGGAAGGATGGGGCATCGTGAACAAAATGAATGACTTCAGAGAGCAATTTCTAAAAATAACCTAATTTTAGAAAAAAATTAGAATTACAGAAAGGTTGCAAAGAGAGCACATGGGTCTCTATAAACCAGCTTCCCCCATTGTTAACATTTACATAACCGTAGTATATTTGCTGAAAGTATGACATATAGAGCAACATACTGAACAGTGTCTCACAGAAATACCATATTTTCCCATGTATAATGCACACTTTTGCCCAAATTTCTGAGGGAAAAATAAGGATACACATTATACATGTGTATAATGATCACATACCATGGGTATAATAATCCCGTGTATAATGCTCGCAAACACATGGGTGCACATCACACGAAAGAGTGCATTACACATGGCAAAATACGGCAACACTACACTGATCCATACACACCCCTAGCACTAGCGAGAAACTGACACTGGACATTATTATCAATTAAATTTAGCCTTTATTTGAAACCCTGATCCTTTGATATTATTGATTCAGTTTTTAGAGTTCAGCTGGGGTTAGGCTGATTCCTGTCTCCATGTGTCCTTAATTTCCGACTTACTGGCTCAGTTTCAACAGATACATTGTGAACTAGAGTCATGACAGGAGTCCTTTCTGGGCCTTGAGACAACACACATCTGCGTCCTGATGAACAAAGAATCTGAAAATAACTCTTTAACCTTACCCTTCCTGGGAAGTCCTTTGGAGGTAACAGGGCGAGGTGATTCAGCTAAATGGGTCCATAAAAAAGTGCTATTATTTTCTATTTTAACTTGGTCACAAGCCACCTGGCTAAGAGCAAGTACTTTCACCAATAGAAAGCATATTGCAGAAGGCCTGCAGAAGAGGAGGCATTTTCCATTTTCCACATTCTACATAATTAATAGAGAATCCTAAGAGGAAACTTCAGTATGGCAGCCCTCTCCCAGGCCACCCCACAACAACCTGAAGATCTTGCAGTGGTCCCCAAAGACAGCTTTAAAGGAAGAGCTTACATGTAGGCTGTGCCGGGTAGTCACCGTGACCCCCGGCAGTTAGTGGGTGTGCAGGGAAGTTGGGGAGCATCCACATGGCTCAGAACAATCTCACACAATGCAGATTTGCCCTGTTTAGCCACCAGGCAAGCAATGACGAATACAGCCACAGAAAAGAGACATCTTTGGGGTATCCGTGAGGCAGATGCTGAGAATTCAGTAACAGCTTTCTTAACCAGCATCTCCTACTTGGGGCCAGCTCTTCAGGGTAATACTAATGGTCAGAAATGTAATGTTATGTGTGTATACGTCCTTCTTCGGTATGAAGGAAGAAGGAGGCAAATTTCTGGAAAGTGGATCCCAGTGACATAAATAAGAATGACCATAAATACATACGCACAGTCCATGAATGGTTTCTCGCTTTCATGTGTGTCAGGGCTGTAGCAGAAATAATTTTACCCTGGTGCTCACCAAGTTCCTTACTGCAGTAACAGTTGCAAGTCCTTCTCTTAAATTAATAGAATTCTAAAAGCAAATATCACTAAATATCATGAAGATGCTTCTCATTATTTTACATATCTTCTGTCTGTATCTATGTCTCATAAGGGCCCTAAAAGCTTCAGCAGGGGCAGGAGTTCTGCACTTCAACACGCATGGTTTTTGAAATGTTGAAAATTTCACAAATTAATTTGCCAGCTAAACTGTAATGGGATCCTGATTTATTCTCCTAGAGTACAGCTAATGAGTTGCTTTTTTTCTTTCCTTTTTCCGAAGAGGCACACCTACTTGCTGTACTTCCAAGAAGAGTTTTGCCCATATAGAGAGCTTGCTTATGGTAAAATCTCAGTCCTCATTGGCTTATTTACATGGTATGTTGAGTTTTGGAATTGGGCAAAATTGTTTATTAAAAGCGTCATTCACAAATTTATTCATTTCCTTTCCAATTATAGACTTTGCCAATGAACACTGCTTGGAACTTCCAGAAATCCAACTATTTATTTTCTGGCCAGCACACCACTAGACTTGTTTGTTACAATAAACGCAAGCTGGTTATAGCAATCCCTTTGTCATTCAAACCATCACTGGTTTTTTTCTGGCTCTGATATGTGTTGGTTCTGAAGAGGAGAAGTGGAGCTGGTGTCCTTTTTAACCCCACAAACACATACTAACTATGCCATAGGAGTAGAGACAATTCAAAAGCTTATAACATTTCAACAGAGTAATTCACGCAGTGAGATAGAAATTAGGCTCCATAAAATCTTTGCACATTCTCAGCATGATTTTTACATGCAGTTAATATATTGATAAGTATTCCAAATGCAGAGAAATCTAAGCTTTAATTCAGGATATTAAGTACCACTGAGACAAAAATATCTTTTGATTTAGCCTGTGGTTACAGAACCAGTCCCCAGACCACTGACTTTTCACCAAAATACAGATTTCATGCCTGCTTCTGACAAAGAAGAAACACCTATACCAAGGCCCACTTTCCTTCCTGTCAAAGACATCCTTGATTCCATTTTCTTTAGAATTAGTCATTTTTTGTGATATACAAACAGAATGCCGTGTATCCACTGCCAGAGTTAATGCCCAAGTCTCAAGGAGATAAAGCATTGGTATTATTTTAATATCTTAACGATACTTATCATTTTTTTGTAATCTAATTCTGTACGGGCCATTGGGACTATCTTGGAATCAAGGGCTCTTGGTGCCAAAAGGAAACTCAGAAACCAACTAGACAATTGCCTTTGCTTTATAAATATGGAAGTGAGGTCAAGCGACCTGGTTAACACCACCCAAAGTGATAAAAGACCATCATAAAATTGCTCCTTTTAAAAAAGATCTTTCAATTTTTTTCTCAGAAAAAAAGAAAAAACAATGTCAATAGGGAGCAGCTATGATGTTTATTGTCACTTAGGAGAAGTTCTCTGTTACCAGATTCTAGTGTAAGCCCTTATATAGAGCAAGAATTTCAGTTACTTACCTTATTCCTATGTGTTGCAACTGAGCCAACTTTGCTAGTTAAACTCAAAAGAGAAACAGCAAATGTTTTCATACTTCCATCAGATTCCAAGGTCTTTTCTCTTATTGGAGGTTTATATATTGCAAAGCCTCATCCCCAAGATTCACAATGAAAGAAACCTCCTTCTGGCCAGTTCGTAAGTCAAAATAAGGCCTTCCCAATTTTCTTTTCCTTTACATTTTCCCCCATTTACCACATATCAAAGGAAATAATGATATATAGCCATTCCTTGTTTTATTGTACTTTGCTTATTGTGCTTTACAAAACTATCTGTACTTTTTACAAATTGAAGATTTGTAGCAATTCTGCTTCAAGCAAATCTATCAACATCATTTTTCAATAGGCTTAGGTGATGCTTAGCATTTTTAAATTAAGGTATTCATAGATTTTTTTGATATAGTGCTATCATACACTTAATAGTGTAAAGATTGATATGCACCAGGAAGGCAGAAAAAAAGTGTGATTTGTTTTATTGCATTTTTTCCTTTTTTGCAGCGGTCTGGAACCAAACCCCAGTATCTCTGAGATATGAATGTAAATTATGTATTGTCAAATCAGAGAGAAATTGTTTGCTTTGATGTGATAAGATATTTTATCTAAGCATCTATAATCTATTAGTTAAGTCACAGGCTTAAATATGCAGTGTTCAAGAAATCACAAGAAATGTGCCTTCTCATGCGGTTTACACTGCTTGCAGATTAAGAGACCGGATTTGTTGAGACAGTGACTGGCAGCATAAGCAAGTGTGTCAGAGGAGTATGTTCACGTTAAGGGAAGAGGCATAACTCTTCGATGAGAAGAGAGTGAGATGCGTTCAGAGATAGGAACCCTTTCTACTGGCATCCCTATGACATTTCATGACTTTTTTAACCTCAGCCAACAATATTATGGCTTCCAGCCATACCCCCTGTTTTGGTCTGAGTGCACAGGTGGCAATATGACAAATAAAACAGTTGGGGCACAGGTTAAAATGCCAGGGGCAGAATTTGAGCCACTGTCACCCAGGGAGTTGAGTAATCGGAACAGTACGGCAGCATCTGTGGACTGAGACCCATGGCACTACTGCAGAAAGTGAGACCTTCCCAGAATGATAGTTCTGTCTTTCTTTTATGGGCTGCCCACTTATAATAGAGGCCAAGGTTGAAACACTGAATTCTATAATAACATACAGAATCTGGGAGTCGCAAAGTCTGAGATCAGTCGCACAGTCAGATCTCAGTCTGAGATCTAGAAAAGTTGGAGGATTAATTTTGAATTATAGCCTTTTCCTCAATTTATCTAAAGCAGTGAGCCCATTACCAAAATAATTTTGGTTTTATTTTTAACTATGTTTAAATCAAATATCTCTGAAACTCTTGCTGAAAACTAGTTGAACATAATTCTAGCACTACCAAGTTCCTATAGAAATTTGTCCTTGAAATGGATCTCACCATTGGCTATCTTGCTAATGTTGCTACTGTTCTACTGTTTATAAAAATAATTTTATTTTCAGTTTTGTTTACCACTTTATGAAAAGACACTTGACTTAGAATCACTATTTTAAAAGGAAGTAATTATTTTTTAAAATAATTTATTTATTTTTAGAGAGAAGGAGCATGGAAGGAGAAAAAAAGAGAAAGAAATATCAATATGTGGTTGCCTCTTGCGTGCTCCCTACTGGAGACCTGGCCTGCAAACCAGGCATGTGCCCTGACCGGGAATTGAACCAGCGACCCTTTGGTCCACAGGCCCACACTCAGTCCACTGAGCTACACCAGTCAAGGCAGGAAGTAATTATTGATGCAGTCTTTCAAAAGCAGGAGTAAGTATGTTCCACTGGCTTTGTGTGCTATCCTACCACCTCCCACACTGCCACAAACCCAGAGGGGGAAATATTGCCAGAGAACAATGATTTTTCAGGCTGTTTCTTTGGGTTGCTTCACACTGAAATGTTTTGAAATCTGAAGTTCTACTTTGCCATTTTCACGAGCTATTTAAAGCATTTCCTCCGTACATAAGAATGATACAGGTTCAAGCATGCCAAGAACCAGCTCTCAGCTTAAGCTGACTGGGAGTGAATCTTCCTTTGGGAGTCTTCCTATTCCCTATCAATGATATCACACTCTCCTGAGGAGCGTTAAATGTGTGTGGACTTTAGAGGTTTTTTTCGCCTTGCCTTTTTATTTTCTTAAATACTACATTTGATTTTATTTTCCTCTTATTTTGGAAAGTATTTAAATAAAATGTCCTGCTTTCATGTTCTCTGGAATCAGTGAAAGATATTCTTTCTCTCTCTCCTTCCATTCCATCTCGCTGGGACTTGCTGTGACAATACAGAAAAAAAATACCTCAAGCCAATAAGCTGACAGTTATCTAAATACAGAAAATATTTTTAGCTAAGCATAGTTCTTCATGAACATCTCTCCATTTGCACCGCCCATCTGATGGGCAACATTACCCCTTTACCTGTGCACTTAGGAGTTGTTTTCAAATGTATCTCTCTCTGTTGGCACGTTATTCTTTGCCGTCAATCACTCAATCTTCTTTATCTAGTTAATACCAGATGTTTACCTACTTGCCATATTTCTCTGAGGAGTGTTATGAAGCCCTTCACTGGGCATGGAAAAGAATTCCTGATATCTTGAGTCCTGAATACCCAGTACTTTCTCTTCTTTTGAAATATACCACTACACATGAATTTTAATTAAAACTATACTGCATTCATAGAGGCGTTTATATATCACCAATTATCTGAAGGAGGGATTTTCCCTCCCTTTTAAATGTTAAATCATCATCTGTCTTTCAACATGTGTGAAAAATGCTGCCATAATTATTGTAATTAATATCCTTTCCTGAGCACGAATTTCCTAAGCTTGGTCAGTTTTCGTTTTCTTGTTTTCTCCAGCAGCTCAAAAACTTCAATTGTCTTACTGTGGGTGTTTTCTAACGTAAAGCCACAAAAGAGATTGTGCAAATGACAATGTTGTGTTTGATATTTATTCTCTCTCACTGACTTCCCTATCAAAACTGCTAAGTTGCGAGGACAAAAGATGCTTTTTCAACTGCTGGCAACACAAAGCTCTTTTGTATTCTGACTCCTCTCTTCCTCTTACATCAACATCAGTAAGTATTTTGTGGGAGACTAAAATGTCAGTCTTTCCGAGGCGCAATCAAGTCCCGTTTATTCCTTTCTCTGTAATTAAAGCCTGTTTCTGTAAGGAAAGTAAACCAATACCCCAGCAGCTGAAGATAAACTGCCGTGTTATTTTTAATCTAGAGCAACCCTTTCAACAGTGCAACCCCTTGAGATTTGTTACAGTTTTGCATTCTTGAGCCAATAGAATAAAGATTCACAGAAGACTATAGTGAGTAATAATCATATGGTGTTAAAATGGGGTGTCTTTTTTTAAAATGCTTGTTTTTAAACAAACACACTACAAAAGGCCTGGATGCAAGTGGAGGATTTGATGAATGTGCTTTACCCACCCAAAATATGAATGTGGTCCTTCCTTTCATTACCCAAGGAAGTGCCAATCCCAGCTTCAGTGCTTGACTTTGCTACAGACTTGAGAACACAAAAAGAAATTCCAAGGAAGAGAGAGAAGCACTTGAAAGTGCTCAGGACGCAGCAACTTCTCAAGTCCCACCATAATGGGTCCCCTAGAGCCAGCTTCCTCCTTAACACCCCCACCCAGCCCCATCCAGCTGCTCTCTGCTCTGCTCTGGGCCACCCTTGTCCTAAGAAACACAGACTCCCCTTTCCGCGTCTGGTTGTTAGCTTTCTCCTCTAGGAAGGAGAAACATCTTAACACCACAATAATCTCATCAACTCAGAAAAGCAAGCCCTTTAGTTTCCAATACCAGTGGCGCCTCCTCCATTCAATCCCGCTCTTACTATTTGATATTTATGTTACTAAAGGGTGCACAGCAAGAACTTTCTAAACCAAAGTGTGGCCTCTCCCTGAAGCTCTGTAGGACCACGCCGATGAAATTTCTAACACTAATATTTTGAACAGGTCAGTCTTTTCTCCTCAGTTCTGACTCAGAGAAGTACCTTCTGACTATGAGGTGCTTTGCCCTGGTTATGGAAATGAATAATATGCCAGGATTTGTAAAGGATTTCCCAGAGAAAACATCCCTCTCACCCCTGAGACTTTGATATGCCGATGCTCCATTCCAATGCTGTCCAAGAGGAGGACAAAGCAAGGCAAAATGTGACCCACATAGCAAATTTTACATTTTCTCGGGGCCACTTCAAAAAAAAGTGAAATGAATCTTAATGATATGTTTTATTTAAACCAATATATCTTAATATTATCATTTGAACATGTAGTCAATATTGCAAACACTGTCAATGAGTTCTTTTTATGCTTTTTCATATGGGGGCGTTTGAAAGTCAGTGTGCATTGCACACTCACGCACACTGCCCTTGGATTGGTGCATTTAATGTTTCCTGTACACAAGACGTGTGGCTGCCACACCAGACAATGCAGTGCTGCCTCTCACTGGCAGGTGACTAAGAGACAGACTACAAAGATGGACAATGGCCAGGCCATATATGACAATGAACTGACACACACAGAAAACACAGGAAGCCGACCCAAAACACCTGCAGCCATTGGTCTGAGGAGATCAGGACTCAGTAGCAGCCAACTTCCCTACCCCTCCCTCACCCCATCCTTCCCACGCAGGACCAACCAGAGAAAGTCAAATATGCTCCTCAATCAATCCTGTCTGGCGCTCGCTTTTATTCACCTGTCTCCAGCTTCACATGCCAAAAACTCCAATCAGAGCCTACCTGAAGCCTTCCTTTTTATCTGCTATTCAGCTTCCCCACTCCCCTGCCTGCCTTTGAGTCTGCCAACACACAGAATGTGACGGCTGACAGCTCGATTTAGTGAGCTCTAAATTAATAGCCTCTGTTTGTTATCATTCAGGTCTTAGCTTATTTCTATAAGACTAGAGCTTTGCTTCTGATTATTCTCCCTTATATTTGGAAATTCAAATTTGGAAACTATTTCAGGACAGGGTGAGAATGGTGGAGGGAGGATGCTCTTGGCCCAAGGCAATATAGAGCAGAATATTTATATTTTGCTGGAAACACACACCGACGATTTTTAAAAAAAATTATTACATTCATGTAGGGCAGGAAAATGTTAACCAAGACTGAGGCATAATGTGGTAAAAATATTTGAAGATTTTTTCCTAAATAAGGACTCTCTGCTTAGAATTCTGACCCATTAAAATAACTTAAAAGGACCCCCAAAAAAGTGTCCAAAATAAAAATCTTTGAGTTTTAAAGTTGCCATTAAATAGAAAGACTTTAGAAAAAAATTAAAATGAAATCCGTTTTTACAGTTAGGCTAAGGAAATTATGAGGCTTTACAGAGAAGAACATCTAATTATTTGCAAGCCATTTATGACCTGACGGTGCCGGGCTCTCTATCACTGTATTTACTGAATCACGACCACACCCTGACACAGGGATCTTGGGGACTCGACAGGATCCACGAAGTGAATCACCTCCTACTCTGCAGTAGCAAGTGGTCTGGCAGGCTCTCACCCGATCTGCTTCAAAATTTTACATGAAATGTACTATTTTTCAGACTCTATTTAAAAAAACCTTGCTCTTACTACAGTCCTCTTTTGAGATACTATTACATGGTGAGAATATAGCATTCCTACCCTTTAAAAGATTCACATTGCAAATATCATCCAAAGAGGAAAATTACATCATCTCACTACAAACGTGAGCTTTAATTCATCGATCACTAATTAAGAAACTTAGCCAAATATTAATTTAAATGTCATATCTCTGTCCGACAGGACACAGAGCAGTGGTTTTGATTTGGTCCTAACTTGCGTCACCTGTAAGCCTTGATGTCTGCTATCTTCCCCATGCAGCAGGAGTCTTATCTGGGATGTGAATTTCATTGGAAAGCTGGCTGTCACGAAAAGGAGAGAAGAGATGAGAAAGAAAAACTAGACTCAGCGGACCAACAGTATTTTTATTTGTGAAAGGTTCAGATTAACTCATAAACAACAGAAACATTTCATGACTGGGTAATGACACTGTGTCTACTGTTCACATTTCTTGTCCTTCAGAGGAAACCAGCCTGGCCAGGGTGGCCTCCTGCCACAGCAGTATGGCTATGCAAACTAGTTCTAGGACAGGGTCCTTGTCACAGTGCAGCCATACATGCTGCTAGGCATAGGGGAGCCACTGAAGATATTATTATTGACAAATTGCTCCTTTTACTGTTTTGGACATGTGATAGCTATTGATATTTATTAAAATAAACCCAGTCACAAAGTGATAAGAGAATAAGAGAAATCCCTCTCTACTGACTAGTACAAAGGCATGGGAGAGGAAAAAACTACCTTCTCCTGAAATCGGGAGCTAGAGGCAACCTTCCTCTCATTCCCCCTTAGTCCTTACTATCTTCTCCTCTCTGACCAGATTTGTTCTTGGAGGGCGTATAGGCCAAGTCTCTCCAAAACTACATCGCATGTGATTCAAAAAGTTTCAGAAATTAAGGCTATTAAAATATCTATTTTGCGTCATAATTATGTGGTCCACAACCATCGCTGCTAAACCCAAGTTCGGCATTTAATTGACTGTTCATGCGCACCACTCCAGGCTTCCACCCCTCCCCGCCAGCCCCAACATTAAAGTCCTCTGGTGACACATCCACCTGCCCTACCAGATGATGGCTGGCTAGGAATATATATATGTTGCTAGCATTTTATTCTAAGTCACTTTTCTGTATTAACCCAAATTAATCTTCAAAGGAAAACTTTGCAATAAGTACCATGACTATCCAAACTTACAAATGAGAAAATGGAAGCATGGAGTGTTTAACTCAGCCAAGATTTCTCAGTCAGTAAACTGCCAAGCCAGGTGTCAAGCTCCGTAGTTTGTTCTTAGCCCTTAATCACATATATATGTTACTGCTTTTTGAGGAGCCAGCCCGTGTTTTCCTTATCTCTTTATTCCCAGCCCCTAGTGTGAGAATTGTCAGAATTTTGAATAAATGATAGAATAACCAGTGATGACATTGAAGACAGAGTCTCAATGCAACTTTCACCATGCTGTAAGGCATAAATTCTCATCTGATAACATCCCCGAAGCTTACTAAATTCAGAATCCTTGATCAAGCTGAGCCTGCCATAGACTCTAGTACCCAACCTGGGCTACTCTGGCTTGAGACTGCCAAGAGTTTGTCCTGGGATTATCAGTAAAGCCAGGGTGATAACAGCACTTTGATCTTATCTCTGTCTTCTAATCTATTTCTTACTCTGACACTAGTTTATTTCTTCCAGTCCCTCTTTCTCTTTCTAAACCAATCATGAAATCTTTATGTATTAAACAATGGAATAAATAGGACCAACTATCCCTCCTACATTATATAGCCAAAGGGAAAAGTTTAGAAAAGTCTTCCTTTTGTTGCTGAGTCACAATCTTTAGGAATGTTGCTGACTGGTCATATCACAATCCCATCCCTGAATCCCCTAATCCCTACCCAGTGCAATAGGTGAGTTCTTGCTTTCCTAACATTCTTACCTCATCAATGCAATCAAAACGTTCCTTATTCTCCTCTGCACACTTATTTTGGAAACCAACTGAAGCAGATGATGTAGGCACATGTCTTCCATGTATCCTGGAATATGATTTGAGTGCTAGTATTTTTAACATTGGGAAGACAATGCACATCCTGAAATTAATATTCAGATTGTGTAGAAGTCAAGCACTTTCGCAGAGGTAAAGCACTTTCTCCTAACCAAGAGACTTAGGGAATGAAGAAGAGGGCATTATTCGGCCTTGGGCTTCAGCACTGGTTCACTGGTGCTTGTTCACTATTGAATAAACACTGGCTTCAAACAGCTCACAATCCATTCGAGGAGACAGACTCTTTCTCAGTGTAATAAACAACTACATGACATGAACAAACACACACAGGACGGGCTACATAATTTACAGGGTCCAGTGCCAAGTAAAAATGCAAGGCCGTAATTCATAAATTCTTTGAATTTCAAAAGGTATCACCCCAAGCTCAGCGGTCTTGGGCGCACACCCAGGAGGCTGGCCCTGCGCACGTGGAGGACGTCCTTGGACCAGGTGAGGGGCACCGAGGGGCTCCTAAAGGAAGTGATACTAGTGCCGGCTCTTGCAGAATGACCAGGAGTTTGGCATGGAGAAGGAGGGAAGCACATTTCAGTCAAGAGAAGAGGGTTGACAAAATGAAAGGCAGGTGTGTGAGCACAGGTTCTCAGTCTGGGGGACAGATGACCTGTGAGGCCCAGTCTAGAGGGCTTCCAGGAGTCAGCTCTGAAGGGAGAAGTTGAGGCCAGGGCCTTGGGGCTTCAGTGAAATGAACGCAGGGGGAAGAACAGGCAAATCATAATTTAACTGCAGTTTCCCCACTTCCTGCCTGTGAACTCTTGGGTGAGTGACAACATTCCACAGCTTCTGTTTTTTCATCTGAATATTGAGGAGTTCTAACCTCAGTTTAGCCATAATGAGACCTTAAATAAATCTCTCTCTCTGCACCTCAGATCCTCCATATATAAAATGAAAAGCTAGAGCTAGGTGAGTGGTTTTCAAACTGAGCTCTGAGGCGGTGCCTCTGGGGATACTAGGGAGTTGGGTGAGGATGAGGAGACAGCCCAGCAGGCCCCAGCTTCATTTTCAATCAATGTTCGATGTATGTATGTATAAATATGTGTTTATTCATATACTTGTATATGCACATATCATTATACACATAATGTATTATAATGTATAATTGTTATAAATGTATTAGTTATTCGGGCCAGTACTTCAGTTTCACATCTGAAAATTGAGAATATTTAAAAATACCTAATTTGTTGATGCAGACATCGGCCTATAGGGTCTGTGGCATTATGGATGAGATGAGACAAATTCACACGAACTAAAGAAGTCCTGTGGAGAAAAAGAGAAAGCATGGCCACTCTCCTGAGTGAGAGAGAGGGCCCCGTCCCCTGCCTGGACAGGCTTTTACTATTTTTCTGGGCACATTACATTGAGGATGGTCCTCATTTACTATGCACAGGTTCATTTTAGGTGTTACCTTTTACAGAAAACAAAGGAGAGGATGTTGCTAATTATATCACAAAAGAGGGATGTTTGCAAACGGAACAGGAAAAGTGGTTGAACTGGTTACATTTGTCCATGGAAGGTTTAGCACAGATTTTAGGAAGTTACTTTAAAGATACGCAGTAAACATTTTCTGCCTCAATTCAGGGTGAGGGAGTTTTAGCAAAACCCAAGTCTCAAAATGGCCTAGGTACAATGCAGGCCTGATTCCCCACGGGAGAATCTATCCGTGGGTGTGGGTCCCGTGTGCCAGACCTCACTTTCCACTGGCCTTTCTGAGTGGGACTTGGGCTACATTTCCCACGCCATGCAGAATGGTCTCTTATAACTTGTGAGTATAAATCTTAAATGTCTGAAATGTATATAATATCAGGCACAGAAACATTGCTAAGTCTTAGCTCTTACTTTTTATTAGCCAGAATCTAAGCTTAAGAAGTCAGGAATAGGTATGTTTTGGGTTCACTACGGCCCGGCTTCCACCTTGAACAGTGTTGGCACTCAGAGGCTGCTGACTGCATCTGCTGAAAATATGAATGAACAGGGTCCACAATCCACTAGTTTCTAGGCTTACATCTGAGATACAAAGGTGAACAAAACAAACACGGGCCAGCCCTCGTGGGCATTAAGCACATTAACACACAATTAAAGATTAGTTAGAAAGTGCTTAGTGCTTTATTAGGATTACAGAGGAGATTTAGTTTGAAGAAATAGCTCCCTGTCTGCTCATGGTTGGAAACCTCCAGGAGTGAATAGTCCCAACTGTCTGTCAAAGCTATAAATTGCCAGATTTCTCTGATATATAAGGAGATAAGTAGACAGAGTAGAAGAAATTAGACAGTTCTCAGCAAGTAGCAGAGACCAACCCCACTAAGACTTTGGGCAACTGTAAATAGAACGTAGGAATGATTCTGTTCTGCAAACATGAGGTTTCCCTGATAGACTACATTATCCATATCCCTGATGTGTCATCATAAGAAGTGAAGAAGGAAGAAGAGTTGGGCCCTGTCCTCCAGGAATTTCCCATCGATTTGAAAAGGCAGGACCAAGACACGCTCACTGAAGAGCAGCAGGACCTCTTCTCCACCCACTGCTGCCGTAAGCAAAGTTACTCCCGGAGAAATGATGTGAATGGACTGGAGTCGCTCTGGGAAAGCTTAAGAAACAAATGAATTTATAGCAGAGATGGGAGAAGTGACTCTGAGGTGGCTGAAAACTGACCTGGAGCCATGGGCTAAGTGACAAGCCTTGCTTGCCTGAGGCCAAGGACCTAAACAGGTGGTAGAGCGAGGCAGGTGGGTTAGCAGGAACCAGCACTGTGGGGGCCACTGCTCCTGTCAGCAACTGCTACTTCCTGTTACTCAGACACTGAGTGTTTCCACAGCTAAAGTATTTCTTTCAGACCACGAGACCTAACCACACGACTATATTTGTTTGTCCCCATCCATGCTGCAGTAAGCATTTAAGCCCACGAGGGATAGGAAGAGTAAAGCCAAGACTCCCGGGACAGCCATAACTTGCCCACATCCCTCATACATGTTCGTTCTGTTTCGAAGTGGGTTGCTTATTTTATGGTATATGAGCATTTTCTTAGAATTAGTTTAAATTGTCCTTAATCGAAATGATGTCACGCAACCATGCAACATTCTTTTTCTCCAAATGAATATTTTACTCAGTGGCACACAGCCTGTGTCATTAAGTCCAAAATGAAAGAACATGAAACAATTAACGTTTCCATTCCTACTGGTTCTGTTTTGCTATGCCTACATTTGGGGGAGGGGGAATTCTTTAGGTTCTCAGGGAACTGTTGGAATAATGTTGTCGCACTAACAATTTGGAGTTCTTATCTTCTTTAAACCATGTAATTGTGTACTAAACAAGGTGGAGAAAATGCCTTTTCACTCACATTTTTCACAGTGCAGAGACTGTGATGGAAATGAGATAGTAGAGATTTATGTCTGCTGGGTTGGCAGTCGTTTCATATTTACTTGGCCAATGTGATTGCAACTGAAATCAGACCAGAGGCTCCCTGCCCAGGAATGTGTTGTTTGTTATCTAAATACCCGCGTGAGCGAATCAGCTGTGGATAAGATGCTTCCACTATCCTTGTGTGTGTTAGCTCCGATTCATGAGGTCCTAGCTCCCTTTCTACGAGCTTTACCAAACATGCTCTTTCAGGGTTTGTGTGTTTGCTGTGGTTTGAACAGGAGATTCTGTTCCTGTTAATTTCTCAACTGGTACCAACAAAGAAAAAAATCTAATAAAAGGAACCAAGGAAGAGCATTTCGTGTGTTCTTTTGGCTGACAAACCTACTGCTTCATGAGGAATTAAGGGACAAAGGTTTTGAGAATCAGTAGAAGCAGCAGGAGTTGGTTTTGTTTATAATATAGAAGCTTCAGATTCCAAAGTGACGGACTGGAGACTGTTTACATTTTCATTCTTCTTCCTGGGGATTTCTGTTCACTGTGTATTAACAATCTATACCATTAGTTTGCAGGTAGGAAAAAATATAAGATGCGAATCTATTTTTGTTATACAACTTCATAAACTCTATTTGACCTCAACTTGGCACATATAACACTGCATATCTACCAATAATTATGCTATTAGTCAGGGGTCTGGTTTTTAAGCCTATAGCTGATTTTGGAGAGTTTAAACAAAGAAATAAGCTTTTTTGAAAAAAAAAAGCATAATAAATGAAGGAAGGGCATTTTGACAGGAACTACCAGGCAAGAACAGCTTTGCTGCCGCATGTGCTAGTCCCTGCCGCAGTTATCACGAATAAGTCCAACCTCCCATTAAGGAGCTCAAAGTCCCGGGTAGGAAGGTCCAGCTGGTGGAAACCAGGTCTCGTGGCTGCTTGTGCCCTGCTATGAAGCCATGGAGAGCAGAAGCCTCTTTTCTGCTTAGATTCGAGGATGGAAGGAAAGAGACGGTCTCCTCAGTCACCTCCTCAGCGAGGTGCCAGCTCCCAAAAGGGGATGGGATTGTGTACTGGAGTCCTTCCCAAGGACAGAGGTTTGCTACTCACTCTTATTATTGATTTTATATAAAATAATAGATCACATACATAGTAATACTTTTTAAAAACACAAAATTGAAGATTCCACATTCTTTCTAGTTGTCCTCTATTTGTCCAGCTTTCCAGCAAAACTTTTGGGACTCATTCTATATTTAATGAGAAGATAACATTAGAGGAAGCTTTCATCTTTAACAAGAATGTCAGTATTATCTCTCAGAATAATAGGCCCTTTAAATGTCTAACTTCTCTTTTAATTCCAAGCTCCATGAATAGCTGTTTATTTCACAGTGGAATACTGTAACCTGAACACCCAAGAAATCTAGTGTGGGTGGCTTCCCAAAGCCATTGCCAGCCCTCTTCTCCCTTGCACACACCAATAAAACTGAGACCGGAAACGTGCACACTTGCTTTTCCAGCTTTTCTGCAGAGAGGAGTTTGCATGTAACCCACTTCCAGATCATGACGCATAAGAAAAACTCAACCACGAAAGTTTCTAGAAAAGTTATTGCTTACTAAATTTTAAGTATAGATGCTTCTTACTTCCCTCTACTTTCTTCCCTGAACATAGTGAAAGATACCTAGCACATGAAATGAAAAGGCTGGCCTCCAGAGTAAAGCTTCAGTGAGAGATGTTGGCTCTGAATTCTCACGTTTGCCGTTGTTGGGTCTGTGATACCGACACTGAGACTCAAGACTTTTTGCTACAGAGTAAAATGAAACCCCCTCTTCTTTGGGTCAAATATCAATGAAATTTGCTGTGACTTACAGCTGAAAGCATTCCTAACTGATGTGATGGTTTCAACAACTCACGTCCACTCATAACCAGACATCTCAAGTTGCCTACTCCTACCGTTTACTGGGTGTCAATTCTGGGCTAGTGCCTTGGGGCATGAGGTACCATCCATATTCTCAAGGACAAACATAGTATGCTAAAATAAAATAAGATAAACTAAAATAAAACACTAGAAGGAGTTGCATAAAGAATACAATGTTAATTCTAAAATACAGGGATGCTCCCTGAGCTGTGAGAATGCAGGTTAGATGTGACTGACTTTGGTAGGGCCTAGTAGGACTTAGTCAGTAAAAGGCAATAATCTTGTAAGTGATCAAATTGTGGCCCTATTAAATAACATGGCAGAAATACTTAGTGTTTTGCGATGAGTATTATTATGGTAAATTATTATTTATAACAAATAATAAGAACAATGCATATTACACGGGACCTTTTACATACTAACCTCAGTTTATCTTAGAAAAACTGTCGTGCATGGTGGGGCATATGCACAGATGGGAGACGAGAGCTCCGAGCGTCACAATCCGGCTCCCCCAGCCTCCACACTGATGATTATTTTAGGGTGGACAATTTTTTGTTAATTTTATTATGGTTAGAACACTTAACATGATTTCCCTTCTTAACAGATTATTAAGAGTATAATACAGTATGGATATCTATGGGCATAATGTTATATAACTAATCTCTAGAACTTCTTAATGTTGCATAATTGAAATTCTCTCTCTATATATATACCTTGGTGAACAACTAGCCATTTCCCTTCCCCACCACCCGGCAACCATCGTTCTATTCTTTGTTTCTGAGTTTGACTATTTTAAACACTCTATATAAGCAGGATTACACAGCACTTGTCCATCCTCAAGGTTTATTCATGTTGCTGCATATCAAAAGGCGCCCCTCTTTTTTAAGGCTGAGTAATATTCTATTGTAGGTATGTAACACATTTTTTAATCCATTCACCCATCAATGGACATTTGTTTCCACAAGCTCTCTATTGTAAATAGTGCTTCAATAAACACGTATATGCTAACATCACTTTGAGATCCTGTTTTGAGATAAGACTCCATTGTTTGGGGCTGTCCTGTGCCCTGAAGGATGTTTAGCAGCATCTGTGGCTTCTATCCACCCCTGGTACCACATGCCTATGCCCTGCCTATAGCTGTCTATTATGTCCAGGAATTGGCTAACCTATGAGAGGTTGTCCCCCCAGGAACAGCAAAACCTCTGATATTAAAGCATCAGAACACAGAAAATAACAGACATAGTTAATATGTTCCCCACTTCAGACTACCGGGCCTTAGGGCTCACCACTTTCTGGGATGAATTTACCCTGCTCTCAGGCACGTAGTGGAAGCTCTGAGAATCCTCACACCATGCTTAGGGAATAAGGACTCCAGAAGGTTACTTTATACCCAGTGAGCATCTTTCTAATTACCCCAACTCCTCTGAGTGGCACAGAAGAGACAGCCAAGGCTGGCTGCCTCTTTTAAGTCCAATTAGGAAACAAGGCAGTGGTCAGCCTGCCGTCAGACCCCCAGGCCACCTGGGGCTCTAGACTCTCAGCCAGAGGGAAGAGGAGGGGCACAGACCCCTTCTCTCAAGTCAGAAGCCATGTTTTCCTCGGTTTGAACTCTTCATCCAGCCTAGAGAAAGTTCATTTTTCTGGGAGGGGTTGGGGACACGATAAGGTGGGAAAAACTAGCTCTTGCCAACTTTATGTTTTTTCCAACTTAGAGCTTAGTGAATAAACTTGATGCCCCGTGTCCCCTAGGGCTGTGGAGTTTGAAAAGCAAACTTAAGACTTTTGAAACTCAGAACTTTTTTTTTCCATATCACTTTCTGCCGCAATGTTTAAAAGTTCATCTTAACACGCAAAAGCTGAAATTTGCCTCTCTTTTCTCTTTTGGCATGTTTTTTAATTATTTATTTATTTTTATATTATCTCAGAGAAAGAGTGGGAGCTGCAGAAACATGTTGGTTAATATATAAATATTATCTTGTGACTCCAGTTACATCCACTGGACACCTGTCTCATTCTGCCTGTTCAAATTCCACCTTGAATGCCTTTCCGAAACCTGGCCTTTTGGTCCTGGCGGTCCTCATCCTGCTCCTCCTCAGCCACGCCTATGCCCTTCCACGCCCTGGTGATGCTTTGCTCCCATTGCTGAAGGATTTCCCCAGACACACAGATGTGAAAAAGTAGTTGCTGCCCTTAAGAAAATTATGGCAATTACAGATTTTAAAACTTTCACCCAACAATCTTTTAATTTTTTCTCAGAAATATGGATACCAACACATCTGAATTAAATGGAAAAGTTTACTATGTCAGTTCTCTGCCTTATACACATTGAGGGTCTTCTAAAGTACAAATTGAAGGTAGGTGAGAGATTAAAACTAACCAAACTCAGTATCTTTGTGTGCAGCCAAATACTGTTTAAATATAGACTCTCATTCCAGCACACAAAAAGGACTGGCTCCACCTCCTTGCATTTACCCTTTTTACTTTAACTTGTTCAATAAACATCTATGGAGCACTTACTATGTGCTTGAAGGTAATCTAGTCACTGAGGATACATTAGTAAACAAAAGAGACAAAATTAGCCACCTTCATAGAGTATAATGGGTTGGCCAAAATTTCATTTGTTTTTTTCTGTAAGATGGCTCTAGTAGTGTTCAGTTGTCTTTAACTTCATTCAAAACAATTTTGTTAGATTGTATTATGACACCTGTCTTATCAGAGTGCATTAAAAAACTGACTAAATTGTGAGTTTTTGTATAGCCATTTTAATATTGAAGATGAAAGATAATATGCAACATTTCAGCATATTATGCTCTATTTCAAGAAAGGTAAAAAAAAGAAATGCAAAAAAAGATTTGTGCAGTGTATGGAGAAGGTGCTGTGACTGAGTAAATGTGTCAAAAGTGGTTTGTGACATTTCGGGCTGTAGATTTCTTGCTGGATGATGTTCCACAGACGGGTGGACCAGCTGAGTTTGATATTGATGAAATCGAGACATTAATTGAGAACAATAAATGTTATACCACACGGGAGATAGCCAACACAGTAAAAATATCCAAATCAGTAAAGTTCTTAGTGAAAATGAAAAATGTGTCTTTTATTTTATGGAAAAAACCATATGGACTTTTTGGACTACCCAACACATTCCAAAGGCAGAAAATAAGTGTTTAATCATTAATTTATATGGTGTATATTATGTGCCAGACATCAATCTAACCCCTACAGCAGCCTCATGAGATAATTACTTTATATCATGCCCATTTAATAGACAATATTTAGTAACATGCCCAAGATTTTAGAGTTAATAAGAGGCAGAGCCAGAACCTGAACCCAGGCTGACTAGCTCCAGAGTCCTTCTGTTACCAAACACAGGCACTGAGGGGGTTGACAATACACTATTACTGAAAGGACCCCCCACTAGGTTTGACTGTCCATTGCCATAGGAAAGACATCTCTCAATGCCAGAAATTTGTGAAAAGGAAAGGAAATGTTTAAAGCTATACAGACTTAAAGTAGTGACCTAATGTTTTCATTAAGATATCAAAGTCCTTTTGGATACCCATAGACACCCCCAGTGCTTCCTTCTCCCCCTGCCCTAATTCAGGGTACCGTAACTCCAGAAAAGAAGCACACGTCCATGTTTCAGGCTGTTGGTACCATCAGCTGTGTCACCATCCAGGTAGGATCTCTAATTAATCCAAAGCCATGTGGCACCTTCTCATGGCCTACTGGCAAGAGTTCTTTCACCTTTCTTCCAGGCACAGTCTCCCCTGCTTCCCAGGCCATGTGGCCAAAGGGAGCACCCCAAACCTGTGTGATCCTCTTCTACCAAAGCTGCAGGTGTCTGCACTCTGGTGAAACCACATGGATCTCTTCTCTCCACCAAAGCTGTGAGTGGCTCTCTCCCTCTTACATGGCTGCAGGGATCCCCACTCTGCCAGAAGCGTGGCTCTCCCTTCAATGCTGCCAAGTCTGGACTTAAATCCCTGAGCCAATCTTCCTCTGCAGCCCCATTTCCGACTCCTCCCACAATTGGTTACACCTGCCAGGACTCCCATACCCTCCCAGCTTTACTGGGCTGCCATAGTGAGTCTGGGCAGGCTTGGCCCCATGGTGTGGAGCCAATCTTCTCCAAGCTCTCACCCAGGCGCTATAACCTGGGGGACCTGCCTCCCAGTTACGTCTTAGGTAGAAATCACTTCCAGCCTCCTGGCTCCAAGCATGGCCACAGCTATTTAACATATCTGTGCAGCCAGTTAAAGGTTATAGATATATTCAATGACCACGCCAGAAGTTATCTGCTAAGCCGTGGCTGTACAAAACAGCTCTCAATGGCTCTGCTCCATGTGTCCCTTCCCCCAACTCACACCTGTTAGTGGGGGGAAGGGCTGAAGACATCATATATGTCTTTCTAATATTTCCTTCACACCTTGAGTTCTGGACTCCATTCCAAATCCCTCTTTGGGGCCCCCCTCTTGGCTGCACCCTGTTACACATCTATGTTCTTAATCACTCCAGTCTACCACCTCTCACTGACAAGTAAATTATAGAGAATGTTAGAATGCAAGTTCTATGGGAAAAATTAGTATAAAAAGGGAGAAGAGAATATTAGGAGACATTAGAATTTTAGGGTGGCTAGGGAAGACAACTAAGACATGCCATTTGAGCAAAGCCTAGAAGGAGGTAAGGAAACAAGAGAGAGAAGTATCTACGGTAAAGGTGTTCCTGCAGAGGGAAGCGCAATTGCAAAATCCCTGTGGCAGGATCATGCCTGACATTCACAGGTGCGATTTTGTCAAAATAGATCAGTCTGTCACAAATTGCTCATCTTTGAGTCCCGCTATGAAACACAAAGCTTTTGGAAAATGATCTCTCATGTGTCCTTTCTAATGTTTCAAAGCAGCATTTTCATGCATGTCTGTTCCATAATTAAAAAATGAAAAAGAGTGCCCTGGCTGGTGTAGCTCAGTGGATTGAGTGCGGGCTTGTGAAGCAAAGGATCGCAGTTCGATTCCCAGTCAGGGCACATGCCTGGGTTGCAGGCNGGCCACAGCTATTTAACATATCTGTGCAGCCAGTTAAAGGTTATAGATATGTTCAATGACCATGCCAGAGGTTATCTGCTAAGCCGTGGCTGTACAAAACAGCTCTCAATGGCTCTGCTCCATGTGTCCCTTCCCCCAACTCACACCTGTTAGTGGGGGGAAGGGCTGAAGACATCATATATGTCTTTCTAATATTTCCTTCACACCTTGAGTTCTGGACTCCATTCCAAATCCCTCTTTGGGGCCCCCCTCTTGGCTGCACCCTGTTACACATCTATGTTCTCAATCACTCCAGTCTACCACCTCTCACTGAGAAGTAAATTATAGGGAATGTTAGAATGCAAGTTCTATGGGAAAAAATTAGTATAAAAAGGGAGAAGAGAATATTAGGAGACATTAGAATTTTAGGGTGGCTAGGGAAGACAACTAAGACATGCCATTTGAGCAAAACCTAGAAGGAGGTAAGGGAACAAGAGAGAGAAGTATCTACGGTAAAGGTGTTTCTGCAGAGGGAAGCGCAATTGCAAAATCCCTGTGGCAGGATCATGCCTGACATTCACAGGTGCGATTTTGTCAAAATAGATCAGTCTGTCACAAATTACTCATCTTTGAGTCCCGCTATGAAACACAAAGCTTTTGGAAATGATCTCTCATGTGTCCTTTCTAATGTTTCAAAGCAGCATTTTCATGCATGTCTGTTCCATAATTAAAAAATGAAAAAGAGTGTCCTGGCTGGTGTAGCTGAGTGGATTGAGTGCGGGCTTGTGAAGCAAAGGATCGCAGTTCAATTCCCAGTCAGGGCACATGCCTAGGATGCCGGCCAGTTCCCAGTGGGGGACACATGAAAGGCAGCCACACATTGATATTTCTCTCCCTCTCTCCTTCCCTTCCTCTCTCTCTGAAGATAAATAAATAAAATATTTTTAAAAAATGAAAAAGAGATAGATGAATGAGACTGAGTTAAAAAGAGAGTAAGAAATGAGAGATGCATTATGATTATTCCTTGGTATTGCCTAGGGTGTATTATGAGGGACTGCTGAAATGTTAAGCAACCAAAAATAAGAACAAGCCAGATTTTAATATATGTTTCTTTTGGGGTGAGAGTGATCATCCTTGTTAATTAAGAACTCTAAATGGCATGAACTCTCTTCTTGGTAATGCAGGCATGAGTAAACAGTGAGTGCTGAAGGATCACACCTGTCCCAGAAGGAGAATTTGCAGAATTTGTCTTGGCTAGAGCTAAGTTGAAGTCTATTGTTGCACTTGCTTTGCCCTAGATTTCTCCAAACTCTTCATCAACCAGTCGATATTGTTCTTGATTTACAGGAATTAGAGATTAAACAGCTTGCAACAGAGGCTGCCCAGCCGGACCCTGGCAGACTGATGTGAGGCTCACGAATCCCTAGCTGTTCTCTGCTCAGTAACAGATGGCTTGTTTCTAAGGACAAGGTTCTTTATTTTCTTCCAACTTTTCTTTGGGTTGTAAAAAGAATGGGGGTCCTGGCAGTTCAGTGTTCACTGTCCTCAGACCTAGAAGACATTCATCAAGGTCTAATGAGAAGAGATCTTAGGCTCAGACTCAAGAGAATGGGACACATGAGCCTCAGTCTCTTCACAAACTAGTGGTGCAACTTACAAAACAGACTTTTTATTCCCTCTCAATTTCAGTATTCTCAGTTTTTATAGGGTGTCATAAGAAAAAAAAAGCAAAACAAGAGGTTGAAATCTGCTAAAAAGTCTTTAGCAATGCAAGTTTCCTACGATCCTTAGTTTTCCTACCTTTTTATATTCATTTATAATTTTAAGATTTTCCCTAAAGTCTGTTCCTAAAGTTCTTTTGTCTAACTTCTTAATCTTTGCTAGCTTCCTTTGTGTCTTTCCTCTATATTTACTACTCACGCTATTTTCCTTCACTTTTAAATTAAAACAACTTTATTTTTAAATTAAATTATTTTTAATCAATTTACTTTTCTAAACATGCCCTAGTTTTGCTGATTCTTTTCCTCTGATATGGCCTCTTGTCTTCACTTAATTTGTGTTCATTATTATGTGGCACTGGCCAGCATTGACTGTGGTGTAATGCAAGGGCCCCAGTAGTCACCACGATTTCATCCAGGTCTCTGGCTGTGCTGGTGTGGCTGCACTGCTCCCATCTGCCTGGGCCAGAGAGATGAAACGTGAACAGCTGACTGTCCTGAACAGAAGCGATGCTTATACATTTAGCACAAGTATGCAGTCCACACTGAGTAAGGTGAAAAACAGTGAGAAAAACCTAAAAAAAAAAAAAGTAACTGAGGAGATGCGAGAAACTGATTCTGTTCTGAATTAGATGGAAAGTCACCTACAAACACTTAAAAGGAGACTGAAGAAGTTTCCCTCCTCCTATATTCCTATTTTCCCTATTTTACCCATTTTTATATACAACATTACTGTCTTTTTAAAGAAATGTAACCTTCAAACACTGATATGAAGATTGAGGAAAAATTTCTGTCCTGATGAATTTTCTGGTTCTTTAGGTGTAAAATGGATGTTAATTCTATTTCCTCTCTTTGACACGTGTGCTCCACTATGCCTTCCTGTCCTTATTCTGTCTACTCTATTTCTTCAAATCCTATACTCTTTTTACTTTTTTGCCAAGAATAATTTGTTTTATTTAGCCTTTTACCTTCTACTAGACTGTGCTCCTCTTGAAGTTAGGAATTATATTGTTTATACAGTATTTCTGGTCCCAGTTCCATATACTAGTCCAAGTCCTCGGTAAGTTAACAGATGAATCTCCCAGCCCTCACTTAATCCTGTACAGACTCAGCACGCCCTAAGTTCACATTGAATACCAATGGAACGGTTGGGGAATCCATGGTAATTCTACTTCTGATGTTAGTGCAGTGGTTTCAAGATATGTACCTTATAGCCCTGGGGGCTCCTTAGATGCTGGAAAGACTAAAATGGCAACCAATGTTCTAATGAGAAATTACTAGACAACAATGTCTAGTTGCAGAATGAGATCTCCAGAAGCAGATGCTGAGAGGGAGTTTGAGGTATGGATTGTTTATTAGGGATCAACATCCATAAAAATTAGGAGTAGGAAGCACAGTTGTGCAGAGAGAAATGCAACACTGTCATGCAGGTCCCAATAGGCCAGAGCCAACCTCAGCCAGGGTGGGGATGGGGAAAGGTCTGGAGAAAATATTGCTTGTCAGGTATGTCCCTATGCACTTGGGACCTAAATGGCTGGATCTTTATACTCCTCAGCCCCCCAACACACAGACAGATACACTCAGTCACCCATGTGGGCTGTGATCTTAAGTAAGGGGCACCTTTGCAGTTGAGGTGCACCCTGACGGAGCTGATACCTGGAAACTGATGACTGACCACAGGGCAACCAGTCTGTCCTTGAAGGACTACCTGTGTGGCAAATCTCCTCACCTACCTACTTGATTTGCCAGTACTGTAATTGTGTGTATGTATTAAAATGTGTATATCCGTATGCTAAGTTGGCCTTGAGGAGTTTATTTCCACAAAGCATGTCATTGAGCAATCTTGAGTCTGCTATGAACTGTAGATATTTTTTCAGAGCTCACACTTTCACATTTGTCCATAGCTCTGCTGTCTCTTCCTTAAAGTGGGTTATAAACAAATATTAAAACTCAAACTTTGTATTTTTGCCACATGCCCACAGCAACTAGTCGATCTGTTGTAACCACAGTTGTAGAAAAGGCTGACAATATTTTGAGTGAAAAAATTACTTTTCTGCTCAGTGTCATTGTCCTCGGATATCAGATACTAACAAACAAGCAGGGGTCGTATGCCAGCATGAGACAGGCTTCACTGACCATCTGCTGATACCTGTATTAGCAAGACATGAGCAGAAACTGTAAAAATCAAGCACAGACTGTGCTTACTGAAACGTTCATGAGAAGCCAGTCACAAACCACTGCAGGACAGCTTCTTCTCATTCTCTTGCCCCTCTAATCAATCCTCTGTTCCCTCTCCATGCTACAGCGTCTTCCCTCTCTTGTTTAGACACTTCTGATTTTAATAGAAAAATTCTCCTTTGGGAAATAATATCAGACATGGAGAATTGGCTAGAATTGATTACTTAAACTACACAGAAAGTCACTATTCAGAAGCGGTCACATCTGTGAAAATCTGAAACTTCCCAGTGGTCTATGAGGGTTGTGTGACACCCTGGGAAGGCTTAAGCAAAGCTTCGGTCTGAAGGTTCTTTCCTCCTGGGCTTTCACATATGTGCTGACACACTTCATTCTAGCTTGAGCGGAAGTGTCACCAGTAGTGATTAAAACCCAACTCAAATGGTTTGCCAGAGCATCGGAGCAAACAGAAGTCATGAAGTGTTTTTTTGATTCTCCCTTTTTTAGGCATCAGTAAATTACATTCAGTTGGGCTTTCTACAATCACAATGAGCGGGTTCGAAGGGCACTATTAATTAGCGTTTGTTTTGGCAGCCAGCTGCCAAAATATGACAGAGGATGAGAACAGTACTATTTGACTTCTTCATGTACACACACTTGGTGAGAGAGGTCATCTAAGGCAATGTGTATTACTCTAGACTAGAGTTTTAGGGAACAGTTTTGATTTGCCTTAGGTTCAATAACTGAAATCACCATCATGGCCTATTACTTACAAGTATAATCTATATTATACTGGTATAATCTACACCCTGCACCTGTGCTATAAAGGTTCAAATTTCTGAAAAGAACCAGTGTGTGCATGTTGCATGTGCATGCATGTGCTTTGGGGCATGGAGGGGAGAGAATACACTTCACTTGGAATAGCAACCACCAAGTGTCACTCAAAATAAATACTAGAGTAGATGGCAAATTTTCTTCCCAGGCATGCATGCATAGTTAAGTTCATAGAATAAAGTTTAAAATGTTCATGTTTATTGAGCATTCATTGTACATAAGCCTCGGTTCTGAAAGCTCTGTAAGTGCACGTGCATAATTTAATAAAATTCTTACCACAACCCTACTCTTAGGTACTATTGTTATCTCCATTTTACAGATGAGAAAATTAGTACTTAAGAATCATAAGCAACTTGCCTGAGGTAACTCAGTTAATACATGGCAGGCAGAGTGAGAACTGAAATCAGCTAAATGGTAAGTTGGAATTTGAATCCAGGTCTTTTGCCTCCAGTGCTCATGCTTTCAACTAGTTTTTACAGCCTTGGCATTTAGAAAATAGCCTTAGCATACTATATATGAACATGATGTATGAAAGCTGAACCTATGCCAAGTACACAGATATGCCTACAAAACCAAACACAATACATTTTAAAAATTAGTTAAATGTCCTCTGCTTTTCTTCCACCATCACTGAGGCCCCAGAAGTGGTCTCCCACCTCCTGCACCGTCTCAGCTCTGATCTCAAATGCTCCAAAGCCAGCAGAGGGGAAGAGAGAGGAGAGGGAAGCTTCCACCTCCCAATCTTTTCCAGGGGCTCCTGTTTTCTTTCTTTAGAAGGAATGGCAATGAAAATAAAACAAACAAATCCAACCACTACTTCTGAACATCCCCAGAAAACTCCTTTTCCAGAATTCTCACTCACTAATTTGGCTAATATTCCTGCTAGTAGCAGACCCACTGAACTCTCCATAATTGCTGTGAGTTGCACTGGGCAAAAAACAGGAGGAAATTGTCACTTCTCTTCTGCAACAGCCAATAGCAGAAATGGAAGAGGGATGGTATTTCACAAGATGTCAACCCCCTAGAATTAAGTTCAAGAGCCATTCTTGCCAAACGTATTCTCTGCCACTTGTGACAAAATGGTACATGCTGCCATTTTACAGCCATCTGAAATCAACAGCTTATTATAATTCTTAAGATCCCATATTTTGCTGTGTGTGTATGTAGTTGGGGAAAGAACTGAGAGGCTCTTTGGCAGCCACAGCTGAAAACAAAATAGTTGTTTGTTGTTACTGTTATTTTTCCTCAGGATGACCCTTCACTCTAGAAGAACAATGTGCTGTGATCTTTGGCTACCCAGGCATTGCATCATCCATATTTCCCTGCAGCAGCCACAGATTGATGTGTCTTTTCTCTGCCCCCAGAGAGTTACCCTCTAATCCTTCATTTGCCACTCTAGCACAATTGCACAGAAGCAATAGTGGGGATGGTTAGAGCGTATACAGTTGATTCCAATGCATCCATCATTTAAACTACAGTCTGGGCCATCAGGAAGTCAAAATGAACAAACAAACAAAACACCCTCAGACTTTCAAATCAAGAAACCCTTTGTCCATTCCAGGTCAAAGAAAGTGATTACACACTTTGGCTTGATTCTTCAACTTGCTGTATAGTTTTCAGCTGTTCACTAGAGAAAAGTTAATGCTTGAGAATACTCAGTAATGAAGTGATAGTGGAAGTGATAATAAGCATTTTTGAAACTACATTTGTGGAAGAGCCATTTCTATTTATTATGATCTTTGAATTCTGTCATTTACCCTTCTGATTGGGCATCATGGAAATTAGTCTAATTAACTACAAATCATTTGGTGAGGATTTAATCTTAGTTCATGTGTGCCCAGATATATAAATAGGGATAAGTGAGTATATAGAAAATATATAATAAATGAAATAAGTTTGATGCAAGCTAATGAACATATACTGTATAAGGGACTGGTCCTGTTCCTTTAGGATCAGAGATGACAGAACACAGATGCCATCCTTAAGCTTATAATCTAAAAGAGGGCAGTAACAGAATATGCACATAACCATAATAAGTGCAAGGTCCTCCAAAGTGGCTGTAGAATTGACTGACTCATCTATAATTATATATTTGAGGCCGGGCCTCATTCTAAATTTCCAAACCCCTAACCCCACATCCATGGCTGTTGGAACCAAAAGGGTCAATGCTAGAAACTGAAAGGCCATCATACCTTGGAACTAAAGGAACAGGAAGGCAACAGAAAGGACACTTCATAGGAAAGTCAAAGACATTACTAAAATGCCCCATAAGAGGCATTAAGAGGACACACCTGGTACTCAGACTTGTGGTTTCTTTAACAAGTGTCTGTGGTTCAACATCACCTAAAAAAGGCAATGCAAAACAAAGGGGAAAGCTATCACTGCACCATAAAAATGCTCAGGCATTTTCCCCTCATACTTCTAAGGACCAAATCTTTGCAGTTACAATTTGAGTTTAACTTTTGAATGTGAAAAGAAATTCCATATGTGTACATACTTTTGCATCCATGTGATTTAACAAAAAAAAAGCAAATCTATTGCTTTCATACTTATATTAGAAATGCCAGATGCATAACCACAATTTAGGTTTTATTTTTTTCAACTCAAACAATGGTGTTCCTTCAAGCAAAGTTGGCCTGACTTTGAGGGTGAACGTGAAAACTTAATGTTTTGAAATCTTGCAGAATAATTTGTTGGCAGCTCCAAATCTTGTTTTGCCAAGTTTTACTCCAAAATAATTTTCTTGCTCAGAGTTGATAAAGGGAATGGCAATTCTTGCTTGAATATATGGCAGTTACACAACAGACTCAACCAGTGAGCTGGAAGCGGGAGGGCATGTTGGACTCAGGGAAGGGGCCTCCTCCTTTCAGTGATGGGCACTTGAAGGCCCAAAGAGAAAAAGTGGGTAGTCCAATATTCTGCTAATACTTTATGGCAAAGGTAGGACTTTGTAATACATTTGCACCGAGGGTCTTTAAAAAATGCTGCCCTAAAAAAAGAAAATTAGAGAACTGTGGGTGGCTTGAGGCATCCCACATCCTTCCATTCAGGGCTATGACTCCCACTCAGCCACTTAAGGGCCAGAAGGGGTGAGCCAGTACCTGTTTACCTACTTTATCCCCTTTGGGTGAGTCCTCTGGGGGTCAGTACAAAAGCCCAAGCCTACAACTGAAAGAAGTCCTTCCTGAAGAGAAAGTCAATTCAGTTCTTCTGACTTCAAGGGCTACTCGGCCCTAGGAATCTGAAGGGGAGGTAAGCAGTTGGCTTTACTCCTCTCTGAGATTTGAAAAACACAGTGAGTTCACAGAGCTCTTTCTGCCATGGAGCACTGAAAGAGAAAAGATGGACAGTCTGCTGTACCTGCAATGGGCCATGGGGCAGCGACTGCTCATTTTCTAGCACTTTTAGCAGAGCTCCCACATGAAATGTCCGAATGAGCAAAGAAAAAGGACAGCCTGTTAAATGGGTATACAAGTCAGAGAGCAAAATGAAAAGAAAAAGCAAAGTAGACTATTAAAGAAACAGAACAGCTTCTTTTTAAATTGAATGTACAAGGAATGGAGGAACATGTAAAGAGATCCAAATATGGCACTCAGCACATTCCCTGGCACAAAAAACACATAATGTTTTAAATTTAAAAATTGAATAGATGAAGTAAAAGAGAGACTTAGCACTATTGATGCTCAAGTGGCGCCTTGGAGGATCAAGTGAAAGAATCTGTTGAAGCATAGAGAAAAAACTATATAGACATATGAGGATATATATTCCCATGTTGGAAAATAGATCTATGAGAAAAATATATGTTCCAAAATAAAGAAAAAAGATATAGATGGAAGTGATAATAATTAAACAAATGATGGAAAGAAATTTTCCTGAGCTAAGGAAGATCTAGGTCAGCTGCTATAAAGAGCTCATCAAATTCCAGATGAGCCTGAGAGACAGAACTTCAACATGTCTTCATCAAACCACTGAACTCCAACAATGAAGAAAAAGAAATACTTAATGCATCCAGAGATAAACAAGTAAATTTACAAAGGAAAAATAATTAGGTTGGTAATGAATTTGTACACTTTCAAAGCTACAAGATACCAGAATAATATCTATAGTCAATTTAGAACAAAGGACTAGATACATGACAGGATATAATTATTCCCTGACAGTAGGTAAGAATGCTAAGTTGATAGATTATTTCATGCACATACCCTATCTGAGGAAACACTTAAGAAAGAACTCAAACCAGAAGACAATAAACTGAATCTTGTGATATAGTTAAAGTGGAAGAAAAGGTAAAGCTACTGAGCAACTAATTTGGTAATATATTTATAATGAAATATGATTAAATGATGATGCACTACCTGAGAATTTGTACTTTAACAGGTAAACAAGAACCCTTAAAATAAAAGAGGTATACTGCAAGAAACTTTTAATAATTGTGTGAAACTAAAAGTATTGCATTATTGGAAAGTAAGTTTCAATGAGAGAAGAAAGAGTAAAATAAAAGCATTCCAGAAGACTCATATGGTGTGCAGATGGGGTACGGCAAAGACCAGATTAAAATATTCTAGATGTCTCACCTTATTAGGAGAGGAAGAGAAGTAGAGGAATAAAGACCCTTAATAGGGGAAGGATTATGATTTTGTTCTGATATACTATCAAATAAATACACATATAATAAGGAAAAGGAAGTTAACCATTAATGAAAGATAAAATTATAATACAACTCTTTATGCAATAACAGGAAATAAGCAATCAATACAGTTAATAACTTAATCATATAAGCAAACATAAAGACAAAGAAATAAATTAAAATAAATAATTAAGCATAGAATAAAATCAAATATGTCATGAGGCAAAATATAAATGACTAACAGATCAGAGAATATTAGATTGTAGTTAAATATCATGGCTTTCTACTATTTACCAGACAGATTTCAAAATGAAGTAATAAAGCTTGAAAATAAAGGGGTAGACAAAGCCTAATAATATGTTTTTAAAAAAGCAAGGGGGTACTTCTGGCCAAGATGGAGGCATAGGTGGAAACACTGTGCTTCCTCGCACAACCAAGTTTAAAGATAACAAAGTTTTAGTACAGAAATGCTACCAACACACAGAAAATTGAACTATACGAAAGTCCGACAACAATGAAACTTTCAGCTAGACTGGTAAGAGGGGTGGAGCCAACGACTGGCAGAGCTGAGTTGGAGCGGGGTTGCTCGAGAAAACTCGGCCAGACCAACCCAGGTGCACAGGCGGCAGTTGGCAGATCCCAGGTGTGGGGTTGTGACAGGCAGACCCAGTGAGGGTGCAAGGTAGCAGGCTGACCGAGGTCACACATTCACGCACAGATAAACCAGGTGAAGGAGCGAGCAGTGAGACAGACCATGCAGGCCCCAGCAGCGGGCAGCAGCAGAGGGGACCGCCATTGCCCCTCTTTCACCCCGCCCCCACATACAGCATCACAACCCAGCACCTGAGTTGCCCCACCCTGGTGAACACCTAGGGCTCTGCCCCTCGTACCTAATAGGCCAGAACAGACCAAAACATTATGGCTCAAGAAGAACTCAAAACCCCAGAGTCAATAACTCTAAGCAACCAAGAAATAGCCAACCTATCAGATGCACAGTTCAAAATACTGGTAATCAGGATGCTCACAGAACTGGTTGATTTGAGTCACAAATGAGAGGAAAAAATGAAGGCTGAACTACTTGAAATGAAGGGAAATGCACAGGAAACTAATAGTGATGGAAAGGAAACTGGGACTCAAATCAAGGGAGCGGACCACAAGGAAGAAAGAAACAACCAAACAGAAAAGAAGGAAGAAACAAGAATTCACAAAAATGATGAGAGGCTTAGGAACCTTCAGGACATCTTTAAACATTCCAACATCCGAATTATAGGGGTACCAGAAGGGGAAGAGAAACAGCCACAAGTGGAAAACTTATTTGAACAAATAACAAAGGAGAACTTCCCCAGTCTGGCAAAGGAAATAACTTCCAGGAAGTCCAGGAAGCTCAGAGAGTGCCAAAGAAGTTGGACCCAAGAAGGAACACACCAAGGCACATCATCATTACATTAGCCAAGATTAAAATAGAGGAGAGAATCCTAAAAGCAGCAAGAGATAAGGGGACAGTCACCTACAAAGGAGTTCCCATCAGACTGTCAGCTGATTTCTCAAAAGAGACCTTGCAGGCAAGTAGGGGCTGGAAAGAAGTATTCCAAGTCATGAAATCCAAAGACCTACAACCAAGATTGCTCTATCCAGCAAAGCTTTCATTTAGAATGGAAGGACACATAAAGTGCATCTCAGATAAGATCAAATTCAAGGATTTCATCACCACCAAGCCCTTATTATATGAAATGTTAAAGGGACTTATCTAAGAAAAAGAAGATAAAAAATACAAACAGCAAAAAAACAGCAAACTCATAGTTATTAACAACCACACCTAAAACAAAAGCAAGCTAAGAGGACAGCTAGATCAGGAGCATAACCATAGAAATGAAGATCACATGGAGGGTTAGCAACAGGGGAGTGGGAGGAGGAGAAGGAGGGAGAAGGTACAGAAAATAAGTAGCATAGACGGTAGGTAGAAAATAGATAGGAGGGAGCAAGAATAGTATGGGAAATAAAGAATCTAAAGAACTTGAGACATGTGGACATTAAAGGGGGGAAATGGTGGCGAGGGGATGTGCAGGGTGGAGGAGAATGAAGGGGGGAATAGGACAACTGTAATGGCATAATCGATAAAATATATTTTAAAAAAAGCAAGGGGGGCAATATCAGACTGAAGACTAGCTTTAAAATTAAAATCCCTAAAGAAAAATAAAGAGATATTACATATTATTAAAAGGTATACTTTGTTAAGCAGAAAAAAATGGTCAGTGACACCAAATCAGATAACTGTAGATGTCAAAAAACAAAAAATTAAACAAATAAAGCAAAAACCATTAGTTACTGACTTCCAGCCAAGACGGAAGCATAGGTGGAAATACTGTACCTCCTCACACAAACAAATTTAAAGATAACAAAGATTTAGAAATAAAAACACAACCAAAACAGACAGAAAATTGAACTGTACTGAAGTCCGACAACAATGAACCATTTATCCAGACCAGTAAGAGAGGCAGAGTAGGTGGCCAGCGGAGAGGGGTCCCAGCAGAAAGAGGCGGTGGTTGGCAGAACTGGGTGCAGGGAGGAAACATGCAAACCCAGTGAGGCACGCAAGGTGGCTGGCTGACAGTGGACACGCATTCGCACGCAGATAAACTAGGCAAAAAAAAAAAGGACAGTGAGATGGACTGTGCAACCCAGGGCCCCAGCGATGAGATATAAAGCCTAAAAGCACCAATTGGAAAAACTTTCGGGGTTTGAGGTGCTGGAGAGGCTCCCAGCCTTACAGAAGAGTTTGTTGGAGAGACCAAAGGGTCCTAGAAGGTACACAAACCCACCCACATGGAACCAGCACCAGAAGGGTCCAATCTGCTTGTGGGAAGTGGCAGAGGGGACTGAAATCAGAGAGAGACGAGCAAGAGCCATCATTCCCTCTCTGACCCCACCCCCACATACAGTGTCAAAATCCACAGACTGGGTTGCCCCACCATGGTGAACACCTAAGACTCTACCCCTCAAACATAACAGGCCCAACCTAACCAAAAAATTATGGCTCAAACACAAGAAGAAATCAAAGCCCCAGAGCCAATACTCTTAAGCGACCAAGAGATAGCCAGCCTATCAGATGCACAGTTCAAAATACTGATCATAAGGATGCTCACAGAACCGGTTGATTTTGGTCACAAATTAGATGAAAAAATGAAGGCTACACTAAGTGAAATGAAGGAAAATACACAGGGAACCAACAGTGATGAAAAGAAAACTGGGACTCAAATCAAGGGAAGGTACCAGAAGGAATAAAGAAACAACCAAACAGAAAAGAATGAAGAAACAAGAATTGAAAAAATGAGAAGAGGCTTAGGAACCTCCAGGATATCTTTAAACGTTCTAACATCCAAATTATAAAGGTACCAGAAGGGGAAGTGAAACAGCCATAAATGAAAAACTTATTTGAACAAATAATAAAGGAGAACTTCCCTAATCTGGCAAAAGGGAATAATAGACTTCCAGGAAGTCCAGGAAGCTCAAAGCCTCCCAAAGAAGTTGGATGACCCAAGGAGGAATACCCCAAGGCACATCATAATTACTTTAACCAAGATTAAAATGGAGGAGAGAATTCTAGAAGCAGCAAGAGATAAGGGGACAGTCACCTACAAAGGAGCTCCCATCAGACTGTCAGCTGATTTCTCAAGAGAGGCCTTGCACGCAAGAAGGGGCTGGAAAGAAATATTCCAAGTCATGAAATCCAAAGACCTACATCCAACATTGGTCCATCCAGCAAAGCTTTCATTTAGAATGGAAGGGCAGATAAAGTGCTTCTCAGTTAAGGTCAAGTTCTAGGAGTTCATCATCACCAAGCCCTTATAATATGAAAGGTTAAAGGGATTTATCTAAGAAAAAGGAGTTAAAAAATATGAACAGTGAAAGGACAGCAAACTCACAGTTATTAACAACCACACCTAAAACAAAAGCAAACTAAGAGGACAGCTAGATCAGGAGCGTAACCATAGAAATGAAGATCACATGGAGGGTTAGCAACAGGGGAGTGGGAGGAGGAGAAGGGGGGAGAAGGTACAGAGAATAAGTAGCATAGAGAGTTGGGAGAAAATAGACAGGGGGAGGGAAAGAGTAGTGTGGGAAATGTAAAAGCTAAAGAACTTATGACACATGGACATGAACTAGAGGGGGGGAATGTGGGTACAGGGGATGTGCAGGATGGAGGGGAATGAAGGGGGAAAATAGGACAACTCTAATGGCATAATCAATAAAATATATCTAAAAAACTATTAGTTAGAAAAGAACTACAAAAATAAATAATGGTGGCATATTTTAATTTACATATTTTTAAAGTTGGCCTGATCTCATATATACAATATTATCAAGGACATAGAAAAATTTAATAATATATTCAATAAATGTTAGTAGGCATGGTGAATCTTATCTTTCAGGAATGAAGAATATTTTGTTACATCAATAGAAATTTGATAAAACATCAGTAACATATTTGGATATAAATATGACTTCAATAAAAAATTTTGATGATAAAGACCACACTCTGAAATAATTTAATAAAATAAGGAGAAGTGTTTAATGCTAAACTTTTATACTCTTTGAAATCATGAATCACTTTTTTATGTAACCTTTAGCGTAAAACAAAAATCAAACTGCAATTACATTCTATCCAGAAAGAATGAAAGTAAGAAAACATTTTTACACTAAAACTTATAGGAAACAGCAAAAGCAATGTTCATGGCAGAAAGCTATAACCATAAATGCCTTTATATTTTAAAAGAAAGAATAAAATTAGGGAAAGTTAACATCCATCTTTTAAAATGTGAAACAATAAAACTTACCAGAACAGAGTAGGGAAAGAGAATTAATTTAATGCAATCTGAAAGTAATGGACTAGAAAACAAGACAAAATGAAAATACTAGAAGACATAAACACAAAAGCGGGTTCTTTGACAAGACTAAAAGAAAGAAACATCTTATATTCCAAATTAAAGGGAGTGAGGGAAAGAGAGAGAAAGGGCAAAAATCTACAAAGCTGAGGATGAGAAAAGAGACATTACCACATCTCAAAACAGAATAAATTTAAAGAATATAAGAGGGACTTCTGGTCACAATAACTTCACAGGTAAATATGGCTCACCTCCAAGCAAAAACACATCAAAATCACACCTACAATATAGACAACCATCACTCAGAACCAGCAGAAATTGGTTGAATGGAAGTCTGACAACAATGGAATTGAAGAAACCACTTCCATCCAGACTGGTGGGAAGGGTGCAGATATGGAATGGGCTAGTCCCAAATCCATGTGTGGTATATAATAATTCAGGAGGCATATCTCAGGAGAGAGGCATCCCAGCCCCACATCAGCTTCCCAGCCCAGTGTTCCAGTGTCAGGAAGATAAGTTCCCAAAATTTCTGGACACAAAAACCACTGGGAATTGAGTCAGTGGAAGAAACTTCTGGGGTCCCAAGCAGTTCCTCTTAAAGAACTCACACACACACACAGATTTATCCAGACTCACTCCCTCTGAGTTCTAGCACTGCAGTAGCAGCTTGAAAAGCATCAGTGGCATACAGGGAAAAACTAAAGTGTCTGGTATCAAGGCAAGAGCTGGGGGAAAGAAAGGTGGGCAGAGGCCATTGTTCTTTTTCTGAACCCTCCCCCCCACAGAGCCATAGAGCTGGCAGGCAGATATAATTTCTGAGACTCCGGCAACCTGGGAAATACTGTTTGCCCCACCTTGGAGTTCCCCTGTGCCTCCTACCCACTCAACTTATGGGCCTACACAAGCTGCTTTTCCATATGATTTATTGGTCTTGGCTCATGCTTCACAACTTCCTAAATCTTCTCAAACAAGCAACAGGCAGAATCAGTGAGCGCCCAGGCCAGTACTTCTTTCTAGCAGCCACAGGCCTGGCACTAGCAGCAATGAGTCTAGATTCACAGCTCAGCTTCATCTGGGAATCTCCAAGCCCAGAACAAGCAGCCATCTGCAGATTGCTTCATAGCTCAGGAAGAACCACCCTGGGCAAAACATAAGTGTGGGCTGACCTTGGCCTGCAACACCCAGGAAACCCCAGGGACAGCACACCCAGTACACAGCTACAGAGCAGGTTGGAACACCACTACCCTGTTCCTACACAGCTGATCCTCCATGGAGAGTAGAGCTTGGTGGTCAGTGGTCACAGCCAGTCCTTGTGGCTGACTGGCCTGGGTAAACCCCTCTCATTAACCTGACAACAGCAATCAAAACTCGAATACAAGAGGAGGTTGTACTCAGTCCACATGAAGGGCACACATCAAGAACCTAGCTTGAGTGATAGGGGAGGCTGTGCTACTAGACCCTCCAGAATACCTACTACATGGGCCATGCTACCAAGACAGGGTGTCATACCAGCTCTACATAATACATAGAAGCAAACACAGGGAGGCTGCCAAAATGAAGAGACAAAGAAACACAGCCCAAATGGAAGAACAGATCAAATTCCAGAAAAAGAAGTAAATAAAATGGAGATAAGCAATCTATCAGATGCAGAGTTCAAAACACTGGTTATGAAAATGCTCAAGGAACTTAATTAGTGAGGATGTCAACAGCTTAAAAAAAAATCCAATCTGAAACAAAGGATACACTAGTTTTAACAAAGAACAATTTGCAGGGAAACAACAGTAGAGTGGATGAAGCTGAGAATAAAATCAATGATTTGGAATATAAGGAAGCAAAAAACAACCAATCAGAACAATAAAAAAAAGAATTTTAAAAATGAGGGTAATATAAGCAGCCTCTGGGATCACTTCAAGCAGTTCAACATTTGCATCAGAGGAGTGCCAGAAGGAGAAGAGAAAAAGCAAGAAATTGGAAATCTATTTGAAAAAAATAATGAAAGAAAACTTCCCTAATTTGGTGAAAAAAATAGACATGCAAGTCTGGGAAGCACAGAGAGTCCCAAACAAATGGATACAAGGAGGCTCACTATAAGACACATCATAATTAAAATGCTAAAGGTTAAAAATAAAGAAAGAATCTTAAAAGCAGCAAGAGAAAAGTACATAGTTACCTACAGGAGAATTCCCATAAGACTGTCAAATAATTTCTCCAAAGAAACTTTACAGGCTAGAAGGCAAAATATTCAAAGTGATGAAAAACAGGGACCTACACCCAAGATTGCTCTACCCAGCAAAGCTGTCATTTAGAATCAAAGGGAAAATAAAGAGCTTCTCAGACAAGGAAAAACTGAAGGAGTTCATCATCACTGAACCATGATTATATGAAATGTTTAAAGGGACTTATTAAAAAAAAGAAAATAAAAACTATGAACAATACAATGGCAATAAATACATATCTAACAAAATTAACTCTGAAAAAACAAGCTAAGCAAATAAGAAGAATCATGGACACAGAGAGCATTTTGATGGTTGCCTGATGGGAGGAAGGTACTGGGGAATGGGTGAAGAGGTGAGGGGATTAAGAAGTACAAATAGAGAGAGGAGGAAGATGGCGGCAGAGTAGGACAAAGGATTTTGCTTCCCTCCACGCACTGGAGAAGGACCTGGCTGATCTGCAGAGGAGCACAGCAGATGCCCAACGGAGACCCAGCATATAAGAAGGTAGGACTCCAGAGAGTGTAGTGGACACTGAATGACCAGAGGCTGAGGAGAGGAGACGACGCGGATCAACAGGGTATGAGGGAGCAGTGCAGAGGCGGTGGCAGCAGGCCTTCCGCCAGGCCACACCAGGGCCCTGGCCAGCCGCCCTGGTCTCTGAGAGCCGAGGGTGGGCAACACTGACCCTGGGAGAGAACTGGTCACCGGCACCCCACCATCTGGCAGGGCGCAGACTGGAAAACACCAAAAGAGATCGGTCTGCCAGTAGTGGCAGAGAGAGGAGTGAGCATTTGGAAGCAAACCAGAAAGCTCTGATAACCCATGGGGTCAGGTTGCCAGCTTGGGAGAACTGAGAGTTGCCCAAGCATTCCCTTGCCTGAGCATTCCCTGCTTCTCAGGGCCTGTGCTGACCCTCAAACAGTCTCGGGGAGTCTTGGGCTGCTGGTAGGACTTCTGGAAGTGAGTCAGTTGCGAGCTCCATCCCTACTCACCCGGTGCAGACCAGCTCCATTCCTACTCAGCCGCTGCAGACTGGGAAACACTGGGAGTCAAGCCGTGGCCTTCGGCTTGGGTAACTGCGAGTTGCCAGTGCATTCCCAGCCTCGCAGGGCTTGCACCAGCCCTCGACTTGGGGAACCGCCAGTCACCTGTGCTTTCCGAGTGGTGCGGGGTCCACACCGGCTCTCAGCTTGGGGAATTGAGAGTCGCCCGGGGCGATTCCTGTGGTGCGGGACCTGCACTGGTTCTCGAACACTCTCGGGGAGTCTCGGGCTGCTGGCTGGGCCCCTGGAAGAGAGCCAGTCACCAGCTCCATCCCGACTCAGCTGGCACAGACAGGGAAACACAGGGAGTCAGGCTGTGGCTGTTGGTTTGGGAGAATTGTGAGTTTCCCTGTGTGTTCAGCCACAGCACAGGGAAAGGTCCGCACCCAAGCCTACGAAAACAGGAAAGCCTGGCTGGGAGCATGCGCCCTCACGCCACACTAGGGCTGGAAAGCCTGGGAGAAAATCCGATCTCAGCAGGGCACGGAAGAGTGGCGCCAGTCTGGATCTGGGGGGGGGGGGGTACTAGTGAGACCAGTTGAACTTACTGAGGCACCAGAAAGGCCACACTAACAGCCCCCCAGGCTGCTGCAGCTAGTGAGACCAGAAGAAAAGGTTTGACTAGCTGGAAACCAACCAGAGGAGTAGTGGAAGTGGAGAACACCAAGATACCTACAGGACACTGCACCACTGAATTTCACAGGTATCCTACCACAGAAGTTCACACCATAAACTCAGGGTACCAGAACAGATCAATTTAAGAAGCTGAGGCCAACAAGAAGAGCATCACAAACAATGGGAAGACAAAGAAACAATCCCCAAATGAAAGAAAAGGAGGAAGTCTCAGAAAGAATGTTAGATGAAATAGAGGCAAGTCAACTATCAGATATTGAATTCAAAGCACTGGTTATCAGGAAATTCAAAGAGCTTACAACGAGCTACCAGAAACTACAGGGGAGCTACAATGAACTCTCCACAAACTATACCAACATGAAAAAGGAAATAGAAACCATCAGCAAAGGCCAAGAGGAAATGAAGAATACAATTTCTGAACTGAAGAACACAGTAGAAAGTATGAATAGTAGGATTGATGAGGCGGAAGACCGTATAAGCGAGCTCGAAGACAGGGTGGGAAGAATCTCACAGACGGACGAGGTAATGGAAAAGAGAATCAGAAAAAATGAGGAGAGCCTAAGAGAAATGCAAGACAATATGAAACGTAATAATATTCAAATAATACGAATACCAGAAGGAGAAGAAGAAGAACAAGGGATAGAAAACCTACTTGAAAGAGTAATGATGGGAAATTTTCCTAAGTTGAGGAGAGAGAAAGTCACACGAATCCAGGAATCGCAGAGAGTCCCAGGCAGGTGGAACCCAAAGAGGCCTACTGCAAGACACATCATCATTAAAATGGCAAAACTCCAGGACAAAGAGAGAATCCTAAAGGCAGCAAGGGAGAAAAAGGAAGTAATATACAAGGGGATACCAATAAGATTGGCTACTGACTTCTCAATGGAAACATTCCAAGCAAGAAGAGAATGGCAGGAAATATTCCAAGTAATGAGAAACAGAGGCCTACAACTAAGACTACTTTATCCAGCAAGGCTATCAGTCATGATAGAAGGCCAAATAAAGAGCTTTCAAGACAAAAGAAGTCTAAAAGAATATGCCTCCATCAAACCAGCTCTACAAGAATTACTAAAAGGGCTGCTTTAAGGAAAGGAAGGAAAAGAGAGAGACGGAGAGGAACACAGGTACACAAATGGCAATGAGTAAGTACCTTTCAATAATAACCGTAAACCTAAATGGATTAAATGCACCAATTAAAAGACATAGAATAGCTGAATGGTTAAGAAAGCATGACCCACACATATGCTGCCTACAAGAGATCCACCTCAGGTCAAAAGACCACCACAGACTGAAAGTGAAAGGATGGAAACACATTTTCCAAGCAAATGGACAAGAAAAAAAAAGCCAGGTAGCAATCCTCATATCAGACAACATAAACTTCAAAAAAAGGGCTATAAAGAGAGACCTAGAAGATCACTTCATAATATTCAAGGGAAGAATCCACCAAGAAGACATTAACATCATAAATATATATGCACCCAACACAGGAGCACCCAAATATATAAAGAAAATCCTAGAGGACCTCAAGAAAGATATTGAAAGCCGTGGCTAGTGTAGCTCAGTGGATTGAGCACGGGCTGTGAACCACATGATCGCAGTTCGATTCCCCAGTCAGGGCACATACCTGGGTTGCAGGCCAGTTTTCAGCAGGGAACTCATGAGAGGCAACCATACATTGATATTTCCCTCCTTCTCTCCTTCCCTTCCCCTCTAAAGATAAATAAAATATTTAAAAAAAAGAAAGATATTGACAGCAACACAATTATAGTAGGGGATTTTAATACCCCACTGTCAAAAATGGACAGATCTTCCAAACAAAATATCAACAAAGATATAGCAGCATTAAACAACACTCTAGAAGAAATGGACCTAATTGATATATATAGAGCCCTCCATCCCAAAGAAGCTAAATACACATTCTTTTCAAGTACCCATAGAACATTTTCAAAGATAGACCACATGATAAGACACAAAACGAGTCTCAACAACTTCAAGAAAATAGAAATCATACCAAGCATCTCCTCTGATCACAAGGGACTGAAATTGGAAACCAACCCCACAGGAAAAAACCCCAAACACCCAAAATCATGGAGACTGAATGGTATGCTATTAAACAACGAATGGGTCAAGATTAACATTAGGGAAGAAATAGAAAAACTTCTCAAAACTAATGAAAATGAACTCACAACAACCCAAAACTTATGGGACACAGTGAAGGCAGTCTTGAAAGGGAAGTTCATAGCAATACAGGCTCACCTAAAGAAGATAGAAACATTTCGAACAAAAAACCTAACCCGATGCCTCCAAGAACTTGAGGAACAACAACAAAGACAGCCCAGAGCAAGTACAAGGAAGGAAGTAACCAAGATCAGAGCAGAACTAAATGACATGGAGACTAAAGGCACAATTCTAAGGATCAATGAATCCAGGAGTTGGTTTTTTTAAAGATAAACAAAATAGACAAACCTTTAAGTAGACTCATCAAGAAAAGAAGAGAGAGGACCCAAATAAACACAATCAGAAATGAAAGAGGAGAGATTACAACTGATACCACAGAAATAGAAGAGACTGTAAGAAATTACTCTGAAGAACTAACTGTATGACAAAAAATTTGAAAACCTAGGTGAAATGGACAAATTTCTAGAAAAATATAATCTTCCAAAACTCAATGAAAAAGAAGCAGAAAACCTGAACAGGCCAATAAGAGCAGATGAAATTGAAGAAGTAATAAAAAAAACTCCCATCACACAAAAGCCCTGGCCCAGATGGTTTCACAGGAGAATTCTACAAAGCCTTTAAGGAAGAGCTAATCCCGATTCTTCACAGACTATTCCAAAAAATCCAAAAGGAAGGAAAACTGCCCAACTCTTTTTATGAAGCCAGCATCATCCTAATTCCAAAGCCAGATAGAGATACAACAAAGAAAGAAAACTTCAGGCCAATATCTCTGATGAACAAAATCAGAGCTAAAATCCTCAATAAAATATTGGCAAATCGCATCCAACAATACATCAAAAAGATCATACACCATGACCAAGTGGGATTCATCCCAGGGATGCAAGGATGGTTCAATATTCGTAAATCAGTAAATTTAATACATCACATAAACAAAAGCAAAGACAAAAACCACATGATCATATCAATAGACACAGAAAAAGGTTTTGATAAGGTACAACACCCATTTATGATAAAGGTACTCAGAAAAATGGGAATAGAGGGAATATTCCTCAATATAATAAAGGTCATATATGAAAGACCTACAGCCAACATCACACTCAGTGGGAAAAAACTAAAAGCTTTTCCACTAAGATCAGGAACAAGACAAGGTTGCCCACTAACACCACTTCTATTCAATATAGTAATAGAAGTTCTAGCCACAGTGATCAGACAAGAAAAGGAAATAAAAGGCATCCAAATCGGAAAGGAGGAAACAAAACTGGCATTGTTTGCACATGACATGATAGCGTACATGGAAAACCCTATAGCCTCTACCAAGAAACTGCTGGAACTAATAAATGAATTTGGCATAACAGCCGGATATAAAGTCACTATCCAGAAATCAAAGGCATTTTTGTATACCAACAATGAAGCAGCAGAAGCAGAAATCAGGAAAAAAATCCCATTCGATATAGCAAACACAAAAATATCTGGGAATAAACCTAACCAAGGAGGTAAAAGACCTGTACACATAAAACTATACAACACTGAAGAAAGAAATCAAGGAAGACACAAACAAATGGAAACATATACCATGCTCATGGATTGGAAGAATTAACATCATCAAAATGTCCATACTACCCAAAGCAATTTATAGATTCAATGCAATACCTACTAAAGTACCAATGGCAGATTTCACAGACGTAGAACAAACACTTCAAAAATTTATATGGAACCATAAAAGACCCCGAATAGCAGCCACAATTTTGAGAAAGAAGAACAAAGTAGGAGGGATCACAATACCTGATATCAAACTGTATTACAAGGCCACTGTAATCAAAATAGCCTGGTACTGGCATAAAAACAGGCACATAGACCAATGGAATAGAACCGAGAGCCCAGAAATAAACCCAACTCTCTACAGTCAATTAATATTCGACAAAGGGGGCAGTAACATAAAATGGAGTAAAGATAGCCTCTTCAACAAATGGTGTTGGGAGAACTGGACAGCAACATGCAAAAAAAATGAAACTCGAGCACCAACTTACACCATACACCAAAATTAATTCAAGGTGGATAAAAGACTTAAATATAAGCTGTGAAACCATTAAAGCCCTAGAGGAGAACATTGGCAGGAAAATCTCAGATATTCCGCACAGCAAGATTTTTACTGATACGTTCCCTAGAGCAAGGGACATAAAGGAAAGAATAAACAAATGGGATCTCATCAAAATTAAAAGCTTCTGCATGGCTAAGGAAAACAGTATCAAGATTAAAAGAGAAGCAACTGTTTGGGAAAACATATTTGCCAATGATACTTCAGACAAAGGTTTCATCTCCAAAATATACAAAGAACTCACTCGACTCCACTCAAAGAAGACGAGCAACCCAATTAAAAAATGGGCAAAGGACTTGAACAGACATTTCTCCAAGGAGGACATACAGAGGATCCAGAAACACATGAAAAGATGCTTGATATCGCTAGCTATTAGAGAGATGCAAATTAAAACCACAATGAGATACCACTTTACACCAGTCAGAATGGCTATGATAAACAAAGAAACAAACAACAAGTGCTGGAGAGGTTGTGGGGAAAAGGGGACCCTAGTTCACTGTTGGAGGGATTGCAGACTGGTACAACCACTATGGAAAACAGTATGGAACTTTATAAGAAAACTAAAAATGAACGTGCCTTTTGACCCAGCAATTCCACTATTAGGAGTATATCCTAAGAACCCTGAAACACCAATCCAAAAGAACCTATGCACCCCGATGTTCATAGCGGCACAATTCATGATAGCCAAGAGTTGGAAGCAACCTAGATGCCCATTGGTAAATAACTGGATCAAAAAACTATGGTACATTTACACAATGGAATTCTATGCTGCAGAAAGGAAGAAGGAGCTCCTACCTTTTGCAACATCATGGATGGAACTGGAGAACATTATGTTGAGCAAAATAAGCCAGGTGGTAAAAGACAAATACCATATAATATCACCGTTAACAGGAATCTAAACAACAAAACAAACAAGCAAGCAAAATATGACCAATGACACTCAAATACGGAACAGGCTGACAGGGTCCAGAGAGGAGAGGGGAGAGAATCATAAGGGAAAAGGGAAGGGACTCACATGAATAAGTATAAAGGTCACATCAACAATAATTAAGGTGGGGGGGGGGTGGAAATGGGAGGGAGGTGAGGAACACTGGGGGTGGGGCAGAGCAGGGAATATAAAACAGGAAACTGTACTTGAATAAGAATTAAATTTTAAAAAAACAAGTACAAATAGATAGTTACATAATGGCCGCAGGAATGTAAAGAACAGTATAGGAAATGGAATAGCAAAAGAACCTATGCATGACCCATGGACATAAACAATGATGTGGGGATTGCCTGAGGGACTGGGAGGTGGTTGGTGGAGGGGGCCAAAGGAGAAAAATTTGGACAACTATAACAGCATAATCAATACAATATAATTTTACAAAAGTAAAGAATATAAAAGAATATTTGCTGCAACTCTATGGCAGCAAATTTAAATACCTAGAGAAAATATGTAACTAATAAGGCAGTTAAATAAAGCAGAACCTAGGTGCCCATCAGTAATGATGGATCAAAAATTATGGTACATATACACAATGGAATTCTATGCAGCAGAAAGAAAGAAGGAGCTCCTACCCTTTGCAACAGCATGGATGGAACTGGAAAGTATTATGCTGAGTGAAATAAGCCAGGGTGCTGAAAGACAAATACCATATGATCTCACCTTTAACAGGAACCTAAGCAACAAAACAAACATGCAAGCAAAATAAAAACAAAGACACTGAAATAGAGAACAGGGGTACAGCCACCAGAGGGGAGAGTGGAGGGAATTTCAGGGGGAAAGGGGGAGGGATTTAGAGGAACTAGTATAACAGACACATGGACAACAACTAGGGGGGGGTGGAAATGGGAGGGAGGTGGGGAGCACGGGGGGTGGGCTGGGATGGGAGTAAAAGACAGAAAACTGTACTTGAAAAATAATTAAATAAAAAAAAGAAGTATCAGAAAACTGGAGTAGATCAGGTAATATAGGAGAGGTTGAAAGAGTGTTAATATTTTCTGTCAAAAATACCAGCCGATACCTTTATAGCTGATTTTCACCAAATGTTTAAAAAGCAGACTCTCACACTCTCCCTCCTTTCCTTCCTTCTCCCTTCATACCTTAGACAAACATTTATGGAGTGGTTAGTACACAGCATTGTTGCAGGCTCTAGGATGCAACATTAAACAAAGCAAGGTCCCTGTCCTTAAGAGCCTCCCATCTACTTTATGGCTCTTAGATAAAGATGGTTGGCTACTCAATTCATTAAATATGACACTATAGTTTTAAGACCAATACTAGTCACAAATAGTATGACAACAGATTCATAGATCAATCTCACTAATATGAAAATATAAATTATAATCAAGATATAATCAAACAGAATGAGGATGGCACTATAAGATACAATGACTAAAAATGTTGACTCTGTCTGTAGAATTCACTGTATCAACAAATTGAAAAAATAACCACTATAGATATATAAATGATATTTGACAAAGTATCTGATAAAGTTCAACAACTCCCAAGATAAGATCCAAACGAAACAGGAATTTTCAAAAAGTATTATCTATATAAAGCCATAAGGTATTGGTTCTGCTATTATTTAAACTGTTTTCCTAAAAGACAGAGCATTTCACTACGTTTGAAATATTTCTATGGAGTTAAAGATTTTAATTCTACTTCTGACATATTATCAGAGAAATTAGGAAACAAAGCAAATCCAGGATTTAGATATACCCAACACTGGAGCACCCTCTGCAAAGTGAAAGACCAAAAGCCCAATGAGCTTCCTATGGAATGTCCAGCTACTTGAGCCTTGCATAGGCTAAGCACCTAATAAATATTTGTTCAAGGTGAGCAAGTCATTTAACCTCCACAAGCCCTCATTTTCTCATAGAATAGGAAGGCATACCCTGCCTATCCTTTTGAGTTGCTACAGCAATCTAATCAATAATATATGTGAAATTGTTTTGTGAACTGAAATGCCAAACAATTGTTAAGTTCTTTCTGTTAATATAAAAGAGAATATGCTTAAATGTCAAATGAGTAATGAAGATAAATGCTAAGGATTTTCAGAGGAGTCTGAATGAGAAGTTTATTCTAGGCATAAACACTCAAGAAAGTCTTCTTGCAGGGCATCATACTGAGCTATACCTTTATCCTTACCTCCTGTGGCCATCACTTTCTGATAATACAGTTGCTCCTGATGTGATTATTCTCGATTACCCTGAGGTTTACCTGGAATTCTACCCATTAAGCTGACAAATATTCACTAAGCACATTCTATGATTTGACATTGTGTCAGGCAAAAGTGGTGGGGCTAGTCTCTTTCCTCATAAAGCTCATAATGCATGATGACATATTTCCCAAACTTTAAACATTTGCATACTAACATGATTACTTTTACTGTATCAACCATCTTTGTTGTTCATTCAGTAGTTTAAACTGATTCTGTTTTTAAATTTATATCTTATATTATCTTAGATGTAAGCAATTATATTTCTGAAATCACTGACTTTAGATGTTTTACATTTTTCAAATCCATGTTAAAGATTATACACACATACTGGAAAATGCAAATTTACCTGTGAACCTGCAAAATGATCCCCCTGACCATCAGTAGTACATGCATCACATTTTTGGAAACAGAGACTACAGACTAGTAAATAGTAAATTAATAAGCTCACACCATGCTCTGGGGTTAGTTTAATATTGAGACAGGTTTTATGCCAGGACTGATTTTTGGTGAATAAAAAGAAAGGGCTGCACTCTCTTTCCTGCAACCCCTTATTAGTAAAGTCAGTTGCCATCAGCGGTTAGAGGAAGGAGCAGAACCCAACTACAGCATCTGAAACAAGAAGCCGAATCTGTGGCTTACTAGGGAAGGAAGGGGCAGTTTATCAAAGCAAATGTAGGGTGTTGGGAAGTGTGGAGACCAGAAGTGTGGACTTCCAGAAGAGGCTGGTTAGAGGTTTGCTGGCCTGTAAAGCTCCGAAGCCTGGTCACTGGAGTGCAACTCTTGCTGACTGGCTTTTCAAAGGCTGGAGGTACTGCTAACTGGCTGTCTCTCGGAAGCAGTTATGATGCATTAGTGTAATTGCTCGTTTGGAGGGGATTTGACACCAGTGCTGATGTGGAGGCAAGAAAAAAGAGCACTGACCTAGGAAGATAGTGAAGTTTTATTCTTACAGCCAGATGGGGAGATAAAATTAGTAGCAGCATTATTCCAAAGTGAACATGAAGTGATTTAAGCAAATAGGTTCAAAACTGTACCTACTGAAGGATTCTTTTCATTTTTTCACAAATAATCAAACCTGTTAGAGCAGCTCTATCAGTTTATCCAAAACTGCTTGGACTACCAATCAAAGCTTAGGAGGAAAAGTAGCTGTTGGTAGATAAATAAATCTCTTCTGCTACTCGCTCTGGAACCTACCATACAGAGTAGCCCACGTGAGAATCAGCTTCCTTTGAGGTGCCTGCTTGGGTGACTTTGTTTTTGGTTTTTTTAATTAATTTATTTTTAGAGAGAAGGGAAGGGAGGGAGAAAGAAGAGGGAGAAAAACATCAATGTGTGGTTGCCTCTCGCAGGTCCTCAGTTGGGGACCTGGCCTGCAACTCAGGCATGTACCTTGACTGGGAATCAAACTGGTGACCTTTCCGTTTGCAGGCCGGCATGCAATCCACTGAGCCACACCAGCCAAGGCTGCTCTTGTAACTTTGATTCTTGTCTTATTATTTACGGGCCATCTCAGTTTTACTCGCCTATAAAAGATGACTGCCTGTTTTACAGGCACTCCTCAACTTCCAAATTGAATTTTGCATGTCATATCTCCTTTATTTTAATTCCTGTTATCCAAAATATCTACATTTATTTTTTAATAAATTTATTGAAGTGACATTGGTTAATAAGATTACACAGGTTTCAGGTACACAATTCTATAATATATCATGTGTAAATTGTACCATGTGTTTACTACCCCAGGTTAAGTCTCCTTCCATCACCATTCACTCCCCCTTTACCCACTTCTACCTCCCCCCACCCCCATTCCCTCTGGCAATCGCCCTTCTACTGTCTGTGTCCATGAGAAACACTGGCTACTCCTGTTTTTCATGAGACAGTAACTAATACCCAGATATGCACATATATATATATATATATATATATATAGTGCACATGTGGACTCAAGAATCCTCAGATGTTGTGCTTATTTGCTCATTCCAAGCACATTTCTGTCACTACCTTACACATGGAAGTTATGCCATTCTGCCTCTTTACTCCCAGCTCCTTTGGGAACACATAAATGGGATCCAGGCAACAGATTTCATAACTCGCAACTAACTCCAGGCATAAAAACAAGTATGTAAGCATTCCATGCTATTAATATATATTCTATAAAATGTAGTAAGACATTACACTGCAAAATTATCACTTATGCCAAGTGAGCAGAGGGTTCATTGTTTTAATTCATTCTTACTGACCAAGTTTTAAAACATTAAGATATATTGGGACAGTTTTGTCACAAATCCAATAACAACTTCTTAGAGTGTTATGCTTCTATTATCATCTGCGTAGATTCTCACTGTGCTCTTTTCTCTTGGTCTTCAGAAAAAATAATGTGACATAGTTAATCAATATCCTCTAGTTCTATAAATTATGAGATATAATTTATCATAGTTGCCAGGGAATCTGACTTTTCCTATTATGTTATTAATAAATAAGCATTAATAATGGCAACAGTAGCAATAACTTATCTATTTTGATTTATATTTATGAATTATAAAATAAAACTTGCCGAGTTCCTACTAGGTGCCAATATTCTGAAAGATGCTTCAAAAGATACAAACATTAATATTTTGCAATCTAGTGAGTGGCTTAATCGTTACTTACAGAATCCTGATAATTTATAATGTGAACATGAACTATGAATGTAGATAAAGTGGTTCTGACTTAACTTCTTACAACTGAGGGGGCTGTGGTGAGTAGTTACCGTAAGCTTCAATTTCTGCATCTTTAAAAATGAGGACAGTGGTTATAGCACCCACATAGAGACCTCGTGGAGAGTCACTGAAATTGTGTGAGCAACGTGCTTAGTGCAGTGCCCAGAGCACTGCCAATGCACACTTAATTTTAAAAATTAACTTAAAAATTTTTAATTGTGGGGATAAATATATATATACATAGATATATAATTGTGGGTATACATTATATACAGAATCCCACAGCATGTCTTGACAAATCAATATTAGAAGTATCCCCAAGAGAAGCCGCATCCAAAGATGGCCAGCATCAGTCCTCCTGAGCTCTTCCTTAATTCAGAATAACACCTCTCAAGTGAAATCATCAGGGTAGGGCTGGCTCCCAACCACTTGGGTGAAGAGGGTATTTCAAAGTTTTAATGGAATGAGGCCTGGCTTGTAGAACTCTTACTCTGGATTAGAGTCACCTGCTATGTGTCAGGAGCATCTTGCTTTTGCTTTTCTACCCCCAGTGTTAGAGCTGATCTTGCACCTGTCTCCAGCTTCCCTTCAATCACCGGCCAAAAGGAAACAGCCCCTGCTCTAATACACCCTCCTGAGTAGGTCTGTGCATTTTATTTTTGAAACACTCAATTGCTTCGCCTCTAGTGTACAGATTGCAGTTGGCAAACTGCCAGGGGGCAAGATCACATTTAAAAACAAAACTTAATCCAAAAGAACCTGTGCACACCAATGTTCATAGCAGCACAATTTACAATAGCCAAGAGTTGGAAGCAACCTAGATGCCCACTGGTAAATGACTGGATCAAAAAACTATGGTATATATACACAATGGAATTCTATGCCGCAGAAAGGAAGGAGGAGCTACTACCCTTTGCAACAGCATGGATGGAACTGGAAAGCATTACGCTGAGTGAAATAAGCCAGGTGTTGAAGGAAAAATACCATATGATCTCACCTTTAAAAGGAACCTAAACAACAAAACAAACAAGCAAGTAAAATATGACCAAAGACACTGAAATTCAGAACAGGCTGACAGGGACCAGAGGGGAGAGGGGAGAGAACTTCAGGGGAAAAGGGGAAGGATTCACAGAAATTAATATAAAGGACACATGGAGAACAACTAAGGGGGGTGGAAATGGGAGGGAGGTGGGGAACACGGGGGGGTGGGCTGGGAAGGGAGGGGGGATGGAAAACTGTACTTGAACAATAATTAAAAAAATTAAAAATAAAATAAAAAGACATACAAGCACAAGGCAAAAAAAAAAAAACCAAAAAACTTGAGGATGGAGAGTGGAGGTTTATCATCCCATTTGGTCCAATATTTCTGACATACCACTTCTGCTAGTTTGCAAGGGTCGTCCCTTCTGAGAGGGAGTGGTATCGGAGGCACGTGGTGCATCTTTTGCAGCTGACCTTCTGAAGTACTATGTAGAAAAAAACACTAAACCAACAGAGAAGAAAATACAACACTGGAGGTTTCCATGTTCTACCTTCCCCACCAGGCTGTGTATCCTGTGAGGATTCATCTTTGGGACCTACCTCACTCAGTGCCTGGCAAGAGAAAGGCTGCCAGGCAGAGTAGAGAGAATATCATATTTGGAGTCATCCAGATGGCAGTTCAAATCTGGTCCCTGCTTCTTGCTAATTGCACTACATTAAATAACTTATGTAAATTATTTGAGACTTAGTTTCTTAACCTGTAAAACAGGAATAATGCTATCTTCTTTAAAGAGTCATTTTGAGTGCCTATTGCATAATACAAATTTAATAAATAATTTACTATAGCACGTATCTAATCAATGTCTGCTCAGTAAGAGAGATAACTGTGAGCCTCAAAACTCAATACCTAGTTAACAACGTGCTTCATTGGTTTTCACTCTTCATTTCAGAACTATTTTTCCCATGCAGAATTATAGAATTGGGAGAGAAGAGGCGTTTTATTTCTTTGAGATATAAATACAATCATTATTTATAAAAATCTTCTCAAATAAGTGAACCCACATCATCTCACTATATGTAGTGTAAATATAGATAAATATTTATATATAGTACAGCCAAAATTATACATACCATTTATATAATATAGCATATAATATAACCAAATGCTAATGAGCTGGGAAGAGAAGCATAAAAAGGTCTCCCCACTGTCCCTTTGCAAGAGCAGTGCCTTCATGGCCATGTGCAGAGGACGGACAGCAGCAGGCCAGCCAAACAGCCACCATATGGTTCGCTGGAAGAGGAAACACCTCCAGGCAGGAGGGCAGAACCGTTCCAAGAGCATAGTAAAGTAAAGGTTTCAAACCCACAGCAGAAAATGGCCTGGGAGGTGATGAGAACCAAGCCTCTCCTGCAGCAGTCAACAAACCATGAAAAAACTTCTTTATTCACTTTTGGTTATTGTTGCTATTTTTAAGCAAACCAGCAAATGTTATTATTTTTTTAAACAAGATCTTGTTTGCAATAGGTAGGAGAAAGAGTTTGTCAGGTTAGGGAAATATTAGAGGCCGTACCAACTGGGGTTTAAAGTGGGGCTGTGTTATCATCTAGGACACATGGCTTACTAGTCTGGCCGTCACCCCTCAAGTATGGATCCCAGAGACAGACGTCATCATGCAGATGTTGCGACACAAGTATCTCTTTGGAAACATATGTACCCGGGTCGATTCAAATCCTAGTCCTATCGGGATAACCTTGGAGAGATGTGTTGTATCTTATACATTATATATGTGGGTACATATTTATATACATATACCATATAAAAATTGTGGTAAAGGTTCAATACAGTATCTGGTACTTAGTAAATTATAGCTACATTATTCTTATTAAATGACACTCTATCCCAAACACACACCCCCCTACTTGGCCCTGACAATGAAAGGCTATTATTTAGGTTAGCTTGACTCCTGTCCTTGGGTTGACCTCCTCTCAGAGGGTTCCTAGTTCTGTCTTATAAAGAGACCACATAGGGTGTCCCTCCACCGTACCAGTCTTTTCCATATCTCCTAGCTCATGCCCCATCTTTCACCAAAATATGCTCTCAAATTAAATACAAGTCAAGGATTGAGAGGACCAAAAAAGTCCTTGTTATTGACCCACATATCAAAACAGACTCTTTAATCTTCACCAATACAAATAAACAACTCCCATTCACAAACATCACTGACAGTGAACTTACCGATGTCTTGGGGATTCACATCTAGAACTGTAAACAGTCAAAATTAAATACTATGCATCCATATTTTTAAAAGCCTTTCACTTATTTTAGCCAAGTTAGCCTTTAGCCTTCTACCACATTCCTCAGTCCTTGCCCTCTTGCTCTCCTCCTCATTCCAGTTCTCTCTGGGCTGCTTTTCACCTGTCTCCCACCAGACTGGCCTTCCTCTAAATTTCCAAGACTTCAGAACTCCAATCTCTACCACTGTTCTTGCAATCCTAGCAGTAAAAAACTACTTCCCAGAGTAGCTGTCTCCATGACCTCTCATTTAGTGAGTTAACAAAATTATAGCTTATTAATGATCCTTTATATTAAATTACCCATGTGGATTCTCTCTCCTAGTTGGGCCAGGTAGATACGGGAGCTAACTCTTGTAGAGCACCTACTTTGTGCCAACTATTGTGCTGGTCCTTTACATTTTTTATCTCAGGTAAGTGAGAGATTATGTGTTACAGTATCAGAGCCCCCAAAGCCCAGACGAGTTGTGGTCACCCTGATTTACCCATTTGCAAGAAGAACTGTGCATGCAGAGGACTCTCAATCACATGGAACATAACGCCATGAGCTGCTGCATCCTGGATCAGTGCTGTCCAGCAGTTTTCTGCAGTGGTGGGAATGCCCTACATCCACGCTGCCCACTATGGTGGCCACTGGTCTCATTTGGCTGCTGAGTGTTTGAAATGAAACTAGTGTGACTGAAGAACCAGATTTTTAACTTTAATTAATTTTTTATTTAAATACCTATATGTGGTCAGTGACACTATATTAGCTAATACAGTTAGAGTTTTCAGGACAGCAACAGACTTTGGTGTGGTGGGAAAAGTACCTCTGTCAACCCTCTGGGTTGACAATTCCACAGCCAACACAAATGCCAACTGAGATTGTTAAATTGTGTGCCTAGGTGACTTGTCAATGAGATTTCATGTATGAAAAGACTGTCAAAAACAGATCATTCATGCTGGGCCTCACCTCCACAGGTGCCAGGGAGCATCTTGCCTTGGGGAAGAAAGCAAATCTATACTCCATGATTAGTGCGTGATTATATTTCACAGACAGGCATCAATGCCTGGTGATTTTTGACGTACTAGGCTTTTCTCTTGCGAGATTTATTTAAAGAGGCATACACATGGCTTAGAGCCTTAGCAAATGATAACATATAAAAATAGGAAAGCATAAAAGAAAGCAAAAGAAAACCTGCTTAATTTGTGAAAAGGCTTGCTCTCTTTTCAGTACCTCCAAATTCTACACCTGCACCTCTTCTCTCAACAAATCCCTTCTCTGACTCAACTCTTACAGAATGTCTTTCATTATCCACCCACAGGAGAAAGCCCTTGTCCACATCCTACCCCGCAAGCCCCAGCTCTTAGTAGAAAAAGACAAAAAAGGCAGGCAAGAGAAAAGGAGTGTTGACTGGAAGGTGGGGTATTGAGAAGAGGAAATTAAAATGGGTTTTCATGATATTTGTAATTCTTCGTTTCTTTAAAAAAAATGGAATTACACGTAAATAAAACATCAACATTTCTATATGATAAACAATGTTTATTTTATTCTTCTTACCTTTCATAATTCAATTTCTAAAAATAATTTAAAACAAAAAAAGGAAAAACAATGCTGAAAAAACTAACAACTTCACACAGAATCCTGCTCTACTTTTTCTTATATTTTTAAATATTTTATTTATTTATTTTTAGAGAGAGGGGACGGGAAGACAAGAGGGAGAGAAAAATCAATGTGTGGTTGCATCACACACCCCCTACTGCAACCTGGCCCAAAACCCAGGCATGTGCTCTCACTGGGAATTGAACCGATGACCTTTTGCTTCCCAGGCCAGCGCTCAGTACACTGAACCACACCAACCAGGATCCTGCTCTGTTTTTTCATGTTGGTATTTTCAACCATCATGATTCCGGGACACATAAATCTTCACAGTGTCTGTGTTGTTAAGTTTATGTTCTCCAGTAACTATTTGTGTTTAACCTTTTTCTCAAGTTCATTTGGTATTTATTTGGAAATGTCCCTAAGACTGTTTCTATTAAACAGCAACAGGATGGGAGAGGGTACTTAGAACATATTGCAAAACTGCCCTCAGTTTAACCCTCAGAAATAGATGTATACATTTTCTTATATTAGTTTGCATAGTACTTTATAGCCTATTAAAAGTAAGATACTTCACTAAAGTGCTCACCATTTAAATCAAAGATAGTGAATAGGTTAAAAGTTCAGAACCAAGAAGAGAAAGAACTAAAACTCTATGACAATGCTGTACTCTCACCAGAGTATTTAAAGTCACTTGATTTTTTAGGTTGGTTTGGGCTTCAAGTATTTTCTCACTGGCCTCTAAGTTCATTTATATTTATCAGATTATGTACGACAATTTTGGTTTGGAAACTATAGTCTTTGATATCTAAGTGTCAAATAGAGTGTGTCAACTCTTTTTCTGAGTGGTTTTGTTTCTCCAACTGTAGATTTCTGGATGTTGGACTAGTTCCAAAGGTGAGAAGTGTTAGGGCTGTTTTCCAAGAACATCTCAAAGCCTTAGCTGAAACATGTTACTTGTGGTAATAACTTTTTCTGCCTGTCTCCAGTTTTGCTGGCATTTGCTATGTCACCTATATGATGAAGGCCACACTGGAAGTGCTAGAATTGTGTTTTGGACAGAAGAGTAATTTTAATCTTTCCAAGTTCTAACATAGAAACTTACAAAGGCTCTCATAGATGTTGATGGGTAATGACACTCTCATTTGATATAAAATTTTTGGAAGTAAATAGCAAGCCTGGTAGATCCTGAAACAGGATCAAAGAAAGTTGTAAGACAGAACATCATTTCTGCACAGATCTTCTACAGACACATCAGGGAATGTTTCATTTTATGTTTCATTTTATGTAAAATGATTGGAGGAGATCATTATGACAGACTTTTCATCAGGCAACTTTCTATACTACAGATCTGAGTAGATGGGATGCAAGGCTTTTAGCAAATCATTTCTTTTGGGAGAACTTTGTATAGATTTTATTACCAACATGCAGATATTGAGTTATTTAAATGTGCAATTATATATAGATAACTATTTTTGACTCAGTGTTGTGAGTCAAATTTTATATTATTATTACACATTTAATATTTCAGCTATTATCCCTGTCTCATTTAAAAATGTAATCTTGCCCTGGCTGGTGTAGCTCAGTGGATTGAGCGCAGGCCTGTGAAGCAAGGAGTCGCTGGTTTGATTCCCAGTCAGGGCACATGACTGGGTTGTGGGCCAGGTCCCCACTAGGGGACACATGAGAGGCAACCACACATTGATGTTTCTCTCCCACTCTTTCTCCTTCCTGTCCACTCTCTCTAGAATTAAATAAATAAAATATTTAAAATAAATAAATAATCTTTAAACATAGGGAGCAAAATCTCAGAGATTGCTCATAGAAATTTTTTATCAGAATTATCTCCCCAGGCAAGGGAAACAAAAGAAAAAAAATAAACAAATGGGACTTCATCAAACTAAAATGGTTTTGTACAGCAAAGGAAATCATCAAGAAAATAAAAAGACAACCTACAGAATTGGGAGAACATATCTGCTGATACACCTGAAAAGGGATTAATATTCAAAATATATAAAGTACTTACAAAACTCAACACCAAAAAAACAAACAACTCAATTAAAAAGTGGGGAGAGGACCCGAATAGACACTTTCCAAATACAATCTACAGATGGCCAATAGACATATGAAAAGATGCTCAATGTCACTAATCATCAGAGAGATGCAAATAAAAACCACAATGAGATATTATCTCACACCTGTCAGAATGGCCATCATCAATAAATCAACAAACAGCTCCGTGCTGGCGAGGATGTGGAGAAAGGGGCACACTCTGCACTGTTGGTGGGAATGGGGACTGGTATAGCCACAGTGGAACGCAGTATGCAGATACCTTAAAAAGTTAAAAATGGATCTTTGTGTCACCCAGCAATCCCAATTTTAGGAATATATTTGAAGGAACCCAAAACACTAATTCAAAAGAACATAAGCATCCCTCTATGTTCATTGCAATGTTATTTACAATGGCCAAAATATGGAAGCAGCCCAGTGTCCATCAGTAGATGAGTGGACAAAACAACTATGGTACATTTACACCATGGAATACTACTCAACTTTAAAAAAGAAGATTCTATCCTTTACAACAGCATGGATGAAGCTGGAGATCATTATGCTTAGTGAAATCAGCCAGTCAGAGAAAGTAAAATACCATTTGATTTCACTCATATGTGGAATCTAACAAACAAACTAAACTAACAAGCAATACAGAAACAGACCCATAGATGGAGAACAGATGATAACTAGTGGTGGGGGGTGAAGGGATTGAGCAAAAAGAAAAAAGGACTCATGGACCTGGACAACAGTGTGGTGATTGCTGTGAGGCGAGGAGTATAAGGGGACTAAATAGTAATGGGAAAATTATAATAAAGATTATATAATAAAAAGATAAGAACAAAAATGGGACCTTCAATATTTCTTCACCTCAACCTATCTGAGTGATGTGGTATCTTATCACTAGAAATAGTGACTCACTGTGGGGATGACTCAATGGCCATGTAACAAGTGATAAAACATATAATTGGGAGGTGCTGCCTTTTCCCACTTCAATTACTAAGAATCTCTTCCTATAAGTAACAAATGGAGTTAATATTACCAGTAACTATTGTCCCTAAGCCATTTTAAATGATAAATTTTTTCTCATCCTAAATTATTTCAATTGAATATTTTGAAAAATGGAAATTTTTACAATTTTTTCCAATGTTTGGTAAAATTATTCAGGAAGATAAGAACCATGCCAGTGGATGATCAGTTGTTTCTTACATTGTGAACATTGCGCTGTTTCACCTCTGCTTTCGTGAGCCCAATTATTAAACTATAATAAACTTCAAAAATTAAATAGGGATTTTTAAAATTTCCTATAGTAATCATAATAAATAAATGACATTCAATACAACATCCACGCCTAATTTTAAAAAAATCTCTAAGAAAACTAAAAATAGAAAGAATGTCTTTAATCTGCTACTATTCACTAAAAACTTACATCAAGGATTATACTTAATGAATGGTCAAACAATAAATGCAGTCTTAACATGAGGGTGTTCTCTATTGACAATGTTTTCAATAGTTGACAATGTTTTTAATGTTGTCGACTTTAACGTTGAAAAATACATTGACAATGTTTTTCAATAGCTTCAATGTTTTTAATGTTGACAATATTAAAAAGAAGTTCCCGGACAATTTATTAAGACAATGTAAAGAGAAGTAGGAAGTATGAGAATCGGAAGAATGAGGCAAGCGATTTTTCTATTCACGTGAACCTAAACTACTGTGAAAGAACAAAGGGTCAAAACCAAACAAACAAAAAGCTAAGATAATTTTGAGAAACAATGTTGGGGAGACTTTTTGTGCCAGCTATTAAGGCTTATTAGAAAGCTCGACTAATGAGGACAGGCATGGTTTGGGAGCTTGAAGAGACAAATGCACCAGCAGAACAGAGTACACAGGTCTGACACATCTATACCTAATAAGGAAAACTAACATATGACAGAGATGGCATCCCAGAGCAGAAGGTAATACATGGTGTGGCACTGACTATCTAGATGAAAAACTAAAATAAAGCCAGATGCCTATTTTATATCACACACAATCTGGCTGGCTTACTGGATGCTCCCTTTTCTCCCTCCACTCCACAGCTACACCCTTGCAGAAAGCTTTCAAAGACACCAGGTGTTGAGTATTGAATCCTTACTCCAGGTGTGGAGTTTTGAATCATTTCCCTTGGCAGAGTCATCCCTATCCATCTGCTCAGATTTTTCCTTGGTCGTGGGTAAACTGTGATGTATTCATACTTTGAACTGTTTCACAACAGTTAAAATGAATCAGTTATTGACACATTTCTCCACATCAATGTATCAAAAATCATGGGAAGCAAAAGAAACAAGTGACCCTCCCAAGCGCCTTTTCCATTGCCCTCCTGAGGTCTGGGTACTGCCCGGGGCCTGCCCTTGGCTGGAAGTGGGCACTGCCAGGCCACAGCTCAGCAGCAGAAGATTCGGAAACGATGTGGAAAAACATCTGTTCTAATGTCTATTGAAAAAGCATAAGTAGAATACAAAATTATACTTCTGGTAGATTTTAACACTGTAAAATTATATAAATGGAGCCAGACTAGAAGGGAGTAGAGAGAAATAAAAATAGATTTTTAAAGAACGAGTCAGGATTGCCGGTCATTTTCTTCCCTTTCTTTTTGCATTCCATCGATATTATTACGTGTTTGTGTAGCAAGTTATTTTAAAATGTTTTTAAAAAGTAGGTTGCAGGACAGATAGAATCAAACTGCCATCTTCCTGGTAATGAACAGCGAGTTTCCTCAGAGTTGATAATGGGCTTCAATTCCGCTGTCAGACCCAGAGTTTATCTGTGACTCCAGGACAGCCATTTCCCACTGAGCACCGCTCTGGGATAAGAGTACCACCGTATCACACAGCTCGTCTGAGATTTTAATTACAACTGGCTTTTCAAAGCCTTTTACAGATTAATCACTCCATTTGCATTGCAGGAACAGCAAACAGAGGTTACCCATATTTCCAAAGCAGTTGGGGGAGTTAGTGTTAACAAACCGCTTGCCCAGAGCAGTTGAGATGTGGGGGTTCCACTTGGTGGAATGACCCCAGGCCAGCGAACGCTGCACTGGGAAGGCAGTGAAGCGCTTCGGGGGGAATTGCGTACCATCTGGTCAAAATGATGGGTGTTGGCGGTCACAGGTCCTCGGTCTCAGTCCTAGCTCTGTAGTGCATATTTTTTAAGACAACGTTAGTTAGGTCCATCTCAGTTCGGTTTCCTCTTTGGTGAAGTGAGGAAGAGCACGCTCAGTGGCCAGAATGGATGTGAGCGTAACTTGAAGTAATAAATATACAACAGGTAGCTACAAAGAGCCCTGGCCCCTTAGCAGATAATCAGTAAATAGATTTATTTTTCACTCATCTTGTTTCCCTTGAGTTCTAATATGTATAGCACTTAAGTGGGTAATATAAATGTACCACTATTTTTGAGCAGGCTTATAGATAGAGTAGCGATTTGTGTGAAATGTAATTACTAAGGATATTGTAGGTCTGGTGAGTGCTATGAATTAAAGAGGAACCACAACTATGGATTTGATTTACAATATAGTTCAATTCCCCTTGCCGTGGATTCCTCCGCCCAGGACAAATCCATAGTTATGTAGCCACGTAACATAGGGCTCTATTGTGATCATGACAACCTGCCCTTCTCCTACACCGTTAATGCAATCTTGTCGAGTGAGAGTATTTCAATACCCTGCATATTTATGCTGGTACACTATTCCTAAGCTGGCAGTTGGCCAAATATTCTTACTAAGAGCAAAAGAATAAAAGCAAAACAAAAGATAAGGAAGGGGAACGGGGCCCAGTGCAAAGAGAACATCAGTCCCGCCCGTTATCACCAGCAGAATCCGCAGAACTGGGACAGGGGATCAGTGCAGTAGAGACCAGCAGCCAAAGCTCCTCCTGTTGCCAACCACTGGTTTGCCTGCCTTGTTCTTTTTCCCAGAATCCACTCGTGTTTGTACAAAAATAATCCTCAAAGATCAAGGAAGTGAAGGAGAGGAGAGGAGGGGGGATGAACTGATAATGCTGATTTGACTTTAGAAAAAAACTCTGAAAGCAGCTGTTTTCACAGATGCATCTCCCTTAAAATCCCAGAGAAGGTGCACCTCATCTTTGGGAATTTCCAAACCATATCCTATTGGCATAGGCCCTGACAGGACCCCGATCAACAGAAGACCCTATATAAGAAACCTTCTCCTCATCACAGGTGCTCAATTTCCCTATTTCTGCCTGAACCTTGCTCATTTTTCCTTTAAGAAAAATGCAACAGATCTCACCCTAAAGTTTTTTTTTATCTTCCTCCAGGGTATTTTTGCTCCATTTACTTGAGGAACTGTTCCCAGAAAATAGTTTGAGAATGAAATTATACCAAAAATGAAATAACTTGCAGAGCCTCAACCTTTTGGGGCATGACTTCATATCACTTATTTTAAATAACTGCGGAGCCTGAGATTGCTATAGATGTTTGTCCTGCTGCGTCAGGATGGGGCATCTGAAAAATGATTTACTGGAAGCTGGCAAAGAAAAGGCAAGTGATGCGCACGAGGCCATGTCATCTACGGTGGGGTCTGCACGGAGACTCCAGCTCCTCTGAGCTCTCAAACTTACCGAGGTTTTATGCCCTATCACCTGCTAAGGTTTCTTGCCTGGCAAACAGAGATAATAATATTTTTCCAATTTACCTCTTGTGGTTGTCATAAAAATAAAGTAAAAAATCTATATGATGGTGTTTTGAGAAAAGTATAAGTGTACATGTAAGTCATTACTATTTTTTTGCCTTGAAGTTCCACCTTGGGACGTATTCCATTGGAATTAAGTTTTAGTTGGCCAAGCTGCCATTGCCCACCCACCTCTGCACAAACAAAATCAGCAGAGACTGTGACGGACTGAGTTGTGCCCCTGCCCAACCACAGATTGGAGTCCTAACTCTCAATGTGATGGTGTTCCAAGACAGGATCTTTAAAGAGGTAATTAACACTAAGAGAGGTCATTGAGTGGGGCCCTAACCCAGTAGGACTGGTATCCTTATAAGAAGAGGAAGCGACCCCAGAACTCTTTCCCCACAGACACCCACATGAGGACAAAGTGAGAAGGCAGGTATCTGAGAGCCAGGAACAGAGCTCTCCCAGGACCTGAATCTGCCATCACCCTGATCTTGGACTTCTGAGACCATGAGAAGAGAGATTTATGTTGTTGAAGCCACCCAAGTCAGTTGTATCTCGTTACAACAGCCTGAGCTGACTAATACAGAGAAAGGGGGAAAGGAGGAGCTGTTCAGCCTCAGGCCTGAGGCCTCTAATGAACACTGGAAACAGGCTGGAATACCCCTCACCTCCCAAAGGCATCTGAGGTTAGGGGTTGCCAGCATTGGACACACCCTCCAGCCACAGCTGATAGCACTAAAATACAAACCTCAAGGACATCCTTGCCCCTGTGTTCAGTGGCTCCATTAAAGTAGCTTCCAGCTCGAGAAATGTCCCCAAGAATCTAAGATTTGAGCCTGGCTGAAAGGCGACTTGTCTGGTACCTCAGCTGTCCTTGCACAATGGAAGATTTTCTCGACTGCCTCTGAGATGGGTTTCTTTCCCTTGGTTGAGATTTAATGACACACTAATGTAAGATGATAAAAGTTCATGTTAAAATGTAAAATCTCATTTTATTTCTGTTTATTAATTTGTTGTACCTTGTCCAGGTGGATCCAACTATATTCCAGACTCTATTAAAAACTAAGACAATCTGCTATAACAGAATCCTTCTAGACTTCATGGGCATATCTTATAACTCAAATAAAATAACATTTTTTAAAAACCCTCCCTACTCTATTTATTTCTTTACCTTTTTAAGGGAGTAGAGAGGGATCCATTGACATAAATCCCCAGCAGGTGGTTTTGCAAGTGTCAGTGTAGCCTGTGCTGCTATCCAGATGGAAGAAAATACTGCCTATTTCACCTCCATCTCTCTGGCCATGCAGTTGCCCTCAAATGGACTTTCCTAAAACGGCACCTCCAATGCACACCACGGAAAGGATGCCATTCTGTATCTGTCAAAGCCGGTTTCTCCCCTCCTTTTCAGCTGTGCTTTTCCACCTGCAGAAAACTCCACCACCTTCCCGAACCAAAGCAGGCAGGATGTGAGGAGCCGTGGCTTTACTCCCAGGAGGGGTCCGAAAATAGCTGTTTTGCCATGAATTCAGAATCTGGTATGCCTGGTGTGAGTGCTGGGTACCTGGGGCCTGACCAAATGGTAGTCCCCTCCTTCCCTCTATATTCCGGGCCTGGTCCACCTGGCCTGGCCCTCTGCCTCAGCTTCCCGCTGGGACTTAAGTAAGCCCTTTGCCGAGCCCCAGCACTCCGGACTAATGCCCTACACAGTACCTGGCTCCTCAAAGACCTTTCCCCTGGGGAGAAAAACATGGTCTCTTATCTCTCTTCCTCCTTGCTCCTTGCTGACAACCATCGCTGTCCTGACAACTGGCCAGCCTCCTGTCTGAACAGAGATACCCAGGGGAACGTCACTGCATTATGAAGACTCAGTATTTGGTGCCAGGATTGAGCACATGCTGGTCTGGGGCTAGTGGCTTGGCCAGTCTATTTCCATCTATTATCATGTGGGATAGGAGCAGAGAACTTTCTCAGCCTGAAAATATTTTGTGTAATTCTGGTCTTGTCAAACTCCATGCAGATGAGGAACCTCAGATTCAAGAGAAAATTGGAGGCAAGACTCCATGAATCATTCATTATTCATTAGTCTATTCAGGAAATATTTATTGAATATCTGGAATGTACAAGATAAGCACTGCTGTGGTTTCACTCTCATTTGAGAGAGTTTTCCATTTTAACGTAAGTCCCGCCATTCCTACATAATAAATCTTAGTGTACTAAAGAGTGAAATGGCCCCAACATTGAGCTCTCCTTCTTTTAACTCACAGGCTCCACGTGTAGACAGTGAAGGAGGAGCAGAGAGACCAGCCTTTTCTTCTGCAACCTACAGGAGCCACTTCTGGTCCATGACCTTCTTGTGAACAGGTTCTACACTCCGCAGGGTGTGGATTTTTAGTGGGCAAGAAACAGGGGGCAAACTCATACCTAGAAGAGACAGAAAAAGTCCATGAACGAAAATTACGGCATATCATGAAAAATTTGGAGGGCACTCCTGTGAATTTTTAAGTACTGAAATCTTGGATGACCGTATTGTAAAATCTCTGATATTGTCCAGAATGCAAGGGAATGGCCTTCTGGCAGTTCTTCAATCTAGAGTTTCCTTGTTAATCCACATGCCACAGACTTGGCAGAATATTCCACAGACCCTTAAAATGAAAATCTTCAAACAGTGCTGTGAAAGATTATGCAGTTGTGAGAAAATAGGGTCTGGCAGAATGTAGGTTACTCAAACAGGGCTTTAACTTTATTATAATAACATAGCCTCTCCACTCTTTGGTATAGATTTATTCAGTCCTCACACAGCAGGTCCCCAGGGGCCTCTCTGATGGGTGAGGTGATAGCTATGAATTGCAGGCAGAGGGGCCCCAGGCCTCACACATTCTCTTCTGTAATGATTAGAACTGTTTTCTCTCCTATCTCTGGCCTCTGTGTTGACATCATATAGATTTCTCTCCCTGTATTATTTAAACCTCACCAGAATGGTTGCTCTTCAGAAGTAGCAACAAAGATACCTCCATTTTAAAAACTGTACATGTGTGTGCATGTGTAGATATATATATTTACCCTTGAGTGTATAAAAGGTAAATGTTTCCATTCATTTTTTGTGTTATTTTTATGCTTAGACTATAAAAGTTTTAAATAATATAATAATAAACATGTTGACTATATTTATGTTAGGTACCTTGTTAATTGCTTGAACATAATAACACTCCAAGGCAGGAACTATTATTATTACCATTTTACACGTTAGGAAAACAAAGCTTAGAAAATTAAAGTTACATACTCAGCTAATACAATTAATAAGTGGCAGATCCTAGGAATTAATAAAACCCAGACCTTTTTAACTCCAGAGCTCAGGTTCTTAGTAATTAAGCCACACTTTTTATTTTGGATGAACAGAAATGTGGGTAGGAAGAGAGGGACATACCTCTCCTTTGAGGGTATCAGGAAGCAAAGAAATCTTGCAAATCTTGAACAGGACCTCCCCTTCTCAACCCCCTACTGATGTCCACCTACCCACAAACTGCCTAAGATTTCAGAAATTTATCCAGCCTGCTTGTAAAAAAGTAGTCTATTCTCACATTGATTCAGTACACTTTTTAGCTGGGGGGAGGGAGTGTTGCAAGTACTTCTTTGCTTGTTTTTAAGCAACAGTATTCATAATAAGATAAACTATAACTGCTGATAATCATGTTGGGTGGTAGAAAAGGAATCTATTTTCCTGGCTGATTGGATGTTCATTCAATAGTTTCCAAAACACCAGAGAATGTCCTGAAAATAGCAATTGAGGGACCTGGACCTTGTCAACCTCCAAACAGCAACTTTCTAACTTGAATAATTTTAAGACTCAGACCAAGAGCCAAACCATAGCAATATTCTAACTTTAGTAAGTATAAACAGTAGTTAAGGTGAATGAATGAATGAATGAATGAATGAGCACATGCTGCATTATCAGACTGTCTTGCTCTGGCCTCACACACCATCTAACAATCAGGCTCTCATTGCAGAGGCTGCATTTCTTTCATTCCGTGTTCCTAACAGAAGACGCAGAAGGCAGAAGACGGTGTACTCTGGGAGAGCTTCCCTCTGGCTGTACTCTAAGCAAGTAAAATAGACTTGAGTCATTAACTAAATTTGGAATTAGAAAGAGAAGAAGTTAATGTGATTGACAGAACTTTCCCCTCCATAAAATTTAAAAAATCAAGGGAGACAAAAACTATTTCAGAACTCAGAGCAACTGTATTGCAAATAATCTTCCTCCCTGGACTCTACCACGGTCTACATTTTGCTCAGACAAGTTCTTTATTTTTTAGGCACTTAAATTCTCAGGTTTTACAATTATTTTCAAACATGAATTCCTACTGAATAATCTGCCTGATGAAGAAAATTCTGGAAGATATTTTTAAAAAGAATTATAAACTATCATCCTTCATGACCCTCATGAAATTTAAAAATTTCCCCTGGATATTTTTTAAGCCATATTTCAAGAAGATAAGAAAAATGAAAGAAAAAAAGGGAACATTTGCTCAGTGAAACTTCAGAGAGAAAAAAGATGAATTCTTAGATTAAGCCAATTGTCCATGGGCAGTTTCTCTTGGCTTCCTTCAAGGATTTAGAAATAGTGTTTCCTTCTCCTCAAGTGATTTTGGCACCTTTGATATTCATTACTTTGGAAAGAGCATTGTTAGTTAATTAAAATCATAAACTTAGATGAGTTGGGTTAGGATTCTATCCTGGTAATGATGCTAATACTTCATTGCATTTCACTCTATGAAATAGTGAGGAAGTAACTACTTTACTTGCTTTGAAATACACTCAATTGTTTTCTTATGAGGAGCTCAGATAAAACTTTTTGTTTGTTCTTGTAAATGAGGAAAAAATTTTTTCATGCCACTAAGAAAAGTAATCATGTTTTTGGATACATAAACATGGAATCTATACAACAAATGTTTTGGTAAAATATGTCTTTTGGGCACTGATTTATTTGGCAACCAAAAGTGTTTTCTTGGGGGAACAAAACGTTTTGTGGAAGAAGCCTTCTGTATTCTGAAACTGATTGATTACAGAAACTAAGTTGTAGAGCCAAGAATGAGAACCTATTTCTCTATTCAAATCTGGAGATGCTTAGGTTTAAATACCTCCATCAAAATTATCTTTGTGTGAGTAGCTGCACTGCCAACTATTTCTACTCCTGTGCCAATAATCCACTCACCACTCAGGCAGGTTTCTGTTGAATCTAGAATATTGACTTTTTGGCCAGAGGAAGGAAAACATGGTCAAACCAATTTCATTGCCTCTTTGTACACAAGTCTTCACATTTTAGTGAATTTGATGGACCTGTTCCAAAAATATTTGTAAGCTGTATTAGGCTGCATTTAATTTTCCCCAACCTTCAAACTAGGAACAAAATGGGGAAACTCTTTAACAATAATAACTGCCACCAAATATCCTAAAAACAATAGAAAACAAAACAAAAAAACCCCTTGTTCTGCTCATTCAATCCATTAGAAGAAGCATCCATAAATGACAATCTGGAGATGAAAGATAAGGGACATTTTAGAATTCATTAAAGTAAACAGTGGACACAGAACTTCAGGGGTCCTGGGCTTACAGGACAGCTCTGTCACATTGCTATGCGATGAGTCTCTCCAGTCTCAGTGTCTTCATCTGAAGAACAGGCCCATACTGTCTTCTCCTGTCTACCTTACAGGACTGTTATACTGGAGGAGTTGTTGTGGGTAAAAGTGTTTTATGAATATTTAAGTACCAAACCATCTTATTCTTAACATTATCATTCTTTTTTTTAAATGTTTTATTTATTGATTGTGGAGAGAGAGAAACATTGATTTGTTGTCCCCTTTTTTATGCATTCAGTGGTTGATTCTTGTATGTGCCTTGACTGGGGATTGAACCCACAACCTTGGCTCATNGCGATGAGTCTCTCCAGTCTCAGTGTCTTCATCTGAAGAACAGGCCCATACTGTCTTCTCCTGTCTACCTTACAGGACTGTTATACTGGAGGAGTTGTTGTGGGTAAAAGTGCTTTATGAATATTTAAGTACCAAACCATCTTATTCTTAACATTATCATTCTTTTTTAAAATGTTTTATTTATTGATTGTGGAGAGAGAGAAAAGGAGAGACAGAGACAAAGAGAGAGAGAAACATTGATTTGTTGTCCCCTTTTTTATGCATTCAGTGGTTGATTCTTGTATGTGCCTTGACTGGGGATTGAACCCACAACCTTGGCTCATCCGGATGATGCTCTAACGAACTGATCTACACAGCCAGGACAATATTATCATTCAACTTACAATTTTTGTTGTTGGTCATGGTGATTGTAGTTAATGCTGTTGTTGCAATTAGAATGACAGCCTTTGGGGAGACATCAGCTCCATTTTCACTGAGATTTCAGTGACAACAGTCAATGCTATTTCAACAATCTTTGTGTCATACAAGCAGGTCCCCACAGAAGAATAGGCGACCAATAGTTCCTATTCTTTGATCTTGACAAAATAAATGATCAAAGCATTCTAAGTAGATGATGAGCCTGATTCTTCTTAAAGACATCAAACATTTGTTCAGTTTTCTATGGAGTGACTGCACAAATCAGGGGATAGGGGGTAGGGGGCAGGGGTGCGTATGTCAACAAAACTCACCAAGAAGGTATCCTCAGGTTAAATCATCACAAAGCAAAAGTGTTACAATGCTAGGTGCTTGCAAGAACACTTTAAAAAATTATATATCTACTACCAGGAACTCTAAATAACTATATAATAGGAATGGTAAAGAGGCTAGATAGAGGGATGGATGGATGAATACATAGATCATAGATAGATAATATAAATACATAAAATTTAAAATATAATATATGCTTCAGGTACAGATTTAACAATGTAGTCAAGTAGGAAAAAATACTCTTAACTTCCCCTAGAGATAATGAATTTAAATATTTTAACTCTATACTCTTTACAGTATTTTTGATGCATTATTTATTTATTTTATATAATTAAATTATACTACATATCAGTTTTTAAATCAACTTTGTTGGGACATTATAGTATAATACAATGCTTGTTTTAAGTATACAACTTGATGATTTCTGACTAATATGTACTCCCATGTAACTACCTTCCCTATTGAGGTACAGAACACTTACCTCACTCCTAAATGGTTCTTTGTGCTTATTTTTAGTAAATCCCTCTTAACCAGTGCCCAGGCTTACCACCCACCCACTTTTTGCCAAATATTAGTTTTGTCTGTCCTAGAAATTCATATATGGAAACATAGAACATATAATTTTTTGTCTGGCTTTTATTCACTCAACACAATATTTTTAAGATGTATTTACATATCAGTAGCTTGTTATTTTTATTGCTGAATAGTATTCCATTGTATAATTTACCTCAATTGTGTTTATTCACTCCCATTCTGAGGGCTTAGGATTGTTCCCAGTTTTTTTGGTATTAAGATTACAGCTATTAGGGACATTCATACATGCAATTTTGAATGATACTATTTTTACTTAATATAGAACAGGAACATTACTTGATTATTTAAAATATTTTCAGAAAAAAAATTTTTAAATATCTGCCTAATTTTCATTCAGTGGATACACAATAATTTACTTAAACATCCTCTACATTTGTATCTTTAAATTGTTTCTAATTGCTTTTTTTATAAATAATAATTCAAGAAATAGCTTTGCTTTTTCTCTACTTTGGATGCCAGAAAAGTTTTTCAAGGCATTCCAACTCAAGCTGACACAAAAAAACATTTAAAGAAAATGCTCAATAATGTTCTTTTCATTCTTTGATCTATAATATACAAGAAAACATTGGACATTCTACCAAGATAATTAAAAATGCATTCTAAATTCTAAAGAGTTCCATCTCTTCCTGGCTTTTATTTTACTTTATTTTGCTAAGAGCCTCTGAAAGTGTTGGCTTTGTTTGCTACTTTTTTGCCTTTTCAATTGACAATTGCCGTGATGAATAGAGGAAGCAATGCATCTCAACTCTCTTTGGATTAATTGTAAGGGAAGAAACTGTTAGATGAGACCAAATGTGTAGGTGTTGAGCATTGTTTGTTTTTTTCTAAGCTTGGGAAATGTATTTTTGCAACATGGCAGTCAAGCCCTACATCAAAGAAGCAAAATATAGAACAACAGAACAAAAAAGAAAATCCTTTTTGGAGCCAAAAAAAATGATCAAAACGAAGAAAAAAGGTGGAGCCCATAGTAACAGAACTATGGAGGACTGAAGCATTTAAAATACACCTGTGTTTATGCTAATTTAAAAACTCATATTCACAGCATCAGTAGTTCTTAAACAAGCAATATACTTAATATGTGTTTCTGTTCTAAACATTCTCTCCAGTATCATTTGCATGAGAAAGAGAACGCTGGGTCCATTTCCATACTTTATCTTAAATAACAAGGCCACACTAAAGGTTTTTAAATATTTAACTCATTCAGGTAGATAATATCCTCCAATTCATCCATCCACTTTCTATATTAACATATGGATTCTTGAAGTACCCCCTTCAATTATCACTTGCAATTTATTGCGATTATATTAATATATTCTTGATAGGTACATATTTGTGCATCTCGTCCTTCTCTCTAGGATTATATAGCACATTATATAGCCCATTTTGTCCTGGCCAGGTGGGTCAGTTGGTTAGAGCATTATCCCATGCATCAAAAGTTTGTGGGTTCAATTCGTGGTCAGGACACATACCCAGGTTGTGTGTTCCATCCACATCTGAGGCACATATGGGAGGCAACCAATCAATGTTTTTCTCTCACCTCAATGTTTCTCTCTCTCTCTCCCATTTCCTCTCTCTCGAAGATCAATAAACATATCCTTATGTGAAAACTAATAACTTAAGAAAAGAGAGAAGCCCCCACTTCAGTGATGTATTAGAGGTGATCAGTGGTCTCACACTGATTCCCAAGAGCGGACTGCTAAATTTTTAGGAATCTTGCAAGGCAGTCTATAAACTACTGATAGGTTAAAATCAGCTGCAGTAGGAGTATTTATATTACCAAAACTGTAAAGTGCTTAACCAATAAATATGATACAACATATAAATACTATTAAGGATAAAATTATATGATTATCTTAATACTTAAAAAAATCAACAAATAACAAGAGCTGCCAAAGATGTGGAGAAAAGGGTACCCCCAACTACCATTGGAAAGATTATAAATTAGTGCAGCCATAATAGAAAACAACGTGGAGATCCCTTAAAAAATTAAAAATATAGTTGCCATATGTATGATCCAGCACTTCCATTTCTGCGTTTCATGCAAAGGAAAAACAAACACTAATTTGTAAAGATATATACACCCCTATGTTCACTGCAGCATTACTAGTAATAGCCAAGATGTGGAAGAAGCCCAAGTGTCCATCAATAGATAAGTGAATAAAACAACTAAGGGACATTTACCCAATGGAATACTACTTGGCCATTAAAAAGAAGAAAATTTTACCCTTTGCAACAGCATGGATGAACCTGGAGAACATTATTCTAGAATGAAATAAGCCAGTCAGAGAGGGAAAAATACCATGTGATTTCATTCGAATGTGAAATCTAATGAACAAACTGAACTAATGAACAAAATAGAGACAGACTCATAGATAGAGAGCAGGATGACAGCTGAGTCAGGTGTGGGGGAGGTTAGGGGTGGAGGGATTGCGGAAAAAGGAAAAAGGACTCATGGATATGGACAACAGTGTGGTGGTCGTGGTGCATACAGGAATATAAGGGGACTAAATGGTAATGGAAAAAATACAATAAAAAAGAAAAAGAGATGCTATGGCTTATACATACATGAAATGTAAACATCAATACACAAATATGTATACTTACAATAAAATAGTACTCAGTCTTCAGGGGAAAAAAAAGAAAAGAAAAGAAAGCCTGCCTTTTGCAAAATGTGGATGAACGTGGAGGACATTATGCTAAGAGAAAGAAGCCAGACAGGGGCAAATACTGTATTGTGTCACTTATATATGAAACCTAAAAAAATGAAATTCATAGAAACAGAGTAGAACAGTGCTAGCCTTTGCCAGGGACTGGGAGATCGGGAAAAAGGGAGAGGTCGGTAAAAGGGTACAAATCTTCAGTTATAAGACGAATAAGATCTGAGAATCTAATGTATAGATAGCATGGTGACTAGGTTAGATAATTCTGTGTGGTATAAATGAAATTTGCAAACCCCGGAAAACTTAAGTGTTCTCATTTTTAAAAAAAGCAAGGTAAATATGTGACATGAAGGATGTGTTAATTAACTGGATGGTGGGAGTCCTTTCACAGCGCATACATACATCAAATCTTTGCATTGCACACTTTAAATATACAGGTGGGCAAAAGTAGGTTTATAGTAGTTTGTATGGAAAATAACACAATTAATAAAAAACAAGAATCAACTGTTTCACATACTCACAACTGTAAGCTTACTTTTACCTACCCCTATAAATTACATACACATTTGTAATTACACCTCCATAAAACTGGGAGAAAAAGAAATTGAACAGTGCTAAAATTAGGTGTTTGCTTTTTTTTAAATTGCAGAGAGCTTCCTTTTAAATATTTACATCTTAATACCATGAGTTAGACATAGAAAGACAGAGACAACGTCCTTTATTTATCATCCTTCTGCCTAGATGCATGCCTAACAAATCCTGTTGAGTCACACACCATGAGGCTTTGATCCTCCTGACAGTAATATAGTGAGATGTTGGGGGTTTAGGATGGGAACCAGGAGTTAGGAGGTTGGGTTTGGAGACCTCAGGCTTCACTTCTGCAGTACAGTATTTCAGGCTTCAAAATCAGAGAGACCTCAGTTCAAACCCTATTTCTGGCCCTCACAATTTAACCTGGACATGTCCCTCCAGCCTATCTTCAGGATGGCTGTGATTAACAATACTTGATAGAAAAGGCATAATCTTTCCGAAAAAGGAAATTTCTTTTCCCCTTAATTTCCATGGGCTTCCCAGCATCCATGCAATGATTTGGTACATACTTTTTTAATTCCAAAGTTTGTGGTGATAATTTCTAGACCAAACTGTCTGCTGACAAGCACCTTGTGTTTGTGTAGCATTTTTTACTTTTCAAATTTTACACTCCTTATTGCATTTGATAAGGCTCTAGAAATGAAGACTTCATCTGAGATGGCACTCATCTCAAGATAATTGATAGGGAAGAGCAGGTCCAAAAAGAGCATTAGCTTGGTGACTTTTTACTGAAATTTGAAGGGTTACCAGCAACATATTTTATTGATAATATACCTTATAAAGCTTTTATGAATCATGAGCCTATCAACAAATATGTGATTACACAACATGGCAAGTGGCAAGTTTTAAACTCAATAGCCATAGATAGATAGATAGATAGATAGACAGATAGATACATAGACAGATGATACATAGATAGGTGGATAAATAATAAATGATAGACAGATAGACACATGATGGATGATAAATAGATAGATGACAGATAGAAAGAAATATAAGCCTAGATGCAGAACAAAACCTATACAAATGGCATAGTTTAGTCAGTTTGGGGAATCTAATACCTTAAATTAGTCATGAAAAAGGGTTTGAGACTCTCTTTTAATTGTTCAATTCAATAAACATTTATTGAGCACATTTCTAAGTTAGAGGAGAGGCATCTATACCTGAGTCTCTAGAGCAAATCTTTGTCTTTCAAGAATAGCCTGAGTCCTGGCTAGTGTAGCTCAGTAGATTGCGCTCTGGGTTGCAAACCAAAGAGTCACTGGTTTGATTCCCAGTCAGGGCACAAGTCTGGGTTGCAGGCCAGGTCCCAAGTAGGAGGCATTTGAGAGGCAACCACACATGTTTCTCTCCCTCTCTTTCTCCCTCCCTTCCCATCTGTCTAAAGATAAAATAAATGGAATCTTAAAAAAAATATAGCCTGTGGCCCTGGCTGGTGTAGCTCAGTGGATTGAGTGCGGGCCTGCGAACCAGACGATCGTGGTTCGATTCCCAGTCAGGGCACATGCTTGGGTTGCAGGCCAGTTTCCGGCAGGGGCCAGTTCCCTGCAGGGGATGCATGAGAAGCAACCATACATTGATGTTTCCTTCCCCTCTCCTTCCCTTCCCCTCTAAAGATAAATAAATAAAATATTTAAAAAATATATAGCCTGAAATTTTGTCATTTGAATCAAGATATCTTAAAAGTACCACATAATATAACTTGTTAAATAGCCAATGATTTTTACTGTCAGAAATTTGTTGGTTGCTTCATACAATTATTACAAACAATATGCTTTAAAGCTAATTACCTTCATGTATTGCCAGACATCTAGGTCTGACCATTACAAATTCCCTGACCTGTATTCCATCTGTGTTGCTGATCCAAGTGTCAGTAATGAGAACCAAAGAAAACAGCCTATGGCAGAAAAATACCATATATTCAAGGACCTTAACAGGAAGAGAAAAAGCAGGGTATGAATTTCAAAATGCTACCATTGATTTTAACATCGAGGCCAAAGGAGGTGGCATCACAGAACTTTTGTAAAAGCTCACCAGTGTGGAAGTAGAGAGAGTCTTGAGAAAGAGATTCCAGAGTGTTCTATGGTGTTTCTACAAGACACTGATAGAAAAGTGAGGCATATCTCTATCAGGCCTTTTTCAACTGTAAGTGAACCCCAACTCAATCTGACTAAAGAAAAACAAAAGCAAGCATGAAATCATTGGCTCTTAAACTGTGAAGTTGAAGGATCCGAAAAATGACTAGATGCAGAGGCTGAAATTTTCTCAAGGCCCAGGGCTTTTTCTTGGCCCTCAGGATTCCAGCTTCATCTCAGCTATCTGTAGCCCATGTCACGATTACAAGTAGCAGCCCAACCAACAATGGCAAGATCAAGAATGTTGTGNTCTCTTTCTCCCTCCCTTCCCGTCTGTCTAAAGATAAAATAAATGAAATCTTAAAAAAAATATAGCCTGAAATTTTGTCATTTGAATCAAGATATCTTAAAAGTACCACATAATATAACTTGTTAAATAGCCAATGATTTTTACTGTCAGAAATTTGTTGGTTGCTTCATACAATTATTACAAACAATATGCTTTAAAGCTAATTACCTTCATGTATTGCCAGACATCTAGGTCTGACCATTACAAATCCCCTGACCTGTATTCCATCTGTGTTGCTGATCCAAGTGTCAGTAATGAGAACCAAAGAAAACAGCCTATGGCAGAAAAATACCATATATTCAAGGACCTTAACAGGAAGAGAAAAAGCAGGGTATGAATTTCAAAATGCTACCATTGATTTTAACATCGAGGCCAAAGGAGGTGGCATCACAGAACTTTTGTAAAAGCTCACCAGTGTGGAAGTAGAGAGAGTCTTGAGAAAGAGATTCCAGAGTGTTCTATGGTGTTTCTACAAGACACTGATAGAAAAGTGAGGCATATCTCTATCAGGCCTTTTTCAGCTGTAAGTGAACCCCAACTCAATCTGACTAAAGAAAAATGAAAGCAAGCATGAAATCATTGGCTCTTAAACTGTGAAGTTGAAGGATCCAAGAAATGACTAGATGCAGAGGCTGAAATTGTCTCAAGGCCCAGGGCTCTTTCTTGGCCCTCAGGATTCCAGCTTCATCTCAGCTATCTGTAGCCCATGTCACGATTGCAAGTAGCAGCCCAACCAACAATGGCAAGGTCACGAATGTTGTGACTGGCTAGACATGAGTCTACCCCAGGAACCAGACGTGAGGTCAGTACCAGCCAGCCTACAGGACCTGAGAGTAGGGTCTGGTCCTTAAGCACAGATAAGAGCATCTTTAGTAAATGTACTGGGGAAAAGATGATAGGATGCTGTCAGGTCTCCATGGCTAGTTTCTGGCTGTGACCCTGGAGCAGGCAGTGTAGGAAGCACTTCAGCTTTAGGCTTAGAGTCAGACAGACCCATATGCACATCCCGGCTTTGCCACTTCCTAGCTGTGGGCTCTCAGGCAAGTTGCTTAATTTTTCTGTACTTGTATCTATAAAATGGAAACGTTATTTTTACCTAGCTTGTAAATTTTAAATGAGGGTTATATAAGATCACATATGATATAAAATAAAGCACAGTTCCAGGCAAATAGTAATCAACCACCCAATAAATATTTAAAGATGATGATACTACTAAAAAGAATGAAAAGTGTAGATACAATAAATTGTATCTCTGAACAGATACTGATGTGGTTTAAATCAGTGATAAGATAGAGGCAAAACCCAGACTCATCTAGTGATGGTAAACATCCAATGTGTTTACTAAGATGTTTCCCAAACTTTTCATAAGTATACTCATCATTATATTAAAGAATTTCTTAAGTGGTCCCAGGACTTCATGGAGGTACTCACTATTTATCTTTTGCACCCTTATTATAAGTCTATGCATAATCTGAAAAAAATATTTTCAAATATTAAGATTATTTGATGGCCCTCCATAACTCCTTTTTACCTGCTTACACGTTTTGATGGAAAAGACGAGGTAATTTCAGAACACGTAAAAGAATGAAATGGAATCTAATACAAAATGGGGATTGCTAATATAGCACAGAGATGCCAAAACTGCATGGATAAGTGATTTTGAAAGCCATCAAATGGACACTCCACAAGGTCAACCAAAATGCAGTGTGCCTGAGAGTAATGAGTGACTTTCGTCCGACAGTCATTGAAATGCCTAAGAGAAAAGGTTTCTCTTCTGCTGGCTTCTATTCTTTATAGGACGATATCATTTTGTATATAAATTTCATCTTGACCTTAATTGCCTAGTTTAAGTATAAATATTTTGTTAAAAATACTTGGCATGCCAGACGAAACATCTAGTCTGGACTTAAAGTCATTGGGGGTCAGTGACAAGGATGAGGGTACTCAAAGTAAACTAGTAAAACAGAAGGTAAAAAGAGTTCAATCCCAAAAGGTCCCTTTACTTTTTCCCCTTCCTTCCTTCCTTCCTTCCTTCCTTCCTTCCTTCCTTCCTTCCTTAGCACAATCAATATGTGACTATTTTGTCACATTCAAAATATCCATGATATTTTTACAAACCAAAAAGCCAAATTTAATGTTCTGAAGTCATCTGCCATACAATTACATAATCCCTGATTTTTGGAGATGGAATTTGCATAATTGATTGCAATGATTTTCTGTGTCAACTCTGAACCAAAATACCTAAGTGAAAAATCTAATCGACTCTCTAGGTAGCGTCACAACCAAGAGCCCCACACTTGCATGATTAAGTATGTTTTTCAAATACTTTATAAATATAATGCAGACACTGTTTATATGGATTTCAAATGAAGTTTTTGAAAGTCTACAGCTACCTCTCCATGGAAGTAGGACCTTGTGGACAATTAAGAACTAACTAAAGCAGTTTCCATTTTAAAGATACCTACCTTGAATTCTGAAAGAGGGCTTTGATCTTTTTAAAGCATTTGGGCTTTGGCATCAAACAGATGTGGGTTCAGACTCAGATTTGCCTTTCAATAATCATGATTTTAAAAAGTTAATTGATACTTTTAAACTCCTATTTCTTCATCTACACAAGAATAATAATAAAAACACTCACCTCAATAATTGCTTGTGGGAATCAAATGAGATTGCATGTAAAGACTTCAGCAGGACATCTGGTGTGCAGTCAGTACACGGTACATAGGTGCCATACTTGCTTGAATCCAATTTTGCTTATTTGTTTTACTTTGTTTTTAAGTGTCTTTGGTTCATGAATGATGAATTACAACATATCAGATATTTTTTTTAATTTTTAAAACATTTTATTTATTTATCTTAGAGGGGAAGGGGAGAGAGAGAGAAATGTCAATGTATGGTTGCCTCTCGTGCATCCCCTGCCAGGAACTGGCCTGCAACCCAGGCATGTGCCCTGACTGGGACAGATATTTTCACACTTGATCTTTAGAGAAGTTCCACAGATCACGTGCCTTCTCAACACAGGAACTGGCTGAGGTACCATTTAGCCCCAGGGCCCCACCATGGCCTAGGACAGGGTAGGTGCTGAGTAAGTAAGTGTTAAGCAGGTCAAATTCTCCTTATTTTATTTTCCTTCTTGCATAACAAATGCAGTCTTATGGGTACTGTGATTCACCAGAGGCAACGTCAGTCAGACTTCAGCAATTCTCTTCATTCCCCAAAGAAACTCTGTTTCCCCAGGACTTGGTAAAATGCTGGGTGTTTTCCTGGAGATTCAGCTGAAGGGCAGCACGAAGGGACTTGTATTAGCGTGCATTTGCTCTTGGGTCTTGCCTGATCCCTTTTGATCCAAGACTGAAGATTGGGTCTTCAATCTTGTGATCTCCTGTTTTCAACAAGGTCCTCCCATCACACTCTATTTAAGCCTCTTCCCTGAAGACTGCTCTCTCTGCCCATTCCATACACAGAATAATTTAGCACCTGCAATCCAGCATCCATATCACTTAATACTGCCTTCAAGGTAAGTAAACAAATGGTGTGCCATGCTTCAGGTTTTACCCCTTCTGGTTGGGATATTATAGATAGCAAATTTTACTTCATTTTCTATTATTTCTTTTTCTATAAAAATATTTTAGCATATAATTATTTTTACCCTAATCTAGAAACAATATCCGAACAAAAACTGTCAGGTTCACCACTATAGTACCAATCTCAAATATAAAGCACTTAGTAAATGTTTATTTATAATATGTGTCATTATAGGATAAATCTACTATCCCTCTGTGAGCGGTATGTACTTTCTTAAAGATATACTCTCTTACTAGTGAGCTTGCATGTGTGTGCACATGTGTGCACATGTGTGTTGTGTAGATGCATGTATGTTGGAGAGGAAGTGGTTTTTTTTTACACTTACATTCTTTGCAATTCTTCAAAAGCTGGATCCAATCCTGTGGCACTTTAGCTGGTAAATGAGGATACAATGCCCAACTCCAAATGTTGAACCAAAAAGATTATAATCTAAAATTTCTTAAAAGGAAAATAATGTTTTTGGTAATAACCATAAAGAAATAATAATTCTTCTGGGAAAGAAATGTACACAATTTTTGACCTACCAGTTCTAGTCAAATTCAAATATGGAAGCCTTCAAGGTATTAGTTTGATATGTTTATTTCCTTCATTTACACTGCCCATCCTATGGTTGGGTTGTTTGGGGGTTTTGGGTTTTGGGTTTTTTTTTGCATTTTTAGTTCTAATTATCTGTGTATTCCTCTCCTATCCTGTGGCCAATTTCCCTGGTCTCATTTCTTTTTTTTTTTTCCTCATTTCTTATTTTCCTCCTATCTTCACGTCCTTCACTTTGCTAACTTGATTTATCTTTTTGGTTTGGTATCGGTTTCTTTTTTAAAAAATATAATTTTTTTAGTTTAATTCTTGTTCAAGTACAGTTTTCTGTATTATATTCCCAGCCCTGCCCCCCCCAGTGCTCCCCACCTCCCTCCCATTTCCGCCCCCCACCTTAGTTATTGTCCATGTGTCCTTTATACTTGTTCATCTGAATCCTTCACCTTTTCCCCTGTTATTCTTCACTCAGTGGATTGGTATCAGTTTCTAACCTTTTCCCTGATTTTCCTCTGACTTCCACTTATGCCCCAGCTAATCTTTTGACCTTTTTGTAATCTCTTTTCTTTCCACATTATTTTGTTTTCAGAGTTGTCCTTATCTGCTTAGCCCACAGTCAAGTTCAGAGGGAACATTCAATCTGAAAAGTCTTTAGCCTATAAATGGATTACCAGTTGTCTCAAAAAGGCTTGGCTCATCCAGATACTACCTGGAAAAGGTGTCTTCAGTTTCCAAGGCTTTTCCAAAATAGATGAAGCCTCGGCACTTTCCTCTCTCTGCTCCTCCCCACCTTTTTACCTGTTCACTGCTTTGCAATCTTCTGGTAGAATTTCTTAATACACGAAAGATCATTGGTTAAGTCAGGTTTTACCCAATCATCTCTTGTTTTCTCCCCATTTCCCTTCTATCCTGTCTTAGGGCTTTTAAAGAGGGAGGGCCAATTTGGCAAGGGACAGTCTGCATCTTTCAGATTTAAATTGATACTTTAAAAAGGGTGGCTACCTCCAAGGCAAATGTTTCCCAAGTTTCAATTTAGTTTTCATTAGGAACCCGGCAGCCCTGTGCCAGTCTGCCTGCCCATTTAAACAAGGCCTCTCTCAGGGGATAATGCAGTTGCAAGCTGAAACATCTATATGCAAATGAGCCATTCTGTATATGCTATCAGCTACCGCAGAAATTTTCCATTCCTTCAAAGCTATTCTTTACAAAGCAAACAGAAAACAGAAAAGAAAGGAAGAAGGAAAGGAAGAAAGAAGAAAGAAAATCTCTCTTTCACACAGACAAAAACCCTGAGGAAGAGTGGAAAGTTGGCTGGTACCCTTCCCACTCCCACCCCACCCCGCCCACACCTTCAAACCTCTGGTAGATCGAGATGCCTGCCCTCCCGCCTCCCCTCAAGATAAACAGATCCTAAGGCAAGGTGGTATCACAATTCTGATTTACCCAAATAAATAACTGGGGCACAACAGAACTAGGAAAACTTCTCTTGAGGGAAAGACAGAAGGAAGCTCCAAATAAATCTAAAGTGTTTGAACAAAGTCAAGTTTGATATTTTTTAAAATGCGGAATAAACTCCATGCTATTTGCATGAATAGAGGAGACCAGCATTGTGGATGTGATGGTTTATGTATCATAAAAAGTATTTTATTTTGAAATGCAAGGTATATTGTAAGAGCCAGAAAACCATCGCCATGAGCCCTTGAGCAGGCACTCTGAGCATCAGTTTATCTAGAAATAAGGCACTAAGCTAGATTGGTAGTTCCTAATTATTAGGACTCCTCGCTGCTTTGTTTAACTTTGTATTTGGAAGCAGTTGCTAATTTAGATTTCCCTAACTAATATAAAGAACAGTCATCCTTCCTCCAAATTGCCCTATAGTTAATATTTTGTCTCATCTGCTTTATCATTGCTACTCTCTCCCACCATAGATAGATTAGAGATAGATAGATAGATGATAGATAGATCTGTATGTGAGTATATAGAGAGAAATATAGAGACATACAGAGTGATATACCTATGTATGCATAGCTCTCTCTCCTCTATCGGCACTCACAATATTCATTCATTGTTTATCTGAAATTCAAATTGAACTGGATTACCTGTATTTTATCTGGCAACTCTAGAGGGAAGAAAAGCCAACAAGGAAATAAATGGTGCCACAATCTGCAAGTTATCAATGTAGAGAATGAGGTTCCATCTTGCTGAGGACCTTCTGAGAAATCATACAGAATACCCCTCAAAACTGAGCTACACCTGGGGCATTGTCCCCGGACTCCTATTCAGCTTCTGTTCTGGAGCATGCCCAGGGTGGCATTAACGCTGTGGCCGTTCTGTGTAGCTCTAGCTTGTGGTTGAACAAGCTTCCAAGCATGAAGGAAGCCCTCAAGGAGAAAAGCAGAGAAAAACATACATTTAATTTGGGAATTAGTCCAAAGTATGTCTGGAACTCCACCACAGATGCAGGGGACATTCAGAGGTGAGCCTTGGGGATAGGGGAAGGGCATCAACAGAGTTAACTACGAGTTTCTTTTTTCTCGATCCTTCGCTTTGCTTCCATATTCTCAAACCAATGTGGTTGTCACAAAGCTTTGATGCTACAGGAAGAGAGTGACCAGCCCTGTTGTTCTTGGCTTTCAGCACATAGAAATCAACAGACATGCTGGTCTTCTACACCAGCCTCAGGAGACTGGTCAATGTGTACGTTCCTGAGATCTATACTCACTTTCGACATGCTGACAATTTACAGTTCTAGGCTAGTAAGACGGCAGACCAGGGCTCCAGATGGTGCCAAGATGCTATTACATGGACCATTACAATCGGAGGCTTCCTCAGAGGGAACTGAGCTCACCCACACCGCCCTCCAACCTCGTAACAACACTAGAGGTAGCATTTCCTCCATTTTTAATTTTTATAACCCTCATTTTCCAGATGGACAAATTGAATTCCTGGTATAGATATGCCTCTCAAAAAACTACCCCCTTTTTTGGTGAATTATTATGTAAAGGAAAACTTCTCTTGAGGGAAAGTCAAAGTCTCTTTGACTTTAAACCTCAAATTATTCTTAGCTTGATTAATAGCACCTGGTTATTATCTATTCCCTTGTATCTATAAACCAGGGTCAGGGAGCAGCCTGAGGAAGCTCACCTTTCTTAGGAGGGTCTGATTAGCAGCAGAAAAAGCATAAAGGTTCTTTGTTCCTTCAGGTCTATATCTAACCCTAGCAGCAACTAACGGGTACAGTGGGTTATACTGTGAAATCAAAGTGTTACATATTCTTCCTGGAATGAATAATCCGGAAATAAATACAAAGCACTGGCTTTAATATAAATATACTTTGGTTATATTTTTTACAACCTTTTTAAAAATAGATTTTATTTACTTATCTTTAGAGGGGAGAGGAAGGAGAGAGGGAGAGAAATATCAATGTATGGTTGCCTCTCCTGTGTCCCCTGCTGGGAACCGGCCTGCAACCCAGGCATGTGCCCTGACTGGGAATTGAACCAGGATCCTTTGGTTTGCAGGCCCGCGCTTAATGCACTGAGCCACACCAGCCAGGCTATTTTTTTAAAATCTTGATTACAATATGTGTTAGCCTGGGTTCCCCAGAAATCAGATCTGCTTTTCCTATCCTGCTTGTTTAACTCTGTTATGAGTTTTACCTAGAGTGTCTACTCCATAAATCACTTGGCAAGAATCCCTGCCTCAGGCTCTTCTTCTACAAGTCTGACCTAAGAGAAGCTTGGAGACAGGTGAGGCTGAGAGGCTCCAAGGCAATGCGTAGGAGAGGAATGATATAGAATAAAAGAATGAATGAATTACTTCTCACCAAAGAGCCAGGCTTTACAAAACAATTCAACATGTATAGTTTAGTTCTTTTCTGTCCTTCTAAACTACAAATGCTATAAATACCAAGTTGTTAACCCTTCAGTTTAGCTCGAACTCTTAGTGCTAAAACATCAGAATCAAAGGATCAATAGGCTACTCATTAAAGCCCAACTCCTCTGATGCTGCAGCCTTCAAATGAGAGTCTGTAACAGCATGTCCACCTTCTTGCTATGATTTGCTGGCACACAAACTTCCCTAGCTAATTTTCATTAGAATCTCAGAGTTTTATAACTGGAACAAACTTGAGGTATCATCTAGTCCAGTTCTTTTAAGTCACGAACAAACAGAAACCACCAAGCTCCAATTATTGTCCAGGGTCCTTCAATGACCAAATGGCAGAACTGGACTAATAATCCAGACCCATGGGCACCGATCCAGCACTGTTTCCACTAAACCACATGTCTGGCCTTTACCAAACTCCACATATTTCAGATGGAGGAGAAAAGGAATATCTGACCTTTTCATTCATTACTCATTAAATCATATCTTTGGGTTTATAAATCATGTCATTGAGTTACATTAGCATTTGCTTTAGTGTCGTTGTGAGTTTGGCACTAAATTATAAACCTATCCTCTATTCTTACTCCTTCTCTGCATAAGCTTCACCCAATTACTTTAAATAACCATAAACATGTAACTCTCCAACACAGGGAGGAGCCACAGTCAGAGCTACTGAATGTTGGATTATTTCATGCCAAATATGGCTGGCCTTTACCTGGACTAGACTAAATGAACTCATTTCCAATACGGATTAGGTTGTCTCTAAATTGAATCAATGTTATGGCTAGAAGCATTGCTGCACACATATTCTATATAAAAATTGTTGTCCTTTGCCTTAAAAGATGAAGAGCCCAGCCATTTCATTTGCTCTAACAACATCGTTGTTTGCTCTCTGCTAATTATAGCTATCTGAGCAAAGTGACCTTTGGGCCTGTTAGGCTGGTCTTCAAACACAAGCAAATCTGCCAGTCTTGAAAGATTACATACCCCAAAGCCACTGAATGTTTGTTCCTTATTGAATTTCCTTGTCTCTGTTTGTCACAGAAGTAAGACTTCCTAAAGAAAACATTTCTGCCTTAAGTTGTATAATTTGACTACTAGGAAGCGACATTAGATTCCCTCCTGTAATGAACAATTCAACAAAGAAAGGAACAATATCCCCCCCCCCATGCGTCCAAAACTAATACTATAATCTCTTCCATACTTAGTGACTGCCATTCTCGGTTCACAGTAAGTCTTAAAAAAACAAACAACAAAAAAAAAACAATGCTCTTGTTTACTTCCCCTGACCAAGTGGGAAAAAGGGGTAAACAATGTATCAAGAAAGGCTCCTCTACCCTTATAAACTGTAGGAAAAGAGAGTCTTCATCACCTTCACATTTTGGCCTGCTTATTTTGGTAGTTCCTCTGCTAAAAAATTTCAACTCCATTTAGAGGGAATATGGTTTACCACTATTGTCAGGCCTCCCAAGTAATCCATGACTAACATCCAATGAAAGCAGAGACTGGTAGTGATGGCAGTAACTGCAGGTGCCTGACATGTGACCAAGGCGAGCTTATGTCCTACCTGAGGTCATTGTTCCACAGGAACAAATGTACAAAACTTTTCTGGCCAACTTTCTCATTTCCCAAGTACTCGGAACAATGTTGGTTTCTGTTTTGTACTGTAAGCACCCTCCTATATGTATTACATACAGAAGAACCCCTTTAAAAAGCTATCCTTTGGTTGATTTTGAAGTCAATAAATGTCCATGAATAATACCTATGTGTGTATTTGTTTATTTTTCTTTCCATTTTAAGTTGAACCAATGCATTTTATTTAAGTAGTGAATAAATATATATAATCAAAAGTAATCTTAAAAGTTTAAATGGTTACACAATAAAAAAGCCAGCCTCCCTCCCACCCCTGTCTTCTACTTTCTGAGGCACTCACTTTTTCCAGAGTCCTGTGCAACCTTCCCAGGACCTTTTTTCCCTATATAACCTCACGTTAAACAAATATACAAAAAAATGATACACACATATCCAGTGTTCTGCATCTTGTCACTTAACAGCCTATCAGTTTGTAGTCATGGATCAAGCTGCCCTGTTCTGTCCCTGCATGGGATTTCATTGGATGGCTGTGCCATAAACAACATAACTAGTTTGTGGACATTCAAGAGTCCTTTTTCTTTTTTAAAAATATTTTCTATTTATTTTTAGGGAGAGGGGAAGGGAAGGAGAAAGAGAGGGAAAGAAATATCATTGTGTGGTTGCCTCTTGAGTGCCCCCTACTGGACATCTGGCCTACAACCCAGGCATGTGCCCTGACTGGGAATCGAACCAGCAACCCTTTGGTTCACAGCCCTCACTCAATCCACTGAGCTACACCAGCCAGGGCAAGAGTTTGTTTTTTTTTTCTATTTCTTTGTTTTTATGAGCAATACCTCAGCGAATCTCCTTATAAAAACTTCCTTGCACACACACTTGTGTATAAATGTAGACTAAAGTCCCAGCAGAAGAATTGCTGTTATAGGGGGTATACATTTTTAATTTTTGTAATTGTTGCCCATTGTCCTCTATAGGAGTTGAAGTAATTAATATTCCCATAAACAATGGGTAGAAGTATCATTTTCCCTACACTTCTACCAGAATATGTATTAGCATGTTTTTGATTTTGACAATCTTATAAGTGAAAATGTTATCTCACTTAATAGTCTTAATTTACATTCTTTTATTACGAAATGTTTTAAAATAATATTTGTGTTTCCTTTCCTGAATTAGTAATTCATGATCTACAAATTTTTTGTCAATTCCCTATTTATTTTGGGGGACTCTTTACATATTAGTTAAAGGAGCCCAATGTCACAGGCACTCCAAGTATATTTTTCATAGAGCATCTTTACCTCTGTAACCCTAAATGCTGATAAACTATTTGTGTTTCCTCATAAAGTACTCAGTTATAATGAAAATCTACTATGTAAATTTTAGTCAATGTCCATAGTTATATAACAGCAGTTTGCCAAAAGCCTGGATTATTTCTGTGCATTCTTCTGTTGCCAAATACGCAATTCCCAATATTTATTCAATGGGATGTAAGTGTGCATGATTTAAGGAGTGGGGTAGGGGTAAGAGGAGGAGAAGAAGGACTCCAGGGCCAAATAATCTTCATTTAGACACTGTTAATAGAACTGTGGTTTTTTTAAATTAAAGTTTTAATGTGCTAAATCTCTGTGAAAAGACCATAATATAGGTATTTAAAAATTATTTCCCTGTATACTTCTTAGGACTGCAGAACACAGTTTAGGAGATATCTTTTTAAGCAGACTCCTTTGCTTACAACTAATTATTAAATTATTTGCTTTGAAACAAGCTTTGAATTTCACAAGTAGCAACAGATATTTTTCATGCTAATAGTCCTAATCAAGGCATAGCCCTTAATTAAATTGAAAGTTCTGACAATAACTAGTTACACAGAAACATCATTCAATGATTAATTTGATTTTCTAATTATTATTCTACAACACAACTGGTACATTTTGGCCCCCACACATACACACAGGTAGTGTACCTGATGGTGTTCTGACCTCCTGAAAGATACAAATGCATTGACTATCTCCTCAGTTCATACTGAACTCTAATGAGGTTCAAGGCACTATGAAAACAAACACAAATCAGACAGAAATTTGTCCTTTAAGGAGCTTACTATTTTGAAATTAAATAACAGAAATATCCTACAAGGTGCCTTGTACAATGTGTTTCTGCATCTTATCAATGTTATCTTCAGTGCCACAGATGGAGTGTTTCTTAATGACCTCGTTCAATCCTCACCATAGCCGTAAGGGTAGGTCACTGTCCCCATTTGACAGATGACAGCGCATTTATGGAAAAGGTGACATGCATCCTTTTATGTCACTTTATCAAAATGACTACTGACCATGTGGCAAGTGCCTACTCCCTTTCAGGACTTCACACAACTGTGCTGGAATTATTTGGAACATTGATGGGGCTGAGGAGACGAGGAACGGGAGGAGGCTGTGATGATCAAGGACCCCAGGAATGCCTTTTTTTTATCCTGAAGAAATTATAGAAGTGTCTATAATCACTTGGTATTTGGTAGATTTCATTACTCCAGTTGTATTACTACCTTTGTTTGGACTGCAAGTTTTTTTGCATTCCCAATGTGCCCCCATGTTATATGATTATTTATAATAATATTTTTAAATAGCTTGTACTTGGAAGCCTGAGTTTGTTATTTTTATTTTTTTAATGCAGGCCACTGATGCATAGAAAATAACTTTATGTTAAATAAATGCTCTTTAGAAATGACAACTCACTAATGTACTCAGAAAAATGTCGTGTTATGGCAGGGATTATAATTGCTGTGATTATTGCAGTTTCTTTTATTTTATACCTAACATTTCTTTCAACTTCCCATCTGACAGCTGAGCAAAAGAGCAGAGAATGAGTGATAGATGTTGGATCTCAAACAGAAACTCCACAATCTTGTGGATAGAAAATTAGGAGCCAACAGGGCTTAGTTCTAATGACAGTTCTGCTTGACAATAGCCCCATATCTTAGTCTCTCCAACGTGGGAAGATTAATGGCACAGCTGCTCTGAAATGTCATGAAGGCAAGTTTGAAATATCTGTGGCTCTCCTCACCTTAAGGTATCCTCCTATTTCCGTCTAGTTTCCACTGAGTGACTACCACAGAAAGACTCTAAGCATGGGAGTGGGGTGAGAAAGCAAGGCATTGCTTTTGCTTCTTTCAAGCACTTATTTCTTCTTCACTTATTTCTTCTTTTTTTCATTCTGTCCCTTTCTCTACTATCGTCCTCTTCTTTGTTTTCTCTGTGTATTTCATAATTAGCCCCTCATACTTCAGACCAACATCACACACAGATATTCTTATAGTGGCCTTTCCTGCTTCTTCCGGTGGGAGGCTTCCTGCAGTCCTTTTTTTCTTTTTATTGTTTTTATACAAGAGGGCTTGGATTGTGGCGGTGTAACTTGGTATGGGGGAACTGAACCAGCACTCACGGAAGGACTCGTAAGTGTATTAGTGTCCCAGGACTGCTGTAACAAATCACCACAGACTGGTGGCTTAAAACAACAGCCGTGCATTCCTCCGCAGTCCTGGAGGCTTCATCCAAAATCAAGGTGTTGACGGGCTCTAAGGAAATTTCGTCCTCTCCTCTGCTGGTGGCTGTCAGCACTCTTCATGCTGCCTCACTCCAGTCTGCCTCTGTCTTTACATGGCCTTCTCTTCTCCTCTCCATGTCTGCATGTCCATTATAGTATAACTGCACAGAAACATCATTTTCTCTAATCTGGCCTTTTATTTTGATTTTCTTTTCCTTTGACTCAAATGGACCTCACCTAGCACCCTGACTCACCCACCACCTTACCCCTGGCTTAATCATAAGCCCTCAAGACAATGAGGTTCTGGCCAGTATCCAGTAGTCTTAGAAACAAGGCCCTGGGTCCATGGACTATTGAGACAGAGTTTTCAATCAAACTAAACATGATATCTAGGCATCAGTTGTGCTCTAGCTCTGGACCCTGGAAAGTAGAATGATCCCACAGAACAAATCCTTGTGAAATTGGACAGACCACCTCCATGGCTGACATTAGGACCAGATGCAGTGATCAGTTACCCCGACCCCGGCACCAGCCACTCAGTAGAGACCAGGACCCCAACTCAGGTAGTCACCACGAGGAATGATTTTCCCTTCATAAGCCATCCTCTGGAAGCTCGGGGAGCCAGGTCTTCAAGCAGGAGATACCTACCTATGAGTCCAGGCACGGCACCATCTGCTCAATAAATCCTGACTTTCTTAGCAGCAAACTCCTGTTTATGTCTTAGTGGACTTTGATGCATGAAGGCCAACTAACCCCGTCAGTTGAGTAACAATAAGGACAATTGTTATTGGATTTAGGACCCAGAGAATTCAGCAGGGTCTATTTGAGAGCCTTCCACCCACAAGACTTCTTTTGCAAGTAAGTTCACAATCACAGGCTCTGAGACATGGGCAGATGTTTTGGGGGACCACTGTTCAACCACAACAGTATGTATATAACATTCACAAAATGTAGGTGACAGAAACTGATTTATAGATGAGAAAACTGAGGTCCAGAGCCGCTAAGTAACTCCCTGAGAAGTGTGGATTCCATAAAAAGTTTAGGTCAGTGTGACCTCAAAGCTGAGGTGTCCCCTCGCTGGCCTTCTGTGTGGCATCCAGAGGTACACACAAGAACCACCTCAAGAAAAAGGAGATACTGATATCTCTAATAAATAAAAGCCTTCTCTAATCTTTTTTCCTTTAACTTCTGCTACAGTGGGTTTTTCTGATGCAATTTAGTACTCATATATTAAAAGGAAACGCCGTGTTTTTAATTTACCAAAAAGTCTCTCTTAAAAGTAAAAAAAATGGCATAAAAGTAGATACTAACTTTCTGATTTAGGGCTAGGATGGGAAGAAAAAAGGTAACTGTGCTTCTTAGTTTTGTACTTGCTTTTTTTTTTTTTAATTTGGATCCATGATCTCAAAAGTATTTTCTGCCTAATGAAATTTAGAAATCAAAGGACTTAAGCCAACCAGCTCAACTTTCTATATTAAGGGAGGACACACTAGCAGTTTTCTCAGCATGTAACCCAATATTTCCAATGACCTTCTGAACCCTTCTATGTGGATATTCCAGCCTCATTTCAAATCCTATTCTAGTATTTTTCTTCCAACATTGCAGTCTCTACTTCTTCCAGTTCCTGTCATCATATTTCCATTTACCAAACTAAGAGATCTTGACTCATTGAATTTTGTCACTCTTTTCTTCATAGTGAGCCTTACGTGCATTCATTTATTCCCCAAGTATTTTTTGACTGTTTCCTCTAGGCCAGCTCCCATGCTGGGTACTAGAGAGATACACAGTTCTGAAAAGGCAGACACAATCATGTCCTTGTGGGGAGCTTATAGTCTAGCAGGAGAGCCAGACACTGAGCATGTAATTAGAAATATGAGTCAATAGAAAAGGAAAAGCAAAGGTTCCAAAAATGAATTTGTGTCTGGAGAAACAAATCCGACCCTATCTTCCACCCTCTCTGGTCTGCTCTGGTTAGTCCCTGTGCTACCTGGTTTCTTGAGGCAGGCTCTCTGCCTTCAGTCTCACTTCCTCTGATCCACCCTGTAAACACTCTGATGCTTACAATGCTGCCCTGTAACGTGGCATTTAGCACTTTCCCGTTCATGAACCCAATCCCATTCAAGCCCGCATAGATATCCTAGGGAAGCTGGGGAACAGGCCTGGGGTCACCCCCCCAGTACTGAGAGCTTGGTCATGCTCTATAACAAGCCCCATCAGCCTCCTGAAACTTGGAGAAGCTAACCTGTCCAGTCATCATTTATCCCGTGGTATCAGACTCACTCTAACCTGAGTGTTTGTTCAAACTGTTTTTCCCCACAGCAAGCCCTTTTTCCTCTTACCTATCTCTCAGATTTGATCCCTACCTCAAAGAACACTACTTTGAATGCTCCCCAACCCCAAGGGCATTCCCTTCTTTTCCTCAAGTGAAGACAGTCATTGCACCACCTAGCCATTGCATGAGGGAGTGCAACTGGTCTTTATGATGTTATATTTCTGTGCATGCATCTATATCTTATCTCTCCCCAAAAGACCAGAGACTTCTTAAGGAAGTCTGCTGTCAGGGTTTATTTGTCCCATTGAACCTCTCACTTAGTAGACAGTCAGTAGTTCACATAATCACAGAGCTGCAGAGCTGGGGCCTGAGTACAATGAAGGCCCAGAGGGATAAAGTAACTGTGCCAGGATGCACAGCTAGTTAGTGACATGGCTTGGACCAGAATTTAGATCTGTTAACAGTGGATAGTGCTCTTTTTACTAGTGAATGAGTGCAATGAATAAATATAAAGAGAATTTAAAAGTTTCATTCCTTTGGAATTGGTGCATCCAGCACTAAGCCCTTGCCAACCAGAAACCATGGTATTGATCTGCAGATGCTGTGGTTCCTACAGACACACAACACTAATCTTGCTATTGAAAGGAGCTCTGATGCCCATTTTGTCATCATTGCCACAACTGTTGACTCCCCCACACCTGCCTTCTACCTCCCATTCAGTCTGGTTTATTCTTGGCTAAAACTAGGGGTGCGCAGACTTTCAAAACTTGAATTCAAAGCTGCCAGATTTATTCACCATGCCTAAGATTTAAGGTGTAGCAAGTTGGAGAGACACAAGCACACCCTTTGTAATGTGAGGTAGGCTGTTGTGTGAGATTATGAAGGCAGAGAGAACATCATTTTGTGGTGTTTCTGGCCTTTCAGATAGCTGGGGCTTGTTCCAACATTTTACTGGGCTTCTAAGCTGTCAATCAGGAGCCAGAGGTAGGACACGGGCACCCCAAGAGATCAAAGCAGACTCAATTACTACCTGATGACAATCGCAAAACCATTTCATTCCTCAGCTCTTCACAGAATGTGGTTGCAGGGGGAGGGAGTTGTGAAGAAATTAAAAGCATGAAAATTTTTAATGAGTGTAATTATTGAATCATCAGTCACACAGTCCATCTGCTTCAGAGCATTTTAGTGACTAGTGAAATTCTAAAATACTGCATTGCATGTTTACATTTATGTAATCACATAAATGTTTATAAAAGAAGAGTTAATGAGGTTCATATATCATGCGCATCCTCTCTATAACTCAGCATTCTCATTTTGTCTGTTTCATTTTATTAGTCACTAATTTCACATTCTGACACCAACTTGGTGGGAATTTGCTGGCAACTGCATAGGTAGAAGGCAGCCTGGTGACATTAAATATTATATTGTGGAATATTCATTTGTTAAGATGAACTAATGTAAAATGTATCTCAAAGATAATGTGCAGCCTAGAATTTTTAGAGCAAAGTGAACTTGGTATCACAGTTAAGAATAATGACTCATTTTTAAACTCCTTTTCCAGAGATGATTAACCTACACAGTGGAGATATGAAGCAATGACTTGTCAGTGAGAAGACTGAGTTTGTGGGCATGACTCTAAAAAGAGGGTCTGGTCCCAATTCTGATGTCAAGGGTGGGGGATGTCTTACAATTCAGTAAGTTTGTCTTACAAACTTCAGATGCCAGTCCCAAGCTCAGGTTAACTGTGCTTCTGACCCACTGGCTATAAGTTGGAAGTTTGCACTGCCCTTTCCTTGGCCTTGACTAATTTGCCAAAATGGCTCACAGAACTCAGAGAAATGTTTTTACTTGCTATATCACAAGTTAATCATAAAAGGGTGTAACTCAGGAACAGCCAGATGGAAGAGACGCATGGTGTGAGGTCTGGGGAAAGATGTGGAACTTCCATGCTCCCTGTGAGTATACTGTTCTCCTTAAATCTCCACGTGTTCGCCCACCTGGAAGCTCTCAAACATAGTCTTTTGGGGATCTTATGGAAGTTTTACTACATTGCCATGGTTGATTAAATCATTGGCCATTGGTGACTGATTCAACCACCAGCTGCCCTTCCCTCCCCAGAGTTTGGGCTTGTAGGTACTGAAAGTTCCCACCTCCAATCACTTGGTTGGCTCCACTGGCAACCAGCTCCCATCCTTAAGCGAGGTCCAAAAGTCACCTCATAAACGTAACAAAATGCAGTATTCTTGCTCTCTTCACTTAGGAAATTTCCAGGATTTTAGGAGTGCTGAGCCACAAATCCTGGACAAAAATGAAATATAAGAAATATACTTTGGTCATCTGAATAACCAAATACATAGTTCTTATAAGTCACAATATCACGGGCTCAACATCTTTTGCAAATTGCAGCAAAGGGGAGGGAAAGGAGGAAGATAGGTTTGGAGAAGATGGCTATAACCAATGTTGTCTGGGAAAACACAGTGTGCCAGGCATGTTGAGGGTTGAATTGTGTCCCCTCAGAAAGAAAGGCTGAAGTCCTAACCCTGGTACCTATGACTGAGACCTTATTTAGAAATGGGGCTTTTACAGATCTCATCAAATTAAGATGAGGCGATTCAGATAGGCCTTTAATTCCATATGCCCGGTGTCCTTATAAGAGGGGAAGATGAGTCAGGTGCAGAAGACAAGACACACAGGGACCACACTTAGTGACAATGGAAGCAGAGACTGAAGTGCTGCGGCTGAAACCAAGGAATTCCTGAGGCTACCAGAAACCTGAAAAGGCAAGAGAGGGTCCTCCTGTAGAAGCTTCTGAAGGTGCATGGCCCTGCAGACATCTTGAATTCAAACTTCTAGCCTCCAGAAGAGTGGAACAACAACTTTCCATTGTGTTTAAGCCACTGTTTGTGGCACTTGATGGTGGTAGCCCTAGGAAACTAGCACAAGGCATGATGACAGCTGTGGTTTTGGCTATCTGCATAGCACACCTTCATCAAGCACTTGCCTGTCCGTATCTAACACAAGGCTCAACGCTGCTGAGCCGGTTAAGGAGTCATGGTATCTTTGCTTTGCTCTAAAATTCAGCACACTGGTGTCAATTCTATCAGCCTGCCTGGGCACCCGAATGTCTTCTGTTTCTTTGTGAAAAACTATAACGCCTTTCAGGAAAATGAATTGGTCTCTTGCCTGATAGCATCACCTGGGAACACAGCATCCAATTGAGATAATAGGTTTAAAAGTCTGGAAAAAAATCACCAGAAAGGACATTGAAGTAAGAATATCTAGAGGGAGCTTAGAGCTAAAAGTGAACACACTGGCTGCTCAATCACAGAGCTTGTCTTGACCCATGTGGCTATTGAGAGTTGAGAGCCAGGCTGCTCCGGTCCCTACCCAACTGCCCCACTTACTTGTTGTGTAACTTTAGCTGAGCTACCCAATCTCTGTGCCTTGGTTCTTTTTATCTGTATTTACCTCACAGATTTGTTTTAAAAAATCATAAGTAATTTACATCAATTGCTTAGAATAGGACCTTGTCCATAGTAACTGCTCCGTAAATGTAACATTATCTTATATCTAAGCATTATTGAGATCTTTGATACAGATTTTTAAATCTAGAAATATTTTTGTTTGTTTGTTTGCTAATGCATCTTTCTACCTCAGAGATTCCTATAGGATGAGTTGGGAACACAAAGCTACTTAAAAGATAAGAATTTTTTTGTTAGTCAATAAAAAAAATTGTAATATCTAGCAACCTGGTAGATTTTGAAATGGAAAAGGGAGAAGATGGCCCTGGCTGGAGTAGCTCAGTGGATTGAGTGCAGGCCTGCGAACCACACGATCGCGGTTCGATTCCCAGTCAGGGCACATGCCTGGGTTGCAGGCCAGTTCCCAGCGGAGGACTCACGAGAGGCAACCATACGTTTATATTTCTCTCCTTCTCTCTTTCCCTTCTTCTCTAAAAATAAATAAATAAATATCTTTAAAAATTTTTTTAAAAAAAGAAAAGAGAGAAGATGAAGGGGATAAGAAAGCAAATAAGTTTAATGGAGAAGTGTATGATGGATGTTGCATAGCGTGTCTGTGTGTCTGAGTTTAGGGGTTGAGAGTGGGTAGATAAACTATTTGTGGAGAGAAGGGTACATTTTTCCTGCTCCCTGTGTATCTCTCTGGAACTTAGCTGATTACCTTACCCTTCTGCACAACAATGACCAGAAAAAAACTGGCTGTGTCTATTTTTTAAAATCAAGATATTATTTATAATGAGCAAATTGCACAAATCTTAAATGTATAGCTCAAAGACTTTTTTTACATATATGTATATCTGGGTAACCAGTTGCCAGATCAAGATAAATAGCATTTCTATTATTCTAGAAAGTTTCCTCATGTTCCTTTTTAGTCAATAGCACCTTGCATGAAGAGGTCTGTATTAGCTTTATACAGATGAAATAATAAAATATGTACTCTTTTGTGTCTGCCTCCTTTAGTTCGGAGAACTAATGTTTTTGAGATTTGCCCGTGTGTTCTGTGTATATGTCATTCACTCCTTTTTAATGCTGAGTAGTGCTTAATTGGGAGAATACACTGCAAATTATTTCTCTGTTCTCCTGTTCATGGATATTTTGTTTGTTTCCTATTTTTATAGTTCCAAACCCAAATGAATGGATTTAATTCAGTGGTCCTCAATTTTTTTAACCAATCAAACTGTTTCTTCAGTTCAAATTTTATGTGGAAGCCCAACGTATATAAAATATCTGAAACAAATCTACTCTACATGAAAGGATGGGAGATAGACTCCTAGATCAGCTTCTTCCACATCCCTTCCTCACACCCAATCTGCATCCTGTTAAGCATCTCCCAGTGGAATAGGGTCCCATGGAAAATTTAAAACACACACACACATACACTTAACCAATAACATGTCAATTATATTTCTTTAGGACCAAAAATTTTATAAGAAATTATGACACATTTTTTAAACCTCAACAACTCTTTAAGCAGTTGTTGCCTGGAAGGAAGTGGCCTCCTTTACAGGTAAGGACACCGCATAGGTAAATGTCTCATCTCAGGCAGCAGAGCCAACAGACAGAAGGGCAAAGATGCAAAGCCAGGCTTCCTGGCTCAAGTCCAGTTACCTCCTCACTGATACATCAGAATTGACACCTGCTCACATCTGTGGCCTTGTTTGCACATTCAAATGGCTACTAGTGTGCCTGGAAATGCATACATTTTTGTAATAGTTTTGATGTTTGACTTTAATTCAATAAGCATTAAAGAACGTTTATTAAGTACCTACTATGTGCAAGATACTTTATGAGGTAGCAAGGCATCTGTGACTACAATCAGGACTAATGGAATTTCCTCTTGTGTTAATTTCTAATTGAATTATGTCAGCTATTTATGAATGACAGTCCAAAGACAGCATCACATCCCATTTCATCAGGTGGTACTGGGGCTTCTCATTTTTTTATTAACTGATAGAAATAATGATGTTCCTGTTCTTCTCCTCTTCATCCTCCAAACTTAAAACATAATATGGAGTGACTTACCACATAATTAAGTGATTTCCTGTAAAAGTATGTATTTGTCTTTTTAATTTAAAAATATTTAACAGTATAGAAATAAAACATATAAAATACATTTCCATGTAAAATCTCCCTATCCCTTCGGGACCATGTCTCCAAGTAACTGGGTCCACGCAGGCCTCTGTGTGGAAGCTCTGGATGAGCCTCAGAACTGTCTGTCTCAGCTCATTCAACCTGACATTTAGTTACAGTGTTTTGTTCACCACTGAAACAATGGTTGGTGACATGTTTCAAATGCCCTAATTTTATGGAAAGAACACACATCAAAGGCTCACCCAAGACTATCATCACCCAGTGTGAAGGTATCTGGTTCCCAGCTTGTGGTCAATGAGTACTTGAGATTCCTTTCTTTCCCCCCCCATTACTTTTGGTGTTTGTCTTGACCTATGGAACAGCTCCCATGAGTAGGACAACAATGTCCAGACACCTTGGGTGTTCACGAACATACACCCCAAGGTCATGTTTCAGGAGCGATTAGAATCAGTTTGAGGCTTTTTCATTGCCCTGGCTTTGCAATGAGAGGCGTGGAAAGTGGCTCAGTGTAGACAAGACTTGAAAAGAAGTTCATTAAAAAGTTTTATGCCTTTAAAAAGAGCAGGAAAACGACTAATATACGTGAAGAAGAGAATGTGAAAGTCCCCCGGGTTACAGATGGCAATAGAACCAGTGCTGCAAATGAGCCCTGAAATCTAAATTGGTTTAGAAATAAAAGAAAACGGCAGTATTCATGCCACTTTACAGTAAGTGCCACCACTTAGTGCTCTAGTTTGGCCTTTTATGTATTTATGTGAATACATTGGGTGTCCATCTGGATCTTTTAATTTATCCGGTTATATGCTTGGGCGTGTTCTCTGCATAATATCCTTCCTCCCAGGCCTCTGGAAATGCATGAACAAACACTGACTTGAGGGGAAGAGAATTTTTGCTGATTAGAGAACAAAGCAAGAATGTTAAACCCAGTAGGGGATTTCTACTTGCCTGCCGTGGAAAGGCTGAGTGTACACTTCCTGAGCATATGGGCCTTACTTGGTGCTGGAGGTCTGACTCCCTGAACTCTCCCTAAAGGAGTCACAAAGCCCTTGACGGCCAAACACCATTTGGTACATCCAGCAGCCCTGGAAGACTGTAAGGACCAACATCTTCTCTCTTCAGCTGTGGGTGCCACATTCTCACACACATCTGGACAGGCCCATGGAATGCAACCAAAAGGAAATGTTATCACTTAAGAAAATTTCAGGAGAAATGTTAGGCAGAGAGAAATGCAAGGAGCTTCTAACATCATCTTAATTTTTAGCTCATCCAGTAAATTTATAAAAATGAGTGACTTGGTACTAGGAACAGCTTAGTCTAGTAGAGAACGTTGACTCTGAAGCCAGTCCGCCTGTGTCCATCTCTTGGCTCTGCTGCTAACTAGATGTAAGACCACAGGCCTTGACTGAATCACCTGATGTTTCAACCTCTTAATTTCTTTATCTGCAAAATGGGCATGATAACAATGGTAGCTACTGCATATCATACATGTATTAGATAAGTTAATACATGAGAAACACAATAAGCTCAATAGGAATACTCTTATTACTTATAAGACATTTACACTAGCAATTATTGAGGACTTTTTACTATCTCTTTCCTCTTCTATTAAAAAATGGGGGAATAACAAACATCTTCTGCCTCATTCCAAGGATGTAAGACAAACTACAAACCTCCAAACCTCAACTGTAGTAGTGGAATCTACCTGGAAGTAAGGAGTTTCCTTGAAACAGTCAATAATAAATAAGGCTTCTTTATATAGTGAAGTAAATTCAAAAGAAGATTACTTCATCCCAAGAGCCTATTTATGTTTTTTCTGGTGCCGCTGTCTTCCATGGCCTTTTTTTTTCATTGGACTGTGTCCATGGACCACTTTTACTATCTACGGCGAAGGTAGAGATGCGATCTGTCTCACTTATCTCTGAGCCCCCAAATGAGCATAATACACAGGAGCTACTTCATAAAACATGCTCAGCTGAATAAACAAATTAATATTTCTTCCATGTTCTTCCCACTTAAAAACTCCCCACCCTCCTGATTCATTCCTACTCGTACACAACCACACTCACACCTGGCTTTCCCTCTATCCCCTTAACTGTGTTATATAAATACATTTCTCAAAGCTTAACTTCAAAACAACTCCTCCAAAACACCTTTCCTCATTTCTCTAGCTCAATGTGCTACATCCTGGAACTCACATAGGCTTTTCTCTGCCATTCTCACTACACTTATGATTCTTCACCTTCATTACAATTGTGCATGGAGATGACATTGTGTTATACCAGACCTATAAGGTTAGGTAATGATTTGTAGCTTACACATCACTTAATTATTTTGTACCAAAATAATTATTAAAAAGCTAAATAAATGTGTGTATATGTACATTTCAGACCACATAAGGCTACAATCTGAACTAAACGGGTATATTGTTATAATGTTAGAATCGAACTTGTTCCTCAACCTTCATTTAGCCTTTAGCAGGTCCCACTCCATGTAAACTTACTCTGAGGAGTCGCTTGGTAACCTACTGATGCAAACATTTAGTTTTGCAAGCCTTGTGAATCCTTGGGTATTATTAAACTTAACAGAATATAGGAAGTAATCTGTGAAGTATTTTTCCAAGTACCTTTCCTGAGGTGGGTAGGCATTTTCACTGTTTATTAGTCACTGCCATTCTTCAACTATGGCCCGGCTCCTGGCCCTGTTTTGAACATATTTTGGATTGTGAGAGTAGGTAGTTTTCCTAGGCAGATTTTTGATAGCATATTTTCCAAAATATGTTCTGTCAACAAACAGCACAAATGATGCATGGTGAAGTCAAGCGAACCCATGAATTTTCCCTTTGACCCATGAATATGCCACTCTTAATTAGCAACACCTGTTGGGTCAAGAGTAGCCCATCAAAAAACAGGTCTGCTCTGCCCCTTTCAGGGCAAGAGCCTATCAGCAGCTCTGTGGAAGAGCTGACTAAGGGATTTTGTGCAGGCGATAAATTTGATCAAGTCATTTCTAATTCTTATTGGAAGTAGGCAGGGTATAAAGAAATTGATTACTGCAATTAGATTAGTAAGTTACTGATTATAGCAATGCAGTTGGAAGTTATTTAAGGAAAACAACTAGATTTCATGGAAGAGGCTATATAATAGGAACATAGATCAAGTCTCGACTCTGTCATCAACTAGTTGACTAATTCACTCAACTTCCTTTCTTTGACTCAGTCTCCCCATTCGTAAATGTAGATAGAAAAAATAACTCTCACTTAGAGGATCATTTGTCTAATGGGGGCCTTCAGAGGCGCCAGCCCCTCTACTCCTCTCGAAGCAGTGGCACTATTAGTCCCTGATAAAGAACTCCCAGCTCAGAGAGGTTCCTCCCCGTCTTGGGCAGCAGCTGTCACAGCGTGGAGGCCAGATTTAAACCCAGGCCTATTAACCCCAAATCCTGCAATCTGTCACTCTTCCACAGTGTCTCAAACACTACCTACCTTGATGACCACAGCCACAAGGAAGAAGTGCACTAGTGGAGGAGGGCGTACTGTATAGACTGTAATGTTTATTTTAATGACAGGTTTGACCATCAGCTTTATTCAGAAACAGTTAATTGCCTAGTAGGCCAAAAAAGAAACCTAAATACCCCCCAAAATACTAAAATGAAAATCTTCAATTTGTTCACTCGGTCATGTTTCTGTCCTCTATACCATGAGGAGGTGATGCTTACTCCTCAGCATACAGTATGGCCCCCACACCATGCTCTTCCAAATCTCATTGAAGGTTTCTGTATTGACTTTCTAATGCTGCTGTGAGAAATGACTGTAAGGTAGTAGCTTAAGACAACACAATTTTTTTTACCTTACAATTCTGGAGGTCAGAAGTCAAAAATGGGTCTCACTGGATGACACTTAAGGGCTGTGTTTCTTTCTGAAGGCCCTAGCCAAGAATCTGCTTTCTTGCTTTTCCAGCTTCTAGAGGCCATCCACATTCCTTGGCTCATGGCCTCGTCCTCCATCTTCAAAGCTAGCCATGGTCAAGCCTTGACCACATCTTATTATTCTGACACTGACTCTTCTGCCTTCCTCTTCCACATTTAAGCCTACTCATGATTACACTGGGCTCATCTGGGAAAATATTTGTATTTTAAATCCAACTGATTAGCAATCTTAATTGTCCTCCTTGTCATGAAATACAACATACTCACAGCTTCTAGGGAATAGGAGGCAAAAATCTTTGGAAGGGGGGTCATTATTTTGCTGATCATGCTCTCCAAAGGAAAAGCTTGGATCTTAGACTTCATTGATGAACTCTAGGAGTCTAACAGCACCATTGGATGCTGCGGTAGCATGGGGTGGTGCAGGGGAGGACTCTGGCTCAGAGCGTGGTTCCTGGACCTGTACGCCTGGATTCAAGTCCCAGCTCTAGTACTTTCTAGCAGTGTGACCTTGAGCCAATTACTTCTGTATGCCTCTATTTCTTCATATGTAAATTAATAAAATGAGGGTAATAAGAGCAAATACTTATATAGCAAATAGCTTCCATATATCAAGCGCTGTTTTAAGTTATTTTACACATATTTACTTTTTATTGATCAAAACAATCCTCTCAGGCAGTTTCTATTATTATTCTCATTTTACAGATGTGGAAATCAAGAAACTGAGATGTTCACTAACTTGTTCAAGGTCGTATATTTAATAAGAGGAAGAGTCAGGGCTTACATCTAAGTAATAGTGCTTTATAACCTTTACCAGAGCAAACATAATGCAATCATTGCAAAGATTAAATGAGTTAATATTTGTACTGTGTTTATAACTATACCTGGAACATTTAAAGAACTTAACTGTTAGCTATTATTATTATATATTAGTATTCTTGTTTAAAAACTCTGTTGAACTTGGTAAGAAAATTGTAGTATTATATCATCCAGCATTTGCCCCTTTTCCATATACACATCAGTGTATTCTTGTTTGACTTTTCCATTTCAATTCTCAACCTTATAGTCCAAATCTCCAAATCACAGCTAATTTCAAAGTATCTTCCCTGAATCTAAAGCTTTTTTATGAAGCTACTAGTGCTAACAAGCTACCTTTCCTATCTCAGTTCCAGCTTGTCTTTAGCTCTACTTAAATTCTCACCTCCAAGCCAACATTCTCTTTATTCAACAGAGCCCATCCCACAACCTTAAAAATCCCACAGGCTAGGCTCTGGTAGGGTAGCTCAGTTGGTTACAGCATCATCCTGATACACCAAGGTTGCAGGTTCGCGATCCCCAGTCAGGGCACATGCAAGAATGAACCAATGAATATGTAAATAAGTGAAATAACAAATTTCTCTCTTTCTCTCTCCACCCCCCTCTCCTTTATTCTTTCTCTAAGATCAATAAATTTTAAAAAATTTAAACCCCACAGGCTTCCTCCATTATAGATCTCTCTTGTGGCCTGGATAATAGTTTCATCTTATCTTGGTAAAAGAAACAACACAAAAAGAAGGAAAAGAACAAATAAAACTTCTCAAACACTATTATAGGCCATTAAATACACAATTGTAATACTTTTGTTGAGGGTAAAATTGTTAGTTAGCTACAGACTTGGATTGAGTGTATCTGCATTTTCATCTGTGAGGTGAGGATACACTTCTAGATAATGGGTAGTTTCAGGATTTAATGAAATAATACAAGTAAAACTGATGTGTAAAAGTGACATGCTTTTCATGTTTGAGCAGTATTAATATTAACTCACACACACACATACACAAATTACCAGTAGATAGTGGCCATGATTTTACCTAATCAAAGTGAATTATAGTTTTTGGTGCAATCCTAAAAACACACTCCATAAACTGGCAACTCTACCTTTATGATCACCCTCTCTTTCCTCTCATGCCACAATGTTGGCAGACAAAAATAGAATATGTATTGGGATCAGAGATTAATTTTTGAGCCTCATTTCTTGACCATTAAGAATGGTCAATTCCTGTACCATTAACAATGGTACCTTCTAGTAATGAAGACAAAATAAGATAATGTGCATAATAGTGGCCTGTGGCCAAGTTTAGAACTTAGTTAAGTGTGCACTAAAATGTCAATTGTCATCATCATTATCATCATCATTTGTATCATGAAGCTCAATTTTCCTAGAGTGGAGCCCACATTTCTGACGTTGCAAATCCTTTGCCATGGGCCTCTCTCATCTTCAGGCCATCCTGGGATTTCCCTTGTTACTTTTAACTGGGAGTCTGGGCCTACAAATTTGACTAACAGAGATGCAATTTTCATTGTCCTCATCAAGTTAAGGTCTATGAAGTACTTTAAAACTCTACTTCTGAGAAATAGCTTTCAATAAATGCCCCCTAATTTATCATCTTATTCACATCTAAGCGAGGCTCTCCTTATGTTGAAGCCAGATTTCTTCAGGAGCAACTAGAGATATGCACAATAAGTGTGAATGTAAGAAAATCAAGAAACTTTATAAATTAATGGTGAAAACACTTAGAACTCTCTAGTGCGAGGATACAAATGAAAATTTAGACTTGACCTTTGACTTTTTGGAGTTTATCTTGAAGAATTGGCATTCATTCACTTACTCATCATGCATTTGTTTGTGCCTCTGTGTATTTTTTTAAATGAATTTAGTCATCTCTTGGCACTAAATGAGTCCTAGGGGTGGAAAGCAAATATGTTTAGCAAAAAATGCTTGCCCACTGCTCATAGCCTAGTTGCCATGGTCATGATGCAATCAGACTGAGTAGGTAACATCTGTTTATTTAACAGAATACGAAGGTACAGGAAGAAGACACAGCCCCAACAAGGCTCTACATAGATTTCTCTGCAAGATATTTATTCATCTATTTCTTCATTCCATGGTGAAATGAATAATTACTGGACACCTACTCTATGCTGGCATTGTGCTGCTAATCTTTGGAGATACAGGTGGGCCTGAGGAAACCAGATGCCTCCCTGCTCTCACGGAGCAAATATTCTCAATGAAAGGAAATGGATCATAGTGAAATTTATGCTTACTATTATCATGCACAACTAAAATCTGAAGAATGAGTAAGAAAAGGGGAGGGAAGTGCATTCATGACAGAGGGCATAGACTATGCAAACATCCAGGAAAAGAGGGAGCTTAATGAGTAAAATGGAAATATGCTAGGACATCAGGCTAAAGAGGAATGTAGGTGATAGACCGTACGGAGACTTGTTGGTCACATTAAGGAGTTTTATTTTTATCTTAGCAGTAATAATGCATTAAGGGATGTAACTCAGCGGAAGCTCTGATTTGATTTGAGTTTTTGAAAACATTATGCTGATTATAGTGTAGAGAAGCAATTGGACTAGGGCCAAATTGGAACTCAGAGGACAAGTAGGCTATGTTGGAGTAGCCCAGACAAGCAATGGTAATAATTTGGACTAGGATAGTAGTAATAGAAATGGAAACCAGTGGGTGAGGTAAAGAGATATCTGAGAGATAAAGTCAATAGGATTTGATAATAGACTGTGTATTGGGAATAAAGGAAGAGATGTAAGTGGTGATTAATATTTACAATCTAGTGCATTTGAGACAGAATTGAGATAAATCTGGACAGAGAATTTTGTTCTCAATGTTCTTAATCACTCCTTTCTGCTTTTTGTTTCTACTTAGTGACACTTTTTCCTTTAGATTCCCTTAGTCTCAAACTTCTGGAATTCTGCAACTTCCTCAAACACAAACACACAACGCACAGGTGTACACAGACAAATGCACACACAAGCACACTCAAACATTTTCTCAGGATTTGGTAGTCTTATTCCCATGTGTAAAATACTGTGATAAGAATTAATGCTTTGCTCTCTCCAATGCTATTTGCCCTTCAGAGAGGAATGAGTCTGTTGTTGTGCATGTATATTATGAAGTTCCCCAAAATACTTCATTCATACATCAGTAGTTTTAAACTAGGAACAATCTTGTCACCCAGGAGATATCTGGAAATGTCTGGGACATTTTTGATTATCATAAGTACAGGGCAGTGGCTGCTGGCATCTAGTCAATAATGGCAAGAAATCCTGGTAAACATCCTACAGCACACAGGCCAACTTCCCATGACAAAGGATTATCTGGCCCAAATGTCGAGAGTAGCAGGGTTGAAAAATCCTCCCCTATGTGTCAATTCCTCATAGAGCTGGCCAAACGAAAGCAATAATGTGGGAGCTACCTCTAACCTCTCACATATCCTTTCTGTGCTTTTTAAAAAATAAATAACAAAAAAGAAGAAAAATTCAGAACTAAAAATTTGCCATATTAGGATGCTACTCTTGACTTTCCAAAACTAATCAAAATAAGAGAAGGGTAATGGGAGAAGGAGTCAGTAATTACAGCATTTATGAATTGGAAGCAAGAGCAAAGCCAGCCAGAGAAAAGTATAATTTAGTGTCTAATCAACTAGCTGATTGAATTTTCCATGAGATTGGGTTTGAGGCCCAAATGGATTACAGTGGTGATCGTGGGCACAGGCTTGAACACTATCATTCATGTATGAGGCTGGGGTGGTAGGGAGATTTCAAATATTTAAAAGCTTCTTTAATTAATTCAATGAATTATAACAATAGGGGCAAGGTATAAAACTGTTTTACACAAGGGAGCTCCAAGAAAAGACTGGCAGATAATTCCCATCTCATCCTGTTGTGTTTGTGGATTGCAGCACATATGGTCCTGCACCAGGGGTTGCAGAACAGCGGACAGTTCTAACACCATATGTGTGGAAAGCCTGTGCCTTGCAGAGAGCAAAGGAGCAGAAAAAGCTTGTCCTTGAATCCTGGACCTTTATGGCCATTCCCTTCCTGGCTTAATATCAGATTTCGTCCTCTCCATATGGTATTTTCTAACATATTGTATTTCATCTTTAATGAAGTTTTCTTGGGGATTTTAATTGCGTATTTCCAATACTAATTTCCATTCCTGTGAATATAGAGAAAGTAGATTTGCTTCTCTTTCAATAATACAAAAAGAAAACAATTATGAAAACTACTCAGCATGAATAGTATTAGTTTTCTGATGAAAGGTCCGTACTGTGTCGAATCTGTGCACCTGCATGCATATGTGAATCTTTAAAATTCTCTATTTAGATTTCTGGGGCTTTGCTGGAAGAAAATGCCCTCTTTAACTTCACTAAGATACTGTGGTTATTTATCTAATAGTTGAGGACCTATGGATTTGGAAGGGGCAATTTCCTATCATTAGAAAACTTTATTCTTCCTTTTCACATTAAACTGAAGTAGTAAAGGACGATATGAAATTAAGAGGCCCAGGAAGTGCCCTTTTTAGGAGATACAACACTGAGATGTTTTTAAAGGCTTATCTGTAATACTACCCTAAAGTAAAGGAAAAGAGACCTGGAGGTTTAAAGTGCTTGTTCATTGAAAGCACTTCTTTACAAACGCTGTCCACGCTACTAGACCTTCCCTTTGGACGTAATCAGCCTGCCGAATCACACGATAGTTAACTCTGGATGCCTTGTGAATGTCATGGTCCCTAACTTGAGTTGGTCCTCTTGGTAGTCTCTTCTGTTCCCTTTACTGGCCATCTCCAACCTGCAGCTGTGGTCTCAAACCACTTGCATTCTGATGATGAGATGATGAGCTCAGCTCTTATTACTTTGAAGAACTGGGGACTATCCACATACAGTTTTTGTTTTGGTTTTAGTTTTAGTTTTTGGCTTTCCCAACTATACATGTGCTTGTTTTTGTAATCAAGCTCTCTCTCCTGTAGCCACAGATAATGAGATGGCTGTTCAGGGCCAGGCCCTTGAACTGATTTATTCCCACTTCCTCTGGAACGTGCTGTGTTCCATCAATGAGCCTATCTCTATCCACAGCACCTACTTGCTCATCAATTTGGCTCTTTTCCTGCAGCCTATAAATGTGTACAGGTATCCTCCATATGAAAAATATCATTTCCCCTTTAATCTGAGTCTTCCTCTCTCCTTCCCTTCTCAGCCAGGGCTTTTGTTGGAAGATTGTCATTTTGTTGGAAGGAGTCACTATTCCCTCTTTCCACTCATTCTTCAACCCTTAGCAATCTGGCTTTTCTTCCATCACTGCACTGTAGCTGTGCTTGCTAAGGCTGCTGATGGCCTCCTTGTTGCTAAATTCCATAGACCTATGCAAGAGGTCATCTTCTTATATCCTCTGCTGCATTGGCACTAGTGATCCATCATTCCTTTTTATTTCCTTCTTAAGCCTTGGCTTCTCTGGTACTTTGTGCTTGTGCTTCCCTTCAACCTCTCTGATTATTCTTCAAGGGGTGTGTGTGTGTGCGTGTGTGTGTGTGACTTCCTCTCCCTCTGTCTTTGATTCACTGGTCTTTTTCTCTTCAGGCTCTATTTGGTCAATTTTATTGAAGGTCATGTGGGACATTATTACCTGTCTACTGATGAGTCCCACAGTTTTGTCTTAAATTCCCATTCCTCCTTTGAACTTAAGACTCACAGTCTTTTGCACATCCCCTGTTTGAAGCCTCACTGGCTCTTCAAACTTAGTATATTCGAATCTGAATTCATTATATGCATCAAAGCTCTATCCTTCACAAACTTGGTCCTCCCTGTACTCTGATCTCAACTAATAGCACTTAAATCATAGCATCCAAGCTCACTACCTGGAAGTCAGTTTAGATTCTCTTTTCCTTCTCTGCACATCTGATCATTAAGTCAATCAATCACGTCCTCATTTTACATTGCAAATATTTCTCGACTATAACTCCTGCCCCCTTTTACACTATGACTGTTCCAACTTTCCCATTTCAATCATGGCTCTTGGTGGCTAACATAATTCTTCTATAACTGGTTTCTATGCTTCCAGTTTTACCTCCATAAATTCATTCTCCACACTGCAGCCAAAATAATCTGTATAATATACATGTCTAACTCGGGAGCCTTCATAGACTCCCCACTATCTACAAAATGAAGTCAAAGCATCTGAACATACCACATAAGACCCTCCGTGGCCTGGCTCCCACAGATCTCTTCAGAACTGCTTTCCACCATTTTTCAATTCATAGTTTCTGTCTACACACCTGCTGTGTTTCATACCTCTTTTTCTATTTTTTTAGGGTCACCCTTCCCACTTTTCCTCTTTTAACAAACTGAAACCTGTTTTTCAAACTACAACTCAGGTCTTGCGATAGTTAACTTTTTGTGTCAATTTGGCTAGGTGAATGGTATCCAGATACCCTTGTAAATTACTTGGAGTGATGAGGTCAACATTAGTGGAATTCTCAGGGCTAAAGGCTTCAGTGGAAAAAGAAATCTATGAGGCTGGAGACCTCAGGCAGGAAGCAACACCTTGTACCATCCTTATTAAGTGGGCAAAATATTGATGAGCATAGAAAAGAGTCAGTGAAGACAGGAGGACCAACATAAAGGATAAATTAACACAAGACTGAAAACAAAATGGTTCTGACTGTGGAAATTAGAAGCACCAGAAAGTGACCAAAAAAAAGGAGCCTGGCTAAGAAAGGTGAGGCAGGTCATTAAAATTAAATGCTTAAAGTTTGGCTCAGTAGCCAAGTGGGAGCTACTGAGTATTTCTGAGAAGAGAAACATAAAAAAAAAACAGCCTGATAGTATCGGGCAGGATGCATTGAAGTAAAAAATCTGGACTAAGGTAACACTAGCTTTTCTCCGTGCAGTATGATTTTGTATCAATCTGTCATTACTTCTTTTCATCATGGCCCAAGGCATTTTGAAGCTCTCTCAACAAGCCTGCTTCGCCCAGATCCAAGCTCGGCAGTCTTGCTTGGTGGATGAGGTATATTCAGCAACTTGTCCCTATTCTCTGCCTTCTTTTTGCTACTACTTTCTCTAGTTTCCAGAAGCCCCATCCTGACTCAGGGTGAATTGGAGTCCAATCCCAAATGTCTCACCACTCACTTGCTATGTAATGTCATAAGTATTAGGAATTTCTTAACACTTTATTGCCAAATCTAACATCAACTCACAAGTAAGGGTACTCAGTGTTTTGTGCTGTACCTCTTTCTGAGGACAAGTACTCTCTTATTTAGGAGATTTGGAGATTCCAAGTACAATAATCTGCCAGTTCAGACAAAAGTCAGGTTTACTGTCAGAGTAGCTGTGGCCATAAGGCCAAATCCTTATAGCCTGGTTTCTGCCTTTTTTCGTGTTGTGTCCTGGGTCTAACAACATCTATGTGGTCATAAGTATCTTACAATATTTGTTATTAGAACAAACTGCTCAACTTCGAATTGGCAAAAAGTTATTGGATCCATTATGAACTATTTTAAAATGGCTAGAGTACACATATCCCAAGTATAACTAAATAATCAAAACACATAAAAACCATTTGAAATCAAAACCACTTTTCAATAGCATAATTAAGCTGTAAACCAAAGAAACTAGCCAGAAATCTTTGCTCTTGTTAAGACAGGTGCATACCAGCTTGTTAGCTTAAAACAGTCTGATTCAGTTTTCAATTAGTCATATTCCAACTAGCTTAATTTAGTTGAATGAAATTGAAATAGGAAAGGATGAGTTTAATCCAGTCAAAATATCCCTGGCATTTATATTCTTTATAGACATCTTTGAATTCCCAGTAATTTAGGGCTCAAAACAGAGTACAAACTTAACACATGTAGTTCTAGCCATGGATGACCAAAATGGAACAACTGAACACTAATCTGGTGAGCAAAGAGACTCTGCTCTCTAAAATAGGGGCTAATGGCAAGGGTCCTTCTCACTGATGGTACAGAAACTGCTCTGTTCAATACACAATGTAGCCACTAGCTACATGTGTCTTGAAATACGGTTAATCTGTACTTAGTTGTGTCATAAGTGTAAAATATACATCAAATTTCAAAGACAATTTTCTCAAAATAAAATACCTTGTTAATTTTTCATATTGATTACATAGTCTAGTGATATTTTTTATATATTGGTTTATTTTTATTTTATTTTTTTAGATTCTTTTTAAAAGATTTTATGTATTTATCTCCAGAGAGAGGGGAAGGGAAGAGAGGGAGAGGAAACATCAATGTGTGGCTGCCTCTCGTGTGCTCCCAACTGGGGACATAGCCCACCCACCACCCAGGCATGTGCCCTGACTAGGAATCGAACTGGCAACCCTTTGGTTTGCAGGCCCACACTGAATCCACTGAGCCACACCAGCCAGGGCAATATATTGGTTTAAATAAAATATACTACTAAAGTTGATTTCATTTCTTTATCTTTGTTTCTTTTTGATGGGACTGCTAGAAAATTTTAAATAACCTCTGTGAGTTTCATTATGTTTTTGTTGGCTAGGGTGGTATGCAATGTCCTGCCACTGGTCACTTAGAAGTGTCTATCACCACCTAATCAACACCTGTTCTCACAACAGGCCCGGGACACTTTCCCGTACACATCGGGAATATAACCGCCTTTCTTCAATTCAAGGACTATCATACCTGTTCTCGAACAAACAGGTAAGCAAACAAAAAATAAAAACATCTATCATCAAATTCTCCTGCTTTTTCTTTAAAATATCTTCAAAATCTGATCTTTTCTCTCTCTTCCACTAGATTTGTGTAATCTTTGCCTCATCAAACTCTCCACTTCTAATATTTATTGTGTACCTGTGTCTTATAAATATATCTTAATATAAAAATGGAAAAATAAAAGCATATCAAGTTAAGATCACGGGCAATTCATGACACTCCATGAAGCCCAGTCCCTGCTTGAATCATTTTTTGTCTTTCACATTTTCTTTAACTGACACAGTCATTACTACATGCTGGGCACTGCTCTAAACACTTTTCCAACATCAACTCATTCAGTCCTTATAGCTCCCCTATGAGGCTCATGCAACTACTGTCTCCGGTTCACTAACAGGAAAACAGCACAGCAAAGTTGTCACTCGTCCAAGATCATACAACTAGTAGGTGGCAGAGCAAGGATTTGAACCAGGCAATCTCTTCATTACTTACTTAGTCTTTTGTGGGAGAGGTCACCTTCCTCCCTGATGGCCTACCAACCAAGGTTTCGCCCTACCCAGGCAAGGACGAGCAGTGGCAGCACGTCTCGGCCATTTCCAGGCTTTCCCTTGACCTTTGTTTTCCTTGTTTTTATGATTCCTCTATCCTCTGACTCATTATACCAGGTTCCCTCCTTCTGACTTCTAAGACAACAATAATTAAATACAAATCAATTCAAGTTATGGCACTAATCACTCTAACTAATGCAGTTCTTTAAGTTTGTTAACAGTTTTCAGTTTTCAAAGTACTTGAAGATACAACCCTAAATTACCAATGTGTGATGGGAAAAAAATGTGTTCATTTCAATTCTGATGTTTTGCAGAAATGGACCCATCTCAAAGAAGTGGTTTTGATGGTGGGACCTCAGGCATTTCGAGAGATCGCTGAGGGGGAGAACACTGGTATCACTGGAGATAGCACTCTTCCCTGCATTTTCATTATATTTCTGCATTCATTCATTCATTCATACATACATAGCTTATTTTGCTCACAAAGGATTTGAGACAGTTTCCAAAAATAATCTCACACAATTAAATAAATAGATGAGGAAACTGTAGGTGTTATTCATGTGCTCTCCAGCTGCCTAGCATGGCCATGACAGCACAAAGACCAGGGGCACAGGACACGCCCTAGGCACACACACGCTCTTCCTTTCCAGTTACGGCTTTGCCCCAGCCAGCCTGAGGAGCAGAACTACAGCTATGGTGGGTACTGATCAAGCCTGACTCCTTTTATTTATTTTCTGATTTTTCCCCAGTTTGACTGAGACATTATTGACACATAAGCTTGCATTAGTCCAGAGCACATAACATAATGATTTGTTATATGTATATATTGTGAAAGGATTACCCCACTATGTCTAGTTAACATCAATCACCTCACATTGCTTCTTCTTTTGATGAGAACTTTTAAGATTTACTCTCTTAGCAATTCTCAAAATTACAATACACTATTGTTAACTATGTTCACCGTGCTGCACATGACATCCCCAGAACTTATCTATCTTATCACTGAAACTCTTTACCTTTTGACCACTTTCACATACTTCCTACATCCACCATCCCCCACCTCTGACAATCACCAATCTCTCTCTGTATCTCTGAGTTTTGGTTGTGTAGGCTGCACGTATAGGTGAGATCATACAGTTTTTGTCTTTCTCTGTCTTATATCACTCAGCATAATGCTCTCAAGGTCTATCCATATCACAAAGAGCAGGATTTCCTTCTTTTTTATGGTTGAATAATATTGTTTTGTGTATATATATATATATATATATATATATATATATATATATGCAATGTTATCCACTCATCCATTAATGGACACCTAGGTTGTTTCCATGTCTTGGAAATAATGCCACAGTGAACAATGGACTCAGGCATCTTTTCAAGATAGTGATTTTTGTTTCCTTTGGGTGTATATGCAGAACTGGAATTGCTAAACCATATTGTACTTCTTTTTTAAATTTTTTTTCTGAAGAAACTCTAAACCCTCACTGTTTTCTACAGTGGCTGTACTAATTTATACTCCCACCTGACTCCTTCTAAGGATGAGTCTAGAGACCGGCGTGATCAGCTGATCTGGGCTTCCTTTTCTCTGGGCCCTTTTCCAATTCCTAGTTGGCCTTCCCTGACAGAGCACCTTTTGAGACAAAGGCACTTCCAGTCTTTGACTCGCCACACCGAGTTCTCGGGAGGAAAGAAACATAGAAAATGAGGAAATAAAAGTGGTGTTTTCCATTTTCTTTTGTCTTTCATTTGGTTAGTCCTTTTGCTAAAATCTATATCTCCTCTCCCCAAGGTGGTGGCCTAATTTAGCCTAATTTAGTTAAGCTGAGAATTCCATTTTGACTTTGAAGTATTTGAGACCCCTTCCCTGGCGATGAAATAAGGCTTCTAGAATCTCTTTGGAACTGAAGTTTTTGGGCACAGAGCAGAGACCAGCTGAGTCAATGAAAGAAAATATTACACGTAGAAAGTAAGAACAATGGGAAGAATATCAAATAAAGCCACATGAATGATGAACAGACAGAAACACACACTTTAAGATACTTTACATTTGCTAGAAATGTTCTACAAATTTGATTCTGAGCTTCCTAGTAGCCAAAGGAAATAGAGACACGATGATTATGAAAGTCAAAATCTCCATATTATAAAGTCAATACAGTTACTCAGAAAAAAAAAAAAACAAACAGCTTTTCCAGGAATTGAGACCATTAAAGACATTTTGTCCCTAGGTTCTCACTAAGGGGCCCTGCATGATATAGAGCACAATGCTCCCAATAATATGCCTTTATTAAGTTTCTTAGAACTTGTCACATTCCTTGCAACTCTAAAGGAGCTGTTTTCTCGAGTAAGGTGCTGTACAGTATAGTGAATATATCTCCATAACTAATAAATTACTGGACTCACCTATAAATGAGATTTGGGATTTGTACTTTATCTTTAATAACTTCTATCAGAGATAATTAATGTGGATAATTTAGGTGTTCCTTCCTGGACTTTTTTTACACTGTTGAGGTTCCCCCTGCTAAGAGTCCTTCCATCTGAGGGAACTCAACCTTGTAATCTAACCACAGCAGATTAGACTCAGGTAAATTCCTGACCCAAGGGAAACCTGTCACTAGGCTGAGCTAAGCTAATCAGATTCTCCCACACTGAGAAACTAAACTAACAGACACAAATCCTGCTCTAGTGGTTTACTCTACAGATACTACTTGAAAGGATATCATGCCAGTTAGTCACAGCTACACCAGTGTTGTAGCAAAACAGAACCTTTGACCTATGAGGCTGAAGTCAACTCTATACATCCTTGCTGTATTCATTGAGAGTGTCTGAAAAGCAGGAAGACAACTTCTCCACTCCTCATGCCCTCCAACCTACCATTTCCCCAGCCTTCATGCTTTAGACACATCCTTCATTGGACACTGACCTATGAAAATGGCAATCCCATTGCTCTGATGAGGGCAGGAATAAGGAGGCAGGTTCTTGGGTAAATCAGTAAACTGGTAGAGGAGGTGATCATCACACTGGTGATGAGATAAAAGGGCCTGATGCTCACACTGTTTATTTATTTATGACAAGTCACAGGATTACTTTGAAAAGAAATCTTTAAGAGGACCTCAGGCATGGTGGGAGACAATGCTCCACCCTCTAGAAGGAAAAGACTGACACTCAACTCTCCAGGAAACAGGATCTCAGGCACTAACTTGCACTGCGGTGGATTAAGATGGCAGTTTGTTACAGCAGGAACCCAGGAAAATCAATACTGCAACAGGTACCTCTGCAACATGAAAACACTGGCGAGCAAAGTGCCTCTGAGATCCCAGTTCACGCCATAGAGCAGCAGCTCCATTTCTTAAAGGACAAACATTTCTATTTCTTCTGCTTAGATCTCCAAAACACTAGCATGCTTTCAAAAGAGACTTCAAGGCCCTCCTTGATATCCTGCTGGATGGCTTTGAAATACCTGGCCCGGGAAGGGGATCTCTGTCCAGAGTGAGAACGCACTCCCTAAGGAAGCAGAGTCTGAGCTGGTCCAGACGACTGAGGCAGACAAAGACACCATCCAGTCTCTGTGCCTCCCCCACCGCCATCCACCTGCGGGTCATAAATCCCATCAGGCCCTTCCTCAGCCTGGTAGGCTTTAAGGATAGCTGCAATGCACTAGAGAGTATCTTGTGCCTGGGATGAAGGACCCTCGGTGCCACAAAGATCCAAACTGCCCTCTCTGCCACTTGTCCAGGGCATGCTTCTGGTCACCTGACATGGAAACAGCCCCCAATGCAGCAACAGTCGTAAAGTGGGCAAATATTTGAAAGTCAGAAGGAAATAAGGAAGCTTCAATAATCAGCCAAGAGGACCTTCTGGGCCTGAATCAAGGAAGGTGGACGAATTTGAACACATTATTGGAATGGAGAGAAGCATTTGCTAAGTTCCACACCACATCACTCTTTTTAGACAAAAACATATATCTTGTGCAGAAAGATAGTTTAGTTCAAGTGATAAGTGATTTTGGTTCTTAAGGTAGTCCATCTTCAAACTAAGATTCCAAAAGATTTGTTTTGGTTTGTGTGAAATTATAGCAGTAAAATGCCTTGGAAGGAGATCCATCTTTTATGGTCCATCAAAGATTCAAGAAAGAGATAAAAAGGGAGTTAGTAGATACACATGTGTCACTTGGGACTGGTAGTTACAGTTTGCGGTTTAGTAGGGAGTTAGTAGATACACATGTGTCACTTGGGACTGGTAGTTACAGTTTGCGGTTTAGTAAGAAACTTAGGGACCAACAGTCCCATGATAACATCATAACCAAATACGCAGGAAAAGAAAAACTCAGACCCCATATCAAAGAAAAGCCTAGGAATAAACAATATCAAAAGAAAGCAAACAGGATGCTCTAACATCCAGTGGGCAGAGAAAGTATGAGGTAGAGAGGAAAGCCTGGTCTGGTTGTACAGCATAGCTAGTAGGGACTGACTCTTGTCCCGATCACCTATCAGCCAGATCCCATAGCTCCCAGCTACACATTTGTACACATGGACAGTGAAATATTCTACAGAGAATACATCTGTATAGATTAATTCTATACAGATTAAATTAGATCAAGGATATAAAACTTTTTATAAAAGGCATTCAGTACACGTTTATTTCCCCATTTTGATTTTGGTTTGATAAGGTCAAGATGCATGAAACATCACAGACTGTGGAACCAAAAGGCATATTAAAGACTTCACCAGTGAGGCCACCGGTTCCCTGCTAATCAGGTCTCCCTCATGCCCGCTCCGATGGAGTGAGCGAGCTCCTTTTTCAAATGCTGAGAAGGTGGGCGCGTATTGAGTGTGGAACTACATAATCCAGAGACAAGGGCATGGAAAGACCATCTTCCTAAGTTTTCACTGATGCTTCCTGAGATAGTATTCCTGTTTGCCTGCTTTAATTTGTAGCACATCTATTCTCCCTACCTTTTCTGGGAGTATCTTCTCCCTACACCTGGCTCTGTCTCCCACTAGGACATGAGCGGAAGGTGTTCCCACTTAGTCAGGGCTGAGAGCCCATGGGAGCTAGATGAATTCTTCTTTCTAAAAATGGCACGAAGTAAACATGTTACCTACCTAATGACAAATATTCTATTAATTTTAAGTAAAATATTTTAAATCCCAAAAAACTGAGACATTCAGAAATTAAATGTATATGTATGTATGTGTGTGTGTGTGTGTGTGTGTATATATATATATATATATATATATATATATAGGCTATAACCTATATATATATATAGGCTATAACCCTCTAAGATTACTTTTGACCCACTGATAGGTCACCATCTACAATTAAAAATACACCATTAACTTCCTCTACTCAGTGGAAGAGTGCTTCTTCAGTGAATTAGACAGAAAAACCTCTCCTTTGAAACAGACGCTAACTTGTCCTGAGGCTGTTTGCTTGCATCTCTCTCCTCAAGTGCCAACCCTCTTCATACCCTTTCGCAGGCTCGGCATCAAAGGAGAGACACTCTGTAAGTCCAAGATTTTTAGGATTTCCAGAACCTGCTCTAGCCACTCCCAATCCCATAGGATTTGGAACTAGGCCATGCTATAATACTAACAACATTTTGCTGAGCAAAGGGGAAGCTATGGAAACAAAGGAATTTTCCAGAAGGCCAAGACCTGCAGCGTGGTGACAGGACAGCCTGGCAAAGCCACCAAGTAGCCAAGACTGCAAGGGACCATTCAAGGAGTTGAGCTCAAGAAGAAGCTGAGTGGGCTCCCTCTTGTCCAGGAGGTGGACCAGTTGCAGCAGTCAGGGAAGGAAATTGTGGCCCACGTCCCTGACCAGCTTAGTCACGTGCTTACTGAGGATGACCAGAGAGAATCTGAGGGCTTTAAGGAAGTTCCGTATACTGATAAAATTCCACTAGATCTTCTTATTCTATCCGGGGTATCACACCCAGAAGCTGTTAATTGGCCAACTCCATTCACATAATCTCAGAGAAGTGATAATTTCAAAAAGGTCCAAAGTTATGAGAAAATGACAGTCAAAAAATGGAATCCTGATTAGAAAGAACTGTACCACGCTCTCCTCTTTATTAGCAGTTTTTGCAATATCACTCTTTTATCCTCACAGGGCTTCCTCAATCAATTACATGAACTTGCTTCTTAGTAGTCAGAATTCTATACTTTTGGGAGTCTCATCTCCCTGACTAGGATGCTTGCCTTATGGTGTTGCCATGCACTGAATGTTTGTGTCCCCCTAAATTCCCGTGTTGACATTTAATCATCAGTGTGATAGTATGTAGTTGAGTCCTTTGGGAGTTAATTAGGTTATGAGGGGAGAGCACTTGTAAATGAATTCGAGCCCTTTTTAAGAGGCCAAACAGCTCACTTACACTCTTTCTTCCAAATGGTGATAGAACTAGAAGTTGGTAGTTCACAATATGAAAGAGGGCCTTCAAATCTGACCATGCTGACACCCTTATCTCATTTCCTGCCTCCATAACTCTGAAAAATAAATTTCTGTTATTTGTAAGTTGCCCATGTATGGTAGTTTGTTGAAGCAGCCTGAATCAAGACAGGTGTTCATATCGTTATAGCTGAGAGTCCATAGGATCCTAAAAAATCATCCTATAAATCCATAGGATAAACTTCCTAGGAATGCTTCTTGGTAAGCTTTTTACAAGACAGCCTCTTTCTCGTTCAAACCCTAAAAGAGCTACTCCTCATGATCAAACCAAAGCCAGACCCACAGTCTGGGGACAAGTTTGCTCACATCTTCCTATGGTCTCTCTTACCAACATGTTTTACTTTCCCTAACTTAATTCCCAGAAGACCACACTAACTCAAACTTCTGGGATTCTCCAAGGACAGACGATGCTATGCAGGATGGCTATTCTCCTTTGGGCACTGTTTTAGCAAGGATGAGCAAAAAATGCATCTCATGGACCTAGCAGAGTTCTCTCCAACTACCATATTTTTCCATGTATAATGTGTACTTTTTTGCCCAAAATATTGAGGGAAAAATAAGGGTGTGCCTTATACATGGGTAATACTAATTCTGTATCGATATAAATGTTTTTAATTCTTTTATTTATACTTGTGTGTTAAAAGTGTAACTCTAGAAAGCAATAACAATATCCATATGCAAAATAACACCTTGAAATACAATAATCGGTTTCATTTCTAAATATAAATATATAAAAACTTGAATTAAAAAATTAAAATGAAAGATTATTTTACTGAAAGTTTGGGCCAAAAATGTGGGTGCACATTGTACACAGTGAAATGCGGTATACCTTTTCTTAAAATACACATTTTAATTCTTATTTTCCTGTAAAAAACAAACAAGTTATTTTATTTTATTTTTAAAGTATTTTATTTATTTATTTTCAGAGAGAGGGGAAGGGAAGAAGGGAGGGAGAGAAATATCAATGTGTGGTTGCCTCTCATGTGTCCCCCACTGAGAACTGGCCTGCAACCCAGGAATGTGACCTGACTGGGAATCGAACCGCGATCCTTTGGTTCACAAGCCCACGCTCAATTCACTGAGCTACACCAGCCAGGACAAAATAAACAAGTAATTTTTAAAAACTCTAAAATAATCACCATTATCACAGTTCAAAGCAAAAACTATGCTTTCTAATTCTCATGTTTCAATCATATCACATAAATTCTAGTCAAATTGATCTTTCTCTTCTTTAAGGATATTCTCTCTCTCACTTCTTTGCCACTTTAAGCCCTGTTTCTTCTACCCAGAATGCACTCAATCTTTCCTTCTTCTACTAGTTGCTGGATACTTCTGTGCTGGATTGTAAACAACTACTATAGACAAAGAACTTGACAGAGAGTGGATTCTGAAAAATATTTATTGTATGGATGAATAAAAAATTAGTAAGCGGTTATAAAAAGATTTTACAGTGTATTTCTAAGCTTCTGGATAATTTTTTTAGAATTATCATTATGAAATTTACTAGTGTAATAAGTTAGTACACTGAATGACTTTTTTGAATCTAAAGATTTACATCTTTCTTTAATTCTAGAAAACTCTCAGTATATTATCTCTTGTAACGATTTCCCTCATTTTGATACTCCCATCTGACATACCAATCATGCATAGTTTGGAACTCCTTACTCAGTATATTCTCTATAATTTTATTTTTATTTTCTGTACATTTCTAGAATATGTAAATTGAACTGACTTTTCTGTATTGATCTTGCATTTAGCAACCTTGATAAACTCATTTTTAATTTCAATAATTGTTTTGAATTTTTATGTATACCATAATGTTGTTTATGAACAGTGACAGCTTATGTCTTCCTTTCGTGTCCTTATAGCTTTCCTTTCTTCTTCACGTCCTCCCCACAATGTCCGGTGCCTCGTTGAGTAGTGGTGGTAAAGGCATCTTCCTCTGCTTCTTGATCTTGTCACCATTAATGAGATTTTTACTCTATGTTCTTTGTCACTACACTTTATCAAATTCTATTTATTCTATTGCTAGTTTAAGTTTTTTAAAAAATATAAACAGATGTCTTCCCCTGAGGATTAACTAAAAACAAAATATTATACAGTAAAAAAAAAAAAAGCCATGAAAGTAGCTAACATTTACTGGTGTTTATTTCGGGTCAGGTATTACTCCAAGTATTTTACTTCCATTACATAATTTAATGGTCATAAAAACCATTCAGGTAGATTATATTAATATAAACATCTTGCAGATAAAAGCCCCCTGAGGTCTAGTGAGGTTTAAAAAAGCACCTTGTTCAGAATCACACAACTGAGGAGCTGGGATTTGAATTCAGGAATCTATGTTTAGAACCTGTATGAAATATCACCACTTCCATAGCCCTCCTACATAGTACTAATATATGAGACAAATTATATTAAACTCTGGACACAGAACCAAGCACAAAGTAGGTGCTCAATAAATTCCAGTTTCTTCTGCTCAGTGACTGTTCTCTGAGTTATTAAAAAAAAGACTATATTCCAAAGTTTAAGGATAATTTGAATTCATTGTACTTTAACATTCTTCATCTTTTGGACTATGAGAAAAGATGATATCACTATGAACTTATTCCAATTAAGCAAATAATCTTGGTTTCTAAAAATTCCTGACTGAAAGAGATGGACTAACTACACACTTTCCCTCCTTCATTCCCCACTCCATTTAGAGAGTGGCAGATAGGGGATATGTCACTCCAGCTAAATTACCATGATTATTTTATCTTTAGCACTCATCTTTCAGCTGAATGTAGCATGATCATAGGAATAATATTTAAATGGTAATATACCAAGCAAATTTCCAATATCCCATTAAAATTGGTGAAAACATCAAACTATTTTCTTCTCAAGCACTTTCCTTGCTCTTTTATTACATACATGTGCCCTTTCAATTTCTATGTTTCTCCAGGGTTCTTTTTATGTTTGTGTGGCTGTTTGTGTGCTTACAGTTTACATTTATACACACTGTTTTCTAAATATTTATTTCCGTGTCTGCCTTTACCGTGGGAGAGAGTACACTCTGATGGAAGTGATTATGTCGTGTTTACCTTTATATCTCCACCACCTAGTAAAAACCACATGAGGTTGGAAATGGCTAAGTAAGTGCTGGTTGAATGCATGGGTAAGTGGATGAGTTAACCTGACCAATAGTGACCCACTAGAACTCCACTTTGAGTCCTGCCTTAACATTCTTCACTCTTCATTCTGGTTGTCCAGATCACGAGGGCCATGAACACACATCTGTTTGTCCTCCTGCTCCAGAAATATTGCACCTTTCCTCATGCTATTATGTTGAAATTGCTTCCCAGATGATGGGCAGTTTACTTTTTGTTCTACTGGTTTATCGGACATGACCCTCTGTGGTCTTTTAAACATGTTCCCAGTTTTCTTTTCTTTCCTTTTATTTGCTTTCTGATTTGCATTTAGCAAGTGAATGAAGGAAAGGAACTAGATCAAAGGAGTTCAGACTCCATTGCATACTCCCAGGGCTGCCAGAAATAACAGGCTGTGCTTCAATGCAGTCCTCTGCAAATAAGCATCTAAATACGATAAAAGTCCACATTTACGTATGTTTAAGCCTTTAAGTCAAAACAACATGGAACTGCCATTGGTTTTTACCTATTCAGCTTCCAATAAAAAGTCTGAGGTTGAATTGCAGGTGGTTGATCATTTTGGCTTAATATCCAAGGCCTGACTTTGGGGCCTGGGTGGACAGATAGAGGGCATCCAGAAAGCAATCCTACCTGCTGTACCTTCAACCTAACAATACATTTTTGTGATTAAATGCTTTTGTGGTTTGCTTTGCACGCAGCCATGGCAGAGGTGGGGTATATGTGTGCATGCTTAGTTGAAATATGGATGTTTTCTTTCACTCAGCTTGAATGCAAAAGCAGCTCTCTGAATCGCCTTGGGGTACTTTTCAAATTCCCTGTGATATCACTCAGTTGGAATTATGCACACTCATTTTCTAAATTCTGCAAAGAAAATTGTTGAATTCTCTGTGACATTTGCCATAACTCTGAAAATTTATGCTGTTTTCCCTCCTTCTCCCGTCCTTATCCCCCTTTCAAAAGCATACATCCTCCTGGCTCCCTCTCCTTGAGTGTTAAATGCTTTTAGAAATCATTCACTTTTATTATCAGCCATCTTGCTCTGTTTTATTTGCCACAGAATTATTCCATAGTCTAGTCTGATTTGGGCTATAAAAAGAGAACAGACATTATTTGAGCTGGGATTCTGTCTCACATGTATTAAGTTTAGCTCAACAATATCAAAATCCTACTCAGATAAATGTAATACACTCCAAAATACTAAAATAAAAGAAACCCAGGGCATGAAGTCCTCTTCTCTTCTTTTCTCCTGATTACTCTGTGCAAGCAATTTCCTCGACTCTCTATACCATATGAGGGGTTCTCACACTCTACAGTGCCTTTAAATCCTCCAGATTATGAAAACCGTGGATTGCCCATACCCTGCTCTCAGAGATTCTGATATGGGAAGTCTAGGTTGGGGCCTTGAAAGTCGCATTTCTAAGAAGCAACCCCAGTGGGCTTGATGCCAGAAGCACAGGGATTACATTTTTAAAAGCACTGAGTACACGGTAACATCTAACTCTTTAACATTGCACTGCATCTTTTATCAACTACTGCCTGTTATTCTCCTCCCTTTGTCTGGCACTGCTCTCAATGCCCACAGACCATCTTTGCTAACCTCCTTGCCATTTCTCCTGACACCCCCAGACCCTTATCACTTTACCTTTGCTGCGCTCAGAAGGCCCTTTCCCTTTGCCCCTAGGGACACCTTCTTGTTTCTTGAAGATCTATATTCAGTATTTCCTTCTCTATCCAGACAGAAGTCAGTCACTTTCTGTGCTGTGAATGAATCAATGAATGAATGAATCAACAACTACATATCAAATACTGGCTAAGGGCTTCAATATATGCAATCTCATTTACTTCTTCTAATACTACAAGGATGGCTATTCTTATCACTCTGCAGATGAGGACACTGAGTGTTAGAGATAGTAAGTGACTTTTCCCCAAAGTTACAGAGCGACTAGGCACTAGAATCGAGAATCAAATCCACCTCCAGTCAAATCCATCTAAACCCAGTCAATACCCTTCTCCCTCCCTTTCACTGTTTTTCATAATTCCTGTTCACTGAATTTCCTTATCACTTTATTCCTGACTCACTGGGACCCTAATCAGGCTGCATTGTACTTAATACTTTACAGGCATCTCTTTCCCACTAGATGGTATCCTCTTCCAGATCAGGGGCCAACCTCTGGCTCAGTAGCTCAACTGTCTGAATGGATGATACACTGAATAAATGCATGTCTGTATTTTCCAGCACTTACTGTGGTGGATGTTTGTCACTTTGGGACCACTCAATACACGCTCCCTGTTAGAATAGCTTCCTGATTCCTAGGCCTAGGAAATTCAGAAAAGTTTCTAGGCCATAAAATTCCAGACAACTCTCTCACACAAAGGAAACTAGGAAAAAAGGACTCTTGAGTGGGTGACTCAAGGACTGGGAAATTCTTGTAAGTTCATTCATTTAGCAATGGTGACAGCAGTGTCCTGACCAGACAGGTCGGGTTATTAAGAATGCCATTTTTGCCCTGACCCGTGTGGCTCAGTGGGTTGGGTGCTGTCCCACAAACTGAAAGGTCACCACCTCAGTTCCTTGTCAGGGCACATGGACTGTAGGTTGTGGGTTTAGTCCCCAGTCAGGGTGTGTGCAAAAGGGGAGGCAACCAATCAATGTTTCTCTCTCACATCAATGTTCCTCTGCTTTTCTTTTTCCCTCCCTTCTCCTCATTCTAAAAATAAATCAATAAAATCTTTTTTTAAAAAAGAACATGTACTTTTTGGAGTTTCTTTGGTTTCCACCTATCCTCAAGCCCCATCCCCCAGAACTCTACGGTCCTTGTGAACCCTCCATGCCCAGGCAATAAATTCCATTTTATTGGACATAGTCTCTGTTGCTTGCAGTCAAGATTCACAACTAATATGTCAGTTCTTCAGAGAAGCCATTTTAGCTTTCCTTGCCATACAGCATGATTTTTTACAAGCAATCAAAACCTATGGAATAGAACTAAATAAGTAAAAATTGTATGTTACTCTTAGGACTTGAGATGTGATATGCGACCTTAACATCGAAATGCTTTTAAAAGCTGGTTTTGAGTTGATTATTCATGCTGACCCTTCTTGCAGAAGGAAAAGCAAGCTTTTCACTCACATTTTATGAGGCAGGCCATTTATTATGTCCAGAGGCAATGTAAATTTGTGATTCATACTTATAAATGGCAACAGTGGCTACTGAGTTTGACATCATTTACCCAAAGGGAATAATAAGATTTTATGAGTTTTTGCCAATATTTACTTACTTGCAGATGTGATTAGACAAGGGCAAGTGCTTTCTTGGTGGAGAGACTGTGTTGGGGGAAAACAAAACATTGAAGTTCATGGCATATTAATAATAATAATAAAAGCTTATGGAGATTAATGTACTTTGAAAGGGAGTATTTACATGCCCAGATAAAAAGCTCAGATTTGAAAGGTATTTTCTTGGTGAGATGAAACAATTTTCAATAAACCTAGTGACTAAAAAAAATCTCTCAGAAAGGATATTTATCCATTCATTCTTTCAACTAACCTTATTAAACAGTGGCTACGAGCTCAGTGCTGAGAACGAAAAGACAAACAAAGCAAAGTCCTGCAGAGGTGGTGATATCTGATCTGGGTGTAGATAAATGAGCAGGATTGTTTCAGCCCTTATAGCTTGGTACAGCAGGACCATTAATTCTATTTTCCTCAGTCAATAATCTATCAAATATATGCCGTTAACTTCCTCTGTGCGAACATTACTATGTTAGATTCTTTGACATAGATGAAAGGCACATCAAAGAAACCTAAATCATGGCTCCTGCCCGAGAGAAGCTTATGGTCCATTTAGAGGGCTAATAGTGAAACTTTATAAAGCAAAAGAGAAATGATATAAGAGAATTTGTATGTCAGTAACTGCTTGTGTAGTACAGGTTGCAGGTGCTGTAGGACTTCAAAGAAGTGAAGGCAGTGTGTGCTGGTATGGCTGGGGAAGGCCTCAGAGAGGGTATGGAATTCAACACAGAATGGCAAGGAAAAAAGAACTCAGCCCTGGAAGTACACTTAGTGATATCTCATGTACCTCCTCGCCTGCCCTGCTTCCTCTTTCCCAGTTTTTCAGATTAAGAATCTGAGATTCAGGGAGATTAAGTGATTTGTACAAATACTATAGACAGCGAGTGAGTTACAGAGCCAGGATTAGCCTCCTAATCTTAAAAGGCTTTGAAAGAAAGACCAGAAAGGGAGCGTGGTTACTGAGACTGTGCTGGGAGTAGTGGGGAATATAAATGGGTAGGTAGGATAGGTAACTATTAAGGGCTTTGAAAGCAGATAAAGCAGCTAAGATGAGGTTGCAGAAAAGGAATTAGAAAATTTTGAGCATACAGTGGTCCTACCAACTTGGGAAATTGATTTGGAAAGGCAAAAAGCAGAAGGTTAATTAGTGACAGATTAAATTTCAGATTATGGGAATGGATCAGCAAGCAAATATCCAGCTTTATTTCCCATATATTATTTTAATATCAACAATTGACAACACCCAAATGAACTGACACTATTTATGTTTAATGTTTTATTTTAATCTAACATTTTAATGTCCACAACCTTCTCTTTCAGAAATCCAAACACAGAAAGGTACAGTGCCACCCTATAAAGGAAGAATCTGGTAGGATACAGGGGGGTCTGTAGCAATCACAGGATAATCATTTCCAAGGATAAATGCCTTGGAAAAGCAAGCCCAGGTGTGAATTCTGGACAAGAGTAGAGTTTAAAATAGGAAAGTAATTTACCTTTAACTATAAGTAACTGTATTAATCTAATAAAAACGCATTTTCATATTTTATTGAATTAAGATGCCATTTATTGTAAGAGGCACTGTCACTTAATGCATTATTAAAGAAAAACTCACTTCTAGTTAAAACAAGTGCTATAATGTTATTGATTAAAAGATTCACTTCAATTTTAGAAAATTAAAATATAGAAATGTGAATATTTTAGAATTAATATGATACTATAAGTACCTACTATTAATTAAGTCACAATAAATTAGCCTATATGTGTCTCTTAGCAACCCCTATAAACTATATTATGGAAACAGCCTGGTGTAGAGGGACAGTTCTGCTTCGGTTGAAACAGACATGATAATAAATCACAAATTTACCCGTTAATAAACCAGTGACTTTGGGCAAGTTACTTAATTTCTCTGAGTTTCAGTTTCTGCACAGCAATTGATAACTGCTACCTTGCAATCTATTACAAGACTAAAAAAATTTTTTTAAATGTAAAATGCCTAGCATAATATTGACACATTATAAATAGTGCTAGAAAATTATCAGCTTAATGTGCTAATTCTTCTCATGTCTATAATGCCCATTAATTATAAGAAAACATCATGTAAGTTTTCAATTAGGTATTTTGTTGTGAGAAGTGCCCTTCGCATCTGCTTTCCAGTTCCCTCAACACACCTATCTAGCCTCCAGCATCAACAGAGTTGAGTTTCTAGGAAAGAAGCCAAAAAACCAATTTAATTGTATTCACAATATTATGCAAAATTGGTCATGGTGGTTTGTTGAATAAATAGCCATTTGGATGCATAGGTGGTGGATGGATGAATGAGTAGATGGATAAATAGAGGTGAATGATCAATTAAAAGTCACAATGGAAAAGTGAAAGTTTTTTAAAGAAATTTTTAAATCATTACCTTCCTCTAAGTGGCAAATTTTGTACTTTCTCTCAAAAGTTAGAAACCTTCCCAGAAAATGAATTTAATCTTATAATGGATACCAAAAAAAAAAAAAAAAACCCAGAATGAGTGACTTTTATTTGCATTTAGTTGTTTGGTTGATGACACTCTTTTAGCAAGAGTCAAGAGAGAAAAGAAATATGGATTGGTTGACTATATTTGACTGAGTGGCTATAAACAAAAAGTTTGAAATAAGACCTGTTTTGAAAAAATACTTTAGCTGAAGTGGAGGGTTCTTGCTGTTTAATAATTTATTATTGATTGCATTTGAGAGTATTAACAGGCATAATGCAACAGATACAGAAGGATACCTAGAGATTCTCTTACAAGTACTTCAATAGTCCACAGAAAGAATTAAGCATAAACATATAGTTAAAAAACAGAAAAGTTAAAGCATATAGTAGCTGCTTAGCAACATAGATATATAAGAATAAGTACTAAGAAATCAATGTTGATGTTTTTCCATAATAGTTGACTTGTTCACCATATTTAGCTTTTTAAGTTACATTTAATAACTATAAATTGTAATTACACAGTAGTTACCAGTGTCATTTTAAGTTCATTTCAAATCAGCCAGATTTACTTTAGATTCTACACACTACATAGATTCTAAATTACAAGAGAGCTCTTAGAATAATCAATATTTAATTAACTTACAATTACTCATACTAACTGCCTTTTAAATTTAAATTAAATGCTACCATGTGACAGTTAAAGAGATTATCATTTTTCCTATTAGGTCACTGTATAATATGTTTATTGCCTTAATTTATCCTTATTGCTACTGAGAGTATTTGTAGTCTCAGAAGATGTATAAATTTATAGAACATTAGCAGAAACAAGGCACTAACAACTGTTTTGCATTATCTTTGAAAGCCATAATTTAGAAGAAAAATAAATAGAAATTTGCATGTGTGTTTTTTTTTTAATTTAACAATTTCTGATCTTGCTCACAGGAACATACCGGCTGTTTGCGACTCAAACTTTTCAGGGCCTCAGAGGAATCCCCCCATTTACAACATAGGCCCCAGGACCTGCAGCGAAGAGTCAGGGGCCAGGTGTCCCTGGATTATACTCATCCAGTGCAGGGGCTGCTCTGCTTGCAGCTTCCTCTCCCCTGAAAGCGGTAGAAATTCCTTCAGGCCTCAGGGTGCCATTGAGAAGGTAGCTACTTGAGTGTGCTAAATGGCACTCCACTGGTTAGAAAGTATTTATCAAGTGCTCAGAGTGGCAGGACTTACAAATAAGAGGTAGATTCTGCTAATAGACCAGAAATAGCTTCTAATTAGATTGTTAATTTCTGAGAGGTAATCAGACTTACATCTTCGATATCCTTCACGGTGCCTAGAGCTATGACTGGCCTATTACAGGCACTCTTCTATTACTTAATTTGCTACACAGTGGGAAACCCCAATAATTTATTTTTAAGGAGGGTCCCTTACATTCAACACCAAACTGTGTTAGCATGACAGTCAAGCCATGTTTAAGAAAATTGAATTCAAAGATACCTATAAAATCAGGAGATTCCAAGGAAATGCTGTGTTTTTAATGGGGAGGTGGACCCATAAGCCCAGTCCACTAATGAGTGTATTTCAGTGAAAGTAGTGATGGTCTAAAGGTTCAGGAGGAGCTCCATTTGTGGAAACGCCCTCAGGTGTCATAAATGTCTGATGCTATATGGCTACTGACACTATGTTCCAGTATCACAAGTACAAGGGGAGGAACTGAACACTGTGGCAACTAGGAATACATGTGTCATCTATAGGGAACGATGCTTACCAACCCCAGATAAATATTTGTGGGCATTCTAATTCTTCAAAAAAATTATGGAAATCCAGATTTTATAGGAAATCTGATCGTGTGGAAACTAATATAAATTTTTACAAAATATGAGTTTCCATTGTGCAAGCAACACATAATACAACTTTGGATTCTATGTGGCTCATGGGTGGTCCATTAGCAACCTCTGCTCTGTTGTGTCTAACACATGCCCTTCACTCCAACCTAACAGCTGCCTGGCAGATCTTCCAGCCTCTTACCGCTCCACACCTGCACACCTGTCATTTTTCTCCACTACTTCCAGATCTAATCACATCATTCACTGGCAGAAATTCCTTAAGAACTCTCTTGTTGTCTAAAATAAAGTCAAATTCTTTGCTGAGCCCTTTTAGATCCCATCTACAGTCTTAACTCTTATTACCACAAGGGCTCAAGAAAACTAGAGTCAGAAAGTCCCAAACTATTTAAGGCTTCCTGAGTACACCATGTAGTTCATGTACATATAAGATCGCACCCAGTATTCTAAGTAAAAATTCTCCCTGCTCCTGTCTCCTCCACCTGCACAATCCTACTTGGTCTTGAGGTCCCACGGTCAGTGACTTTTCCCACAAGAAGACTTCCTTATTTCATTGGCAAAGCACAGATTTTATAAAACATGAACTATATTTAAGTAGTGTGCATTAGACAGGTATCTGTTCATGGAATTAATGAGTTAACAAGTAAATGTAGCAGCCAAAATATACCAGACAGGCTTTAAGAAGCACTTGCCAGGTACTGTACATTCCCAGGATAGGCTGAAGTAGCACTGAAGCAAACTGTGAAATAAGCCTGGTTTATTTCACAAATAGCCATAAGGTAAGAGCTGATATGAAAATTTGACAGAGTGATAAACAGCCTGTGGGAAAGTGAAATGCTGGATAGTAATCAAGTTTTGATTAATCTAAGCATTCCACATTCTGTCATCACATAGAAGTGTGTCTGGAATTTTGAACCCAACCCTGAGGACCACGCCCCGCCCCACTCCGCACCATGAGTAAAGGAAATAGAAATGGGTTGGCAGATCTGCTGGGGGAGTGGAGGATGAGACTGGAGACGGGGTGATGGCTGTGATGTGACCTACATGCTTGACAGGTGATCTGGGTTTTGGTCTACATCAATGCTTTTGATCTTCAGGCAAAGCATTCTCTTGGCCTTTATTTCTCCATTTGTAAAACAAAAGATTTTGATTAAATATTCTCATAGACTCATTCCAACTCACTATCTTATAATTTTGTTTAGTGTACAAATGTCTAAAACACACCTGGAGGAGACTTCCTGAGTCCATAACTGTTCAACCCTAGGGGCTAAAGACACAAATATCCTGCAGTAATACCAGAAGTTGAGCTCCAAGAGGGCAGGGATTTTGTCTATTATATTCATTCCTATGAGTTCTGCATCCACAATAGTTATCAGTGCATAACAGGCTCTCAGTAAATATTTCTTGATTGAATAAATTAAAGACATATCCCACAGATACTCTAAGCCCTGTTCTAAGCAAAGACATGCTGTCCACAAACCAGTCTTATCAATAAGCTTCTGAGTGTATCTGTATGTATGCAAGAATGTGTGTGCACATGTGTCTTTGTACCTACATTCACCTGAAAATCTAGGTCATTCTTCCACTTACCAAGTGCACAAGGGTTCACTTTTTTCCACATCCTCGCTAACACTTGTTGTTTGTTGATTTGTTGATGATAGCCATTCTAACAGGTACAAGGTGATATCCCATTTCGGTTTCAATTTACAATTCTCTGATGAATAGAGATGTTGAGTATCTTTTCATATGTCCATTGGCTATTTGTATGTCCTGTCTGAAGAAGCATCTACTCAGGTGCTTTGCCCATTCTTTAGGTTTTGGTGTTCAGTTTTACAAGTTATTTATAAATTTTGGACATGAACGCCTTATCAGTTGTATCATTGGCAAATATGTTCTCTCATTCAGTGGGTTATCATTTCATTTTGTTGATGGTTTCCTTTGCTGTGCAAACACTATTTAGTTTGATTAGTCCCTTTATTTATTTTTTTCTTTTGTTTCCCTTGCCTGAGGAGATATATCAGAAAAAAAATATTACTGAGAGATATGACTGCCTATGTTTTCTTCTAGGATTTTTATGGGTTTTAGTCTAACATTTAAATCTTTAATCCTTTTTGAGTTTATTCTTGTGTGTGGTGTAAGAAGGTAGTTTAATTTCTTTTTTTGCACAGACCTGTCCAATACAGACATTTACAATGCAGCTGGCTGCTACTAATCCTCAACTCTCCAGCCACAGAAAATGGCCCGGGCATGATTCTAGGAAGGAACCCTTTCCCTACTCCCTTCTGCCAGGAGTGTTTTCCTTGTCTCTCTCTTTCTCCTAAGTTTCAATAGTCCTTCTGCGCCTCTTTCCTGAGCTCATGTCTTCTTTGGTTCACATCTTCTACCTCTGTTATTTTCTAAATAAGTTTCCTCTTACAGTTTGAGTCTTGGCTCTGGATTCCTTTTTAGCCAGAACTCAAGTACTGAGGCTGCTGAAACAAGATGTGGTCTGACTCTATCAGTATAAAACATGGTGCTGCTTTGCTGCCAACACAATCACATTTGAGCAAATGCTTGGGATGATAAATCAGATCAACATATATTGGTTGTATTTCACTAGAAAAACCTTGCTCTGAGTTTTCAAATTTTCCAGGTTAACTACTAAAAAAATATTTTTTAAAACTACTGCTCTTCNCCTTTTTTAGCCAGAACTCAAGTACTGAGGCTGCTGAAACAAGATGTGGTCTGACTCTATCAGTATAAAACATGGTGCCGCTTTGCTGTCAACACAATCACATTTGAGCAAATGCTTGGGATGATAAATCAGATCAACATATATTGGTTGTATTTCACTAGAAAAACCTTGCTCTGAGTTTTCAAATTTTCCAGGTTAACTACTAAAAAAATATTTTTTAAAACTACTGCTCTTCTGTCTCCATTAACTAGAATCGATGATATTTTGTTCATTGTTTCTGAAAACAACACTCATTGAAAGATAGTTCTGTTTTTTTAGATTCTTTTGTCTTAGAAGCAACTTCAGTAAGAGATAAGGAATGACTTACTCCCAGGAAGCACACATTGGTAAGTATTGTACTACTAATTAGCAAATTTTCAACAGGGGATATTACTGGATATTACTGGAGGAAAGAAATTATAATCAGACATTGGCTTCATTCAAGATAAGGAACAAATTGCAAAAATAGGCCTTGGGAGAGAAAGAAAAGAGTGAAGCAGAAACATAGATAGAAAGCAAGGGAGACAGAGATGGAGTCTCAGAAAAATATGAAAACAGTAAGATGAGGACTATCCAAGATGGCGTAGGTTGGAAGATACACTACCTGCTTCCCAGGACCAAACTTATTACATAGAAAAATCATCTGAATAATCAACTGAAGACCAGCTTTATAACCGAGGACTTACAGAAGAAACCACATCACCACACTGAGACTAGTAGGAAATGTGAAGACACAAGAGGGCTGGCTGGGCTCTCACAGTGGGCAGCTAAAGCTCCAGAGGGATATTCCAGTGGCCAGGGCAGTTCCACCTGAAAAATGTAGTGTCTAAACTCCAACCTGGGCTACTCAGCCTAGAGCACCAGAACCAGGAAAGAAACCCAAATAACATCTGGCTGTGAAAGGCAGCAAGGTTTTTGTCCACCAGGAAGACATGACTAGAGATGCCCACAACCTCTCAAGGGCCAATGCACAAAATTTCATTTGCATCCACTTATTCTGGACTGTGGCAGAGGAAGAGCAGAGTGAACTAGACACGTGTGAGGAGAATCTGGGATTGGTGGCTCTGGTGAGAAAGCTGAAAGGTCAGCCACCAGGATTTCTGTGCTGAATCATCCCTCATACCGCAGAAGCCATTTTTTTCTCAGACAAAGCACTGCCTTCCATGCGGTATCACGCTGGGATGAAACAATGGCCCCATCCACAGGAATTCCTCTTGCCCTACCTTGTAGAGCTTAAGCTGGGCTGCTGAGGATTACAGCTGGAGGCTCTTTCATTGGTAAAGCCTAACAGAAAGCTTACAAACAAAGTTGGATATCTGGACATTTTGAGACTTTAGCTGGCCCTCCCCTGGGCCCAGTGCTGGTAAAAGCCAGCCTTGGTGCACAGTATGGTTCTTTCTACAAAAAAACAGGTTCAGCAGAGGGAGCCAAAGCTATAGATTGCTGATAACTCCAAACAGGCTACCCAGGGCCAGTCACAGGCAGCATCTGACACAGGTCTGCACCAGAGTCTTTGTAGATCTACCTAATATATGGAAACACACACAAAGAGGCAGCCAAAATGGGAAGACAAAGGAAAGGACCCCAAATGAAAGAATAAGAGAATTCTCCAAAAGAAGACCTAAATGAAAAGGAGGCAAGCAATTTATCAGACATAGAGTTCGAAGTAATAATTATGAGATTGATCAACAGCATGAAAAAAGACAGAAACCATAAAAAAGAACTAGTCAAATAAAGATTACAATATCTGAAATAAATAATATAATGGAAGAATAAATAGCAGGTTAGATAGAGCTGAATATCAAATCAGCAATTTGGAAGACAAGTTAAAAAAACCTAATCAGAGCAGCAGAGAGAAATTTTTTTTAAAATGTGGATAATTTAAGGGTCCTTTGGGACAACATGAAGCAGAAAAACATGCATATCAATGGGACATCAGGAGAAGAGAGTGAGCAAGGGTTTGAGAACCTTTTTGAAGTAATAATGACTTCAAATTTCCCTAATCTGGTGAAGAAAAAGACACACAAGTCCAGGAAGTACAGAGAGTCTCAAACAAGATAGACCCAAAGAGGCCCACACCAAAATACATCATAATTTAAAAAGTAAAGCTGAAAGACAAGGAGAAAATATTAAAAGCTACAAGAGAAAAGCAGTTAGCTACCTACAACAGAATTCCAATTATACTTCCATCTGATTTCTCAACAGAAACATTTCAGGCCAGACGGATTGGCATAAAATATTCGAGGTGATGAAAAGCAAGGGCCTACAACCAAGGCTACTTTACCCAGCAAGGTAATCATTTAAAATTGAAAGAAAAATAAAAAGCTTCTCAGACAAGAAAAAGCAAGAGGAGTTTGTTACCACCAAACCAATCTGCAACAAATATTAGAGGGCTTGCTTTACGAAGAAGAATAAGGAGAGGTGGGGAGGGGGGGAGAAAAAACAGGTAAATGTGGCAGAGAAAAAGGAGGAGAAGAAGTAGTAGAGGAGGAGGAGGAGGAGGAAGAAGAAGACGGGACAACAGAGGAAAATAGTTAAAAAGAAAATGGTGTAAATACATATCCGTCAATAATCACTTTAAGTGGAAGTGGCTTAAATGCTCCAATCAAAAGAGATAGAATAGCTGAATGGATAAGAAAATAAGACCCATATATACACTGTCTTCAAGAAACATACCTTAGAATGAAAGACACACGTAGACTAAAAGTAAAGGGGTGGAAACAGATATTTCATGCAAATGAAAAGGTATAAAATGTTGGGGTACAATACTTACATTCAACAAAATAGACTTTAAAGCTTAGTATGGCTTTAAAAGCTATACTAAAAGAGAAAAGGGACACTACATAATAATAAAGGGAATAATCTGACAAGACAATATAACCCTAATAAATATTTATGTACCCACCATAGGAGCACCTAAATATAAGGCAAATCTTGATGGACATAAAGGGAGAGAAGGACAGAAATACAGTCATAGTAGATGATTTTAACACCCCATTGATTTGAATGGATAAATCTTCCAGACAGAATCAACAAGAAGACAGTGGCCTTACATAACACACTAGACAAAATGTATTTGATTGATATCTTCAGATCATTGTACTACAAAGCAGCTGAATGTACATTCTTTTCAAGTGCACATGGAACAGTTTCTAGGATCAATCAAATGTTAGGATACAAAACAGACCTTGATAAATTTATGAAGATTAAAATCATATCAAGCATCCTCTCTGATCATAATTTTATGAAACTAGAAATAAATCACAAGAACAAAACTGAAAAATACACAGACATGGAATCTACATAACATGTTATTAAACAATGAATGGGTTAACAATGAGATCAAGGATGATATCACAAGATACCTTGAAACAAAAGAAAATAAGAACACAACAACCCAAAATCTGTGGGACACAGAGAAATCAGTACTAAGAGGGAAATTTATAGCATTACAGGCCTATCTGAAGAAACAAGAAAAAGTTCAAATAAATGATCTAATTTTACACTTGAGGGAACTTGAAAAAGAACAACACACAGAGCCTAAAGTGAGTAGAAGGAAAGAAACAATAAAGTCTGGAACAGAAATAAATAAAAGAGAGTCTAAATATATATATATAAAAGACCAATTAATTCAAGAGCTGGTTCTATGAAAAGATAAAGAAGACTGAAAAACCTTTAATGAGACTCATCAAGAAAAAAAAAGAGATACAATCCAAATAAATAAATCAGAAATGAAACAAGAGAAATAACAACAGACACCAAAGAAATACAAAAGATTGTAAGACAATATTACAAACAACTATATGCCAACAAATTAGACAACTTGGACCAAATGGATAAACTCCTAAAAACATACAACCCTCTAAAAATAAATCAGGAAGAATCAGAGAATCTGAATAGGTAGATTACACCTAGTGAAATTGAAGCTGTAATTTAAAAAAACTTCCAGTGAACAAAAGCCCCGCACCAGATGGCTTCACAGGTGAGCTTTACTAAACATTCTGAGAAGAACTAACAACTCTCCTCAAACTACTTCATAATTTTCAAGAGAAGGGAAGGCACCCAAGCTCATTTTATGAGGCAGACATTATCCTAATTCTAGAACCAGATAAACACAGTACAAAAAAAGAAAATTATAGGCCAATACTCCTAATGAGCTTATATGAAAAAATCCTCAATGAAATATTAGCAAACTGAATACAGCAATACATCAAAAAGATCACACACCATGATCAAGTGGGATTAAATCCTGGAATGCAACGTTGATACAACATTTTTAAATCAATAAATGTGCTATACTACATAAACAAAATGAAGGAGAAAAATCATGTGACCATAACACAGATGCAGAAAAATCATTTGATAAAATCCAGCACCCATTTATGATAAAAACTCTCAGCAAAGTGGAAATAGAAGGAATATATCTAAACTTAACAAAGGGCACATATGACAAATCCACTACTAATATCATTTTCAATGAGCAAAAACTATAAGGATTCCCTTCAAGACTGGGAACAAGACAGGGATGTCAGCTTTCACCTCTTATTCAACATAGTACTGGAAGTCCAACCACAGCAATTAGAGGAGAAGAAGAAATAAAAGGCATCCAAATTGGAAAGAATGAAGTAAAACTGTCATTATTTGCAGATGACATAGTATTGTAGATAGAGAACCCTAAAGATTCCACGAAGAAACTACTAGTACTGATAAATGAATTCACCAAAGTAGCAGGGTACAAAAAGTAGCTTTAGCATCGCCACTCCAGTGCTTGCAGTTTCATCTGGAGGTGGTAGCACTGCAAGAATGATCGACTGTTGAGAGGCACAAAGAGGCTACTGTGGTGATCCTGATTGTTGGAAAACTCCAGCATAAAACTGCTGCTTGCAGCTGGATACTTCTCCAAACGTGATTGCCTATGCTATAGGGCAAACACAATCTGGGAATAAACTGCTCTTACTGGGAGTATGTCATTTTTTCCAAGACTCAAATATCCCTACCATAGAAAAGAAATATCCAGAAATCATTGCCAATAATGATTTATCAGAGAGGCAAATTAAGGTAACAATCCCATTCACAACTACTTCAAAAAGAATAAAATACCTAGGTATAAATTTAACCAAGGATGTAAAAAATTTGCACTCAGACAATTGTAAAAAGAAGGAAACTACAGAAGATACAAGTAAGTGGGAACATACACCATATTCATGGACAGAAAGAATTAACATCATTAAAATGTTCATACTGCCCAAAGCAATCAGTAGATTCAATGCAATTCCTATCAAGATACCAATGGCATACTTAGTAGAACTAGAACAAATATTTCAAAAATTTATATGAACCAACCACAAAAGATCCTGAATAGCGACTTTGAATTTGAGAAAGAAAAACAAAGTTGGAGAAATCATGCTACCTAATATTAAACTATACTATAAGGCCATAGTAAAATCAAAACATCATGGTACTGGCATTAAAAATATACAAAGATCAATGGAACAGAACAGAAAGCACAGAAATGAACTCATGCCTTTGTAGTAAATTAATATTTGATAGAGGAAGCAAACATATACAATGAACTGAAGATAGTTTATTCAATAAATGGTGTTGGGAAAATTGGACAGATATGTTCAGAAAAATAAAACTAGAACATCTTTTTATACCACACACACGAATAAATTCAAAATGGACTAAAGATTCAAATGTTAGACCCCAAGCCATAAAAATCCTAGAAGAAAACATAGGCCATAAAATTTTAGACATTGTTCATAGCAATATTTTTTCTGCTATAACTCTTCAGGCAAGGGAAACAAAATAAAAAAGAAACAAATGGCACTACACCAAACTAAAAGTTTTTGCACAGCAAAGAAAACAATCAATAAAATAAAATAAAAAAACCCAATGAGTGGGAGAATATATTCACTGATACATCTGATAAGGGGTTAATATTTAAAATTTATAAAGAACTTATAGCCCTGGCTGGTGTGCTTCAGTGGATTGAGTGCTGGCCTGTGAATCAAGGGTCACCAGTTTGATTCCCAGTCGAGCCACATGCCTGGGTTGTAGGCCAGGTCCCCAGCAGGGTGCACAAGAGGCAACCACACATTGATGTATCTCTCCTGCTCTTTCTCCCTCCCTCTCCCCACCCAAAATAAATAAATAAAATATTTTTAAAAAAGAACTTATAAAATTCAAAATAAAAAAAACCAATCTAATTAAAAAATGGGCATAGGACCTGAATGAGACACTTCTCCAAAGAGACCATAACAGATGCCAATAGATATATGAAAAATATTCCACATCACTAATAATCAGAGAAATGCAAATTAAACCACAATGAGATGTCATCTCACACCTGTCCAAATGGTTATCATCAATGAATCAGGAAACAACAAATGCTGGTGAGGATGTAGAGAAAGGGGAACCCTTTTGTGCTGTTGGTAGGATTGCAGACAAGTGTAGCTACTGTGGAAATCAATATGGAGATATCTAAAAAAAATGAGACTATCTCATGATCCAGTGATTTCACTTCTGGGAATTTATTCAAAGAAGCCCCAAACACTAATTTGAAAGTATATAAGCTGCATTATTTACAATCACCAAAATATGGAAACAGCCCACGTGCCCATCAACAGATGAGTGGATAAAACAACTATGGGACATTTACACAATAGAATACTACTTGGCTGTACAAAAGAAAATCGTACCCTCTGTGACAGTACCTGGAGAATGCTTTGCTAAGTGAAATAAGCCAGAGAAAGAGAAATCAAATACCATATGATTTCACTCATATGTGGAATCTAATGAACAAACTGAACTAATAACCTAAATACAGAGACTCATAGAGAGAAGGCTGACAACTCTGTGGAGGGGCGGAGACGGAGGGTTGAGGGATGGAGTAAGAAAGAGAAAGAATTCATGGACCCAAACAGCAATATGGCGATGGCAGGGGCAGGGAGCAGGATATAAGTGGGATAAATGGCAATGGAAAAATACAATAAAAATCCACCATTATAAAAATAAAAAGACAGTAAGATTAAAAGAATCAGAGACAAAGACAGCTACAGGGAAAAACTGCTAGGGTATTTGCAAAGCTAGTCTGGAGAAGAGGGCATCGAGTGAGCTTTCTCTGTCTTTGGAAAAGCAAGAATTGTCTCCACAATCAAGAGCATTTAGTTTAGATATCATGAAGATAACTGAAGAAGAAATAATGATTTTATTATCCTTTTTTTACATATTATGTGACTTCACTTATATAAAGTTCTGACAAAAGCATTTTGGTCGATGATGCTGAAAATCAAGGTAGTAGTTACCTGGGGGGGTGGGGCATTGAGTGCAACAGGGGAGAAGCACTGTTCTGTTTAGTGATTTGTGTGGTGGTCACTGGGGAGTGAACATCAAGCTTACACATTAATTACCAAACTAGTAAAAAGTAAGCTTTAGCCACGTGATTCAGGCAGCTGTGGTGGGTGGGCAGGAATAGAGCTTCCGATGTGAGCAGGTTCTGGGGCATTGGGGGACTTTTCAAGGTCCCTTTCAAAAAAATTTTCTGGGCCCTTGAGAATCCTTTGTGTCCTCAAGCAGGTCCCTGGTCCTTTTGAGACTCAGTTTTCTTTCTCATCTGTGGATGGCATCAAGGGATCTCTGAGGCCTCTTTCTGCAATTCTGTCTCTTTTGAAAAGAAGTGGCATAGGAGAGAAAGAAAGAGGAGAGAGAGGGTGAGGGATGGGGGGTGGAGAGAGAGAGAGAAAAGAAAATAGCCTGAATGGATCTTGCTGCATGTGAATTTCCAAGAATTTGTAACTGTATTTTTAGCTCTAAAAGTCATTCAATTTGATGCACAACTATTAACTTCAAAGTCATAGGAAGGTAAATTGGGGTTATAGCATGTGAAAATTACTCTCCATTAAAATCAGAGAGAGAGGGAGTAGCCTATGCTCTCAGCTAACCTATGTTAATTTTAGTCCAAGTATAATATTGACAAAATCAGTATGTATGCCTGGCAGTTATGCATTAAAGGTAGCACCTGAGTGGCATTTGCAATAAATGATTAGCTGAATAGCTTGCTCCCTGCTGAGACAATAGAGTTTGTTTTGCTTTATTAGTCTGCAATATTTAGAAAATGTGACTACTAAAGGAGACCCAGGATGCACTCATAATTAGAACAAAGAATAGGTGTGCAGGGTTTTTGAGGACGTTTGCTTTTCTTTCAGAAGAATAGGTTAGGGGAGAAAGTCATAAACTTTTACTGAAGCCCTGCTAATTCTAGACACTGCCTTAGGCATTTAACATGATCATAAAAGTGTGTCTCAGATCTCTGTGTGTGAGGAGCATGATTAATCTAGGCCTCAACTGCTGTGCTCTGAAACCTATCACTATTTTCTCATGGAGACCTTGCTGTTTGTGGGCTGCCCCTAACCAATGATTGAGCATGGCTGGATACTGAGATGGGTCCATTCCTAGGAGGGGGAACCTCCTCCTGTGGGTGAGTTTGACTCAAGGACTTCCTTAGAACTGTGGGGAAGTCTAAGACTTCCATACAACCTTCCTTCCTCCCTTCTTCCCTTCGCAAGGGTCAGAACTCTACCACATTCGGCATACTCTCCCAACTTCCCTTCACTGTCTGCATCTCAGATGGCCTAGATATATACAGTTGCATAACTTATAGTAAATTGGGTACACATTGATTTATTTTACTCCTTACAAAGATCCCCTGAAACAGTTTGTTACTCAGGGTTCATTTTATATCAAACAAAACTGATTATTTTAATAAGAAAACATGTTCAAGTAGTGGAGATGGGTGGGAAAAGGTGTAATTATTTTTGCCTGAGGAGTCCAAGGGAAGACCCTCAGGCATGGCTCTATCTAGGGATTTAATCAATGTCAGCAAGAATTAGTTTCTATCTTTTGCCTGTAAAATTCTCTCTTTTGGCACCATCTGCTAAGAGCTTCTGTTTTTGTATTAACTGAAGGTTTACATTCTCCTTGTAGCAACTTAAATAGTGGAGAACCTCTGTTTTCTAACAACTCCAGTGGAAATCTTAGACATGAACTTCACTGACCTGAATCAGATCACATACCCATACCTGAAGTAATCATTACAGCCTACAGGATGGGATACACTGACTGGCTTAGTGCTATAACACCATCCCATCCTAAAGCGAGGAGTGAAATCAGTCCCCTTCTACCAGATAAACAGGATGGAGAAGAGTGGTTTCCATGGTGAAAAATTAGGATGCTCTTTTCAAAAGAATGGGATCAGTTTTTGGCATCATCGTTGATCACAGAAATGCATTCCAGATTGAAAAACGGAAATCCAGAAATGTGAAACCATTTGGATGAGAAGTGGTTCTTAAACTGTAGATGCATCAGAATTACTTGGAAGGATTCAACCTCAAAGTTTCTGATTTAGTAGGTCCAGAGGGAGTCACAAGAAGTTGCCTTTCTCACAAGTTTCCCAATTATGTCGATGCTGGTTGACATAAACTTTAAAAACCACGGCTCTGAATAAGCAAAAAGTGTTAACTTTTTTCAGTACTAAGTTCCGGACACTGTTATAAAATTGACATATATTATTTCATTTAATGCTAAGAAGTATGTAGTTACTATTATTTTCTCCATTTTAATGTTTTAGAAAGATAAGTTTCAAAACTACTAAGGCCCCATATTAGAAAGTATCCATCTTTAGTTTTTCAAGGAAATTCCCTCCTGTTTTCCACAGTAGCTGCACCAGTCTGCATTCCCATCAACAGTGCACTAGGGTTCCCTTTTCTCCACAATCTCTCTAGCACTTGTTGTTTGTTGATTGGTTTATGATGGCCATTCTGATCCAGGTGAAGTGGTATCTCATTATGGTTTTAATTTGCATCTCTCTGATAGCTAGCGATACCGAGCATCCTTTCATGTGTCTCTGGCCCCTCTGTATGTCCTCCTTAGAGAATTGTCTGTTTGGGTTCTTTGCCCATTTTTTAAATGGATTTTTGTCTTCCCGGAGAGGAGTCATATGAGTTCTTTATATATTTTGGGGTTCAAACCCTTCTCCTAGGTATCATTGGAACCTAATCAACAAAACAAACAAGCATGCAAAATATAAATGGAGACATTGAAATAAAGAACAAATTGACAGTAACCAGAAGGGAGGAGAGAGAGAGATAATAGGGGAAAGAAGGGGAAGGGTTGTCAAGGAACGTGTATAAGGGACACATAGACAAAGTCAAAGGGGGTAAGGATTGAGGGTGGGGGGGTAGGGGTGGGGGTGGGAGAAAGTGGTGGCAGGAAAATGGAGATAATTGTACTTGAACAACAACAATAAATAAATAAATAAATAAATAAATAAATAAATAAATCCAAGTTGAACTGATACTCAAATGGATACTAAAGTAAACTTTTCTAAGAAAAGTGGCCAGGAGGATGACATCTGCTTAGGGAAAATAGAAACTAACTAGTTTCCCACTATTGGATTATCTACAGCCTATGTGATTAGAAGTTTAAAAAGCGACTAACTGCCTTAGCTGGTGGAGTTCGGAACTCTGAGTGGTGGCCTACAAACCAAAGGGTCACTGGTTTGATTCCCAGTCAGGGCACATGCCTGGGTTGCGGGCCAGGTCCCCAGTTGGGGGCACATGAGAGGCAACCACACATTGATATTTCTCTCCTTCTCTCTCTCTCTCTCCTTTCTCCTCTGTCTGAAAATAAATAAATAAAATCTTAAAAAAATCAGTTAACAACCATTTCTCCAAGATCACCTATGTTAATTATATCCGAAGCACATATAGGCACATAATGTAGTTATTAAAATGGTAATGGTTTCACACCAATTTATAACCCACCAGAATTGACATCATAGAAATGCATCAAAAAAGGACATGTTTCTTTCAGATATTTCCTTTTTGGCTCCTGCTGCAGTTTGAAATTTTAATATCTTATCAACTATATGCATTCATCAACGCCCATTTTTATCTAGCTTTTAATGCAAGAAGCAGCATATTCCTCATAATGATCTAAACTTATTAAATAACACTTGAGGATGATGAACTCTAAATGATGAGTGATTATTTTTAAATTCTTGGCAACTCTTCTAAGGATTTTTGCTACCTGCTTAATTTCTCCAGAAAACCTAGGTCATTAGGATCCGTAATATAAGCAGTTCATCTAGAGAAAGGAATTCCTAGCTTCCTTAAAGTTTTCTTGATTTTAGAGAAGAATTTATCATGTCAGATCCTGGCACATCCTGCTGCCAAGCACAACCTTATCTTTACAGAAAATGAATCATAAAAAATTATAAATTCTAGCCTCTAAATAGCCTGTTGTTGAAGAAGGAGCACCACAAAGGTGAGATATGAAAAGGAAAAAATGCATGGAAACTAGGACTTTAAACTCTGAATAGTATGAACTATAATTTCAGGAACTGCTTTATTCAGTAAAGAATTGTAATGAATTTATTACTCACAAGCCCCTGTGCTAATCATTGCAGAGGATGCAAAGAAAATTAAAACATAAACACCTTTCTTAAAGAAACAATAGTCTGTTACGGGAATTGACTCAATATTATAGTTTTGAATACTTTAACTAGTTGGATCTCACTCTAGATACCTAGTTAGGATAAAGGCTACAGAACTCTAACAAGGATATGCAAAAATGCAAGACCTCAAACAAAATGTTCAGGGTGAGTAGATGGCCTCTGTTCCATGAATCATCGAGAGACCCAGGGGTCAAGAGTTGTCTCTGCCATCTTCCAGCATCTAGAACCTAGGATGTGGTATCTGCAGAGACAAAGCACAGAGGTACCACTATGTCCTGGTTCCACATGGAAGAACGAAGAGAACACGGAGACGATAGGCACAATGCCTTAAGGCACAGGTGGCAATCACAAAGCCTGAGAGCTGAATCCAGCCTCCACCTTGTTTTATCCAGCCCAGCACCTTGTTTCTACCTGGCAGCAGTGCAGAGCTCTTGCTTGACTGTTAAAGAGTAGTTTAATGTTTATACATTCGGCCCTTTGAAGGCAACAGCAAGGCTGATGTAGCCCCCCCGGGGAAAATGAGTTTAACACCCCTGCCTTAAGGCCTAGTCCCAGCGGTGGCACATATTACTTCCATTCACATTCCAGCACATTCCAGTGGAGAGAGTTTAGTTATACAACCATACCTTCTCACAAGGGGAGATAGAAAACACGGTCTAGTATTGGGCCCAAGAGGACAGGGAGAATAGATTTCGGTGCAAAGCTAGTGGTCTTTTCTCCAGTACTGTCCATCATTTATCTCACTTAATTGTTACAACTACACAATGACATAGCCATTTTTATTTCTATATTATATATGATGTGACTGAGGCTTAGAGAGGTTCAGCAACTGGTTCAAGGTCACACTAAGCCATTGACTAGGAGAAATGTAATTCCAGTCACGACACACCCGACTTCCAGCCTGTGATGTAGCCCCTATGACAGGGAACTACTATCACATACTGCTTTCTCGTCACTCTACACAGGTGACTGGCCAAGACATTGGGCAGAGTGTGGAAGGAAGTTTTTTTCTTTTAACGTGAAAGTTAATAGTAATAATGTATTTAGAAGTTCATAAAAGTTGTGAATCTTGACAAGAGGCCAAACAAGTATAATCTGTCACCCACCTGCCACAGACCAAGAACCATTTATTTTACTATAGCTGTCTCCTACAAAACTATTTTTCCACCATTTCTGTATTTTATGTGAGGTAGTTTTGGGATAGTGTTATCATAATTAAATTGTTTCTAAATAAAAGGTGTTATTTGACCAGAGCCAACAGAAACTGCAACCAAGGCGGAGCTGGCTGTGAAGACTAAGTTGAAAACTACTGCTGATCTGCTTGGCATTGGAAAGCTTGGGGAGTTGTTTTTACTGTTCTTTTGTTTCACAAGGGCATTTTGATTTCTACAGCCTTTTTTATTCATCATATTTCAAACGTCTGTCACCATGTACCAAACTGAACAGATATGTGGTGCCTACAAAGGGAATCTTGGGCTGCCTGCCAGGTGGAATGTGAAGACAGGCACAGCGGCACCTTATTTAGGAAAGACATGGGCCACATTCTGAAGGAAACTCATGCATATCTGCACGATTGGGAATATAAAGAAAAAAAAAGGAAGAATGGGGGGAATGCTGGAATAAAGAAGGCAGGAAAGCTTGACAAAAAACAGTGTTTAGAATGTCTAAGTGGATGCTAGAGCTAAAGAACTATTCCAGTATCTGGAATTTTGTTGTTGTTCTTTAAGACGAGAGGTAAGTAGCTCAGAACCTGGTAGTTTTTGCTACACAGCCCATTGCCTTCTGCTTGGCATGACATCTGCGAGGCGGCTAGCATTCTGCACTGAAAGGAGTGATTAGCTTGGGCTCACTACACTGTCGCATAACCTTACCCACAGCTAGCAAAACACCCCTCAGTCAAAACAATAGCAGCAGCCCTGTCATTTCACTAAGGAAGGAGGGATAAGTGACAGAAAGCTTGACATCTGGCCATTTATCATTTGAAAAAGTCCAACAAACAAAAGGAAATGTAGCAGATGAGCAAGCCTAGGGAAATTCAGGTGAAATAAACCATCAAACCTCAACTGCCATGCTCCACAGATGTATCCTGAGCAACAATCCAGACACTACACTGCAGTGTATTCTTTCAGTCCACACTGGGGGCCCCCCGATGTCCTCGTGGCCATGACTTACTTCCACTGTGTCCTGGTAGATCGGTACACAGTTTTGCTTTTCCTTTTCCCAATATCCCTTATGAGGCAGGAGAAACAATAGTCAAGCAGTAACTTTTTCCAGATTAATCGGATTAATCAAAGTGTCTGTATACATTGAAAACTTTGTCAGAAGCCAAGATGCAATAGAAACAAGAGGTACTTGAAGCTTTTGTTCCAAACTATCTTTTTAATAGTAGCTACAGAGCAAAGAGCCTTGGAAGGTCAAGATAGATTATCCTTTTGGGCCAGCAGGCAGGTCTGTTTACTATCCAATATAATACAGATATACAATCCCTGTGGAACAGAGGCTGGGTAAGTTTATCTGCATCTGATTATAAAGGACTCAGATTTTCAATCTTGGGGTTCCTCAGCTGTGACCCAAACCCTCTGCATGTACCACATTCATTCGCTTGGCCTTTCTGCATGGCCCCCGTGAGATTTAAGTAAGAAGGGGAATCAAATGCCAGTGAAGGTCACGTTGTCTGCTGTGCCATGAGTAATAAAGTTCTTTGACTCCAGAGTCGTGCGCTTTCTGCTTGCATCCGTGAAAATGTAGCAGGCCAACTTCTCATGTTGCCAGTTGGGTAAAACTACACCACATCTTGTCTTCACAAGATGGTTGTTTTGTGAAGACAAACCTTTAGTCTTCACAACCATCTCTGTATTTTTGTCTACCGCTTAATCTCAACTTAATTCCAAAATTTAATTATTCCCTTATCTTGTGGTCCTGATACTTAAAACAAATTCTATCATAATACTTATTGAAAGTCAATGTTCAAATAAGTGTCTTTCTCTAACTTGGCTTTGTGTTTCTAAAACAAAGGTCCATGCCTTATTTATCTTTGAAACTTTAATTACTAGTATAAAATAGATGCTTAATAAATAAATCAAATTAGGGTATTTGAAAGAGCCAAGTTGAGTCCTTCAGATATTAGTTGTTTTCTTGGCACGGTAAACCCTCCATCTGGTTCCTATTTATGGATCAAGTTGTAACATATTTCTGTCCGATCATGCATTCGGCTACCATGACAAGCTTTAGCACCGCCACTCCAGTGCTCGCAGTTTCATCTGGAGGTGGTAGCACTGCAAGAATGATCAACTGTTGAGAGGCACAAAGAGGCTACTGCGGTGATCCTGATTGTTGGAAAACTCCAGCATAAAACTGCTGCTTGCAGCTGGATACTTCTCCAAACGTGATTGCCTATGCTATAGGGCAAACACAGTCTGGGAAGAAACTGCTCTTACTGGGAGTATGGCATTTTTTCCAAGACTCAAATATCCCTACCATAGAAAAGATGAGAAAAGTACCACAGTTTTCTAGACTAATTGTGATTCCTCCATAACTTTTGCAAGAAAGATGAGCTCATTTCTTTATCCTCTCATAACCCTGATTCTCTTCAGTACCCCTTCGCCCCTCTGCTAATGGGTAGATGTGAATGACAGATGTTCAAGGAGACAAAGATGGTTCCCACAGTTCCCACCAATAAAATGTGGTATTATTTTTTAAAAGGAGGCATTTATTTTTAATTGTATCTTATTGATTTTGCTATTATAGTTGTCCCAATTTCTCCCTTTTACTCCTTCCACCCAGCATCCCCCACTGATGCATGCAACATCCATACCACTGTTCGTGTCCATGGGTCATGCATATAAGTTCCTCGGCTACTCCATTTCCTGTGCTGTACTTTATGTCCCCATGGCTATTCTGTAACTACCTCTGTGTACTTCTTAGTCCCCTCCCTTCTTCACCCATTCCTCCATACCTCCCTCCAATCTGGCGATTTTTTTTCTTAAATAAGTCTCTTTAGTAATTCATATAATAATGTTTGGTGATGATGAACTCCTGTAGTTTTTTCCTTCCTGGGAAGCTCTTTATCTGCCTTCTATTCTAAATGATAGTTTTGCTGGGTAGAGCCGTCTTGGCTGTAGGTCACTGTTTTTCATGACTTTAAATATTTCTTGCCAATCCCTTCTAGCCTGCAAAGTTTCTTTTGAGAAAGCAGTTGACTTACATTCAACTCGATTTCTGACAATTCTGAGTGATGGTAGTTCTATATTTTAGTTGTAATTTTGGTGTGGTTGTACAAAGAGGCAAGTTGTGTTTACCTATGACTCCATCTTGACCAGAAATCTCCTAAAAGGGGACACCTAATTAGAACAAATCTCAGTGGAGAGAGATTTATTGTAAGAGTGAAACATAAAGCTTTTCCTTTCTCAAGATCTTTTTTTTTAAAGAAAATGAAAATTCCCTTTATGCAAGCCTAGTTTGATTGTAACTATTTTATTTGGCACAACTCAAACTCACTTTACACCGAAGTGAAGAAATGTATTTGAAACAGCTTCCCCATTGTCCTACCACTCACTCTCAGGAAAATGCAGAGGGTATAAAATTCACAGATTATACAATATCCTTTAGTTAAAAGAAATGGCACACATGTGTAAAACAGATTGTTACAGATGTATAAATAAATTTTATTAAAATGAAATCAAAGTCTTTTCATAGTCTGTAAAAGATACTGATAAATACTGATGAAAGAAACTGTCTTTATTTCTACTTTAGAAGAGAGGTTATATTTTAATTAAAGAGCTCCACCCAGATTACTACATTTGAAGAATAAATAATTTACCTTTATTGCTTTCCCATTTCCTTACCTCTCACTGATGACATTCTGTGATTTAAAATAATTTAAGACATAGCTTTCTAATATGAAAGCAGGAAAGAACAAATGGTATATTATAGTAAATTAAAAGCCTATGCTTGACTTTTCAGCTCAGCCACTTACTGGCTTGGGGCAAGTTACTTAAGCTATTTAGCCTCAGCTTCCTCATCAGTAAAGTATCAAATATATACTGTCAACCTTAAAGATTTTGTGAGGGTTAAATAAGTAATATAAAGGCATCCCCACAGTACTTTCTACATGCCAAATGTTCAAAGATTAATACTAATCACCATTTTGTGAGACCGACACCATGCCAGACACAATGCCAAACACTTCACAATACAATAGCTTTATCTAATAAAACAAGTGCTATTAAAGTCCTATCTTACTGAGGACCATGGGCTCAGAAAAATTATATCATTTACCTGAGGACTTAGAACTAGTAATTAAAAATGCAAGGATATAAACCCAGCAAGATTTTCTGGCTCTGGGTCTCGTACTCTTACCAATAAATACAAACAACTCAATTGATACAGACATGTTTCCATTTCACTCTCCAGTCTAGCCAGACATGCACTGCCACTTGCTGTCTCACGAGCACACCCCACAGTGTCACATTTTTAAAAAATTAATTAATAAGTTTTATTTGGGGACTGGGATTTACAGGTCTCTGCAGCCACATTTGCTTCCTGGGGCAGAAGAAGAGATCAAGGGCACCAATAAGAAGAGATAATAGATAACTATCCTTATATCTGAGTTTAAGAAAGCATCAAATCCCCCAAGGAAACCTCTCATAAACAGCCATCTTCCCTTGAGTCTTAGGAATAGTCCAATGTGGACTTGTTTTTCCCACTCCCAAACTTAACATGTTAAATCCCTTTCCCCATCTGGCCACATTCCTCCAAACATATTTTGAGATTCATAAATATAATTGGCCCTTTTCACAGTGGTCTGTTGGCTGATGCACATGCTATCCCAGAACCTATCCCTTACCCTGGGGGCATATGTTCACTGATATTTGTACCAAGGGTCTGAACTCCAGCCTAATCTCTCCTATAGTCAAATGCATAGTTTCCTATTTATAGCTTTACATGTATTAAAAATATTGTTTAAAGAATTTTTGTGGTAAAAATAGGATATACTTCTTGAAAATGTTTCAAACAATACAAATACAGAAATGGAAGTCTATACTCTAATTTTATTCTATTTCTTGAATGTGAATAGTATTAACAATTTAATGTGTATTCTTCTAGAATCTTTTGTATGTAAACATCTACCCAATTGTATATAAACATGCATATAAGAATACATATGCCCTATACATATACAAAGTTATACAAACTATATGTAATATATTGCATATATATTATTTCTTTAGATAACTAGACCATAGATTTTATTAAAAGCTTTTTTCAACAAACAATATATCATAGACATCTTTCCATATCAATACATATAGATGTACCTAATTATTTGTATTCTTTTATATTTTTTCATATTCTACTATATTAATGTTCTATATCTAGCCAATTTCCTACTGATGGACATTCAGGTTGTTTTCAGTTTGAAAGTTATTATAACCAATGCTGGAATTAGTATCTTTATAAGAACTTGAGTACTTGTTAGAATATTTTTATAGAATAAATTCTTGAAGTAGAATTTCTGAGTCAAAGGGTACACAGTTAAAATTTTGATAGATATTGTCAAATGGCCTTCCTACCCATTGTATTTGAGAGTCCTTGTTTCCCAACATATTCTCCGACATTGCATATCATGGCACTTTTCTTTTTTGATGATCCTATAGGCACTAGAATTTTAATTTCTCTCATCAACTATTAATGAAACTCAACATTATAGTTTCCACTCTCTCTCTCCAGGAAGCTCCACTAGTGGTGTGTCTTAATCCCAGTCTACGTCTCCCACTGATGTCCCGGCCAATTTAACCAGTCACTATGACACTTCAGATAGACACCTCAAGGTCATCTACCACCCCCATCACCTTAGAGAAGAAACTGAAACCCAGAAAAGGCAGGGAACAGGCCAGAGCTCAAGTCGACACACAGTAAAATCGAGGCAGATCAGTGCTGTGACCATCTTATCAGTTAATAGTTACTGTCTTAGGCAGATACTATGTTATTACTTATTTTTATGTCCCTATGTCTGCTACAGTATAGTAAGTACAAAATACGTGTTTATTAAATAAGTGGATAGAAAGAAAACCAGCTCTTTGGTTCTCCAGGGGTAAAAAGATGTGTTAGTCGATGTCTTCGGTAACTGCAATATTGAAACCCTCCTCCAAAAGGCAATATAGGCTTTTATTTCTTTTCTGTAATATGATATCCAAACCATATTTGTGTTAATGTGAAAAAGACATCTATAAACAAAATGTTCAACAGACAAGATTATTTAACCAGGGAGGTAAATAACAATCACATAACAGTGTCAAAGCTTTCAGATGTTGCCCCTACTTGAGTGAGAACCAAGGTCCAGCAACACAGGGAGAATAATTGAACTAGAAGAGTCTGGTAAATTATTTATAGTTAAGAAATGGTCAGTCTTAGGTAGACTTTTTCCTGAAGAAAAATCAGAGGAATAAAGTGGAGGGAATCTAACTATGAGCAAATACAGGTACTTGGGCCCAGGCAAGAGCTGGAAACTGGGCCTGAAAACCTCCTATTTTCTTCCAATGTCTTCACATAGCCAACTAACCACCCATCCTCCAAAGGTCCATAATGTTCCACCATCCAAACCACTCTCCTCATTCTAAAAGGACATCAGTTGTACTCATCATAGTTTCTGTGTAACTCTAGAGTGTGCATGAACCCTAGTGTATCTTGGGCATCAACTTAGAATTCTGCCTGCCACAAAAATATAGCAGGGAGAAGCCCAAAGTGACTCTGGTGAAAGAAGCAAGACTAGTAGACACGGCAAAAGATGCTCCATCTCAGCAGCAGCCTAAGCTGAGAGTGATAACAATAACACTGCAATTTAGAAATATTTTTAAAGATAGGACTATGGTCAGAAAAGTTTAAATATACTTTGTAGGTTTGAAAATAATCACCTCTGGTACATCTTAAGACATAAATAGTTAAGATTTCAAATTTCTCAAAATTCCAAATAATGGTATTATATTGACATAAATATCAATAGTTAGCCCCTTAAAATAATTCATTCTGTCAAAATGTCAAAATACTGAAAACCAATATCAAAGTTACAAAATGTCTCCTGGTTTGGGGGAAATGAATCAACATCAATCTTTATAAGTTACCCTCTTATTAAAAGGGCTACCTAACATTAAGTAAGCTCATTCATTTTCTAAATATACAGGCTTTTTTCATACTCATGAAATTCTGCCCTATTTCTTAGCCTACATTCTTTTACACTTGATAATGGAGCATTTCTTCCTCTCCCTCTCCTCCCCTTTCCTCTCCCCTTCCTTATCTTTTTGTATTATTTTACATTCTATTAAATCTGTACTCTCATTCATCTTTTTAAAAATTTTTAATGAAATTCATTATTTCCCTTTCCACTTAATGTCTCGAATAGAATTTCACTGATGCCGAAACACCCACAGCCTGTTGTTACCTACAGGTAAAATCCTGTCACCCATGGGAAATGAATGAATTAGATATTTCAAACAAATAAACATAAACAGTTCAACTCGTGACCCATTCTGACTTTGAATTACTATTGCATTAGCTCTCACACACCCTTGGTTGGACTGAGTTCAGCGTGGAGGCCTAAACCTGTATCTCGGCAGACCAGAAATGCAAGGACAGTTCAGTAAAATAACCATAAGAACTGCCAAGGATTGTCCCTTTATCTGAGGGGTTCCCTTCGCTCAGATGATGTCTTACTCACCATGGGATCTAAAACTTTGTAAACTTTATTTTTTGTAAATTTTATTTTAAATTTTTAATTGAAGTTGCAAATCATCATAAATGGTAGCAATAGTATTTTGAATTGAATGTACCTATTTAATCGCCCAGATTCAACTATGGACACATGACAAACGTGTTTCATTATACTCTTACCCATTACTCCCTGTTATTTTAAAGCAAATCCTATTCACCACATTATTTCAAATCAAAGAGCTTTTTCATCATGTATCTCTAAAACATAAATCACTTGCAGAAAGCATAAAAGACATAATCACATCCAATAAGCTAACTAGAGTTCTTTAATATCATCAAATATCCAGACAGTGTTCACATGTCCTTCATTGTTTTACAATTTTTTTAAACAAATAGTTCACTTAATTCAGGATTCAATAAAGTCCATGCTGATATGTGTTTTAACGCCTTCTCCTTTTATTTTTGTTTATTGCATTGTTTTTGTTGCTGTTGAAGGCACTAGGTCATTTATCATGTAGTGTTTTCCAAAGTCTATTTATAAATTACATTCCTGTGACATCATTTATAGAGTTTGTTTGTCACCTGTATCTCCCATAAATTGGTAGGTGTGCTTAAATTCTCAATCAGATTCAGGTTAATTTTTTTTTTGTTTTCTAGATAAATTTTGTACACAGATAATACTGTATACTTCTGGTAGAATGCACATGGTTGTCTCTCTTTTTTGATGTTGTCAACTATTGATGATTATCACTTAGCCCTATTAATTTATTAGGGGTGTGCAAAATAATGATATTCATTTTTCATTTATTAGCTAGAATACTTTTATATAGAAAAATTTCTCCCCATCAATTATTAGATTACAGAGGTCAAATACTTGATACTTTCTCTTAAGTAGTTTTCTAAATAAATAAATAAGAATCCCCCAAAGTATTCAATGAGTTTTTAGTAACATTATAAACCAATGGGCTTAAACATATTTAATGTGATTCAATCCATTATAATTTTTGCCTTAACTGATACCCAAATTATTTCATCTTTGACTAATGAGAACTTATTCAGGTTGCCTGTTTGGTCCTGTTAAGATAATACAACAGTACCTGATAATAGCTTGCTTTCCAATACTACAGGATACTTCAGGCTCACTTTGTACATTTCTTTTTACCCTATGTATAGAATCAGTCATTTTGAAAAAATAAAATCCACAAATTTCTTTTAATGTCATTGGTAAATACCATAATCTAGGTCCAAAAGGCAGTTTATGCTAATGGGCTGGTCATTGTTTTTAGGCATTTTCAGTGTACAGAGGTAGAAAAAGATTTTAAAGATAAAATTTATCACCAACCCATATTAGCAATTAAAATTCAAATTTTCAGTTTAGGGTTTTCTTGATAATAGCATTTTTGAGATGTAATTCACATATCATAAAATTCACTCTTTTAAAGTGTACAATTTACCCCTGGCTAATGTAGCTCAGTGGATTGAGCATGGGCCTGCGAATCAAAGGATTGTGGTTTGATTCCCAGTCAGGGCACATGCCTGGGTTGCAGGCCAGTTCCCAGCAGGGGATGCATGAGAGGCAACCATACATTGATGCTTCTCTCTATCTCTCCTTTCCTTCCCCTCTAAAGATAAATAAAATCTTTAAAAAAATAAAGTGTACAATTTAGTGTTCTTGCTATATTCACAGAGTTGTACTACCAGTACCACCATCATTTCTATTACCACCAAAATAAACCCTGTGCCATTTAATTATCAACACCACCCCTCACCAAAGCTGCACACTTCCTTCCACCACCAGCCCTAGGTATCGCTAATCTGCTTTCTGTCTATAGACTTGACTATTCTACTAATCTACTATATCACTAATCTACTATAGACTTGACTATTATGAATACATACATGGAGTCATACAATAAGTGGCTTTTTGAGGTTGGGCTCCATACTAGTCTCATGTTTCCAAGGTCCAACCACACTGCAGTATATGTCAGTATTCAGTCCATTTTATGACTGAGTAATATTTTAATGTATGGATATACCACGCTTTGTTTATGTATTGACCAGTTGATTAATATTGGGGTTGTTTCCATTGTTTGCCTATCATGAATAATACTGAATATTTATATACATGTGTTTATGTGGACATAAGTTTTTATTTTTTGTGGATATATACCTAGAAGTGAAATTGCTGAGTCAAGTGTTATTACTGTGTTTAACTTTTTAAAAAGTTTTTATTTATTGATTTGTTTAGAGAGACAGGAAGGGAATAAGAAAGAGAGGGAGAGAAACATTGATGTGAGAGGGAAAAACATCAATCGGTTGCCTCTTCTATGCTCCCCAACCAGGAACCAACCCACAACCCAGCCATGTGCCCTGACTGGGAATTGAACTAGTAACCTTTTGCTTTGTGGGATGATAGCCAACCTACTGAGCCACACTGACCAGGGCAGCATTTATCTTTTTGAAGCATTATTAGGTTATTTTCTAAGTGACTTCATCAATTTATATCCCCACCAAAAGTGAATGGGTTTTTGATTTCTTCATAAACATCACAGCTGTTATTATTTGCCTTCTTTGTTACAGCCATTCTGATGGGGGTAAATGGTATCTCACTGTCATTGGATTTACACTTTACCTCTAACTAATGATGTTAAGCATCCTTTCACCTGCCTATTGGTGATCTGTATATCTTCTCTGGGTTGAAATCTATTCTAGTCAGATCCTTTTATTATTTTTAATTAGATTATCTTTTAATATCCTAGTTAGAAGAGTCCTTTGTATAGTCCCTTATCAGATATTGGTTTGCAAATATTTTCTCCCATTATGTGATTTCCCATAATCTGACTGCAGCCGACAGTGCCAGCTTCATCCTCTATCTCACGTCCCATCAGAAACTCTACAGTCTAACCATGGCTTACTTCCTGACCCTCTATTTAGAATTCTTGAATTCTAACTAAAATGTCTTCTCTCCCTCAACTTTCAGAACAATGAAGACTTTTCCAGTTTACCTCAAGAAGTTGACAGCCCAATTACCTTTTCACATATGTACCTCCTGTAATATCTAACCCGGTCTCCACACATATTTGATATAAGTAAAAATTAATTATGGAATAACCTGCATGCTACTGACCCTAAGAGAGACAGAAGTTCAGAGAAAGATCAAATAAATGTGGCTTTTGGAAGGCAGAGAAAATATCTTCCGGGAAGATGTAGACCTTGACCTAGAATCTTAAATAAATAAGAGGTTATCTCTTTTAAAACCTATTTACGTATCTCAATGGTTAGCAATAATCATTCTCTAGTCAAGCTCATTCAGAGTCATACCTATCTTCTAAGGTACAGGCTTAGAAAGAATAAGTATAACTCACCCATAAACCTCTCTCTCATAGAGCAAATGGCCCCTCAGTGGGCAGGAAAGGTTAACGCTTTGCCCTCTGAGTCTTGCAAGTACACACAAATATCAATGAAAACTGCCTGAGGCCTAGTGCTACTGCTCCCTGTTAACAAACTCCCTCACAACACGCATACGCGCCTCACAAGGTGGTTGGGTCAGGGAGGCATCAATATCAGACACAAGAACCTTTAGAACTAAGTGCCTCACAGAGCAGAAGAATCCTCTCTTTCCCTTTGCCTACAACCCACTTTATTTAATTTTAAGAGCTTTATTGATGCTTTATATAAATATTGACTTACATACACACCTGAGGAGCCATCGCTGCAATTAAAATAAAGAACAAATACATCATCCTGAAAAGTTTTCTTCAGTTTTTCTGATACCTCCATCTTACCCTTTTCCCATGTACCCTCTTCGTATTCCAGATATTTACAGAATATGGACATCCTTTAGGAATGGGGCTCAAAAATCCTGTTATTAACAGCTCCCTAAATGGTTCCCTACATGGCAATATTTGAAAACCACTGCCTAACAGAAGGGACTCCACTCCTCTCCAAAACACATTCAATATTGAGCTTTTATCCATAACAGAATCTACTTTTCCCCTGTAAATGTTTTTAAACAGTCCTCTTTACTATCATTTACCGTATGTGTTCAATGATTTCCATTGCTCTCTTCTTTTGTTTTTTGGAAAATCAAATCAAAGGAATTATATAGTCAAAATCATTAGAAACATATAGAAGCATGACATGTAGTTTAAAACAAGATGGGGGATAATACAAGTCTCTGAACTCTACAAAGTTCTGGTAAGTTTTGTACATGGTGCACATTTTATCATACATAAGTTTCTGAACATTTCTATGTACAAAATTTCTAAAAATGATTGTACCATATACATTTTCAGGAGAGAGGAGTCACCTTACAATGCTAATTAACTTAGAAAGTTTTTTTAAATGTTCATCATGGTTTTGTAAGTCAAAATTTCAGATTATTCAGACTTTACTGGACATAGGCATGCATGCACTTCAAATGATACTTCTCCTCAATGAAAATACATATGGGACATCAAATGTGATCACCAAAACATTAAATAACTTACGTTAGTAATATTAACACTGTTGACTTTTTTACTAATGCTTATGTAAATGTTATATCTTCAACATGTTTCTAAAGGCAATCACATAAAAGTACAATATTTGGAAAATCCATTGAATGTGTTTATTACTTATTGTAATAAAAGCAAACTGAAGTCCCACTCCATAATTAATGTTTTATGCTTTTATTTATTTTTCTGATGATTACTACTCTAGGTAAAATTTAGAAACATAAAGTAATTTAATTCTCAGGTGGGACCATTACTGTTCTACTCTTGAGTGAAGGAAAGCACTGTGCGTCATTGCCATTAAATGGAAACACCTCATGGTAAATCCTGCTTCCTTTTATTGTTGGTATAAGAGTTGCAGGTCTGAGAGTAACCTAGGAGGCATTACAAGTGGTTTTCTGTGAAAAGAAATAAAACCAAATGATCGATGCAAAGACATGAGTATGACCAAAACTCAGAATCCATCAGGAATTCTCATAACCTAGCTTTTATGGCTAGGCTGCCAAAAGATGTTAAAATTAAGTGGGGTAAGTCAGAAATGAGGGTATAACTGAAGACTTTTGGCTTAGTGTTCTCCCTCTCAAGGAAATGATGCAACCTCTCAAAGATGTTTATTTCACTCTTTGATTATATATCCAAAATGTTTCTGAATTGTAGAGGCTTCTTAAATCTCTATAACAGAGTACAGTACTCTCTAAGATTCTTCTGTGATTTTAAGAAGGGCCAAACTGACTAGGGTAAGACCATGACAGTGTTTTGACATTTCTTATTTAACTTACTCCAAGGAACACCAAGTTATCTCCACAGCATTTCATTTTTAAAAACATACTAAAAATTTTGTTCATTCATTCATTCATTCACTCAACAAAAGTGTTCTGAATGCCCACTATGCCCAGAAACAGGCTACTGAAAGATTTAAATCTCCTACTTTTTATTTTCACTTGTTAATCCATATATTGCTCTAAAAAAAAGGACAACAGAAAGCCTTATTACTTGTCACTCAATAAATGCCTCTTCTGAGCGCTGGCTGATGTGGCTCAGTGGATTGAGCACAGGCTGTGAACCAAAGGGTCACCAGTTCGATTCCCAGTCAGGGCACATGCCTGGGTTGTGGGCCAGGTCCCCAGTGGGGGCTATTTGGGAGGCAACCACACAGAGGCAATCACACATTGATGTTTCTCTAACTCTTTCTCCTTCCCTTTCCCTCTCTCTAAAAATAAAATAATATTTATAAATAAATAAATAAATAAATAAATAAATGCCTCTTCCATGAAGCTTTTCCTGATCATCTCACCTAGTAATTATACCTCTCTTCTCTATACTGTAGGTGCATGTATCAGTCTTGTATTTTATTTCATTTACTTTAACTTTCATTTAGTCTATAGCTTCTGGAGAGCAGCAACCCTAACTTTATGCTCCTATTCATTCTTTTTTTATTCATTCATTCAACTGGAAAGCTACAGAGCCAGGTATTACATGAAATGTAAATATAAGTAAGACAGTTACCATCTTTGTACCTGTGTCAAATTTATTTTTGATTTTGGTTTAATTGGCAAACTAAGACCTATAAGTAATTACCACCACATGATTCCTATAAACTTTTTCACATCTAAAAATGTGTTAACTTGAGCTGAAAGATTTTACCACCATTCCTGGCCCTGCTTCTTTATATACATCACATAATTTAACATGAGGTCATGGACAAAATAGGAACTATATACATATGTGTTGGATGAGTATTCACTGAAACAACTTTATTTTAAAGATTTCAGTGATAGGCCCATCAAATTTCTCTTTTGTTCACATATTTCATAAAGCTATCCACTGTGATATTTTATTATATTTGCATTTTCAGATTCTGGTGGCTCATTACTAATGTAAGGAGACAAGAATCTTAATAAAACTATGAGGCAGCTAAGTGTAGTAAGAAAAGCCTTGAACTTTGAATCAGAATCTTCTCTGGCCTTTGGTTCCTCCCTTTCCTAGTTCTGTGAATTGAGTCTTAACCTCTGACTGTGGGCCTCAGTTGTCTTATTTGTAAAACAGGGATAATAATGGCCACCCTGGAGTGTTGCCGTGAGCCACAGATGAAAAGATGCATTTGAAAGCCCATGGAAAATTGCAGAGCATTTTAAAAAATGATATTGTGAGCTTCCGGGCTACTTATGGTCAGTAAAGTGTGGCATGTAGTCAAGCACAATGAGAACTTTTTTTGTTATTCTGCCTCATCATATAACTTAATACTGACACCTTAACAGTTCACACAAGTCACATTTTGTCTCTGAATTTCCCGTCTTTCCAAACACAACCTGCAAAGTCCTTTTTTAAGTATATTTTATTGATTATGCTATTATAGTTGTCCCAATTTTTTTCTCTTTGCCCACCTCCTCCCAGAATTTCCCTTCCTTCCAGCAATTCTCTACCATTTAGTTCATTTTCATTGGCAGTATAAGTTCTTTAGCTTCACCATTTCCTGTACACTTCTTAACATCCCCATCTCTTTTGTTCCTGCCAATTATGCTTCTTGATCCCTGTACCTTTTCCCCTTTACTTTCCCTTCCCCCTCCCAGCTGATAACCCTCCAAAGAATCTCCATACCTATGTTTCTGTTCCTGTTCTGGTTGCTTGCTTAGTTTGTTTTTGTTTTTATTTTTTATATTCAGTTGTTCATAGTTGTTTGTTGTCATTTTACTGTTCATAGTTTGGATCATCTTCTTTCTCCTAAATAAGTCCCTATAACATTTCATCTAATAATGGTTTGATAAGGATGAATTTCTTTAGCTTTACCTTGTCTTGGAAGCACTTTATCTGCTCCTCCATTCTAAATGATAGCTTTGATGGATAGAGTAATCTTGGTTGTAGGTACTTGCTTTTCATCACTTTGAATACTTCTTGCCAGTCCCTTCTAGCCTGCAAAGTGTCTTTTGAGAAATCAGCTGATAGTCTTATGGAACTCTTTTGTAGGTAACTCACTGCTTTTTTCTTGCTGCTTATAAGATTCTCTTGTCATCTTTAACCTTTGACATTTTAATTATGATGTGTCTTGGAAGGGGCCTCTTTGTATTCATCTTCTTTGGGACACTCTGTGCTTTCTGGATTTGCATGCCTACTTCTTTTACCAAATTAGGGAAGTTTCTTTCATTATTTTTTCAAATAGATTTCCAATTTCTTGCTCCTTCTCTTCTGCTGGCACCCCTATTATGTGAATGTTGCGATGCCTGAAGTGGTCCCAGAGGTTGCTTATACTATCATCATTCTTTTTTTTTCTTCTTATTGTTCTGATTGGTTGGATTTTTCTTCCTTATGTTCCCAATCATTTGATTCTCAGCTTCATCCACTCTACTGTAAATTGTTCTTTATTTCAATTAGTGAATCTGTTCTTTCTGACTGGATCTTTTTTATGCTGCTGAGGTCCTCACTGAGTTCCTTAAGCACCCTTATAACCAGTGTTTTGACCTCTACATCTGATAGATTGTTTATCTCCATTTTTGTTTAGTTCTTTCTCTGGTGTTTTGATGTGTTCTTTCATTTGGGCCATTTTTTTTGTATTGTTGTTTTAGCAGCCTCCCTGTGTGTGTTTCTATGTATTAGGTAGAGCTGCTTTGTCTTCATGTCTTGGTAGTGTGGTCTGATGTAGTAGGTGTCCTGTAGGGTCCAGTGGCACAGCCTCCCCTACCAGTCAAGCTGGATTCTCAATGTGCACCCTTCATGTGGGCTGAGTACACCCTTCTTTTGTAGTTGAGCCATGGTTGCTGTTGGCAGACCAATAGGAAGGATTTACCCAGGCCAGTCACCTGCAAGGGCTAGCAATGACCACTGACCTCCAACCTCCACCCTTTGGAGAAAAACAGCTGTGCAGCCTGGGGGTGTACTGGCATGATCTGTAGCTGTTCACTGGGTGCGCTGGCCCTGAGGTTTCCCAGGTGGTGCAGGCCAATGTCAGACCCAACCTGTGTTTTGCCCAGGACAGCCCCTCCTGAACTATAAAGCAACCTGAGATGGCTGCTACTTGTGTTAGGCTTAGAGAATCCCAGGTAAAGAAAGCCAAGCTCTAAAACTAATCTAACTGCTGCTAGTGCCTAGCCTGGAGCTCACGAGGCTAATTGTTGCTTGCTTGATAGGGTTTAGGAAGTTGTGAAGTGTGAGCCAAGACCAGCCATTCATATAAAAAAGCAGCTTGGGTAGGCCCCTAATGTGGGGTGGAGTCTCTGGGCATCTCCAAGGTGAATAAAACAGTGTAAGCCAGGTTGATGGAGTCTTAAATATGGCACCAGCCTGCTGGCTCCATGGCCCTTCAGGGGGAGGGCTCAGAAAAGGGACAATGGCTTCTGCTCACCCCAATGCCAGACATTTCAGCCCAATATGCCACTAGTGCCCTTTGAGCTGCTACCCCAGTGCTGGAGTTCAGAGAGAGTAACTCTGAGTAGGTGAGTCCATGAGTGGGTTCTTTAAGAGGAATTGCTTGGGGCTCCAGAAGTTTCTTCCACTGACTCAATCTTCCCTCATTTTTACAGGCAGAAGTCGTAGGGTCTTACTTCCTGGCACTAGAATCCTGGGCTGGGGGGGGGGGGGTCTGGTATGGGCCTGGGCCTGCTGGCTCCTGAGAGATCCCTCCTAATTTTTTATCCACCACACATGGGTGAGAGACCAGCCCATTTTGTGTCTACCCACCTCCTACCAGTTTCAATGGATGTGGTTTAAGTCTGTAGTTGTCAGACTTCCATTCAAATCGATTTCTGACAGCTCTGAATGATAGTTGTTCTATATTTTTGTTGTAATTTTGATGTGCAAAGAAGTCTTATACACAGAAAGGCTCAGTGAAATTCAGCATTCAATAATCCTAGCAATAGTTGTAAAATCATCAGAATCTTTATAATAAAGGTAATAGGCAAAAATACCCTAGCTAATGACACATTAATTAGTAGCTCCCAACTACTGAATATTTCTTTTATGTGCAGGACACTGTGCTTTACAGACATATCTTAGCACAGAACATAGATGGAAATCTCAAACTGCAGTCAAAAAATGCCACATGGCTTGGGCTGTGCCACAGTGTAGAATGAGTTCTGGAGTCTGAAGACCTGGATTCAAAGATAGTCTTCATCCCTTAAACTAAGGGACCTCTAGTACCTCATTTCTCATACATTAAAAACTAGTGGGGCTAGTGTTAGTCTCTGCTGCATAGGTTGTTGTGAGGAACTCATGCAGAGCAAATGCAGAGTGTCTGGCTCAGTATTAAACAATAGTATTTTTTTAAATTTCTTCCACTTACTGGCAAATTAGCTTGTGCAAACTACCTAACTCCTCCAGATCTTAATTTTCTTTTCTGTAAACTGGGGGTAATAATACTACTTTTGTCACTGTATAACTGTGACCATTAATTCAGATAACATATATCCTGGAAAATACTATAGAAATTTTAATTCATATTATCATCTCACATTCTTTCTCTTCTGCCACTTTACTTTTCATACTAACCACAGTCAACTACCAGGATATGCTTTCTGGAAGGATATTCTGGGATGAATTAAAATTCCAAGAAAACTGTGCCTTTTCTCATCAAGAGCAGTGTTCTCCCTTGGGCTCCGTGTGCTTCACCCCAGGGGCAGCCCCATGGCCATCTAACTTGACAGTGCGATGCCACGTGGATTAATGCCAGCAATCCTGAAGATGCAGTAGGCTGCAGGACACCTGGGCCCATTGCCTCTTCTGCTGATCCATGGGACAGACAGCAAAGAACAGCATCCCCAGATGTTTACCCACGCTATACCCATCAGGCCTAAAAACGGTTACAAGAAGGATCAATATGAGTTCCTTCTTCAGGACAGTAATGAGGAGCAAGGGAGTAGAGAGGCATCCTGTTAAAGTGACTAAGTGTTATGGGAAGAACTACAATAATTAAACCATTTTTTGCTCCCAGCTCTAAAGGTCTGGGCTCACTGACATGCCCTTAAATAGCTTTTTATTCTCAGCTGTGTACTCATATATACATTAGACATATCTAAGTTAAAAAGATTCAAGACATTATAAAGTGCCATTTCTTGAAGAGAACCCAAGCTATTTATTCCTCATCTAATCAATACCAGAATCCAGACCAAAGGAAATGTATTGTTAATAGCCTGTATACAACTTGAATTCATTGAACATAACCATTAGTGCTGGACTGTAAAAGTGGTTGATTCTATGAGAACAGAATTTACTTAAACATTTTGAATGACATTCTTATTTTGGGGTCTGGTTGAACTGGACACTGCAAGGAGTCAAGGTCAGTAGACGGAAGCAATGTGGACATGGGGTATACTAGCTGCCATTTTCATGACATGAACATCCTAGACACATGTGTACACACAATCAATTGAGGACTCCGTGGGAAATTACTATAATAATTGTTTTAGTATACCCAAAGGTTTAAAACCATTAACACTCCCCATTTTTCAGATTCTGATTACATAAACCATTGAACCATTGTTAGTACTAAGACAGTCATATGAATAATGTATGTAACAGCACTTTTTAACTGCTAAACATTGTGCCCGCTTAACCCTGCCCTAGGATGATGGAGTCAGTGATATTTACATATTATTCAGCAGTCCACACATTAGGCTTCTTTTAAAGTTCAACTTAAAATATTCTTCCTCCTGGATTTAACTCATTTGCCTGCATCCAATTAGAAACAATCTTTTTTTCCTACATTCTCACTAAATTCTCTTACTACCTCTGTTATAATGTCTGTTACAATCTTTAGCTGTTAGATTTATTTATGTATATGCTTAGCTTCCAGATAAGATTCCCAAAACCTACAAGAAAGGTTTATCCTGCTCATCTTTGTATAAGCCACTGTCCCTCCCCACCGCTCTCTACAAGGAGCCTGTACCTAGCTGATAGTCAATTATCTCCTTTTAATTATGTTTTAAATGTTGTTCATTTCCATTAGTATTTTAACTATGGTGCTGTTTTTTTCCTGACCCTTTAGGTAAGAATATTACATAGCCCACCTCACCTCTTATAAAAACATGTGGTTTTCTACTAGGGACACGTGCAACCAGATTTATTTTGTGCCTTTTAGCTACATGGGACATTCGTTCCTGCAGTTCTTAGGGCGATACTTTCTCCCCACGCTGTCTGTGGTAAGTGGCAAGCCGTGCTTTTTCCTAGTGAGAAAGAAGTCAATAGGCTGTATTTTACTGTGACAGCTGGGCCATTTGACTTGAGTCTTATTACACTTGATGGCTACCTTTAGGGAATGTCTTTTTCAATTGTTTATTTTCCAAGTCTCTTGTCAGCTCAACCTACAGAAAACAAAAGGGGAACCCACATTCTACACATGTGCACCCACCATATGAAACACACTTTATCAAACACAAGCCCACAAAGATATTTCAGCCTAATAAAACACACAGATATTTATTGAGCACCAACAAGTGGAAACTCTTATAATCCACTCATGGATATCATATTTAAAAAAATAATAATACATACATAAAATTAAAAATTTTAATTACTTAAAATGGATGGAAGGAAAGCCCAAAAGATATTAATTTGGAAAAGGTTTTAATAATGGACACATTCCAGGCAGGTACTTTGACTGTGCTGTCAAGCCATTTACTGAGTTATTCAATGAGGAAACTACTTTCATTACAGCAAAGCAATCTTTACTGCACAGGACTACGGTAAGCATTATCAGAGATTTGGAATCTGGATCCTTGGCCCCTGGACACCGTCACTATGACAAGCAAAGTGCCTCCTTATATTTCTACATGCCTTCTAGAGTAGCACCCTCAGTAGTAGGCCAACTGTATCAGTCAAAATAGGAGTCAGATTATGCTGCAATAAGTAGCTACCTCGATCTCAGGGATTTAATGTAACAAATGTTTCTTTCTCCTTCACTCTACCTATTCAAAGAAGGTCAAGAAGAGTATTCTGTCCATTCTTATGACTGAGGGGAGAGAGGACCGAGGCAGGTGGAGATCCATCGCAATACGTCCATCCACAATGGCCACAGCTGCCGATCGTACCAGTGTGTGTTAGAAGACACAGCAGAGCGGGGCATGGCAGCTGCAGACATCCAGTGAGTCAGCAATGCAGAATTCATGGAGGTGAAGGGCAGAGCCTGAGATGCAAAACCTAAATCCCTAGGTTCCATAGATTTTATACTGTTCCATGAAGAAAAGAAGATAAAGTAAGGAAACCCGCCAAGCAGCCATGTATGCAGGAAGCACACTATCACTGTGGCAACATATAAAAAAATATATATATATATTGAATTATAAAAACTCAAAAGTTATCTATTCCATTCACTGGGGGGAAAATACAGCTACATGAACAATATACCACTCCCTGAACCATAAGATAATCCCAACTGGCCTAGAACTTAGTTCTGGCTCTGCTCTGATGTAAACATACTCTTCATAGCTGAGGAAACGTACCCTTTCAAAGATGCTTATTAAACAAAGAAACCAAAATAATATATTCAAAGATACCCTAGGTAAGAAGGGAAAAAAAGAATGGAAGAAACAAGAAAAATAAATGTAAGGTTATAATTACGTTCAGAAAAATACTGCCATGGAGCATATAAAAATCATGACCCAATATTTTTCCTGAATTTTAGAAACTTAAGAAGCAATTCATTCAATGGGGCAAGAGCTCAAAGCACAAGTAAAAGAACTTCAGACAAGGTGACTAGGCAATAGGAGAAGACAAAATACGAGTTCTCAGAGCTCCAGAAAAGTAGTGGGAGGAAAAATGAAACCTTCAAATTTATAAAGTACAAAATAGAGGAATATGAAGGAGACAGACAGCAAACACCATAAAAAGCAAAGAGAAAAAATAAGATATCAAATATAAAGCATTTTTTAAAATGAGAAAAGTTATAACAAGGTATATAACTAGAATCCTTGAGGTGGGGGTGTAGAAAAATAGGACAAGCATCAAAAGGCAAATCCACATTGGCAACAGTACAGAAGGAAGAAATGACGTGACTCCTGCTCCGGGGAGCCACACAGGAGCATAGCATGTCTCACTGCCTTGTCACTCTCCCTGTGTTGATGCTACAAGCCAGTCCGTGACTCTGGACACTACTTATCTCAAAGTGCATGGCAGTGATAAAGATTCCTTCAAGCATACTCATCAGTGAGGTAGAAGAAGCAACTGTTAGCTGCAGGGAAATATGTAGAGGTGATTTCTTGTCACAGAAAGCTAGACATAGATCTTTCTGAATCCACGAGCTGACGTGGTCTGAACAAGGCCATTTATCACCAGAACTTCAAAAGATTATTGCACAAAGCAGCTACTGCTTATTCTGGAGAAGTGGAAAAGAGAAAAGCATGTGAAAATATGAAACTCCAACAGAACACAGACAAGGGTACTACCCCTCACCTTCAGGCATCTCCAACACCCTGCCAAGGTAGTTAAGATTCTGAGTCCTTTTCTTTTCTAGAAATAGGGGCCAATTAGAGAGCCATCTGCAGAAATTTAGATGAGATCTTTTACAGGGATCTATTTTCCACATCAGAAACAGAATAAGCCAGCAGAGCCATGCATTGGAAGCAAAGCTCCTAAGATGATCAAATACTTATCAGTGAGCAGGAAGCCAAAACTATGTCTCTAAACAGGCATGTGGAGTTCCTTGAGGCTAAGAATGAAAGAAAATAAACAACAAAGAACCGAAAAGATCAGTCTTCAAAAAGGTCTGATAAAAAAGGAACCACAGTTAGATACTGGTTTTGTAGGAAAAGAAATCAGAGTTATGGAGTTTGTCCTCCCATCTAGAAACTTGAACATCATCAACTGGCCGAAGTTTGCATCAAATAGAAAGCCACGGACATACGAATGCCCAGTCTCCCTTTCTCTCATTTTCCAATTCTAAAACCACTTCTCTGAGGAATTCTTAGCAGAGTTCTCTTCTTGAGAATGTTCCAAAAGTACTTATAATTAAGTATAATAGAAAAGTACATAAAAGGAAAAAAGAGAAATAATATAGTACCTATGTAATAACACACAGAAAACCACCATACTTCGTAGAAGTGCATAATCTGCCAGGATTTCAGGAGAAAAGGCAGATCCCGTAATCTAGCAAACAATTTCTGTAAAATGTTCAGCATATCTGGTTTGTTGGCTCCATCAAAGGAGTCCAGATTTGGTAAACGCTAAAGTCTTCGAGGTTCAGTTTATCCTATCATAACACAAATGCCTCCTGAGAGATCTTTTCAAGAAACAATTCTTTTCTTAGGGATATAAATGTACAAATATAAGTTTTATGTAATAATCTATCAAATAATGTTATAACTGAAAACCAAATTTAAAAGTAAAGCCTAAGTCTCTCTTTGTTCATTTTGTTATGCAAATTTTGTTTATTCATATGAGATGTACAAATGACATACTTTCCTAGGTGTAACTATATATGCCACACTTTCTGCTACTTTTACACAAAGATAACATTAAAACTAACAGAACTCTTTACATTTCCATTATATAAGGAAAAAACAATTTTGCTTTTTTGCTAATTAGCAGCTTATATAATTAATCAAGATGCTTTTGTAAATTTAAATTTTTGACGTACAATGCATTATTTAAAATATCCAATAAATTATACTTTTTGTCTTTAGTGATAAATCAGTAGAAGTAATGCTGGTCAGCTGTATTTCCTCATAAGAAAACAATACAATAATAGTAATTTTAAAAGATATAACTCAGACAAACATTTTTGAAATAAAGATAATATATGTATGTGGGTCTCTAAAATATGGTATTTTATATAAATATATATGGTATTCTTTATGCCTGGAAAACTGAACTAGAATAGTCAACAAAAATATAATCCTACTAAAGATGTTCATTGAAAGAAGGATGGAAGACAGGAAGAGGAGGAAGGAGGGAGAGAGGGAGGGAGAAAGATGGAAAAGAAAACCATCTAGACATCTAGGCAAAAATACGTATTCACTTTGATACATCAGAGAATAAACTGGCCTGGCTTTAGAATTCTCCACAGCAGTATCCAAAGTCAAAAATAGGGGAGTGACACAAAAGCTGTAAGGAAAGAAAGTGCTATCCCAAGTGGTTATACTTAGCTGCTTTACCAGAGTACAAATCCAGGACAAAGGTTTAATCAAGTGCATGTATTAGTTTCCTATGGCTGTTGTAACAAATTGCTGCAAACTTGGTGGCTTACGACAACAGAAATTTATTCACTCTATTCACTCTACTCACGGAGGCCAGAGTCTGAAATCAGCACCACTGAACTGAAATCAAGGTGTTGTCGGGGTTGTGCTCGCTCTAGAGGCTGTAAGGGAGATTTTGTTCACTGCTCCTTATTGCCGGTGGTGGCCAGCACTCCTCGAATCATAACCCCGTTACGCCAATCTCTGCTTCCATGGTCACATTTCCTTCTCTTCTGTGTGAAATTTCCCTCGCATGTTACTTATAAGAACATGTGTGAATGCAGTTACAGGCTGTCCTGATAATCCAGTGCAATCACTCCATGTCAAGATCCTTAACCACATCTGCAAAGACCCCCCCTTTTTTCACATAAAAGGTAGCATTCACAGGTTTCACTCAGATTGTTTTTAAAAATTAAAGGAACTGTAAGGAACTGCTCTTCTCAATTCATTGGATAAACTTCAAAACTGGGATAAAATAGATAATATTCCTGAAATGTATCACTTGCCAAAACTATTTCCAGCAGAAACAGGTTTTCCCTTTCATTAACCTAAGGTAAGGCAGATGTCCAAATTATAAATAGGGGAGGGTGTAAAAGAAACTCCCTCCCTACCTTCCTCTCCCTCCCCCAAATAACAACATACCTGGACTACCCAATTTCATGGGAAAATTCTAACAAAATTTTAAAGAGCAAATAATTCCGATGGTATTTGAACGGCTGTAGATTATAGGAGAAAAAAGAGGAATGCTTCCAAATTCTTTTTATAAAGTGGGTATAAAAGTTATGCCCCAAATCAATTAGGATGGAAGAAAAAACTATCAACCACACATCAAAGGTTCACCAGGAGATAATTCAACATCTATCGCCATACATCAAAGGTTCACCTGATAATTAAGTATTAGGACATGTGAAAATTAATAGCCTTTTTACATTCAAATACAAGCAGTCAGATGATGCAACAAAAATTTCTTATTTTCAATAATGACACAAAGATAGAATGTCTGAAAGAAAATGTATGAGATAGTTACAAAAAACCTTTAAAATGATACAGATGAACACAAAATAAAATATGAACAAAGATAAAGCATCCCATGTCCTCAGATAGGATGACTCAACATCATAAAGATGTCAATTCTCCCTAAATTAAACTACGATTTTCACACAAGTCTAATAAAAATGTCAGCATCATTTTGTCAGAATAATCAAGCTGAGTCAAAAGTTCATGTGGAAAAATAAACAAATAAAAATAGCTAAGAAAAGTCTGTAACAAAGGAGTAACAAAAAGGAAACCAGTGTCCAAGTATTAATGCATTTCAGAGCTTCAGTAATTAAAATAGTGTAATAATGTCATACGAATAAACAGAAAACTTACGGAACAGAATATGAAGTCTAGTAACAGCCATATATCTGCGTATGGCATTTTAGATCAAGTAGCATGGCAAATATGTCGAGGGAAACTGGGTTATTTAGTAGTGTTGAGAAAAATGGGTGAAAATAGGAAAAACAAAGATCTGGTATTATTCCTGACATGTAATAAAAAGATAAACTCCAAATGTATTAAACTTTGAAACATGGGGACAAAAAGATCAAAATACCAGGAAACCATAAAAAGCAGAAGACCTTTCTATGTACCATGAAACTCAGAAACGATAAAAGTCTGATAAAGACAATCCCATGTTTAAAAATGGGCATGATAAGTACATCAAGCAAAGTAAAAAGGCAAATATCAAATTGGGAGGACAAAATCAAGAATTTATATTATAGATATAAGGTTAATCTCACTAATGTAGAGAGTTTTCAGAAGTCACTGAGAAAAAGATAATTGAACAAAAATGGGCAAAAAATATTGACAGAAAAGGAAATATTAATTGATCTTAGACATACATTAAGATGCTCACTCATACTAAGAAAAAGAAAATTAAACCATTTTTACCTATAAGATAAGCAGAGATCAAAGTTGAATAACTGTGTGGAGGAACAGGGTGAGAAAACAAGTTCCATAATTGTTGTTGAAAGTATTAATTGGTACAAGTTCTGTAAAAAGCAATTGGTAATGTACATCAAGGTAATAAATACCCTAACTTTTAGAGGCATATTTTACAATATAACCACGTGCTTATTGTTTGAATAGTGCCACAGTACACAATGTCATGCACTGTGGCACTATTTTTTATAGAGGTCTGCCCAGAAGGTATCCAGCTGTGTAACATGGAAAATAGACACATTTGTTGAAGGAGACACAAGATAACAAGAAACACTGTACACAGGATAATGATGCCCCAGTCCCCTTCAAAGCAAGCACCCTGGGACCTCACAATTCTCCCAGTCACCAGCAACTATCCTGTCATATTTTCCTGAATCTCATTGACAGTCTGAAACCTCTTCCCTTTTAAAGGTGATTTTAGTTTTGGGAAAAGCCAGAGGTCACAGGGCGCCAAATTTGGGCTGTGGTGGGGCTCAGTCACTTGGGTGATTTGATGTTTTATTGGAAAAAAAAAAAACTCTACAGGAGACATGATGCATGAGCAGGTGTGTTGCCATGATCACCTGTTGGCCATAGCTTTGGCCTCTTGAATTATCTGAATAGTTTCTGCAGAAGAATGTTCAGTCCTAATGCCAAATTTGATATAGATTCAATGCTCTACTTGCTCAGTCATTTTGATGAGATGGCCACACAGTATACATACTCACTCAACAGCATTCATTGCCCCCACCGACTAGTACAGTAAAGATATGATTGCTCACACATGTGCATTCCAGTCCACTCTCCTTGGCTGCCAGGTTACATCAATGTCTCATAAACCATTCTCCTTATATTAATAGTGGTTGGACTTTTTCTGGAAAGACCTCGTGTGCATGTGTGTGTGTAATCTCTAAAAATACACATAAGACATTAATAAGCCTGGCTGTGTTAGGGTAGGGGACCTGAATGGCTTAGCAAGAGGAGTATGAAGTACACTTTTTAGTACATTCCTTTGTATGCCTTTTGTATTTTTAAAATTTATAAATTAATGAGAGAGGTCATAAGGCCTCTGAGTCATAACTTCCAAAATGAACTATAGAGATAGTAAGTAGTAAAAAATAAATACAATAGAGAATGAGGTAAAGTTAAATTTCAACCTTGTCATTTTTACTTCCAGCCAAAGGTACACAGCTTCCTCCAATTCTAGTTTTGCTTGTTTTTATTGGCCTCAGACCCTACCATTTTATTTATCTCAAGAGATATCTTAACTTTCTAATAATTTTCCAATCAGAGTTATAACAATACACCCCAGTTTCAATATGTGCTATGTACACTTTTCAAATGTGGGTTCCATAGAAGCTACTGTTGAGTTTTGAAGGGATATCACAATAATAAAAATGCTTAAAATCATTCACTGGAGACAATCATCAGAGAACAAGTACATGTTCTGGTATTACTTTTAAAAAGTGGTTAAAAAAATCTTGCTTGTTATTTGGAAAATATATTATGAGCTATTTTAATAATATTTGTCTGGAGAATTAAAGATGTCCTTTCCACGCACTCTTAACTATGATAAGTGCACTAAAAAAGATAAGCTTTTAGATGAAATATAAATTAGTAAAGTCACACATCAAATAACCATGGCATCCATGGAAATGTGTGATTCCAGATAGTGAGATGTAAGAAAATATTGGAATTTCAATTTCTATTATTTTATATTAATCTTACATTAAGTAGTATATTAATATATAATTTATAAATAATAAAGGGGATGGACTCACATGAACAAGTATAAAGGACACATGGACAATAACTAAGGTGGGGGGTGGAAATGGGAGGGAGGTGGGGAGCACTAGGGGAGGGCAGGGCTGGGAATATAACACAGAAAACTGTACTTTAACAAGAATTAAATGAAAATAATAATAATAATAAATAAGCATGCATAAATGATACTGTGTTCTCCATCTTTTTTATTCTTGGAGATGTGTACTCAAAATATTTGGTAACCATTGCAAAATGATAATTCTCATGTAAATAAGGAGAAATTTCATGAATTACAGAGTGTTTTAACAAGCATCATAGCAAGAGTCAGCACCCATAAATTATGATTCTGTAAGCGCCACATTATTGAATTTATTTGGTATGACACGTGACACAATACTATATAAAAAGAGATTCTCAATAAATCATAGAATTTTCAGGTTAGGAAACAATGCTGGATATTACCTATTCCAAATCTCCTTATTTCAAACATGAGGTAACTATGGCCAGAGACAATAAAAATGGGCTCTATGTCATATGGCTGTCTCATAGTGACAGAGCCAGGTATAGAACCCAAATTTCCAAAATCTTTGTCTTTCTACTATATGACTCATAGTTATATACATATGTGCGAAACGAAATGGGGTCGTTGAAATTGAGCAGTAAGCCAACCAGTATTCTTATTTTCTTCTATTAGTTTATTCTTTCCTATTTATCCATATCTTTATTTTTGTCTTTTTTTTTTAGCCTTCTCAAAATTACATGTCATTTTAGGAAGTGGAACAGAAATTTATTTTTATCGTGTTAATTTTTAAAGCCATTAAAAAGGAGGAAGTTTCAAACCTGAAATTAATACTATTTTCACCTATCTCCTCTAACAGAAACCACCTCTGAGCTCTAAATGCTTTTGTTTCTTACCAGTAACCCACTGAGAACAACCCAGTCCAAGAAATATTTACCCAATTCTACCCAAAGGAAATGAAAGGTGAATGAGTTGGGAGTGGATGATATAGAAGCTGAATTGTAAAGAAGCACTCAGAATTAAAATCCATACTTAAGGGATGAAAAAAATAAACCTGTAAGAACAGATTATTTTTTAACTCCTCAAGTCCCTTAGCCCAATTTTGAGTTGAATTTTCTCCAGGGATCTCAAAGCAGAAACAATACCATGGGTATGAAAAAAATTAGATCATGACACTAAGAAAAAAAGCTAAAGAAAAATTGCAATCCAGGCAATTTATCCAATTTATCCAGGCAATTCAAATCCAATTTTATACCCTGATTATATTTGTCCAGTCTTTGCAATACGTACAGGTAGCATTTAAGAAAATTGACTGTTTTCATTGACATTGGTTTCGACAATGACTATGTCACTTAGCCGGTTCTAGCATATTGAGAAACTGATCCTGCCTTAGGTTGGGAAGATTAAATGGCATAGCACAGGTAACCGTTTAGTAAAGCAGCATACATTTAAGCACATATTAAAACTCCTTTGTGTCCTATGCCTCTCCACAGGTGAAGTAACATGCCACAGGTCTCACTCAGGAAACTGAGACAACCAGGTTTCTCTTCTATGGGGCCAGAGAGTTGAGACATTTAGAACTGTCCAAAACCGTATTCTCAAAGGACTTTGGGTGGTGGGGGGCGGGCAAGGGAACGGCCGCTAGTACATCTGAGGTGTCGATCACATAACCCCACCAACGCTGCCCGCCTCCTCCATCTTGTCCCCTACCGAAGCAAGCCAGAACTACACTTCCCAGAGTTCCTCGGGCTGCTTCCTGTGCAGCACACCAAAGCCTTGCTTTCCGGCAGCATCTTTTACGTCAGTTCGATTCCAAGGCTCCTACCCTTGAGGTTGAATTCCTGAATATGGGTTCTTTCAAGTCGCAGCCTCTTGAGCCAGACAAGGTCGCCGTACCTCCTGAAGCCGCGTCTTCCGCCAACCCTGCACCCGTCGATAAACCCAGAGCCCAGACCTCTCCAGAGCAACCCCCCATATTTAGTAACTGCTGGAGCTGTCGCGTGCTCTCCGGGTCGGGGTTGATAGGGGCCGGCGGGTATGTGTACTGGGTGGCACGGAAGCCCCTGAAGCTGGGATACCCCCCGAGTCCAGGGACTATTACGCAGATGGTCATCGGCATCAGTGAGAGTCGGGACAGGGCCCTTGGGGGAGGGAGGGGGGAGGGCACAGTGGGGCGCAGCCACGTGGGCGGGGTTGGTTCCCCGGGGCTGGTCACCTGGTGGGAGCCTCTCCGAGCCAGAAGCGGGGGTGGTGAGAAAAGGTTGGGACGCTGTTTTTTAAAACCAGTATTTTTTTTAGCATTCTTATTAGCCTCAGTCTTTTTAATCCTATCAATTGCTGTTAAGAGAGAATGGTTCCATACGAACTAAGACACAGAGAAATAAGAAATTACCTGTTCAAAGTCAGACGCCCAGGATGTGAGACAACTAGCCTTTCATCCTAGGTTTATCGGCCATCATGAAAGCCCATGTTTTCTCCAGGTGCTAGGGAAAGCCTGAGAAAGGGCGCATAACTTAGAACGTGAGGTTTGAAGTCAGATTGTAGAGGTGGGTTCAAAGCCTACATGCTATGCATGCCACTGGACATAGTGGCCCGCAGTCCTTATCTGTAGCGATGGTCAAGATGTCTTCAGTAAAATGTAGTGATTCTTTTAGGTTTTCTATTATGTGAATAGAATTTTAGGTTTTCAGATATCTTACCTTTATAATTAGTTTGCCCACATCAATTAAGTTATTTAAGTTTCTTTCTAGCTTGGGGAAGTAATGGGATTTTTTTCCTTAAGTTCATTTTTTAAAGCACCTTGGTAAACTATAATGCGATATACACATAAGGTACTGTTGTTTCTTTACTAGGCATTGCTTGCTGGGGTGTGGTCATCCTGTCAGACCCAAAAGGAAAGGCCTTCCGCGTTGGTTGATAACACTACCAGTGAATTTGTCCTCTTCTGTCCCTGCCCCCATGACACACAGAGCAAGCATGGGGCTTTTGGATATTCCGGACACACAGATGTTGACGTACTTCAGTTCTACGGATTCTGCAAGACTGAAAAGACAAACATTGGTTGGCATTCTTTGGACATGAGTATCTGTGGCCACCTTCTCAGGCTCCACAAGGACCAATAAATTTCTCAAAGAACAGAACAGGTTCTGTGTCTTACCTGAGGAAGGAGAGTAGGAAAAAAAAAAAAAAGATAAACCAAATAGAAAAAATAAACTAAAGTTCTTTTTACTTCTCCCATTACAAGTCAATACTTGTTTATTAACCTAACCCTGGATAGGCCTCACGCAGTATGCAGAATATGTAAAACTATCTGTGTATGCTAATGCTTCCCAAGGCGTGGCCAAATCCATCGCTTTATAACAGTTTCACAGCTACTCTAAGTAGTTTTTTCTTTGGTAAGTGAACCTTAAAAAAGAGCATCCTAGTGATTTGCATTGGGTCATGAGCTAGTCAGTGATGGAGCTAGGACTTGTTCTTGTCAAGCCTAGAACAAGAGGCTTTGTTCTAGGCTTTCAGAACTAGGATGGTTCCAAAGAGGCAAGAATTACCTTTATGAACCAATCAAGAATAAACACACAATAATAGATTTAAATGCTAAAATATGTGAGAGAAATTCAATGCCTTTTGTAATTTTATATAAGTAAATATATATGTATATATATTCTTCCATAGGCACTAGAAATATTCCTGAGATAAAATTGAGATGTCTGTGAGATAAGGACTTCAAATTAGGCAGTTCACATCTAAGAGAAGTCTGCTGCTTACTACTTTTTTTCTTTCTGATATACCATGGCTTCTCTATAAAATTATATGTAGCTATATTTCAGAGCAGAAGCTACTCTTGAATTCACCTGCCAAGCCCAGTGTAAGTGTTGAATAATACACAGAGCAGGTACCTTTAGGGCTGTTACTTTTTCTAGCATGATGTAGAAGTGCCCACGCCTGTTAACCCTCACAAATGACAAGAAGACTCGCATTGTCTGCATCAGAGTTCATGGTGTGGTGGTGCTATATATTATCTATTGAACTGAGAAAGACGCAGCACAGACAGCAAGGTATTTATGTGAAGTATACGGTTCAGTTGTGTGTTGTTAATATAGAAATGTTAGATTGGAGGGGACCGCAGAGGCCCCAAAGCAGGATACCTCCTTGAGGGCCAATGATCCATGACCATTTGTCCCCTAAAATACCAGCAAAGATAAGGTACTCCTGTAGAAGGCAAGCCGTTCTGATGGACAGCTACAGTCTGGGCACTTTCTTAGATTAAACCAAAACTATGGCTCTAATTTGTTTACTTGACCTACTGGATGAATAGAATAACTCAAACTTACATACAGAGTGAGGCAAGAGTAGACTTATAGATGTGAGTATGTGGAACACAAAGTTTGGTCATATTTATTATTATTTGTATTGTAACCATAAACCTACTTTTGCTCACCTCTGTAATTTTAACCTCTCAGAATTTGCACCACAAGGAAATGAGGTTTTTCCCAATAAACTTGCCTACTTACCGTATATATCAAGGTATAGATGGTTCTTCCCAACTTGGGACCATTTAACTACGTGAGCAAAATATTCTATAATGTCTATAGGCAGTTATGTGGGAACAACTACCTCTCCCACCTCTCCCTCCCAGTAAGTTAGAATTTGTAGTTAAAAGCTGTTTTTCTTTTCAAGTGTATTGTAGAATTTGATTTCTGTCAGTGCTAAGTCAGAGATCCTATTTGTTTTAGGGATGACTTAAGAGAAAAAAGATACCGCCTTAGTCCTGTAGGGGGCGTGCACGTAGTGCCCCTGTTCCACTTTGTTGAGGCTGAAGTGGGGCAAGCAGGATGAACAGGCCGAAGAACCAGAGGGTTCTTACTCAGCAATGTAAAAACACCAGCTTAATTATGATTTATGGGCTTTAGACTCAAGAGCATGGAAATGGGTTTATAAAGACTCATAATTAGCCCTGGCTGGTGTAGCTCAGTGGATTGAGCATGGGCCTGCGAATCACAGGATCGCGGTTCGATTCCCAGCCAGGGCACATGCCTGGGTTGCAGGCCAGTTCCCAGCAGGGGACACACTAGAGGCAACCATACATTGATATTTCTCTCCCTCTCTCCTTCCCTTCCCCTCTATAGATAAATAAATAAAAATTTAAAAAAAAAGACTCATAATTACCTTTAGCAAAGAGGGAGAGGAGAGAAAAAGTACAAAAATGGATCATTTAAAGTGGACTTAAAGTTTTCCTTGAAAAGACCAAAATACACATATACGTGTGAACATTGACATTTTTCACGATGTCCAAGACACCTGTTAGCTCAACCTTTACATAGTATAAATATAGGTATCTCAAGAGGATCAAGAAAAGCATTGTACCTCTGTTTCTTTTGTGTATTACACTGAGTAGTCTGGAATCCTCTGACTAGCTAATATGTCTGAACATATTAAAGGACCCAAGTACAGATTGATCAACAGGATCTTGCTGTGTGCTGAGGGTAGAGGTGACAGGTCTCATTTTCCCTAGGCCAATTGCTGAAACAGCTGTTGTAGGCAGCACCAGAGTGTTCTAAATACAGAGCAATCTAAAAAGTTACGGAATTTCACCTGGCTGAGACCAACAGCAGAGACAGCTGTTTCTGGTGGCCCTAGAGGTTAGGCATCCCAGCCATGATTTATAGTTCAACTCCACCCTCAGTTCAGCATTTGCTCCTCACTCCTTTTATCACTCCTTCCTCAGCCTGGCTGTATCTGAATTAAGGGCCTCTTGAATGAAGCCAGTTGATTTGACAACATAAAACATGTCGCTCCTAAATTAAATATATGTTCAGGGCAAGCATATGTTCAAGCACCGCCTCAAACCAGCCTTGGCCTCAGCTGATTTATTGTTGGGACTACACTGATCAAACAGACACTTCACAAATCTTAAAGTTAGGAACAGTAAGCAATTTTGAGTTGAAAACTTTTTTTTTTAGTGATGGATAAATCCTTCCCTTGACTCAATGACTATATAGGTATTACGGGCACAGAGTTTGACAGTGAAAGACCCATAATTTCACATCATTCAGAGGTATCCAAAGAGCATCCAGAGAAAATATGTCACTCTTCCAAATGCATGTCCAAATCATTTGCCTTAGAGATATTCACTCGTTCAAAGGTAAATAGAGTGTAGAGAAATAGCCAAAGGGCAAAAGTGAAATGCAGCAATGCCACCAAAGTCACTGCTCAGCCCTGTGACTGAATTTGCACGAGCTTCAGAAATGTGGTTGGGAGAATTCCCATGATGGCCCCCAACATTCCCAGACCTCTGGTGTACACACACTTTCTCCCAGTTATTTAATCAAATACCATTTTAGGTGTGCCATGAAGGAATTTTGCAGATGTAATTAATGTCCTAGAACAACTGACCTTAAGATAGGGAGATTATCCAGATAGGCCAATCACCTGAGCCCAGTTAATATTGGCCTAGAGGTCAGACACCTGAGAAGTCAGAGATTAGAAGAGGAATTCAATGCCTAAAAAGTCCATCCCAGGATTGGTAGAAAACAAACATCTATGTTGTGAACAGCCTGTGGGGGTCATGTCATTAGGAACTGCCAGCAGCCTGGAGTTGCTGAGCGTGATAACCAGACAACTACTAAAAGGGAAATGAAGAAACGAGGAGCTCAAGTCCACAACTGCAAGAAAATGAATTCTGCCAACAACCCCTGAGCTTGGAAGAGGGCCCTATGAGAACCAAGAACTACAGCTCCAGCCAACACCCTGCTTTCTGCCCAGTGAGACGCTAAGTAAAGGATCTGCCATTATGCTGTGAAACTGAGAGATAATAAATTTCTGTTCAGTTGCCAAGTTAGCAGTAATTTTTTTACACACCAACAGAAAACTAATAACAAGGAATGTTTTGCAGAATCATAGTCATAATAGGTGGCACTCCAGACCAAGTGCACACCCCCATCCTGGGCATGCTGGAAGTAGTAGGAAGGGGCCATCCGAACAGCATGTGTCTTCACTTGGTCTTTCATTGGTGGTTTCCTTAGTTTTTATTGTTTTAGAAAAATTGTTCCCTGCTGATTTTTTTTTAAAAGTTACAGCACCCTTTTTATGTGCTAGGCATTATGCTGAGTGCTTTGCAGGAATTGTTTAATCCTTGGCAACCCTGTTCTACAGATAACTGAGGCCTGGAACAAGTAAATTTTCCCAAGGCCTCAAGGGGTAAACCAGTAGGGGCTTGGAGAATAGTATCAATTGGGAATTGGGAATTTCTGTTGCTCTAGTCATTTTTTGTTAGCATCCCTTCTCAAAGTGTTCAGGTATCAAAATTAGAAATTTTGAATCCTGATTTTCAATTTTTTCCTCAGTTATCCTTTAACATGTATCATTAATCTCTTGATTTCCTTTTTTTAAATAATTGAGGTTATATCATTTATCACTCTGACAGTAATTTACATATTAATCCAGAACAAGAGCTTCTCCCTGAGTGGGCACACATTGCCTGTCTGCACACAGCAGCATCACAACTTGTCCCAGATGAACTTTTCTTTCTTCAGCCTACCTCTCCTCCTCTATTTCCTGTTCATAGCATTTTTATCTCATCAGCTGGCCAAGCCAGGAACTATGGCATTATCTATGACTCTCTTTACTCTCATTCTTTACTTGTGATCTTTTAACATCCCTTTAGATAACCAATAAAGTATTAATATCCAAAGTATGTAAAGAACTCATACAACCTAACACGAAAAAACAACAACAATCCAATTAAAAAATGAGCCAGGGACCTGAATAGACATTTTTCCAAAGAGGACATACAGATGGCCAATGGACATATGAAAAGATGCTCATTGTCATTAATCATAAGCAAAATACAAATTAAAAACATAAGATATCTCACACCTGCCAAAATGGCTAATAATAAATCCACAAACTAAGTGTTGGTGAGGATGTGGAGAAAAGGGAATTTGTATTCAGTGTTGGTGGAAATGCAGGCTGGTACAACTGCTACAGAAAACAGTGTGGAGGTTTCTCAAAAAGTTAAAAATAGAACTGCCTTGTGACCCAACAATTCCACTTCTGGGTATTTATCTGAAAAAAAATCTAAAACATTAACTTGAAAAAACATATGTACCCTTACATTTATTGCATCACTATTTACAATAGCCAAGATAAGGAAGCAACCTAAGTGTGCCTTGATTGCCACCTGGATAGAGAAGGTGTGGTACATAATATATTCGGTGGAACATTACTTGGCCATAAAAAATGAATTTTACCATTTGCAACAATATGGATGGACCTATAGGGTATCGTGCAAAGTGAAATAAGTCAACAGGGAAGAACAAATACCATATGATTTCACTTCTGTAAAGAATCTAAAGATCAAAATAAACAAAACAGAAACAGACCCATGGATACAGAAAACAAACTGAAGGCTGCTAGATAAAAGGGGTGTTGCAAAGATGGGTGGAAAAGTGAAGAGATTAAGAAGTACAAATTGGTAGGCACCAAATAGTCACAGGGATGTCAAGTATAGCACAGGGAATATGGTCAACAATATTAGAATAATTATGTATGGTGCCAGGTAGATCCTAGACTTACTGAGGGTAATCATTTCATAAATTATATAAATGTTTATCTACTATATTGTACACATGAAACAATTATAAAATAATACTGAGTGACAACTAATTGAAATATTTTTAAAAACTTTAAATTTCAGAACTGGTGTGGTTCGCCCTGACTGATGTGTGTACAGCAGGTATCAGCTTTAGTGTAATGGGAGGAACATCTGACTGAAGCCATGACACCCAGGTTCTAACCTCAGTTCTGCCACCAGCTCCTAATATGCTCTGGAGCAAGTCACTTAACCTTTTAGAAAATAAATATTACCCTCTGTAAAGTCAGAAGATCAGACTACGGAATTTCTAAATGCCTTTTCAGCACAAAGATTCTCTCTTCGTGTAAAGGAGATGCACTCTCTGATGCCAAAGGACAGAGATGGTAGTGGGGAACTGAGAGAAAACTGAAAACACAATCCCTGCAGTGATCACGTGAAGCTGACACAGACCAGATCGTTGCACCTGCAGGTTCACTCCTGGCATCTTGAAGCTGCAAATGCCTGATGCTTCACAGGCATTTAGCAACACTTCACCACAATTAATACACCTGGCTGAACAGACAATTCTACAGGGGCGGCTAAATAGGGCTCCTTCCTGACCCTCTCATGATCGGATTATGCCCTGAAGCATGAAATGTGGCTCCCCTTTCCCAGCCTGCATAACTGCCCAGGCACTCAAAAGAAATAGGGGAAGTCCAGGAAGCTGGTGGTGATAGTGGTGCTGTGTACGTGTGTGTGTTCTCCTTTGGTTCCCTAAGAATCCAAATGGGAAAATCCCTCCTTCAATTTTACCCTCCATTATACTGGTTTAGTGATATGAATTAAACATGTTAAGTTATGCAGACTGTGTCTATAATAACGATAAGCCTCAGCAAAGAAAAAGATGCCACCAGCAAACAGGCAAAGCAGACCAATCAAAACATGCACATTCTGGCCTGTACCTGAAGGTACCCACCTAATGCTTAGTGGACATAACACAGCTCAAAAGGTGACTTCATCACTATAATGGTCAACTACAGAAATAGCCTCGGACCAGGAGCCAGCACGGGTGAAAGCCCTAGATTCTGGCCTTGTCATCACCAAAAAGGTTTCAAACAAAAGAAACTGGGTCCCATTTCCTTCAGGGGAATTACCGTTTTCAGGTACTTCAGTTGCACTGTAGTAAGATTCAGTTCCATGTGCATTTATCAGCCTTTTTTAAAATTTTCTTTTTCCTTAATATATTCTATTGATTATGCCATTACAGTTGTCCTATTCCCCCCTTCATTCTCCTCCATCCTGCACACCTCCTCCCACCCACCTTCCCCTTTTAGTTCATGTCCATGTGTCATAAGTTCCCTAGCTTCTCCATTTCCCATACTATTCTTGCCCTCACCCTATTTTCTCCCCACCATCTATGCTACTTATTCTCTGTACCTTCTCCCCCCATCTCCTCCTCCCACTCCCCTGTTGCTAACCTCCCATGTGATCTCCATTTCTGTGGCTCTGCTCCTATTTTAGGTGTCCGCTTAGTTTGCTTTTGTTTTAGGTGTGAGTGTTAGTAACTGTGAGTTTTCTGTCCATTCACTGTTCACATTTTTTAACTCCTTTTTCTTAGATAAGTCCCTTTAACATTTCATATAATAAGGGCTTGGTGATGATGAACTCCTTCAACTTGACGTCATCTGAGAAGCGTTTTATCTGCTTTTCCATTCTAAATGAAAGCTTTGCTGGATAAAGCAATCTTGGATGTAGGTCCTTGCTTTTCATGACTTGGAATACTTCTTTCCAGCCCCTTCTTGCCCGTAAGGTCTCTTTTGAGAAATCCACTGACAGTCTGATGGGCGCTCCTTTGTAGGTGGCTGTCCCCTTATCTCTTGCTGCTTCTAGAATTCTCTTCTTCATTTTAGTCTTGGATAATATAATTATGATTTGCCTTGGTGTGTTCCTCCTTGGGTCCACCTTCTTTGGGACTCTCTGAGCTTCCTAGATTTCCTGGAAGTCTATTTCCTTTGCTAGATTTGGGAAGTTCTCCTTTATTATTTGTTCAAATAAGTTTTCCTCTTGTTGCTCTTCCTCTTCCCCTTTTGGTATCCCTATAATTTGGATGTTGGAACATTTAAAGATGTCCTGGAGGTCCCTAAGGCTCTCATCTTTTTTTTGAATTTTTGTTTCTTCCTTCTGATCCACCCCCATCGATGTGAGTCCCAGTTTTCTTTCCATCACTATTAGTTCCCTGTGCACTTTCCTTCATTTCACTTAGTATAGCCTTCATTTTTTTCATCTAATTTGTGACCAAAATCAACTAGTTCTGTGAGCATCCTGATCACCAGTATTTCGAACTGTGTGTCTGATAGGTTGGCTATCTCTTGGTAACTTAGACGTATTGGCTCTGAGGCTTTGATTTGTTCTTCTGACTGAGCCATTTTTGGTCAGCTCACACCTGTTAACATGTGAGGGGCAGAGCCCTAGGTGTTCACCAGGGCAGGGCAACCCAGTTACTGGATTGTAACACTTTATGTGGAGGCGGGGTCAGAGAGGGAACAATAGTGCTAGCTCTGCTCTCCCGGATTTCAGTCCCCTCTGCTGCTTCCCACAAGCCAGCGCCTTTTCAGTTGGTGCTTTTAGGCTTTATTTTCCATCGCTGGGGCCCTGGGTTGCACTGTCTGTCTTGCTGCCCGTTTTTGCTTAGGTGTTTACCAGGGTGGGGCAACCCAGTTGCTGGGTTGTGATGCTGTATGGGGGGTCAGGGTCACAGAGGGAGCAGTTGCACTTGTTTCATGGTCTCTCAGATTTTGGTCCCCTCTGCCATTTCCTACAAGCAAATAGAAACCTTCTGGTGCTGGTTCCTAGGTAGGTGGGCTTGTATATGTTCTAAGACCCTGTGGGTCTCCCCAGCAAACTCTCCTTTGAGGCTGGGAGCCTCTCCAGGGACCTCAACCCCCCAAAGTTTTTCCCATCTGTGCTCTCAGGCTTTATTTCCCATCACTGGGGCCCTGAGTTGCTTGGTCTGTCTCACTGACCATTTTTAAGCCTGCCTGGTTTATCAGCATGTGAATGTGTGTCCGCGGTCAGCCAGCCGGCCTTGCGTGTCTCACTGGGTTTGCTTGATTTGTCCCCGCACCCTGGTCTGCCAACCACTGCCTCTTCCTGCCAGGACCCCTCTCCACTGGCCGCCAACTCCGCCCCTCTTACCAGTCTGAATGAATGGTTCGTTGTTGTTGGACTTCAGTACAGTTCAATTTTCTGTCTGTTCTGGTCGCGTTTTTGTTTCTAAATCTTTGTCCTTAAATGTGGTTGTGCGAGGAGGCACAGTGTCTCCACCTACGCCTCCATCTTGGCCGGACAGCCTTTGTTATATGGCAGGCACTCTGCTAGATGTGCTAGGAATACTGCAGAGTACCTGCTCCAGGAACACGAGAGTCTAGTCAGTGGGAGAAACAGGCATTTTAACACGTGACTGTAATGGAAGGAAGCATTATCCACCAGATACAAAGGAGCAAGGAAATGAGATATTTTAGATCTTATTCAAAAGGCACAGAAATTAAGCCTGGTATCTAACCAGGAGCAAAGCCCAGTCACTAGTGGGGCAGACCTTTGACCTGTGTGCCACCCACCAGGAGAATGAATAAAGCTGCCTGGTATCAAGAGGGAGGATTACCAACACTCACACCTAGGCTTATCATCAAACAGAAACTCGAAACAGGGGAGTCTTAGAGTTCCCAAATTTGGGATTGCTTTAAGCAGCACGCTGTGCAACCAAGCTTAGAACTGTGTGACAGAGAACTGCAAAATGCCCATAAAAACCCCTGACAAGTGAAAGACAGGCAAACTTGGGCGGGGGTGGAAAGAGCTCCCTTCTCCATCCTCACCAGCCCACAAACACCCGTTACTAAAGGAGCAAACAAACACATTTGGCACATGTTGGCAGCACCAGCAAAATCATGAAAACATGGTCCTTTGTCAGCTGCACAAACCCATTTCCTTTGCTGTATACTTATTGGGCCTGGCAGAGAGAGGTAAACTCCTGGAATAGATTTTACCATGGCAGAACATGGGGATGCTGTAAATTTTGGCAATATTTGTTTTAGATGAAAAAATTCACACTAACCACATCTGTAGGGAGTTTTCAATTGGCAAGGCACTCTCATTCATTTCTATAGCTGTCTCTACAGCCACCCAAGAGAATGGCCGGGGCATCCCCCACAGTTCCCAGTTTAGAGAGGAAGGGATGAAGGTGGTTTCGGGTGGTTGAAGGACTACGCGGTGCCCAGTGAGAAGCTGACAATACTGTGAGCTCAGGCCTTTCGCACCTTTGCAGAATGCTCCTTTCACACTGGTTTGCAAAGAATTCAAGGAGATGTGTCTATTCTAAACTAGCCTCTGGGTAGAAAGCGGTTTAGGTTGAACCTTTCCTAAAGCAAAAAAAAAAAAAAAGGATTTGCCTCCGTCAGAGGGAGGTGCATCAACCAGTGTTTGGAAGCCTGAGATTCCGAGGGACTAGGACAAGGCAGGCAAAGGCTGTTAGCATCGGCCAGTTGGAAGCTGTCTGCCTCTAGACAGGCTACCTTCTCTGAACCTCAGCTTCCTAATTTGTAAAATGTGAATAGTCATAGCCACCAGGTTATGTAGGGCCAGACGTGTCTTCAACAGCGCTGTGATGTACTGAACAGCAATGAATGACCATCAATAGTACAGGAGTTACCAGTGTAATTAACGCAGCACCCCTCCTGCCATCTGGTGGAGGACCCACGGTCTGGATATGTGGAAGGGGCTGCGAGGCCAGCTTCTGTGAAACTGGCTGTTTGTGGTCACATTATACCTCACAGGCAGCTGCCAAGAAGACAGAATTGTTAAAAAATTAAAAATCTGCATGTTGCTCAAGGCATGTTTGTGTTTGTAATTTTGGCTCAGTTTGTCCCAATTTTTTACTTTAGAATATTTCACTTAGAAATGTAACTTTAAAATAAGCAGCAAACAAAAAATTAAAAAAGAGAGAAACGACAAACTATCTAGAAAAAAAGTTTTCTTCTGAGGGGGCTCCAGAGTTGGCTCTACAAAAGCGCCAGCTGCTGGTTTCTTTTATTACGAGCTGGTTTAAATATATCCAGGGCTGAGGGGGAGGAGGGCAATTGACAGCAGCTCTGGCTTCCTGCGGAGCCTGATGCTTATTTCACCAAGTCAGCGTGGCACTGACATACTTCTTGACATGAGTTCTAAATGAATCCCCTGCGTTGGATCCTTTCTTCACCATTATTGACACTCTTGCATCCTCATCTGGAAAGCAGGGATGATCTTACCTGTCTTGTTCATCTCACAGCTTCTTCATGCAGATCAAATAAGAGAAGTGATGTGTAAGTCTTTGAAACTGCACATGGTATTGTACCAGGGTTACCTACATCTCCCACCCACTACTTTCTCAAAAAAAAAAAAAAAAAAGCAGTGCACCTCAGGAAATGGAGTTACCTATCTAGAGGCACTGCTAGGTGCTCCAAGCTCTTCAATGCTATTCTGTTTCTGTGCAATATCAGACATTCTCCTATGCACAGTGTAGCTCTTCAAAATAAACACCATGATGCTGATCCTTGAATAAATATCCTGATTTCTTGGAACTCACTTTCTAACAGATAACCTTGTTAAATAAGACATTAGTTCTGAATCCTCTGAATCAAAGGTTCAACCATCAGGTCTGCTCCTTCTTTCTACAATAGTTCACATATTGTTCTACAATTCCTCTTCCCTTTCCTCTAACCTTTAACTTGAAATATAGCAGCTCCTTCCATGGGGATTCTGTTCAGAGCCCCGGCCGTCGAGGAGCACAGCCACCACTTTTCTTAATGAATGGACTGAAACGGAGCATCTCACCTGGGCTCCGTTGGCCCTGTGGTCCAGGTGCACCTTGCTGACATTTTACTTACTCTGTAAAGCCTTGTGTGACCTTAAGATCAGTTAAGGTTGATATCATTTCTCAAACTCACACTTTATATAAAATTTTGCATATATTTTAGGATATATATTTTTAAAATTAAAATAATACTCAAATATGCCATTTTCTACCAAGTCTGTTTTGTTTTAATAAGACATCTAGATATAGCCATTGTACAACAAGGATGGAGGTGGAAGTTTAGGCTTCAAGTCTGACTGAGGTCTGCCACAGTGATCAGATAAGTCAGTAATAATGGTTCTCAAATTTACATCTCTAAACCCCAAATCTTCCTGTCCTCGGGACTCATATGCCTTTTGACATCTTTGGAGACTGACAGATACCTAATTTAACCTGTCCAAAACCCAAATCAGGAAACTGAATGTCTCCTCTCACTTCCCAAGTCGGTTTCATCTCTTTGTCTTCAGTTTAAGAAATAGCATCTACATTTTCCCAGGATGTCAGATTACAAACCTTGGAATCATCTTGGACTCTCTTTCTTATACTCCACACATGTTAAGTTAATCAAACAAGAAGGCCATTTGAATGATGAGACTCTAAAGTTGTGGCAGCCCAGATAAGCAAACCAAAATGGAAGCCTCTAAATGCTTCCAGGTTACCAAACCAAAACACTAATGATAACCAATCACAATCAACTAGGCTTTAAGCTATGGTCAGTCAAGTAATTTCCTTTCTTGGCTTCCATACTTTCTCTGTGTCAATCTTGCCCCTGCCTCCTGTCCAGGAGCACTCCTAATGGTTTCCCAATTCAAATAAATTAAGATAAATTCAAACAAATTTTACACAAATGAACTCAAAATTTTCTCACACACCCAACTTCTCAGAAAATCCTGTTAGTTCTACATTCAAAACATGCCTAAAATCTGACCCTATATCACCATCTCTCACCCTGCTTCAAGTCACCCCTGCCCCCCGCAGTTGTTACCAGGACTATTATAACTCTCTCCTGGGTGTATTTGTTTGTTGTTGTTTTTTATTTTTTGGTCTCCTGCCTTGCCCCCTCCCACCCCAATTTCACTCCACACAGCAGCCAGAATGACTAATTCAAATGGAAATTGAATCTTGATATCCTCTTTTTTAAAACTTACCAATGACCAATCTTTTGCTACCATACCTAGAAGAGATTCTAAGCTTCTTGACCTTGAGGCCTTCCACAGCAGAACGGTAGACACTTGTGAGATCTCATTTCCCACAGTTCCGTCTTACAGAGTTCCAATTACACTTCTTGCTGCCTCTCAGACATCCTCTCACCTCCGTGTCTGTGCACTTACTGTTCCCTCTGCTTGGAACTCCTCCCCCAAGATACCGCACAGCTTATCCCTCACGTCAGTCAGGTGTCTGCTCAAACCCCCTCAGTGTTTCCATCACACCCAGAAGAGCTCTTGATCCTACTGCCTTTGCTTTCTCTTCCCAGCACCCATCACTACCTGACATTCTGCTCAAACACCTGCCCATACTTCTCTACACCTCAGTGGAATGATGTTATGAGAACAGGAACTTAAGAGTGTTTTGTTTACAACTTTAGTCCCAAGACCTAGAACAGTGACAGCTATTCAGTGGAAGTTAAATAAATAATTGTAAATGAATAAAGGTGTGCAGGCTCCGTGCCTATTTCCCACCCCTCACAACTCCCCCCACAAAATAAAGTTTTAAGCCAGATAACCAATAAGATCAGTGCTAGCTTTAAAAGCCCACAATTCCTTGCTTTATTTTTTTCAGCTTATAATTTTGCTTTATTACACACAGAAAAACAACTATGGCAAAAAAAAAAAGCAAATGAGGCAATGAGCTGAACCCAATAGCATCTTTACCATAACTTTAAAGGCTTTGCTTTTAAATTCTCTTCTGATTAAGGTTCTCATTTCCTAGACTCTACATATCCATGGAAAGTCAATTAGTTGTAACTAATGCCATAGGTGCAAAGAATTGATTTGTCAGATAAAGTAAACTGAGACCCTGGTGAGGTCTGGAGGCTCAGAACCAGCCTTTCTACCTCCAGAAAGCTCCACACAAGTGGCCACATGGGCATGGGCACCCCTACATTGTTCTCTCTGAGGTCCTAGTTTGTAGGTACTGCCAGGCAGTGTATTATAACCAAATGAGTAATCTTATCCTGATTACCTGTTCCAACACATTCTGTGCATGCAGACAGATAATAAATTATCTGAGCTTCATCTATTGAATGCATTGATTGAAATAATGAAATAGCTTCATGCAGAAATTGATCTGTGTGTTTAAAGTAGAGAAACAGATGAACCTCTTTCATAATGTTTATGACTGCAAGTCCGTTTTGGCTTCCATTCAACATGAAGAAGACTGAAGTTAATTTAGAGTAACCCCAGTACTATTCTTTACTAATAGATAAGAGGTACAGTTTATTTAAAAAAAAACATCCTTACTCTCAGTCAAACTCAGAAAAAATACAGAGGATATACCAATTGTTCTCTATTTTGAGACACAACTTCCATCCCATAATCACCCATAGGGGTTAGAGTTTGGGCATGGCTTCTCGCCTCTCAGAATTCTCTCCCATTTTTACCCTTTTAGACACTAGGAAGTCACACCCCTTTCTCAATGACTAAAGTCTATTTGCCCCCTCTGCATTTCTCTCCCTGGGCCTTCCTCCTCTTCCCAAGTCTCTGGCACAAGTTAACAATTACTTGTGGGTAGGGGTGTCATTTATATAGGTTATTGCCAGCGAAGAATTGGTAAGACCGTGGAATAGTTTTTTTTTTCTCATTTGATCTGTACTACCACTTTCTCCTATTTCTATCCTGATTTTTATGTGTCTAATCTCCATGAATGAGGAAGAATGGGAGACAGAAATCATTATGCCTCATTATAATTGGCAAAATAAGATGGAGGAGGTTTTGGGAGAGACTTGCTCGTGAGATGGATTTTAGGGACAACACATACACATACCAGGGCACTGCACCACAGTGACAAAAAGGAAGCTGCAGAAGCAAAAAGACAAAGCTTCAGAACATAGCCTTCTCTTCTTCACACTACGAACTACAGTAGTACGCCGATACATGCTGTACCTTAGCTCAGAGTCTCACCTAAATATTCCAGAGGTCTGGTTCTAGTTGGGCAAGTTATAAGCGAGAGAGATGAAGAACAAATGAAAGGGTTAGATGAGCTTTTTACTGGCAGCTCTGTTGAGAAAATGACAACCAACCTTAAACCTCAGGTTCACGAGGCCTATTTCTGCAAAATGAAGAAAATCCACCAACGCATCTGAGCACCTGAAATTAGAATGTGCAAACCATTGTGCTCAGCATTCCAAGTGCAGCCCTGAAATATAATGTCAGCCAGAGTGGGGTGCCACAAAATGGGAAGTCAAAAGGCTGAGAGAGTTGTCAATGGGAGGCTCATTACAAACTCTGATGTGCTCCTTGGCATTTACCCTGACAATCTGAGGCTATGACATTAACGTGCAGCTCTTTACATGAGTCTGAGTCTTGCTGCTTCCCCAGAAAGAAAGGTGAGGTGGGGGCAGGGTGGGGGCATTAAAATATTTAAATTTCTTCTGCAGCTTCACTAAAGGCCCAGAAATAGTTTTAGATCTACAGGAAGGATATCATCAAAAATAAAAGTGTAAGACTTTTTTTTATTTCATCACATATTTGTAATGATTAATGATGTCATTATTTCAGATACTTTTCAAATAAATACGCATACGCATCTTAAAAATACTTCAATGACTAAAGGTGAATGATTTCCTAATGTAACTGAGGGTTATTACATTTCAAGAAGAGAAAGAGAAAATAATAGCCTTTCTGTTTTTTACAAAGCAATTCAAAGGTCTTTTCCAATTGATAAGAGCAACTCCGAAATATGCACCTAAATGTGTGTCTGTGTCCAGGGTTTAGACTGCTTTTTGACAACACATGACATAAATCCTGGTTAGGGAATAATTGTCTGGGACGGTGCCGAGTTACTAGGTCATTTAAATCGATGCTGTGTGGTATTGCGCACTTAAAATTATTTATACTGCTCTTATCCCAGCTACAATCTGTTTTCTCCCACTAATGCAGTGAAGAACAGTTTACTCCAGAATACCAAAGTCCTTCTGATTTCATTTTTGCTCCACATCTGCTGCTGTGAGTGCCAGTCCTAGAAATAAAACCAAATAAACACATGGAAGCTTTGGGAAAAGTAGGTTTTAGAGTAAACATCAACAAAAATTTTAAAGTTCTGTTTCTGACACTTCGTTCTAATTAACTTTAATAGCTGGTTGCAGTTGTTCTTTTGAGAGGTTTAGAGTTCTTTTCTTTCTTCCTTCCTTCACTCTCCCCACTCCTTTTTAGGGACACATCTGCCCCTGTGGACCGAGGCAGGGGGTGCGCCTCTTACAGGTTTCACTCAGAGGTTGCGGTCTGAGGCTTATGTTATTTGCACAGTTGAAGTCACGGCTGTTTGTGAAAATGAGAGAGTTCTGATGCTCAGAACTAAAACAATGAGCAAACCCTAGAGAAGATATCAATAAACAGAGTTTTGTTTAAATCACAGCTGTTTTCCTCACATAAAGATCCTAGTTCATGAATCCTCTCAGGGAAAATCTGCACAAGTTCTGCATTCACTGCAGAACCTTTACTTCTGCACGTCCACACCACCTTGGTCTTCGTAGTCCCCTGGCTTTCTTCGTTCTGTTCTTGTGGCCCTTTTGCTGCTTTGTTGCGGTCTTTTTTTTTCTCACACAGGCCATGTGTAACCCAAGTTTTATTTTGGGTTCGTTTTTCTTTGTGGGATCTAAGGAATTATAAGTCACGCCAGAGCCAGCTGTCTTGTCACCACCAGCATGGGTTCTGACTCCAAGGACAAAGATGACACCTGGTGTGGTCTTATTACTTCCAGGCTACTTTTTCCTGAGTTTCTGACCTAGCTAGGCACTGTTGCCTCCCCAGGGGGACACTGGTTTCTGAAGTCCTCTGCAGGTCAGGAACTTCCTGGTCTGGAGAGTCACTGTGCTCATTATAGCACCGATCGTAAGCAGCAGGGCGGAAAGACCCACTGTTGTTTTTTATTAAACCTTTACATTACTTATATCCACCTTAAAAGCTGTGGGAAGTTCTTAGTTGTTGTTTTTTATTTTGTTTTTACAAAAAAAGCAGGGTTGGTCAGACATGAATTGAGAAATCAGACACTGTGAGTTGTGGGTAACTAATAAAAAATCAAATAACTCCCCATTATTGTAAGCTAAGATCTGAGATGCACTTCTGGCTCTTATGGGATTTTGGAGTTGATACTTAGGAGTTGTAAACATGCTGAAGATCAGACACGGACAACCCCATTAGCCTCCCAGAGCTTGTGTTATCATGAAGGACCAGGAGTCTTTCAGCAGCAGCTCCTGGCCACCTATCCCGCCACTTCTTTTCTTCTAACATTTCAACTTTATTCATGTGTCTAGCACTCAGGAAGGAAATATTGAATATTCTAAAACAAACAAATGAGTGAAAAAAGAAAAACAAGATGAACTCATTCTTCTTGACAGTGATTGGTGTGTTTGTGGGCATGTGAGCCTGTAATTCCAGCCCATGAGATTAGTCAACTTGCTGAGAATTTCCTGAGAGATTTCCTCAGTATTAAAATAGAAATATAGGAAGGGATCACCCCACTTCTTCTTTTGGGTGTTGGGTCTGTAGTTGATTTCTTCCATTTCTGTAGCCATCCTTCTTGTGGTCACGGAGTGAACCAGTGTCAGAACAAGCCAACAAGCTGGAGACAGCGCAGCAGAGACTGAAAGCCTGTGTCCTTGATGCCCCTGCTAGCCCAGTGATGAGTCTTTGTAAGGAAAGTGATTAGTGTGCATATCATTAGCTCCTTTCCCAGCATCCCAAACCCATCCACGAATGACTTCTGGCCAGTTTCTCTGCAGAGGAAGATATGTCCGAAGGAGAATCACACCACTCCCCTCGCTGGTAAGACACTGAGGGTAAAAGGCAGATCCATTGAAAGCCCCAGATGCAGAGGACGAACAGGGCTAGGCTGAAGAGTGTATTCCCCACTGGCAGGGTAGTCTGCTGGAACTGGAAGCAGGGGAGCAGGACCCAACTGAGCTCCTAGGGTTAGAAAGTTGGGAGCAGAAAACCACAGCATCTGGAGAGCTGTTTCCTATTTTTTTTTCCTTCAGTATGCGGTCTGGCATTAGCAATAGTGTCAGGGCCAAATTACTGCAAACTTGAAGAGCAAGAAAGAGGATGAGGCTGTCTAGGAGCTGCATGAGAGCACATGTGGGGTACCTCCCAGGGCTCCCTGGATGTTTCAGGAGGAATTTGAGGATGGGGTTGCTGAATGTCCAGGCAGAGGGCTATTCTTTTGTTACTTTATTATATCCCCAGACAATTGTGACAAGGGAAAACACGGGTACTCTCATCAAGGCAAGGGTCACTTGCATTTGGGTAGAAATAAGCAACTGATGCACGGAGAAAAATTCCTTAATAGCTACCTTGCCCAAATGGCTTTGTTTAATGGTACACCAGAGAGTTCTTGTTGCTGTTTTAATTGAGTTCATTAGTGTTGCCTACTCATGACAAAATGAATAAATACATTCTTCAGTAAGACTGGTCACCCATTTGAGATCTTATACAACTTAAGTTTTCAAAGCATTCTTTCTGAAACATTTGTGTATGTAAGACTCACCTAGGATCCTTGTTTAAATTGCTGAATTCTGGAATCTGTAGATTCTTATTATGAAGGACTGAGGTGGGGCCCAGAAATCTGCATCTAATAAGTCCCAGGTGACTCCAATATAGGTGCTCCGTGGACCACGCTCTAAGGAACTGCCATAGGAATTTTGCATTAAAGAACAGATGTTATAAATAAAAACATGTAGCTTTCCCCTCCGAGCAGGCTTTCCATCTGAAATATTGTTTCGGTGTTAGGAATGAAATTGATACTGAATAGTCCTCTTGGGATTTACAAACAGTCCATGAGTTGTGATTCAGCCACCCAAGAGCTATTGTATTGTCATCATTTTTCCTCGTAGAGGTTCCTTAAGCCTCACAGAAGAATTTTTTGTTTGTTTTTAAGAGGAGGGGATGAGAAATATAGAAGACAACACTCACTTCATATTTCCTCCTTCACTGTAAGTGGGAGACAAAGAGGAGGTTAAAAGCCCACCATCCTTGAGACCAAGAAATATTGATTTGTGATTTTTCTGAGAGCAGAGATTGCTATTCATCTTTCACTCCCAGCACCCACCCGTGACAGTGCTCTACCCACTACCTTGCATGTAATAGGAGCTCTCTAAATATCTGTCAAATGTTAGTGGGCTGGGGGCATAGTTTCTGAGCTTATACTAATCCCCAAACAACAACAGATGCACCCTCAATTCTTTGCTTCAAGAGGGAAGAAAAATATTTTGTTTGTTTGCTCAACACTGTGTATAGTGGGTACTACACAACTGTTTGAAAATAACTGAGTGAATGCATTACTTTACACAAATGCTTTATAATCAGCTTTTTCAAGACATGAGTTTCTCAAACTAATTTTCTTTTTTTGGAACAGAATCTTTCCTTCAAGGAAAAATTCATGCAGGACCCCTTCAGAGAAGACAGACAAAATCAAAGTGGAGAGACTGGAAGGCGAAGGCTCCTCTTGTCTGCATCTCCACCATCCTTCAGCAATGAATAATTCCTGAACCAAAGCTCAAAAATATTTGTTTACACAACCTTCACAATGTTTTGTGCAGCTGTCTATACTTCAAGATTTTATACTTTATGGGTTATTAAAAAGCTAACTTCTGTGTGGCGCACCTTCTAACAAAAAGCAGGAAATAATTTTTTTTTCTTACAGGTAAGATATCTTTTAATCTTCAAGTCATAGAATGTACAAACCCTGCACTTTCTTCTTTTATAAAATCTGAAATAAATTATTATATATAATTAGGAAACAGTTATTCTAAATAGTTCTTCTTAACTAATTTTTACAGATCACTCCTCTCATAAATTCTCCTTATTTATAGTAGATTATGTTAGCTATAATTTTTCCTATTTCTAACCACTTTCCCACCAGGTTTCTTCTGGTTCCTTTGGTGAGCCAGTGGAAATAAAAATCACCGCGCCCCCTGACTCTGAGTACACCCACCACCCCACCACCATCACCCTCATCATTTTCATCTCAGAGAAATCAAAACAGAGGACTCATCAGAGGACTCATCTCCCTAACTACAGTGATTGGCTCAGGAGTGACCATGTGACTTGAGATTGACAGAGGGGTACTAGGAGGGAAAGGTCTGATTTCCATTCTACTGCCACACTATCAGTGTGGAAGTTTGGAGATGTCAGTGATCAAGTTGCTCACCAAATGGGAGGAAGCACGGAAGGACAAGGAATGACCTGAAGATGTCATTTGGAACCTCTGGGTCTGCCTACGTCATACACTGTTCCACCTCTGACTTAACAATGTGTGAGCTTAAACATTCCCTTTCTCTTAAAATATTTAGTTGATTTCTGTCACTTAATAAAACAAGCATCATTTATGTCCCAACAAACAAAAGGAATTTATGAAATTATAGAACCCTGAAGAGCATTTACCATATTGAATCAAATTTGTTCTTAGTCTCTTTCTTTTTTATTTGTAATTTCAAAAAAAAAACATGTAAAATAGATGTAAAAGTATACTCTAAAATACTGAAACTTTGCACTTAATAAAACTTTTCTCAAATAGTCATAAAGTTACCTATGAAGCTATAAAAATTCTAATATTTTATTTTGACAAACCTCATTGAATGCTTTATGTTATATGTACTATTCCAGGTAAGAAAGTAGAAAAAAGAAAGAAGTGGGTGTTTCTATTTATTCAATTTTTTCCTGTGCTATTCTTTTTCACTTTCAAAATTTTAAACATAAATTGTACATTAACTTAAATTACTTTCAACAAATTAATGACGGTAATAATTAACATTTAATTAGGACTTAAAATGTGTGTGGTGCACGCCAGGCTATGTACTTGTCCCCACCAGTTTGGTTGCCCCTCACAACGACTGAAGAGGGTTGCGGTGGCAACCAGCCCCCAACATGGCCTCTGGAGACGCCTGGCTGCCGGTGCTCACCCTCTTCTGTATTCCCCATCCACACTGAATGAGGCTGCCCTATGTGGCTGATAATACACGGTGGAAAAGAGCATGTGTGCTTACTGCCACACGTGCACAGTCTGGGAAGGGGAAATAAGGTCATTCTTAAATGGCTCCTCACACAGTGACCACTCCATGTGTCGTCTCTTTCCCACTAACCCCGGACAAGTAAAAGGAAAACAGTCCAATGCAATACTGTCAATTTTATAGTACAAAGAAGTTGAATATAGTCAATTTCACGTGTTGCAATGTTACAGTAAATGCACCCACAGTCAATGCCTCCTTTTCCTGTGACATCTTTTGTAGTTTTTACAAGGTTTTGAGATAGAAACAAAGTGTCTCACTATAGCAATACTATTAATAGCAATCCTATTAATTAAACACTTCATATATTAAATTCACAAATACTTATGACATTTTTAAAAAAGAGTAGAAAGGAGGATGACTCACTACTGATAGATGAGCGAGAAACAACAGGTAGGTGTGTGTACTTCTAACAAGGGCCGCCATGCTGCCTTGTCCACTGCTGCCCTCTGTCATTGCGCTCCCCAAACCTCTGCCTTCACAAGTGCTGCACACAAACGGGCACCCAGCTGCCATCCTCATGGCTCCACCTTTCTCTGTTCCAGCCACGTCACACACCCACATCTCACCTGTCCTCCACACACACTATGTCTGCCACAGAAGAGCCACCAGCCTGCCCTGAAATGACACTGTCTGTGAGCACACTGTGCACCGTCTGTGACTCTCCCCATACAGCTGCATTTTCAGCAGTGGCAGTCAATTCTCCCATAACAGCTTGGCCTTTTCTTTACTAATGCCAGCACAACCCTGGTAAGATTATTTCTGCATTTTTCTTATCTCCAGAATGTTGAAAGCAGACCCCTGCAGGCTAAAGCAGAGCCGTGTGAGCCACACAAAACGTGAAACTGAAATCACAATGAACCAGCACGACATGAACAAACAGGAAAAGGGACGGGGACACCACTGCTCATGGGGGAGATTCCGGGGAGACTCAGAAGATCCAATAGTTCTGCTTAGAGAGAAAGGCTGTGTGGTGTCTTCACAAAGCAAATATTTCATAGAAAAGAATGGTTGAAAGCAACGTTTTCTTAGCTCTTCTAGCTGCCACAGCTCTAAAATAAAAGCAGATGAGGCAAGGGGAACTAACACTGAATTGAGTATTCAAGAAGCGTGGATTTTGGTATAAGCTTTGCTAATAGCTAGCTGTATAAGCTTGGCAAATTTTTCTGTTTATCTGAGTCTTATTTTTACTTCTATAAAAGATGATGGTTTGACTGTAAGATTTCTCAAGTCACTTCAGCTTTAGAATTTTTTGTTATTAATTGAAGATGAAACCACAATTTCATGAAAGTTGAATAAATGGGCTCATTAGGGGAAAGTTAAAATAGATTATAGAAATTATTAAGAGTGAGCAAATAATGGTTTTTATTGTAATAGACAGATTTCTTAAAGATGAAGATCAGCTGGACTTCATCTGCCATTCAGTTGGCGTGCGTTCTCTGCTGAGGTCAGCTTTCACAAGGACCTCCTTGCCGGCACTGGGTGCCAGAGTTGCAATAGGCCGGGGGGAGGGGGGAATGCACATTTCTTTTTAAAACAATTTTCAAAGAGTAGATGTTATTATCTCTCCTAATGGTCCATTTCAAGCAGAAAAAATAATGTGCAGGTGGCTTTTCACTGTTTCTTTGATTTCAGAGTATTAGAGGTAAGAGATTAAAATTCCTACTTTTTCTTGTTTCCTTCTTTTGCTGGTATCCATATGCCCTCTGTCTCTCCCACGAGCAGCACTCAGTGCTTGGAGGAAGAAGACAGATGATCAAAGGAAAATGGCAAAACAATATGGTAAGTGCCAGCAGCAGTGCTTTGAGGTAAATACTTAACAACTGGCTCTTGGGGAGAGGCGGTGTCCTGATTTGTAGTGCTGGCCAAATTTAATGGTGTAAACACTCCCGTTGTGGCTGATTTCAAGGCACCAGTATGGCATCAACTGACTGCAAAATGTCTGAACACTTAGAAACCAACTCTCATGAAATAGTATAAGCCAGCTCTATAGTATACCAGTATATATATATATATATATATATATATATATATATTATACAGACACACATATACATACACATGTATACATACACACACTCACAAAGTGATTTAGATGCTCACCACTAACTCTGCGAGGAGGCAGGAAGTTGTGGGGGCTGGGATGGCAGGCAGCAGAGAGAGCTGTGCGAGTGCGGGGTCATCTGCCAGGGAGCTCTGGGTTTGCAGTGGGAAATCAGAATAGGAATGCAGAGTGGAGGGAGACTGTGAAGAGCCAGGTAGTTTGTAATAAGGAGTTAGGCTTTCATCTGGAGAACAGACGGGAATCTGGGACCCATCAAGGTGGTGATTCAATGTAGAGTAATGATAGAAAGTGATTTATTTTAGGAAAATAACTAAGGTGCATTGTGAATTATAGAGATATTCTGAGTCCAACCTGAGCTATTATGAGCAAAAATGACAATATTATAACAGAGACAACTTCGTAGCAATGCATGTGGGTCAATGAAACTCAAAAGCCACTTGGGTTTTCAAGGTCCACACCAAGCTCTGAAAAGCTATCAGGAATCCAAGACACGCTCTCTCTGTCTCACATCTGCTGTGCTTTTTACCTCTGCTCACATCCTTCTCTTTTTCAGCAGAGTGGTTTTCTCTGCAACTTCGTTTATATGGTAAGAAAACAGCTGTTTCAAACTGATCTAATTTAAAAAATCACCTCTGATTTACCTGACTCTGATATGGTAACTACTTCTTATCCAATCACCTTTTTCCATGCCAGAGAGGAGGTATGGAAAAAGTAGGCCACATGTGAGCCTTCAGCTTTAGGATGGCAAGGAGGTGGGTGTACGGCAGCCAGTTCTCACAAAGGAGGTCACTGTGAGCTGGGTAGATATTATCAAAGTATCTACTAGGTATCAGAAGTAAGAAAGAATAGTAAGAAAGATCCATGTTTGAATCCAAGCTCTTTGATATATTTTCTATGTGACCGTCAGCAAGTTAGGGTGCCTTTCCAAGACATCATTTTCTCATGAATAACTTGAAGCTAACGACAGTACTAATCTTATCAGGTCACTGTGAGGAGTAACTGAGCTAACCTATCTGAAGGAATTTAGCATTGTATTTGGTATCTACTAAGTCCTAATTAAATATTTATATTATTATAAATTTATTATTGTTATTAATGCTCAAGTTAATAAATATAGAAAGTAACTAATTTAGAAAATAAAGAAAAAACACAAAGAAGAACATCTAAATCAGTGAAAACACCTATATCTCCAATGTCCTGAATGTTAGCACTGTTAACATTTTAGTAGAGAATCTTCAAATGAAAGACATTTTTTCACATTCCTGAATAGGATGGAAAAGCCTTTGCAACCATTAGAATGTAGACAGTAAAGAGGTGGAAAAACTCAGCATAAATGTTACAAGCTTAATACACTCATATGTCTCAACAGATAAGCTATATTGGGCCTACTTCTCTCCTTGATACAATTTTAACAAGATATAGTTTTCCAGATCAAAGTAGATAAGAAGCAGCAAAATTGAAAAAGAGACTGTACAAGTGACATTCTTTCAAGTGTTCAGTGAATAAGTCCATAGTCACACCTTAATGACATAAGAAGTGATAACCAGCCCCAGCTTGTGTGGCTCAGTGGATTGAGCACTGGCCTGTGAACCAAAGGGTCGCCAGTTCAATTCCCATTCAGAGCACATGCCTGGGTTGCAGGCCAAGTCTCCAGTAGGATACATGCAAGAGGCAACTGCACATGGGTGTTTCTCTCCCTCTCTTTCTCCCTTCCCCTCTCTAAAAATAAGTAAATTAAATAAAAAAGAAGAAGTGATAACCAACAACCTTACGGGGAGGGGAGACAACATCCAACATACTAGAAAAAATAAAGTAAAAACTCAAAAAGTGAGATTTTAGATTGGGGGAAGGGGCTAATACACACCATCATAGGGTCAACTTGACTGAGATCATCCTTGCAGTGATTAATGACAATGATCCCGAGTCATCAAAGAAATTTTCATAATGCTCTGTAAGTGACAGCAACAGGGCATTCCTAGAATTTCCAAAGTCAGGAGAATTGAGTTTCTTCACATGTAATGGGAAATAATTTTATTTCAGTGCCAGCTCTAACAGATTGATTGGCAGAGCTGTGGAGAGGACTGTGCTCACAATGACTCTGAGGCTTCCTCACACCCTCAGAAAAGGCCTTGAAGTATTGTCAATATTGCGTACCTTGGCCTTCAGAGCTGGCAGGGGTTGCCTCTATTAACCTATGCTTGGCTTGACTGGAGCTCAGTTAGAGATATTAACCCACATACAGAAAACACTTGTTAAGAGAGGCAGGAATTATTGGCATGAAACCTAGTTTGGGATAGACCAACTATATCACTGTTTGGATAGCATTTTCAAAAAATAACAAATCTGAGAGACAAGACTAATTTCTTCAGAGAGATGTTATCATTATGGTTATTTGTAGGCTTATAGGTTAAGTTTTAAAAAATCCTTGCTCCCTGCCCACAGTTATTTTCACATACAAAAACATTTCTCAATTTTGAAACATCTCAGATATCTTAACAATGGAAGAGGGGTAGCACAAAGACTCAGATCAGTAAAATGTAATATCTGATATGAATAGTTAAGAAATATAGGTTTACAGTTCTGCCTCTTGTGAGCATGATTAATGTAAATCACGTTAGGTAGTTATCCTCCAAACGAAAACTGCCTCTCAGTACAGACAGAGCTTCTGTGTTGATATGTCATTAACCATGGGTTTGGATGTGAACCCTGAGATGAAACGAAAATCTAAAGGTCAAACAGTACAGTAAAAGGGGGTGGTTTCTACCTGAAGCGGCTTCTCACCTTGGCCCCTCTCCATAGGACAAATGAATGCAGGAATTTATTGACTGTCCTGAACAATAAAAACACTGCCTCATATGGACTAGATTATTTTGGAGGCATAGGGATGCTTTTCCCCACTGTTTCTGAGGGAGAAGTAATAAAGAATTGAGAGAATAGAACATCAGTTTAGTATATGGAGGAAGCCTGAGTCCTGCTTCACAGGTATGGCCACCAGACTTCAAGAAAGGAATGCCTACTTGTTAATTTTTATATGTTTATGAACTATAAGTCCCCTTCTTTTCTCTAAGTATTCATTTGTACCCAGAAAGTAATCATAATGAATTTCTGTGTTTTATTTGTTGTTTTGGACAACACTGAAGGGGACTGAGCCTCACACGTGGGTTAATAAAGTGAGTCCTGGGGACAGCACGTTTGCAGTGAGAGGAAACTGTGTGACTGAGCTATGTCAGCAGAAGTAGAACTTGGCGTTGTAGGCAGCAAACCCGCAGAGAATCCACACCAACACTTACTGATAGCACTGGATGCAGCAGCGGGGGCTCGGAATGCATCTTACTGGATCTTAAGGAGCAATGCCCCCAATTGATATCAAGGATTCGTCTTTTAAAAATAAATAAATAAACCTATATGTGGTTCTTAAATGTATGCTTAAATCCAAACTATACATATACTAACCCACCTCAAAAATGGAGTGTATATTAAACAGAAAGGCAATGAATGGTTTGGTAACAGTTTGGAAACAGTGTTGGGAATGTGGGCTATTTTTCATGACACTAACAGGTGTATCTTCTATAAACTGTTTAAATGCAGGTAAATGAATCTTAATCCCTATAGAGTTTATAGTTTTTATATTTCATTTAGGAATTTCTAATTGTAAGGTTTGTTTAAGTTTTTTTAAAGGTGAAAATTTGAGCAATTCCTACTTTAAAAAATTTTATAGCCCACTTTTCTGTGTGTGTGTGTGTACTGAAAACCTAATGTAAGGAACACATACAAGAATAGTTCGTGTTTTTCAGTCCACTCTTGTTTCCTGTTTTAGTCACACCCCTTCAGGTCTTAGCCATGCTGGAAAAGTGTGACATAACATAAGATAAAAGGTCTCATCATTTTCTCATACTTACGTTTCAGTGATACTCTTCCCTATAGGTCACATCCTTCCTATGAGGGTTTGCCTAATAACTAAGAAGAACAGGGAAGGGCAGGAGAGCAGAAAAGAGTAGAATGTCAGTTGCCTCCTTCATTATGGAAGTTTTTTTCCTATATTATTTCATTAAACTAATCCTCATATATTATTATCCACTTTTATATTTTAAAAAGCTTTAAAAAATTAAGTCAATTGACCAAGATCACATAAATGGTAAGAGAGGTCCGCCTATGCCCACACAGAGGTTTTCAAAGCGTGCTCAGTCATGCTAAGTATGTCCCAAAGAAACTAAAACCTGCTTGATCATGTAAGCTTGGTAAATACTGGACTGAACAACATTAAGGTGTCTTTACTACATAATTCTGAGTCATTAATATGATGAGGATGCTTGTCATCTACCAAGAAATTAAAATAGTAAAGAAACTTTCATTATTTTTTTTAAAGTTTAACTCCTGAAATTAGTGTTCAGTGAATTATTCCCTTTGGGAAATAAATACTACACCAAACTATGCTGTTGTTTTTTTTTTCCAAGGATTTGATCAGTCCAGAACCAGTGCAAAGACATGATCACAATCTCCCAGAACATGGTTCAGGCCAGGTGACTGGTAACACATCAAAAATGCCCTACGATTTTGAGTACAAGCAAGGAGTCTTTATTGATTTTGTCTGGTTGCTTGACAGCCTGAGCCCATGGGTGATGTAGGGTTACAAATCCCATCAAGTTTACAGGAACTTTTCGACAGATTGCGTCTGCCTCCTACACTGCAGTGATATGGTTGAACCCTTCTTGAGTTTATACACTGATTACAACCTTGGATTACATGCCACTGAAGTTTCTAACTCTTTGGTTGGAGAAAGACCAATGGAATTTTCCTCCTCACTAATGCATGTTTATCTTTTCTATTTGATAGTTATTTTGCTAAAAATATAGTGTTATTATATTGTAATAATTTACACACACACACACATATATATATTGTCCTCACCCAAGGGCATTTTTTCATTGCCTTTAGAGGGAGAGGAAGGGAGAGGGAGTAATACTGAAGTGAGAGAGAAGCATTGATTGGTTGTCTTCCATACATGCCCAGATGGAGGTTCGTATGTACTGGGATCACAGACTGAACCCTCAACCTAGGTTTGTGTCCTGACCATAAATTGAACCCACAACCTTTTGGATACAGGTGACACTCCAACCAAATGAGCCACACCAGCCAGGGCTATATTGTAATAATTTGTATTGAAAAAAGAATGATCATTTTTGTTGAAAATCACGGTAAAAATTTCAAACACTATGAAAACCTATGTAATAAAAAATAATTCTCTCTTCCAATCTATCATACTTATCTTTTCCAAAGTCAGCTACTGAGACCAGTTTCTTGGAAATTCTATCAGATATTTTCAAGCATATATACATGAGTGTGTTTATGGGTCCTTTTGCAGAGAGTACATGCAGTGAGAATTATTATACACAGTGTTCTGTTCTGAATGTTTTGAAAATTTCCTAACTGAAGATTTTTTAACATAATTTAAGTTGAGATTGAATAGACTAACATAATCCATGTTAAGTAAAAAAGCAAATTTGACTAGCTGGATTGGTCTAAGAAATGCAATTGTATTAACTGATGTACCATGTAACCCATTCATTCTATAAGACTGACTCTATTCTCTTATGTGGATATTAATCCTCAAGGAACTACAGAGCAAGCAAAGGAATGTGGCATGAATGGGAAGGTGGAGAGAAAAGCAGGAGCTGTCATGCCATTTACAGAATTTGGCTTTTTTAAAGAGATATTTTATTTATTTATATATTTTAGGGATCCAACTCTTCCCCTATGTATCACTGGCAAGTATGCTCTCCCATACCTTTGGTTCCCTTTTTATTTTGATGATGTTTTCTTTAGCTTTGCAGATGTTCAATTTGATGTAGTCCCATTTGTTTATTCTTTCCTTTATTTCCATTGCCCTAGAGGAAATATTGCTGCATGGGATATCTAAAATTTTACTGCTTATGTTTTCCTCTAGGACTCTTATGGTGTCACAACTTATATTTAAGTCTTTTATCCATTTTGAGTTAATTCTGGTGTATGGTGTAAGTTGGTAGTCTGGCTTCATTTTTTTTGCATGTACCAGTCCAGTTTTCTCAACACCATTTATTGAAGAGGCTATTTTTACTCCATTGTCAATTATTAATTAACCATAGAGACATGGGTTAATTTCTGGGCTCTCTATTCTGTTCCATTGATATTATGTGTCTGTTCTTGATTATAGTGGCCTTGTAGTGTAGTTTGATACCAGGTATTGTGATCCCTTCTACTTTGTTCTTTTTTCTCAAGATTGTTGAGGCTATTCAGGGTCTTTTTTTTGTTCCATATACATTTTTGAAATATTTGTTCTAGATCTGTGAAATATTCCATTGGTATTTTAATAGGAATTGTGTTGAATCTGTGTGTTGCTTTGGAGAGTATGCACATTTTAATGATATTAAGAACTCATACTACTCAACACCAGGAAAACAATTCAATTAAAAAGTGAGCAAAGGACCTGAATAGATACTTCTCCAAAGAGGACATAGAGATTGACCACAGACATATGAAAGGAAGCTCAACATCACTAGCCATCAGAGAGATGCAAATTAAAAACACAATGAGATAGCACCTCGTGCTTGTTAGAATGGCCATCATAAACAAATAAGCAAACAACAAGGGCTGGTGAGGATGTAGAGAAAAGGGAAGGAACCCTAGTGCACTGTTAGTGGAAAAGCAGACTAGAGCAGCCATGGTGGAAAACAGTGTGGAATTTCCTCAACAAATTAAAAATGGAACTGCCTTTTGATGTAGCAATTCCATTGCTGGAAAGTGTAACCTAAGAATCTCGAGTTCAGAAGAATTTATGCACCCATATGTTAATAGCAGCACTATTTACAGTAGCCAAGTGCTATAAATAGCCTAAGTGCCCACCAGTAAATGAGTGGAAAATAGGTGGCACACTTATACAATGGAATACCATGCAGCAGAAAGAAGGAACTCCTACCTTTTGTGACAGCACGGATGGAACTGGAGAACATTATACTAGTGAAATAAGGCAAGCAGTGAAAAACAAATATATGATTTCATCTATAAGAGGGTCCTAATAAACAAAAATAAACTAATGAGCAAAATAGAACTAGCAGTATGGAAACAAGGAAAAGACTGACAGCAACCAGAGGGGAAGGTGGAAGGGGGTAAGAGTGGAAAGAAGTGGAAGGAACTAGTCAAGGAACAAGTATGAATGACCCATGGACATGGACAACAGGGTGGTGACTGACTGTGGGGATGGGAGGTGGGCTGGGCAGAGGAGGACAAGGGGTAAATTGGGACAACTGTAGTAGAATAACAATTTTTAAAATAAACTATTTTATTTACTTATTTTAAGAGGAAGGGAAAAAGAGTGAGAGAAACATCAATGTGAAAAGCATGGATTGGTTGTGTCTTGCATGAACCCCAACCAGGGACTGAACCTACAACCCAGGCATGTGCCATGACAGGGTATCAAACCATTTTGCCCAACCAATGAAGCCACACCAGTCAGGGAGTAATAGAGCTGTTATTGTGTAAGGTAATTTGGAACCATTTAATGGTTTGAGCAGTGACTGGGTGATTTTATATTCTGTGCTGTCCAACATAGTAGCCAAGAGCCACACAGGACTACTAAGCATTTGAAACGTGGGTAAGCTGAATTGAAACATGCTATAAATGTAAAACACATCATGGTCATGACTACTTAGGGTAAAAAAATAATTATAAAATATCTAAATAATGTTTGAATCGGTTACATATTGAAATAATAATATTCTGAAAATAGAATTAAATAAATATAAAATTTAAATTAATTCCACCTATTCCTTAACTTTTTAATGTAGCAACTAAAATTTTTTAAATTTTATATGGGGCTTACATTATATTTCCATTGGACAGCATAATAGAGGCAAGAAGATCAAAGTGAGTACACACTGCAAGCATCACTTGTCTATTGGATTTCTGGTAGCTCTAAAACCCCATTTGAATTCTTTCTAAAATGGATATTAGGCTTAGGATGACCTAATATTTTTAATTGGTTGTTTCCAAAGATAATATGGGTCTTAAAAATATTTTTTTTGTATTTGATGATTATGACTAGTCTAAAAAACAGTGCAGAGTACTAAAAAAGGATTATCATCTGTGTCATGGGGTCTAAATTCAAGAGCTGACCATGGGCATGTCATTTAATCTCAATTTTTTCTACCTGTTAACAAATAACTATTATCAAGCCTACTTACATCCTGGTGCAATTGTTAGCATCAAATGAGAAAGTAGATAAGCATGCTTTAGTATTTGATCAAACATATATTAAAACAAAAAACTAAGAATATTACTGGAAGTTTAAATTTAGGAGCTCCTTGAGAAACCATGTAACCTAACATACAACTTCCCTTCCCTCACACACCTCTGCCCCATTTTACTGATGAGGAAACTGAGTTTAGGCTTAACCCAGAATGGGGTGAGGTCAAAACCAGCAGGAATTAGGTGGTTAGGATTAGAATCCAAGTCTGACTTGTCCATTTTTTCAGTGTGCACCTAAATGAGTTTCCACCCACTTATTCACTTATTTCATAAATACTTACTGTCTCTATTATGGATCAGTATAAAAGACTGAATCTCTATAAAAGATTCTAATCATAACAGTAACTCACATTCACTGATTCTATATGAAGCACTGGATGCCTTATACAATTTATTTCATTTAATTCAGTAACCCTTGAGAAAGATGCTATGAGAGCCTGTTTGCAATGTGGGAAATTTAGACTCTACCAAGTTACCTACTCAAGGTCACACAGTAAGTGACAGAGCCCAGATTCCCTGTTCTCTTCTATTCAAAAGCCCATGCTTTCTTCCCAAAGGGGTGAAAAAGCTGGCAGAGAAAACAGTCAGGCAGACAATGAACCCAGGGTAGGGAGTTCATTCTATAACACAGATATGCATGAGGGTTTCAAGGAGCCCAGAGAAAGCTTGACTTGTCTTCTGCTTCCTCCAGTGTTTTCCAACCCAGTAAATGGCACCACCACACAGCCAACCCATTAAAGCACTCCCTTTATGTTATCCTTGATGTCCTGTCTTTGTCACTCTCATGGCACCCAAGTTGATCCTGCCCTCCAGCGTGTGTCCTTCATTGTCCACTTCTCTTCCTGTGCACTGTTACCAGTTTCCCACCTCCCCATCACTACTGTATTTCACGCTTAGAATACGAAAATACCTTCTAACTGGTGGCAAATCTTCCTGTGATCTCCCTATACAAGCCTCTCTCCACCAAGCAGCCAGAGTGATATTCTGACACCGTAAATCTGAGTATGCCCATTCCCACCTTGAATGGTTTCTTATTAACCCTTCAATAAAGGCCACATTCTGTACATGGCCCATTAGTCCCTGCTTTTCCTTCCAACTTCCCATTCACATCACCTCCCTGCTCACTTTGCTTTAGCCACATTCACTTCCTTTTAGTTCCCAGAAAAAGCCAAGCCTTTTCCTTCCCAGAGATTTTGCATGTGCTTCTGAAAGGTGTCCCACTTGGCATTTTGCGTGGCTGGCTTCCCCTCATCTTCTAGGCTCAGCTTCAATGTTTGCTGGCACCTCTAAGCTGGCTTCTACTGTGTTCTATCTTCATAGTACTTTTATCTAATTGACAATAGTTATTTATTTCTTTAGGGACATGTTTATTGGATTCGCTAGTCTGCAAACTCCATGAAGAACAGGAATCATGGTAATCTAGCTGCCCTTTGCATACCCAATACATAATCTTGTACCTAACACATAGTTGATAGTCAGCAAATATTTGTAGACTAAATTAATTATAATAAGTTCTTATTAGAAGGATGCTGAATGCCCACCAAAAAAGTGAATCAGGCATGCCCATTTCTCTGTTTGAGTAGCTACTTTCCTTTTGCTTCATGCTCCTGCTAGAAAAAATTACAGGGAGCTCATCATTCAGTTTCCCAGGACTGGAGAAGCCAGTGTGCAATGCTTGTAATGTTCACAGTTTGGGTGATTTGCCTTACATAGTCCTGCAGCCATGCATTATGGATGATTCTCTTAAGTAAAAACTGCTGGAGAAATGAATCAGCAAGAGCTAGAAGCTTGCTGCCTCCATCCAGACACAGCTGTTTTCCTGGCTCTATTCAATTCTTACTCCCTAGCCACCTAATTCAACCAATCATTTTTTGGAGAGAATAGCATGGTAGTTGGTATTTAATAAGACACAGTTCTCTCCCAGAAACAAACAGGATATGAGTGCCTGAGTTGGATTTTTACTTCACTGTAGTTTTTTCCTAATCTGGGAGTATAGGCTAACTGCACTTCCAAAACTCTAGCACAGTAAAAGTCTAGACCTGTTTGGTACTGTCTAAAAATACATTTATTATTATTTTTTGTTTATTACATTTCATCAGGGGAAGCAGGCAGGGATTGGAGGAAAGAGAATGAAAGCTAATATTTGTCGACTATCTGTTAGTGACAGGAAACTTGCTGACCGCTTTACACATTGCTGCTTCTATCTTCAGAGAGAAACCCTGTCAGATAAATACGATCATTACCATTTTATCCCCACCTCACCTTGACAGAGCTCAGAGCTTAATTAAACATACCCAAAGTTACACAACCAGTCAAAGGCAAAGCTAGAATTTGAAATCGTGTCTATCTTCCTCTGCAGCCCACTCTCTCTCAAGAGAAGAAAGCAAAAATTTATGTTTATTTTGCATTTTCTGGTCAGCCAACTCAGTTCAAGTTTTGGCCATGGAGAAATTGAAATTATGGCCATAAGTAAATGGTATTTCTCAACCATCTGAGTAGCAGCTGTGAAACATCCATGTCTTTCTCTCTACATCTGGGAAAGAAAATAAATCAGGTAAATTTTAATATGGAAGCTAGTTTGAAAGAAATATGATGTATTTACTCAGGACTTCCTCTCCCTTTGGGTTTTTAGAAAGCATTGAATTGGCAGGGAGCTGTATTTGACAGATGACTAGCCAGAAAGAGAGCGCCACAGATGGGGCACCCAGCACAGAGCAGGCAGGAGTGCAGTGGGTTAGTGCCTGATGTTCACATGTGGGACAAGCTCCACACACTATTCAAAAAGTTGGCCTATAGATTCACGGTCTATGACTAACATGTTTCAGCTCCTGTGACACCCCAACAGAGACCCTGTAGGGCAGACCTTCAACAAACCACATGGTTCTCATGGCTGAGGTGACATGGGGTCTGGTAGCGTGAAAGAGGTGGGGGTGACCTTTTCCCACGAGAAAATGATGCCAGGCACTAACTTCTGTAGACAATGGGTATTCAAAACAGAGGACGGTAGCTCAAGTCAGACAGCATTAGGCTCCAGTCTGCACTCATGTAGGTGGATGGGCTCCTACTCTGGTTACATAATTTCCCTGAGTCCCAATTTCCTCACCTATCAAACAGAAATGATGGGCATTTCCTAGGCTTGTGTTGAGGGTCCAATGGGGTAGTGAAGGCAAAGTATACGGCACAGAGGATGTGGTGAATCAGGGTTCATTCCCTACCTTCGATTTTCTTGTCACAGTTCTCAGCATGGTAGCGTTTAATCGGGAAACTCTTTCTGTTGTACCTTGCCTATCAACATCTCCCCAAAGAATCTCTCTGCAAACTCATCTGTAGAAAGGATAGTATGACAAAAGAGTGTCAGGTCCCACAGTTTCAAGGGTTGATCGGGAGACACAGAGACAGATTCCACTCCCTGTCTCTCCTGGGAAGCCTGTAGTGGCCTCGAAGACACACGCTTATTCTGGCTCTCTCCTTCCCTCTCTTACTCTCCTTGCTCTCTCCCTCCTGATTTCAGAAAATCACCTGCTAAGTATTTAGCTCAGGTTCTTAATTGGGGGCAAACCCAAACTAAGGCAATGTGAAACATCCTAACTAATATACAGTATAACCTAAACATGCCATTATACCGATTCTAGAGATTTGATAATTATTGTAAAATTTTTATTATAATAGAGCAAAATGATTTTAATACATCAGTTTCCCCATCTAAAAACTGGGGATAATCATTTCTACCTCACAGAGGTCTCTGAAGATTTAGGAAATGTCGCATATTAATACACATGGTATGCCTGCCACATAAAAGGCTATTTAAAATGTTACCAATGACTAATGACACCATCATTTTTATTATGGAATTATGAGTAATGTGACATGTGGGATTCTATTAACCTTGTTGACTAAAATATTCTTTGGATTGTCAGTCATTCTTCAGCACATACGACAAATGCTCACCTTTCTCCCTAAACCCAATACCACACACAGCCTGTTACAGACAAAATACACTCAAACGCCATGCGTGCCCTATAGCATGTACGTGGCTTCATTTTACTTTCACTCATTCTTTTACCTAACTTTTTATTTGCATTCATTTTTTTCATAAAACAATGAAGTAGGGGTCTGAGAAATCTTTTTAAGTACTGAACATCAAAAGATTTAACAGAAAAAAATGAAGTGTAGAGAAAGGGTTTAAAGGAAAATCAGGTACTGAGTGGGTAAAAGATCAAGAAGAGAGGATTCATCTCAGCTTAATGGATGGCAGTGAAAGAAGGAACAAAAGCAAGACCTAGGTAAGAAGATTAAGGAATAGCCAAAATTGGATAAAGGAAAGGAAATTAAATCAGAAATACAGGAAGTCAGAGAAGATTTGTAGAGGTAACTCAGAATGTCAAAGAGGCCTGAAATTGAGCACATGAAGCTGTTTCTTGGAGAAAAGTAAAAAGCAGACATCAGAGTACAGAATACCAGAGCTGGAAGGGTTTTTAAAATTATCTAGCTGAACCATTCCATTCTACAAGGGAAGAAACTGAGGCTCAGAGTGGAAAAGCACATTGCTTTTTCAAGGCTACATCACTGGGAAGTTGCCAACCTGGGCTGGAACCCAGGATTTCTTACTTTTAGCTTAATGGTTCCACTCTATTATTCCTGATAAAAGACCTTAATGAAAAGGAGTGATTTGATCTAACTGACAAATGAGGCATATTATAGCAAATTAGATCATCTGAGCATTTAGAAGGGTAATTATTAATAAATCTTATTATAAAAAGGTTTACTTGAAATTGTTTATAATCACACAAAAATTGGAAACAATCTAATTATCCAATCATAGTAGTATGGTTAAATAATAATGCTGCAACTAAAGCAATAGTCCTTTAAAAATAATGTTTCTACAGGATTTCAGTGGCCTCAAAAACTTTATATAATTTTGAAAGGGGAAAATGCAAGAAATAAAATTATAGCAGCAGTAAAATTCCAATTATATAGAAAATATCAATGGAGAAAAATTGAAAAGCAACAGACCAGAATATGCTAATTATAGCCATCAATCTCTGTGTTTTGGTCATGGATTAATTTTATTTTCTTACCTATAGTTTTTTATTGTACATGTTTTCCACAATAAACATCCATTACTTCACTAATTAAAATAAAACACAACTTTTTTTCTTGGTAAAACTTGGTAGGAAATTTTAATGTGTCTGATATTACTATCTGAGGTTATATTCTGCTTCTACTTTGAGAATGAATATGGGATTTTCATGTTCTTGTATTCCTTCCAAAAACTGTAGACTTACCATTCTCTATAGAATGACCTCTCTCTGCCCAGTAACTTTGAGCATCCTAATCACTGCAGCAAGTGATGTAGAGTGTATGTGATCAGCCTACATCATTTGTTCACACATTCATTATTCAACCAATATTTACCAAGGGGCGCCTTTACCCGAGAGAAGGCAAGTAGTGAACAAAAAAACAAATTTCAAAATTATGGTGTGATAAAATAGAAATGAAATAAACAGTGTGGTGATAAATGCAGTGTGCAAGCATGGATTTGCTAATTCATACAGTATGTTAGGCAAGGCCTTCATAGTAATTGCTCTGATCTCCCTTCAGGACCTGAGATCTCATTCCCCAGAAGCTGGCGTGTTGGCTGCCATGGGCTCACACCTCAGTCATTCTGGGAACTGTCCTCAGCTGAAGGGAACTGCCTTGGCACATTACTCCTTCCTTCCAGGGGCAGCCTACATCCAGTGCCCACCTGATGGTGGTGCAGAGGCCTAGCCCTCTTGCCTCAGTACAGAAAAAATCTGAAGAGCCACCCTGGCTCCAGTGCTTCTCATGAGACTGGCTGAGGCATCTGTTGTGACTGCATTGCAGCCCCTCCCCTCTCTGTGCAATCCACACCCACTCACCCTGCACAGGTATTCTTCCCAAACCACCTTCCTGCGTATACACCCGCACGTCAGAACCTGCTACCCAAGGAAAAATGACCTAAAAGATCTCTCCTCGGAAGAATATATTATTTGAAATCTGAAGAAGAGAAGGATTCAGCCATGTGCAGGGCCAGGGAGAAAACAAAAGCAAAATCCTTGAAGCACAGGAGGAGCTTTTGAATTTCGAGGAAAAGAAATGAAGCCAACATAGCTGTCTTATCCAAGTTCATATGGCCAGAGAGAAGTGGAGTCAGGATTCAAACCTGGGTTTGTCTGACACTAAAGTCTATGTTCTTTCATGTTATCTGCAAGTATTTGCAGGGAACATTTGAAAATCATAAACACATTATTAATTCTACCTGTACAGTTTTGAATACATTTATATGTAGGTAATAACTATACTAGGTCCCTCCTTTAGTCATGCTATTAACTTAAAAATTAACTGGAATTTTATTTTCTCATCCTGGAAAATACATTTCATAAATGTTTTCATGGTGCACCTGCACTGACTAAGTAAATTTGCTTTTGGTACTCATCAAAAGGTCAGTTATCTGGATTTAGAAAAATGATATGCTAAAACCCACTGTATTTTGAGCTCTAACAGTCCTCTCTCTGCCTTCAGAGACCCAGTATATTCCATCTGAATTTATTAATTCATTTATTCACCATTTGTCATTTTATCTATTGCACAGTCCTAATTTGGCATATTCTGTGTGCCAGGCAGTGGGCTGATCACTTGGAATACACTTTGAAATTCCCTCTTCTCAAAGAATTAAAATTGAATTGTGGTGGTGGTGGAAATTTGATCACAGAAGCACACCAGTGAGCACAGAGTTACAAAGTGAGTGCTTGGAAAGAACAGTGCTTGGTTTTGTGAGCTCTCATAAAAAGGAACCTAATCTGAACCAGAAATGACGGAGGATCGGAGGCAATAGGGGTTGTATGTGTTGGAGTGAGTTGGGGTCAGAGAAAGCTTTCTTAGGAAAGTGCAATGTGCACCAGATCTTAGATGATGGAGGCCAAAAAGGGAAAACTCCCTTTGGCAGGGGAGACTGGGGCATGATCAAGTGTCTGAAAAAAGCCTGAGCTTTGAAAAATGAGCAAAGACAAAAATAAGGCCGGAGAACCAGCAGGGGTACAGGGACAGCAGATTTATAATTCATGTTAAGGACTTTAATTTTTTATAGTAGCAATGGAAAGCCATCAGATTCCTCAAATAGCAAGTCTCACATTAGATTCTGGATTGACTAAGGCAAGGAGACTCTTTCCTTGCCCACAAGGGCTCACTGTCCAGTGGAGGATAATGGTGATTAAACAACAATCATGGCACACAGATGTAATAATTATGATGGAAACAAGTAAAGGGTGTGATGGGACTGATGTGGAGGGTACCTAGCTCACACTGGGAGAACAGGGCCAGCTTCCTAGAGGAAATACTTATTCCTGAAGAGTTTCAAGGGTACACAACCAAAATTGTCCATATCATAATTCTAATTCATGTGGGGGAGGGGTTCCCCACATCATCAAGCAATTCTTGGGACACCACCAGCAGGGTGTCCTATAATTCAACTCAATTCTGACACCTACTGGGAGAGAGAATCAGATTCCACTGGTTAAGGGCTCAGTTGCACAGAACAGCTCACCTCCCCTTCAGATGCCAGTCCCAAGCCCAAGTTGATACTTACGATTCTGATCAACTGGCTATAAATCAGACATTCCCACAACCTCCTCTTTGGGTTCAATTAATTTGTTAGAGTGGCTTGCAGAACTCTGAGAAACATTTCACTTACTAGATTACCAATTTATTATAAAAGGATGCAACTCAAACAGCCTGATGGCAGAGATACATAGGGCAAGTGTGGAGCTTTCTCTCTAGGCATGCAACTCTCCACAATCCCATGTGTTCATGAACCTAAAAACTCTCCAACCTGTTCTTTTTTTATGGATGCTTCTGCATAGACATGATTGATTAAATCATTGACCACTAGTTACTCAACTCAACCTTCAGTCCTTCTCCCCTCCTGGTAGTTGGGGAATGATATTTCTAGTCCAACCATAATCTCATGGATGGCTCCACTGGCAACCAGCTCCGTACTTAGATGCTTTCCCAAAGTTACCTCGTTAACATAATACAATATACCTTATCACTCTTAATAATTAGGAAATCCAAGGGTTTTAGGAGCTTTGTACCAGAAATGGAGAGGAAGACCAAATATATATTCCTTACACGTCACACATTGCACCATCCCACATACGTGATTGGCCATCCCAATAGGTGTACCCAAATACAGATCTCCTGGTCAAAGTGTGGCTCTGGCTTCAGCCTCATTGTTCTGACACTGTTTGCATAGCTAGTCTCTGTGAAATCAGAATAACAATATTACTGACATTCCTTTGCAAGGCCTGTGCCACCACGGGATCTCTTACAAAGGGAGGCCTTTATTGAGCCTCTGCTGCACTGCACATAGGGCAGGAAGGGGGCCCAGCGTTGAGAGAGAATGACAAATGCAACCCATGAATATACACCTTGGTTTTACACAGAAGGAATTCTCACTGAGCTGAACCTGAGACTTAGAAACCTGGCCCAAGTGGGAGGTGGAAATACCTCTGTGCCCAAGTGTGTATTTGGGGAAGAAAAGAAAAATAATTTGTTTGTTTCAAAGAGTGTGGGGGAGAGATGGTGCCAATGGAAGAGACATATAGAATCTGTCTTTCCTAGGGGACTAGCATGTATTTATTTGATAGGTTGCTTATTTGTTTCAACTGGAGGAGAAGGAGAAGAGACTAGGACCACAAGACGAAAGTTCTTAGAAAAGGGAATCTCTCCTACTACATACTCCACTGCAGATTTCAGTGTAGCCATGACATCCTGAGGGCTCAGGAAGGTCACCAGAGAAGTTCTAAGCCCTGGGAAACAGGAGGAGGGAGTACAGCTCCTAGTACTGGCAGAAGAGCTGTGATTCTGTAACAGGGTGTAGAGTGTAACCCCCACAATCCTTGATTAGGGGAAGGGGAGAGTGGATGGGGCAGCGTTTAAGAGACATTGCGTAATAGCCGTGCATAATAGTGGCAAGTTAATAGCCGTGCCTTCCTGAAGGGAAGTGGGCTGCTGCCCAGGGTGAATTGTGTATGTGACTGAGAACATTCATGACATTATGCAATACGGGGGTGCTCATAATGTGCCTGTGAGAGAGGCAAGGGGCAGATGTTCCCCTGGGATGCCAGTGCATTGCTGGGAAATGTTGCCCTGAAAGATAGCAGCTGAAAGAAGGTAAAAAGATACTGGGAAACTGGCAAAACACACTAGTTTTGCCAGTTGGTGGACTAACACACCATAGGAAGGGCTGGATATAAGGTCATGCAGGAAGTTCCGGTCTGAGCATTTAAACGAGGGCGGGCTGAAAGAGAGAGGAGGTTCACCACAAGTTCTGGAGTGAGAGAGGAGGTACGCTGCGAGGTCTAGCACAATCTGGGAGAGAGCCATGAGGTGGGCAGTGAAAGGAGGTCTGCCTGAAGAAGGCAGCAGCAGAGCAGGTGAAGCTGCGGGACTTGCATAGCCACTCTGATCTGTGAGATGCTTGGAATTGATCTGTGACTAGGAGTGCTGTATTGCAGACTTCTACTCTTCTGAAAGACGGTACCCCTCGTGAGTTCTGAAACTGGCCTGGGTTGGCAAAGGAAGGCAGGGCTATACGTTTTTGGGTGTTTTTAAAGGGAGCAGGACTTAATGGCAGAAATCTGCCAGCGTTCTAAATGACTTTTAAATAAACGACCCCTTTCCTTTCTCACCAAACTCTTGCACTGGGACTCAGGCTTCTTGGAGGCAGGCAATTCCACCCACAGCTATTCCAGAGCAGCATTGGTGAGGTTCTGTAACAATTCCCAGAAATGCCTGTCAGACAGTTTGATGAAATCTAACACAGGCAGGGGTGGACTTGCCCCTGCATATTTGTAAACTGATTCTCTCGCTGTTGTTCTCTCAGAAATAGCCAGTATAGTCTTCTGGGCGCTGTTAACAAAGATCCTACAGTTATTCAGGTGGGAGATATAAGTAATTCAAATTTGGCATTAATGTTGGTGTGACAGCATTCATTCTCTGAAAGTAATGATATCCAATTGATTTTCCATTGGAAGAGAAGAAAAAAAGACAACTAATGCATTTCCAGCCAATGTGCTAGATATTTTGGGTTTCAGCATTCTTAAATATTAAATGGGATAGAAGATGAAAATAAATTAATGATCTTTAATCCAGTAGGCAAAAGGCTCAGCTCAGAGCAAAGGATGGGGTGCAACTTTACTAAAAGATATCTGAGAACCACTGGATTGGTCAAAATCTGAAGTCTACTCAACCCCTCAACATCCAGTAAAACAGAAAATCTCCTTATCATCTATACCCCAGTGGCCTGGCTTTGTTTCTGCGAGATTCCATCTACTCCACTCTCTTCCACTCCTGATTCTCCTCTGCACAGGAGTCGAAAGGTGCATCTCTAGCAACAGTACTGAAAAGAAATCTTTAAAATGAATTTAACCAGGTCAAGCTTCTATTCTAAACAGTTAAGGGAAGTCTGTGGTTTTTCCATAACTTTAGAAGTATGAATATTTAGAAGTATGCAAGGTGTAATGAGACTATCTCAAACACCAGATAGGAAAACCCAACATGTCTGGGTGACTGAGAAGGAAGAGTTAAAGAAAGGAGTCTAGTTAACTGAGAAAATGGTGATGCTATTTAGGGATGGACATTGAAAGGGAGAGTTGGTTAAGAAGTGAAGAAAATGATCTCACTTTTAGACATTTCAAGGCTGAGATGCCAGCAAGACCAAGATTTGGGACTCCCCCACAGTTGGGGCAATGGAGGAAGCCAAATGATTACAAGGAAAGCAGAAGAGCAGAGTACTGTTTATTGAACACTTACTATTCAATATATGTCATTCCTGAAGCAGGCGTGCTGCATCAGTATTTTCAGTTAATGCTACAATGAGGTACATATTCTCATTGGGATTTTATAGGTAGGAAATCAAACTGGAGGGAAATTCAGCTACCCACCCAGCTCAAAAGGCCTGGATTTGAATATGCGTTAAAATGTGTGCTTTTTCTACTATACCTTGTCTCCCTTGTTAGGGCAACAGAACAAAACTGGGACTCCAGGTCTCAATGAGGAGACCTGTGATGGGTGTAGATGTTTTATATGTGTTTTAAGCCCTGTACTCCCCATTCTTTATAAAACTACTGTTGATATTTTACTCTGATCCACAGCTAAGAATCAACATTACAGCCTCAAAAGACAAAACAAGTGAGCATTCTTGGGCAGCCAGGGATGGTGGTTTTCCATTTCAGAACCAGTGGGATTTGGGAATTAAAGCCTGAGCATCCAGTCTGAGGCTGGCTAGCTCCTGTCTCTTCTTCAGGATGTCTTTATGTCTAGCAGTCAGCCGAGTGACCAAGAGTAGGAGACCAAGAGAAGGCCTCCAAACCAAAGGCTGAGGTGATTGGTCCCTGTGGCACTGGGTGTTAGCAAGACCACCCCAATGCGTGGAAACAGCATTGACATTGGTCTGCTCTTGTCTGCGGGTTTGAGGACATTGTAATTGTTTTTGGCTTTGGGCTTCCCACTGAGATTCCTAGGCCTGGGACAGAGCTGAGCACAGCCCCTGTGGGCCGATTTGTTCTTCTGGGGTGTGAGGGCAGCCACATCTCAGTTTCTGACATTGGTTTGAGGTTCTTGAAAAAATGATATCCGAGATAAGTGCAGACTCACCCATTTTCAGATGTACTTCCTCACAGATACAATGGCTTTCAACTGAGATGTGAATGGCATGGCTACTGCTTCTCCTCAGCAGTGGGAATTAAAAACCACCGATTTAAATGGAACATAATATTAGGCTTGTATCAAGCTGCCTTCACAGCTTTGGCTGATGAAATAGCAGCTACTGAGGTGCTAAGGGATGTGCCTTGGGAGCAATTACATGACACTTTACAAAATAAGGTGCAGCACAAAAGGGGAGCATTTTCTGGTGACCGTCCCAAAAAAGAGCTCTGTGGACTGAATCATGGAACAGAGAAGGCTGCCTCCTCTCCTCCAAGCAGCTGTTTGTCTGAAATGCTGAAGTTAACTCGAGCCCCAAGAGAGCCATTCCCATGCCCTGGCAGGCTGCCAGTCTCCTCTGGGCTCAGAGCCCCTCCAGTATTTTTTCTCTTTCATTTGCATTTTCTGAGTTTGTCTCTTTTAACACTTTCTCCTCTTTGTCTGGTTAGCCTCAATCATTCTCTCAAAATCATCCACAGAGACTCACCACAGGCATTGCCTGCCTTGGAAATCTTTGACCACTCTGGCCCAGGCTGCTTCAGCAGAACTGTCTTGGTTTTCTTTTTGCACTGCCTGTGTAGCTCTAATACTGACTGAATTTATACCCTGTTTTATGAGTGTCTTTTTCTGTGTTCATCTTTCCCTTTATGGCAGAGATTGGCTCACTGTTGCCCAGATTTTCCCTTTTCCTGCTGGGCACACAGTAAGACTATACTTCCCAGGTTCCCTTCCAGTCGGATATGGCCATACAGGGATAGAGGCAAGAGGGGGGCCAATAGCCCCCATGCTCTCTCTTCCCCTGCCTGCTGGCAAATGCAGAGAGTAGAGAACTCCAAGGTTGAGGGATGTTAAAGCCTAGGTCCCCAAAAGTTTGTCTGAGTGTCTCTCACTGCTGACCCATATTATTCTGGGACAAGAGCAAGAAACAAATCACTAAGACTTCAGAGTTTTGCAAATGCTAGTCTGCCCTAAATTATACTTCCTTAATTATAGGCTCTTGGAGAAACCACAACATCTTTATGTTCACCAGTGAGCCATGGGCCTAGCACAGACAACATGTGATCATTTCTGTCCAGTGTCTTTCATTTAGCATGTTTTCAAGGTTCATCCAGGTTGTAGCATATATAAGTACCTGATCTTTTTATGGCTGTATAGTACTGCACTTTATGTATATACCACAATTTGTTTACTCATTCCTCCTTTGACAGACACCTGGGCTGTTTCTATCTTTTGACCATTATGAACAATACTGCAGTAAACATTGTATAAGTTTCTGTGTGGGCATATGTTTTCATTTTTCTTAGTTTTATAGCTAGAAATGGACTTGCTCAATCATGTGATAATTCTATGTTAAATTCTTTGAGGAACCTTCAAACTGTTTTCCCACAATAGCTGCATCATTTGCAGTCCTCCAAGCAATGGTAGGACTTATTTCTCCATGTTCTCACCAACTCTTGTTATGTTCTGGGATTTAATTTTACCTTTCAAAAATTATATATTTTATTTTATTTACTTTATTTTAGTCTTTGTTATTTCAACATATGGTGCCAAGATAACTGGATAAGAACATTAAAAGTGAATTTAGACCCTATTTCACTCAATTTATAAAATCTAACTGAGTATGTATCAACAACCTAAATATAAATGCTAAAACTAAAGAAAACTATTAGTAGAAAATATAGGAATAAATCTGCAGGACCCTAAATAGGGCAGTAAATTCTTTCATTTGGCAGCAACAAATATGAGCAACAACAGCAAAATAAATGAATTGTACTTCATAGAAGTTAAAAACAGCCCTGGCTGGTGTGGCTCAGTGGACTGAGTGCTGACCTGTGAACCAAAGAGTCGCCAGTTCGATTCCCAGTGAGGGCACATGCCTGCGTTGCAGGCCAGGTCCCCAGTTGGGGGCATGTGAGAGGCAATCACATATTGATATTTCTCTCCCTCTCTTTCTCCCTTCTTTCCCCTCTCTCTAAAATATAAATAAATAAAATGTTTTTTTAAAAAGTTAAAAACATCTGTGCATCAAAGGATATTATCCAAAATATGAAAAGACAACCTACAGAATGGTTGAAAATATTTGCAAATTACATATCTAATAAGGGTTTAATAACCAAATACAAAAGAACTACAACTCTCAACAACAAAAAACAACTAAACTACATTAAAAAATAGTCAAAGGACTCAAATAGACATTTATTCAAAGAACACACACAAATGGCCAACAACCATATGAAAATACTTCAGCATCATTAGTAGTTAAGAAGATGAAAAAGCAAAACCACGATGAGATATCACTTTATAACCATGAAAATTTTAGAGTCTGGATGTCTAACTGTAGTTTAAGGCACATGGGTGATGGTGCCAGCTGTTCACTGCCTTCATAACTATAAAACCCATTCTCACTGTATTTTCTATATCAGTTATAACTCCTGCATCCAGGTGTGAGTTATATGGTAGACTATCCCATCATTCAACTTTAAACTAAAATACTATCACTAATAATAGCAAGTTTCTAAATGATTTACTTTTTAACTATTATATAAAATAGAGGGGGGTCAAAATCAACTCTCTAAGTCATTGCTTTCAGCCACATGAATTCTTCAGGGTTTTTTTTTTTTTTCATGCTAAAGGAATAGATGGAAGTGAGGTCAACAAGCTTGGATTTGTATATATTACTAAACATGCCCATAGGACTGAGTGGTGCAGTTGAAAGTTATTTATGATGTATGGCAGCTGATCAAAAGGGGAAAGAAATGATGCTGTAGAATGAACCCCCATGATGTCACTCATATCTGCATCCATTTCCCTTCTATGCTATTCATTACCACGCCTGCTTTAGGTGTCAAGTCTTGAACAACACATGCTGGAACTGCACGGGTCCACTTAATACGCAGATTTTTTCAATAAATTTGTCCAGTACTATAAGTGTACTTTCTCCTCCTGGTATTTTCTTAATATTTTTTTCCTCAAGATTACTTTATTGTAAGACTATAGTAACATATGTTATATCACATATATAATATAATACATGCAACAAACAAAATATGTGCTAATGAACTGTTTATGTTACTGGTAAAGCTTCTGGTCAACGATAGGCTATTATTAAGTAAAGCTTTGGGGGAGTTCAAGGTTATACATGAGTGTTTGACAGTGTGGAGCTTCTGTGCCACTAACCCTCGTGTTAAGAATCAACTGTATTTAGCTTCCTAGCTGATCTCACTGCCTCTTGTCTCTACCCTCTGTTCCATCTGGCAATTTATTGTTGACCTTGTTATAGACTGACCTTCCTAGAGCACAACTCTGATGATCCATCACTTCCTTGTCCACCTGATAATGTCCTTCCCAAGTATTTGCAGTACCTCAGAAGTGTCCCCGCAAGCTTTATCTTAAATGACTCCCTTCTCCAGCTTTCTATGACCGCTAACCAGACCACTAACCAGACCGCTTTCTTCAAACCCAGACCCCATCCTACCTCCAGGACATTCCTCTGCAATAACCTTCCTACATTATTTTTTTCAAGACATTTTTAAAGTGAGAAAAGTTAGGCTTGTTCAAGTTAAATAAGATACTTTTGGTTACAAGACAGCTAGTGACAAAATCAGAATGAAGACCAAGCAGAGCCAGATAGACTTCTTTTTGAGTTGACTTAAAGTGGTTATGGAAAAACCCAAGGTCAAATGAAGAAAGGAAACCAGAGCCAATGGGTGACATCAGTCCCCCTCTTGGTTATCAGATCAATGTCAAGATAGCGCAGTGCTTTTCTTCAAGTATCTTTTATTTTACTTAATAATGGCCCCAAAGTGCAAAAGTAGTTTAAACTTTATCAGAGATATGTATGTATAGGGAAAAGCATACTATGTGCAGGGTTTGGCCCTATCTGTGGTTTCAGATCCACTGGGTCCTTTAACATCCCCCCAAGGATAATTGGGGGCTACTGTAAACTGGTAACATCACCCCCCTTTAGACTCCCCATCCATAAAATAGAATCAGAAATATATCAGGCCAAACTATTTCAAGGATTCTGTGATGATTGAGGAATAAATTGTAAGGTACTCAGTTAATATAAAGTCCTGGAAGATGCTAACCAATAAAACATTCTGGAGAGCTTTAAAATAGTGTCTGTTTGTAGCAAACCTGAAACCTATAGACCAGGAGTGTCAAACTCATTTTCACCTGGAGCCACATCAGCCTCACAGTTGCCTTTAAGGAATTGAAATTACATTTGGCCCTTTGAAAGCAACGACGAAGCTGATGTGGCCCCCGGTGAAAATGAGTTTGACACCCCTGCTGTAAATATACTGTGCAATTTATCTCTTTGTGAAAGGAGAGTAAACATGTGGTAACTACACAAAGAAGCACCCATATTTTCAATATATAATAGTAGGAACTTGCTAAATACAGACTTTTCCTTCTGGGCCTACACTTATTTTTCAAGGACACTTGGTGGAGTGGAGAGAGTATAAATTAATCTCTTGTCACTGTTGCCCACAAAGAAGGGGTGTGACCTTGTGACCTAGTAGCACCCCTACTAGGTCACTGCTTCTTTGCTAGACACATTCCTCAACACTGGAAACGACAACCCCTGCACTCTCAGGAATCACATCACAGGCCTCTACATCCCCGTGAGTTTGAGCTGTGCTTTTTCATTTTGGGTCACAGGCCCACAGTGAAAGGTGTAAAGGGGATACTCACAGTCACGGCATAAACCAGGGCCAGAGTTACTCAAAGATAGAAGCAAATATTTTTTATATTAAAAGTACAAGTATATTATAGAATAAAAAGGAACTGCACACACATTTTTACACTAAAATACGAGCTTTCTAAAGGAAAAAAGAAGAGCCCTTCTGTGGCAGGGCCCTCCGGCTCTGTTGCTGACCACCCAGGAACGTGCACTGTGGGAACCGTTTGGGCGCAGACTCTCTCGAGATCAGAGGACGGCCCAGCCAGGACTGCCACACCCCTCCCATCTGCTCACCGGCACCGTGACCCTTCCTGCCTCAGTGGTCTCGTCTGGAAAATGAGGGTCAAAAAATATGTCCCCAGAAAACTCACAGGCATGATTTTAACCTACTGAGAGAGTATACACAAAAATGCTTTTAAAACATGAAATACTGGGCAAGTAGTAGTTGCTATTTTTAATTATCATATTAAAGCCTCCATGCCTTATGTAGCACTTGAGGATTTAAATTATAATGTAACACTTTACACATTAAAACTTCCTAGATTGTTTCAATCAACCATATTTTGTGTTTAAAATACACCTGAAGCTCCATGGCTCTTATTTCGTTGGTATCTCAAAAATAATATGCTGTGTTTTACTCAGGATCCTCCAGAGAAACAGATTAGATAGATAGACAGTCTGGCACAATAACGCCCCTTTTATTACAAAATCATATAAGCATGTAATTCTGTAACATAATATCACACTCAAGCACACCATATGCCATGTTAGGTGAAATGTTCAAATTAAAGCTATAAATTATTACATCCATATTATTACCCTACCAACCACACTTAGGCAGGCCTTACTTTTGCTGGACCCTGTGTGTATACACATACAGATCAATACATATCTAGATATAGATATAGAAAGAGATTTAGTAAGAGGAATTGGCTCACGTGATCATGGAGACTGGGAAGTCCCACGAGCAGCTATCTGCAAGCTGGAGGCCCAGGGAAGCCCATGGCATAGATCCAGTCAGAACCCAAAGGCCAATGGTATTAAATCCTGGTCCAAGTCCAAAGGCCTGAGAACAAAGAGCACTGACGTCCAAAGACAGAAGATGGATGTCCCAGCTCACACAGAGAGCAAATTCACGCTTCCTCTGCCTTTTCGTGTCATTCAGGTCCACAACCGATTAAACGGTGCCCGCATACATTGGCGAGGGTGTTGGGCAGCAAATTGCTCCTCCTGCTCAGTGGGCAAAGAGACGGAAGAGGTAGACTGCTTCAGATTACCAGGTGGCAGTTTTAACAAGCAAGGGGACTTACAAAGCTTGTCCTGGCAGCCGCAAGAGAAGTAGTTTTCTGCACCTTCCCACCAAATCTTAAACACTTACATAGACGCCTTAACTGGTCTCAGTCATGACATGGTCTCAATAACACTTTCCTCTCTCAGGCCCGTGTCCTTGGGGCAGCTTCTTGCACCTGAATGATCTTCCAAACAGAGGAGTTGGTGAGGAACCTAACTGCCCGGTACAGCTCCCAGGTCAACCAGTGGCCATGTATTCTCCAGAATCAGCTCCAACAGTGGTCAATCTTCTTTACTCAGGCTTCTGAGTTAAATGCAAGTTGCTTCCAGAAATGTCCTTGCAAATGCATCCAGAAATGTTTCATCACCTGGGCATCCTTTAACCTGGCCAAGTTGACCCATAAAACTGTAAGAAGTATTCAAAAATATGATTGACCCTAGAACAACACTAGGGTTAAGGGTGCCAGTCACTGACACAGTCAAGAATCTGCTTATAACTTAAATCAGCCCTCCATGTAGGTGGATTCCCAACTGTGGATTGAAAACTCAGTGACCCTTGAACAACACAGGTTTGAACTGCATGGAGCCAATTAAATGCAGATTTTTTAATTTAATTTTAATTTAAAAAATGTGTGTTTAATTGGACCTGCCCAGTTCAAACCTGTGTCTAATTGGACCCACTCAATTCAAACAAACAAATGATTTTAATACAACCATCATTGAAAAGATGCTTCCTATGGGCACTGGAAAAGAGGTGATAACAAAGTGAGTAACCTGTATTTTTCTCTTACCAGATTTGTTGTAGATGTTTCTCATTTTTGCCTGCCTGGACTTTTTCCCGCTTTCTCTAGTAATTCATCCAGATTTTCCCAATGAAACCATCCCTTCTTATTCCACTTCATGTGATTTGATTAGAGTTGACCACAGCCGAGCTCAGGATGGGCCTTGGCGTGAGCTAAATGAACATGTGTATCCCATAAGCTACAATGATTGGCTCAGGAATGAGGAGGTGACCATTACAGAAAAACAATGAAAAGAACAAGATCAACTCAGAACACGTGGTCTGAACCTTCTCTTTTTTTAGCCATAATCAATGCACTGGGCCGTTTTGACCTATGAACCAATTTTAGGCTGTTTGCTTTGTTTCTTTTAACTAAAAAAATGACTAAAGCAATGTTTATAATATTTTTGATGTGACATGTTGGATATCTTTCTTCTCTACAAGCCTGAAGACTGGAAGCAGGAGGGAGTCACATTTGTCTTTTGATTTTTAAAGCCTTGGCACAGTGCTTGCCATGCAGTAGTAGTTCATTAAACGCTGGTTGAGTCGATGCATAAATAAAATAATAAAACAGAATAAAGTGCTTGTATCAAGGAGCTTTTGGTTTAGAACTCATTCACTGTCTGGAGTGCTACTGGAATGTAGCCATTGATTCCCGGAGACATTTCAGCCTGATGAGTAAAAGGATGGAAGTATCACTCATTTCCAAGAAGATGTAATTCACCCTCTTCCCTGCTACTCCTGACCAAAATTGTAATTTCTTTTGACCATAGAGTCCTTATCAAATTTTAAAAGTCTCAGCATTTCTTAGTAGCTTGATATGTACTTTCCAATATAATTCCTATCATAAGGAAGACTAGAAAATTTACAGAATATCTTCTCATACAGAATACGTCCCCCTCCCCTTCTGTGAGAATGCCATTTTTCTTCTTTTCTTTATGTTGCAATCTGGATTTGTCAAAAGTCCACTCGAGTTTTATTCGGCCTGCAGTGTTTGCACGAGTCCCTCCCACACGTTTCCTGCCTTACCCTCAATCAAGGCCTACCCAACTTGACTCATGCCTTAGGCTGCTTTTCATCTCTGTGCAGCAATTAAGGTTTATTCACCAGAGGGTTTGACTTCAATAAACACTACAAATTTTAAACTGTGTCCTTCCCCTCGTCCAATATACCTCAAGGTTTGTTGAGTTGGAGAGTATTCATTTATTCATTTACGTTACCATCTGTGCATCTAAATTCAGGCACATTTAATTGGTTACAGGAGGAAGTATAGCAAGAGCAAATTTAGTGTGTAATGAATGTGCAACATTTACATTTCAAGGAAATGCTTTGAAGATTAACCTACCCGAGAACTTGATACCTTGGTTATTAATTACAGATTGAAATCCCAAACATAAGATTAGTGTTATTAGTTAGAATAGCATTATGACTGAGGTGACCCATTGTAAAGATTATTTTTGAATTGTGTAATAAAATGAGCTTTAGTTTCCTATCCTTAGTTTTATTGTATGGAGGCTGCTGTGTAGGTGTTTAACAGATCCTCTCTTAAGATGACTTGATTACCATATTGATCACTGTAACTGTTTGGGTTTAGCCAAAAAGCTATGCATTCCTTTCTTTATTAGCTCTAATCAGCGTTCATTCTAAGTGCTATTATACTGCTTTGTAAACATTATTGTTTTGCAACCTTAAAGTCAGTAATTCCACAGAAATTAAATTACATTTACAGTAAATCCATGAGTACCATATAATCTGTGGAATCTAAATAATGATGTATTTAGCTGTAGAACTGCATGTAAAACACAGAGTGATGATTACATGGCTATTTGGGGCCCAGAAAAAGAAAGGGACGCCAAAGTGTTTTCATAGTGGAAGAGTGAGAAATCTTTTGTTTTTAATGTCTCATTTAAATTATGATCTTCAGCCCTGGCTGGTGTAGCTCAGTGGATTGAATGCGGGCCTGTGAACCACACAATTGTGGTTTGATTCCCAGTCAGGGCACATGCCTGGGTTGCAGGCCAGTTCCCAGCAGGGGACACATGAGAGGCAACCATACATTGATGTTTCTCTCCCTTTCTCCTTCCCTTCTCCTCTAAAGATAAATAAATAAAATCTTTAAAAAATTATGATCTTCAAACATCTTATATATTGCCTTAAAAGGCAATATAAACATCTTATATATTGCCTTAAAAATTATGATCTTCAAACATCATATATATTGCCTTAAGATGCCTTTTAAGGCATCTTATATGCCTTAAAAATGGCCTTAGCCCTGGCTGGTGTGGCTCAGCGGATTGAGAGTCAGTCTGCGAACCAAAGGGTCGCTGGTTCAATTCCCAGTCAGGGCACATGCCTGGGTTGCAGGCCACGTCCCCAGTGGGGGGCACATGAGAGGCAACCACACAGATGTTTCTCTTCCTCTCTTTCTCCCATTCTTCCCTTCTCTCAAAAAATAAATAAGCAAAATCTTTTTAAAAATGGCCTTAAGGTCTACTTCTAAATCCTATGCCTGTATATCATGTGTTGGGAGTTTGTTTTAATAAATTAAGACTTGATAAAAATAGAAAATCCATCTTATTTAAAGTGACAATAGAAAAAAATTAAGCAGACTGCCTTTAGCAAATAACTTGTCTCTGTTTTAAGGGGGCCCTTCCATGACAGTGTTTAGTTTAAGCTTTAAGCAATGTTTCTGGACAAAAGCACATCTGGTCAAGTAGGTATTTCATCCAAAGGCTCTTGCCTTCTAGTTTGTCTCAAGGTCTCAACCATAGCTAGGCCTGGTCTTAATTAGTTCCAGTTAAATCAATGCATGTTGCTTCCCTAATACAGCCAAAGCTCTGAGTCATACCAATCATTGAACCTTACAGTCAGAATGGCCCACAGATATCTACAGAGGTGATAAAATTGGTCAAAGCTACCATTGCTCCATAGCAAAATTCACCTCCTAATTCAGAGTCTTTGCACCACATGAAGCTCTACAGAGAAACCAATGGTGACTTAGGTGCAAACCACCCACCTCAAAGAACTCAAAATCTAGAAGAGACTATGAGACAGTAAGAAGAGACGTGACAATAACCGTAGAGCAAGGAAGCTACCGCAGAGGCAGCATTGTGTAGTGGGGAGGAACACGAGGCTGGGCTTTCAACCACCCAGAGCTCAAGCAACCCCACCATTTCTTAGCTGTGAATCTTCAGCAAGATACTAGCTATAAGCCTCATTTTTTCTGTAAAATTAATAGTAGGATCGTTGTGAGGATGAAGTGTGATAATCTGTGTAAGTTAAACTCTCAGCACAGTGGCTGGTATCTGGGAAGAACTCCATGAATGTTAATTATTATGAATAGAGGAGAAATACTATAGGAGTGTAGAGGGTGAAAATGGATCACTGAGTTAGTCCAGCTGGGAGAGAATGTGGAAAGAGGGCATTTGTGAAGCACCAGGAAGGATAACCATGCACCTCAGAAGGAAAAGAAGGGACAGGGTACAATCTTCAGCGGGACTAGAGTGTGTACAGATGGGAAAACAACAGGAGGAAGAAAGAGGCTCATAGATAGGTGGTTCATGCTGAACCATCATTGGAGCTGAATTCAGATTTAAGGAACAATAATAATTGTGAGTATTTACTGCAGGCCCATCAAAACCAGGGTAATAGAGACGCAGGAGGTCACATGGCAAACAGGTGAGTCGGAGCCTTCTACCAGAGGATCTTGAGTCCCAGACTGTGCGTATTATATGTTGGGAGATTACTGAAAACTTCGAACAGTGAAGGTATGGCGTAATTGGACCTGGACTTTTGAAAAATGATTCTGGCAGCAGTGGAAAAAGGCAATACAAAAGGAAAACATACTTTGTAATCAGACCAGAGAAAAGCCTACCGCAAGAGTTGAACTCATAGAGCCCACCTGGCAAAGATCGGTGGCTTGAGTGTAGGCCTGTGAACTAAAGGGTTGCTGGTTGAATTTCCAGTCAGGGCACATGCCTGGGTTGCAGGCCAGATCCCTGGTAGGGGGTGTGAGGGAGGCAAGCACATATTGATATTTTTCTCCTTCTGTTTTTCGCCCCCTTCCCCTCAATCTAAAAATAAATAAATAAAATTATTTTGGGTCTTAAAGAGTTCAACAGATAGAGACAAAGGCTCTGAGCTGGGTGTGGCCATGGCAACAAAACAAAGGACATAATAGAGAGAGGCAAGTAATTTGGTATATTAGCCTTCCTGAGCTGCCATAACAAAGTGCCACAGACAGGGTAGTTTAACAAACTTACTGCTTCCTAGTTCTCTGGGTAGAAGTCCAATATCATCATTGGATTTAGGGCCCACCAGACTCCACTTTGACTTCATCTTAGTTAATTACATCAGCAAAGAGTCCATTTCCAAATAAGGTCACATTCACAAATACTGGACTTAGGACTTGAGCAATTCAACCCACTTAGGCAGTATCCACGCACCTAAAAAAAATGCTAAGATATGGGAAGCCAGACAGGGGTCCCTTTCATTTTACTGCCTTTCTGGTATTTTCTAGTCAGAGGAATGAAAGAGGAACCAGCTCCTTTGGTCCTTGATTAGATCAGCTGTGCTCACTGTATAGGCCAGACAGGAGTAGCCTTCCCGAAGCTGTCCTTCCCTGAGGTCAAGTTGACGTGGACACTGCTGCTCCATCAGCCTCCCCCTACCCACCTCTCAGCGGAGGGAGGGAGGCTGCGCTCACAAAGAGATTTAACACCTAAGGAAAGAGTAGGCTGTGGAATCTGTCACACCGGACACCAGGCCTGCTCCTTTCTGTGAGTGTGCCTGTGTGCGCCTCAGGGTCCTGATCTGTAGGATAGGCCTGGTGAGGTGATGCAGCAGTCAGTGCTCTTCTCCCCGCTGTGGTGCAAACTCAAAAACCTGACAAATATAACCTGATGCCATGGTAATGATCATTATCATTGTGTTGTTCAATATAACCATCTTTTGATGATTGTTGCTTTCATTAGAAGGCCTCCCAGCCGCCATGGTGATTCAACCTTACTCACCTGAAATGATATGGGTGGGGAACTCTGGCCCACTGTCACTGGTATGCTAATTATTTTGAATGACCAGCTTAAGGCCACAGTCGAAGGGTAAATAAAGGACACATAAGTCACTTAACCCCTGGGTCAGTTTATGGCTCCAACACAGCCTCTTTATTTCCTTCTTCCCTTCACTCCAGAAAATTTTCACATTTAAAATATCTACAAACTACTGGGCACATTTTTAAAATTCATAGATGAAACCCCATTATTACAAATTCCAGGGAACACTGGAAATACATTTGTCGGACTAAAATTTTGTTATACTAAGTATTGTTCGAAACCTATGCTGTGGCTGAGAAATGTTTTCCTGAATAGATTTTGATAAAAGTGGTTGCTGTATTGGAGGGTTGTTCCATAAACATCACATTAAAAGACCTTATTGCTCCCTCCTCCCACCTGGTATGCTTCTCAATGTGATTCATAAGCATTCATTTCTAAAAGCCATCCAGAGACAGTGTCCCTGATGCTATGAAAAGCTTCAGGTAGCTCAGTAGGTTGGCTGGTGCTCCTCAGGGCCAGGCGATGTTTGTCAGTCATACTTGTACTCCCAGGTCCCTGCCTGTTACTTGGAGAGTAACAGCAAAAATGGTAAGTGAATGAATAACTACAGGACTTAATGCTGAAATTAGGAGAACCCTCATGAGACTATGTCCCATATCTGTTTATTTTATAAATATTTACCAAAAATATTTTACATGTACTTAGTATCAAAGTAAAATTGGGGTCTCATGAGAGCAGAATGAGCTCAGTGAATCATCCGAGTACCACCTGCAGGCTAATCAAGATATTGTTCCTAATTGGCATTAACTACAAGTGGTTAATTGTTCCCCTTTGCCTGACTTGCAAGCACTCAGGTGCAAAATCTGTTCATCTCTTTCAGACTATCTTAATAATCACTCCCCCTCTGAATCTTGGAACCAGAATCCCCTACTGATGGGTGCAAACAAGGGGGAAATATGTCAGTGCACATGGTCACTGGCTCGTGGCAATGAAGATTTATGTGATCCAGCCAGCCAAGTGATCACCACACTGAGTAATCAAGAGAATGAAATTCCAGGGTGGGTTCTGCCTACACCTCCTTTGTTCAATGGTAGTCTCTGCCCCACCCATACAGAGCCTGGCATCGATGGGACAGTTCGTTTGTTAACTCAAATCTTCTTTGAGGATGTTGACCCTGAAAATATTGACACTTTGCCACTCAGTTTTTGTTCCTAAATGAATTTAAACTTTATTGCTCAGTTGATGTCATTGGGATTTATTTGGCTGCTGGCTCTAAGTTTCTATTTGAAAACAGCAGTACCATATGCAGCACATGCATATTCAGTGGTGCAGTTCTCCTTCTAGGGGGAGGGGAGTGTGCCCGGACTCATGGCTCACAATATGAATTTGCATCCCACTTTGCATAAATTTGCATGCAGACTTCACACAAGCCTCTAATTTCAAGTATGTAAAATGAAACGAATCAATGCAATCTACAACAATTTTTTTCAAGGCATTAATCACATGAAATACATACCAGCTCCCTTCAACCTATTAATTTAATCATGCCCAAGGTTAGGGGAGACAGGGAAATGGTGAATAATGGCTGCTAAGCAACTGGCCTAGGGCTAGAAGGATATATACAGGCTCAACACTGTCTTCTCTCTAAACCTTGTGTCTCTTGTGGAAGACTACATTATGGTTTGAACAGAATTTCATTTTCACTCCCTTCAGTGTTAGGCCATAAGACTTACTCTGACCGATGAAATGTGGGCAGAAATAAAGCAGGCCCCTTTAAATAAAGCATGACACCTTCAAGCAGAAGCTTTAAGGCCAGCACATGCTTCAATATCATTTTCTCTGTCATGACATAAGCAACTTTCCTTCTAGAAACTGCTCTATTTGCTTGAATCCCAGCGTGAATGTCAGTGTGAAGATAAGGGTGTTGTAAGATGCTAATGTTTTCAGATCATTTGTTGCTGCAGCATATCCTAGCCTATTCTGACTAATGATGCCTTTTCTGAGTTATTACTTAGGTGAACTATAATTCGATTTCAGAGGCTTGTGCCAATTTTGTGTATATAAGAGCATGTGTATGACCCTGGGGTAGAGACAAAAACATTGTAAAATGTGGTCTGTATGGCTAATAAACATATGAAGCTAGAGAAGAAATAATCCATACCTTCAAGATGAATTAATTGTCACCACAGTGAAAAATAATACAAGATGTATTATATCCTCCCTATTAGAGCGAGATAAAATAGACTACTTAGATTTCTCAAGATTGGCAAAGCCATAAAAATTTGGTCCATACTTGACAGGCATACTAACTTTCTCCCTTCAATGCCTTGGAATTTTTCATGTTCCAATTCAGGAAAGGTCTCAATGAAATGCTAGTTTTTAAACACCTTTTCTAAGTACATATCAATCCACATTAATTTAAGTGTTGAAAGATTTGAAGTCACAGAAGGCTGTGCAGTATATTTCCAAACAATGAAACCTTAAATCCTGAATCTGAGAAACCAGAGCTTTCTTTATTTCCAAAATGCAAACATGTTATGTCGTAGAAACCGAATATAATATAGGAATGCAGATTACAGAAATAGAGGTTTTCTTCCAGCTAACCAAATCTCGTAGCTCTGCTTCTGCTCTTCCACAATGCAAATTGTCTTACAAGTTCCAGTGTTGAGCAGCCTGGCTCTGCCCCTCAGAATGCAGAAAGTCAAAGGAAGAAGAAGCACCCAACACAGAAGATTGTTTTTATTCCCATAAGAAAAAGATTACAAATGTATATAAGACAACTCCCAACAGAGAAGAAAGAATCATAAATCACAAACATTTGGTTTCTTATTCTTTCCCCAGGCACACATAGCTAAGAAATGGTTGTGCATTCTGCAAACTCTTCTATACTAAGTGCATTATTATTTATACTCTTTAGATTACATGGTAATCATCTCTGAATTGAATCTACCCCTCTCCCAGTATAATCTCCACATAATTAGGAGTTTGAAGGTTGCTTAAGAACTTTAACAGACCTGTGAAGAATAAATTTTCCTTAAAGAAGAAAAAATATTTACAGAAACTTTACACTGTGTGAAACAAAACCCAAGAAAAGAAAATAAACATTCAGAATACCAAAACATTGGGAAAACAAAATACAGAAGTGATGGTCTATCAAAGAATTGAAGGTTTATTTTACTTCCCCAAATTGTTCAGAGAAGTTCATTTATATCTGTGGTGCTTTTTGGGCAAAGAGATCTTTCGGCAGAGACCTTCCTGGTGACTCTTAGATTACAGATGGTCACAGAATGATTTTTGTTGACTAAATCAATTTATTTTCCATAGCCAAAAAGAGTATGATTAGAAGACTTGTTTTAAACATTATTTTCTGGGCTCTTTTCTATCTCAGAACTTTCAAAATCAATTAGAAGTATAGTTGAATTTTTCAACCTGACTTGATTCCTAGAATAATAAACATCTGTTAACTCAGCTTTTGAATGAAAACTGATCTTTGGGTTTCAGACATTTAAAGTAGAGAAGAAATGGAGTAGGGGGTATCACATAGAATAGAACCTTTCCAAATAAGTGTTGCTTTAAAAAAAAATTCAAAGACCTTGTGATGGGATTGTGTTCTCCTGTAATCAGGTGGGCCAGATCTTTACAGGGATAGTTCCTGGGAGTGTTCCAACAAGTCTATAGTTCTAGAACTTTCCTTCAGGAAGAAAGAGACTTTCCTAGAGCATCCTTTATACCTGCCAATTGTCTGAGCCTTGGCCATACAGTGGTATAAACAGGGTACCATGGAGCTGTCTGATCTTTTATGGGAGGGGAGAGGGGATTTTGTGGGCTAGGGTCAAATTTGTGATACAATTTGTGATTAACCCTGAATCTCCTCTTTTGGGGAAGGTGGAACATGCGGTATTCAATCTCATCCCCTTCTGGGGGGTTGTTCAATTGTATATTTCTATTTGAGATTTTGGATTCTGACCAGAGAACTTCACTCAGATTTTCAGGGAGGAAAGAGTTAGGCAAAAACGTTGCCAATCTCGAGACTGAGAAACAATGTTAAATTACTCAAGTCTATGAATAAGATGCTCCCAGCCTCTGGATCAACCCAGTTTTCCTCATTTCTGCTGTGCGTAGGAACGTTCCACTGTTCTTTACGTCTTCCAAGACTTTCCTATAGCTCTGCACTCAATTTGGTGGTAATTTTCCATTGATTTGAAAGGAAGTTTCAGATGTGACCTATGATCTCAATGTCACCATAATTTAGCCATCCTTAATATGGCCATTCTTTGGAACGCTAACTTTTATTGCTACAATAATTCTCAAATTATTTATAAATAATAAAATGCCATAAATACTGACCTTCAGGGCCAGCACAAGGTATTTTTAATCAGGCTTTTGCCTGGTTGAGGTAAGACTCCAACTCTTTATGACATTTTATTGCAGAGAGCAATGTTAAATTTTCCAGAAATGTCTTGGACATTTAGGGACACAGGTATTGTGCAGCCAGAACAGTGACATGGTACAGCTTAGAAACAAACACACTGGAACCTCACTGTGACCCAGATGTTATATGGCATTGAAAATCTTGTCGGAGTGATTGTGCACTGAAGTCAAAGAGCTGCATACACTAGGGTCCTGTGTTGACAGTCGAGATTACTTTCCGGGAGGCACTAATTTGACCCTCCAGGGGAACAAAATCCATGCCAATTTTAAAGAGGTAGTACTTTATCTTATTTTTCTCCTGTGGAACTAACAAGTTCATATCCCCATTTACAAAGGAAAACAAGCAAACAAATAAACTTAGGGTTCAAAAACATGGCTAGCTCTGATAATGGGACAAACTAAACATGAAACAATCATGGTTGCAGGGAAACTCTCCATTCAGAAGTTTCTCACAAAAGGAAGTGTGCCATGGTAGGAGTGTTAGCAGGAAACAGCATTACACAAAGATGGCTGAGAGGAAGAGGTTTAATAAAGAGACTGTATTCATTAACAATGGGCAAGTTAAGGTGACTGACAGGGATGGCTGTAGCACCCAGAGGTTAGCAACGATGGAAAGTCGTTACTGCTCTTACATGTGAAGGGGTAAAGAAAAGAGGTTATTGACATCCAGTGAGACATGGTGGAGAGACTGGAGGAGGGGCCAATGTCTATAGTAGTCAAAGGGTAGAGACATCACTAGAACCATAGGGTGGAACAGGAAGTGAGCAGGAAAGAAATCCCCCACCTCTCTGTCTTCCCCTTTTAAAATCTGTGAGTATCCTTCACTGGATAAATCCCAGTGAGAAGGTAGGTTCAAGGGAGTCTGGATGATGTGATCCATTGGCACAGGAGCAAGGAGCTCAGAGTAGGACCGAAAATGTATCAGGAGAGGTGGGAGGGCAAAAGGGGGAAGAGCCAGTGTCTTGAGGCAACCTATTACCACCAAATGTTCTTTCTTCTGTCTTCAGCAGGATCCCATTCTGGTTGGGGCAACAATGAGGTCTACAGCAACAGAGTTCAGTGGAAAAATGAGACCTCAGGCTTATCAAGACACTGAGTATTTGCCATACATTCAAGGGTGCTAAGTCTTCACTATCTAGCTTTGTTTAACATAAAGTAATGATGTTTTTCCTTACCTTACTGAGCCCCTCTTTTACACCCTTTGTTTTCAGATCATTTGTTTCAGATCACCCCACAATTCCATTCCTCTCCCCAACACATGCTGATTCAAATGTAGACACTGCCTCTTTCTATATGCCAATATTTGATAAAATAAAAGGGTCATCTTTACCAGATATATACAAACAGGCACCAAGATTTGAATCTAACTACATGTGATGCCAAGAGGAACAATCCAATCTCATCAGGGGAGGGGAGTTCATTTTGTAACAAACTACCAAATTTTACCATATTTTGGGGTAAAGAATGATGTAAATATAGCAGGTCTGCCACAATAATATCTGTCAAACATTCCATCTCTGGCAAACATGACATATTCATGAGAAGGAAGAATGACAGCCAGGATTTGAATTGATGAGCAAGGGCACTTTTCAATACCTGAGGACAGGAAGAGTGGACTTTGAAGTGGAGGGTGGCACTAAAGGCAGACAAATGACTTCCAACTAGGAAGGAAATGGCATAAGCATAAGAAGGACTCAAGGTTCCAGAACCCCCACCGACTCCCAGGTATGAGGATGTTCTCTGGAATCTACCTGGAAATGACTGTGAAGAAAAGAGACTCTTCCTGAGAGATGATGTAGGACAGATACCTACTCTTCTGGGGGTTTACAGTAGCCTTGGCATTTGTTTATACCTGGCTTTCCTCCTTAAAGCTGTGAGATCTTGTCCAAGTGACTTTGCTCTTCTTCATCCAAAATATGGAGAAGATACCTCGCATTTCTAGGTTGTGACAAGTAAATACGAGAGCATGCATTCAGCACGGGACATAGAAAGGTATGCAAAAATCAACTTCCTTCTCTTCTTTTTAAAGTTTAAAATGCTGCTATTATTTTTTTCCAACACATAATTTTGATATAATCAAATAGGGGCCAACCATGTTTCCTGCTAAATTAATGTACTCTGTATTCCTCATGTTTATGTTTCCCATTTTGAAGTTCCCTTTATAAAAAGAATTAAAAGGGGAAAATATGCTCGCTTAAAAGAAAAGAAAAACAAGGCTCATAATGTATGTCAGTGAAGGGAAACCTTCTGCTAAGGGACTTGATTTCTTAGCAGAGAGGGAAAAGACAGATCTAGAAAGAAGAGAGGGGGCAGAGAAGCAGCAATTTTTACAAATCTTGTGAGCTTGTCATTTTATAAGTCAAAGTGAGGACAAGAATAAGCACTATTATGGCAATTTTCAGCCTGTTTGCTATTTTGATTGCTGTGAATATGCTAGGGAATGACATCCACTTTCTGAAAGGGCATGTATTTTTTTTCTTTTCTTTCCTTTTTTTGTTTAATCTTTATTGCATTTTCCATTACCATTTAGTCCCCTTATACCCCTCTCCCCATAGCAATCACCACACTGTTGTCCATGAGTCCTTTTTCATTTTTGCTCAATCCCCCACTCCCTAAACCCCCCTGAAATGGCACGCATTTGTGTACTGATAAATAAACCAGCAAGCAAATCCGGGTAGCCTCAAAACCAACAGGGCATTTCCCTCCAGAGTTCTGGGAAGCAGTTACAGCAGATCTGGGGCCTTGTGCTACCATCTTCCTCCCAATGGCAGAGCGTGGCCATCCTCAGGTTGTATCAGCTGTGTATCAGTTTCCTATGGCTGCTGTAACGAATCACCAAAATAAATATTTATCATAATTACCACTTATTGGCTTATAATAATACAAATTTATTATCTCATAGTTCTGGCTGTCGAAGTCCAAAATGGTTTTGCAGGACTGCATTTGTTCTGGAGACTCTAGGGAAGAATTTGTTTCCTTGCCTTTTCCAGCTTCTAGAAGCTGCCTGCACTCTGGTTTCTGGCCCTGTATCATGCTGACCTCTGCTTCTGTCATCACGGGGCCTTTCCTTACCCTGATCCTCCTGCCTCCCTCTCCTTAGGGTCACATTAAGCCCATCTGGATAATCCAAGGTAATCTCCCATTTCAAGATCCTTATTAATTACAACCTTAAAGTCCCCTTTGCCACAAAAATAATTTATTCACAGGTTGCAGCAGTAGGATGTAGCCATTATTCAGACAAAATCAGCAGTTTGTGTATGAAATGTATGCATGTGAAATGTAGCATTTAGCAAAAGACTGACTGAATTTCTTTCTTGTGACAGACTTGCTGAGCCACAAACAATGCTGGCAAGCATACTGTACAGTGTGGAACTTTAAAAAAAAGTCTGGTTTATTAATGATGAAACTAATTAAGGTACAAAAATATAGCATCCCAAACTATATAAAACATAGCAACAAAGCAGCCCATAAACACCAGATTGGGGGCAAAAGCTATAAGAATACTAGATATCACATATTCACACCAACCCTTCTCACTATCAAATCCCCAGCAGGGCATTACAGAAAAATTGCCTGTCAACAGACTGAAATGAACAGTATGTGATCCCTGGTATAATTCCCTTGGAAGTCAATTTATGCTAAATGCAGAAAGAACCAAGGAAGCGGGTAGAATGGGAGCAGAAAATGATCATGTACATTAGGAAAATTAAATTCTGCAGTTTCCAAAAGGGAATCATTCATGGTCTAGTCCTCCATGACAGAAGTGCCTCTGGCTACAGTTCCTAATGTGCAATTCTAGTAACTCCTCAGAAGTGAAGACCCCAAGCTTCTGCCCTATCCCACTGCAGGCTCGGGCCTAGACTGGGGCCAATCACTTGGGCTTTTCTGCCTGAACCAATACTGCCTGCTTTGGTTGAAGTGTGTCACCACTCACCTCAAAAGTGATCCTTGTAAAGAGGTGTGAAAGTCTCAGGGTGAATTAGGATATGTTTATTTCTCTCCTAATTCCCCAGTGATTGTGGATGACATTGTTGGGAGTCTACCCAACAGCCATATCCCCTTCATTCCTTACTAAGAAAATCTGATTTTGCTCATATTATAAGGAAAAGGTGAAATGTTTTTAAATGGACTAAAACACCACACAATGTCTTCAGTTAAAACTGTGTATTGTTTAGAGCTCACTTTCCCAGGGTATCTGATTTTATGTTGTGTTCTTGTCATTGTCTTTGAGCTACTTTACAACCCCATAGAGACAGAAATTAACTTGTAGAAAACTGGTGGTAAAACAATGTTTCTTGTCTACAGATATGCAAATAAATTCTGTTCCATGGAGATTCAGTTGACTTTTCTCTTCTAGAGTGGAAGAAGCTAGTTTTGCATTGATTAAACAAATTCATTCGATCAACCATGATCAAATGAATGATCTTATATCTTTGTTTGGTGTTTGAATTCTCTTAGAAAAATCTTTTCTGGTTCCCTCATTAATTAATGAGTTAAATAAAATCCTTGACACCTGTTCATTTTGTATTTCTACAAGAGTCATCTTTAAACCTTGAAAAACAATTATCCTTGAAAACATATTCTGCAACAATATAGGCAAGGAACATGGGTCCCTTCCTAATTCAAGGAGGTAAGGCACGATAAATTTAATCTAACCATGATAATCCTAATCTGATTCCCCTTTGCCTCTGATGTGTTGGAGGTGATCCTGAGGCTATATTCTAGTCAATGAGAAATAAGGAGGAGGTTCTGAAAGAAGCTTACCTCCCTAACAAACAAAAAGCAAAGAGGAGCCAGAAGTGGGGTGTGGGAGATGTCTCCCTCCCTTGCCTTTAGGTGTTGTCTTCCGAGAGCAGGATGCTTGGAAAGACAGCCACCATCATGCAATGATAATACCCTCCCCAAAGAGCACCTCAGAGAAGCCACTTTTGAGCATCTGACATTACTTACTGAATCAATCAACTCAGGAATTAGTTCCTCCAGAGTTGTTATGAGGTAATCATTCCTAAACATGTAAGCCATTTCGACGGATTATTTAGTTACATGCATCTACAATCATTCTAATAAATATAGGCACAGATTGAGAAAGAAAAAAATGCCTAGGATATCTGGCATGAAGTGAAAGGTTCTATGGTAAGTCACATGTGCTATGGTGGCTGTGATGGGCAGGAAAAGGTGGTTGTGGTGAGCTGGAAAAGAGATGGGCATTGACACTGAGGGGCAGTGTGGTAGGATGGGATGTGATACGAAGGTAGGAATAGTGGTAGGAAAATCATAGTGGAGTAGCAATTAACAACAAAAAAACCTGTTCATTTGTCCATTATTATGACTAAACTATCTGTAGTAGCCTCTGAGGTAAAAAGTTGGTGAATTTTTTTACCTCAGATCACATACAGCAAATCTAGACTGGGACCTGTGTCTCTAACCCCTCATTAGACATTTCCCTCAACTATCAATGACAATTAGAGATGCCACCTTGGCAGTGATCCATGTGTAATCATTATCCCTTTCATTATTCCCATTTCTTAAATGGTTACCATGTCAGTAACTTTGATAAACATAGTATGTACATTATACTTACTATTCAATCTATATGAAAGCCCCATGATTGAACACAGTAGATTGTTGTAGTCCCAATTGCTTCCCCCCCCCCATCTCCACAACCTTGGAAGTCAACTCTCACAATGACTCTGGGTTGGCCAACGGGGCAGCATGCCATGCATTCAGCAGTGGGACAATACCACAACACAGAGGCTTACATTGGGACCTGCCCTAATTTGATGCTCCTGGGGATACTGACACTATGAGTAAAATAAGATTAGCCTGCTAGGTATATGTAGTACATTCATCCCCATGACCCTGAGCAACAATCAGTAGCAACCAACAGCAGGCACAAGTCACCAGACATGTAGCCATTGTAGACCACCTAGCCCTCAGCCAAGCCTTTAGCTGAGTATAGCCACATGCATAAGTTCAGATGAGACCAGCAGAAAAAATTCTGACCCAACCCAATGGTCAACTATGACAACCATAAGCTAGTAAATAATTTTTAAGCCACTAAATAATTGACAACAGTCTCACAGGTACATTGAAGTATATAATATCAAAGTCCCAATTTTATAGACCAGAAAAACTAAGACTCAGAAAAATTGTCCAAGGCCACACAGCTAAAAAGAGCTACATCTAGGATTCAAATTCAAGTCTGTCTGACTTTAGAGCCTATGCCTTTGACACTCAATCTATGTCTTCAGTGTTATCTCATGATTTTTCATCTCCCATTCTCTATTTCAACTAAACTGGATTATTTCTCCATATAGACTTCCCCTCTTGTTGAAGAGATAGGCTAGTTATTCATTCATCAAACTCATTTCTTCTTCTTTATTTTCACTGACTACATTTTCCAGCATTCCCTTCAGTTAAGTGTGGCCATATCACTAGCTTCTAGTTAGAGGAATATAAGCAGAAGTGATATACCACTACCAGACTTGGCCCCCAAAAATCTCTTAAATGTTTTTTCCAATTCTCTCTCTTCTTTTACAAGCTTAACATAGATGAGCAGAGTGACTGTGGAGGCATTACAGTTTGGTGGAGCCAAAGAACCTGGTCATTCAACCACTAGTTATCAGATATTCACTTACTAAACAGAAGTATCTAGTTTGGACCCCATGGAAGCAAGAATTAAAATTCTCTTAAGACTGTTAAGCCACTGAGATTTTGAGATTTATCTGTTATAAATCTTACTGGGAAATCTTACTTTAATTAATACACTGATGTTGTATCTTTGTTCTGTGTACTCCTTCCATATCATATATCCTTGTCTCCAATATATACATACAATTATACTCATCCATTGAAATGCAACTTTTCCCATTATTCTTTCCCTGAGCCTTCCAATTAGATTTGTCCTTCCTCTAAAATACTCTAATTCTGTGTCTATATACCTCTTAGACATGTGCCACACTCTGCTTGCACTAACAGTATTTAAGTTATTTTTCTAAGCTTAAAAACACTAAGATGCATACAACTCCAAGACATGAACCTTGGCTTACTAACTTTTTACCCCACAGCACTCCATATAGAGCCTTATACTGAGCAGAAACAAAACATAAAAGATTTGTGCTTCTATATTCACCATGTTTTAAAGTGTCATACATTTAGCTTTACCTTTTTAGGCAGGAATGTTGACTATCTTTATTTTATTTTCAGTTTTCTCTCTTTGTCTTGCATGTTCTTCTACCAATTTTCCCTTGCCATTCTCTAAATAGTTTCCAGTGCCATTTGATCTCTCTTACAGGCCACTAACCAGTATTCCCAATGTGGCTCTCCCATTGATATATTGGGCAACACTGACCACTTGTGTTTTGAGGGTCTTTATGGGAGATAACACAGTGATTTCATCTCTCTCCATCAAACCCAAAAAGGCCTCTGTCATTTTGGAAAAAGTTAAATAATCTATTTTTGGTTGACAAAGCATAAATTGAGTTCTGAGGAACAGAACCCATTCTAAGAATTGGCTTTATCTACTTCGTTGGGGCCACAGCTCCCTAATGGCAGTCATTTGAGGTTGGAAAAGCTAAATAGAACAGGTCTGGGATCTCCTGAATTGTGACATTTAGAAACAGAACACAGAGCATTAAATCCTCTAGAAAGAGGAAGATCCTTTAGAACATTTAATTTTTTCTTTTGGCCTTTTTAATCCCTTAAATAGAAATAAATTTAAGATAATCTGTACCCAATAGAAACTAGGTTTTGGGTTTTAAAAATCTATACATCTAAGGCTTGTAAAGGCTTTCTGATTTCAGATCATGTTAAAATATAAGCATAAAGAGTGAACTAACTCTTTATTGCTACAGAACACATAAAATTCCAATTTTGATGTGAAACCTACCAGGTTTCATTTGTTTCTCCTTTATGTGCTCTCCTTTCTCCCAAACCCCATGTCACACTCTACCAGGAACTGGAGCAGGGATACTGTGAAATGGGAAATTCACAGACTAGATGACTATCAACAAGGCCATAGGACACAATGAAATGATGCAGCCAGACCCGGCAAAAGATAGGTGGAAAGCAAGGCTGAATGCTGATAAAGAGTTCAGTAAGTCACAAGGCAGACAATGCACAGTGGAACTATTTGATAAACGGAGAAGGAATGTAGAATAGTGATTAGGAAGTCATTCCACGGTTATGGTAGAGAAATCCCAAAGCCTTCAGCCAAACCATATGCAGCTGAGAAGTAAAAGAGAAGCTAGAATATTGCTGGAGGAATACATTATCTATCAAAGCAAGAGCAATCTCTGAAGGTTTTCTCAGGGAAAAGCAAATTCAGAAATTGTATCCTCTTTTTTTTCTCTTTCTTGCTTTGTTTCTCCATCACTCCTGTTTTCTTTAATAGCAGTCAGTCCAAAGCACTTCTGTGATGAAGAATACACTGCAGCGAAGGTGCTGTCATCAGTGCTGATTGCAATTCCACCTCTGCTACTTAATTACCTGCTTGGTGACCTTGGCCAATATTTTCATCTCTCTGACCTCAGTTTTCCAAGGGGTTAGGTTTCCTAATCTCTAGAGACCTTCCTGGTTCTCAAATTTTTTGAGTCTCTGATTTCTGACTTCAAAGTCTTTTTCTACCCTAATTTACATTTTTTTAGTGTCTGTTTATCATAGGTGCAGCCCAGATGAATTTCTCAGATCTGCCAGCACCTAGAATTCATCACCCAATAGGCAAAGCCTACTCAGGAGTTAGGAGTCAATGAAGACCTACTGTTCTAAGTAGGCTAAATTGAGAAGAGCTGAAAGGCCTGTTTTAGAATGTCTGACCTGCCCCTTAGTGAGCTGAAGTCTCAAAGCTCTTAAGGTTGCTTAGACACTGAAAATTTAAGAAGGATAACCACTATATGGGAGACTCAGAATTGATAAATTATTACTCTCAGTAAGCATATCTCAAAACCAGCTCAATTTGGTGTATATATCTGTAAGAAAGCACATCTGTGGTTCAGATGGAACCAGGAGAGGTGGGCTGCCAATCTCTTCAGAAAAGTTCACATGGAATTTTCCTGGTTTATTTACCACGGTTCACAGAGAGACCTGAAGCCTGTGCACTTGAAAATTTGACTTGGCAGCCCACCTAGAGTATATCTAACTATCTGCTGGATTTTTAACTAGGTTCCCAGAGATTACTCCATAAACTGGATATCAATTTTACTCATTTATAGGAATTTATATATTCTGACCATACAGGTGGTGTGACTGGTTTATTGTTTCCCACCAAATTACCAGTTGAGGTTGCTTGGTGAACAAAGAACCATAACAAAGGAGTATACTTAAGTATACTTTCCTTCTTTCAACTGAAAAAAAGTTCAAGAAGTTCTTTCCTGGCACAGGAATAGCGCTGCCAAAGGGAGTATAACACATGTTTCTTGGCAGTGACAGATCTAAAACTTCTGCTCTTGACTCTGTGTGAGTGGCCCCAGGGACCTACACACGGCTAGAGGCCTGGTGAACAGGAGCGTAGACGCTTCTGCAAGGCACTTCCGCTCTGATTTCCCACAGGCCAGGTGCATACCACTTGTGGTATGCAGGATCATTGTAGAAGATAAAGTCCATGATTATGGTGGCCTGTATTTGTGGGTGAGGATCTAAATCACCCTAAATTTAAATTATAAATACAACATTTTAGCTCACATAAAGCAAAAACCTAAAGGAGGTTATATGTGCACAGGTAATGGGGGGTGAGATCTGTAAGGGTTAGGGTGGGGAAGGGAAGCTCCTAGGGGCAGGAAAGAAGCCTCTTTGGGACAGGGCTTATCAACGGTTTGAGGGTCTCGTTCATGTTCTGATTCAGTAGGTCTGGGGGTGGGGCTGAGGCTTTGGTTTATAACAAGCTGCCAGAAGTTGTTCTGGCCCAGGAACCGCACCCTGGGTGGCACAAAAGGTTTCAAAACCTTTTCACTCCATCAGACTAGAAATGGCCTCCAGGTGAATTGGAGGTAAAGAATTGTATGATATTTCATTAACATATACTTAATTTAATAATTAATGTAAAGTGATATTATAATTTTAAACATGGCAATGGATTTATACCTGTGGTAGAGATGTTGTTTCACTTATATCTAGATCATTTTAGCAAAAAGTAAAATGACTTCTTTTCAAGATAAATATTAAGTAATAGGACGGGTGTACACTATACTGACAAAAGCCATGACAGATGTTCACAACCTCCTTATTGTACATGTGGATTTAGAAAGTAAACCTACACCCATTACTAAGATTGTTCTCACCCTGACCTGTGTAGCTCAGTTGGTTGGGTGTCATCCTGCAAAGCCAAAGGTCACTGGTTCAATTCCTGGTCAGGGCACATGCCTGGATTATGGGTTCAGTCCCCTGTTGGGCTGCATATGAAAGACAACTGATCAATACTTATCTCTCATATCCATGTTTTTCTCTTTTCTACTTCCTTTTCCCTCTCTCTGAAATCAATTAATAAACTCTTAAGAAAAAGATCATTCTCATTTTAAACCAGGAATTCATTTAAACTTTATAGCATTACAAAGCTGATAAATTTAATCTTCACTTTAGAGAAGAGGATATTGGTAAAATTCTACTCCACTTGAGGATTTGAGGATGTCTCAAGATACAATCCAGTAAACTTGGCATACATTCATTGAGATACACCCCCTTCTTCCTGGGCACAGCTGGCTTTGAGCGCTCCTTTTCCTGCACGTTTGTGGTGAAGCAATCATGTTTGGTTCAGATGCATTAATACTACCGAAAGAATATTCTCTTTGTCCTAGAAATTCCTCTACATCTTCAAGATGACTTCCTATATTTCTGTCTTTATTCATTAACTGTTGACTTTATAACTGAACACTCAAGGCACATTTGTATTTTTAATTTATTGTGGAAAAACTCACCATGTCTTCCATGTACTGGTTATTTTCATCCCACCTAAATCAGTTGCTTATCTAAGGCAGATTACTGATGGCAAAACTCCAAGCAAACTTTTGCACTTGCAGTTCTCAGTGGATAATAATAACCCATCACAACAATATCCATTATAATGACCACTTTATGCTTTCCCTTTGTAATGAAATCTTGTTGCTGAGCTGAGGCTTTGCACGCAATAAGAGAAGATTGGCTCTTAAGAATTGAAGTCATCAATAAGTTTGATCTTATGGTCTTGGAAACCTTGGGGTGACTTACTTTAATTGGGAAAGAGGTGCTGCTGCCATAAATCCAAGCAAACTTACTGAGAGGCACATCATTAAAATCACCTGAGTGCTTATATCTACAAACGAAAGAATCTAGGTACAAATAATTCTGCACTAAGAGGTAATAAACATTTGAGAGAACTTGCAAAAAACAGAGATGACAGAAACAACTTGTCTAAAAGAACTGGCAAGTAAGTTTATTAAAGAAAAAATGGTGAAGAAATCAACTGCAAAATAGAAACTAGGACTGAAATAAAGATAAAAACAAAAGTGGTCATTTGCTTTTTCTCAAGTGCCTTTATTAATCTTTCTTGTTTGGTGTATTGAATGTAGACTGCAGCTGACTTTCAGATTATATTGCTGAAGTAATAAAATGGCATATATCTCTCTGGGTGAGTTTGTTCATCTATTAGACTTATCAATAAAAGTGACTAGTATAGTAGCAGTAATGAAAAAGATATTTAAGAGATGACAAAAGAACTAGAATCTAATACCATTTTTGCCACTAGCTAATTGTACTGAAATATGTGAGTCACTCAATATGCATGAATGTATAGTATATGTATATTATATATAGGTAAATGTGTATATATATATATACATTTATTGTTGTTCTATTACAGCTGTCCCAATTTTTCCCCATTACTCTCCCCTGCCCCCACAGTCAATCCCCACTCTGTTGTCCATATCCATGGGTCATTTATACTTGTTCGTTGATTAGACCCTTCCCCCTTCTTTCCCCCTTTGTACCTTTCCTCCCTCCTCTTTGGTTGCTGTCAGTCTTTTCCTTGTTTCCTTGCCTCTGGTTCTATTTGCTCATTTGTTTGTTTTGTTCATTAGGTTCCTTTTATAGGTGAGATCATACGCTATTTGTCTTTCACCACCTGGCTTACTTAGTTTAGTATAATGCTCTCCAGGTCCATCCATGCTGTTGGGAAAGGTAGGAGTTCCTTCTTTCTGCTGCATAATATTCCATTGTGTAAAGTACCACAGTTTTTTTATCCACTCATTTACTGATGAGCAGTTAAGCTGTTTCCAGCACTTGACTATTGTAAATTGTGCTACTATGAACATTGGGGTGCATAGGTTCTTTTGAATTGGTGTTTCAGGATTCAGAAGTCTTAGGGGATACAGAGACTTACTCTTTCTCTCCATTTTCCTGTTTCTATGAGGACCACCACATTTTAGTTACCATAGCAATCTTATTACTTAGGTTAACTCTTTCTGAAACTAAGGTTCCAGCTTGGTCTTAGGGACATACTGACCATTCTAATTTATGAATCTCCTCAGCAAAGTAGGTAGAAACCATCTGAGAGTAAGGTACTTTTATGTGTGAAACATGCACCCCATCATGAGTGTTTCTTCTCCTCTTAGGGGCTCACTCTTTCCTGATCCTTCCCATAAATTCTGACCATACATCAGGCAACCTGCCTATGTACTTGCCACAGCCTTGAATAAATGTAGGCTTGTGTAATCTGTTGATGTCTGGTCTCAATCTGTAAGATTTGAAGAAGCACATATTGCAAAATCCTTCTAGTAGAATGAGGTAAGAGTAACCCCTGAGGAACTGGGAGAATTTGAGTGGAATTCAAAGCATCAAGCTCACTACTGCTACCCCTGTAGGTGATGCCATGCAGAAGTACTGAGCTTGCACTTGAAGGGTCCTAGCCGACAAGAAATGCTGACTGGGTGTGTGTGAACACCAGGCCCTTCATTAGCCAGGAGCAGTATCCCACAGGATGTATTGAACTACTCTGTCAATGTTCATTCACTCCTGTGAGGATTTGCAATTGCCTGGAACCAAGTGGTACCTAAAACATGCTCAGGATCTTTGTCTTTGATTCTAAAGGGTGGCTCTCCATCAGTACTGCTGAACGAATTCCCTTTTGCTGCCCCAAAAGACAGAAATGAGCCTGCAGGGATTGGAATTCCACATGTGAAGATGCTTACTTCTCCAGTGAGAGAAGACTGTGTTGTGTTTTCATCTTACAGTGACCACACAGCTGGAGAAAAAAGTGTCCTTATTTTCCTTCCAGTAGTACCTTTTGTAGCAATGTATTTAGAAGTTGTCTGTGAATCTGTTGCCTTCTTTGATCAGAGAGAACATGACTGCCTGCTCTCCAGATTCATCTCCTATCATTAGCCACCTCACCCCCGCAATCTTGCTTACCTAACTAGTCACATCACTAATATCTCCTGTAGATTCCATCCTTCATTACTCTATGCATTTTTCACCACTTGCTAGATTTCTTTTTTTTTTTTCATTGTCTGGATCCTTCAACTAGAGTAAATTTCATGCTTCATGAGGGGGAACTCCAAAACAACTAGAATTTATTTTTTTAATTGTGCATTTATTCCTACATGTTTAAATTTCAGTCACCTTTAAAGTACTCTCCATTTGATGGAATATACCTGCTCAAAACAGTTTTTGAACTCATTGATTTGTATGCATTTTAAAGCCTCTGACATTTTTTTGTTTCATTTCTTCCACATTGGCAAAACCTGAAAGTCCCCTTTGAGGACTTTTTTCATCTGGAGAAACAAAACAAAAAGCTACTCAGGGAGAGACCAAGTGAATAGGAAGGATGGAGCATGGGGGTCATGCTGTTTTGGGTCAAAAACTGCTGAACACAGTGCAGTGTAGGCAGCAGCACTCATAAATCACCCATCATGGAAAGGGCAAATGCATTGAAAGAGTCTTAAAAAAAAACCACTAAAGCCAAAAGCAGCCTCTCACAACAACGCCAGCTGGTACACTGATACAGATGGGTTCCTAGAACACTCACCTAATGAAGGAAGCCTGTACTTTACAAGAGGTCTGCTGACCAGGAGATAATTCCATTGGGGGAAGTCCCACCTTGTATTTTCTGCTGTATCTTAAATATCTAAAATGTATCTGGAATATAGAAAGCATTCAACAAATATTTGTTGAATGAAACAATAAATGAATCTCACTTTGAGTTTCTAGTGTGGTGCACTGATAGAATGAGCAGCTCCTGAACCTGGAATCTGTATTCTTGATAAGCCTACTGGTGTTTCTGATGTGCAGTCAGGCCTGAGAGCCAGCAGTGGGCTACAGTTTCAGGAATACAAAAGGAAGGCACTGCTTAGCATGTGCATACAGTGATCAGCCTGGATTTGATCACCAATTCTTTCATTTGAACATGGGTATAGATTACTAAATCTTTCTGAGCCTCAGCTTCCTCAGACTGCAATTGGGTAAATGACAATATCATACAATGCCAGGAACTTCAGGTCCCTGGGGCATATAAGAGTCAGTGAAACAGTTCAGCTTTCCCACAGGGCATCCCATGGAGTTGTGGGTGCAGGAGTAGGACTGAAGAACATTAGCACGAGCAATGCCGTACGGTCCTGGATCACCAGCCCAGGGTTAGGGCATAGATTACTCCTGAGCCCCTCCGTTAACAGTATTAGAACCAGGATGATAACAGGAAAGGAGAGGCAGCCTATCAGTGAATGGAGCTAGGTTTGAACCAGAGACCGATATCCACAGTTCAACTCTATGTACAACCTTCCTTCATCAGCTACTCAGGATACAGAATAAGATCTTCTGATACATCTGCTCATGACCTTGTCATTTGAACTGGAACATCTGCAGGAAATAAACACCTCTTCAAGCTTAATTTATAGTCCGTACATCATTATCTTTCTCTCTAGTCAGAGCCTCAGAAACCATTTTACTTTTTATCCTACATGATAGAAAGCCTCTGTGAAACCTGCTCAGCAGATTACTGGAGGTTTGAGCATTCTTGTTTAGCCAATAATGGTAACAGTATTAACTGTAACTAATGCATTTGGTATTAGTGAATAAAATACTGGTTCAATTACACAGCAATTTTTACATTTGTTTCTATTATAATGCTATTGGATTTCTATGTATCAAGTTTTAGTACAGTCTCACCAGTATGTATGTATGTATGTATGTATGTATATATATATATATATATATATATATATATATATAAATAAAATATGAGGGACTGAAAAAATATATATATTATAGACAGTAGTAACTTATATGAATATATCCAGTAAAAAGAGTCTCTCCTGCTTCCTGTTTTTCTCATTAATTGTGTTATATATAGCAATTCACATGTGTGCAATGGAATCTGAGCTGTTTCTGGATCAATGTTCTTAAAGAGTTGGAGGCAAAATGCCTTTTGAGGAAGATGAGTATGTCCTGTCCCTCACACAGTAGACCCAGTGGTGCCTCCGCTACATCATGGACACTTGGTAGCAACTGCATGAACCGTGTCCTTCATGGTCTGCCTGTTCTCCCACTGCAGCGCAGCCTGACTGTACTCAACAGGGAGCACCTGGAGATGTAATGTGAATTTTTTCAAAGTGTTTCTACGTGAAAAATTACTAGAGATCAGAAGAACACATTTTCAGTGACCCAATTTGAGATCGGCAATTAATTAACTATGCATAGAAATGTCACCTAAAGAAAAGCCTGTGTCAATATGCTGAAATTTCTTTTATGGATTTGTGGTTAACTTCTAATTATAGACTAATTACCCTCTTCGTTATCATCAAGGATCTGGAGCGTTGACACAGAATCTATAAACGATGCCAAGGAGACAAGTGTGAATGTAACATGCTCCTTTACTGCCTAATGTGCTTCCTTCGCCACGTGGGCAAAGACAAAGGAGGAAGGTGGTCCCCATGTTATTCCAGGAGCAAAGCCGGTAGCTTGTGCATTCTGGTGTGAAGACACAGTGATGGGGTTTTTAGCAACCAGGAAAATTACTCTGGTGAACTTTCTGATTTTACTTCAAAGAGAAGTTTAAGGTGATTGATAACAGGGAGAAAAAAAAGTGGGCTTTTTTTCTGGATAGAAGCTTTGAGATAAATCCCTAAAGCAGCTGGCTTGAAGTAGTGTGTGTGTGTGTGTGTGTGTGTGTGTGTGAGAGAGAGAGAGAGAGAGANCGGTAGCTTGTGCATTCTGGTGTGAAGACACAGTGATGGGGTTTTTAGCAACCAGGAAAATTACTCTGGTGAACTTTCTGATTTTACTTCAAAGAGAAGTTTAAGGTGATTGATAACAGGGAGAAAAAAAAGTGGGCTTATTTTCTGGATAGCAGCTTTGAGATAAATCCCTAAAGCAGCTGGCTTGAAGTAGTGTGTGTGTGTGTGTGTGTGTGTGTGTGTGTGTGTGAGAGAGAGAGAGAGAGAGAGAGAGAGAACAGGAACAGACTGAGGACACTCATTATGCATTTGGAATGAGAGGGAGAAGACCACCCACCAATGAGAGGGAGAGAGAATACCTGTTTCCTCAGAAAATGAAATAGAAGGTTCAACAGAACAGAAGACAATGTTATCACTACTGAGGGAAGGATTCAATCATATTTGGTGGCTGCTTTCTGGTTACTTGCATGCCACCTTGGTAGATCTAATCTCACTACTCCACAGATGTGCTTCCTTTTCCATAATAAATAATGTGATAATTCCCTTCTGCTCATTGGCCACAAGTTTTATTATCACTATAAACCTTACCTATAAAGTCACTTCTTGTTTCACTTAAGTCAACTAAAAAGGCAAAGTACTCAGCCAGGTTGTATTTGACCCAGAAAAGCAAAAAGCCTTCAGCTCCCTTGAGTCTCACAGCCCTGTGTTGGAAACTTTTGGTAAAGGAGGGATACACATTTATGGATATTTTGGAGTGGAGAGTCAGGTGCCATCCCCCAGAATGTCAGTTTCCACAATGGCAGGGTTTTTCAAAATCTGTTGTGTGCGCTGCTATGTCCAGTACAGTGCCTTGCTCATATCAGATGTTCAATAAATATTTTTGGAATAAATGCTCTGTCCTGTTTTTGTGATCTGACATTTCTGCTGAATTCCATTTTGCAAAGGCATATGCTACAGCAACAAAAATTTTTATTTCATCTCTCTCTCTCTCTCTCTCTCTCTCACACACACACACACACACACACACTCCCAGCTGCCATAACATAGGAATTTCACTGTGGCTTTGTTTGTCTGGAACCCAGACCACCTTTCTGCCTTTTTGACAGGGAAATGTATAGCCTTAAAAGAATAATAATCATAATGATTAATTAAGAGATGTCACAGAAGGGAGGATCAAAGGAATCACATCTAAGAAAAAAACCTATAGTCTCTTTCTCTAAATGGTCTGTTAAAATACTACAAGGAAACACTTTTTTGAATGTTTAGGAAAAAAGTTTCTTAATAATGGGAGAAGATAACCAATACTTGGGCTCAGGGTTTTTATAACCTAAACTTAAGCATTCTTATATGCCACCAAATTTTCCATCCCTCCTTTACTGGCTGGACATTGTGTAAGCCTTCAAGGGGAACGTATAGCTTCAAGCCCTGGTAATGGCCAGAAGTCTCCTTTACTTCCAGGCTAATCTCAGATCTCCCTTGTTTCTCCCTATTATTTGTTCAGTCATTTTATTTCTACAAGAATTGAGCAGCAGAAAATTTTCCATTATAGGATGGAGGTAGGAGCACTTGAGGGTGTAAATATAAAATGATGCTTCCATGAGACTATTAATAATCATAACCAATGATTCTCCAGATTCATTCTTTGAGAGATAGACTGCACCGTCTATTGTGAACCAAAATGAGCAATCCTTACTTGCCTCTCTAATGCAGGTAAATGATATAATCCCTATTGAAGTATAAAAGAAAGCTTCTGGATAAGTTAAGGATTTAGCCAAGAGAACCATATATAAAGTTGAAGCTGTCACATTTCAGACTGCAGTTCTAATCTAAATTCTTCTGCATCCCTGAGTTGAGCAGAAAAGACGCTTCGATTCCCAGTCAGGGCACATGCCTGGGTTGTAGTCCAGTTCCCTGCAGGCCAACTCCCAGCAGGGGACACGCAAAAGGCAACCATACATTGATGTTTCTCTCCCTCTCTGCTTCCCCTCTAAAGATATATAAATAAAAAAATTAAAAAAAAAAGAAAAGAGACGTTTTACTAGGAGAATTCTGGACTGACACATGAAGTCTGTGCCCTGTGCACCTTCTCTATTGTCAAGGAAGCCAGTTCCCAGAGGAAGCCTAATTACAACCAGAGGCTGCCTGGTAAGCATGAAATCAGCTAAAGGGAAGCTAGTTACCTAATTCAAACAAGACAAGAATCTCGTGTCTCCTCTTTCTTCAAAACTTCCAAAGAAGGTAACCCTATCTTACCTTCACACTCAGTTGATGACTTATCATAATTCATTGAAGAAGAGTAGCCATTAGGTGGGAAACACATCATCCTCTTATCATGGACACTCGCACCCCCTCTCCTGGCTCCTTACTACCCAGATGGTGAAGGTCAAGGTCATATTCTTTCCTGTCTCCTCAAGAATTCTGCTCTTCTAGTTACCTACCAGTCCTTGTGTATCAACAGTCTCTCTCCATCTAAATACTTTCTTCAGAACATAAACATGTTTTTGTATTTTCTTTCTCATACACAGACATACATGAAACACCTCCATTGTCCTCAGAGTCCCTGCCAGCTTCTGCCCCATCATCTGCCCCCATCCTAACTAAATTTCTTGAAAAACTGTCTTACATACAAATGTTGTCTGTACTTCCTTAAGTTACATTCTTTCCTTAACTCATTGCAATCAACCTTGTGACCTAGATGCACCTTCACCTTGTCAAGGTTATCAGTGACTTCCATGTTGGCTAATCCAAAATACACTCAGTTCTTATTATATTGTAACCCTCAGCATCATTTGACAAAGTTGCCTTCTCCCTTCTGCTCCGGCTGTTTACTCTAGAGACGGCCAACCTATGCCACACACCTGGGTGCCTTCCTTTCTCACTGGCCACTCACTCTCCTTCTTTCCCAGGCTCCTGCTACACCTCTGACATCTCCATGGGGCAGCTCCCCAGGGGTTCACTTTGGGCTGTCTTCTCACTCTACACGTATTTTCACATATCATCTCACAAGTCATCTGGCTTTAAGTGCCATAAGTATTCTAATGATTTCCACATTTATATCTCTGGCCCAGGCCTGTCCCTTAAACTCTGAGCTTATATAGACATCCAACTTCCAATCTGACAGCTCCACTTAGAAAATTCCCAGACATCTGAAACTTCAATGCAAAACAGTAACTCCCAATGCTTTTGTCAAAACTATTTCCTCCTCATCCTGTCTTCCCCATTTCAACAAGTATGGCACCCCATTTACCCAGACACTCAAAACAGGAGTCCTCCTTTTCCATCTATTGTAGAATCTTTCTATTATATTTCCAGATATATATTTACTTCTACCATCTTAGGTTAGACCTGCATCAGCTCTCATCTGGGATGCATAAAACCCGTGAATCAGTCCCCCATTTCAGTCTTGCTCCTCTCAAGTCTGTTCTCCAAATAAGCATGAGCATGGCTGATTTAAATATAAATTAGCTTATGTCACTGACTATTTAAGATTTCTAATTGCTTTCCACTGCACATAAAATTCAATAAAAATTTCTACTATTCCCTACAAGAATGTCTATGAGCTAAAACCTGCTATAGCTCCAAGCACACTCTACAACTTGCCATCACCTACAATATTCTAACCAGACTATCTTCTTTCAACTCCTAGAAGTTCTAAGCTTCTGTGTACAATGTGTGCTTTTCCCGGAGTGCTCTCCAGGACCTTGTCCTTATTCTCAAGGCTCATTCCCATAAGGCTCTCACCTTCTATGTTTGAGACCTTCCCTTAAACAAACTTCCTAACATCACTCGAATCCCCATACATGCTACTGATTATCTCAGCCCTTGGTTCAATCCTTAGTAACACTTAATAAAATCTGCAGTTATTTCCACATACACTGTAAGTGTCCTCACTCATGCTGCTCTGTCTCTCCTGCTGGAGTTGAAATGCATGCAGGAAAGAACTCTCTCTGTCTTGATCCCTCTCCACCGTCTTCCTCGTGAGAGTGTGTGGTGCATGCAAAGCTCTCAAAATATATTTCTTGAATTAATTAATAAATATGTAAATGACTGTTTTAAAATAAAGATCAAAAGTGTCCCACATATTCACTACAATAACTATTTTTGGGGGAAGGCATTTTATAAGGAACACAGTGGAAAGAGTTGTGCAGGGATTAGGAGTTTGAACCTAGACTCCATCAGAAGAGCCCTCCAGGCCCTCCACAATGCTCTGGCTTGTGTCTAGGAAGAACAGGGAAGAAGCGTATATGGAAAAGGGTGGAGTAAAGCATGACCCTCACAAAGGCAGCACTCATTTTCCAGCTTAGAAAGACATTACTCGCAGATACAGAGGATCTGCCTTTCCTCAAAAAACAAACAACCAGACAAAACAGAAACACTTATTTCTGCCAGTGGTTTCTCTGCTGCTTTTCTCACTCCTACCATGTAACTCCCAAGTCAGTGTCCACAGGAGGAGAAGTCAGACGGGGGAAACAGACCTGACAATTGTCTGGCCATGAGAGGAGAAAAGCAAACCGGTCAAAAGAATAGGAATTCAAGAGAAAACCAACGAGGCTGCCAAATATCAGGTTTCTTTCTGGTTTAATTCTGTATCAGCTGCAGGCAGCAAGGTATAGAGGAAAAGTACGTGCTGGTATATCTGCTTCATGTGGCTGCTATAAGAAATTGCCACAAACTTAGTAGCTTAAAGAAATGCAAAAGTATTTTTTTTACTGTTCTGGAAATCAGAAGTCCAAAACGGATCTCACTGAGCTAAAACCAAGGTGCTGGCAGGGTGGCAGTCCCTCCTGATCCTCCAGAGAAGTGTTAGTTCTTTGCCTTTTCCAGCTCCCAGAGGCAGCCTGAACTTCTTCATCACTTTGATCTCTGCTTCCACAGGCACATTTCCTCTCTGACTCTAACTCTCCTGTCGCCCTCCTGTAAGGACCTGTGACAGTTCCTTGGGCCACCCAGATCATCCAGGAGATCACAATAATCTCCTTATCTACAGAGCCTTAATTTAATCACATCTCCAAAGTCCCTTTGGCTAGTCACAAATGCTGGGGATTAGCACATGGACATCTTCTGGGACACCACTATTCATCCTACCACAGCTGGATTCCAAGTTTAATTTTGTCACTTAGGTACTACTCTGCCCCAGGCAGTCAGTGTGCCAAGCACTTTGCATATTATTTCATTGAATCCTCACAAAATTGCTGAAATAGAGGAATTTCATATATACTTTATGTACGAGAAAACGGGGACTCGGCATTGTGAAGCCACTTGGTCTTACGGTCCTGCAGTGGTGACGCTGGTACAGCAGAAACGTAAACCCACGTCTGCTTAGCTCCAAAGCGCATGCACCCCAGCTGCTGCGTTGATGGTGCTTCTGCACCAACAGGTGTGGGCACAAAGGAAATTCTTTATAATTGGCAAGCCATTATTGTTTGTATAAGTTCTACCTAACCCCAAACAATTATGGGATGCCTCTGAGATTAGATACCTCATAAAATTTAGTCACTTTTTCATGTGGATAATATTTATGAAGGTCCAATAGTCTTCCAGGCATTGTCTGAGAAGTTGAACACTGTATTAAGTGCTACTTACTATACAGTTTAAATAAAAAAGTGACTCTGCTCAGTGCCCAACACGTAGAAGGTACCATTAAATACTAGTCCCCACCTCTTTTCTTCTTTAGATCATAAACTCCTTGAGGTTTTTGTCTCATTTGCTGATCTGATGTGCCTGCCAGTGTTTCTTTCACTGCGATTTAGCACCTAACAGTAATTCCATGTAACATTTACCAAGATGGATTGATTTCTTTGAGGGTGGTATCTGGCTTATGGTGACACCATGACTTTAAATAGTTCTATCCCTCTAATGGGTTGTTGGTGGTTACGTTATAAACTGAACAAGTCCAAGAGTCAAATAGTTTTCAAGAAACAGGAAGATTCTAAAACCAAGGGATTTATTTCCACAGTGACTGAATACTGTTTTCAACACACAGAAAGAGAGAGAGAGAGAGAGAGTGTGTGTGTGTGTGTGTGTGTGTGTGTGTGTGTGAATGTGTGAGTGAGGAAGTGGAGAACGGAGATGGAGGAATCTCACAGTCGAGTGAAATAGCAGAGCAGGGCAAAGGGTCCTCTCCATCCTGGCCACGTGGCAGCTCCAAGAACCATCTGCAGACCAACCCGTGTGTGCAAAGAGGAGGAGTCTTGGTATGAACGGACCCACATGGGGCTACAGATATTCTCTGCAGCTTGAGGCAAGAGGTTTTTCATCAATTTCCTGTTATTTATTCCTTGACTTATTTTTATGTCTTACTCTTTTCTATCACCACTTATCTTTCCCTTTTCTTTTATATCCTATTATCCATTCTAAGCAATCCTCACTATTAAAAGTAAAATATAATAAAGATATAATTGAGTCGTTTTGTGTTTTCTTTAAAAGGAACATGTGTGAAACAAAAGTTTCTCAGCCCACACCTCTGAAATAAATCTCTGCACTAGGCGCCTGGTGAAATAACAATCCCTCCCCGGAGCCGAGCAAGGTTAACGAGGTAGCCATGTTAGTCTCTGCTGAAGGACCAAGGTGCCACCGACGGGCCCCTTGATAACTTGACACCACAAAGTCAGGAGCTCACTGAGTTCCTACAAGTTTAATCTACAAATCATAACTTAAATGGCTGCTAGGAAAAACAGTTACTTTTATTATCCATACAAAAAAAGGACAAATTCTTCTTTGAGTCGTATCATTGCTAGTAAGTTTAGAATAGATCAGAGAAGATTACATTGGAAAGTGGCAACTGCATTTCCTTAGTGTTGATGAATAGCTTCCCTAAGAATTAAATTCAATGGCAGTTTTAGGTATCAACACCATAGTCATTAATGAAAAATGACTAATTCTGAATAAATCTTACATGACTAAGTCACAAATAAGTGCCTTAATAAAACTGAAGAAAAATTAGATTGACTCTAAATGAAATTCATAACAACTTGTCATTCTTTTTTCTACTCTGTTGTACAAGTAAAGTTTACATAACTCTTGCTTTAGGAAAATGATACAAGGACATGGAGAAATCACTCAACTAGACATTAGAAGACCTGACTTTTAGTTTTTTTTAATACCAATAACTAGTTTTATGATCTTAGAAAGAACACTAATCATAGTGGCTTATTTTCCTCCTCTGCTAAATGAGTGGGTTAAACTAGATAAATTTTAAGACTTCCAGATTCTAAAACTAACTTGTTTTTTACAACCCTTGTCCTACAGGATGTTAACAGGAGTTATATAAAAAACTAATTCTATGGTTTAAGCAATTGTGGGAAATCTAGAATTAAGCAAAATTTATAATACTTCTTTAGGGCAGGGTATTTCTAAGGTATTAATATGTAAATATACCTCCCACAATTATTTATCTGATCAATAGGTGTTTATTGCATCAGATTATAAAGCTACTCTTTGGGACAAAAACAGGCAAGGTCCTTGTCTTTGTGGGTTACAATCTAGTGGGAAAAGTAGGCATTTATCACATAATAATGCAAATAAAACTAAATTATAATTATAGCGCTACCTTAGAGAGGTATGCAATGTAGAAAGCATGCACAAGAGGAGATATCAATCTGCTCAAGGAAGATCAGGGAGAGATAAGGACACCAGAACTGAAAGATGAGTTTGAGTGAGGTGGAAAGGGGAAGAGACTTCTAAGCAAAAAAAAGAGCAGCATGTTTAAAGGCCCTGTGGTTACCAGGAAAATATGAGGGACTAAAAAAAATATCTCTAAAAGTAAGATGTAGTATGCAGTAAATGTTTCTCTTATTATTTGTTCTTAAAAATCTTTCTTTTCTTTTTTTTTCAGAAATGCCTTTTGGAGATCATGTTTTCCAGGACAGACTTTGTATAAGCACTTGTTGCACAGAGTAATTGAATACAGGCTGGTTCTGCTGAAGAGCATTTGTTTCGGGAATGCCAGTGGGGCCTATTGTATGTGCTCAGGGTACGGGGCTGCGTGGGCCACTTTCCCACGTTTGTAGGATCCCACAGCTTTCCAATGTGAAGAAGAGAAAAAAATGATGGATATACATATGGTTATGTGAGAATTTTTTTGCTTGTTTTTTGTTTGTATGTTTAATAAAAATTGTGTATATTTAAAGTGTACCACATGATGACTTGATACAGACATTAAGTCATATACATATACATGTCATATTAAGTCATATTATACATATGCATATATATACACAGCGAAATGATTATTATAGTCAAGCCAATTAATATATCTTCTCATGTAGGTACAATTTTTTTGTGTGATAGAGTGCCTGAAATCTAGCCTCATAGCAAATTTACAGTGTTCACTACAGTATTATTAACTCTTGTCATCACCCTATGCAACAGATCTCTAGACTCACTCATCCTATGTAACTGCAACTTTGTGTCCTCTCAGAAACTTCTGTCCATTTCCCCTACCTGCTCGCTGCTGGTAACCATTGTTCTACTCTCTGCTTTTGTGTGTTTGCCTTTTTAGATTCCACATGTAAGTGAGATCATGCAGTATTTTTCTTTCTGCATCTGACTTACTTTACTTGGCATAATAATGACCAAGTTCATCCATGCTGTTGCAAATGGCAAGATCACCTTCATTTTTAAAGCTGAATAATATGTAAAGGTACAAATATACTACATTTTCTTTACCCATTCATCTATTGGCTGACATTGGATTGCTTCCAGAACTTGGCTATTGTGAATAATGCTGCAGTGATCATGGAGGCACAGACAAGTCATGGAGGTAATGACTTCATCTGAGTAAATACCCAGAAAAGGAATTGTCGGGTCATATAATAGTTCTATTTTTAGTGTGTGTGTGTGTGTGTGTGTGTGTGTGTGAAAACTCCATACTGTTTATCATAATGGCTATACAAATGAACATTCCCACTAGCAGTGCACAGGGATTTCTATTTCTCTGCATCCTCACCAATACTTATTTCTGTTTGAGGATGGCCATTCTAACAGATGTGTGGTGATATCTCATTGTGGTTTTGATTTGCCTTTCCCTGTTGATCAGTGATGCTGAGCAGCTTTTTTTGTATCTAGTGGACTTCTGTATGTCTTCTTCAGAAAAGTTTCTGTTCAGTTCCTCTGCCCATTTTTTACTGGGCTGTTTATTTCTTTGTTTTGCTATTGAGTTTTATAGTTCCTTGTATATTTTGGATATTAACCCCATCTCAGATATATAGTTTGGAAATATTTTCTCAGATATGGGAGAATTTCTTAGGAGCCTCTGAATAATGCCACTGAATATTTTTACATACCACATGTTTGTGGTATAAACGGGGCTCAATTTCTTTGTATTCAGAAACTATGAGTACAAGTGTATAAATGAGGAATGCAGGAGAGGAGACAGTGAAAACAAAAGGCTTATTTCAAATTTGACAGCACTTGTTCCTTTCTCTTGAGAGGTGGAGAACGAACCACTTTTAGAGAAAATATTAAGGAACAAACTTCCTCAACAGTTTGAATGGAAAAAAACCAATGAGTATTTTTATAAAGTTGAGATTCTCTTCTGAAATAAAGATATCTGCAATAATGAGGAATTAAATAGGTCCATGTAGTAGAAAAGGCTATCGTCATCATGGTTAGCAATAAAATGATATTCTTTTATAGAGAGGATAGCCTGAAATTGGCAAGGCTTTAGAATTCAACACAAAACAGAAGAAAGAGATCACTAAAGTGGCTTAAAAAAATAAGGGCTCACTTTTCTCCTGTCATGAGAAGACTGGGTTAGGCAGCTAGTGACTTTGGTCTAGTGACCTGACAATGTTTCTGTAATTTTTTCCCTTTCTCTCTGGGTCAGAGATGATTGCCACAGATCCAATTATCCAATTGCCATATCTATATTCAAGATAGAGAAGTAAAATTTCCCCAGAGCCCTACCTTGTTGCCCAGAATTGGGTCCAACTCTCAGTCTACCAAAGAGGAGACACAACAGTCAAAATGGACCTGGACCAATTCTGATTCACCACCAGAAGCTAGGCACATCATTGCCCAACCAAACGGAGCTTGTTAGCAAGGATAAAGAGAGGAAATGGACACTGAACAGGCAAATGCCAGTGTTTCCCCAAAGGGAAGGATTTTAAGGAGTTTGCTGGCCCTGCTGTTGTTATCATTTATTGTATCTAGTTCTTTAGTCTGGTCCTGGAGAAGTTGGAGGCTCAGACTCCAGGTCAGAGAGATAGCATCAAATCATTCTTTTTGGTTGTTTATGAACTGGCCCCTGGACACGGCTGTAGGGCACAAGTTCCCAAACAACTACTTCCCAAAGATGCAATAGAGAAACAACTTCATAAGCACTTCACAAGGAGCTCGTTAAAATATGCATTCCTAAGCCCCCACTCCAATTCACTAGGTCTGTGTTTAACCAGACAACCTATTCATATGACAAAATTTCCAGGTGATACTTCTGCACAGACAACTTGGAAAGTTTTGCATTTGGAGAAGACGGGGTCTGAGGATTATGAGAACAGGATGAGTACATAAGCCCTTCCCCTCTTCCACCTCCTCTTCCACCACACTGAAATCATTTTCTGTTGTCCTTAAGCCTTCAAGATAATCTTGTCCCAACTTGGTCTTTGCTATGCTAAGGAAACAAAGGGGTAGTCCTGGGCCAGAGTTTGGGAAAAGGCAGCATAGAAATGAAGAGCTAGAGCTTGGAGAAGATAGTTGCACAACAGCAAAGGGGATTTTCAGAGAATCAGAACAGCAGTCAGGAGCAAAAGAGCTGGCTACGGTGACAAGGACAGCCAGAACACATGTGTGACCTATGTATACACATCCTTCGGAGATTCTCAGAAAAACCTGAGATGCAGTATCAGGGAGAACACTAGACTTCCGGGATTAGGTAGGATGTAAACTTAGATTATTGCTGACTGGACATTAAGGGAAAATCCTTGAGGACAGAAGATGTCCGGACACCTGGAGTATGGTCATGTTCACTAAATGTAAAAGAAATAAGATGAAAGAAGCATGGAACAAAATCACATCTTGTGAATTGCATCTTTAGGGTTACTATGCAAGGCAGGTGTCACTCACCAGTTGGTGCTGGTGAGGAATCTAGGCTTAGATTAAGCAGATGTTTACAAGCACGTGCTGATAAATGGTAGAGACTGCTTTTGAGACAAGATCATTTATCTAAATCCTTTGTTCTCATAACAACACTTGCCTTTCTATCTATATATCATCTTCTGTCAAATTAGAAGGTGACACCTGTGAATTGCTGGAATCTAAGAATTAGCTCTTTAGCAGTTGTTGCTGTCACTTACTAAGATTTGTTCAATTTGTGCCTGCTAATGGTGCAAGTACTTTCCCCAGCCTCTTTCCCATTGTAGTCAAGCCTGTGTAATGGATACACTTTAAAGGATCCTAAGAGACTGTCTGTTCATGGGGAAAATGAGGGAAGCAGAAGATAATATATGAAAGAGGGCTCTGGGATTTCATGACCCAACAAGACCTGGACAGATTATTAAACAGTTTCAAGTGCCTTAACCGTGACATGGAGCCTCCAGAGGACAACAAGATCATCGTCATCACCACTGTCCCAGTGGAAGGGCTGAAAGTCTCAAGTAATCTCCAGCTCTCAGAGAAAATGAAAAGGGAAAGGAAGCAAATGGTGTTTACTTCCCTGGGGCACTGGACCAGCCCAGCCATTGTGAAATCTCTGAGGTGTCTGCTGTGGATAGGTTCGCACACACATTTGCTTTGTGGGAGAGCCAAGAATCCCAGAACAACAGACCAAGATGTTCCTATAGAGAAATAGGCTGAATGTCAAAAGGCATCCCGATTTCCCCTTTTACAATTGTTTCCCCTATTCAATAGCTCATTAATCTGTTTGTATGGTTTACATAAAAGTTATATAAGTTTAGTAGATACCAATAGCAGACATAACAGGCTAAGTTATCTGCACTAACAAATAACTCTCAATTTTAGTGTTTACAACAAGGTGTTTTTCTTGCTCCTGCCCTGCATCCCTTGCGGGGCAGCAGTGGCCTCTGCTCCGTTTCATCCTTACTCAGGGACTGAAGGTGAAACATGCACCACCATCTAGAATTCCACAGGTCACTGAGGCAGAAGAAAGAGGGGGTGCAGGATTGTGTGAGTTAAATTTAATTTCACTGGCCAAAGAAAATCAACTAGACCTCAACTAACTTCAAGGGAGAATGGGAACTGCAACCCTATCTTGTGCCTGGAAGAAGATGGAAATAGTAAATCAATGAAAAATAGTAATGTTGGCTACAAATATTGATGTGCTACTACAAAAAAAGTTATTTATTATTTGATCCAACATGCCACAAACTGGAAATGGCCTCAAAATTTGTCTGTTTACCCATTAAGCCGTCCACAGTACTTGTTCAAGTCTTGAGTCCGAGGACAAACTTTGTAAGGGACTACTCTGTGGGCCACTGGCCCCAGAAACATTCTTGGAAGAACCCACTCTGCTCATGACTCACTTCAGCTGAGATACAGCAGTCATTTCAAAACGTAAAATTACCGTGGGTTTTTTAATCATAATTAATGTGTTGAAGGACTCACTTTCACTTCTTTATATCCCAAGCTCATATCTGAACTTTTTTATATCCCAAGCTCATATCTGAACTTTACCTTGCCCTGACCCGTTCTCCACCAATGAGGCTCAGTCGTGCACTGAGGCTCAGGAAGGGTGAGGGCTCTAAGTCTACATTGTCTGGAGATTTAAAAAGGAACTTAAAATTCTGTTGCTGTGTCTAATCCCAAAATTTCCATGCCAGCCCTGACCAGTGTGGCTCAGTTGGTTGACCATCACCCCACAAAACAAAAGATTGCTGGTTTGATTCCTGGGCAGGGCACATGCCTGGGTTGTGAGTTGAGTACCTGATTGGGGGCCTGCAAGAGGCCGCTGATTGATGTTTCTCTCTCACATCAATGTTTCTCTCCCTCTCTTTATTCCTCCCTTCCCTTCTCTCAAAAATTAAACAAATAAAATATTTTAAAAATGTTTTCCATGCCAGAGTAGATTTGTTAAAATAGTCTCATCAAAAGGACTGGTTGACTGTTTCTCCACAGGGATTATTCCCCTCCTCCAGCCTTCAGTCAGAATATAGGGTTTACAATAACTAAGGTGGGGGGTGGAAATGGGAGGGAGGTGGGGAGCACTGTGGGGGGCAGGGCTGGGAATATAAGACAGAAAACTGTACTTGAACAAGAATTAAATTCAAAAAAAAGAGCTCTGGCTGATGTAGCTCAGGGAATTGAGCATGGGTCTGCGAACCAGACAATCGCAGTTGGATTCCCAGTCAGGGCACATGCCTGGGTTGCAGGCCAGTTCCCGGCAGGGGACATACCAGAGGCAACCATACATTGATATTTCTCTCTCTCTCTCCTTCCTTTCCTCTCTAAAAATAAATAAATAAAATATTTTAAAAAAGAATATAGGGTTTAAATGCAGCTGGAGTTGCAGTGAATTAGCAGATGAGGTTGAGCTGTGGCAAACTTTACATCCCACACTCATAGGTTGAGGAGCATAAAGAAGTATCTATGAAATCTATTCTGCAATGGAGTCAATGCCAAATGCTTCTCAGATATGGGAGAAAGCATTCTCCCCTAAGAGGGCCAGGGGTGTGTGCCAAGAAATTCATCAACCCCTGACACACAGATGGCAAACACAAGGCCCATGGGCCAAATCAGGCCCTCCACCTTGTTTTATCTGTCCCAGCACCTTGTTTCTACCTGGCCGCAGTGCTGAGCTCTCACTTAACTGTTAAGGAGTAGTTACATTCACACAGTCCTAAAATTACATTCAGCCCTTTGAAGGCAACCATGAGGCTGATGTAGCCCCAGGGTGAAAATGAGTTTGACACCCCTGCCCTAACATGTAATGCTAGATTGTTAGCATTTATACATATCTTTTCTCAGAGGAAGCTTCATAGCTTTCATCAAATTCTCAGAGGGATCACGATTCATAAAATAGAAAGAATCTCAGTATGAAGAGAATGTATGTGCTCCAGAAACTTGTATAGACCTGCAGTTTTACACCAGGACACTTGCAAGTTGCTTTACATGACAGATATGTTTTTAGAAGTCAGATAGACAGTGACCAGAAGGGAGGGAATTTCAGGGGAAATAGGGGAGGGATTTAGAGGAACATATATAAAGGATACATGGACAACAACTGAGAAGGGTGGAAATGGGAGGGAGGAGGGAACACGGGGGGTGGGATGGGATGGGAGTAATAGAATACTGTACTTAAAAAATAATTAAATAAATTTTAAAAAAAGAAGACAAAGGTAAACTTGCTTTAACTCTTTCTGAGATGCTGTAGCAATTAAGATGTTATCTATGTAATGATAAATAACACTTTGGGGAAATAAATTATTACTGGCTGAAAAAAAAAGAAAATATTTTTGAAAAACATTTTTTATATTTGAAATAAATAAGTTGAATCATATACCAGTACCTGTATTTTGAAATTCTGGATCCAAAATCAACATTTATAATAAATAAAGTATATTCCTACTTCTAAAAAAAAAGAAGTCAGATATAAGGCATATAATACTTAAACTGTGATGATACAGATAAACTAAATAATCTTTTATCATGGTCTATTTTATAAATGTTATGTAAGTTCAAGTTAGGTAATAGGAAAATTCAGAGGTGGGGAAAACTATACTTATAGTTGTAATAAAATAATACAATAATTAATAAATAATAATATAAAAATAAACTTTGTTTCATGGACTCACAGCTGTAAACCTACTTTTGTTCACCTCTATATATATTTCAGATACCTGGTACTTCCTAGTTAGTATAAAATTATATGGTATATAAAAAGATATGCAGACATTGTTCACGTTCCCATACTTACAGGTCACAGAGGTAAGGTCAATGTGCTCCTTGCATCATACTTCCCTTCTTCTATGCCCAGGTCATTCCCTTACACCACCCTCTTCCTATGGCCCAGGGTCCTCTGACTATTTCTCACCACTTCTCTCAATGACAGGGCTTTCTTGTTCACCACCATGACATGTACAATATCATGCAGAAATATGGTTAATTTCTACATGATAGAAAATAGAAATGTGAGCCTAATGCAATTATAAATATTTCACTTCTCTTCACACAGGTATCTTACTCTAGATGTAATTTTTCATTTTCCTTTAGAAATGTAGATGTAAGGATTATGGAATACCAGAAGGAACACACAACTTACGGCCAAGAGACTTGGGTTTAATTCTAGGCTTCACTTTCATATGTCCTATGTAACCAAGTCACTTATCTTCTCTGAACTTGTTTCCCCATTTGTAGCTGATGATATCACACCCAACTAATAGTGCAAGGTTACAGAAATAGTTGCTGTGAGATGAAAGAAAATAATGTAAAAATAATCATGAATGAAACTAGCACATGGGTGAGTAGAAAGTGATCAGGTACTTAATAAATGTTACCTGAACCTGATCATGGCACGAGAACTTGGCCAAAAGAAAATACTCCACATTAGCCTAGTTTCCTAGTCTTTTTAGTTGGTTCTAGAAACAAAACATTTGTGGAGATCATTTTTACAATTCCCTAAAACTATTTTTGAGAAAAGTTTGAATAGCTAGGTGGGATACAGAACCAAAACAAGACAAAGTCTTCATCTTTCACACTCCATTTGCTGTGCATAGTAATAACCTTAAGTGCAAGAAATGTTTCCCATACTGTATTAGAGAAAAATATAAACTCATCAATGATCTAAAATGGCATACTGAGAGAATTTTGGTCAAGATAGTGGCATAGGTAAACACGGCTCACCTCCTTGCACAACCACATCAAAATTACAACTAAAATATAGAACAACTATCACCTAGAACTATGAGAAATTGAGTTGAATGGAAGTCTGACAACTACAGAATTAAAGAAACCACATCCATCAAGACTGGTAGGAGGGGCAGAGATGCAGAACAGGCTGGTGCTACATCCATGTGTGGTGGATAAAAATTCAGGAAGGATGTCTTGAGATTGAATAGTCCCAGCTCCAACCAGTTCCCCCAAGCCCAGGGTTCCAGTGCCAGGAAGATAAGTCCCCATAACTTCTAGCTGCAAAAAAACAGTGGGGATTAAGTCAGTAGAAGAAAATTCTGGAGTCCCAAGTAGTTCCTCTTAAAGAACCCACACATGGAGTTACTCAGACTTACTCACTCTGAGATCTACCACCAGGGTAGCAGCTTGGAAGGCACCAGTGGCATACGAGGAGAAACTGAAGTGTGTGACATCAAGGTAAAAGCTGGAGGTCAGCTTTCTTCCAGACAGAAAGGTGGGCAGAGGCCATTGTCCCTTTTCTGAAACCTCCCCTGCCAGAGCCACAGACCCACAGGACTGACAGGCTGGTGTCATATTTGAGACTCCATCAGTCTGATTAACACTGTTTGCCATGCCCTGAAGTTTCCCAGAGACTCCATCCCACTCAACTTAGGGGCCCATCTAACGTGCTTTCCCATATGAATAGCTGGTCTTGGCTCATGCTTCACAATTTCCTAAATCCTCTGAAACAAGTAACAGCCAGCCTCAGTGAGCTTCCAGTCCCTGTACTTCTTCCTAAAGTGGCCCCAGGACTAGCACTAGCAGCAGCAAGCCTAGATTCATAGCCTGGCTTTGTCTTGGAATCTCCAAGCTCAGCACAAGTAACAGCCATCTCACATTGCTCATTAGCTCAGGCAGGGTGGCCCCAGGCAAAACACAGGAGGGGGCTGACCTTGGCCTGTACCACTGAGAAACCCCAGAGCCTACAAACCCAGTGGACAGCTACAGATCACATCACAGCACCACCACCCTGCCCCAGCACAGATAATCCTCCACTAAGGGAGAGGTTGGTGGCCAGTGGCCACAGTGCGTCCTTGCAACCAACCAGCTTGAGTAAATCCCTCCCATTGACCTGTGGAGAGCAATCAAGGCTCAACAACAAGAGGTGAGTGCACTCAGCCCACATAAAGGGTGCATCTCAAGTACCCAGCTTGACTGATAGGGGAGGTTGTGCCACTGGACCCTACAGCACACCTACTGCATTAGGCCACACTACGAAGACACAGAATCAAAGCAGCTCTACCTAATACACAGAAAGAAATACAGGGAGCCTGCTAAGATGAGAAGACAAAGAAACATGGCTCAAATGAAAGAACAGAACAAAACTCCAGAGAAAGAGCTAAACGAAATGGATACAAGCTATTTATCAGATTAAGACTGCAAAACACTGATTATAATGATATTCAAGGAACTTAGTAAGGACCTCAGCGGCATGAAACAGACTCAGTCAGAATTGAAGGATACACTAATTGAAATAAAGAACAATTTACTGGGGAACAACAGTAGAGTGCGTGAAGTTGAGAATCCAATCAATGATTTGGAACATAAGGAACCAAAAATCAACCAATCAGAACAATGAGATGAAAAATGAATCCAAAATAATGAGGACAGTGTAGGTAGCCTCCAGGCCAACTTCAAATGTTGAAGTTGGAAAGAGAATGTATCTTGTCCCCACCTCTAGCTGATAGAGGAATAGATGATCTGTATACCATGGAAGGTTTGAGATATATAAAATTAGATCTGAATGGGATGTGAAAATGCAGATGGGAAATGCAAGATCAAGAGGGTAGAGGAATTTTTGAGAGTTCTTGAGACCACTCCTGATATGGCCAATAATGCAATCATGGTCGAATTTTCACATGACTTTACAAGAAGCTAAAAAAAATTAATTTTGATGTCTGATGAGCTGGTTTGGACACAAAGAGATCAAGGGCACATCCAACAGGAATGACAGGATAAAATAAAGAAAGAGAAGGTTGGGGTCAGAGAGGGACATTTCAGATTTTCAGACCCTGACACAGAGCAATTCTGTTTCACAATGGGGTTCAAAGTGTTGCTTTCTGAAATAGAGAAGGTTTAAGCATAGAGTTGAGGAAAACAAGGAACCATGGAAAGAGGATAGTAGAAAGGGTCGCCAACCTGGTCTGTGATGTCACTGATGAAGATGAGTAGAAACGTGGATGCAAAGAGGACAAGTTCAAGCAGAGCCTGGAGGCTCCCAAGGCACCTGCAGTATGCTGGGGCCGGGCACTGTGTGGTACCAGTGGGTATGCTAAGGGGATAAGTGAGGATCGGACTATGTCAACCGGTACATGCTAAGAATCAGCTTCCATTCATCTAGTTTTACGGAAAGGACTGAGAACAGCTTAGTTCTGATGCCACAATTAATTTGATAGTATTTAAAACTATAAATGGCTGTTTCAGAACGGTACATACAGTATGCTCATGTGTTAGGTTGAGCCATGTGAAATACCAGTATTTTATGGTGATCCTAGTAAGACTTTCAGCACCTCCTCTATTTCCTGACCATTAGAGGTAGGGGGAAAGGTTTTAGAAACCTTTTACATATTTTCATTATATCATTTTATTTTTAATGATATTTTATTGATTATGCTATTACAGTTGTTCCAATTTTTTCCCCTTGCCCTCCCTCCACTCAGCATCACCCATTCCTTCAGGCAATCCTCACCACTGTTCATGTCCATGGGTCATGCATATAAGTTCCTTGGCTACTCCATTTCCTATATTGTACTTTACACCCCTCATAGCTATTCTGTAACTACCTGTTTGCACTTCTTAATCCCCTCATCTCTTCACTCATATCCCCATACCCTGTTCCCACCTAGCAACCATCAAAATGCGCTTAGTTATCTATGATTCTGTCTCTGTTCTTCTTGTTTCTTTTTTTTTTAGATTAAACTTTGATGGATATGTATTTATTGTCATTTTACTGTTCATAGTTTTGATCTTTTTTTAAGTAAGTCCTTTAACATGTCATATAATAATGATTTGGTGATGATGAACTCCTTTAGGTTTTTTTCTTGTCTGGTAAACTCTTTATCTCCCCTTCAATTCTAAATGATAGCTTTGCTGGGTAGAACAATCACGGCTGTAGGTCCCTGCTTTTCATGACCTTGACTATTTCTTGCCAGTCCCTTCTAGGCTGTAAGAGTTTCTTTTGAAAAATTAGCTGACCGTCTTATGGGAACTCCCCTGTAGATAGCTAACTTCCTTTCTCTTGCTGCTTTTAAAACTATCACTTTATATTTAACCTTTGGCATTTTATTTTGTTTTTTCTAATTTTATTGTTGCTCAAGTATAGTTGTCTCCATTTTACCCCTACCACTCCCCTCCACCCCAGCCACCTTCACCTCCCTCCTCTGATTCTAACCCCCCTTGGTTTTGTCCATGTGTCCTTTATAGTCGTTCCTCAAAACCCTTCCTTCCATTATCCCCTCCCACCTCCCCTCTGGTTATTGTCAGATTGTTCTTAATTTCATTGTCTCTGGTTATATTTTGCTTGCTTGTTTGTTTTGTTGATTAGGTTCCACTTAAAGGTGAGATCATACAGTATTTTTATTTCACTTCCTAGCTTATTTCTCTTAGCATAACGCTCTCCAGTTCCTTCCCTGCCGTGGCAAATGGTAGGAGGGTAGGAGCTCCTTCTTTCTTTCTGTTGTGTAGTATTTCACCGTGTAAATGTACCATAAATTTTTGATCCATTCATTTAGTGTTTATACCAGTAATTTAGCACTTAACACTTTTCACTGAACTGAGACTAGGAGCTTCTAGAGGCAAAGCCTGTAGCTTCTTCACCTTTAGATATACAGTACCTGGCACACAGGAGCCAGTCAGAAAATGTTTATAAAACTGACTTATATTATCACCAATATTCTGCGTCTCAGATATTATGGCCTGACAAATATCAGAAACCTCAAATCTAGAAGACATTAAATATTGTCTCTGGCAGGCCTCACATATATAAAAAAATTAAATGAAAGAAAAAAGACTCTGAACAGTTAGGAAAACAAACAAAAAAGCAAGGTATAATTATCATTGGGCTCACTCTAAGCCTATAACCAATATTTTTTAAAGACTTAAACAGCAGAAGGGGCCAACATGCTCTGATACTGTACTGACACAGCCCAGAGAATGACGGCCATCCTGCTTGCCATTTAAAAAATAAATCTCGTCTTCCCTCAATGCATACCTGAAAGAGGGGAGGAAGAGAGGAAGGAAGAAAAGAGCAAGAGGAGAAAACTAGTAGAAAAGGAAAGGATTCAAGAAAAGAACTAAAAAGAAAGAAAAAAACAATTTAGAAAAAAGAGAAGCAACAGAGGAATAGATGAAGAAAGGGAGGGGTAAGAAAAAAGAAGGAAGAAAACAAACAGATTCATGAGGTATTTGCTCTATGCTTGCTATACAATGTGCTTCTTTTGCTAAGGAAATTAAAAAGGTTAGGGGAGACAGAAAAGCCATGGCAGGTGGAAATGCAATGAGAATCCTCTGGATCCAATGAGCCCGCATTTTCCCCTCATGAACTGTCCAGGCATGTCTCCTAGACAGGCATGTTCAGGGACACCATATATACACCCCCCTTAAGAGATTTTATACTGCTAGCTTCAAGAGAGGGAACTATAAATGCAATAGAAAGAATTTATTAGTGATGTTGTAAATAAAATGTTTCCCTTTTGGTTGAACGATCTCAGCAGATCTGTCTCTTGCTCTGTCATCAGGCAGGAGTTTCCAAAGGGAGTCTCTGCAGAGAATTATCAGAATGGGATTGGCCACACATCTTTCCCCAGGCGCCATTAACTTAGCCACAACCTCAATTTGGATTGGGAAAAGTTAAAACTTGTTAAAAATGTGGTCTTTTCCATAAGCCCGAGGAGGGCGAAATATATCCATATATCCATATATATTTCAAACCAAAGAGCATACTTGCTCTGTCCAAAAAGTCAGCATTTTTTCACGTGTCCTCCGTGAAAGAGGGGCTCGCACATTACAAGTTGTGAACCTTTGTCCTGTCCCATTTGTTTACACAGTGGGGCTGGTGTGTCAGCCTGCACCTGGGCTCAGCTGCCTGAGGTGGGCTCAGCCAGTCACCCTCTGCACGGCAGGTTTGCTCCCTGCAGATTTGACTTGTACTGAGGCACTTTTTTTCTCTTTCTCTGTGATGACTTTCTTGCACTTTAGAGTCTCTGTACTTGAAAATTTGACATTTTGTACAGAAATGAAGGATTTTGGAAGAGAAAAGGAGGGGAAAGGGCCAAAATAAACTCAGTATATGCATTTGCTGTGTTTATTTAAATGTACTGTAATGTAAATAAACAGAGTAAATTCATATAATTACAAAAACATCTTTCACACTCTTGATTGTACATTGGCCCCATGAAATGTCTGTTTTCAAAAGGGGAAGTAATCACAGCTGGCATTTATTGAGCATTTATTACATGCTACATACGGAGCTAAAGGCTTTCCCTACATCATTGAATTTAATCCTCAACAAACTGGGGATGTTATTATAATCCTCTTTTTGCAGATGAAGAAATTCAGGCTTAGGAAGGTTAAGGAACTTGCCCAAGGTTACATAGCTAATAAATGGTAAATCCAGTACTTAAACCCAGGTCTTCTAACCACCACGGTAAGCTGCCTTCAGAGCACCTATTAGATACATAATGTATTTTAAAAGGTATTAGATTCTCCTTTCCTATGCCAGGAAGGCAACACTTCCACGGGATTCTCAAACATCCTGGACTATTCCATGGCAAGCCCTGACCTGTACATGTCCATACTGTAAGGCTTTCTCACAGACACCTTATTTTATCCTCCCAACAAAACTATTGAATAGTTAGAGAAGGTTCTGAACTCATTTGATACATCGGTAACTGAATTTTATTTGGTGATTATCTCAGCCAGATGCCACAACCTTTGCTAGTGCTCCAGAGAGGTTTCACATGTAGTAAGTAGGTGCTCAATAAACACTGGTGTAATTAGTGAAAAAGAACGAAGGAAGTGATCACAGACACAGCTTCCTTGGGAATCTTGAGGTCAATGAAGAGGAATTAAAAGAATTAAGAAATAGAGAAGGATGTGAGCCTGCTGCTGTTAACCAGGTGGAAGATAGGGGCTTTCAAAATAAGATACTGTTGTGGGAATGGAAGGATTTAAGTGAGTCTGTGAGGCAGTAACATAATAGGAATGACAGGTTAACTATGAATAGGGAGGGTGGGGATATACTCAGGAAAACGAATGTCCAGGGTTTTGGTATAAGAGAATGAGTGGATGGCTCCTTCCCTGTATGCTTTATGTATTTTTGCAATCATCTCATGCCACCTAAATTGCTCATTTGCAAGTTCATTTTTTCCTATTTGACTACAATGTCCTTGAAATGGAGGAGTTTAACTTATCTCCATATACCCTAATACCCAGTGTCTGTTGTCAGATAAGTGAGAATGAAGGAATAAATAAGACATGACTCACCCTCAGGTCAGATGAACATCAATTCCCTCCTTTGCCATTTACTCCTCAGGCCACCTTGCCATATAACGTAGACTTTTGCAAGAATGCAATCCCTCCAGGTTAGATTCTGCTGGAAGGGAATCACTGTTATATGCAACACAAATGAGTAAAGACTTGGAGGCATGAGGCCAAAATAAAATCAGCCTGTGGACAAATAGTAACCTTAACTTGAATTGAGAATACAAGGCCAACATACAAGGCCAAGGCCTGAACTGGTGCTGTACTTCCCCAAACCCTTAAGGCTGGGCACCTTCCAGGGCATCCTGGCTTTGCCATGAATGAGTAAAGCAAGGTCTGGGATAGAGCTGCAGACAAGGAACAATGAGAGGGGTGTAAAGATTTTTTTCTAACCTTTCTGTAAAGAAAATTGAACCAGCATCCTTTTATTGTGCTGAGCTGAACAAAGGCTATGGATGTGTGTGTATGCTTGTGCATACTCCTCAAAATAGCGTAAAAATGAACAAACCACTTTTCCTTATTTCTCTTTTCCTTAACTTTCCCTAATGCCATATATGAATTCCACACATATTTCATATATGTATACATATATCCCCTTAAATAAAAAAAATAGGAAAAATGTGAATTTTCTTTGAAGGTTTAAAGCTTGAAATTGTCGTACTCAGGCTCTATATTTTTTGCAGCCTTTATTTTTCACAAGGTAGCAAACTGCAGCTCAACAGAACCGAAAAATTGCTTCTGTTATATGGGGACTTCAATTTCCAATAACAGTACAATGAGAAATAATCATTTCCCCCTGCCCATTGAATATATTTACGGAACAAGGCAAGATACCAACCCATGATTGCAGCTACTTATTCAGGACCACGTCCAGGCAGACAGCGGGGTGACGCCACACAGAAGATATAAATAGCCTAATAACTATTCTTTGTTCCCACTACCATCTCCTGCCCCTCACCTCCTCCTTTTACTCAATTTTACTGCAAACTAGCATTTATTCACTTAATTCTTCCGTATCAATGCTCTTGACACAAAGAACCAAAGTTTCTTCACAGGAATTGCCTGTTTTTTTTTTTTTTCCTGGCAAAAGCCCCTCACTCAGAAAGCAGGACCAATCTCTATTCTGGGGTTACACGACCAGCCCCCTGCCAAGCATGCTGATTCAAATATAGCAGAAATGACTTTTACTGTAAGAAAAAGGGAAACCAATAATTGTAACATATTCAACATCAGCTATAATATTGTCATTGAGCAGGCACACAGTTACTCAGCAGTATTTAATATGACTGCCTGAGGGTCACAGAGGAGACTTTGTATCAGATGGGCACGGGCCAAAATTCAACTTTCACTGTACCTTGACCTCCCAGAGTCTCAGTGTTATTATTTGAAAAATTGGATAATAATGCTACCTTGTGGGGGCAGGGTATATCTGACACAATATTTGGCTCTTATTAAGTGTGTGGTCGCTAATATTAATGTTATTTAGTAGCTAATATTAATGGCTAATATTAATATTTGGTAGCTAATATTAATGTTATTGCTGTTATCACTATCATCATTAAATAAGACTCTTCCATTCACCCAGGAGGAGCTGTTGTTGTCTGCTGTTGGCGCATTCCTATCCCACCAGCAGGGCAAGGCTGCTCACAGTGATGTCTTCCTCCAGCCAGGACTCCCACAGCCACCCAGGATGCTCAAAGCCCTTTTGAAAACACGGAGTTGACAAAAACAGTGTCCCTGTCCACAGACTCCAAGGACTACATCCTCCTCAGCGAATATGACAGAATTCCCTCTGCACACAGCTGAGCCACCTCTCCATGGCAAAAGCTTACTCACAACAGGATCACAGGGCAAGGTTTCCTCTCCTCACTGTTGACTGACACCTGCTGCAGTCATGTATGAACTTACCTGTCTTCCCAAGGACCTGCTTTCTCAGCTTGTATATCCAGGGTATGGCATGCAGCTTTGCACGTGGTGGGTATTCCGTGTATGTTGAATTGTTTGATTTGTTACATGTCTTGCCTAGGCTTCAAGAGAATCACTTCTCTTGCCCTGGCTGGCATAGCTCAGTGGATTGAGCGCGGGCCTGCGAACCAGACAATCGCGGTTCGATTCCCAGTCAGGGCACATGCCTGGGTTGCAAACCGGTTCCTTGCAGGCCAACTACCAGCAGGGGATGCACAAAAGGCAACCATACATTGATGTTTCTCTCCCTCTCTCCTTCCCCTCTAAAAATAAATAAATAAATAAAATCTTTAAAAAAAAAAGAGAGACAATCACTTCTCTGAATTAAGAAGCTAGGGAATAATGCAGAACGAAAAGGTGTGAGGCTTGGGTAGGGGTCCAGTGACATCTACTACATCATTTTAGCCACAGTCTCCTAAAAGACCTAGTTCCTTATTTTTTCCCCATCTAGAGCTATGCTGACCATCTGATTATGTGCTTTAACCAACAAGGCTTCTAACACTGACACACTAAAGGCTTTGCTAGCAATTTGTTTGTGCTGCCACCTGGTGGCGCTTGATTTATGGCCTCACAATGTAAAGAGCCCAGATCCCACCAGCGTGATAAAATGAGTCACAAAGAACAGAACAGATTTGCAACATACTTTTGAATTAGTGTAGGCTATTTCTTTAAAAATTAAAACACCTGAAAAGTAAACTTGGATGTCTATTACTTTATATTAATTTAATAATGACAATAAGCACTTCTCACTTACGGTACATCTTAAATGGCACCAGAGGGACTTAGAAGAAAGTTATGAAACCACCTGATGCAGAATTCTGGGGCCCTTCACTCTTAGTTCCTTCCCAGTAAATTTTTAAAATATTACATGCCTTGCCTACCGCCCAGGCTACTTGGATTCAGTGAAATAATGCTGTGAGAGCCTTTATAAGTTATAATGGAGTGATACACCAAGGTGAGCCACTGACATTATTCCTACGGTCCTTTCTAAAGCCAGGCAGAAAGGGCCCCAGAGACACATTTCTTTAGATGGAAGACTTTCTGTGATCAGTGTGTTCCAATGGGGCACACAGGAAAACACATACAGCTTCCGTGACTCTGGGCATGAACATGTTACAGAATGGGCACCGTGCTCTCTGGGCTGTTGCAGCCATGAAAGGGGAGACTATTATTTACCCCCAAGAAGTCAGAAGAATCACAGCATCCAAAGTAGGGAAACGGTTTCCAGTCTGGACTTTAATTAGGAAGTGATGCTTGCCCCCAAAGGAAGTCTAAATTATACCACCCTTAGCCACGGCATGTTGAGAAGGCTGTGTGTACCCGATTGAGGAGGCAGAGACATGAAGCACTGTGTAGTTCTTTCTGCCTCAAAAAAATGTGGATTTTCTGCTTCTGCTTCACTGAATTACTTGTACCAAACTTGACTACCACCCTATCTGAAACAACTAGATATTTAAACAAAATGCTGAAACAACATTAGGTGACCTGTAGCCTGGGGCTGTGATCCCTGAGAAAAAAGAAACAAGCCCTACCAGGTCCCTGGCTTTGCACCGGGAGGCACTTCGCAGGTGTGGATCAGGGAGAGAGAACCAGAGCACAGTACAATGGTCCCACTGAGCTGAGGTGAGATCAGAGATAGTGAATCAGGCTGAAGGGGCTGAAATTTGAGGGGCAGAGTACTGGAGAGGTAGGAGGCGCACAGAGAAAGAGTTCCAGACCCCTGCACAAGGGTCCTCTTGCATCTGTTGCCTGATACTGAGCTGTGCATCTGTAAGGTGGCACTCCACAAGTCAGTCAAAGAACTGCTTCTACCAGGAGCTGTAAGGTAAGCGATTCAAAAGTTCCTATGAGGTGGGAAGCGAAGAACGTGGCGGGGGGCAGGGAGAAGCACAAGAACCAAGCACGTGACATCCTGCAACAACAATCCACTGAGATACCAAGTCCAAAGAAAAAAACATTAGACCAAAAGCTAGACTTTTCTCTTCATAAGATGCCTGTATTAAGCTAGAACTCTCTTGGATTTAATTTATAGTATAGCAATGTGTAGGGTCAGTGATTCTCAACAAATCTTTGGGTGGTTTGTAAAGTCCTAAGTTATAGAATCACTAAGTTAATGTTATAAATACAAACCTTATGAAACTATTCTAGCAGCAGCCAGAATTACATGAAAAACCCAAGTCAGCACAGAGTTGATATCTCACTGGTGTGCATTGTTAGTTCATCTCTATCAGTTTCTCATATTAACAGGCTTCCATTTTCAGCCCCTGGCTCTTTCCCAGGACCAGCCTAGACAAGAAACCAACCTGGTTCTTCCCAGGATCTCTTGAATCTGCCCAGAGCCCAGATCCTAAACGATTAGGAAGTAGCAAAGCAGCAGACCTCTGGGACTCCAGGCGCCTGTTTTGATTACTTGCCACACAGGCATCATTTTACAATATATTTTCAGCATAACCTCTGGCAAGCAGTGACCTTACCAGACGCTTCCTTACAATGTGTATTTTTTTCTGGATATCCTATACATTCAGGACACACAATATATTGCAAAAACATTGCTAAGCCAATGCTATATGCTAAAGAGATGTCACTTCTGAAGAGCCCAAGATCACAAACTAGCTTATGTCAGAGAAATGGCCTATCTTCTCAAAGATTATATCGGGGGGGGGGGGCGGGGAAGCTAGACCTTAAGCAAAGAGTCCCGTATGGTCACAATGTTCCTTGTGAAAGAAATTAATAGCAAAAGAATAGACAATCTGGCCAGGGTAGCTAGCCTGGGGCTCCCTCCTGGAGGGAGCACCCAGTGTCTCCTGCAGGTATGGGTGCCCAGTCTCCTAAGGTGGCTGTCAGGACTGAGCCTCTCCTAGACTTTCCTCATTCATTAAATTTTCACTGAGCATATACGGTGGGCTAGATATGATGCCAAAGTATAGGAGAAGAAAAGGAAGCTATGTATATTTCATGTACCTTCTTTAATAACCTCAGTATCTCTTATGTGCCCTATAGCCTTTAAATAATCATCAAAAATTAGGCAAGCTATCAAGAAAGACAAATAAAGACATTCAACAGCAATCGTCACAAAAACAAGGATGTAATCTGACTTTAAAAATGCAACTGCCAGAGGGGGTAGGTTTGAGAGTGGGGGGGGGGCAGCAGGGAAGGGGCAGGGGAGGCGTTGGGGGGAAATCAAGACAACTGTACTTGAACAACAACAAAAAAGATATTTGTTAAAAACATACTTTATTACAGCACTGAATTATTACTAGTTCCAGAAAGCAAGCAAGCAAGCAATTGCATTCTAAACTCGCAGCATAGTTTCTGGCATATAGTAGCTGCTCGATAAATTTAAATTCCTTTCTACCTCCTCACTCTCTTTACCCTCATTCAGGCCAGTATGTCTGCATCATCCACCCACCCATTTATCCATCCATCGATCCCTATCATCATTTTTACTGCTTCCAATAATCCTGGCACTTTACTTATTATATCTTTGTCAATGGAAGTTCAATCATGGAAACCAAGCCAATAAGAGGCATGTGTGTGTTATTTATTAAAGGATTTGTGACAGAAATTTGAGTTGGTAAGCAGTCCCTGTAAGGCTGTTGATTTTAGGTCTAATGTTGAACACTGGAGTCCCCAGGACATATACTGAGGAGGAGAATATATGGTGTAAAGTGAAGGCCAGCACGGACAAGCTGGAAGGCTCAAGCATGAGCTGGAGCCCATGATAATGAACTGGAACTTGCCAGATGTTGTTGCCTCTGTCCTTGATAATATGGGTGTCCTCCAGAAGCTTGGGTCCCTCATCACAGAGCTGAACATACAACCAGGATTAGAACCTGGGACAATGAAGGAGGCCCTAGGGGTGGGGGGAACAGTTACAGACCTACCTGGTGAGGTAAGCCAGAAGATAAGCAACAAGATCTTTGAGCTATAAAATGAGTTAGATTATAGTGCTATTTCCCTTCTACCCTCCAAAGCTTACTCAAGAATCTCTCTTATACTTTATCCAGAAACACATAAAGAAGGAAATTCTGGAAAATGTAGTTTAGCCAAGCTGAAACTTTATGGAGATACCATAGCATTCTTCTTAATTTCACAATCCCAGCAAGTTGATGTTATCTCCATGGTAAATGAAGAAGTTGAGGCTGGAGAGTTTATCATCACATAGCAACGGACAAAGCTGGGATTTCATTGTGAGGCTTCCTTCTCACTTCAGCATCGCAGGGAAAAAAATCAAGCAGATACTAATGAGAAGTGGAGCAGGTGGACCAGCATGCCATTTCAGGAGACAGCAAAGCACAGTAGCAGACATTGGGCATGAGCTGATCTCTGCTGGGGCACAGTTGTAGCTAAAAACCTAGGCAGCCACATTGGATGTCCTTTCAATAAGACTCAGAAGCCTTTAAACAGGGGGTTCTATAAGAATGCCTGCTTTTGAAGAACAGCAGCCAATGGGCTAGAGCATCAAGACAGCCAGAGCTACAACATAACTGGGGGAGACGCAACTCCCTCAGAATGTAATGTAACTGGGAGCACTGGAATTACGCAGCACAATGATTCTGAAGTCAGCAGGCAACATGTTACATGGGTTAGCTGTACATACACCACAAAGGATCACACCACCTCAAACAAGCTGCACCAATTCAATGAGGAGATACATACTCTTTAAGGGGCTACCCTCATGCATACAGAGTATTTACCTGTTAATCAGCCCTGCCCACCCAAAAGTGTACACACACATGCACACAGTCTTCATGAGAGAGAATCTGAGAACTGAGACATCACCTACATTTGTTCACATTCTTTGGCTATTGTTGCTGCTAGTGCTGTCACGCCTGTGGTTGGCAGGGTTGGTATGATGAACTGGACTCACCATACTCATCATTTTTATTTAGACTCTTTCTTTATCATTTCCCTCGACAGTGTTGGGCACAGGAATGCTAGGACATTGGCCTAAACTCTCAGAGTGAAATGTTCTTATGTGGGGTTCAAGAAAAGAAAACCAGTTTTCACATTTACCTCCTCAGCTTCTGGCTTTCCAAAAGCGGAATTCTTCATAACAATTGAACACTTTCAACACGTCTCATCTCATCTAATTTTAAAAGCTAAGTTTCTTAATGACATATTACAGCACCACAGAGCTGCAGTTATTAGGAACTGTTCACCTTACATTCTAAGTAAGAACAGGAAGGAAATATCTGGTGTAAGAGGAACAATTCATTTATGAAAATGATGAACAGTTTCAAAAGAGCAGGGTCATTTATAACAATAGGTGTCAGAAGGTTGGTGCATGAATAGATGGAGCCTGATAATACCCAGAAAAAAGACCAGCACTGTGACAGGGTACAGTCAGCCCCAGCGATCCTGCAGTATTAAACATTTCCTGCATCAGGTATGCAGCCCATTTACAGTCATGAGCTTGGGAAGGATGTGTCCTGCACATCATCATCTTTGTCATCACAGCGAGGCTAGAAGAGTGGGAGGGGCAGGGGAGGACTCCTCATTTCCATCAACACAGCCCTGCCATGCATGGAGTGAATAACCTATTCCACTCAAAAAAGGGATAATCCATTCCACTCACCTCTTATGCACTCCCATTTGGAATAACCCATTCTACTTTTTATAAAATGCTTTTTAAGAATTTGACTCATCATACTCATCATTTTTATTCAGACTCTTTCTTTATCATTTTCCTTGACAGTGTTGGGCACAGGAATGCTAGGAAATTGCTATAAACTCTCAGGGTGAAACATTCTTATGTTGGGTTCAAGAAAAGAAAACCAGTTTTCACATTTACCTCCTCAGCCTGCAGCCAGTCTATACCCAAACCAAAGCTCTTAATGCTTCCTGGAATGTCCTTTATTTTATGTATGGGAGAAAATGCCAGATGTTCATTGGAGGCTGGAATAATCTGTTCCCTCTCACAAGGGATGAACAACTCCTCCAATGTGAGAATTATTCTGGTTTTGTCCTATTGTAACTTACAATGACTAAAGGGGAGAAGATTCATTAAATACACTGGATATAAAAGAAATCCATTTTTATTACTCTTTCCAAGCTGGCCTGCATTTGAAATCATAAATAATGCGAGGACTGACCACACAGCATAAGCAGTCTTAGAAGGAGAGCAGGGCTACGTTAAACATGTGCTAATGAAGCTTTCACGCACCAGGCACGGGCTTGTTAACAATACCTCCAAGCCCCTAATACCTTGCATCGTTGGGTTACTGATAATTAAAACAGATAATCACAGGGTAGGTCATCCAATGAGCCTCCTCTGTTCAGGCCAAGTAACTTAGCCAAGAACACGCAGAGATGTGAGAACCTCAGGCCAGGGCCCTTTCCATTCACTTGGCTGGGTCCTTAGGTGTCAAGAGTCAGAAAAAGTTGGGGATCTTTAAGATGATAACCTACCCTTTTCCCTAGGAGGGTTCATTAAGAAATGGCCTTGAGGCAGGGCATTGGGCCCACTTTTCTGCTCTGGAATAATTTCCCCTCAATTCTATAATGTCATTTTTCAGACATTTAGTACTCCTCTCTACTATGTTCTGCTTCAAAGGGCTGAAGAGCACACCAGTGACTCAAGTCCACCTTATCTCTTTCCTTCAAGAGAAAGGTCTAACCACTGGATGTTGGTTTAAAGGATCGGGAGACAATAGCTAAACTGCTTAGTCAGATCACAATATAAATCGGAAACTAGTCGTACACGCCCTGGCAGAAGAAAGGCTCGCTTAAGTGTGGTTGGTTGGGTACGTGAATGTCTCGCATGAGATGGACAACAAAATGCCATACGGTATGCTTGAGTGGGATATTGCTATGTGACAGAATTACATGCGAATGATTTTGTAATTAAAAGGGACACTATTTGTGCCAGACCCTGTATAACTACACTTCATACCAACCACACGCTTCTGTTTCCTGTGCCTGTGCAACATCCCTCTCCTGAAAACCAACCTGCAGTGGCTAAATGTCTCTAGTGGAATTCTAACCTCACAGTAATGATTTTGAAATATTCAGATGATTGTGCAGTAAAAGCATAAAAAAATTAATTTTTTTGCCAGCATTAAGGTTTAATGGACATAAAGTGAACTGTACTTAAAGTATACAATTTGGTAAGTTTTCACAGCTGTATGAATTTGTGAAAGCATCGGCACTGTTTGGACTAACATGGCAAAAAACTTGTAGCTGGGGTGGCTTAGACAACAAACATTTCTGGAGCCTGGGTGGTCCAAGATCAAGATGCCAGCAGAGTCAGTTCTGGCTGAAGCCTCTCCTCTGGTTTGCAGATAGCCACCACCTCACTGCTTGTTCACATGATTGATCGATTTGGGCATGCACGGAGGGAGAAAGGCTGATATCTGTCTTTCACCTCAGATAAGGGTCCTAATCCCATCATGAGGGCAGCAGAGTCGTGACCTATTCTAAACCTAATTACCTCCTAAAGGTGATTACCTAAAATACAGTCTTACTGGTGGAATAGGGTTCTAGTATGAATTTTGGAGAAAGAAAACCCAAATATTCAACTCAGAACAGTACTGAATATTTTCACCTCTCCCAAAATGTCCTTGTGTTCTTTTGCAATTCCTCTATCCTTGCCTCTCCCTACACCTATTACTTCAGTCCCCAGACAATCGCTGACTCATCTGGCTTTTGTTACTATAGATTAGTTTCTATTTTCTCAAGTTATATAAGTGAAATCACACAGTACGTATTCACTTTGGGGGGTCCTGATTTCCTTTACTCAGCATAGGTATTCGTCAGTATTATTGTGTATATTAATAATTCTTGTGGGGGTTTTTTAGTAGTAAGTAGTCCATTGTATGGCTATACCTAAATTCGTTTCTACATGCATTGTTGATGAACACTGGAGTTTCTTCCAGTTTGGGGCTCTTTAAGTAAAGCTACCACTTTGAATATTTATATACAGATATTTGCATCAATATATGTGCTTGTTTAAATTCACAGGAGTAAGATGGCAGAATCTTATAGTATGTAGGGGCTTAACTTTTTGAAAGACTGTCACCGTGTTTTCCAAGTACTATTTTATATTCCCACTATCAGTGTAGGAGAGTTGTAGCTCCTCTACATCTTTGACAACAATTGGTATAGTCAGTTATTTTTATGTTACCAAACTTTTTTTCCAGCTTTGTTGAGGTAGTATTGATCTGTAACATATGTAAGTTTAAGAAACACAATGTGATGGTTTGATGTATATTGTAAAATGATTACCACAGCAAGGTTAGTTAACACCTACATCCTCTCTCATAATTACCATTTTTATGTGTAGTGATATTCTTTTAAAACTACTCATTTAACAACATTTAACCATATAACACAGGACTGTTAATTACAGTCACCACGCTGTACATTAGATCCCCAGAACTTACCCATCTTATAGCTGGGGGTTGTACCCTTAGACCAACATCTCCCCATTATTCCCACCTCTTAGCACCTGACAACCACTATCCTACTCTGTTTCTTTAACTCAGCTTCTTTAGGTCCCATCTGTGTGACAGTATACAGCATTTGTCTTTCTCTGCCTGATGTAAATGCTCCAGACAGCAGCATCATTGTGACTTTCTCTCTGTCCCCTGCTACAGCGATCCCTACCAATGCGCAGGTCTCTTCTCTTCTTTCCTCCTTTGCCCCAATCTTGGGGCCTAGGATGTGGTGAGATCCACTTCCCACATGTCTCGGAAAGCAAACCTGCATGATTTAGGCCTTGATAACTGTTCCTGGCCTTATCATTCTTTCCCCCATATTAGCAGCATCAGGATACATCAGCAACTCTGATACCTAGGTGACCAGACAATGGAGGAAATGAGTGGCAGTCTCCATTGACAACAGATATCCACAAATGTTTTGTGAATACTTCTCTTTGCTCATCAACCCTAAATTCCATTTGATTGAGGGGAAAGGACCATTCTTCTTCTTCCCTCTCTTTATAAACACCCTTAACTGACTCTTTCAGTCCCCTACTTATTGCTCCATTGCCATAAATCATCAAACAAGTCCAATTCTATTCACACCAGGAACAGAGTGGAAGTCTCAGATAAGAACGAGGCATTCTTTTTAAACTCAGACGTGAAGAATTTCATAGCTTTGTTCCCTACAGGGCATCACTTCTACTATAATCTCTGGACCCCTCAGTGTTCTCTGAGGACAGAAAAGATTTCAATCAATCTCTCTCATTATGTTATTAGACAATGAGTTTAAGATACCTTTTAGATATCTCTTGTGTACCTCCAAGTGACTATTTGTATTTTTTAAGATTTTATTTATTTATTTATTTTTAGAGGGGAAGGAGAGAGGGAGAGAAACATCAATGTATGGTTGCCTTTTGTGCATCCCCTGCTGGTAGTTAGCCTGCAAGGAACCGGTTTGCAACCCAGGCATGTGCCCTGACTGGGAATCGAACCGCGATTGTCTGGTTCGCAGGCCCGCGCTCAATCCACTGAGCTACGCCAGCCAGGGCCCCAAGTGACTATTTGGCTTGATTAATCTGATAATGACATGCATGAATCCTTGAATCCAACCCTCTATTCCAGTGTCCGTTATGTCACCAAGATTTCCCAAAAGTTATTGGTTACGAAGAAAGCCAGGTCAGCTATCCTGAATAAGCAAATGCAAACCTGCTATCACTCTTGTGGAGAACAATCTGAACAAGGAGGTGGCTGGTGGCTGATGATGACTAAGTGGCTGTGTTTCCCCTATGATGGAAAAAAAAAGCTACCTTTTTTTATCTCTCCATCAACATGCAATTCAGAAGCAGGTGCATTTATTTATCTTTTCTCAGTCACATTATCACATGCTTGCAAACACTTGTTAGAATAAAAAGGTCTTAAGAGTAATTAGAAGAGGCATTTGAAGTATATACTTTGCAACCGCAACTAGTCAGTTCCTGGAACTCACAGTGCCCAGTAAATATTGTTGATCATCTGACTAAGAGTTTAAAGTATCTCTGGAGGCTCCTTAGGAAAATAAAACCAGGCCCATGAATCTTCGCTTTTACACTGACTAGAGTGCTTAGGACGAAGGTTGGCACAAAACAGGCACTTGGGAAATGTTGGTTGCGTTAAATGGAATTGAATGGAATTGTTTATGCATCAATGTTCGACCCTATGCCAAAATCCTAGTGGGGTCAATTAGTGGCAAAAAAGTATGGATATGGATCTCCAAGTAATGGCTAGAGGAAGAAACAGCGACTTATGTTAAATGAAGGGCAAAGTGATGAGTTAGGGTAATTATGCACTTTGGAGGCCCTAATGACTCACATGTAACACTGGCTATTTAAATAGATAATAAGCTTCTGTTTGGAAATGAGTAGGAAATTTCCCTTTTCTGAGGAAACTCAGTACTTTTAAATCCACCACTACAGCGTGTGCATGTGTGTGTGTGTGTATAAATGTACAGCACTGGGTGATGATGAATGTCAGAATAACTGAGATTCTAACTGAACACATTCTCTCGTTTAGACATATAGCAATGTTTTGACAAGTCAAGCCTGCCTCTCTGCACATCAAGAGTGTAAATGCCAAAGTATAAAGTTTTAGAGTTAACAAGGCATGACTTTCTAGATGACTGCTGGTATCAAGACATATGTCTGTGCAACACACACATATGTGTATGCATGCATACCCAATATATGTACCAACAACAGCAGAGAAGAAAGAAATGAGCTAAAGAGAACTACCTCACCATTTATCTGAAGCAGTGGCCTCTGTTCTATTGCAGATGAAATCATTTGGTTATGGTGACAGAAAACTTCCCATTGGTCTTTCACACTATCCTTCACCCAGGGCTTCCTGTCAACACTCCCATGTCTTGGAATGAGTCAGGAAATATCTTTAGTGCAAACAGACAACATTCCAGTCTGAAGCCACGAACATCTGCTCAAATGCAAACCCATCCATGTTTATTCCCATGACACCCATCAAAGGATGATAGCTTAATACAGTTCTGAGTATGAGCTAAGCACATTTTTGTCCCTGGGATGACTTTCCTGATACTTCCCAGGCCCTTGATGCCCTGTTTGGCACAGGGTTCTGCCTTGCCACCACTTCTGGTGCATTCTGGGAGCTACTAAAAGAGGATTCTTTATATAACTGCTAGGTAAGATAACTTTAAGAAATTTGGTGGTAGAGCCAACTGAGGTAATTAAAAGCTGTATCAAAAAGTAGGAAAAGGAATTGAGAAAAGGGGAGTATATAATAAAATAAGTAAAGCTATTTCACAGGTGGATGTTGACTCTCCAATTACTTTAGGTGGGTAAGTTACTGTAAACCAGTATTAGAAGTCATAACATACAGAAAGCTTTTAAGCTTAATGAAATTCACTTCCATGCCTCTGCAACTTGTCTTTCTTATGTGATCACTGTACTCTATGGTACACCATTTGTTTATAAAAAGATACAGAAAGGCATCAACATTATAGAACAAAGCCAGAAAAGCCTCAGCCTTGGACCTGAAAGTGAACTTTCAAATAATTGCTTCTTGAGGGAGTCTGGCCAAGATGGCTCTCTTTCTTTTCAATTCAGTAGATTTCCCCCAAAGATGAAAGGAGGCTATACTTTGGACAAAAATGGAATCTAGCACATGTGAAAGTGAGAACTTAAACCACCATTTCCTTAAATTACTGTGACTTTTAGCCCCCAAATAAATCCCAGATATCATTGGCTAAGGAAGTCAAGACAAAAACAGAACCATGACAATTTCAAACTATCCAAATGAAGTTCTGTGTTCAAAATCTTTATTCATATAGATGTCCTTCATGTCATCCATCAGTTGAGCATTTACTCAGGGTGAAAATTACACCTGAAGCTTCACCTTCTCAATTTAATCTCAGCACATCCCTTCCCTAGGTGGCTAGCATAATTTATTTTTTATTATAGCCTCTGGGTCCAGCTGTGCAGTGAAAGTTCAAATGTGTGTTCCATATTTTCAGATATACTGGAATGTGAAAATCTTAAGTTTACACAATTAACTCTAAGTGTTTAAAATATTTTAATTACTGTTTTAGTTAAGCTATGCATTTAATACCTTCAATCCAGAGTGCATATACAATGATCTTTCATATCTAAAATTTAATACCAAATGAATACCTATTTAAGATGGGGAACAAAAAGACTTCGCCAAAAAAATTGCCCTGGCTGCTGTGGTTCAGTTGATTGAGCACTGGTCTGCAAGCCAAAGGGTCACCGGTTTGATTCCCAGTCGGGGCCGTGCCTGGGTTATGGGCCAGGTCTTCAGCAGGGGGCACATGAAAGGCAACTACATATTGATGTTTCTCTCCCTCTTTCACCACCTCTTGCCCTCTCTCTAAAAATAAATAAATATTTTTTAAAACTTCCCAAAATATGCAGTAATAAGAATTTGTCTACCATCTAATGCCTCTGTGTCTATTCTAATTGTTAGAGCAAAAGAGCCAAAGAGAAGGAAAACTTTATCTTCTTAAGACTTAAATAAGTCCCCATCTATTAAGTGAGGGCCTTTGGAAGTTGTGCTTTCTGCCACAAGCCAGAAGAGTCTGATTTTTCTTAGAATTTTTAGAAACAGAGTCCTGAGAAGCCCAGGTTTGGGAGTAGGGAGGAAGGTAGGATAGCCTAACAATGGTGTCTATTACACACAACTGATACTTTGGACTCATTCAGCACACTTGGGAAGTGTAATTTATATTGTACTGTGACACTCTACCTCACCCCAATGATTTTCTCCACCAGCTTCTGCCTGCCCTAAAACATCCGTCCACATGGAGTTGTTCTCTTGCCTCTGGTTACTAACACGGCTGCCCAACAGATTCACCTGGAGAGCTCATTAACAAAACAGATTCCCAAAATAGTAGTGGGAAAAATATGATTAAAAATGAAGTATTAAAAAATAAAAATAAGATGGGAAAAAAAGAAAGGAGAACAGATTTGCAGACCCTGTCCTATACCTACTGAATCAGAATCTTGAGCCAGGGAAAAGCAAATCACTATTTTTAACAAGTTTTCCAGATGTATGTGATACAGTCAGTCTGCCTGGTGCCAGTGTTTGGACACTATTGGTTTAGAAAACATGTACAGGGAATGTAGAGAAAAAGAAGAAAACAGGGCAGAGAGGGCTCCTAAACTCCTCATATGGACAGAGATGAGTTTATTAGATGAGCTAGCTGTCACCTTGAAAAGCTCCCAGAAGGTTTCTATCTCAGGAATCACAAACTCATATGCCTTCAGACAGACAGATAACATAAATAAGGGAGGCCAACTGAGTGGAACACTCATGGCTTCCTCAGTCTCTTTTTCACTTCTCACTTTTGATAGGAACATAGGAACAAAAAATAGCCCAGACTCCCCTTAACTCTTTTGTAAAAAAAAAAAAAAGCAACAGGGCAAGCTTGAGGACAAAGCGCCATAGCTGCAGAGCCCAGAGCCATTAGGGAGGAGTGGAGACTTTGGCATCTGAAGAGTTTCTGCCACATCTAAAGTGGACAGCTTTCACTCAACTTCTGTTGATTTTTTTTTTTTGGAGGCAAAACTTGTGTAAAAGGAGCCAAGATTAAAAAGAGCACAGGGAAGGTTAAAGAAAGCTTAAACAGGAGTGGGGAAGCTTTCGCTTTAAGGTGGGTCTAGCCTAGTACAGAAGAGAGGCTTATCCTAACGTTTTCCCCATAAGTAAGAAAAGACACATATTTTACTGTTTTATTTATTGAAATATTGATGAAATAAGCTGGGATTTGAACTCAGGCAAATCTGAGATGGAATCCCAGCAATCAAATTACTTAACCCTGTCTGAGCCTCAACATTCCCCCTTTTTAAATGGGAGGGAATATCCAACTTGTATGGTTGCTTTAAGGGTTCTGTGTGAAAACGCACATGGAAACAGAAAGCACACGGCCTGACACAGTGTAGACACTTGGTAAATAACAATTACCTTACTGAACTTCCCACAGTGGGGTCATAGCACACTCCCGTATTACCCTCTTTACATCCGGGGCTCTATGAAGAATTTAGGAAAGTGGTTGCTTTACTTCAACCATCAATGTCATTTCAAAGCTGAGCTAAGCAGGAAGTTCTTCCTTAGGTGTTTGCAACCTCTCTCAGATTTCTCCCAAGGCATGTATACCTGAGATTTGAATAGCAGTCAGGCATTAGAAAATGTTCTGTGGCTATTTTTGTTTGTTTGTTTTATTTAAAATTTGGTGACATAGTTTTGCAACAGTAAGAATCTATGATCTCATGTCTCCCTTAACATGACCTGGAATTCATCTGGTCTGTCTCACTTGGCCATCTTGCTCACGCACAGACATTCGGAAGATACATGACATCATTAATTATTACCAGGTCTCCAGGATTTGTATTTGTATTGCCTTTGTATTTCTTCTCAGGGTACTTTAGAGTTTTTTGTAACTTTGTTCTTCACCCCCCAACAAGTGGAAGTAGTAAAACCAAAAGTATGTCCTCATATAGAGAATGTAAATTCCCAGTTTGCCAATCCAGAGAAAACCAAGAGTACTAATAGAAACCTGTTTGATTAATTCATTCAGAAGCACCAGCGGAGGAACTAGCATGGGTCAGACACAGTGCTTGACGCATTCATACCCATGGGAAAGTGGTTATGGAAGGCCCCTCACAAACGCATACTACAAGACAGCTTCTATTCAGGAATCAGGCACATATCCGGTGGCTGCATAACATGTGGCCTGACAAATCCCATGAAGAGAACCATGATCACATCTTGATAACTAGTTATGCTACTAGTGTTAGTTCCATATAATGTAAACTTTTTAGACTGAGGACCTAAAAGAAGTGTGGCATTAGATACAGATGCATCAGTTACTGTTATATTCCATCATTCTCATCTTCACTAGGTGGATCATCATCTTCCCTGGTAGCAGTGTCTCTAGGATTTTATTGGCACACATCCAATGTGTGTGCCAATAAATGAAGGCTTTTGTGTGCATTGCTGTAGTTATTATTCGTTTATCATTTCTTTCTTTCTACTGTTCTCTCTTTAGTATCTTCAAGGTCTCAATTCAGATACTGTATCTTTCACCAAACTTCTTAGTCTGTCCCATGCATGTGTGTGTCATGGGCCGGAGATGTGGGCAGACAGAGTTTAGGGATTTCTTCATGGCTCTTTCCCTTATGTAATTCTCCCTATTCTCTACAGCATTCAACTTCTCTGGTTTTCCAAGACAGGTGGCAGGTTTTTGCACTTGTACTCCACTAGTCCTGTGCACTGCAAATGTTGCACTTGGTCTGAGTTCAACAGCAACTGAAATGAGAACTGCCTTGTATAGCGCTCCTTCTCCTTTCCTCTGGGCGAGCACACACGCCCATCTGTCTGTTTCTGTTCATCCTCCAGTACCTTCACGTGGCTGCTTTCTCTGTCAGGACAAGTTGCAGAGTCGTTTTCTGCACGGGGCAGTCGGCTCATAGGGTTTTAGTGTATCAGACTTCAAAGACAAGGAAACCAGTCAAATATCTGAAAGCAAAAATGTTTTCACATAAAGAGAGTTTAGAGATCATCTAGACATCTAGATGAACAAAGTTAGGCCCAGGGATTAAGTGATACGACCACAGTCACATTCCAACTTAGTGATGAAATTCATTAAGCAAATATTTATCCTGTTCCTAGTCTCAGTGCCAAAAATAGCCCTATGACCTGTTTGATAAGTGGAGTGAACCAGTGGAGCACAGCTCTAGAAGAGCAGCCTTGTGAGGAACTAGAGAACCTCCTTGAAAAGCACCTCCCCTAAGGAGAAGAGGAAGCCAGGACACATAGGCCTGGACCGGTGTGGCAGTGTAATTACTTCCCCAAGTTAATCATTCCTCCAGACCCCCAAAGCTTACATCTGAGTCCCATGAGAATTCTGGCTATTAGTACAACCAGCAAGTCTATGGAACAAAAGCCACATTGCTTTGGTACTCTTCTAGGACGAGGTAGAAAAATGTGATTAAGGTCTTTTCTCCATCTGAGCAACAGGAAAAACTGTGGCTCTGGCACCTCCAGATCTCCAGTTCACCAACAGTGGCAAACGCAGTGCCCAGAGACAGAGGGCAGTGCCTGTCCAAGCAGCAGGAAAAGCTGGAGGAAGCAGCTGTGTGTGGCAGGAACAAAGTCCCTTCGAAGGGACGGTGTTGCCTGAACGACATGGCAGTGTCTAGCAGAGGGGTCCAGAACAAGAGGCACTACACTGATGAAATTTGTTTGTGAGAACATTGAAGAGGCCCCTTGGGAGGAAGGGCTGGCTTCTCTGTGGCCTAGAAGTCCTGCCTTAATCGGTGACACAAGATGCATGAAACACACAGGTTTAGTATCAGTACACCTGACTTCCAACTCTAGGCTGATATGGCCTATAAGCACAAGTTACAAATATGTATTAGCCAACTGACTGAATGCAATTGCTAATTGCTAGAATTTAGAGGAAGAAGTTAAGTAAGATGCAAGTGGAATATTATATATAAAAGGCAAGAGAGTAAGAAAAGAAAATGTAGAAACAGAAGCAGAGCCTGTCTGTGACATTATTTGCCCATACGACCCTATCAAGATTGTCAGTTCATACCAAAACTGATCAACATTCATTTCAATAAGTAAATATCTTGCTACTTGGGTGTCTGCATTAGTGCAAACATAAAGCTCACTTGTGAGAGAGAACAGGAAAGCAACAAGGGGATTGCTGCCCATTAAAGAAAAGCTAGAGAAAACACTCTTCAGTATTTCGAAGTGCAGGTGCCAATGTCTTCTCTGTAATGATTTTAACAGTATTCACATAGGCCAGTGAAGGAACCCCATCAGTGAAGCAGGGAGACCACCATGGGTATGAAGGAAACATGAGGACGCAGTAGAAGTTTCTTATGGAGGAAGGTCTAAAGTACAAGACCATTGCATTCAGATGCCATTAGGCAATAAGGAGATCTCTGCGGCTTCTCAAGCAGGGCCACAATGTTATAAATATGCTGCTGGAGACAGCCATCACTAGAGCAGAGTGCAGTGTGGACAAAGGAAAGATGATCCTGGAAGCTTTTTCAGTGACTCATGTAGAAGGGGATGGGTCCAGGTCTGGGATGGTGGCTGTGGGAGAGAAGAGGAAAACCCTAACTGCTTCTGAAGGATAAGCCTGCCCATCATTCATCTTTGTATCCCAGGAACCAGCATGGTGCAGGTGCTTAGGGCAAGTGGCAGCCAGGACAATTTCTAGAACACATCTGTGCTTTCTTCTAATCATTTTTCTCCTTTTCTCATGCTAAAGATGTTTTCCTGCTCATATAGTGCTTATTTGTGAGCACAGAGGCCAGAAAATAATTAAGGGGTATGCAGGCTCTGCCATGTGCTTGTCTAAGGCTCTTTAAAAACAACACATTTCAAAGATCCCTACATCCTTTGTTTCTGCCATACTTTTAGCTTCCATCTCTTTGGTGCTTCTACCATAGTTTTGTAATTTGTGCATTTGGCTCTGCCTTCTTGTAGGAATTTTCAAAGCAAGACAGTTCTATCAACATGCCTGCCTCCTGTTAAATAGACATCTAAGATGTTATTTTCTGGCAGCTTATCTGATGGTGCTGAGATCAGAGGCACTGTGATTTTCAGCAATAGGAGGTTTGATTCCAATACAACATGCAGTAGGGCTCCAGCTTTAGCAGATTCCCTCCATGGGCACAGTGCCAGCTAAGCCGGCCTCATCTGACTCCCTCCGAGCACAGCACCTACACCCTCAGCATCCGTTACTATCAGGAAGATTCACACACACATATGGAAGATCAGCCTAGGAGAGTAAAATGATCACTTGGAACCCATGGATGGAGTACATATAAAAATGAACATGGATTCCAAATCATTTAGCTTTGCTATCAATGGTTAATTCTTTTGAAATACTCACTTATCAGCAGCCTAGGACCTACCTTTAATAAGATGGGGTTGTGGCAGCATAGTTAACCTGAGTATTGGCCTTGGTCTGTCACTACCTGAACCGTCTTCACCACTGTCATCATTGCAACTGTTACTTTGCTGCATGCCCAGGGTCAACTCACTTGTGTCAAAGACTGGTGTTTGCCTATAGCAGTATAAATGCCAGGCAGGTCAGGAAAGGAGCCATCTCTGAAGCAGGTGGACCACTATAAGTATGAAGGAAAGATGAGGCTGGATATGTGGGAGGTTCTTTATGGAAAAATGCCTTAAATATTGGGCCATAAATACAGAGAAGCAGGCTGGCTGTCTAATGATTTACTAAATGTATTATATTAACGATAATATAACAGTAATATGGCACTAGACATGACCACCATTTCACTTCTGCTCACATTTATTGATTTACTCACATTCCAAAACAAGGAGCCCTGCATGTCATGTGTCCTCAAATCACATCACAATTAATGGACCTGACCAATAATTTCCTGTCTTCTGGGAACTGGGAATGGGGACACAGAAACCAAGACAGGGAGACATGAGATGAAAGGTTATGTATCCAAAGGGCCACTTTGAATTGGCTCTGAATAGGGCCACTGGAAAGCATGAGAAAAAGAGAAGATTCAGGCTACAGAGAGAACACAAGGCAGATATAGAGAGGAACAGGGTTAGCAAACCAAAATGAGTAGCAGAGGTTCTGAGAAGCTTTACAGTTCCCCCAAGAACTAACAGTACTTTCTACAAATGTGTTCCATTGGAAATGGAACATTTCCTCTCCACTCAAGCTTCTTCACATGGGATTCTGTCTCTTACAAATAAGAATTCCTTAACTAAACTGACAGTCCAGAATGTTAATCATGGACTATGTGAAAGAAGAGAATGTCATGAGTAGTCCTCCAGGTAGTATTACAAACTCTCAAAACAAAAGAATCATATTTAATGTTATTATATTCCTTCAAACTCTTAACACAATGCCTGATGCAAAGTATGTACTTGGTAAATATGTGTGATTAAAATCAGTTGTTCCCAGGCCATGAATGTGAGCATGGGTATGAGTGAGAACCAATCAATCCATTTAAGTGGCTTATTTCCAGACTGAAGAAGCTGAAGGAGGTTCTGAAGTCTGGTGAAACATATCTAGCCCCACACGGTAAGGGCAGCATCCATAGCTTCTTTGTGAATTGATCTAGACTCTCCTATGTGGTTGAGCATGGGCAGCACTTAGGGAATTATTATGGCTTGTGATTGTCTTTCAAATGCACACTAGGAGCCCCAGTGGAGCTCATTTTGGAATGGAATATGAGGACTGTCCAGAAAATGTCCAGCCATGTACTATGAAAGAGACACTTATTGAAGAAGAAACTGTGCATAGGACAATGATGCCTCAGTCCCCTTCAAAGTATGCATGTTGGGATCCCACACAGTTCTCTCAACTACAGCCCAGTGTTCCTTCTTCTCTGGTAGCAGAAGCTGAAGAATGAAATTTGTCATGACATGTTTCATGCCAAGATCATGTGTCAAAATCTCAGACAGTGTAGTTTTTGGAAACCCCAGATCAGCTTCTAGGTCTTTCACTGCAGCTGCCAATCTTTCCTGATTGCAGCCCATTCATGTTCAACATTTTCAGGTGTTTTGCTTATTGCAGGCCTTTCAGAACATGAATACCTTTCAACTGATTCTTGAGCATCTTTGGAAGCATTTGTGCCACACTTTTATTTGTGCTGCACTCATTGCATCATCATCAAAAGCCTTCTGAATCATCCAGATAGTTTCCACTGAGAAATGTTCAAGCTTAATGCAAAATGTGATGCAGATTTATTGCTCTACTTGCTCAGTCATTTTGAATGCAACAGCCACACAGTACACACATTTGCTCAATGGCATCTACTGCCTGCACTGACTAGTATGGTAGGTAAAGTCATCATGATTCATGCATGTGTGTTCCAGTCCACACTCATCAGCTGTCAGGTTACATCAGTGTCTCTCAAATTGTTCTCATTATATTAACTATGGCTAGACTTTTCCCAGACAGACCTTGTCATATTTCCTGATACAAACCTGGAGGTAGACCAGTGCTCACCACCTCTCTTGCTCTACACTCATCTGAGCCACCAGCACACTTTTACTCCGAGAAACCCATATGGCTTTTTCTCCATTCATTTGAAGTCCTGTTCAACATCATGTTCCCTAGAAAGCTTTCCCTACCCATACAAATATATTATCCCATTACTCCACCTTTCATTCTGCTTTATTTTTCTGCTTTGTCCTTATCACTCCCTGGTACTACACATGTTAATTAGTTAATTTGTTGTTTTTACAGTTTCATAAGAGCAGGGATCTCTTTGTTCTGTTTACTACTGTATTCCCAGAACCTAGAAAAATCACTGGCACACTATAGGTGCCAAAAAAACACTTAGTGAATGAATTAATGAATGAGTGAGTGAATAAATGAATTCATGAATCTCCCTTAAGGAACCAAAGGGTCCTTAAGGAAAATGTACACATGTAGTTCATCTCGTTCTACTGTATTGTAAAACTTTGTATATAGTAAGTATTCAATACATGTTTATTACATGAATTTTAGATATTATAATAAGCTGCGTGTGTCATATTCTTCTTGGACCTGCAAATTCAGTCCAGCAGAGACCTTGCCACAGTCATGCTTAGGAGCGCCGGTAACACCATGAAGTATCAAGATGCTGGGTGAGCAGTGAAGCTTGAGAATTGACACAGACTTCCACATGTTGGGTTCCTGGAGCCTTAACAGCGAAGTATTAAATAACTGCAACTGAGGATGACTCAAAAAACATGTTTCCCTTTGTTATCACCAGATCCAGGTTTATTCCTTTCCTTTCTAGAGCAGTACATACATGGTACCCTCCTGTCAAACAGTCACTTCAGGATTGCTTAGCAACAGGGTTATATCCTAGGAAATGTGTAATTAGGCAATTTTGTCAATGTGCCAACACCACAGAGTGTACTTACACAAACCTGATTGTATAGCTTACTACACACTTAGGCTATATGGTATAGCTTATTGCTCCTAAGACTACAAACCTGTACAGCATGTTACTGTACAAAAAAACAACATGAGGTTAAATTAAGCACAAGAGAAAAAGACACCATCAAGAGGTGTGGCAAACATGATAAAACTTATAGTACAGTAAATATTTAACTAGTTACATAATCATTTATTATCCTTTTTAAGTATTATGTACTGTACATAATTATTTGTGCTGTGCTTGTATAGGACTGATGGTGCAACAGGTCTGCTTACACCAGCCTCACCACAAACACAAGTACTGCATTGCACTATGACATCAGGATGGCTACATCCTGTAATAAGAATAAGCCAAAGAGAATTTTTCAGATTCATTATAATTTTATAACGCTGACACAATTATAGGCAGTTGTGCAGTTCACAAGACTTATTTAAAACACTTCTACACTCAAACCCAAATGCTTAATGTTTGCCATTGTAAATATCTAAAATGCCATATTATTCCTCTTTTTCCCTAATAATAATCTTTATTATCACATCCTGGTTCTAAAAAAATACATTTGGAATATCTAGTTGGTATTGATGAAGATGTGCAGAAACAGAGACTTTCCTACACTAGTGGGAATCTAGGTATACTGGTGTTATTTTTGGAAAGCAATTTGTCAATAGCTATAAAAACTGAATGTGCAGTAGTTCTTAGGGTGAGGGAAGCAATGATACAAAAGTTCACTGGAAGCAAGACAGTGAAGTGGATGAAACGGGAGTTAAACTCTTGACTTCATTGTGTGACCTTAATGATGATCTCTCTGATCTTCACTTCCCTCATCTCTAAAACAGGACATGCAATTCCCACATTCTTCACTCACCGTAAAGTTTAGAGAAAAGGTACACAAAGCCCCTAGTGCAGAGTCTGCCACTTTAGCAACACATGCCCAGAAGGAGGAAACTTTAGTACTCAAAGAATAAAAGAGGGCGGTGGCATTAAGTAAGGTTAGATAGAACTGAGGAAAACTCAAAAGACATGGTTGTAAGGAACTTAAAATCTTGTGGGGAAAGATGTGAGCATAAGGACTGAGATCTTGTATTTGGGAGAGGTCTTATAAATATTTTTATTTTCTAAAATAAAATGATGAAAAGAAGCCCACTAAATTGACATAATATTGATAACAGCCTATACATCTTAAATTAATATATTAATGTCTTATTCTTTGTTCACCAGCAACTTTTAAAAAATTAACTTGAGAAGAAGTTAATTTTTAAAGTTAAAAAGAAGCTTGAAAAAGAAGTTAACTTAAAAAGAAGTTAAAAAGAAGCTTGAGATGGGGAAAGTTTGAGCAAACAATGTTTAATTACCCCCAACCCATGCCACACCATCATAGCTCCAGGGATTGTTCCAAACTCCAATTCTCAATATGTAGGGTACAAATTCTCAACTCTACCTAATGAAAAATAATCATTTATCAGATCAAATTAGAACAGCATTTAGCTCTAATATGGCTTTACCAGCAACTTACCCACCCCCATCACACACAGTGCCATGCACACACTCACACAGACTTACCACAGGCCACATGATGTAGTAGACCTGTACCAGTCAGGGTTCAGACAGGGATAAGGAATTTATTAGGAGAATTAGAACTTAAACAATTTAAAAAGCAGCTGGGAAAGGAATGGCCTGGAAGGAGCAGTGCAGATCTAGAGGAAAAATCATCAACCAGGCCTCTTTAAGTGCTGGTGCAGGTAGACGAGCTGGGTTTCCAGGAAAACCTAAGGAGACAGAGTTCATCAGAGCTGGTATCCCTGCACAGCCACTAGTGCTGTGGGTCCAGAGCCAAGCATCTGGTAGAAATGTTTGGACAATAAACCTAGCAGTTGGATGCAGGGCAAGGGAGAATGAAGACAAGCTGGGCATCTCTGTGCATATTTGTCCACCTTCCAAATCTCACACGAGTTCCTGTTTTGGCCAGCTGTAACCTGGAACCATTCAGGAAAGATTTTTGGAAATGTAGTACCTAAATTAAACAACACAAATAAGTCCACACCTTATCAACTTATTATCCATACGTACCCTTTTAAACCATATTTAACATCCAAATAAAGCAATATCATGTTTCTACCTAACATGATGCAACTATCCCTAATGTAACCAACAATACATAGCCCTCCCCAAAAGGAGATACGCTAAGTTCCTTGTCTCTTCACCCATCATTGGACAATGTTCATTCTTCATCTATCTGAGTCTCACTTCTTTGATCTATACCTTAAACACCATTAATACATTTTGTGTTGGATAGTATGAAACTGGAAGAGAAAAAGAAAAAAAAAACAAATGGTATTTTATTCACACATACATTCACATCAAAGTAAAGAAGAAATACTTATGACTCTTGGGGTCTTCATTTTTGTAATTTGTCAGGCCATCACAACAAGGTCTGTGCCAATAGCAGTCCTGCCCCTATTAGGCTATCAAAGTATTCCATCGTTAACTTAAGACATGGGGTGGTACTAAGAGGCATCCAGACCACCTCCTGCTTTCCAGACATACTTCCTCTTCCCTGTGCTTGTTATGTTGAAGCAGCCCACTCTCCCTTTGATAGAATAAATCACCCACTCTAATGCAATGATGGTATTTTTTGCCTGTTGGTTCACTGGAATAAGAACATCAAAATGACGAGGTAATAGTCTCAACTTCCAGTTTACTGAAACTTTGTATGTCCTCTGATAAAAACAGTCTTCTTGTGTTCATCAAGGGCTCTAAATCAGCAGAGCCCAAAATTGTGGAGACAAAGTTTGCCAGTGGATCATTAGAGATGACAGGGAAAAACTATTCCTGTTGGTCACAGATTCAGAGCACAGATTTATCCTGAAGAATTTTACACCTGGCCCCCAAAACAGTGCCACACATTTGGTGATGAAACTGAGTCTTCAAAAGGACAGTATAATTGTATCAGGGTGATGAGGATTGTAATAAGATCAGTGAATTTGATATTGAATAATTTCCAGAGTACAACGTAATATTGTATGGAAAACTGTAACACTGAATAAGGCATTTTGGAATCCTGGGGGTGGTGGTTTTGGTGGAATCATCACAGGCAGGGGAAAAACATTCCTATCCAAGGTGTGTGTGTATTCCACTGAGAACAAAGTGCTATTTCTTCCATGATGGAAGTAGTCCAGTGTAATCAACCTTCCACCAAGTGGTTGGCTGATGTCCCTTGGGAGTGGTGACATATTGTGGACTCAGTATTGGTCACTGTTGCTGGCAGGTCGGCATTTACTAGTGGCCGAAGCAAAATTGTCTTTATGAACACAAGTCCATGTTGCTGATGAGCTCATGTATAACCTCCAGTATTGCCACAACGGCCACCTTCATCATGAGCCTAATCGGCAAGGGGAGAGATGGCTGTAGAAAGAGGCTAATTAACATCCCCAGAATGAGTCATCTTGCCCAATATAAAGGATACATGGACAACAACTGAGAAGGGTGGAAATGGGAAGGGGGGAATACGGGGATGGGATGGGATGGGAGTAATAGACAGAAAACTGTACTTGAAAAATAATTAAATAAAAAAATTGGGGGAAAAAAGATTTATCTCTGCTGAAGGTGTTCTTCAGTAAACAATCACATAAGAACACAACTGTTGTGGACTGCTCTTCCTGGTTTCAGGAATTGTAACTACCCCCCATGGCTAAGATGAGCAAGTGACCTCCGGAATGCGAGCCACAGGAGACAAAAGCTTGTCTCTGGTAGCAAATGCTGCCCCCGAAGCATGCTCGGAAGTCAGAGACAGATAAGACTCCTCACAGCGAGGGGCAACCTAAGCCAGACTCGATACTTGGGAGGCCATCATGGAAGGACTCGGGGGGCTGCAACGAAGAGCGAGCAATGGACCTTTGCCCCCTGGCTATTCTGACATAGCCCAAGTGCCCATGTCCTCTGGGAGAAGTGCTCCCTGGCTCTAATCCACTTAAGCCTGAAAACCTGATGGGGAGGGGTGCACCTCCTTGCCTTGCTAGAGTGGAAATCTGGCATAAGAAAGAATTCTTAAAAATACTGTGAAATCTGCTCTGCTAAGAGTGCTTTCATTCATATGTTAAGGGTCCGAGCAGGAAACCCTAAAGTTTCTGCAAACCCCCTTCCTGACAGACTCTGACTCAGACTAAGCCCTCAGATTTCTTTGAAATGTTACCTACTGTTTGATCCTTGCCACCCTGTATTCCTGTGTATTACAACCTAATAAAAGCCCCTGGAGGAAGGGGCTCCAGGCCTTTTTTCTCTGAGAAACTGGCCACCTCTCCTCCTCAAGCAGATCATGTCTTGGTACTGTTTACTTTCATCCATGGAGGACAGGGGGACTTGAGGATAAAGTTGCCCCCTCCCCCACACAAATATATTTATGTCCATTTTGGAGAGTTCTAGCCACTATTTAGTGGCTATAACAGTTCTATAATAGTTCTATAACACTATTGGGCTAGTTGCCACCAGATTTTTCAATTGTGTTCCTTCTGAATTTCTCTGAGTATACAGTAAAACCAGTGGCCACTACCCATGAATCAGTGCAGATCCATAGATTTGGCCATTTCTCCTAGGCACTGTTTTGAAACTGGAAGAGGGGCCATATGCAGCAATATTTCCCTTTTCTTGGAAGGGATATTAAGAGAGACAAATGTGGATGGCTTTGGGGGGAAAGCCATCTCCTTCTCCTTTTGGAAGCTTAGTAGAGAACTGGCTTAGGTCCCCTGAGACAGCCTGCAGAGATAAGGTATTTGGCTAATTTCAGCATTTCATTCAGCAGGCAAGCTTGTTTCTTGCACTCTTGGTACACAAACCTTCATCTCCAGGATGCAATTTTCCTAGCATGTCCCTGGATCCAGAGATCTCTTGTTTTACCCCTTTTTACAAGAAGCCAGGTATTCCTTCCCCCTCTCAGGCTAACTTACACAATGGGGTGGGTAAGCCAGAGTTCTGTTTTGTGCATCTAGCTTTCTGGCTAAAGCAATCCTCGGTTGGGCTTTTGGTCATAGCACATATATAGGACATCTGTGTCCTGCCTGTGCTATGAAGTGATGAAAATTTGGCAGATTGCATGTACTACTATTTCTCTGATTTTAATTTTTCCCCCAATAAGCCCTGTGTTATATCTGCAACCCATTATACTATACTGAATATCCATGACTACTTTCATTACAGATATCTTGATATGCTCCAGGCCTCAAAGTTTGACCAAATTGGCATGCTCCTGCATTTTTTGTGGGAAATATTTCCTACACTCTTGCACACATATGTCTAAGAAAGTGTTTATTTTCTGCTCAATGGATCAAACCAACATGCTGCCATTGACAGGGTGAACCAGCATGATGTCCTTTGAAATAGGAAGGCAGGGAGGTTCATGAGAAAAAAGTTATGATAAATGGATGAATAGTTGATACATTTTTGAGACAGAGCAGTATATTGCTAGATACTAGCTGAAAGTACATTGTTTCTGGTGGTCTTTACTAATAAGTATAAAGATGCTTACCAGGTTACTAGCTGCATATTGATTCTAGGGGATGTGTTATTTAGATCCGATAAAGGAACCACATCTGGAATGGGCTACAGTTGGAGTCTCCTAACCTAATTAAGTTTATTTTAATCCTCTGTCATTCTCCAAGACCCACCTGTCATCTGCACAGTCCAAAGAAGCAAATTGAATGAGGATGTGTTAAGAATCACTGCTCCTGAATCTATCAAGTCCATGATGGTAGAACAAATCTCTTCGATCCCTCCAGGAATGCAATATTAATTTTGGGTTACTGACCCAGTAGAAAAAGGAAGCCCTAGAGGTTTCCATTTTGCCCTTTCTATCATAAAAGGTCTCACTCTTTGATCAGAGAATCAATGTGGGGGTTCTATCAATTGTTTAATTGTCTATTTTGACTACACATTTCATAATTGGGAAAATGACTATGACATAGACTACCTGTGTCCTATTTGTCACTGACAACAGGTTGATCAATGCCTTTAAGTCTAGTCACATCAGTGCCCTAATCCCATATTGCTTTTTAATGTCATATTTCCCTAAAACCACTTCTAATGGCACCAATATTTGTCTCGGTCCGTGTTCAGTTAGGAGTGCTATAGGACAAAGGATCTGTTGTAGGAATTAGCTTTTACACAATGGTTAGAGGAGCTGGAGCAATGACGTTCTGGGAGAAAGAACAGGATTGGAGGCGATCACTAACCAGTCGTCCCACACCACTGGCACAGGTGGAAAACATGGAGCTTTCAGGAAAATCTGATAAATGGGCTCATTCAATCACTGAAGTGGAACCCCAAGTGGAGTACTTTTTGTGAGGAACATAGCAGCTTCTGCATCTATGTAGCTCATAGCTGTCACTTCTGTGCACGTATAGTCAAGCATTGGGTGGTATGTCTGGGGCCACAGTTGGTCACAGAACCAGGGGGCAGAAGAACAACTTGGAAGGAAAGAAAATGAACACAAACAGAACCTGCCAGGCACTTCTTTATCTTTTCATCACCATAGCTGATCCTGAAGTTCTTCAAAGAGTAATGACTCTGCTTTAGTTCCACCTCTGAAATACCATGTAGGTTCCTCTTTTCAGTAACTTTAACTGGGAGCCATAGAGGAAAAGGTGGTCTGGAAAATGTAGTTCCCAGCTTAACCAAGTTGGCCTTTCAACAATACAGCATAACAGCGACAAGATGAACGAAACTTGGTGTGGAAGAGGAGAGACAGCCAGCGGAGGAGGCTAAGAGAGAACAGTCAGTAAGGCGTCAGCAAGATCAGGAGGCTGTTGTTTATTAGACACCACACACAGAAAGTGTCTTAAGAAGAAAAGAGTCATCAGTTGTTCCAAATGTGATAAAAGGTCAAAGAAAATAAAGTCTGAGAACTGGCCATATGACTTAAGAACATGGCTAGGTCAACCTCCAAGCTCTGAACCCATCAGTGGGTAACTGGAACCACTCTGTACCAATTCCTAATCTAAGGGGGAAAAAAGTGGATTAGCCTAGCTTAGGTCAGCCCCTTGGGGGAGAAACCTCTAAGGAGGAAAAGTGCATAGAACAGGTAAATCAAATGATCCAAATTCTAAAAGCATCAAGAATGGTATGGTTCTAAGAATTTATGGGAAATCCAAAATGTTTAGAATGCAGAAATGTATACCGAAGTAATTTTACATTTAATAGAATTTCTTATAATTAGAGAATTGAATTTTAGAGGTGAGAGTTATTGGAATAGTGATTTCTGCTTTCCAGTAAGTCCCAGTGGACTGCCAATTTAGCACAAATACAGAATCAAAATATATTGAATAACTGTGGACTGCAAAGAAAGGAAAGTAGAAGAGGGTAAGCCTACCTTTCTGAATGGGAGTGCTTTATTTTAGTCAAACTGGAGGGTCAGAATGGGTTTAAAATGAGCACTACAAACTCTAGCTGCATACTGACCACCGTATTTTTCTGCATAAATGGACAGAAGAATGTTTGTCTTATCTTTTCAGTTACAAATGTTGTAAGACTGCTGCCGTGTTCTTACCTGCAGGTTTTGTGTTCCATAAGAGGCCACAGGGGGCTGTGGAAACACCAGGGGAGAATTAAGAAATTAAGTGTATCCTGTCATGACTTGGCAACTGGGCAGCTGTATGACATCTTCCTAACTTGTGTGAGCCTCCAGAGCACCACATTTCAGGATTTCCTCCAGTTTCAAAACCTATGACTGGAGGAACTCCAGAGAGAATGTTCTGGAAAGCGTGAGCAATTACAGTAAGACATGCCCTGAGGACTTTCAGTAGAGCTCACCCTTAATTCAGAGGTCTGTTGCATCCCTCAATGACCAAGAAGCAAGACAGCCCAGAAGTCTGGCTGAGGTGGTGAATAATTGCAATGTGATTTCTGAATGAGCAGTACATTTAAACTGGGAGAACCCCTACAGTTGATTTAGATTAATAGCAATGGGCAACATGGTATATTCAAAAGCTTCTTAAAAATGCAGATGTTTTATACACTAGGATCTTATTTTTATTAAAAGACTATGAGTAATAGTAACACAGGAACTTTCTCCCAGTACTATGAGAGTGAGAGGGGTTTTTTTTTGCAGGTATGATATGATTTAGCAAGCAATCACACTGATTCTTTAAGGCATGCCAGAACAAACAAGGGAGAGATTTAGGGGGTCTTCAAAAACGTAGGATAAAGATGATGACTGGATTTCAACACACTAACAAAGTATCTGCTTACGCTATCATTCAGAAATGCAAATGTACAAGCATGCCAAGTTGGTTTTCTTTTTAAATAAAAAAATGTTTTAAGTGGTTTCTCAAGATATACATAAAAATCAGACCATATGTGCTCTAAAAAGACTAATTTATCTTCTTGGCTATAATCCTATCCCAAACTATGACTGCCCAGTATCTTTGCTATTATTGAAGACAACCAGGGCTAAACAATTTCACAGTTGGCTTTAAGAACATAACTGCAAGTACAAAAACACTGACTTGCCAGCCCTTTACCTATCGTTTTTTAAAATTTTAATTATATTTTGATGTTTGTGCTATTCAAGTTGTCCCAAATTTCCCCCTTTGCCTTCATCCACTCAGCACTGCCTCCACTCTTCCCTAAGTAAAAGCTGGTAAAATTATTAGATACCAGAGTTGTCATGGAAAGTGCTCTCAAACATGTGAGGTTCTATTTAAAATTAATCTTAATATTATTTAGATGTATGTGGCCAGTAAAACTCATCTGAGTTCGAATCAGAAGGAAGGAGACACGCAAGGTGGTAGAGGAAAGAGGACCTAAGCCAGGACTGATAATGACCATCTCCAAAGGTACATTCCTTGGAAAGTGGCCGAGGTCCCAAAAAGCAAGGAACTGGAGAGTCTTCCAAGAACACTCCATCACTGTGGTAACTCAGGAACGTGCTGAAACATTGGATGGATGTAGCAATCTGCTCTAGGATCAGGAGAAAGTTAAGCCATAATATAAACATTTTTTAGAATGACTTGAGTGAGCTGAAAGATGATATATGAATATGGGCAGGCCACATGACAATTTCAACTGTATATAGAAGTAAAGCCACAGAAAACTTTAGCATTACAAAACTGAATCAATAACCACAAACCGAGATATTATTTTTCTTGTGTAAGAGTCTAACCATGTACTGGGCCACCTCCATACACGTGAACATAATTACCACTCATTGCCAAGTAGAGAAAATCCTTTTGTAAGGCTAGGCTAAAGGCAGAAACCTTTAAGATACTGAAGTGGTTGCAATGAAATCACTGAACTATGAAAAGACAAAGAAGGCCATCTTAATGATGGAATGAGAAAATGTGATGTTGTAAACATATACTAATGGGCCTACTTCATATCTTTCCTGAGGAAAGAACCAGCTTCCAGACACGAAGTAGGTGAACACCTGATTTTGTGAATGGCTTAGGTTTGGGGGTTGAGGGGGAGTATTTAAAAGACTTATAGACATGAGAGACGTTTGAAGGAAAAGGGAAAAGGTAGATATCTTTTTCCCAGTTTAGAGGGTTTTGTTGATCCGGGGGGTATTGTTTTGTTTGTTTTTATTTTCACAAGGCCCTCTATCTCCACTCATAAAGGCAAATAATTCCAATCTCTTCCTGGCTTGATAGACACTCTGTCTGACTACCTGATTAAAGAGCAAGTCTTGAACCCAGAATGATCTATGACTGAACCTTGAGAAATGGAGCACACAACTGGATGAGTTATTCCTTCCTCTCCCACCCTCAAATCCTGTGAGAATTCCACAGCCAAAACTATGAATCATTTCCTGAAAGTCCAAGGAGACGTGGTCTGCAGTATGCACTCTAGGATAAAACCCTCTTCACTGCATTCCGTTTGTAGTGATTTCATAGCTTCCTGATGAAAGGTTAGTTAAACAGATCTAATTCTCCAATTCCAACAAGAAGAGGTCATAAAGGGATGACAGACTGCACCAACCACCACTGAGTCCCAAAATAAATAAAAGGTGAAGCCAAGCCAGTGGTAATGAGTGTTCATGTCCAACCAGAAACTGTTTCATTTCTGAATCCAGCAAGCATTTGCTACTCTGATGTGAACACTATTATTTGATATTCCCTAGATTCCCCCTGGAAAGTCACTTTTCATTGACATTTTGGGATTTGGTCATGTTTCTTCTCCAACACATAAGGAGAACTTCACTCAAAGTGGGCAAAGCTCATCTCACAGATCTGTGTCACCTGTAACCCATTACCCTCTTCCAAGAAACAGCATAAAATGCCCCAGCTCAAAAATTTCTATGTGACTGCAAAGTGGCTGTGTCACTGCCCCACACAATCTCAAACTTCTTGGCCTCCTTCGTTTTCTCCATTTGTGAAACACACACACACACAATGCAGAACACTTTACCAATTTTCCCCAATTTACCGCTCCCCATAACCCTGTGAGCTAGATGCTATTTTTACTCCAATTTATAGATGTAACTCAGTGAGTCAGTGTGCCATACCCCTTCAGCGAGCACATGGCAGAGCTGAGCATGGGCCACATTGGTGTTTTTAACCACCACTCTCCTAATTGCCTCTCTAAAATAGTTTGTCCAGCCTCTCATTTTACAGACGAGTAAATTGGACCAAAGAGATGAAACCAACTGTCTTTGGAGCCCAGGGCTTCTTGAATCATTGGCTGGAACTATCTCTCTAATTCAATACTGCTTTCCTCATTCTTGTTTAGCTATTGAGGTTTTTGGAAAAGAAGTATGTTATTACCATAAAGTTACAACATATGTTCCTAAAGGCAGTCAGAAATAATTCAATAACAGCATCCATCTTTTTTCATGCATTATCTAGCTCATTTGCACTATGAAAAATATTCCATCACAGGAAAAACATGTAACTTTGGATCCAGGAGTAGGAAGTTCTGGTCAGGTGCTCTGACAGTTTCCAAGGAAGAAAGCAATTCCATTTCTCCCACCCAACTACCCTCTGAAACAGAAGTGTCACTTTTCCTAAATAAGACAAGGCACATGGTTTGAGGCAGTGGCTGGGGTCTGAGTGGTGCTAAATAGAACATGGGAAATCACTTCTGTGGTGCGTCAGCCAAATGGCCTGATGGGCAGCATGGTCATTCCTGAGAGGTGGAGGAGAGGCATTGGATGTCTTCACGCAATCACAGGCAGACTCCACAGCTGAGCTTCTCTGGAGTGAGTGTGTGTGCATGGGTGTGTAATCTCTAAAAGTCAAGAGGTAAATAGAGGAAAAGGACAAGACCCAAATGAGGCAAAGAAAAGTCACCTCCACTATGTGTTGCCTTCATGGAATTCATAGTTTGTGATTCCTTTAGCTTTTTTGTTTCATATTTTATTTTGGTATATAAAATTCCACAAATCAATTGGAATAACATGGTATATGGGGACATGAGACAAGAATCAACTTTAAGAGATAGAAATGTCTGTATTATGGAAACCATGACTTGTTTCACACAGTTTGCTTATTGCCATTCTGTTTTAAAAGTATATTCATAATAAACACATTATTTCTACAGGTCTTACCAATTATTTCCATGTGCATGTGAAGAATGTGCTAAAATCACACACACACCATTCAAGACCTTTCATAATGTGACCCACCTTATCAAGCCTAAGGCCCCAACCCCACAGCATACATGCCCCATGCATCCTATATTCTGAAGAGATGGCATTTCTTACTATTCCCTGAATTTCAGACTTTTGGCCTTTCTTCTCATGCTGTTTCCTCTGCTTTGGATGCCCTTTCTCTTTTCTCAAACCAGAGAAGTCATACACACATTTCAACACCCAGCTTTAATACCACCTTCTCTGTGAACACTTCCTGCCCCCACTACCTTGATCTTCACTCCACGCCTCTCCCTTCACAGATACATACATACAGACAGACCTGAGACATGAACTATGGATGCTGCATGTCGTTCCTCTCCATCCTATCTCAACTGCACCTAGACTCTGCATATTTTAAATTCCTGCAGAGCAACAGCTGTGTTATACATTTCTCTATCTTATTTCATCCTACCCCCACTTGCTCCCAGAACTCAATAAATAGCAAGTCTTTTAGAGTTGCTGAATGATGACTGAATTGATTGATTGGACTGAATGAAACATATTACTATATCTGTTCCCTAGTTGTAAGGATGAAATATATTGACCTAATCCAACCCCTTGCCAGAAAGCTAGTCCTTGGTGGTGCTTTCTGCCAGACCCTCCTCTCTATGATGAGCAGTGAAATCAAGTCCAGCACACCACAATTTGAAACGTCTACCTTAGGGTTTAACCTCTACACTGGTTATTTTATACTTGCTTCAATAGAGTCATTCCCCACCAAGTTCTGCCCTGTTCTCTAGAATACAAAACATTAAGTAAGGAGCTGTATCACCCAAGCCGTTTTGCCCTCTAGCTTTCAGCTAATGGGTTCAGCTAATGTGAGCCCCTGGAGGGACCCCAGAGGGTAAGTTAGGGTATTCATTGCCCTCCCTAACTTTGCTGGAATACCACTAGGCAATAAATGTGATCCTCTAGCCAGACCCACAGCTCCTATCAGTCACCCCTCTTCTGTGGTATATTAATTCTTGGTGGCTGCTGTAACAAATGACCACAAACTTGGTGTCTTGAAACAATATAAATGTATTATTTTATAGTTCTGTAGGTCAGAGGTCCAACACAGGTCTCAATGAGCTAAAATCAAGGTGTGGCAAGGCTGGGTTCCACACTGAGGGCAATAGGGGAGAGTCCATTTCCTTACCATTCCTAATTTCTAGTGACTGCCCACATTCTTTGCTAATGGTCTCCTTATTTCATCTTCAAAACCAGCAGTATTTCATCTCTCTAATCCTTCTTCCCTCATCACATCTCTCTCTGGCCATATTAGGGAGATGTTCTCTGCCTTTAAAGACTCAATTGATTAGGCTGGGCCCAAGAGAATAATTCAGGATAACATCTCCATCTTAAGATCCCCAATCATAACCACATCTGCAAAGTCCCTTTTGCCACATAAGGTAACATATTTACAGGCTCTAGGAATTAGGGCACAACAGTTTTGAGGGTCCATTGTTCTTTCTAATCACATAGGTTCAGCCTTGTCCTAGTAACACTGTTCCCTCTATTTTCCCTTTCAGACCTAGATGTGGTGATGGTCTTTTTGATCTTGTTATTCCTGGGGCCTTACTACCCATGTTGGGATTTTTACCTTACCCTCAGCTCTAAAAACAGTATCTTTATTAAATTATCTCCTATTAACCCTTTTAGCATGTCATATGACTCCTGCAGGACCCCTACTGATACCATAACGCTCACTCACCCACCGCAGATGTAACCATGTGGCTGGAGTCCTGCTGCAGTTAAAAGACCATAGACAATCCCTTTAACCTACAATGATCCTTGGCAGAATCCAAGTCACTAGCAGTCTGGATGAATTAGGATCAGTTCCACCCACCTCTTACTTTCCTTATACATCTGTGTGGGTAAGGGGATCAGATGGATTTTCATACTTGGGGAATATGAAGAAGTGGCTTACTCAGCAAAGCTCATAGCTGGGCATTATTTTAAGCACTATTTAAAGATCAGTTTATCTAGTTCTTCCTCTACAACCAGAAAGATGGAAGAGATTATCCATTTCTGCTGGATAATCAATAAAGTCAAGGCTCTGCTGAAGCTAAGAGCAATGCATGCAAGGTCCACTCCAACACATTCTTCACAAAAGACTTGCTCCTTATCCTTCTATCAACATAGTTGTTTTGTGATTAAGAACATCTGCTTTGGCAAGGAATAAACATGCATTTGAATCCAAGATCTATGAGTTGTACAAATTTAATATCTCCAAGACTCAGTTTCCTTAACTTTAAAGCAAAGATAATTTCTGAATTTCTTGCACCCAGGGTGGGTGAAAGATTCAATGGTCCATATAAGTCTTAACATTGTGCCTAGTGCACAGTAAGCTCAATAAAGAGCAATTGTATTAATTCCTTCCCATTCTAAAAGGCCATGGCCAATCCTTACCTCTAGGAATGCTTTCTAGATACCACCAGCCTCCAAAGATCTCCCTTTTCTTTAAATTCTTACACACTTTTTAACTGATACAATAAATATTTAGCACTTTTTACAGGAACAACCAGAGTCTCCTTCAGAGTGGGAGCTATATTTTCTGCAGCTTTGGCATCTCCCTTTGCGCCTAACCTAGTGGTGGGCATAGAATAGACACTCAGGAAACATTTGTCAATATGCAATCTTTTGAATGGATTGCTCTCATGAAGAATACAACTCCTCAAACTTACCTCTAGCTGCCCCTAGCTCCACTTGTCATTTTGAACTCAGAAGAGCAGGGATACAGTAACATTCTGCATAAGAAAACATAGCTCCTCCTCTTCCTATAAAGTCTTAGAGGTGTCTCAGTCTTGTAAACCATGAGGGCATTCCTACTTTTAAATGTTCTGCTCTAATACCAAACCATGTGTCAGAGTATGTATGGGATGTGATTTTGACTTCAGGGGAAAAAATGGATCTTCTATACTCCTTATATTAATCAGAATAGTCTAGATTATACCCAAGGAACAAATAAGTTCAAGGTCTCAGCTGCTTAACATAATGAAGGTTTATATTTTTCTTATGCAAAATCAGTGGCAGATTGAGGTGATGCTCTAGGTCACACATCCTCCATGCAGCCCCTCATCAATCCAGGCTGAGGCAGGGTTCCTCATCCTCAAGCTGAACTGTCTGGAATATACTGCCTCGTGAGTTGTTATTATACAATACAGAAAAAGTGTACTAGAGAGTCTTGCACTGACAATTAAGTCCTCAGGCCCAAAAGTAACACAAATAATTTCTGTTTACAATCCAATGGTAAAAATAATAGTCACATGGCCCTGAATGAGGACATAAGGAATTGTAACCCTGCTATCAGTCTGGAGGGAGAAGAAAATCAAGCAGAGGTGAGCACTAGAAGTCTCTACCACACTCCTTAAGACACTTGTCCAACTCCACCTTGAATGGTAATTTTTTTCTCCCTGTAAACTACAAACTCCTTGAGGGTAGAGATTCTATTTGATCCTCAATTCCAACCCTGTCCCCATGCCTTTCTAGCACAATCCTATACACTATCCAGACATATTATATTTATCAAGTTCATTCTTTATATTTACCCAAAAGTTATTGAATGTTTGCCATGTGCCTGGCATTGTTCTAGGTAATGAAGATATGGCTTTGAACTAAATATACATATATCACGAAACTTAGCTTTTAGTGTTGAAGAAAAACAAACAAAAAAGTAGGCGGAATGTACAATGAGGTAGCTGTTGATGAATACTAAAGAGAAAAATAAAACAATATGATTATATATATTGTATTGGGAGCAAATAATGGCTGTGTGTGACCAGAGATAATGATTACCCAGGGAAACCTGGGCTACTGTGATACAGAAATAAATAAGGATAAAGATATAATAAAATTAGTCTTGATGGTCTCAAGGCAGATGGTGGTAGTATAGCTGTGAGTATTGAGAGGAAGAGGAAGAGGTAGGGGTCTTGCCAGAATCATGAAGAATATAAGGATTCTCTTTTCTTTCCCCCAAATACTGATGTTATGCCCAGAAAAGGGTTGGAGTTTCTGATCATCCTCTTGACTTGTCAATGAAAGCATGGAGGAAAATGAGAGGACATTTTCATTGGATCCCATACACAAATGTAATTTGTTGTCTCTGTCATACATTTTCAGGTATTTTTTAGTACTTTCTCTTCCTTTTTTTGACTCAAATAGAAATTCCTAATAGCGTCTGTAGAGTTCATTAAGATAGCCTTTCCTAAGGCCGTTAGCTGCCCCTGCATGCTTTTTCTTCACATCCTTGTGTAAAATTTTTGGTTTCACAAGTGGTTAGACAGAAAACTTTTTAAAAATCTGTGAATTAAAGGCTCCTTTGAAGAATGTTCCTGCTGTGTTGATGTTACTTGCATGCTTTTATCCTCTTCACCACACCCAGATAATCATCTGGACTATGGTGCTTATGAACGCAATGTTAATATGTATCTTTTGTAGATTCAACTACCTAGGCATGTGGGTGATCTTTATTCAGCTCCTGATAACTATGAATTTTTCTTTGAAAGGATGGCTCTTCAGAAGCTCCAATCCCTCTTATTAACACCTATAATACTAAAACCCTCCTTACCAGTAAAGGAGAATAGGGAGGCAGGTGGCCCAAGTTCTGTCCCTGAGCCCCAGTTATTGCAGCTCCTTACATGCTCTGCAGCTCTGTTTCCTCTTCTGAAAGGTTAAGATAGAGATTAGTATTCATTAATCATTGTCTTCAGTTTAATAGTAATTGTTATTTTTGTTATTCTATGGAAGCATTATACTAAGCACCTTTATGCCTTACCTTTTGTTCTTTACTTAATAGAAGACTAGATGCATATTACTATTGTTTCCTTTTTATAGATGAGAAAACTGAGGATCCCAGAAGTTAAAAACTTGTCAAAGTTTAGACAGATGAGGACTGGTTGTTTTGCTCACTAACGTATCACAAGGATCTGCAGTACCAGGTACTCAGGTAGTAGGTAAATGTATTTTTAATGTATGCAGGTATAAACAAACAAAATTAACACAGAATATCTGAGTTTATAATCTGTGCTCCTATCTCCTAAGTACTTGTAGAAAAGGTAGCTTCTAGACAAACAAGAGTACCTTAATCTCTAAACTTCCCATATGAAACCCATTTGCTGATGGTGTTCAGTTACATTTAGGCTTAATTGCCTACTTAGAACTAACAGTAGGTAATATACAGATGCTTCCTTCTCTTACTGGGTTTACTATTTAGTTGACTGTAACTTGAGATTCCATTACAGATTTTTAAAAAGGGTTTTAAAAATTGGTTACCTGAACAGCCTGAGGGGAAGCAATAGCCCCACCCACATAAAGTACACTGCCCCACCCCGTGTTGCTTTAGCCCTGCTGCTGAGGAGTACATCGGGAAGACTTTAATTCTTTAAGCCTAACAGCCTGCAGGCAGAGGCAGATCTCTGGGAGCTCTGAGAAGGTAGCTGAGCCACCCCTAGGCCCAGTGCTGGTAAAAGTACACCTGGTGTGCAGCCTGGTTCTTTCCGCACATACCCAGGCCCAGCAGAGGGAGCCAAGGGCTGTGGATTGCTGCGAGCTCCAAACAATTGCCCACAGCCAGTCATACACAGGGTTTGTCTTAGGCACACAACAGAGTCTTACAGATCTACCAAATACATACAAATAAACACAAAAAAGGCAGCCATGGGAAGACAAAGAAACAGGCCCCAAATAAAAGAATAAGAGAATTCTCCAGAAGAACTAGATTAAATGGGGGCAAGCAATTATTCAGGTAGAGTTTAGGGTAATGATTATAAGGACACTCAACAGCTTGAAGAAAGACATGGTTTTATGGTTTCTAAGCCATAAAAAAGGGGGACTAGTCAGAAATAAAGAATGCAATATCTGAAATAAATAATACCCTGGAAGGAATAAACAGTAGGTTAGATGAAGAAAAGGATCAAATCAGTGATTTAGAAGATGAGGTAGAAAAAACACTCAAGCAGAGCAGCAAAAAGAGAAAAAGAATTTTAAAAAATGAGGAGAGCTTAAGAAATATTTGGGAAAACATGAAGCATCACAACATGGGCATCACAGGAATACCAGTAGGAGAAGCGAGTGAGCAAGGGATCAAGAACCTATTTGGAGAAACAATGAATGAAAACTCCCATAATCTGGTAAAAGAAAAAGACACAAAAGTTCAGGAAGCTCAGACAGTCCCAAACAACTTGAATGCAAACAGGCCTACATCAAGAAACACCATAATCAAAATGGCATAGCTTCAAGACAAGGAGACAATCCTAAAAGATGCAAGAGAAAAGCAGGTAGTTAAATACAGGGGAGCACCAAATAGACTGTAATCTGATTTCTCAACAGAAAGGGGGTGGGGTGAAATAGTCAAAGTGTTGAAAAGCAAGGACCTACAACCAAGGCTACTTTACCCAGCGAGGCTATCATTTAAAATTGAAGGAGAAATTGGGATCTTCCCAGACAAGAAAAAACTTCAGGAGCTTGATAACACCAAACCAATGCTGCAACAAAAGTTAAAGGGCAGAGAAGAAGGAGAAGGAGAAGGAGGAGGAGGAGATGAGGAAGAAGAAGAAGGCGAAGAAGAATGGGGAGGGGGGGGAGGAGGAGAAACAAAGAAAATAAAACAGAGGAAATTAGTCTAACAATAAAATGGCACTAAATGCATATCAATCAATGATCACCTTAAATGTAAATGGCTTAAATTCTCCAACCAAAAGGCAGAGGGTGGCTGAATGGATAAGAAAACAAGATCCGTAAATTTGCTGCCTCAAAGAAACCCACTTAAGACTGAAAGATACACAAAACTAGACATAAACATATGGAAAAGACATTTCTTGCACATGGAAAGAAGAAAAAAGCTGGGGTAGCAATACTTTTATCCAACAAAAAAAACCTTTAAAACAAAGAGTATAGTAAAAGAAAAAGAAGGACAACATATAATGATGCAGGGAACAATCCAACAATAGGATATAGCCCTAGTAAACATTTAGACACTCAACATAAGAGCACCTAAATATGTAAAGCAAATCTTGATGGACATAAATGGAGAGACTGACAGAAACACAATCATAGTCAGGAGTTTTAAAATCCCTCTTCCATCAATGGATAGATATCTCAGGTAGAAAATCAACAAGGAGAGAGTGGCCTTAAATGACACACTACATCAAGTGGATTTAATTGATATCTTCAGAGCATTTCACCCCAAAGTACCAGAATATACATACTTTTCAAGTGCACATGGAACATTCTCTATGATAGGGCACAAGTTAGGACACAAAACAAGTCTCAATAAATTTAAGAAGATTGAAATGATATCATAAGAAAAACACTAAAGAACAGATGAAGAGATGGAAGCTAAATAACATGTTATTAAACAATGAATAGGACAACAACAAGATCAAGAAAGAAATATACAGATACCTTGAATCAAATGAAAATGAGAAGACAACAGTCCAAAATCTGTGGGGCACTGGGAAAGCAATCTTAGGAGGGAAATTCATAGCATTACTGTTCTATCTCAAAAAACAAGAGAAAGCTCATGTAAACAATCTAACTTTATACTTAAAGGAACTTGAAAAAGAACAACCAACAAAGTCCAAAGTGAGTAGAAGAAAGGAAATAATAAAGATGATAGCAGAAATAAATGAAATAGAGTCTAAAAATCTGATACAAAAGACCAATGAATGCGGGAGCTTGTCTTTGAAAGGATAAACAAGATAGACAAACCTTTAACCAGACTATCAAGAAAAAAAGAGAGAGGACCCAAATAAATAAAATCATAAATGAAAGTGGAGAAATAACAACTGACACCAAAGAAATACAAGGGGTTGTAAGAATATATTACAATATATAGTTGTGAGAACAGCTCTATGCAAACAAATTGGACAACCTGAATGAAACAGATAAATTCCTAGAAATGTACAATTTTCCAAAAATAAATCAGGAAGAATCAGAGAATCTGAATAGACAGATTACACTGAGTGAGTCTGAAATAGTAATCAAAGAGCTCCCAACAAACATGAGCCCTGGATTGGACAGCTTCACGTGTGAATTTTAGCAAACATTCCAAAAAGATCTAACACCTCTCCTTCACAAACTATTTCAAAAAATTCAAGGGGATGGTAGACCCCCAAGTTCATTTTTTTTTCTATGCTACTTTGCTTTTTATTAGCCACACTGCAGTTTTAAACGAGATTTGCACTGTTTTAGAGTCTAATTGAAACTGTTCATTGGTCTTTTCTTTAGGAAGAAAAACAGTTCAGTGCTTGCAAGCTGCAAAAGTTCGGTAGGGTCATCTCAGCCATTAATCTCATTTCGGGGACTGCAGATTGGGGCCAGTGGCCACCTACTCACAAGCTGTGTCTTTGGTGGTGAAGTGGGTGTCGTTCTCAGTGGCGGCGGGAGTGGCGGTGGCGCTGGTGGCAACGACGTTGGCAACAGCAGTGGTCTCCTCAGCGCCGCCGCCGTAATGGTAGGCTATGTAGCGGCTCGCCTGCATGCTCTGCGCCACCACGTTGGCGCCGTGGCAGGCCATCAGCAGCAAGTTTCGAGGCTGTACGCGGTAAGCGAAGCGCATGAAAGCCATCGAGTAGAGAATGAGCGCTGTTGTCATGCGGCCGCTGATGATGTCCGGAGACGCCTTCATGTCTCGAAAGGCAGCTATTGGTAGGCCCCAGTTGGCCACTGGACCCCAAAAGTGTGTACTAGTCACATAATCCCGGAACTCCTTGGTCTTCACGTAGTCTGCTGCCTTCCGCCACAGTGCCGCTATCGCCGCCATGATCACAGAGCCGCAGGACTGCCAAAGGATGATCAGCCAGCTCACAATGTTGTGGAACGTGGAGACGGTGCCATAGCAACCCCCCCAAGTTCATTTTACAAGGCCTCCATTCTTCTAACTCCAAAACCAGATAAAGACCTACAAAAAAGACAATTATAGGCCAATACTCCTGATGAACATAGATGCTAAAACTCTCAACAAATTATTAGCAAACCAAATGCAGCAATGACCAAAAGGTCATACACCACGATCAAGTGGAGTTTATTCTGGGAATGCAAGGTTGGTACAACATTAAAAAATGAATAAATGTAATTCACCACATAAACAAAATGTAGGATAAAACTGATGCAGACTCCAGCCCTTTGGAGTCTGTGTGTTGTCGATGTGGTACACGAATTCCCACGGATTACTGAGTCCTGTGAAGAAAAAGGGACGGCACAGCCACTCTCTCAAGGATAGAGTGCCTTGACCCTTTCCTGGACAGACTTTTATTGCTCTCTAGTCGAATTACATCAAAGAAGGTTCTCATTATTTCTAGATTTAGTTAAGTGATTACTTCTTACAGATAGCAAAAGAGAGAAAAAGCAGCAAATGCAAGGGAACGATAAAAATGATTGATTTGGTTACATCTTGGGACATAGCACAGACTTTAGGGAGTTGCTTCAGAGATATACATTAAACATCTAGAGTCTTAATGCAGGGTGAGGGAGTTTTAGCCAAAGCAAGTCTCACAGCAGCCTAGGTACAATGCAGGCCTGATTCCCCATTGGAAAGCCAATCAGCATACCTGGCTCCTGTGTGCCACCTTGCATTGATTGGTTTTTCAGATCAATACTGGGCTACATTCACCAATGCCATGATCAGTTCCCTACAAAAAAACCACATGATCAAATCAATAGATGCAGAAAAAGCATTTGATAAAACCCAGAATGCATTTTATGATAAAAACTCTCAGCAAAGTAGGAACAGAAGGAACGTACTTAATTACGATAAAGACCAAATATGACAAACCCACCGCCAGCATCATACTCTATAGGCAAAATCTAAAAGCATTCCTCTTAAGATTGGGAACACAACAGGGATGTCCACTTTCACAGCTCTTATTCAACATAGTGCTGGCCACAGCAATCAGACAACAGGAAGAAAAAAGGGCATCAAATAAGAAAGGAAGAAGTAAAACTGTGTTTATTTATAAATGAATGATACTGTACCTACATAACCCCAAAGATTCCACCAAGACACTATTAGGACAGATGAATGAGTTCAGCAAAGTAGCAGGATACAAAATTAATATCCAGAAATCAGTTACATTTTTATGCCAACATGAACAGAAAAGAAAATTTTTTTAAGAAAAAAATCCCATTTACAATTGCTCAAAAAGAATAAAATATCTAGGAATAAATTTAACCAAGATGTAAAAGACCAGTACTCAGAAAATTACAAAACAATGAAGAAGAAAATAGAACAAGGAACAAATAAGTGGAAACATACACAGCATTCATGGATAGGAAGAATTAACATCATTAAAATGTCCATACTAATCAAAGCAACCTATAGATTCAACACAACTCTTATCAAGATTTCATAACCTATTTCACAGAACTAGAGCAAATATTTCAAAAATTTATATAGAACCACAAAAGGTCCTACATAGCAACAGTGACACTGGGAAAGAAGAACAAGTTGAAGAATCACACTATCTAATATCAAACTATATTATAAGGCCATAGCAATCAAAATAGCATGGTACTGACATAAAAGCAGACACATAGATCAATGGAAGAGAATAGAGAGTCCAGAAATAAGCCCACACCTTTGGAGTAAATTAATATTTGATACAGAGTGTGCTAAAGATAGCTTATTCAATAATTGGTGTTGGAAACTGGACAGATAAATGCAGAAAAATGAAACTATACCACCCTCTTAGACCACACACAAGAATAAATTCAAAATGAATTAAAGACATAATTGTTGGACTTAAAACCATAAAAATCCTAGAAGAAAACATTGGCAACAAAATCTCCAACATTGCTCATACCAATGTTTTATGGGATATATCTCCCCAAGCAAGAGAAACAAAAGAAAAAAATAAATAAAGAGGACTTTATTGAAATAAAAAGGTTTTGCATAGCAAAGGAAATCATCAACAAAATAAAAAGACAACCCACAGAATGGGAGAACATATTTGCTGATGCATATGATAAGGGGTTAATATCCAAAATTCATGAAGAACTTGCAAAACTCAACACCAAATAACCCCAAACAACCCAATTAAAAAAAGGGCAAAGGACTTAAATAGACACTTCAAACAGGACATACAGAGGGCCAATGGACATATGAAAAGATGCTCAATGTTATTAATCATCATAAAAATACAAAATAAAACCACAATGAAAAGCCATCTCACACCTGTCAGAATGGCCATCATGAATAAATCAACAAACAACAAGTGCTGCTGAGGCTGTGGAGAAAGGGGAATCCTTTTGCACTGTTGGTGGGAATGATGATTGGTGCAGCTTCTGTGGAAAGCAGTATGAAAATATCTCAAAAAATTAAAAATGGATCTGCCTTTTGTCTCAGCAATCTCACTTCTGGAAATTAGTCTGAAGGAACCCAAAACACAAATTCAAAATAATATAAGCATCCCAATGTTCACTATTTACAATATTATAATAACCAAGATATGAAAGCAGCCCAAGTGCAGCCCAAGTCCATCAGTAGACAAATGGCTAAAACAACTATGGGACAGTTACACAATGGAATTCTGCTTGGCCATAAAAAAGAAGAAAGTTTTACCCTCTGCAACAGTACAGATAGACCTGCACAAGTTTACACTAAGATTACACTAAGTGAAATAAGCCAGCCAGAGAAAGACAAATACCATATAATTTCACTCATATATGCAATCTCATGAACAAACTGAACTAACAAGCAAAATAGAGAGAGACTCAGAGCAGGCTGACAGCTAAGTGGGGAGGGGAGGATGTTAAGGGATTGAGCAAAAAGAGAAAAAAACTCATGGATATGGACAACAATGTGGTGATTGTGGTGGGGAGGAAGTATGAGGGGACTAAATGGTAATGGAAAAATATACAATAAAATCATTTAATTTTAAAAAATTGTTGCCTGGGTTTCCCTTAGACCCATCATTCTCAACCAAGCAATTCTCCCCCAGAAAATATTGGGGAATATCTGGAGACACTGTTGTAAAAACAAGGGGAGGGCGTGCTACTGGCATTGAGTGGGTAGAGGCCACGGATGCTGCTAAACACCCTACAATGCACAGGTCATCTCCCCACAATAAAGAATTACCCAGCCCAAAGTGTCAAGTATAGAGGTTGAGAAATCCTACCCTAGACAAGCTAGAAATGATGCAGAGGAGGCTTAATTCCTATCTATCTCAGCATCACCCTCTTCACCCCACCACAATTCTGATGTAGACAAATTATATATATTTCCAGGGGTTTTATATTAACCTTTCCCCTGGAATTACTTTAATGAACCTCAACTCACTCTTTGTGTCCTCCTGACTTGTTCAGCAGAATCATTCCTCTTTAGATCCTATTTTGCAAGAGGCTTGCAAGAAGATTGACTAACTAATCTCATATACTAAGTACCTTTAACTTACTGTTAAGCTTAAATGAATCATCTGGCCAATTGCCCATCGAATGGATGAGGCCTTAAAAACAAGTTTACAATACCATATGATATCACATTAACAGGAATCTAAACAACAAAACAAACAAGCAAGCAAAATGTGACCAAAGACACTGAAATACAGAACGTGCTGACAGGGTCCAGAGGGGAGAGAGGAGAGAATCACAGGGGAAAAGGGGAAGGACTCACATGAACAAGTATAAAGGACATGTGGACAATAACTAAGGTGGGGGTCGGAAATGGGAGGGAGGTGGGAGCACTGGGGGGGGGGGCGGCAGGGCTGGAAATACAAGACAGAAAACTGTACTTGAACAAGAAGAATTAAATTAAAAAATTAAAGAAAAGAAAATTAAAAAAAAAAACAAGTTTAGAATGATTTTTTTCTATCACTCCCCACAGAGTACAGTATTTTATTTTCATGGGCTAAATAGAGCCCATCCTCCAGTCTAGTAATCTAAAATGAAAGTATTCCACACAACAAAAAAAGAAGAGTACAGGCCAATATTGCTGATGAACATAGATGCTAAAATCTTCAACAAAATATTGGCAAATTGGATCCAGCAATACATTAAAAAGATCACACACTGTGATCAAGTGGGATTCACACCAGTGATGCAAAGATAATATAATATTAGCAAATTGATTAGCGGAATACATCACATAAAGAAAATGAAAGACAAAAACCACATTATCATATCAATAGATGCTGAAAATGCATTTTTAAAGTACAGCATCCATTCATGATAAAAACCTTCAGCACAGTAGGAATAGAGACATCATATCTCAATATAATAAAGGTCATACATGAGAAAACTACAGCCAACATCACACTCAATGGGAAAAAACTAAAAGCTTTACCCCTAAGATCAGACCCAAGACAAAGGTATCTACTTTCACCACTTTTATTCAATATTGCACTGGAAGTTCTAGTTACAGAGATCAGACAAGAAAAAGAAATAAAAGGCCTCTAAATTGGAAAGGAAGAAGTAAAACAGTAATTATTTGCAAACAATATGATTGTGTACATAGAAAACCTTAGAGGCTCCACCAAAAAACTACTCGATTTAAGCGAATTTGGCAAAATAGTGGGATGCAAAGTCAATATTCAAAAATTGAAGAAATATTTTTACACCAACAGTGAGATATCAGAAACAGAAATTAGGGGGGAAATCTCATTTACTACATCAAGAAAAATAAAGTGACTAGGAATAAACGACCTAGTAGATAAAAGACCTATACTCTGAAAACTACAGAACACTAAAGAAAGAAGTTAAGGAATATACAAATAAATGGAAGCATACACCACATTCATGCATTAAAAGAATTAACACCATTAAAATGTCCATAGTACCCCAAACAATCTATAGATTCAACACAATCCCCATTAAAATACCAATGACATGTTTCACAGATTTAGAACAAATATTTCAAAAATTTATATGGAACTAAAAATGACCCTGAATAGCCTCCGCAATTTTGACAAAGAAGAACAAAGTAGGAGGGATCACAGTACCTGATATCAAGTGTGATACCTGATATCACAATACATGATATCACAATACCTGATATCAGTACCTGATACCTACAAGGCCACTGTAATCAAAACAGTTTGGTACTGGTGTTAGAACAGATACATACATCAGTGGAACAGCATAGAGAGCCCAGAAATAAAGCCAAGTCTCTAAGGCCAATTAATATTTGACAAAGGCGGCAGGAGCATAGAATAGAGTAAAAATCACCTCTTTGATAAATGGTGTTGGGAGACCTGGACAGGTACACACACACACACACACACACACACACACACAAGAAACTAGATCACCAACTTATACCACACATGAGAATAAACTCACAATGGATAAAAAACTTCAATACAAGTCATGACACTATAAAAATCCTAGAGGAAAACATAAGCGGTAAAATTTCAGATATCTCATGCAGCAATATTTTCGATGATATACCTCCTAGGACAAGGGATATAAAGGAAGGAATAAACTAATGGGACTATATCAGATTAAAAGCTACTGCATGGCTAAAGAAAACATTAGCAAAATAAAAAGGGAACCAATTGTATGGGAAAATATATCGCCAATGATGTCTCAGACAGCAGTTTGATCTCCAAAATATATAAACAACTCACATGACTTCATACCAGGAGACAAACAATCCAATTAAAAAATTGGCAAAGGACCTGAATAGATACTTCTTTAAGGAGGACATAGAGATTGCCCATAAACATATGAAAGTATGCTCAACATCACTAGCCATCAGAGTGATGCATATTAAAACCACAATCAGATACCACTTCACACCGCTTAGAATGGCCATCATTAACAGATCAACAAATGACAAGTGCTGGCAAGGATGTGGAGAAAAGAGAAACCTATTACACTATTGGTGGGAATGCAGACTAGTACAGCCACTGTGGAAAACAGTACGGAATTTCCTCAGAAAAATAAAAATGGAACTGCCTTTTGAACTAGTGAGTCCACTGCTGGGATTACACCCTAAGGAACCTGAAACACCAATTCAAAAGAACCTATGCACCCCTATGTCCTTAGCAGCAATATTTACAATAGCCAAGTACTGGAAACAGCCTAAGTGCCCATAAATAAATGAGTGGATGAAAAAACTGTGGTACATTAACACAATGTAATACTATGCTGCAGAAAGAAAGAACTCCTACCTTTTTTGAGAGCCTGGATGGAACTAGAGAGTATAATGCTAAGTGAAATAAGCCAGAAGGTGAAAAACAAATACCATATGATCTCACCGACCAGAGGAACCTAATGAACAAGACAAATGAGCAAAATAGAACCAGAGGCATGGAAACAAAGAAAAGACTGACAGCAACCAGAGGGGAAGGGGATAAAGGGGGAAAGAAAGGGAAGAGTCTAATCAACGAACAAGAACAAATGACCCAGGGACATGGACAACAGGGTGTGGATTGACTGCAGGAGCAGAGGGTGGGGGCCAGGGAAAGCAACGGAGAAAAATTGGGACAACTGTAATAGAACAATAAAAAAAACCACCACCACAACAAATGCAAGTATCCCAAGCGGCCCCCCAGGATAGCAGTTGGATGTTGTATAATTCAGTCAGAAAGCAACCTAGGTGCCCATCAATAAATGAATGGATCCAAAAACTATGGTACATATAGCAGAAAGAAAGAAGCAGCTCCTAACCTTTGCAACAGCATGGATGGAACTGGAAAGCATTATGCTGAGTGAAATAAGCCAGGTGGTGAAAGACAAATACCACATGATCTCACCTTTAACAGGAAGCTAAACAACAAAACAAACAAGCAAGCAAAATATAACCAAAGATACTGAAATAGAGAACAGGCAGACAGTGACCAGAGGGGAGGGAATTTCAGGGGAAAAGGGGAAGGATTCACAGGAACTAGTATAAAGGACACATGGACAAAAACTAAGGGGGGTTGAAATGGGAGGGAGGTGGGGAGCACTATGGGGGTGGGCTGGGATGGGAGTAAAAGACAGAAAACTGTACTTGAACAAAAATTATATACTTTTTTTTAAAAAGAAGAAGACAAGAAGTTTAATCTCCACAAACTCCTAAGAATTTTCCTTCTTCTTAAGAGAATTCTAAAATTCTGTACAATTTAAAATATACTTCATGTGCTAATGGAAAAGAACTAAGAGTAGAAATAAACCTTTGCTATAAATAATCAGTGCTATCAAAATGTCATAGTAAAATGCTCCTCTGATATGGACAAAGACAGATAGTTTTCTAGGGTTTTATCTGGAGAGCATCAGGCTGTGCATTAGAATGATTCATTCATTTTACTTATTTATTGCTTTGGATGCCTCTTTCCAACTACTGCCATAAAAGACTCCATCTAGATACAAAGTGAAATACTATATATATACAATTTATGTACACACACACACACACACACACACTATGTGATGTGTAAAATTGGAGCAAAACTTATCCAAAGAAACATGGAAAAATTACTAGTTGTTTATGGCAATTTAGAGTGCCATGCCTTTTTTAAAGCATTTATCAAGTGATACTACTATTATTTTTTAATATGTTCATCTTGCCAGTAGACTGTTACTCTTGAAAGTGCTGTTATCTTATTCATGTTGCACTTCATCTGCCCAGCACTATTGCCAACATAGAGTAGGGGCTCAAGAAATGCTTATTGCTGCCCTGGCTGGTGTAGCTCAGTGGATTGAATGTGGGTCTGAGAACCAGAGGATTGCGGTTCAATTCCTAGTCAGGGCACATGCCTGGATTGCAGGCCGGTTCCCTGCAGGCCAACTCCCAGCAGGGGATGCACGAAAGGCAACCATACACTGATGTTTCTCTCCCGCTCTCCTTCCCCTCTAAAAGATAAATAAATAAATAAAATCTTTTTTTAAAAAAGAAATGCTTATTGCTACTGTGAATTACTACATGAGTTTATTAATTGCAGTTGGCACTAAATCTCCAAGTTTCCTGGAAGCCTGAGATCAAAAACAGAAAGAAAAAGCACATTAGGAGGAAATAAATTATGTATTTTTATGAAAGAAAGAATGATTTGGTAAGCATAACATGGCTTAGATTAAATCTAAGGGAAGGAAGGGAGAGAGGGGTGGGGGATACAAATATGAGGAGGTGAGTTCATAGCCGTTCAAGTCCTTCCAAATAACCCCAAATTAAGTGCCAACAATGAGGTGTTGAGCTTGATTCTGAGATTGCAAAGATGAGTAAAACAAAACTCAAACTGTATAATACTTGGTGTGAGGGCAGAGGTCTTCAGTCTTTGGCTGTATATTTGAGTCACCTGGCGAGATTTTTGTATATCTAAGTTCTTCTCCACCCCAGAGCAAAGAACCTCTGGAGATGAGGTCCACACAGGCATCAATAGCCTTTAAAGCTCCCCAGGTGATTACAATTATAGTCAAGGATGTGAACTACTGACGTCTAGTCTAGTAGAGGAAAGCAATTAAATAAAGTTCATTGAAAATACGTCTGTAGAATATCTTGAACAAAGGAATGAATGGGAGTTAGCATTTATTTAGCAACTACTCCAGCCTAAGCAATGTGCTGTGTGTTACTTTATCTCATTTGATTTTCATGGCATGCTTAGGAGGTAAATATTATTATCTACAGTTGAAAGATGAGGAAGTGAAAGCATAATTTTAAATTAAAGACAGAGACACAATCCTTACTATACAGGATTTTTCAAAAACCAAAATGACAGAAACAACATAGGAACTACATATAGTTAGAAGAGAAAGAGAAAACTCAAAAAAATGCAGAGAACCTGGGTTCATGTATGAGTACTGCCACTAACTATATGACCTGCGCAGTCCCTACAATGGAAGTAATAAAGTTAAAATCTAATATTCCATAACTTTAACAAAGGTACACTAGAGAAAAGTAATAGTATTGTTCTGGTTGCAGTAAGAAAGAAATGACAGATGTCAGAAATGGACAGCTGGCCATCACTCTAGCCTTCCAGAGGTATTAGAATCTGGATCAGGTAGCTATTGACTTTGTAAATTCAAAAATCTATTTGTGAGGACATTGGTCTGACTCTGAGGGACTGACATATAGTAAGTCAACATTCAAGAGTCTGAGGTATAAACTGTTCTGCCAAAGTATTGCTATATAAAGAAAGAAATGTTTCTGTTAACTTTATTTAGACCAAGGTCACTACATGTACAAATCAAGTTAAAATAGATGCTGTTAAATTTTTTTTCTGGTCCCCACAGTATTACTTGCGTTTTTTACCCTGCACAGTCTGTGCACACTTCCTAAAACAGAGAAGATAAAGAATACAATTTTTTGCCCTGGCTGGTGTAGCTCAGTGGATTGAGTGCGGGCCTGCGAACCACACGATCGCGGTTCGATTCCCAGTCAGGGCACATGCCTGGGTTGCAGGCCAGTTCCCGGTTCCCAGCAGGGGACACCCGAGAGGCAACCATACATTGATATTTCTCTCTCTCTCTCTCCTCCCTTCCCCTCTAAGATAAATAAATAAAAATAAATAAATAAATAAATTTATTAAAAAAAAGAATACAATTTTTTTCTCTTTGCAATTTCTTTTCCTACATTCCATTAATACCACTTCTTTCTATTAATATTGTTTTTCTATAATCCAATTGCTATTTCAGTTTCTTGTTAATTGACTTCAACTGTTTCACTATAAAGGCTTTAGTTTATACTTGACTATATCACACCTTCAATTATATAATTACAAGGTTATAGTCTCAGCTATGTTCATAGACTCACATGTTCACTCCACATCAGGTTCTTGAAGTAAACACAAATAGAAACTAGAAGAGGAAACAAAGAGCCCTCATCCAGTTTGTGCCTTCAATGGCCACACTGCCTTCAGCAAAATATTTCATCTTTCTGAGCACAGAGACTCCCATTGTGAAAGACAGAGAAGAAGACTACCATTATCTCTTTGTGCATATGAAAAAGTTTTAATAATACATTAATTTAACCATCACACAATAGACATTGGGCAGCTTTAGTAATATGCTTTTTCAAAATGTCCACCTGATCATCTTGATTAAGTGTGATATTCTCAGACTACGTCTACCACTGATTTACTGTAAGAAATCACTATTCTCATTTGCTATACTTAAATTCTCCTTCACTGCACTTTCAGGAATTAACTTTATCTTGACATTCTGGAGGCATTGTACCATTTCCCTTAGGCTCTGACAACCCCCTACATAAATCTTTATAATTTTTATCATTATCCCTTATGGTTTCTTATGAACTTGATGACGTCTTTAGGAAACTGGCAGGAATATATTATTTCTACTTCCCAGATGACAGGTGACACAGCAGGTAGGTGTTGGACTCAAATGCATTTCTCTTGATTCCAAGTGTTCTCTTCATGGGGTGTGAGTTCTTTTACTATCCAATCTTACCAACTCTTATGAGGCTCAAGGAAGTCATTCCAATTCTAGAGCTCTACTTTTCCCCTCTAAAGAGAAAGCTAATTAGTTGTTTCTCCATGACACTAGCAATGTGCCCCAGAGGAATAAAAAACAAGTAACAAAGAGGACTCAGAATTGAGATTTACTCAGTAAGCATTCATTAAACACTAGAAATAAAGACCATGGGTTTGGAAGGAAATAAAAATAATACCAACTGCCCTCCCCCTCACAAAATTCCTCAACTTCTTTCCTACACATATGGTACCACCATTCTTAAGCAAATTTGTAAGCAGGTACACAAAATCCATACACCAAATGTTAAATAGAGCTATTGTGCATTTACCTAACATAGAAACATAGAATCTGCTCCTTAAACTTAGGTTGTACATATGCAAAGTAAATTTTGGGTCAATTAAAACTGCTTTGTGGGTAGGACTTTCAGTCAAGTAGGTGGCATAGGCAGACATGGTTCACCTCTTGGCACAACCACATCAAAATTACAACTAAACTACAGAAGAACTGTTCTCAGAACTTTCAAAGATCTAGTTGAATGGAGGTCTAAAAACTATGGAATTAAAGAAACCACCTCCATCTATAGTTTTACGAGGGGTAGAGACATGGAACAAGCTGGGCCCAAAACTACATCTGGTGAATAATATTTAGGGGGAATGTCTCAGGAGCAAGGAGACCCAGCCCCACACTAGGTCCCCCAGCCCAGGGTTCCAGTACCAGAAAGACAAGTCCCCAAATCTGGATGCAAAAACCAGTGGGGGATTGAGTTGGTGGAATAATCTCTGGAGTCCCAAGCAGTTCCTTTTAAAGAACATACATAAAGACATACTCAGACTCCCTCTCTCTGAGCTCCAAAACCAGGGTGACAGCTTGAAAGGCACAAGTGGCATACAGGAAGAAATGCAGGGGTATAGCATCAAGGCAAGAGTTGGGAGACGGCTTTATCCCAAAAAGGAAGGAGAGCAGAGGCCATTGTCCATTTTCTGAACCCTCCTCCTACAGAGCCACAGAGCCTGCAGGTATGTACTATACCAGAGACTCCATCATCCTGGCTAACACCATTTGCCCCATCCTAGAGATCCCCTGAGATTCCATCCGACCCAACTTACCAACCCACCCATGCTGTTAACAGTGACTTTTCCATATGAATGACCAGTCCGGGCTCATGCTTCATAACTTCCTAAATCCTCTCAAACAAGCAACAGCGAGCCTCAATGAGCCCCCAGCTCCAATACCTCCACTAAGTGGACCCAGGCATGGCATTAGCAGCAGTCAGCCTAGATTCACAGCTTGCTTTGCCTGGGAATCTCCAAACCCAGCACAAGTAGCAGCCATCTCAGATTGCTTAATAGTTCATGCAGGGGTGTGTGTGTGTGTGTGTGCAGAACATAGGTGGGGACTGTCCTTAGCCTGCATCACCTGGGCAACATCATAGCCTGATCACCTGGTGGACACTTACAGACAATGTCAGAGCACCACCACCCTAACCCTGGGGTTATCTGTAACCCCAACACTAAGATTACTGCCTGGAACACATTACATTCTCACAGGAATTCACCTGAAAGAATGACCTTGACTATGAAGTGATCTCCTATGACTACTCAATTATTTATCAAATGCTTACTATGAGCCACACTCTAGGCACCAATACGCAAAGATGAGTGAGAGATGATCTACAAAGCTCAAAGGCTAGTGGGCTAGGGTTATATGAAGGGAGGTGAATTGCTGTTTAGGCTATAACTAGTTTCAAATAAAAATCCAAGCAGAAACTGTCTAACCCATCTATTCTCTCATTAACAATTCAGCCAATGTGTACTAGATGCCACATGTACCAGGAACTTACACAGACGAAGAACATAAGGTGCACGGATTACGGAAGTTTGCCATCATGATCACAGACACATTCAACATGCAATAGGTACTAATAAATGTATTTGCAAAGATTAGTGGGCATCCAGAGTAAGAACCAGGCTACAGGAGTCAAAAAGAGGCCTCAAGTAAAGAAACACAGTCTTATAAATAAAAGGGATATGATTTCCAACAAGAGTGTTTAGCCTTTTCTTTTCTAAGTTATAGAATTCTTAAATGCAACCTTTTAAGAATTAGAAAGAAAAATAGAAAAATAGGAAGAAAAATAGGAAAAAGTAGTAATGCTTCTTGTTGAAGCGCGTAGAGTTTGGGGGAATGAGAAGCCCAGAAACCCCCACTCAGCTTTCCCACTGGGCCCTGGGAGCCTCTAAGATCCCTGAGCCAAATCTGGGCTTCGCAGTGTAAAAATCACTGCCCTCCTTGAATAAAGAGGAGGAAACATGCTTCTTGATTGCTCTCTAAGACTTGTGGCTGATTTGCCCAATAGCAGACCAAGCATTGCTTGACCAATCTGTACTTTGTGTCCGTAAGAGGAAAACAAGGATGCAGAGAGACCCAGCAATCCTGGGAGGCTAAATAAGTTCCTTGAGCTTCCAAGAAAAGAAAAGTGGGTGGGCATGGGGAGGCTTCCTGAGGCTTTATTAACAGCCTGGCTTTGACAATCCCAAAGGAGAGGCAGCCTTAGTGACACACTGCCCAATTACTGCAGGCACCAGTGTTCCTCTGGAACAGAGAGAATTTGTTTAGACATTTTGGTTCCAGACACAGCATTTTCAGATAAGAAAGATGATGTAGGCATTAAGAACGTAGTGATTTATTTGAGGGTGGAAAGAAAGATGGAAAAAAATGCCTTTGAAAAGATCAACTCTTCTCCAGGGTATGTACACTCAGGCCCTACTCAAGCCAAGGAAGGCAATTTATTTGTTCTTAACTTTATTGACTTGACAAGGCAAACCAGCTTTGCCAAAGACAACTCCTCTGTGCCTGAAGGTTTTGGTGTCACCAGAATACACTCTACAGTGGAACTCCTCTTTCCCCAGACCTCTTTTTCTGCTTTAGTGACTTGCTGCTCCACATAATTTCTTTGCCTCACATGATTTTCCGTAAAAACATGCCTCTAACTCCTGGCTTGAAATTTAGGGTATTGTATTTGTGGTGTAGCTTTTTAAAAATCACTAAGAGCAAAAATCAATAACTAAAATTATGCAATTGCCTCTGGGCACAATGTATTCTGATTTAGATCAAACTGTATTTTCCTGGAAACTTTAATTTTTTGCTTTTATTTTTTAATCATTTAAAAAAATTTTTAGTTACAGTTGACATTCATTATATTAGCTTCAGGTGTATAGCCTAGTGACCAGACATTACAAAACTTATTAAGTGATCATCCTGATAAATACCGCAGCCATCTGACCTCATGCATAGTTACTAGAATACTATTGACTATATCCCTATGCTGTATTTTACATCCCCATGACTATTCTGTAACTACCAATCTGTACTATTAATACCTTCACCTTTTCACCCAGTTCCCCAAATCCCCTCCCATCTGGCAAGCATCAAAATGTTCTCCATATATATGAGTGTGTTTCTGTTCTGCCTGTTTATTTACTTTGTTTTTTAGTTTTGATTGTTGATACATATATATTTATTGCCACTTTATTATTCATATTTTTAATCTTTTTCTTTCTTCACCTTCTTAAAAAAGACCCTTTAACATTTCATATAACATTAATTTGGTAGTGATGAAGTCCTTTAGCTTTTTCTTGTCTGGGAAATTCTTTATCTGTCCTTTGATTCTAAATGATAGCTTTTCTGGGTAGCATAATTTTAATTATAAGACCTTGCTTTTCATCATTTTGAATGTTTCCTGCCAATCCTTTCTGGCCTGCAAATTTTCTGTTGAGAAATCAGCAGACAGTCTTATGAGAGCTCACTTATAGGTAACTAACTGCTTTTCTCTTGCTGTTTTTATGATTCTCTCTTTGTCTTTTAACCTATTGCATTTTAATTATTATGTGTCTTGGTATGGGCCTCTTTGGGTTCATCTTGTTTGGGACTGTGCTTCCTAGACTTGTACATCTATTTCCTTCATCAGGTTAGGGAAGTTTTCTGTAAATATTTTTTCAATTAGGTTTTCAATTTTTTTTGCTCTGTCTTTTTTACTTCTGGCATCTCCATGATACAAATGTTGGTACACTTGAAGTTGTCCCAGAGGCTCCTTTAAATGTCTTTATTTGTGTGTGTGTGTGTGTGCGTGTTTGTTAATGTATACCTTCTTTTAAAAAGGATTTTGTTTATTTATTCTTAGAGAAGAGGGAAGGGAAAGAGAAAGAGAGGGACAGAAACATCAATGTGTGGTTGCATCTCATGCACCTCCTACTAGGAACATGGCCCACAACCCAGGCATGTGCCCTGACTGGGAATCAAACAGGTGGCCCTTTGGTTCACAAGTCAGCACTCAATCCCCACTAGCTAGGGTGTCCTCATTTTTTTCTATAATTTTTTCTTTGCTGTTCTGATTTGTCGTCTTTTGTTTCCTCATATTCCAAATTACTGACTTGATTCTCAGCTTCATCTACTCTACTGTTGATTCCCTGTAAATTATTCTCCATTTCACTTAGTGTATCCTTAATTTCTGACTGCTCTTTTTTATGTTATTGAGGTTCTCACTAAGTCCTTGAGCATCCTTATAACCAGTGTTTTGAGCTCTGCATCTAGTAGATTGCTTGTCTTTGTTTAGTAGTATTTTTTCTAGAGTTTTGTTCTGTTCTTTAATTTGGGACATGTTTTTTGTCTCCTCATTTTGGCAGCTTTTCTATGTTTGTTACTATGTGTTAGGTAGAGCTTCTATGTCTTCCGGGCTTGGTAGAGTGGCCTAGTGTAGTAGGTGTTCTGTAGGGTCCAGTGGTAAAGCCTCCTTGATCACCTAAGCTGGGCAGTCAAGATGCATTACCCCATGTGTGCTATGTATACAACTCCCTTCTGTAGTTGAGCCTTGGTTGCTGTTGGCACACCAATGTGAGGGAATTACCCCCAGGCTGATGAGCAGCAAGTACTGTCTATGACTACCAAACACTGACCTCAAACCACAGTGGAGGACCAGCTATGCAGGAGCCCACCCCACATATCAGTACTTACTTCAGTGGGACTCTGGTGCTCACTGAGTTTGCCACTTGAATGTGTTGCTTATAAAGGTGATTGGATGGTGGTACTTCAGTACGGTATGTAGCTATCTACTGGTTGCACTGGCTCTGGGTCCTCCCGGGAGGTACAGGCCAAGGTCAGTCATTGCCTGTATTCTGCCTGGGCCACCTAGCATGAGCTAAAAAATGATCTGCAAATGGCTGCTATTTATGCTGGGCTTAGAGGTACCCAGGTGAGGCCAAACTGTGAGCCAAGGCTGCTTGCTGCTAGTGCCAGAACTGGGGGCCGCTAAGTGAGAGGTACAGATGCCAGATGCTGCATATGTGAGAGATTTTAGAAAAATCTGAAGAATGATCTAAGATAGCTATTCATACAGAAAAACCACTGCAAACAGCTTGAATGGGGCCGAAAGTAAGATGGGGCAAGGGCCTCAGGGAATCACCAGGGTGGGGCAAACAGTGTGAGCCAGGTTAATGGAGTCTCAGATATGGCCCCCACCTGCTGCCTCTGTGGCTCTCTGGGGAGAAGGCTCATCAAAGAAACAATGGCCTCTGCCAGCACTTCCATTTGTGAGAATACTACCCCCCACAGCTCTCATTCTGATACCAAGTAATTCAGCTCTATCCCTTACATCTCTGATGTTTTTCCAGCGGCTGCCTTGACCTGAAACTCACATGGAGTGAGTCCAAGTAAGTCTGTGCATGAGCCCTTTAAGGGGAACTTCCTGGGACTCAAGAAGCACTCCATCTCTCTTAGCTTCAATCCCAATTACAGGCAGGAATTATGGGGACTTCTTTTCCTGACACTTTTACCCCGGGGTGGGCAGGAGACTGGTATGGGACTAGGACTCCTTGTGCCTCTGAGGGGACCTCTACAGCTTAGATATCCCTCCCAATTTTTATCTGCCACATGTATGTGGTATGAGCCTATTCTGAATCTCAGCCCTTCCTACCAGTCTTGATGTGGCTTCTTCTTTAATTCCCTAGTTGTAGAACTTTTATTCAGCAAGATTTCAGGCAGTTCTGAATGACAGTTCTGTACAGATGGTTCTGGCATCTGTATCTCTTGCTTAGTGGCCCCCAGTTGTAATCAGTTGTAATTTTGATGTGGTTGTGGAAGGAGGTGAGTACCGTTTACCTATGCTACCACCTTGACCGAAGTCTACTTTTTTGCTTTTAATCCACAAAAAATATTCTAAAATTGTAAAGTTTACAGGAATTATTTTTAAAAATGCATCTCCTCAAACCAAGGCCTTAATAGTTCTTAATCTTCCAGCTTCATTCTCCCAGCTTCATTTTCCTTACTAAAGTGTCAGTAAGGACCTAATTCTGCATTCCACTTGTTTTTATAAATAAAGCTTTATTTCCTTTGTTTATTTATTGTTTATGGTTACTTTCACACTACAACAGGTAGAGTAAGTAGTTGCAACAGAGACTGCCTTGCCCTGAAAGTATAAAATATTTTATATCTGGCATATCCAAATAAATGTCTCTGGGCATCTTAATTCAGATGCCTGGTAGCCCTCTCAAACTTAACATGTTCAAAATTCAAATCATTTCCTACTCTCATATCTTTGCCTTCCTCAGTGCTTCCTGCTTCACTAAATATCATTACCATCCATGCATTTGCCCACATATAAATACTGAAAGTTTTGGCCCTGGCTGGTGTAGCTCAGCGGATTGAGCGTGGGCCTGCGAACCACACAATCGCGGTTCGATTCCCAGTCAGGGCATAAGCCTGGGTTGCCGGCCAGTTCCCAGCAGAGGACTCATGAGAGGCAACCATACATTGATATTTCTCTCCTTCCTTCCTTCCCTTTCCCTCTAAAGATAAATAAATAAAAATTAAAATAAAAAAAAAGACTGAAAGTTTGGTCTTTCTCCCTTCCTTTCTCTCACTCTCAGTACAATCAACCACTAAATTCCAAACAAGTCATACCCCATCCTAAAGCTAGAATGATCTTTCTAAAACATAAATATGTTTATATCAATTCCCCACTTAAAATATTTTCATGGGGGACTTCCGGCCAAGATGGAGGCTTAGGTAGACACACTGTGCCTCCTCACACAACCAAAAGAAGGACAACAACAGCAATTTAAAAACAAAAAACAACCAGAACTGACAGAAAACTGAACTGTCTAGAAGTCCAACAACTAAGGAGTTAAAGAAGACACATTCATCCAGACCAGTAGGAGGGGTGAAGTCAGGCATCCAGGTGGGGAAGACAAGGCAGTAGCTGGTGAACCTGGCAAGGGGACAGATTATGGGCTGGGCAGTCCCACAATCGCAAGCAGATAAACCAGAAGAAAAAACTGGGGAGCAGGATGGACTGGGCAACCCAGGGCCCCAGCACAGGGAAATAAAGCTGCAAAACACTGATTGAAAACACCTGTTGGAGGCAGCAGGAGGAGAAACTCCCAGCCTCACAGGAGAGTTTGTTGGAGAGACCCACAGAGTCCTAGAATATACATAAACTCAGCCACCTGGGAATCAGCACCAGAAGGGCCCAATTTGTTTGTGGGTAGCAGGAGAAGTGACTGAAATATGGCAGAGAGTGGAGCAAGAGCCAATGTTCCCTCTCAGACCCCTTCCCCACATACAGCATCGCAACCCAGTGACTTGGGTTACCCCGCACTGGTGAATACCTAAGGCTGCATCACTCACTGCGTAACAGGGGCATCAACATACACACAAAATGGCTCAAACAAAAGAACAGAACAGCTCAAAGCTCCAGAACAAATACAACTAAGCAATGAAGAGATAGCCAACCTATCTGATGCACAGTTCAAAATACTGGTAATCAGGATGTTCACAGAATTGGTTGAATTTGGTCACAAATTAAATGAAAAAATGAAGGCTATGCTAAGTACAATAAAGAAAAATGCACAGAGAATCAATAGTAATGAAAAGGAAACTGGGACTCAAATCAACAGTGTGGACCAGAAGGAAAAAACATCCAACTAAAAAAGAATGAAGAAACAAGAACTTTAAAAAAAATGGTGAGAGGCTTAGGAACCTCCAGGACATCTTTAAACGTTCCACCATCTGAATTTTAGGGGTACCAGAAAGGGAAGAGCAAGAGCAACAAGTTCAAGCTTATTTGAACAAATAATAAAGGAGAACTTCCCCAATCTGGCAAAAGAAATAGACTTCCAGGAAGTCCAGGAAGTCCAGGAAGCTCAGAGTCCCAAACAAGTTGGACCCAAGGAGGAACACACCAAGGCACATCATAATTACATTAACCAAGATTGAAATGAAGGAGAGAATTCTAGAAGCAGCAAGAGAAAAGGAGACAGTTACCTACAAAGGAGTTCCCATCAGACTGATTTCTCAAAAGAGACATTACAGGCAAAAAGAGGCTGGAAAGAAGTATTCCAAGTCATGAAAGGCAAGGACCTACATCCAAGATTGCTCTATCCAGCAAAGCTTTCATTTACAATGGAAGGACAGATAAAATGCTTCTCAGATAAGGTCAAGTTCAAAGAGTTCATCATCACCAAGCCCTTATTATATGAAATGTTAAAGGGATTTATCTAAGAAAAAGAAGAAGAAAAATATGAACAGTAAAATGACAGCAAACTCAACTAATAACCACCACACCTAAAACAAAATAAAAAACATACTAAGCAAACAACTAGAACAGGAAGAGAAACACAGAAATGGAGTTCACATGGAGGATTAGCAACAGGGGAATGGAAGGGGGAGAGGTGGGGGAGAAGGCACAGAGAATAAGTAGCATAGATGGTAGGTAGAAAATAGAAAGAGGGAGGGTAGTAATAGTATAGGAAATGTCCAAGCCAAAGAACTTATATGTACAACCCATGGACATGAACTAAAGTGGGGGTATGTGGGTAGGAGGGTGTGTGTGGGGCAGAGGCAGGTGAAGGGGAAGAAAAAATTTTTTCTCCTTAAATTAAATATTTGGAGTAGAAAAAATATACTTTAATGGATTTCCATTCTTATTGTCCATAAAAACATTTTAGTCTTCCCAAACTGGCTTATTTGGAGGGTGCTGGCCACCACTTTTGTTGTTGTTGATTTTGTTTTGTATGTTTAAGAATTTTTGCTATGTTAATAAATGCTTGTATTTAACCCAATGTATTTTTTTCTTTACATATAGGTACTATTTGTAAACTTTTCAGTTACATATCATGTGTGTATATGTATGTGTGTCTGTCAGCATACTGACTTATAGTACAAAATATGATTGCTTGGGTCATGATGTTGGAAGCACTCCATCATGTGGCTATGTTATAACCTCACATACCCACTGTGAACAGGCTACAGAGAGACTTGGCTTGATACTCTCATGATCTCCTGTACCATATTTTGGGCCAATTTGGATGAAAACTGGTTCCTAAAACTTCACTCCTATGGTCAGAATAATTAAGAAAAAAGTACCAGCTAAAAGAAGATAATAAAATGTCCCAATATCAAACAATGGAGAGAGGTTCTTAAGGAGAAAGGAAGAACATGAGCAGGGAAACACCAGTAAATTAGCCACCTTTTGTTTAGCCAACTCTCCGGTGGCTGTGAGAAATTCTTGGGGAGAATCCTGGAGTGCACATAGGAGAGATCATGATGAGAGCTCTACCAGATGCTTGGGAGTCTGGAGCAAAAGAATTCTTATTGTGCAAATGATCATCATGGAACTGAAGAGAATTCCATTTCTGGTTCATTATCCTCATTCTACAGTTTGGGTCTAAGCAGGGAATCAATGGGTAGAATGAGGCATCTCAGTACTTTTAAGATACTTTACCTAGGAGAGTGAGATCAAAGAAAGTATGTCATGGACAAAGGTTATATAGAAATGAACTATATAAGTTACTTACTGACACCTTAGGAAGTGTCAGTAAGAAAGAACTGGGGAGATGTGGGCTTACTACTGTCCCTATGCTGTGGCCCTTGCTCAAGCTGTGGATTGTAGAAAATGAGTTTTGGGGGACTTTAAAGAAGTAGAGACTGTCCTCTGGGATTCCTACCAAGATTTTTCCCCAAGTAAGGTTGATATAAGTGCTCATAGGAGATTTTATTTGCTTGCAGACATGATTCTGTCCACAAACAAGACTGCCCCACCCATCCACAGCAGCCTGGATCACAAGTGACAAATGGAGAAAATTCAATGGCTAAGAAATGGATCACATTGGCAACTACAACTGGTAAGAAAGGCAGACATTCAAGTCACCAAAACGAGGCAATGTCTACCTATTTCATGCTTTCATTGATAATCAAAAAAAAAAAAACCCAAACATTGGAAGCTTTTAAAATAAGCTTATTCTCAGAGCAGGGGATTGAGTTGCAGGATTTCATAGTTTTGTTTGATCAGGTTTGGGTGGCCTTAAGTGTCTCTTAGTGAAAAATTAACCAACCAGGTAACAGACAGAGGAGTTTGAGTACTAGCACCAAGGTCTTCTCCATTCATTTCCCCAACATCAGCTTTTCTCTGATTTTGCTTTTACCCATTGTACTTCTTTCTTGCTCTCTCCACTCTCTTCTTCACTGGTGGAATTATTTGTAAGAAAGGGCTTCCAAAACCACAAATATTTTGTACATATTTTCAAGAGAACTTGTAACAGATGTCCATGATTTTATTTCAAAGTATCCACTGGCATAGTAGTTTGAACAAGTGCACAGAATTATACCAACACCACATTATTATTGCATGTTTATCGTTCTAGAAAGAGCAAATCTATTTTCTAGTCAAAACTATTGGATGTTTTTGCTATTTAAATGATGACTTTATAAAATTATTTTTTAAAGTTATCTCTGGGGAATCGGGCTGGGGATAGGAAGACTTTTACTGTTTTTAACAAGACTTTATGTACTATGTGATATATTATCATATATATTTATTACTTTATTATAAGCCTGTATGTACTATTTGATACATTATCATATATATTTAAAAGATTCCCATTTTATCTTAATTCAACTAAATGAAACTCTTATTTAACTAGATTTTTCCTCCTCAATAACAAAAAGGGATATGATAATATAACAAACTGTTCACTAAAAGTTTCCATATCACTGAAGTTCAGAGCATAGTAAACAATGAGCAATCTCAACAATTATTGCTAAGTTACTGTATAATGGTTTTGAAAAATTTTGCATTGAGTATTCTGAAGAAATGCAAGTGCTGTTCCACATCACATTTCACATATATCTTTTTTGGGAATTTACCTACACTTCACCATTCCTTGAGTTTTATACATTCATTTTAAGGTTTTCCCCAAGACTCCTCCACAAGCTCAGAGCACATCAACGTACCAACTTGTAGCCTTAGTACCTTAGCTGTGCTACCTAGCAGTGAAACCGACAGCAGCAGACATAAGGGTCAAAAGAAAGTCCTGAGGGAAACTACTGGTATTGCCACCCAACTCACCCTTCAGTGTCTAGGAATCCAATGCTTGATGAAAATGATGAAAAAAATTCTTCCTGCATTTTTCCATAACATGGCAGAACAATGTAAATTTTAGACTGAAAGTGCTGGGAATGAAATGCAGGAAACTACACAATGTGCTCTAAGGAATCAGCTAATTGACCAGTGCCAGGAAAACCAATATCTAGTTATTTATTTTTAAAAAAATGCTTCATTGGGAAACATTGTGTTACAAAAGATAAAAATAATGTGAATTGTCCAATCTGTGATGAAATTTTACTCCTCAAAAATAGTCATTTGATTAATGATGCTCCAAGGAAAAGCTATGAGCAAAACTCTCTATAGTATAGAGGCCTGGGCTTCAAAGTACAAACACAATCACAAGACTTCAGTCCCTTCAAATGGTGATCAAGAAATACTTTCCTTGTTTTTTTCAGTTCTTACCCAGCACCAATTCATTTTGAAATGAATTTCTACTCATTCATTCATTTAGCAACTACACTTGGAGGAACTACCATGTCATAAACATTCCTTTGGGAGCCAGGCAAAGCAAGAAACAAGATAGCTAAGATTTTTCTCTTTCTTGAGCATAATATGTCAGTATGGAGAAACAGTTAAACTAAGTATTTTATAAGTTCATAAAATAAGTTTAGATGGTGATAAATGCTGTGAAGAAAACAAAGCTGGATGTAATAGAATAGAGAATGACGGTGAGTGTGGAGGAGACTGTTTCAGATCAGGTGATCAGGAAAGGCCTTTGAGGGCATGGTCTTAGAGCTGCCACCTGAAAGATGAGAAGGAGCAGCAAATGTGATGAGATAGGGAACAGAAATTTCAGGCAAAGGTACAGCACACATGAATGCCCTAAAGTTAGACTGAATATCACATGATTGGAAAATTGCAAGAAGGCCATCGGAAAACTGCAAGAGTTCATTGGAGAGAGCCACAGGGTCCTAAAATGTATACAAGCTCACCCACCCAGGGTCCAGCACCAGAAGGGCCCAATTTGCTTGTGGCAAGTGGCAGAAGGAACTGAAATCTGAGAGAGAGTGGAGCAAGCACCACAGTTCCCTATCTGACCCTGCCCCCACATACAGCGTCACAACCCAGCAACAGGGATTGCCCCACACTGTTGAACACCTGAGGCTCTGCCCCTCGCTCCATAACAGGCATGACCAGACCAAAAAAAATGGCTCAAATAGAAAAACAAATCAAAGCCCAAGACCCAATACTTTTAAGTGACCAAGAGATAGCCAATTTATCAGATGCACAGTTCAAAGCACTGGTGATCAGGATGCTCATAGAATTGGTTGATTTTGGTCACAAATTAGATGAAAAAATGAAGGCTACACTAAGTGAAATGAAGGAAAATGTACAGAGAATCAATAGCAATGGGAAGAAAACTGGGACTCAAATCAACAGTGTAAACCACAAGGAAGAAAGAAACATCCATCCAGGAAAGAATGAAGAAACAAGAATTCAAAAAAAAAATGACGAGAGGCTTAGAAACCTCCAGGACATCTTTAAACATCTTTAAATATCTTCCAACATCCAAATTATAGAACTACCAGAAGGAGAAGGGGGAGAGCAACAAGTGGAAAACTTATTTGAACAAATAATAAAGGAGAACTTCTCCAACCTGGCAAAGGAAATAGACTTCTAGGAAATCCAGGAAGCTCAGAGAGTCCCAAAGAAGGTGGACCCAAGGAGGAACACACCAAGACACATCATAATTACATCACCCAAGATTGAAATGAAGGAGAGAATTCTAGAAGCAGCAAGAGATAAGGGGACAGTCACCTACAAAGGAGTTCTCATCAGACTGTCAGCTGATTTCTCAAAAGTGACCTTGCAGGCAAAAAAGGGCAGGAAAGAAGTATTCCAAGTCATGAAAGGCAAGGACCTACATCCAAGATTGCTCTATCCAGCAAAGCTTTCTTTTAGAATGAAAGGGCAGATAAAATGCTTCTCAGATAAGGTCAAGTTAAAGGAGTTCATCATCACCAAGTCCTTATTATATGAAATGCTAAAGGGACTTATCTAAGAAAAAGATGAAAAATATGAACAGTGAAAGGAAGCAAACTCACAGTTATTAACAACCATCCCTAAAACAAAAGCAAACTAAGAGGACAGCTAGATCAGGAGTGGAGCCACAGAAACGGAGATCACCTGGAGGGTTAGCAACAGGGGAGTGGGAAGAAGGGGGGGGGGAAGGTACAGAGAACAAGAAGCATAGACGGTAGGGAGAAAATAGACAGGGGGAGGGCAAGAATAGTATGGGAAATGTAAAAGCTAAAGAATTTAAGACAGATGGACATGAACTAAAGGGGGTAATATGGGTGGGAGGGGGTGTTCAGAATGGAGGGGAATGAAGGGGGGAAATGGGACAACGGTAATAGCATAGTCAATAAAATACATATTAAAAAAAGTAAGGGAGAAAAGCAGAATAGCTTTGCAATGAAAGCAGTAAGTTACTCTACAAACTTTATCAGTTTGTGGAAACTGATAAACATTGATAAGGCTGGACTCAGAAAGAAAGGGAGGAGGAGATGAGAAATAAAAAGTAGGCAAAGATCATGGTACACATGGCCATAATAAAAAGATCAGGAATTATCCTAAGAGGAGTGGGAAGCAGGAAACGACAGAGTCAAATCGCTTTTTCCCCCTTTTTAAATTGTTGTGCAATTACAGGGTCCCCATTAATTCCCCCCACTCTATCCACTCCTGCCTCCCATATTCAATCCTCCTCCCAATCACCAAGTTGTCTTTGTCCATGGGTATACATGTTCCTTAATGCTCTACCCAAATCTTGCTTTTAAAAGAGTATTCTAGTTTTTCAGATAACATTCCAAGAAGGGGAATCACTGCGTCATAAGACACTTTCATTTTTAATTTTTTTGAGGAAACCCCATACTGCTCTCCACAGTGACTGTGCCAGTCTGCATTCCCACCAACAGTATATGAGGATTTCCTTTTCTCCACATCCTCACTAACACTTGTAATTTGTGGAATTTATTGACAATGGTCTGTCTGACAGGTGTGAGGTGGTATCTCACTGTGGTTTTAATTTGCCTTGTTCTGATGATTAGTGACGTTGAGCATCTTGTCAAATGTCTTTTAGCCATCCATATGCCCTGTTTAAAGAAATGTCTATTAAAAAAAAGAAGTGTCTATTACGGTCTTTTGTCCATTTTTTAATTGAATTGTTTGCTTTTTGGGGTGTTGTTTGAGTTCTTTATAAATTTTGGGTATTAACCTCTTATCAGATGTATCACTGGTGAATGTGTTTTCCCAAGGAGTAGGTTGTCTTTTTTTTTCTTTTTTTTTCTTTTCTTTTCTTTTTATTTTGATAGTTTCCCTCATTGTGCAAAAACTTTTAGTTTGATGTAATCCTATTTATTTTTTTATTTTGTTTCTCTTGGCTAATGAGATATATCAGAAAAAATACTGAAATGAAAACTGTCCAAGATCTTATTGCCTATTTTTTCTTCTAGGATTTTTATTGTTTTGAATCTTAGATTTAAATTTTAAAATCCTTTTTCAGTTTATTCTTGTGTATGGTGTGCAAAGGTGGTCTAGTTTTATTTTTTTGCACATGTCTGTCCACTATTTATTAAATAGACTGTCTTTAGTCCATTGTATATTCTTACCTTCCTTGTCAAATATTAATTTACTATAAAGGCATGTTTTTATTTCTGAACTCCCTATTTGGTTCCATTGATTTATATGTGTTTTTATGCCAGTGCCATAATATTTTGATTACTATGTCCTTGTAGTATAGATTGTTATCAGAGAGTATAATTCCTACAACATTCAATAGACAGTGAACACTGGAGAAGGACTATGTTTGTGAAGGACATATAATGATGGTATGGTCCTAGTTCAAGAAATGGGTGCCATTGAATGCTTCTCTTACCCATGGTATACACAATTATTAACCACACCAAGCATTCTTTCTTACTGAGCCTTAGAGCCAGTGTTTCAGATAAGGCCTCTTTGCCATCCCAGACTTGCCATACAAGCCTTTTATCTAGAAGGTAAATAAATTTAGACCTAATTTTTTAAAAGTATAGTTTTGCAGAAGTATTTTTTAAAAAAAGCATCCCTTAAATTACTTTTTTAATTTAAATTTTTAATTAAAACATTTCATATTAATTCTAAATATCTGTAATATGCTCTATTATTTTTAAATGCCTATAATCTAAGAAATTTACATGAATTCACATCCAGGAGAGTACTGGCAAAACACTGGAAAACAATAATAAATCAACAGTAAATGTAAAGGTATTGCTTGAGCATGTATAAATGTCAATCAAGAGATGTCCCTGACAGTCCTGTGCTCCCATCTGATGTCCTCAGATCTCCTGGGATGTGTGTTACTGCTGCAAAGAAATTGAGAGATCATCTAGTCCATAACTTTGAAAATGAGAAATCAGTTTCAGAGAGGTGAGCCTCCCAGTTTGGGGCCACAAAGCCTGTCAGTGACAGAGGCCATGCAGAAACAAGTGCCTTCTGGTGTCCAGATCATCACCCTTTCCTGTGGACCACATCATCTCCCAAACACATAGACACAAATATGCCCTCTAACCCTAACTGACAGACAAATATTAAAAACTCCGGAGCAGTCAACTGGATTGAGTGTAAGTATTATATCAATCATTATTTGAAATTCCCTAAACAACATTCTTTTGACAAAAAAGCCTTCTTCACTCTTCCTGTTACCCTACCAGTATGCTCACCCAACGCCTCCAGCCCTCTAACCCACCCAGAGTGTGATCAATGTGTACCTTCATCTCCCTATCAGTTTGTAGTGGAGTGGAGGAATATAACAAAACGATGGGTGAGGATAAAAGATCACTTTAAAAACATTAAATATTCATGTATCCAAACTTTCAAAGAAGAGAAATTAAGGGAGATTACTCATATAAACTAGACTTTCTTATAGGTTTGCTTTTAATAGAATTCTCCATTAGAACTTTCTAAATATTTATAGATTATTAAGTATTTGACATGAAGACTGGGGATGGAAAGAGAGAGACTTAAAATTAGAGTGTTAAAATATTCAACTAAGTGATGAAGAGATTTTTTAAAAATATGAACTACTTAAATTACATTGTCAAACAACAGGAAATGTCATCTTAAGCATCACAATAATCTTGTATAAACTGAAAATACTGGTTCCTCAGGAGAGGAGTGGATGGAAATAGAATGGCCAGATCCTTGCTTTATGTCCATGTCTAATTCGATGGGTTTAGATGTAAACAAGGCTCTAAGGGAGCCCTGGGACACATGTTCTGGGAAACTACTGAAACAGCCTTGTTTTTCACTTTGGGAATATTTTTTTCTTTAGTCTTAACTGCTTTGAAATTAGAAGATAATGTTGTTTCAAATATAGTTATGTTTGACTCAGAGATGTGCTGATTTGGTGGTTTCTTTTATTAAGATTCCTTCTACCCTGGCTGGTGTAGCTCAGTGGATTGAGCGCAGGCCCATGAACCAGATGGTCAAGGTTCGATTCCCAGTCAGGGCACATGCCTGGGTTGCAGGCCAGTCCCCAGCGGTGGACACAAGAGAGGCAACCATACATTGATATTTCCCTCCTTCTCTCCTTCCTTTCCCCTCTAAAGATAAATGAATAAAATCTGTTAAAGAAGATTCCTTCCAAGGTGTGACATATATGCACTCTTAAAACCTCAGACTCTAAAACACTTCTACTCCTACTCAGAAGCATACTTGGTCTTCAAGTTACAGTCCTCTGTTTTTGGCTTTGTTGATCTTATACAGCTTTGGGACACTAGCAATCAAATTTCATCTATAATAGACTTTAGAAACTTTTACAATAAAAAGAAAGAAGAAAAAATCTAACTTTGACTTTCTGATGCATGTTTCATCTGATGCTTTCTAAATGTTTACAAGTTATAGAATGCAGCAGCTTTAAGAAACCAGATAGGAAAGGTGGACCCTTCTCCAGGAAGGGGAAGCCTGGAAGTTTAGCCCACGCTCTCTTGTGAAACAGTTGTAAAACACTCGGAGGCAAGGAAAGGATAGGGAAAGAGCCTTAGAACTCCAAAGTAGAGGTAAAGTGGCTTAGATGGAAAAGAAAGTCAAAGTCTGAATATATTTTATTTTGAAAGAACATAGTAAGTCATGGCAACTAAATGCAAAACATAATTCAAAACTAAATCATAGATAGGGAGGAGAGATGGAAGGAGAAAAGAGTGAGAGGCTAAAGGAAGGAGAAAAGAAAGAAAGAGGTAAAGAGGCAAAGAGGGAAGAACAAAAAAGAAGAAAGAAGAGACAAATACTATAAAGGATATTGGGGTCAGCAGTAAAATTTGAATAGCACTGTATCCATGTCAAATTCCTTGAACTTGATAATCATATAATGTAAGAGGATGTCTTTGTTCTTTAGAGATAGATGATGTATTCCATGGTGAAGGGTTAAGATGTCTATAACTTACTCTCAAACAGTTTAAAAAATAATAATAATGAAATCGATGTAAAAAGTGATAAAGCAAATATAACAAAAATATTTTTTTAAAACCTAAACAATTGATGACTCTAAGTGAAAGGTATCTAAGTTTTCATTGTATTATTCTTACAACTCTAATATAAGCTTGAATTTGCTCAAAATTAAAAAGTTCATTTAAAAATTCAGCAGAGAGATATTAAGGAGTTAAACAGCCCTTGTAGTTTAAATATAAATTTAGGGCAGACAAAAAATAAAAATAAAACATACATGCATCTCTCTCTCTCTCTCTCCCCTTAAAGTATTTGAAAGGGTCTATATAAACATAAAAATGGTTATATTGATACACTCAAAGATCATATGTATGTTGGTTAAAAATACTGACTTACAAGTAAGACTGTCAGCGTTCAAACTGTGGCTCAATCATTGCTAGTTACATGACCTTGGGGAAATTATTTCATTACTTCATGCCTTAGTTCCTTCATCTGTAAAGTAGAGGCAATAAACTGGTAGAACTGTTGTTAAGGATTAAATGGAATAATCTTCCATAAGTGCTTAGATGATACCTGTCTCAAGGTAAGTGTTCATAAGTACAAAGTATTTTTATTTTAAAGTATAAACTACCACTAGATGATTGTGACTACAAAAGATGAACAAATGCTGAAAATCAATTCCAAGGGGAAAAAATAAGACAAAAGGACAGACTGCCATGACAATATTTATCACATTCATGTGGTAAAATCCCAAACCTCAAAGTGATGAAACTAGGAGATGGGACCTTTGGGAGCTGATGAGGTTTTGAGGACAGAGCCCTAATGAATGGGATTAATACCCTTATAAAAGAGGGCTCAGAAAGCTTTCTCATTCCTACTGCCATTGTGAGGTTATGGCAACAAGCTGTGTTAGAAGCTGGTTCTCACCAGATACTCAATCTGCCAGTGCCTTGATTTTGGACTTCCCAGCCTCCAGAAGGAATAAATATTTGTTGTTAATATGCCATGCAGTTTATGGTATGTTTGTTAGCAGCTCAAATAGACTAAGACAGACAAACTGTCGTTAACACAGATGTTAAAGATGTCCTTTAAATTTAGATCTCAGTATGCTGACCACCAAAGTAGAGAATATGGAAAACTATAATACCATTAATTATCAAAAAAGGTGTGTACTACTTAGGATTTCTCCAGAAAGAGAGAACCAATAGAATGTTTACATATAAGGATAAAGAGATTTATTATTATGAATTAGATCACATGATTATGGAGACTGAGAATTCCCAAGATCTACAGTTCAAGAGCCTAAGAACAAGGAGAACCAATGGTGTAAGTTTCTCTCTGGGTACAAAGGCAAGAGAAGACCAATAGACCACTCAGCTCAAAGACCATCAGACAGGGAATGAATTCCCTTTCTCTTGGCCTTTTGCTCTACTCAAGCCTCCAAGAAATTAAATGAGGCCCACCCACACTGGGGAGGGCAACTTGCTTTACTATCGACCAACTCAAATGGTGATCTCATCCAGAAACATGTTCACAAACACACCCAGAATAATGTTTAACCAGACATCCAGGCACTCCAAGGCCCAGTCAAGTAGACGTATAAAATTAACCATCACAAGGTGAATTTTAACTATTCCTCTAGGGAGGTAAAACTTTTCCGAGCACTAAATAATAAAATAATTGATTCAGGAAGCACAGAATATTCTGGAGAAAATGTCCTAAGCAAGATTTTTTAATAGCTGTACTTATGAATTGGGTTTGGCTTTTTAAAAAAAACACTACTTTTCTATAAAAGCTAACAGAATGCCATTAAAAGAAAATTCAATAAGCTATAATCATGAAAGCAGCTAAGGTTCAAAGAGTTCAACTGTGTATTATTCTGAGAATAACTGGATTCAACTGTAGAACTTTTAGTATCTACAGCAGCACTTCTCAACCCGTGTGCTACAAGAATTTTTAAAACACGCAGTACCTGACTATTCAGTCAGAGACACTGACCTCTTCTCCCTTAGACTATCATATTTTAAAAAATGACAATAGCCAACACAGCAACAGCTGTCTGGTGTGAATGCCCCGTCTTGAACTGTAAGTATATAGGTCATATCATAGAGTTGCATCTTATTGGTCACATCACTTAGTAAGTTTTCATCTGACTGGTTAATTCTTGGTACCAGAAATCCCTGTATACAAATATAGGCATCTTATTTTTTAATAAGTCACTTTGGAACACAAAGTATAAGTACTTCCTATCTTTTTTTAGTGTATCAATCAAAATTATATCTATTTTTTGTCAGATCAGCAAAAAATATAACACAATTTTGGGTATGCCATAGATTTTTAGTAATTAGTTTAAGTGTGCCATAAGATAAAAAAAAGTTGACAATCACTGATCTAGAGGAACAGGTGACCAGCGGAGCCTTTGAGTGGTATGTCATAAATCTCACTTCTAATACCAGGGCTTTGCTAATGAACCAATGGCAGACAAAGATTGGACTCTGTCCAAAGACCACAGAGATGTTCATGTGGCTGGTGGATAGTGGTGGGTCCTCATGGTTAGGAGCAGGGCTGGGACTTGCGTGACCCTAAGAGCGAGTATCTCCCTAAATTTTGTATCCTAGGTGCCTCTTATACCTTACCCTAGTCCCCATTCTGTGTAAGAAAAGCAAATTGTTCAAGAACTAAAACAACATATAAGTTAGTCCCACCACATTTTATATATGTAACAGTTGTTAGGTGGGGACATAAAATGCCTCTCCTTTCTCCCTACCAAAAAACAAATAAAACCTAGAACACAGATTGGGCTGATCAACCATATCACCTTCTATCAATATTTCATTATTACATTACAGTAATGATTCACTTCCAGGTCAAAGACCCAGCACTCAGATCACCATTACTCCTCTAGACAGAAACCCAGAAGGTCTGGCATTCCACTTGTTAAGAGGTTGCATCTCCATAAACAATATGAATGTGCCTGTACATGCTGCACTTGGAATAATACCTTTTAAGCATCAATACTTTTAATGCTGAAATCACAAATTAGTGGGTTCATTTTCAAAAGTAACCTTTAAGTTTAAAAAAAAGAAATCTTACCACCCTACACTATTCACATGCAAAGCCCGAAAACAGAGGCACTCTGTAGCCACCCTAACTACCATCCTGGCTCATGGGTTTCATTCAGGGGCAACACTGTTCGATGATCCGAGCTCTGTGATGAGGCTGATGCTTCCAGTCAAGCTGGGGAAGTACAGGCTACTCAGGCCTGTCTCCCCTTTCTCAAGAGCTTGCATATAAGACCCATGGGTTCTCCAGACACGCTGAAGCAGCACTGTGGTGGGAAGCAAGTTCTGGTTTGTGGTTTTATGGTGCTTATGGAAAAAAAAGAAAAATCAAGGACTCTTGCAGAAAGTAATTAAGTTTTCACAACTTTGGAAGACAAAGTACTCTTATACAAATGGAGCATTTTAAGCACTCAATGTGCTCTGGAGTGGGATGTGGTAAAAAATGTTATCTTTAATATCTTTATTTATTCCAGATTGCATTAGGGAGAATTTTCATGGTATCAAGAAGTGTGTAATGACCTAGCATCCTCACATTTGCCCTGGGTGGCAGTAGGGAACTATGAATTTAGAATTACATTTTCAATAGATTAGCTTTTTAGCTAGAAATTATAGGAGTGCATGTGTATGTGTTTGTTTGCTTTCATTTATTCAGATCATTTTCAAACACTGCCACAAATTGAGTTGTAACACTGCAGCCTCTCTGAAAGGAAGATGGAGTATGAAACAGTCTCTAAACAATTCAGCCCAGCCAGTGTCAACCATAAAGGGGAGGGAAGGGGAGGGAATATTTGATTTACCATCTCTCCTCAGACAAACGCTGTTTCTGGTGAGGTCCAAATCCCACCCTCCAGTGCCAGTCAGAATTAGAACAATCCACCCCAATGTCCTTTATGAGCCCAGACCAACTGTTGGAGCTCTGTCCAAATTGTGTGGATCAGCAAGTATTTGTTATAAAACAGCTGTGCCTGGTGGTGCCTTTACTCCGTTAACACTATTAATGGCTCCAACACAGAGAAAATAGGAGCCTAGGAAACACCTTCCTCTCCTCACTTGAAAGCTTCCTCTGGCCCTCAGCCTTGAAGTGGCTCTTTTCTGTCACAGGTTTACCAGGGGCCTGAGTGTGTTGGAGGGACACACAAGGGGCGGGGGTGGGAGCTGTGAGTACTTTTACATCCTTTTCCTCTCTATACCCTTTTCTATTCCCTCCCCAGAAATATCAGAGAAGATAGGCCTTTTGCTTAGCAAAAAGGATGGGCAAAAGAAGACATCATAAATCCCTGCTGTTTCCTTCCTGTATATTCCTTGTATCTCACAGTGGGGCCACCAAGTTCCCCAAAGGCTGATGGGCTTCAAAAGTTCCAGTCAGCTCAAAGCAAAACAAGACAAAATCAAACACAGAGCAACCTCAGTGCTTTTGAAACAGCAGCCGGAACCAAGCAGGGAAATCAATGATCCAAGAACAGCTGTGGGCAAGGGAAGGGCCAGGAGGCTGGGGGAGACCAGGGCTTATGTCGGAGGAAGATTTTTGAACAGCCCCTTTATATATGAGGCCTGTCCAGGAAGTATCCAGCCACATAATATGAAAAGTAGGCATTTATTAAAGAAGATAAAAGACATAAACAACATCAGCCCTGGCTGGTGTAGCTCAGTGGACTGAACATGGGCCTGTGAACCAAAACATCATGGTTCGATTCCCAGTCAGGGCACATGCCTGGGTTGCAGGCCAGTTCCCAGCAGGGGTCGAATGAGAAGCAACCATACATTGATATTTCTCTCCCTCTCTCCTTCCGTTCCCTTCTAAAGATGAATAAACAAAATATAAAAAATAAATAAAATTATTTTTAAAAAAGACATAAGAAACATCCCAGCCCCCTTCGAAGTTGGCACCTTGGGACCTTCTACAATTCTACAAATTGCTATCAGCTGCCCTGTTGTATATTCCGTGACGGTCGTGATGAAGCTGCCAATCACCAGTTGCCCATAGCTGCAGCCTTCTGAATCATCCAAACACCTTCTACAGAGGAATGTTCAAGCTTAGCACAAAACTGGATGCAGATTCATTGCTCTACTCACTCAGTCACTTTGAATGCAATGTCCACACAGTAACATGCTCACTCAATGGCATCTACTGCCCCACCACCCTGACTAGTAAAGTGAAGTCGTCATTGTTCAAGGACACACATTCCAGTCCTTCCCCTTGGCTGCCTGGTTGCATAGATGTCATGCAAACCATTTTCATTATATTAACAATGGCTGGACTTTTTCCAGACAGACCTTGCACTAATCATTCTCCATGATAAAAATGCTATCTGCAATAAAATGCATTCTTCCTGGGCTTCTGCATGCTAATGAACTCCTGTTCCACACTCTCTGGGCTTAGAAGGAATGGAAAGAGCTCTGCAAATCCAGGCAGATTCTTCTCAGCTGCTGTTGACAAATATTTCATCTGAAAGATCTGATGAAGTAGTAATTGCTAATTGGCAACTGAAGCCCTAATATGACTTCTAGAAACAAATGAACAGGAAAGCAGTACACTGTTCCTTGCTGAACAAAGTAGCTCACCCTCCCTGAGTCAAACACTTTTCCTTGGAGGATCCTGCAAACTGGGCCACTGCTGCTGACCATTTCCTTTTCATGAACCGACAGGAGAATTGGGTGAACTTGCCTCTAATTTTGTCATTACTACAAGGGCAACAAGGACCCAAAAAGTGCTACTCCCCCAAGCAATCATTTGGACAGGTGTTTGTCAATTTATGTGGGAACATTCCAATGAAGGAACTAAAACGTCTATGAATAAAAAGAAAGTGATAGAAGTGTGGATCATCTTTCTTCCTCTCACCAAATGTATTTTTAGTAAAAATCACCAGCTACCCACTCACATTCAAATACATTAACCTTGAAATCTGTGATTTTGTGCTTTCTTAAAAATTAAAATGAAACGTGTTTAATTTAAGGGAGTGAGTGTATTTGTACACTATTCTCTTTCCATATACTAGTTTCTTTTTTCTGCCTGTTTCTCTCCAACTTGTTATTTCTGGTACAATGGACTCGGAAAGGATGAGCACAGCCTATGAAATATTCTTAAGTCAGAAATTATTTGTTTGCAAGATCTAAGACCAGTCATGAGAAACAGACCTACAAGACCGAATGGTGGTTGGTTTTTTTTTTAAGTGAATAAAAATACATAAAATGACTACAGAATTGACTCTACTTTTCACTTCAAATGTCTTTAAGCACCCCTATTATTTTTCTTACTAAATGATAATTCTTTGGCTTTCTTCAATCTTTTTTTTTTTTTACTAATTTCACTTTTTTCCATTTGATGTACATGGACACTTCCCAATCTCCTATCAAATGTCAAATGGAGCATAAATTCAGCATTATTTTATCTGTTGTTCTGCTTCTGTGGTATCATTGTTGGGATAGCAGCTTATCATCACTGTGTGTTACTGACCAAGAAAGCCTACATCATGCACGCTTAATAACTTGTGATCTAGTCCCCATTAATTCTCCCATGTCCAGGAGAAGGAGAAGGTGGCTTGCATTATGATTCCCATTTCCTGACTGGAAAAACAAACACAAAAATTGTAGCTAATTTATCTCACAACACCCAGCCAAGGTGTCAGTCTGTTTAGAAGTGTAGTAATTGTATTATCTGTATTTTACAATGGCCTAAATTTTTTCATTCTCTTTCCCATTTTGTACAGGATCCTGGAGGTAAAATTGACAGTGTGTGGAGCAAAGGGAGACTGGCTGTCACTCCTATAGTTAGGATGGACAATTAGAAGATACCTGTCTACAACTCACCCAACAATTAATGTAATAAGCATTATCAATTATTGTGTACTCATCTAAGTCAGGCACTATACTAAACTCTTTGTATTCTTTCTCACTAATCCTTATAATCCTCTGACAAGGCCATTTATTATTGTTCAATGTACAATTATTATACCAGAATATAAGCTTTCTGAAGGAAAGGGCTACTTGGTTTTCTTTTTCACTTTAGTTATCCCTCTGCTCTAGATCACTGTCAGTTTCACCTTCAGGTATCTGTACAAAATGAGACATAGAAACACAGGCTACTGTAAAATACTAATTAAGAAATTACTGTGGCCCACAATAAACCGACACCTAGCCTTTGACAAACTACCCTAGATAAATGCCTGCACCTAGCAGTACCTACTTGTCAGTGGTATGAACAAATGAATGAATGCCCACTTTGTTCAGGTGGAAGGGCAGTAAGACATCAGCCTGCCAAAAAGCAGTTCACTTCTTTAAGACATATGGGTGATTATTGCTCATAGGTTCAAGGGCAAAGTCAAGTTTAACTTACTATGTCCTACTTTCTAGCTTAATTATCTATCTCATGTTCAATGCCCACATTTTAAAAATTACCATATGGTAAATAGCAAGCTTACAATTGTGAGGGCAACTTTGCCATCAAGTCCCCCCGTCCACCACGGATGAAAGTAATACTACCAAGACATGATCTGCTTGGGGAGGAGAGGTGGTCAATCTCTCAGAGGAGAAGGACCTAGAACCTGTTCTTTAATGGCTTTTATTAGTTTATAATACACAAGAATACAGGGCGACAAGGATCAAACAGTAGATAACATTTCAAAGAAATCTGAGGGCTTAGCCTGAGCCAGTGTCTGTCAGGAGAGGGGGTTACAGAAACTTTGAAAGACATACTCATTTCCTACTTGGACCCTTATCAGATGAATGAAAGCACTCTTCTTAGCAAAGCAGGCTTCACAGGACTTTGTCAATTCTTTCTTATGCCCGATCACCCCAGATCTCGCTTTGGCCAGCAAGGGACTGCACCACCTCCCCCATCACAGGTTTTCAGGCTTAAGTGGATTAGAGCCAAGAAGCACTTCTCCCAGATGGACATGGGACCTTGGGCTATGTCCGAATAGCAGTAGGGGTGAGGGTCCATCACTCCCTCTTTGTTGCAGCCCCCCAAGTCCTTCCATGATGGCCTCCCAAGTTATTGTGTCTGGCTTAGGCTGCCCCTCCTCTGAGGAGTCCTACCCATCTCTGACTAACCGACCATGCATGGGGGCAGGGGATGAAGCAGAAACAGTGTTTGCTACCAGAGACAATCTTTGTTTCCTTAGTGGCTCACAGACCGGAGGTTGCTCACTCAGTCTTAGCCATGGGGGACAGTTACAACTCCTGAAACCGGGTAGAGAAGTTCCCAACATATGATAATATTAAAAAAGATTCAGGAACCTGATTCTTAAAGAAAGTTGATTTTGGCTGAATTCTACACTAGAAAAGGGGAACCTACTCATTAAACCTAATTTCTGTTTGGCTGATAAATACTCTTTTCCAAAGTAAGAACTAATCATTGATCCATGCACAATCAGTCCTACACCAGGAATCCTGGGGACAATTTGAGAGTCTCAAAAACATCTGCAAAACTTTCAAGTTAATCTAGAACACCTCAGAAAGAAAACCATCACAGCAGGGACAAAATCTATAGCAAGCGAGGTATTCTTCTGAGATATGATACCAGTGGACCACTGCTTGGTAATTAAGTATAACAAGAAAGAATAATTTAAAGTTCCCTATGTGCACAAGGAATACACATTGTAAAATGGAATAACCACATGGAGAACCATGTCAAATGCCAAGCCAGAGTCCCTTCATGTACTTTTTTTCTTCAACAAGATTCTGTAACTCAGGGGTAATATACAAAACTTTAACAACTGGTTCAGCAGGAATAATGAGCAATCAGAACTGACTCTGCCCATGTACAAAACAGGATAAAACAATAGACTGTCCATTTAGGTGCATTCATTGCATATCAGATACCTGGCAGACCTGCTTCCAGCCCTTAATTGCATCCCCAAGCTTATCTCCTGACTCCCTAGGTCACTTGGTGACATCAGCGAGCCTCCCCTGTTGCAATGCGGGCAGACCTCTCCCCTGGGAGTTAGAGGGTCTGGGCTTTAGTCCCAGCACTATGAGTTCTCATGAACTTAGGAAAATCATTTCATTGTTCTGTCTTCCACTTGCTTCTTTGGTAAAACAAAGAGATTGTCTGGTGTTTTCCAATAAGAGTGCTATGAACATTGATGGGAAAGGAGCAATTGTTTATGGTGGAAACCTGCCCTGCACATGGGCAGACGGTTAATATCCATGGCCTCTGAGCTTTAAGTGCCAGTGGTGCCCTCCAATCTCTGTGACAACCTAACATTTCCAAGTTTTCCACTCTGGCTGAGAATAACTGAGCTACATGGTCTCTCAGGCCTTTCCAGTGCTAACCTTTCAATATTTCTTGCATAAATAGTAGAGTTCTACACCAGCAAAGTCTGTTTTACACTGGACTATGGGCTTTGCTTGTTCTCCACAATGACAAGCTTACTGATGCTCAAGATAGAACATTTCTGAACAGTTATGAGACCTTGCCACCCAGGTAAATGAGTACAGTGAAAAAAGAATCAACAGCCCTATGAGGATAGCATTCCAATAAATCAGTAGGTGTAAACTTTTTGGAGATGGATCTGTAGGGTTCAACTGTAAGAAACTTGCCCCACTATTTTATTTTATTTTTAAAAGATTTTAGTTAATTATTTTTAGAGAGAGGGAAAGGGAGGGAGAAAGAGACAGAGAGAAACATCCATCAGTTGCCACTCACACGCCCCCCAACTGGGGCCCCTGGCTGGCAACCCAGGCATGTGTCCTGACTGGGAATAGAACTGGCAACCCTGTGGCTTATAGGCCGGCATTCAATGCACTGAGCCACCCCAACCAGGGCCTGTCTCACTATTTTAAATAAAATGGTACTTAGAACAGGAAATTAGGTACTTTCAAAATTTTAGATGGAATTGAGGAATAGGTTCTAGGCTGGGCTTCCAGAAATAACTCCTGAAAAGATATTCAAAAAATGGTCCATCAGAGGAGCTGTTATCTCGCTCTATTGGAAAGATGAGAACTGAAAAGGCTGTTTCTAGAACCATGGACTTCTCTCATCAATGGCGATTTTAGATTAGAAAGCCACTGTCTTACCACCACTGTGACTACAGTGCCTCTCACCACCAATGAAACTTTTCTTGCCCAGTTGATAAAAACATAATGCAGACAAACCCAACATAACTACCAACAAACACACTAGACAGCAGAAAAAAACTAAGGCACCAGGAATATGGTTCCATCCTCACTTCTGCTTCCATTATACCTAGAAAAAGTGAATTCATATCCAGTACTACGGCCACAAATGAGTTGGGGAAATACAGTTTTTAGCTATGTAGCCTCTGCAATGCAGGAAGGAACAATAAAAGTTTAATGCTACTCTCCAGTCTGCCATCTTCCACCACAAAGAACATGAACCTCTGTTATCATCTGATAAAAGCCATGGACTCTCTCCAGGGAAAAAAAAAATAGTACAAATCTCTGGTTTCCAATCTGTGCACAAATCAGTTAACCTCTCTGAACTCCAGTTTCCCCGCTAGAAAATGGGCATTACGGCAACACCTGTGATACGCAAGATTACTGTTGGATTGAAGCAATGTAAGCTGGATGATACTCTTCACACATAACTAATAAGAATCGTGAGTCTTTTATTTTTTTAATATTTTATTTATTAATTTTAGAGAGAGGGGAAGGGACAGAGAAAGAGTGGGAGAGAAACATCAATGTGTGGTTGCCTCTCACACACCCCCAACGGGGGACCTGCCCCAAGACCCAGGTTTGTGACCTGACTGGGAATTGAACCGGCAACCATTTGGTTCGCAGGCCTGTGCTCAATCCACTGAGCTAAACCAGCCAGGGCAGAATTGTGTGTCTTTTAAAGCTGTCCCTCATTTCCTCCTTCCTACTACTGCCACTCTGAGTCACTGGTAAGAAGTGTCTACAACTACCTTTGTTGCCCTACCTCACAGAGTGGAATGAACTCTACTGTGCTCTATTTTGCTGAAGGCTCTTCTGATACATGTAGAATTTATATGGAGACAGTTCCATCTGGTATTATTCAGAAGAATGAGTATAGAAGAACTAAATACTCAAACCTTAGCCAGTTTTTATCTTCTGGAAAAAGTTTTTTGCTTTAGAATTGGCGACTACTAAAGAAAAAATTATTGAAAACCAAAAAAAAAAGTCATCTCCCTGCCAAACCATAAGCTTTGAAATAGTTTCTATCAGTGGAAATAGTCCAAGAATTTGAAAAAGAACTCCCAATGAAAACCAACAAAATCAAGTTAGCAATTTCTGCCTCTAGATTTTTTTAAAGATACCATAAACTAGGAGATGTAATTTTTTAAATAAAATTCTTATCTTCCAGCAGGAGCCATTATTTTCGAAAATCAATGCTCACTGCTAAAAAAGGAACGCTAAATGGATGAACATTGTGATAAAAGTGAAGGCCCCTCCAAACAGATTTTAAAAGGAAATTAGAATTCAGTAAATTATCCTTCTTTTCTCATTCTGTTTGCATTTCTATTCTCTACTGTTGCTAATTCCAAAAGCCAGATTTTCACTCCTCTCATTCTGTTCATCTTTGCAACATGGATAAATCTTTTTGACATAAAGGACTTTACATTCTGAAAAAACAGGTTCCAGCCCCTGGATTTAAAGTCTAATTTGGAACCCTCCTCTGCCAAATTCATCCCCCTCTACAAATACATTGTAAAAGAATATTGAAAGTTATATTAAATCTCAAGATAATCCACAGATGTTCAAATATATCTGGAGGGGCAAGGGTTTTTTTCCCTTAGGTTCAGATTATCCTAAAACAATAATAAAGATTCTTTCTTATTAAAGCAAGCAAGTCAATAAAAAATAATCCCCATATCTCAAAGAAAGCAACCTTCCAGGGGCTATTTATCAAAAGCTACACATAGAATTATACTAATTACCATAATCAATTTTACCAATGCAAAATCATCAAGACTGTTTGGAGCCGCATTCCCTAACTTATTGCATACGTGGTGTCACTTAATAGATGTTCAAGGAAAAAAAGTAATAACAGGTACTGGTATCAATTACCTCTGAAAAATACTAATCCCCTCTTGAAGAGTCATATTTTACATGGCATATTAGAGGGCTTGAGTACTCCTTCAGTAAAGAAATTTACTTTTATTTCTCAATGTTTCCTCAACAAATTTGACTGTAGAATACCCGTTTAAAACAACATCTCTTCACACGTGTCAGACTAGAACTCTGCAGAATACAGTTAGCAAAATTTTAGTAGAGGATCTCAATCTATGACATTACCCACCTCACCCTGGTGCATGTATGCATGCACACATGCACACATGCACACACACACACACACACACACAAATACCAGAGCTGCTGCTTTGGGAAGCACCTACTCCTCTCTGTCTAATATAGCCTTCCAAAACTAGCGTCTTCTCACCACCAAAACGCATTAACACTATGTGTATTAACTCAAATTACTGCTCTCTGCTAAGAGGCAACTTATCCAATCAACTAGCTGGAAAAATCAAGGGCAAAAATTAGGGCTCTGGAATAAGAATACCTAGATTTAAGTCATGGTTGTATGATTTACAAGCTGTGTAATCTTGAGCAAATTACTTGACCTTACTAAGCCTTAATTTTCTGCTCTTTAAACTGGGCGTGATAACAGTGCACATTTCATTAGATGACTGTGGTGTCTAAATGAGATGATGCCAGCAGTAACATGTCTGACACACAGTGAGTGTTGAAGGAAACTCAAGAAATAGACAAATACATATAAAAATCATACCAATAAACTCCACTGATGCATTTCTCCTACTTTACCAACTTTCCTTTTAGACAAGGCTGTTGCGTAATCCTGAGGAAAGACTTCATGAGCCATGATAACAAGCCTGAGCCAGATAACTGAATAAGTTGTTTTCAATTTTAGTCACTTTACTGTTGTGACTGTGAGCTACCACCTGCCCTCTGAACCTCAATAGTTTCGAGCCTTAATATTTAAATATCTGACCCCTCCCAACTCCTCAGCCCCATCTCATGCCACTCTCCCATATTGCCCTCTGTGCCAGGCTTAGTGGACAGACTAGGTTAGGTACCCCATGTTCTTCCCCTATAATAATTCACCACACTTTATTGTAACATTATTTGTCTTTCATCCTTACTATGGTGACTGAGTTTGTTTTCTACTCTCTCCCTGACATTTGTCACAGAATAGAACATACTGGTTGTTGGATGACTAAGTGGCTGGTATAGAGATTTTCAACCTTTCAATCCTACCCCACCCCCAATTTTGCACAAACCACATACATCACCTGCACTAAGTCTTCCACAGTCCTCACAGTGGGAATCCCTATGCTCTCTGAGAACACATGTTCCACAAGCCAGGCAAAAGGGAGCTCAGAATCAAATTTAAATTGATTAAAAAAAATAAAGAAGCATGCCTTTGGTTATTACAAAGTTAATCCTGCCACAAAGGCATGGGGACTTTTATTTTAGGGATGCAGCTTAGAGAAATACAGTAACTTGCCCATAGTCACACAACTAGTAAATAGCAGAGCTGGGCTCTGAATTCTAAATTTTGTAACTTTTAAGCAACACTCCTTCAATTTTTACAACATCATTCTGCCTGATTTAGATATCATGCCAATCAAAAACAGGATACCCCCCCAAATCTAAATATAAACAGCTTAAGGCATATGGGGTATGGCAATGCCAGCAAATCAATGCCAAGCAACATTTCTAGATAAGAGGGACTAATGCTGTGTGCAAGCAGCGGTGGCCACTGGAAGGAGGCCTTGCCTGGCATAGGGCTTCTCTGCCCCACTGTGCCCAATTGCATGACAGTTCGGAGGATGGGAAAAGCTCAGACTTTGAATTAGTCAATCCTCAGTTTTACTGATTGCTCTGTCACTTTAATGATGTGTGATTGTGGGCTACTCACCTACCCCTCTGAACCTCAATACTCTATTTGCAATGCAGGGATAATTCTACCTATTTGTCAGGGGCAGTGTGAGGCTATACTTAACATGCGTATCTGCCCAGCAGAGCTCTGAAGCCCACCAAACACTCCCTTTGTTATTCTTCTCTTTGATCAATGGTGTCTGAAAAAAAGAGCTTTCTTCTTAAATAATACCTTCCTTTCCCTACAGGTAATCGCCCTGCTGATTGACACTATTATAAAAATTAGTTCTGGATATTAATTTCTCAGTCTTGGGAAGAGGTGAGAGGTTGACAGAGAAAGGTAGTAGTTTCTTTTTCCAATTTGGCTTTGAACCCATGGACCAGATATAACAGAACCTCATACAGAGAAAACACATTAGAATCCCATGTGCTCTGATGTGGACTAAAGCCAGGCCATGCTGTCTGAAGGGGCCTCCAGATTGTGAAACTCAACCCCCTTCATCCTCCCCACAAATATGCTGGTGGCTGTGTGGTCCTGGACAGCTATCAGTACTGCATTCATCCATTTCTACCCCATGAGCTCCCAAGGCCAGCCCTAAACCAAACTTCCTGGCAAGGCTCAAATGGAAAGGACATTGATTTGGGCACACAAGTTGGCAATGTGAGGCTTGGTAGAGACCCCAAAAGGGAACAATTAGGAGCCTCTCTTCATTTGATGCCCTCTAGCCTGAAAGGATATCTTTGCCACCGTAATTCTCTGGAGCAACCTAATAAAGAGTCTGCAAAGGAATCTGGCTGCACACACAGCATGCCTATTGATTTCATCAGGAATTCTTGAAAAGGTTCAATTAAGGTGAGAAGGAAAGAAAAGCAAACTTGTATCTAAAACAATGGAAAAACCCAGATCCCCAAAAATATGACGCTGCAATTTTTAGTCTTCCTGAAGTATGATAAGAATTAGAATGTAAGAGAGCCAATCAATTATGCCATTAAGGCAACTTATTAAGGGGTAGAGAAAAGAAAAGAAACTGGGGAAATTGTTGACAAATGCAAAAACAGTGGGCATAACAGAAATCATTGTGTTTTCTCAGCCCTTCAGGAGAATACTTTGTTCCTTTCTCCCTCAATGTTCATATCTATCTCACTTTTTAAACAGTTGTAGATATCCAATTCCAGACACTGGCTTTCATTAGTCATTTATTTTTTTTCAAAATGTGGGCTTCAATATCGAGCTTTAAACCCTATGCTAGAGCTGAAAAAAGATGTGAACAGAAATAGACATAGACTTGTTCTCAGAAAGTTCAAATTCTAATCAGGAAGACAGATATTAGTCAAGTAATCACCTTCATGAATGTTTGATAACAGATATGTAAGTGTTCTGAATGAAGCGAACTTGTGCTATGAGGGGAAATTGACCTGCGCTGGGTAGGGATGCCACTGAAGCTTCCCTCAGGAAGTAACTCATGAGAGGATATCAAAAGTATGAGTAAGGAAGCAAAAGGATATCAGAATAGGAATGTATGAGAAGGATGTCAGGTAACACCAAACTGATGCCTAAAGGAATAAGCTCAGAAAACATGAGGAATCAAGAGAAATTGGCATCAGAGACTCTTCTGGACCTGCAGCTACTCCTGCTCAATGATGCTGCCACTGAGGCCAGTAATTGGACCCCATTGTCCTTTTGTCTGTCACCAAGATTCAAAGTCTGGGTGGGGAACACAGATTCAAAGTCTGGGTGGGGAACACCCAGATGTACAAGCTGACCCACACAATGGGAGTTCCTAAAACTAGGAATCAGGTAAAATGATGGACAGCTAATTAGAAGCAAAGTCTACCATCAAGACAGAAAGGAGGAGAACATTGCTGAGAATAAGAACACAGTGCACAGTGCTTGCTGTGCCTGAATCTAAGCAGAGCCCTGCTGATTCAGGTCTTTGTAGGGCCTATACGGATTTGGGAGTTTGCCTCGATGCAATAAGCCACTAGTAAATTTATAATCAGAGTGACGGCATATCCAATTGTATTTTGCAAAGATAATTTGGAGCAGAAAATAGAGGACAGGATGGGGCATAGGAGTAGACGGAGATCAATGTAGTGGATGCTGTTGTGCACTTTGCATGTACCCTCTTCAGACTGAGGCAAATTCCCCCAGCTATGGGAGTGTTAGCTGTTGATAAACTCACAGGTAAGACCCTCTCTGGGAGTAGCTCTTGACTGAAGGAAGCTGCCATAGGAGACTATGTTCCTCCCTGTGAACAGCTGAAATCACATGTCTGATCAATGCTGCTACAAAGGCTTCCATTTCTCATGGCTCTGAAAGGCTATCTCCAGAGCTCCCTAAGACATCAACTGACACCATGCTGCAACTACATCACAGAGGAACTTTTTCTGTCCTACCCTGCTACCCTCACCCCTCACAGGGATGACCCCCAGAGCATTCCTCAATAACTCTCCTGCATGCAAATCCCCATTTCAAAATTTATTTCCTGGGGAACTCAACCCAAGTCAGCAGGACAATCAGAAGACTGTAGGAGTACAGCAATGAAAAACAGTAGCCTCAACCATGGTGGTAGTGGATTTGGGGGAGAGAAGCATACTGATTGAACTTTACAAGAATTAAAAGCTCCCAAATAATAATGGTAGAACAGATCATTTGCAGATTCAGTGAAAGAAACTCACTAATTCCTTCCTAGATTAGATGCTGTCAATCTCTCTAGCACTTCAATGGAAGAGAAATATGGCTATTCTTTAGCAACTTGGCCCCCACCACAATTTCAAACCCTATCCCCATTTTAATGGCCACTAATGCTTTCGCCACAATTGTCATCTGTTGTAGCATGTGATGTGTTGGGAGCTGTTCTGGCTCAGGCCCTCCTGTCCATTTTTTGTAGCCATGTCACTATACTTCCAAACGTCAGTTCACTTTATGGCTTCCCTCCACCCAACTCCCTTCCCTTCTCTCTCTCTCTCTTTCTCTCTCTCTCTCTCTCTCTCTCTCTCTCTCTCTCTCTAAAGCTGCTGCCACCCAATGCAGAGGCTGCCAAGAGGCTCAGTTCCAAACATGGGGCTTTTAAAAGGTGAGAGATGAGATGATGTCATGGGATCTAAGGTAAAAGGCTCTTTATTCCCCCAGAGTGGTTTAACTAATAAAATTAATTTGCCTGTTTAAAATTTAAAATAAAGACAAGATGTTTTGATTTTTCAATAAAGAAGTTTGGCAGGAACAAAGGGAATTATTTGCATGCTGATGGGGCTGGTGGAGAGCCAAAGTGCAGACAGACAGTACTCTTGCCATGTGGAGGAACCTTGCTTCTCTCCCCTGTCCCTATCAGTTGCATAGGGAGCTTTGAGATGCAGCTCTCTCCAGGGGAGAAACAGGCAGAGTGGCTGGGAGCTTGTTAGAGCTTAGGGCATTGAGCAGTTGACTCTGTTGGACCATTAAGGGAAGTAATCAATTCAGAACCATCCTCAAAGGGCATCACATGGGCCTGGCAGTGACAACCCCCCAGAGTGCCCTCTCTATAGCTGAGGCTCAGCTCTCTACCATTTCTGACACCATTGAACAGATGAACTTTGCAAAGCCTCATGAATTCTTGGCAGCTCCTCTGTCATGCCCCCATCTCTTGCTTTCTTTCCCCAACTGACTACAAATGGACTCAGCATTTCCTCCACAGCCAGAAAGGCAGAGCTCAGTCTCAAAGGAGCAGTTCTGCTTTCCCACCCTGTTTCCACCTTCCAACCTCCCTAGGACCCCACTGTTCAAAGGGATGGCTTTAGTTCTGCACTGGAGGATAATGTGGACATTGATTTTAGATTCAAAGTCACAGAAACTTAAAACAATCCCAGAGATTTATAAGGACTTTCCAAAGGAGTTGTTCATCTCTCATAGCCTGAATGCCACCAGAACATAATTAATTCTTGCAAGTTTATAATATATTCTGCCTTACAGAGTGCGCTCACATGCATTATTGCATTTGATGCACATATTACTAGCCCATTTTTATAGGTGAGAAAACTGGTGGTCATGAGGAAGATGGAGAGGACGAAAATAGTCTTTTGCAATCTATGCATTACAAACCATGTGGAAGCTTTACAACATTACCCAGTTGGATCTTGACAACAGCCCTAGGAGACAGGTAATTGTAATCCCGTTCACACATAAGAAAGGGAGACAGCATTTACAATACTACTTGAACTCACAGAACTGACCTCAGATTTGTACTTAGGCCAGGTTGCCTTCAAATCTTTCCCCCACACTGGCTGAGGATTTACTTCATTTTCCTGGCAGATGGGTAAGTCCATTTGGTTCATTTATTTCTCAGTTACCTTTCCCAGACAGAATGATGTGTAACAAACTCCTGCAAGCATCGTCCTTTGTGCCCCTGTTTTTAAAAAGTCTAAATGCTTTCAAAACACCAGAAGAGAAAAGTTACACTACAGGTCTCATCTTCTTGTGACATCAAAATATGGAATAGAGCCAACATAGTCATCACCATCACTGCCGTCTCCATTACCCGCCCATTATCATCATCATTGTCATCATCATTTTCATCAAACCCTGTCTTCTGCACTCCCTCAACACCTCTCTGTCTTTAGCAGGCATTTTTCAGAACATGAAGCAGACACGGTCCTTGCCCTTGAGCTGCATTTTGTGGTAATGTTCAGTAAGAATTTAGTCTCTAGAGCTGGTTGAAATTAATGAACATTTAGGATAAGTGACTTAGGAAAATTCAATGGTTGAACCAAAGTAATAGGAATCTGTTTACAAGATAACACTCATAAATAGCATAAAATGAATATGCTGCTAAAATAGGAATTAATTAACATTTAACTATTGTGCACTTCTCTATCCATTAACTAAACATCTCTATAAAGGGTTTGTGGAATGGACAATTTATTCCCACCCTTTTGATTTTCATCACCATGACGGAAGTGAGAGGAAGAAAATACTTGATGTATCAGCAAAACAATCACTCAGTCAAGGTTCAGCAAAGTCCTGTATGACTGTGAACACAGGATTGGATGTAACCTTTTTTTTTTTCACAGAACCCTTTTTCCCACCACACCCCTATCCCATATTCTTTACTTTGCAGAACAGGAGCCCTCTCAGGAAGTGCTGCTGATTAGTTAGCATCCCTAGCACCTAACAGAGTTCCTTCTTCCTCATGCTCATGTAATAAATACATGTTGAGTGAATTAACTAATGATCTAGCTCACCTCTCCTAATTGCTCTGATAAAAAATCTTCTTGCCTAAATTATTTCTCTTCACATATTCTAATTTCTACTATCTGTTTTTTTTCTCAAAAAGACAACCCTGACATATGTCATGGGGCAATAGGATATCACTTCTCTGTTTTTAATCTTTTCATATTATATGCATTCTGAAAACAGAGACAATTACCTTGCACTTGTTCTATCTCCTCCATCTCCCAAACCACTTTTCCAGCCAATGCTGCTTATTATTGGTTTTCTCTTCCCCCTACTGAATGTGAGTTGGAAGACCAGGGTACCATGCACAGCATTCTCAGCTACTTGCTCAGGAATGTGTCCATAGTTTGTACTCAAAGTGAGCTGTTCTTTTTTTTTTAATGGAATCAAACAGTGCTCATTCTCTGAAAACCTAAAGGGTTTCTTCGTTGGGCATTTGAGATAGTCCTGCTCCAAAGCAGAGTTGGATCCAATGGCTATGAGCTGACCCTTCTCCAAGGTATGCCCAAGATTCCACCCACTCCATTGTTAGTGAGGCCAGGAAGAGTGAGAGCCACCTCTACAATCCAGTCCCTTAGGCTTTACGAATGTGTTAACTCTGCAAGCTGAGTTAATCAAGTCACATCTCAGTATGACTTACACAAGCTGTGTGGGCAAAGTACAAAAGCAAGACCATTCCAGAGGCTCTATGGTTTGGGAGGGAGCAGTGAAGTCTGGAAAGTGGGGCAAGCAAACTGATTAGCACTATTTCCCTAAACTTACAGAAAACATTTTAATGTTCTATGTAAGGCCAAAAAGTTCTCCCTGGCTAAATTAGTTTATTTCCCAGGTTGGCTTTGCCCTGTGTGTCTGTGTGCACGTGTGCTGGTGTCGGTGGAAGGCTCTCCTCCCTGCTGCACAGCTCGTGTGTGCGCAGGTCTGGGACTCATTACATGACTGAAAATCAAAAGCAGCTGAAAATTCATGGGGTAAAAAGGCATATCTCATTACCAGAAACATTGGAGACATGGCCCATTGGGAGGTAAAATGTACAATAATAAATTCCTGGAATTATTTGGCCTTTAACCCTCCTGACCACTTTATCAGACATGTAATTCTCTGTAATTTTGGCTTTCACTCCCCCAATATCTCTTGGTTGTCCTCTTATCTTTCAGCTCCCTCCTCATTCAAATCATAGTCCTCCAGCCACCTGAGGGTGTAAATGTTCCCCATGTTTCTACAATGCTCTTCTTTACTAACTACTTAGTTTTCTTGGGTGAACTCATCTCTCATTACTTCTCAGGCTGCACTTTCCAAATCTCCATCCCTGAGCTTCTCCCCAGTTTCAGACTTATCATGAAAGCCTCTAAACATGTTCTTTTTCTGGTATTTCTGATAGTTGATAGCACCATCATGCACTCAGTTTCCCTGATCAAACCTCAGATCTGTCTTTCATTCCCCCTGCATTCCCAGTCTGTGGTCAAGTGAAATTAACTTACAAACAATATTGTTGTCTAAAAAATTGCTCATGATGTGCCAGGTACTGCCTTAAGTTTTACAAAACCTGTCAGGAAGGCACTACGAGTACCAAAACTGTTCCCATTTTACAGATAAGGAAACTGACATGTTGAGATGTTTAAGCAACATCACTACATTCATAATAGCAGAACCATGATTTAAACTTAGGCAGCTTGGTTCCAGCATTTTTGTTCCTGAACTGTATACTTCGTTGCCCCTATATACCTAATTCCACTGCCTAATCGAATTGGTCATCTCTTAAATAACAGCCATCTCTTTCTCTATCCTGTATCTGCACATCAGATTTTTTCTCTAAATCATAAACTTCTTTTATAATGTCACAGATCTAATCTGATCCAAGTAGATTTAATATCCATTAAAAAGTACCCAAACTTTTCAGAACCTCCATGGCCTTTGAAAATCTATCCCCAGCCTACCCCAAACCTCTTCTACTCTCCCCTCCCAAATGCTCTGCCTTAGCCCATCACACTTCTTGATTTTCCTTGATCTAGTCATAATTATTCTAGCAAAGTATGTGTTAAGCATCTAGGATGCAACTGTCTTTATGATAGGTACTTTATATTTTTCTCACTAACTGTCATAGCAATCCTACAATGTGAGTATTATTCTTATCCCCTTTCTGCCAATGAGATAACTTGGGCTATGGAAAATTAAAGCTTGTCTAAGGCCCCTTTGGAAATAAGTGGTGAATCAGGATTTCAACTTAGAAACCAAAATCATATTTTTTTCCTATTCAACCAATAAGTACATCTATGTAAAAGTGCTGAAATAATTCCTGGAGGTATTCTCTGGGCTGCAGACTTGTCCTTTGAGATTGTGTTATCTGGTGTCTTCTGGTTATTCAATAATATACTTTCTACTCAAAATACCTGAAAGAATCATAGTCTGATGGTGAAGGAGCTATGGGTCATCTCCCTCTTTCTACTGACCACTTCTAACCCAGATCCTCAGGACTGGATCAGTGATGAAGGGCTCCATCTCAACACCCCTACTATTTCTATATTGTCACTTGTCTCTCTCACTTTATGGGTCCCTTGCCATTTTTTTAGAAGTGCAAGAGGTATAATGTGCTTATATACCAGCAAGTAACATGGCTATGAAATGACATAGAGTTCAGCTGTCTTATATTTTATACCAGAGGCAAAACAAAAAACAATGAGTATCTGGCATCAGCCATAGCCCACCCAATGAGAGCTAGACTCCCAATGGTCAGACATTCATTTGGTCAGTTCCACAGCTGTGGCAATGATGATTGTGGTAATATGGGTAACATAGCACCCATTTGTTAAGAAACCTCCATATGTCATGTATTGCGTTAGCCCTCTATTCAGAGCAGCCCTCTACAGCCCTCTAAAACTCTGTAAAATAAGTATTATCATGTTCATCCCAAAGGATGACACTGAGATTAACTTGCCCCAAAGCTTTTAAACATCTGAGGCAGGATGTGAATTCAGTTCTGACTCTAAAATCCATGATCTTTCATCTTTTCAATACTGTCTCTCTTAGATGTAGGACTATACCACCTATGTTTCCATTCAATTTTTCTATCCATCCTTCCTTCCTTCCTTCCTTCCTTCCTTCCTTCCTTTATTTCTTTCCTCAAAAAGAATAATATTTTTAAATTTCCTTATTCCTTTCCCCCATTTCTCTTCCCTCCTAAAAACACATATGAGAAATCATTTTTAATGATATCAAAACATTTTTTATTGGTGCTCGGCAAAAATGCTCCTGGTGTCATGCTGTCACTCTGAAGGCTACTATATTATCATGGGAAACTGCTCAAACTGCTGCCTCCTGCTGTGGTGCTGCTCACAACTGCTTTTTAACCTGCAACCCAGGGCTATGAATGACAACCCACAAAAGTTCTTAGAAAGTTAAAACTAGGGGGTAAAAAGGTTCAAATCCACATTCACTGAGTTAACCAATATATGTTAAACTTGTACTATGTTTCAGACTCTGTACTAGGCACAAGGGTAAACTGAAAATCAAGCCATAGGATCTTGCTCTGATGGAGCATGTATTCCAGCATGGGGCAAAGGGGAAGCAAAGTAGTAATTAAAATGCAATAGGTTGAATGCCCTGATGGATTAGTGTAAAATGCTATGGGAGAAGAAAGGAAACACCTGAGACACGAAGACTTGAGACAGAGCACGATCTCTTAGGATATGAGATTTAAGCTAAAACATGAAGTATAAATTCACACTAGCCAGGTATTCTGAAGGTCTCCCAGTTGCCCCTTGTTCTGAGTAACAAACTATCCTAAAACTTAGTGACTTAAAACAATAGTTATTTATTATGGTCACAAATATGCAATATGAACAGAATTTAATAGGAAACACTTATCTCTGCTCCATGTGGTTCAACCAAGGGCTAAAGGACTACCCACCAAGATGGCTCAATGACAAAGGCTAACAAGTGGTGTCATTAGTCAACTGGGTGCTCAACCAGGGTTGAGGGCCACAGACTTTAATTCCTCTTCCATAGGTTTTCCATATGCCCTGGGCTTCCTTGAAGCAAGGAGGCCGGCTTCCAAGAGTGAGTATCAACAGAGAGAGGGCCAGGTGGACATTGTATTATCTTTTATGACTCCACCTCAAGTCACAAAGCCTCATTTCCACCTCATCCTGAGTCCAGATAGTCATAAAGGCTCACCTACAGAGACATGGCCAGATTCCAGCTCTTGATGGTGGCATGACAATAGTATGGAAGGACATAAGAGACAGGAAATATTGTTGTAGTCATTTCTGGAAAACTTTATCAACCACACTCCCCTAAATCCAGTCCATCCTGCTCTTATTTGGCAAAGCTAAATATACAAACTGAATCAACCACAGGCTCTTATGTCCTCCAGTTTCCTGTTGGGTTGATTAAAGGGAGCATACATAGACAAGAAATTGAAGGGAGAAAATTCATTCAATATATTCATTCCCTTAGCCTCTTGTAAGCAGGTTGACCTTAGCTGGCTATGCCCTTCTGTTGAAGGCCCCAGATCCTACCAGGCAGTCCCCTCCACCCAGCTTTCAGTCTCTAGGTTCAGATACTCTCTGTGCTCCTTACCCTTTCAGATTTAGAGGTGGTAACCACTCCTCTCTGTTACTAGTCCCAAGGTACTACAGTAGCCTTTGTGGTTTCTTGTACCTTACTATTCCTTGATGTTTCCCATACTCTAATTATATTCATATAAGTAACGCTTTTATTAAAATGTTCTCAAAATAGTTTATTTGAATATATAATCTATTTTTCCTCCTGAATGGTGACTAATATACCAAATGAAGATCTATGTGTTGAAGGAAATGCAGCAGTCATGGTTTGACACACATTTTCTGCTCTAAACATTTAGCAATCTTAGATAAATTCAGTATCAGTATAAAAGAATCAACACATTTGTTTACATGGTCCAATAATAGAAGGAAAATGTTACATGTTGAGCATGGAACTGCTAGGCTTGAGGTACAGAAACAGATACTGGGGTACTAAGGGAAAAATGTATCCAACATACAATGTGGGACTGGAGCCAGACTCCATGAAATTGGAGATGAAGAGGGTGCCCTGAGAGGAAGCTGACAAAATACCAGCTCACCATAGCCTCATTCTGTGTACTGTAAAAACCTGTGAGTTTACAGAGGCTAAAAGATAAAGGCACTGCCTCTATACCAGGAACTGAACCAAGTTGCCTGCTAGCTCAGTGCCAGGATCTGCACTATCTCCAACAGTGCTATGGGCTGGGGACTCCAGGCCATTATTACAAATGCTGGCTTCCACCTGGGTATGAGAGGCTGAATAGAAGCTAAGACAAAAATACTGTGTATATGTTGAATGCCTTTCTTGGCCATCTGTATAACTTCTTTGGAGAAATGTCTTTTCATCTCCTCTGCCCATTTTTCTATTGAATTTTTGTTGTTCTTGCTGATATTGAATTATATGAGTTCTTATATATTCTGAATATCAACCATTTATCAGATATATAATTTGCAAATATATTCTCCCATTAAGGACCTTACCTTTTTGTCTTGTTAAAGGTTTCCTTTGCTGAAACCTAAAGAAATGCAGAATTTCTTTAGTTTGGTGTAGTCCCATTTGTTTATTTATATTTTTTTTCTCTTGCTCCAGGGAGTGTATCCAAAAAGATATTACTCAGACTGATGTCAAATAATTTATTTCCCATGTTTTCTTCTAGGATTTTTATAGTTTCAGTGCTTGTATTTAAGTCTTTAACCCTTGGGAGTTTCTTTTTTGTATGTGGTATGAGAGAGTGGTTCAGTTTTGTTTTTCTACATGTATCTGTCCAGTTTTCCCAATACCACTTGTTGAAGAGACTGTCATTACTACAATGTATATTTTTACCTCCTTTTTCATAGATTAATTGACCATATAAGCAAGGGTTTATTTTGAACTCTATTCTGCTCTCATAATTTATGTGCCTGTGCTGTGCATTACCATACTATTTTGATTACTATAGCCTTGTAGTATATTTTGAGATCAGAAAGCATCATACCTCCAATTTAGTTCTTCTTTCTCAAGATTGCTTTTATTATCCAGGGTGTTTTGTAGTTCCATATAAATTTTAGAATCAATCTAGTTCTGAGAAGAATGACATCAGTATTTTGACAGAAATTGCATTGCATCTGTAAATTGCCTTGGGTAATACGGTCATTTTAACAATGCTAATCTTTCTAATCCATAAACATGATATACCCTCCTACTTGTTTGTGTCCTCTTCAATTTCTTTCCTCAATTTATTCAGAGCATAGGTCTTTTAATTCTTTGGTAAGTTTATTCCTGGGTATTTTATTCTTTTTGATGCAATCATGAGTGAGATTAATTTCTTCATTTCTCCTTCTCTTTGGTTGTTATTTTTGTATGGGGATGCAACAGATTTCTGTCATGTGAAACAGATTCTCAACATCACTAACCATCAAGGAAATGCAAAACAGAATGAAAAGGAGATGCCACTGCACAACAGTCAGAATGGCTATCATCAAAAAGTCAACAAATAAGATGTGTTGGTGGGTGTGTGGAGGATAGGGAACCCTCGTACACTGCCGGTGGGAATTCAGACTGGTGTAACCCTTATGGAAAACAGAGATTCCTCAAAAAATTAAGAGCATATATACCATACAATCCAGCAATTCAACTTCTGTATATTTATCCATAGTAAACAAAAACACTAATTTGAAAAGATATTATCACTTCTTTGCTCACTGCAGCATTATTTGTAATAGCCAAGATATAGGAACAACCTATGTGTCTATCAATAAATGAATGAATAAAAGGAATATGATATAATTGAATATTACATAGCAATAAAAAATGAAATCTTGCCATTTGCCACAACATGGATGGATCTAGAAGGTATCATGAGAAGTGAAATAAGTCAGGCAGAGAAAAATAACACCATATGATTTCACTCATATGTGGAACCTAATGAACAAAATGAACTCAGAAGCAAAATAGAGACAGACTCATAGATGAAGAGCTGATGACAGCTAGTGGTAGGAGGAGGCTAGGGGGTGAAGGGATCAAGGAAAAAGGACTCATGGACACAGACAACAGTGTGATGACTGCTGGGGAAAGAGGGGTATAAGAGGACTAAATGGTAATGGAAAATATAATAAAGATTATATATAAAAATATAGTCAATAATATGGTAATAAGTTTACATGGTGACAGATAATTACTAGAATTAATGGGGTTATCACATTGTAAGGTATAAAAATGTCAAATCACTAAATTGTATACTAATATAATATAAACAATATAAGAGCATTACCAACTATACATAAATATTTGGAAAATACTATATAAAAAAGAGTGATGACAGAGAAATAGATTAACAAAGCAAAATCCAAATAATACCCAGCCCCAAATGAACCCCCAAAAAACAAAATTCAAAAATATATAGTCAGATAGTGCTAAAGAGGATAGTTCCCTCTGCCCCAAAATATCAACTATACAAACATAAAATGACTCAAGAAAAACTATTTTAAAAAACATTTTGATAAAAAAATATAATAAAAATGCTTACAATGCTCAAAAAGTGAAGGAATAAAAATAGTTTCAAATTTAGAAACTTTAAAAGTACAAATAAATATAAAAATCAGAAAGCACAGTTCAAAGACACAAAAAAATAAAATATGAAAAATGAATTTCAAAACATGGAGAAGAGTTTGGAAGGCTCTGTCATGTATCTAGGAGTTCCAGAAAAAAAGAATAGAAGAATTGGTAAATATATATTAAGAGAGATAATAGCTGACAATTTTTCAAATTGAAGAACATTTAGGTTCTCATATTTAAAGTGCACTTCATGTGCCCAGAAGTATAAATAAAATAAATTCACATTTTGATTTATTATAGTAAAATAAAGATCATCGAGGGTAAAGAGAAAAACAAGCTTTTGGAGAGATCTGGCCAGCCCTAGCATAAAGGCCAATTCCTCACATACTCCCAGAAGGTCTTAAACTCAACAAGGATCTCAAATAAAATCAAATATGAATTACGTCTTAGGATTACTAGGAGAGAGATAATAGCAAAATTTCAAATTACCTGAAGTAAAAAAATAAGCCTCAAATTCCAAAAGAGCTCCCACAGCCATTACAATATTGTGGGTTTGGGGAATGGGTATTTGCCCTAGGAGTCCCCAGGGAAGAGACAAGGGTGTATATAAAGCTTACATAAAACACAGATAAATGTAACTCCCAAGAAGATAAAGTGTGTACTGAGTGCTAAAATACCAAACAGAGATCTGGGTCTTACTAGAGTATAGTGTATAGTATTGCCTTTAGAAAGGAGACATGAATGTGAGTGAAGCCAAAGTTCCCACTAATAATTTTACAGTGCATTTGGGGGGAAGAAAATAATAAATGGAGGAGAAACAGTACCAATTCAACAATGTGGCATTAAAGCAACAGAAAGAAATAAGAAGGAAAAAAATTAGAATCTTGCAGCAGAGAGAAACATTGGGCCAATTCTTCCCCAAAAAATTTCAACAAAAAGATTATCCAACAAATAAACTGGATTTTATTATTCTGACACAAGAGGGTTTTACTCTTCAATGATGATCTCTGTCTCTAAATTATCTTGGAATTAAAAAACAAAGAGCAAAAGTAAAAATACAGAAAGACTTCAGGCTAACTCTACATAAAGCCACAGTAAAAAGGAGAAGAAAAAACAGTGACACTTAAAACATTTCAGCTGATAATAAGCTTCCCACCCAAAAATAAACATGGGATAAAAACTGTAAACCAAGGCACTAAACATAATTAAATTTCCTCAAACAATCACTTGGAGATATTAAAATACCCCAAATCAGAAATTCAAATATTAAAGATAAAAGTGAAAACAATACAAAAATATAATGAACTTCAGAAAGACATGTTTAAAAAATATCTTGGAAAACTGCAAAGTACCTAAGGAAGAACAGAATTAAATGATTATAAAAGACAGTGACTAAAGGCAAGAGAAAACTAAAATAAAATGAGAAAAATAATTTCAAATAGCAAGAGAATAAATGGTTGAGAAGGCAAAGAAAATCCAATTTAGGCTTAATTGGAGGAACTAAAAAAGTGTATGTACTGTATATGTATATACACAGTGAGGGTGGTAGATGCCATTGAATGAGCATATGTCCTGTGTGGACACTGCCTTCAAAATGATTGAGCAAGTAGGCCAATGAATCTGCATCACATTTTCTATTAAGCTTGAACATTCCTCCATGGAAACTACTTGGATGATTCAAAAGGTTACATCTACGGGCAACTGGTGGTTGGCCGCTTCATCACTACAACGTGCCTACTAGTGCATCACATTTTGTGCAGTGTTTGGCAAAACATCAGATCTCCCAGGTGACTCGACCCCTCTACAGCCCAGATTTGGTGCCCCATGACTTCTGACTCTTCCCCAAACTAAAATCACCTTTCAAAGGAAAGAGATTTCAAACCATTGATAAGATTCAGGAAAATATGACAGGGCAGCTGATGGTGACTGGGAGAACTGTGTGAGGTCCCAAGGTGCCTACTTTGAAGGAGACCGAGGTGCCATTATCCTGTGGATAGTGTTTCTTGTATCTTGTATCTCCTTCAGTAAATGTCTCTATTTTTCTTTTTTTTAATTTAGTCTTTACCATTCCTTTTTCATATCATTAAGTCTCCTTATACCACCCTACCACCAGCAATCACCACACTGTTGTCCATGTTCATGAGTCCTTTTACATTTTTTGCTCAATGCCTCCACCCTCTCATATGCTCTCCCCAATAGCTGCCATCCTGCTCTCCATCTTTGAGTCTATGAGTCTCCATCTATCTTCCTTCTTAGTTCAGTTTGTCCATTAGATTCCACACATGAATGAAATCACATGGTATTTGTCTTTCTCCAGCTTCCTTATTTCACTTACCATAATGCTCTCTAGGTCCATATATCTATACTGTTGCAATGGGTAAAATTTTCTCTATTTTTCATATTACATGACTGGATAACTTCAGAACAGACCTTGTATAGACACACACACATATGTTTGTATATGTATACATACATATGTATACATTAAGAAAATAAAATTTTAAAGTACATATATATAATTTGAGAAAATTTTCTGGAAATAAGAGAAAAAGAAAATCTTATTGAAAGTGCCCACTACTTTGAAAGTGTACCTTGGAAAACTGGTCTGGAATTCTCAACTCTGACATGGAGTCAAATAAGTAGAAGATTTTAAAGACGAAGAAAAAATGTCTCAGGGCTTACAAGCAAAAATAATTAATATAGCAGTAACAAAACCATTCGGTCATCAAAGTTTTCAAGAGAAACATACAAAGAAAGACAAGCATTAATAGCAAGGAATTTAAGGAAAGAAAGTATGAACCAAAAAATTTATAGCTAAGCTCTTCTCTAAGCATCAAAGCCATGAAAAGATAATTTTAAATGTGCATGAATTCATGGAATGCTCTTCTTAGGACCATTTTTGAAAATATCAGCTAAAGGACAACCTCCTTCTAATCAAGAGATTACTAGGAAAATTTAGTGAAGGACTGGTAATGAGAGTTTAATATACTTAATTGAATATTTAAGACTGAAACAATAATTAAATTTTTAAAAAACTCACAGAATAGACAAACTAGTGGGTAATTTAATTAAGAAAAAAGAAGAAAATGAAAAGATACAAAATGAGAAATGACAAATGTCAAACATTAATAAAGAGAAAATGCTTTAAATCCTAAGTCAATTTGTACGCCTGTACAAAAAAAGTGGAAAGCCAAAAAAAAAATCCTCAAGAGGAAGAGGGAAGATGGCAGCGTAGTAGGAGGGAGCAGATTCCACTTCTCCTAAACATGGAGGAACAGAGCAAACAGCCAACAGCACCGCAGCATATATGAAAACAGGAGATCAAAAATTATATCAGACATTGAAAAACCAGACACTAAGGAGAGTGCTTCGAGACAATAAGGATCAGCACGGGGACCAGGGAGGCTGCAGCTGTAGGCCCAGCCCTAGCTGGGTCTGCCACAGGGCTATTGGGAGAGAACTGGGTCAACCACTCCCTCCCCTGCCAAACAGGGTTTGAGCAGTACCGGGAGAGACCTGGTTGCTTGAAGTCACACAGAGGGGAATAAGGACTAAGTGGCAAACAAACAGGAGCTGTGAGCACCTTACCTACACATAGCCCTGGGAAGAGAGCACACCTGAACCCCTGCGACCAGAGGCAGCTGGGCCTTGAGCCCTCATGCCCGAAACCACAACCAGGGGAATGTGTGTTTTGTGGAAGATCCGGAGCACACACCGGTAAACCTGCGATGAGTGTGCGTACTGCAGGAGGCCCAAAGCCCACACTCAAGGCCCCGCGGAGAGGCGCCAGGTTAGCTCTGGGGAGAATGCATGTCTAGCGCTGGGAAGAGTACAGGGTAACTCAGTGCTGAACAGGAAGGGAGAAAAGTGACACCAATCCCCCCTCAGCCTGCTGTAGCCACCAAGACCAGAAAAACAGGGTTGGCCAGTTTGAAACCAGCAAAGGTTTTTTGTTTGTTTGATTTTTAAAGCAATTTTTTATTTTTTAATTCTTATTATTTTTTTATATCTCTCAATTCCTTTCCTTCTCTTTCCTTCTTACTAGTTTTATTCCTTCCTCCTTTCTTTCCAATTTTATCTTCTTCCTTCTTCTACTTTTTTTTTCCTTTTTAATACCCACAAGAGAGACAAAAAAAACCCAGAACTGTGGAAAGACCAGAGTTGGACCCAAAGAGGGAGCATCCCAACAGCTGAGACAGTGAGACAAATTTTGCTTTGATACTACAGATAACCTGCAAGTTATTGCACATTTGTAATATTATTTTTTCATTATTCTAACATCTTTTATTTGAATAGTACCTTTGTATTCTTCTTCTTTCTGTATAGTCTTCCTTGCTTGGCTGGTTATATTGTAGCATTTGACAGGTTTCCCCTGTTTTCTCTTTCATAGTGTATTGCTAATTTACTGTCCTTCACTTCACTTACATTCCATTAGCACACTACTCAAGGTCCTATACTCCCTATTCTTGTTATCTTGATCTCCTAGATTCTGTTATATGATTGTTGTTACAATAGCTATTGTAAACAATAGTTGTTCCATACTATTGTAAATATTCCACAATATCCCTCCCAGATCTTAGCGACTTCATAGTTTCCTGAACTCTATTACTATAGTGGTTAACTCTATTCTCCCTCACCCTACACCTATTTACTATCCTTTGCTCTCACCTTACCTTAGAATCTGATCTCCCACAACCTCACTGCTTTCTAGATCCAACTCACAATCCTTCCCTCCCCAAAAAGAGTCTTATATTCTTTCCATCCTTTCTAAAAAGTGGCTAGTTGGGTGAAATATCACAGTTAACACTATACATAGCCAAAGGATCTCCTACCTCTTCTCTACTAGCTGCTACTGTAAATATCATAGAATACTCTCTTGCTGTATTAAACCATTTTTCCTTACCCCTCCAACTGATCACAAAAAAAAAGGTAGAAGCTATGAACACGAGGATACCCAAAGGAGACTGCACCACTGAATCTCACAGGTATTCTACCACAGAAGTTGACACTCTAAACCCAGGGAGCCAGAACAGATCAATTTAAGAAGGTGAGGCTAACAAGAAGAGTCTCACAAACAGTGGGAAGACAAAAAAAATCCCCAAATAAAGAGAAAGAAGGAAGCCTCAAAAAGAATGCAAAATGAAATGGAGGCAAGTCAACTATAAGATACTGAGTTCAAAGCAATGATTATCAGGAAGCTCAATGAACTCACAGCGAATTACCAGAAATTACCGGGGAACTACAATGAATCCACTGCAAATTATATCAACATGAAAAAGGAAACAGAAACTATCAACAAGGGGCAAGAGGAAATGAAGAACACAGTAGAAGGAATCAAAAGCAGGATCGATGAAGCAGAAAATCAGATCAGCAAGCTGGAGGACAAAGTAGGAAAAAAACACCCAAAAAGGGCAAGAAAAGGAAAAGAGGCTCAGAAAGAATGATGAGGGATTAAGAGAAATGCAAGATAATATGAAAGGTAATAATATCCATATTAAAATAATGTCCATAATAAAAATACCAGAAGGAGAAGAAGAAGAGGAAGGGATATAAAACCTATTTGAAAAAGTAATGAAGGAAAACTTCCCTAATTTGATGAGAGAAAAAGTCACACAAATCCAAGAAATACAGAGAGTCCCAATCAAGAGGAACCCAAAGAGGCCCACCTCAAGACACGTCATCATTTATTTTTTTTTTCTTTTTTTAAAGCTCCATGTATTATGAACATTGTTAGAAGAAAAACATGATGTGTTTTGACTCTAAATGATTCCATCTTTGGTTGTAATATATTCCTTATTTCCTGAATATTTTTATTTTCTTTCTTTTAATTTATATTTTTATTTAATTCTTATTCAAGTACAGTTTTCTGTTTTATATTCCCTGCCCTGCCCCCCCGCAGTGCTCCCTACCTCTCTCCCATTTCCGCCCCCCTACGTTAATTATTGTCCATGTGTCCTTTATACTTATTCATGTCAGTGCCTCCCCTTTTCACCTATTATTCTCTCCCCTCTTCTCTCTGGACCCTGTCAGCCTGTTCCATATTTGAGTGTCATTGGTCATATTTTGCTTGCTTGTTTCTTTTGTTGTTAAAGGTGAGATCATGGTATTTGTCTTTCACCGCCCGACTTATTTCGCCAAACATAATGCTCTCCAGTTCCATCCATGATGTTGCAAAAGGTAGGAGCTCCTTCTTCCTTTCTGCAGCATAGAATTCCATTGTGTAAATGTACCATAGCTTTTTGATCCAGTCATTTACCAATGGGCATCTAGGTTGCTTCCAATTCTTGGCTATCAGGACACGTCATCATTTAAATGGCACAATTTCAAGACAAAGAGGGAATCTTAAAGGCAGCAAGGGAGAAATGGGAAGTAACATACAAGGAAGCCCCAATAAGGTTAGCAGCAGACTTCTCAATGCTCCAAGACAGGAAAGAATGGCAAGAATTATTCCAAGTAATGAGAACCGGAGGCCTGCAACCAAGGCTACTTTACCCAGCAAGGCTCTTGATCAAGGTAGAAGGCCAAATAAGGAGCTTCCAAGACAAAAGAAGTCCAAAAGAATACAACTCCACCAAACCTGCTCTTCAAGAGATGCTAAAGCGCCTCCTTTAAGAAAAGGAAGGAAAAAAGAGAGAGAAAGAAAGAGGAGAACACAGGTACGAAAATGGCAATGAATAAGTGCCTATCAACAATAAACTTAAATATAAATGGATTAAATGCTCCAATCAAAAGACATAGAATAGCTGAATGGATAAGAAAGCATGATCCACACATGTGCTGCCTACAAGAGACCCACCTCAGGACAAAAGATCTACACAGACTGAAAATGAAGGTCTGGAAACAAATTTTCCAAGCAAAAGGACAAAAAAAAAAAAAGCTGGGATAGCAATACTCATATCAGACAAAATAGACTTAAAAAAAGGGCCATAAAGAAAGACCCAGAAGGTCAATTCATAATACTCAAGAGAAGAATCCACCAAGAAGACATAAACATTATAAATATATACACACTTGATATAGAAGCACCCAAATACATAAAGAAAATCTTAGAGGACTTCAGGAAAGATATTGACAGCAACACAATTATAGTAGGGGATTTCAACACCCCACTGTCAAAAGTGGACATATCTTCCAAACAAAATATCAACAAAGATAATACGGCACTGAACAATGCCCAAGATGAAATGGACTTAACTGATATATATAGAGCCCTCCATCCCAAAGAAGCAAAATACACATTTTTTTCAAATGCACATGGACCATTTTCAAAGACAGACCACATGACAGGACACAAAACAAGCCAAACAAATTCAAGAAAATTGAAATCATACCAAGCATTTTCTCTGACCACAAGAGACTGAAACTAGAAACCAACCCCACAGGAAAAAACCCAAAACACTCAAAATCATAGAGATTGAATAACATGCTATTAAACAATGAGTGGGTCAAGAATGAAATTAGGGAAGAAATCAAAAAGTTTCTGAAAACAAATGAAAATGAACTGACAACCACCCAAAACTTATCAGACACAATGAAGGCAGTCCTGAGAGGAAAGTTCATAGTGATAGAAACTTACATAAAAAAGATAGAAACATTTCAAACAAACAACCTAACCCAATGTCTACAAGAACTCAAGGAAAAAAAGACAGCCCACAGCAAGTAGAAGGAAGGAAATAATCAAGATCAGAGCAGAATTAAATGACATAGAGATTAAAGCACAGTTCTAAAAATCAATGAATCCAGGAGCTGGTTCTTTGAAAAGATAAACAAAATACACAAGCCTTTAAGCAGGCTTACCAAGAAAAAAAGAGCGAGGACCCAAATAAACACAATCAGAAATGAAAGAGGAGAGATTAAGACTAATACCTCAGAAATACAAAGGATTGTAAGAAATTACTACGAAGAACTGTATGCCAAAAAATTTGAAAACCTAGGTGAAATGGACAAATTTCTAGAAAAATATAATCTTCCAAAACTCAATGAAGAAGCAGAAAGCCTGAACACACCAATAACAGTAGATGAAATTGAAGAAGTAATCAAAAAACTTCCATCACACAAAAGTCCTGGACCAGAGGAGAATTTCACAGGAGAATTTTACAAAGCATTTAAGGTAGAGCTAACTGCTATCCTTCACAGACTATTCCAATAAATCCAAAAGGAGGGAAGACTCCCCAACTCTTTTTATGAAGCCAGCATCATCCTACCCCAAACCAGATAAAGACACACACAAAAAAGAAAACTTCAGGCCAATACTGCTGATGAACATAGACACTAAAATCCTCAACAAACTATTGGCAAACTGCATCCAACAATACATTAAAAAGATCACACACCATGACCAAGTGGGATTTATCCCAGGGATGCAAGGATGGTTCGATATTCATAAATCAATAAATGTAATACATCACATAAACAAAAGCAAACACAAAAACCACATGGTCACATCAATAGATGCAGAACAACCATTTGATAAGGTACAGCACCCATTTATGATAAAAACACTCACCAAAGTGAGAATAGAGGGAGCATTCCTCAGCATAATAAAGGCCATATATGAGAGACCTACAGCCAACATCATACTCAATGGGCAAAAACTATAATCTTCTCCACTAAGATCAGGAACAAGACAAGGTTGGCCACTTTCACCACTTCTATTCAATATAACATTGGAACTTTTACCACAGCAATCAGACAAGGAGATAAAAGACATCCAAATCAGAAAGGAGGAAACAAAACTGTCACTGTACAGATGACATGATCGTGTACATAGAAAATCCTATAGACTCAGCCAAAAAAATGCTCTTCCTACTCAATAAATTTGGCAAAACAGCAGGATACAAAGTCAGTATCCAGAAATCAGAGACATTTTTGTATACCAACAATGAAACAGGAGAAGCAGAAATCAAGAAAAAAATCCCATTCAATATAGCAACAAGAAAAACAAAATACCTAGGAATAAACCTAACCAAAGAGGTAAAAGACCTGTATGCAGAAAACTACACAACACTGAAGAAAGAAATCAAGGAAGACACAAACAAATGGAAACATATACCGTGTTCATGGAATGGAAGAATTAACATCATCAAAATGTCCATACTACCCAAAGCAATTTACAGATTCAATACAATACCTATTAAAGTTCCAATGGCATATTTCACAGACATAGAACAAACATTTCAAAAATTCATATGGAACCATAAACGACCCTGAATAGCTGCTGCAATTTTGAGATAGAAGAGCAGAGTAGGAGGGATCACAATACCTGATACCAAATTGTATTACAAGGCCACTGTAATCAAAACAGCCTGGTACTGGCATAAAAACAGGCACATGGATGGACCAATGGAAAAGGACAGAGAGCCCAGAAATAAACCCAAGTTTCCATGCTCAATTAATATTCAACAAGGTAGGCAGCAACATAAAATGAAGTAAAAATTGCCTCTTCAACAAATGGTGTTGGGAGAACTGGACAGCTATGTGCAAAAAAAGGAAATTCAACCACCAACTTAAACCATACAGAAAAATAAATTCAAGATGGACAAAAATTTAAATATAAACTGTGACACCATTAAAGTACTAAAGGAGAACATTAGCAGGAAAATCTCAGATATTTCATGCAGCAACATTTTTACTGATATGTCCCCTAGAGCAAGGGATATAAAAGAAAGAATAAACAAATGGGATCTCATGAAAATAAAAAGCTTCTGCATGGCTAAAGAAAACAGTATCAAGATAAAAAGAGAACCAACTGTATGGGAAAACATATTGCCTAATGATACCTCAGACACGGGTTTAATCTCCAAAATATACAAAGAACTTACATGATTCCACTCTACAAGCAACCCAATTAAAAAATGGGCAAAGGGCTTGAACAAATATTTCTTCAAGGAGAACATACAGAGGATCCAGAGACACATGAAAAGATGCTCAATATTGCTAGCTATCAGGGGGATGCAAATTAAAACCACAATGAGATACCACTTCACACCAGTCAGAATGGCTATCATAAACAAAGAAACAAATACAGGTGTTGGAGAGCACGTGGAGAAAGGGAACCCTAGTGCACTGTTGGTGAGATTGCAGACTGGTACAACCACTATGGAAAACAATATGGAATTTTCTAAGAAAACCAAAAAGGAACGTGCCTTTTGACCCAGCAATTCCACTATTAGGAGTATATCCTAAGAATCCTGAAACATCAATCCAAAAGAACCTATGCACCCCAGTGTTCATAGCAGCACAATTTACAATAGCCAAGTGCTGGAAGCAACCTGGGTGCCCATCAGTAAATGAATGGATCAAAAAACTATGCTACATTTACACAATGGAATTCTATGCTACCGAAAGAAAGAAGGAGCTCCTACCGTTTGCAACATCATGGATGGAACTGGAAAGCATTATGCTAAGCGAAATAAGCCAAGCGGTAAGGGACAAATACCATATGATCTCACACTTAACAACAAAATAAGGAACCTAAACAACAAAACAAACAAATAAGCAAAATATAACCAAAGGCAGTGAAATAGAAAACAGGCTGACAGTGACCAGAGGGGAGAGGGGAGGGAATTTCAGGGGGAAAGAGGGTAGGGTTTACAGGAACAAATATAAAGGACACATGGACAAAAACTAAGGGTGGTGGAAATGGGAGGAAGGTGGGAAGGGATGAGTGGGTGAGCTGGGATGGGAGTAAAAGACAGAAAACTGTACTTGAACAACAATTAAACTACATTTTTTTAATTTTAAAAATAGAAAGCTAGATGAAACAGATAGTTTTCTATGAATATTTAATTAACCAAAACTTACTCCAGTGATTAGAAAATTTAAATGACTGTTTTCTGTAGAAGAAATAGTCAAAGCTGCGAAGGAGCCCTCAAATGAAAAGCCTAAGTCCAAGCGATCTCATGAGAGTGCCCTCACTGAGCCTTTGGAGGCGGCCAGGCAGGCCCAATGCCACAGAAACTGTGTCAGAGAACAGAAAATGGAAAAAATCTTCCAAATCACTTTTAGAAAGCAATATAATATTTATACCTAAACTTGATAAAATCGCTCCATAAGAGAATTGTTCTGTAAGAGAAAATTACAGACTAATATAACTCATGACTATTGATGTAAAAAATTCTAAATAAAATATTTACAAGTAAACTCCAGTAATACCTTACACAAACAAACCATGACCAAGCAGGATTTATACCAGGAGTACAAGGTTTACACATTATTAAGAAATTTATTATTAAAATAGGTCATTCAATTAATGGGTTTTTAAAAATTATACACTTATCTCCAAAGATGTAGAAAAGGCATTTAATAAAATTGAACACCCATAATGAAATACATGAAATTGTAAGAATAGATAATACTTCCTTATTTTTTATATGTATATAAAATATACATACATATACTTCAGGCCTGTAACTGGTATCTCATTTAGTGGAGAAACATTAGAAATGTCTGGACAAGGATTGAGAACAAGGTAAATATGAGAACTATCTATACTACAGTTAACATTGTCTTGGAGATATTAGCCAGTACAACTAGAGTTAAAGGCATATGAATTGGAAATAAAGTAAAAACTATAAAACTATACAATCATTTGCAGATGACATGACAGTATACCTGAAAAACTTTAGAGAATAATAATTAAACTAATTCAAACAGTTAAGTATATTCAACAAACTGGTAGGCTTTATTTATTTTTCTTTCTTTTTTTATTATTGTTCAATTACAGTTGTCTCCATTTTGCCCCCATTACCCTCCCACACCTAACCCTCCTCCTTCCACATTCAATCCTCTCCATCCTGTTGTCTTTGTCCATGTGTCCTTTATACATGTTCCTGACTCTTCCCCTTCTTTCCCCCATTGTTCTCCTACTCCCTTCCCTCTCACTGTCATTTTGTTCTTTATTTCCATGTCTCTGGTTCTATTTTGCAACATTAAATAACGTTTTTGAATCTACTCATCTACTGACGGCATTTACGTTGCTTCCAGCACTTGGCTATTGCAAATTATGCTGCTATGAACATTGGAGTGCATAGGTTCTTTTGAATTGTTGTTTCAGGAATCTTAGGGTATTCTCCAAGCAGTGAAATCACTGTATCAAAAGGTAGTTACACTTTTAGTTTTTTGAGGAAATTCGCTACTGTTTTCCACAGTGGCTGAACCAGTCTGCTTTCCCAGGAACAGTGTGCTAGGGGTTTCTTTTCTCCACAACCTCAGCAGCACTTGTTGTTTGTTGATTGGTTTATGATGGCCATTCTGACTGGTGTAAAGTGGTATCTCATTGTGGTTTTAATTTGCATGTCTCTGATGGCTAGTGATGTTGAGCATCTTTTCATGTGTCTCTGGATCTTCTGTATGTCCTCCTTAAAGAAGTGTCTGTTCATGTCCTTTGCCCATTTTTAGTTGAATTGCTTGTCTTCCTGGTGTGGAGTACTGTGAGATTTTTTTTAATATATTTTATTGATTATACCATTACAGTTGTTCTATTCCCCCCTTCATTCCCCTCCACCCGCACACTCCCTCCCCCACCTTTCTCCCCACTAAGTTTATAACCACGTGTCTCAAGTTCTTTAGATTCTATATTTTCCCTACTATTCTTGCCCTCCCCCCTATCTATTTTCTACCTACCCTCTATGCTATTTTCTGTACCTTCTCCCCCCTTCTCCTCCTCCCACTCCCCTGTTTCTAACCCTCCATGTGTTCTTCATTTCTATGGTTCCACTCCTGATCTAGCTGTCCTCTTGGTTTGCTTTTGTTTTAGGTGTGGTTGTTAATAACTGTGTGTTTGCTGTCCTTTCACTGTTCATATTTTTCATCTTCTTTTTCTTATATAAGTCCCTTTAGCATTTCATATAATAAGGGCTTGGTGATGATGAACTCCTTGAACTTGACCTTATCTGAGAAGCACTTTATCTGTCCTTCCATTCTAAATGAAAGTTTTGCTGGATAAAGCAATCTTGGCTGTAGGTCTTTGGATTTCATGACTTGGAATACTTCTTTCCAGCCCCTTCTTGCCTGTAAGGTCTCTTTTGAGAAATCCGCTGACAGTCTGATGGGTACTCCTTTGTAGGTGACTGTCCCCTTATCCCTTGATGCTTCTAGGATTCTCTCCTTCATTTTAGTCTTGGCTAATGTAATTATGATGTGCCTTGGTGTGTTCCTTCTTGGGTCCAACTTCTTTGGCACTCTCTGAGCTTCCTGGATTTCCTGGAAGTCTATGTCCTTTGCCAGACTGGGGAAGTTCTCCTTTATTATTTGTTCAAATAAGTTTTCCATTCATGGCTGATTCTTTCCCCCTTCTGGTACCCCTATAATCCAGATGTTGGAACGTTTAAAGATGTCCTGGAGGTTCCTAAGCCTCTCGCATTTTTTTGAATTCTCATTTCTTCATTCCTTTCTGGTTGGGTTTTTCAATCTTCCTTCTGGTCCATTCCATTGATTTGAGTCCCAGTTTCCTTTCCATCGCTATTGGTTTCCTGTGTATCTCCCTTCATTTCAATTAGTTTAGCCTTCATATGTTCCTCTAATTTGTGACTATAATCAACCAGTTCTGTGAGCATCCTGATAAACAGTGTTTTGAATTGTGCTTCTGAGAGGCTGGCAATTTCTCGGTCGCTGAGAGTTATCAGCTCTGGGACTTTGAGTTCTTCTTGAGCCATCTTTCAGGCTGTTCCTGCCTCTTCTGTAGCAGGATCGGAGCCCTAAGGTGTTCATTAGAGCGGGGCAACTAAGTTGCTGGGTTGTGACATTGCATGTGGGGGTGGGGTCAACGAGGAACTATGGTGTCCTGTCTGCCGCCTCCTGCCGTGGCCCCCACAGGTGCGGCAGCTGCCACCGTCACTGGGTCCATGCGTTTCGTCCCACTGCATGGGAGTGTGCCAGCGCCGTCAGCCCTCGCCCCCTAGGGCCTGCGTGGTCCGTCTCACTGCGCACGAATGTGCGACCGTGGTCAGTCTGCCCCGCACCCCAGCTGGTTCTGGGCTGCCTGCACACCTAGGTTGGGGGATCTGTCCTGCCAGACCCTGCTCGCTGCTGGCTCCACCCCTCTTACCATCCCCGTTGAACGGTTAGTGGTTGTCGGACTTCTGTATAATTCAGTTTTCTGGTTTTTGCTGTGTCTTTGTTCTCCAAACCTTTGTCGCATTCAAACATGGTTGTGGGAGAAGGCACAGTGTTTCCACCTATGCCTCCATCTTGGCGGAAGTAGATTTTTATATATTTTGGAGAATAAAAACTCTTGTCTGAGGTATCATTAGGAAATATATTTTCCCCTACAGTTGGTTCCCTTTTCACTTTGCAGAAATTTTCTTTAGTCATGCAGAAGCTTTTTAATTTGATGAAGTCCCATTTGGTGGGCTTTAAAATTAACATGGAACAGTCAATAGCCTTCATATTCACAAATAATCTAATAAATATAAAGAAAAAGAAAATCCTAATCCTATTTGTAATAGCAAAAATCAAGTAAATTCTTAAAGTAAACTTAATAAGTACTCACATGAACAAATATAAAGGACACATGGACAATAACTAAGGGTGGGGGGCAGAAATGGGAGGGAGGTTGGGAGCACTGGGCGGGGGGTGGGCAGGGCTGGGAATATAAGACAGAAAACTGTACTTGAACAAGAATTAAATTTAAAAAATAAAAAAATAGGTAGAAAAAAAAGAAATACGCAAAACCTGTATGAAGAAAAATATTTAAGAGAAAACAAAAGCAGTACACTTGAACAAATTAAGTGACACCGCTTGTTATGGGAGGGGACCTCTCTCAGTGCCCTGGTTGATTGCACTATGATCCAAAACAACACTTTCCCACAAAACCCTGACCAAATTGCAGGTTTGTGCCCAGACTTTGATTTCTAAATACCATCCTCCACTAAAAGGAACACTGGCTCTTTGGAAATACAGCTGATTCCCAGGCCGGGACAAGAAGAGTTCAAGATGAACCTGAAATATATTGTTGTGACAGAAAGTAAGAAATAATACTTTTCAAAAAAATGTGGGGGTATGTCACAAGGACATAGGAATTCATCTGAAGGAGCTGTTGCTAGTCATATCCAGAAAATTTGATCATTGATATAAAGAAGAGCAACAATAGATTACAACCCATTAAAGAAGATAGAGGTACATAAATTCTTTTGGACTGGTGTTTGATAGTTCTTAGGGTATAATCCCAGCAGTGGAATTGCTGAGTCAAAACACATCTCCATTTTTAGTTTTCTGAGGAAATTCCATACTGTTTTCCATAGTGGTTGCACAAGTCTACAATCCCATCAACAGTGCAGTAGGGTTCCCTTTTCTCCACACCCTCTCCAACATTTGTTGTTTGTTGCTCCCCAATGTTCATAGCATCACAATTTACAATAACCAAGTGCCAGAAGCAATCCAAGTGCCAAAAGCAACCCAGGCACCCATCAGTAAATTCATGAATCAAAAAACTATGGTACATTTACACAATGGAATTCTACGCAGCAGAAAGAAAGAAGGAGCTCCTACCCTTTGCGACAGTGTGGATGAAACTGAAGAGCATTATGCTAAGCCAAGTGATGAAAGACAAATACCATATCATCTCACCATTAACAGGAACCTAATCAACAAAACAAATAAGCAAGCAAAGTACAGCCAAAGACATTGAAAAGGCTGACAGTGATCAGAAGGGAGAGGAGAGGCAATAAAGGGGGGAAAGGGTGAAGGGTTTACAGCGTAATTATAAAGGACATAGAGACAATAACACGGTGGGGTGGAAATGGGGGAGGGATGCAGGGAGGGCTGGGGAGCTGGGGAGGGGTCGGGGGGAAAAGGCAGAAAACTGTACTTGAAAAGGAATTTAAAAAAGGAAGAAGATAGAATCCATCAATCCATACAATAAGGAGGGAAAGAGAGAGAGAGGGAGGGAGAGACAGGTAGCAGCAGCAGCAAGCTGCTATACATAGATTAATACAGAGGGAAAACTCTTCTTTATAAATAAAATACTCACTTTAAAATATAGAGGCAAAAAAATTAGAAAATCACCATTTTGCAACCATCATTGTGAAAAATTGATCAAGTCAAGAATTATCAATAGATGCTTAATTTTAGGAGCTGGAGAGTTTAATGAGGAAGAGGGTATTACATCTTGAAGTATCTTCCCAAAAGAAAATATAGTAACTATACAATCACAAAAAGTGATTACGTGTGCAACAGTGTCCTGAGCAATCTTCACAAAGAGATGGAAACATAAATGAGGCCATCAAGGAAGGACAGATTTATGGCAACCAGCAAAGGGAAGGAAAGGCTTCCATAAGTAGAGGAATCATTGATGTGAGCAAGGAGATAGAAGTAAACAGAGCTCACAGGGCAAATTGTGCGAAGACTTGGGTGGAAAGTCAGAGATGAGGAGTAACAGGAAAACGACTTGTAGGTGGAAAGCACCAAAAACTTCAAACAAAACATTCATGCACATCAATATAGAAGAAATTAGATCATGCAGCTATATGGGTTCTTAATTAATTAATGTTTTTAAAATTCAGGAAGCTTTAAATACTTTGCCATAAACTTTAAATACTTTAAATCTTATTCTCCTAAGAGTTAGTTCTTTCTTTTAGAAAAACATCTGTCCACTGCTGCCCAAAAGAACTTTCTGTGATGATAAAAATATTCTGTATCTGTGATGTCTGATACACTGGCCACACGGAGCTAGTGAAATATGGCTAGTACAACTGAGGAATTAAATATTTAATTACATTTAATTTTAACTTTTTAAATTTTTTTATTTAATTCTTATTCAAGTACAGTTTTCTATTTTATATTCCCTGCCCTGCCCCCCCAGTGCTCCCCACCTCCCTCCCATTTCCGCCCCCCACATTAATTATTGTCCATGTGTCCTTTATATTTATTCATGTCAGTCCCTCCCCTTTTCCCCTAAGATCCACTCCCATCTCCTCTCTGGAACCTGTCAGCCTGTTCCGTATTTGAGTTTCATTGGTCATATTTTGCTTGCTTGTTTGTTTTGTTGTTTAGATTCCTGTTAACGGTGAGATCATCAGGTACTTGTCTTTCACCGCCTGGCTTATTTCAAACTCAACATAATGCTCTCCAGTTCTATTCATGATGTTGCAAAAGGTAGGAGTTCCTTCTTCCTTTCTGCAGCATAGAATTCCATTGTGTAAATGTACCAAAGTTTTTTGATCCAGTCATTGACCGATGGGCATCTAGGTTGCTTCCAACTCTTGGCTATCATGAATTGTGCTGCTATGAACATCGGGGTACATAGGTTCTTTTGGATTGGTGTTTCGGGGTTCTTAGGATATAATCCTAATATTGGAATTACTGGGTCAAAAGGCACGTTCATTGTTAGTTTTCTTAGAAAGTTCCATACTGTTTTCCATAGTGGTTGTACCAGTCTGCAATTCCACCAACAGTGAAATAGGATCCCCTCTTCTCTACAACCTCTCCAGCACTTGTTGTTTGTTTCTTTGTTTATGATAGCCAATCTGACTGGTGTTAAGTGGTATCTCATTGTGGTTTTAATTTGCATCCCCCTGATAGCTAGCAATATTGAGCATCTTTTCATGTGTCTCTGGATCCTCTGTATGTTCTCCTTGAAGAAATATTTGTTCAAGCCCTTTGCCCATTTTTTAATTGGGTTGCTTGTCTTCTTTGAGTGGAGTCCAGTGAGTTCTTTGTATATTTTGGAGATTAAACCTTTGTCTGAGGTATCATTGGCAAATATGTTTTCCCAACTGTTGCTTCTCTTTTTATCTTGATACTGTTTTCTTTAGCCATGCAGAAGCTTTTAAGTTTGATGAGATCCCATTTGTTTATTCTTTTCTTTAGGTCCCTTGCTCTAGGGGACGTATCAGTAAAAATCTTGCTGCATGGAATATCTGAGATTTTCTTGCCAATGTTCTCCTCTAGGGCTTTAATGGATTCACAGCTTATATTTAAGTCTTTTATCCACCTTGAATTAATGTTGGTGTATGGTGTAAGTGGGTGCTCCAGTTTCATTTTTTTGTATGTAGCTGTCCAGTTCTCCCAACACCACTTGTTGAAGAGGCTATCTTTACTCCATTTTATGTTATTGCCCACTTTGTCGAATATTAATTGACTGTAGAGAGTTGGGTTTATTTCTGGGATCTCTGTTCTATTCCATTGGTCTATGTGCCTGTTTTTGTGCCAGTACCAGGCTGTTTTGATTACAGTGGCCTTGTAATACAGTTTGATATCAGGTATTGTGATCCCTCCTACTTTGTTCTTCTTTCTCAAAATTGCAGCAGCTATTCGGGGTCTTTTCTGGTTCCATATAAATTTTTGAAGTGTTTGTTCTATGTCTGTGAAATACGCCATTGGTACTTTAATAGGTATTGCATTGAATCTGTAAATTGCTTTGGGTAGTATGGACATTTTGATGATGTTAATTCTTCCAATCCATGAACACGGTATATGTTTCCATTTATTTGTGTCTTCCTTGATTTCTTTCTTCAGTGTTGTGTAGTTTTCTGCATACAGGTCTTTTACCTCCTTGGTTAGGTTTATTCCCAGATATTTTATTTTTCTTTTTGCTATATCGAATGGGATTTTTTTCCTGATTTCTGCTTCTGCTGCTTCATTGTTGGTATACAAAAATGCCTTTGATTTCTGGATATTAACTTTGTATCCCGCTGTTATGCCAAATTCATTTATTAGTTCCAGCAGTTTTTTGGTAGAGGCTATAGGGTTTTCCATGTACACTATCATGTCATCTGCAAACAATGCCAGTTTTGTTTCCTCCTTTCCGATTTGGATGCCTTTTATTTCCTTTTCTTGTCTGATCGCTGCAGCTAGAACTTCTAATACTATATTGAATAGAAGTGGTGAAAGTGGGCAACCTTGTCTTGTACCTGATCTTAGTGGAAAAGCTTTTAGTTTTTGCCCATTGAGTATGATGTTGGCTGTAGGTCTTTCATATATGGCCTTTATTATATTGAGGAATGTTCCCTCTATTCCCACCTTGCTGAGTACCTTTATCATAAATGGGTGTTGTACCTTATCAAAAGCTTTTTCCGCATCTATTGATATGACCATGTGGTTTTTGTCTTTGCTTTTGTTTATTTGGTGTATTACATTTATTGATTTGCGTATATTGAACCATCCTTGCATCCCTGGGATGAATCCCACTTGGTCGTGGTGTATGATCTTTTTGATGTATTGTTGGATGCGATTTGCCAATATTTTGTTGAGGATTTTAGCATCTATGTTCATCAGTGATATTGGTCTGTAATTTTCTTTCTTTGTTGTGTCTCTATCTGGCTTTGGGATTAGGGTGATGCTGGCTTCATAGAAAGAGTTGGGGAGTTTTCCCTCCTTTTGGATTTTTTGGAATAGTCTGTGAAGAATAGGGGTTAGCTCTTCCTTAAAAGCTTTGTAGAATTCTCCTGTGAAACCATCTGGCCCAGGGCTTTTGTGTGATGGGAGTTTTTTGATTACTTCTTCAATTTCATTTGCTGTTATTGGCCTGTTCAGGTTTTCTGCTTCTTTTTCATTGAGTTTTGGAAGATTATATTTTTCTAGAAATTTGTCCATTTCACCCAGGTTTTCAAATTTCTTGGCATACAGTTCCGCATAGTAATTTCTTACAATCCTTTCTATTTCTGTGGTATCAGTTGTAATCTCTCCTCTTTCATTTCTGATTGTGTTTATTTGGGTCCTCTCTCTTCTTTTCTTGATGAGCCTACTTAAAGGTTTGTCTATTTTGTTTATCTTTTCAAAAAACCAACTCCTGGATTCATTGATCCTTAGAATTGTGCTTTTAGTCTCTATGTCATTTAATTCTGCTCTGATCTTGGTTATTTCCTTCCTTCTACTTGCTCTGGGCTGTCTTTGTTGTTGTTCCTCGAGTTCTTGGAGGAATCGGGTTAGGTTGTTTGTTTGAAATGTTTCTATCTTCTTTAGGTAGGCCTGTATTGCTATGAACTTCCCTCTCAGGACTGCCTTCACTGTGTCCCATAGGTTTTGGGTTGTTGTGAGTTCATTTTCATGTTTCCAGAAGCTTTCTGATTTCTTCCCTAATTTCAATCTTGACCCATTCATTGTTTAATAGCATACCATTCAGTCTCCATGATTTTGGGTGTTTTGGGTTTTTTCCTGTGGGGTTGGTTTCCAATTTCAGTCCCTTGTGATCAGAGAAAATGCTTGGTATGATTTCTACTTTCCTGAAGTTGTTGAGACTGGTTTTGTGTCCTATCATGTGATCTATCTTTGAAAATGTTCCATGTGCATTTGAAAAGAAAGTGTATTTAGCTTCTTTGGGTTGGAGGGCTCTATATATGTCAATTAGGTCCATTTCATCTAGGGTGTCATTTAATGCTGCAATATCTTTGTTGATATTTTGTTTGGAAGATATGTCCACTTTTGACAGTGGGGTGTTAAAATCCCCTACTACAATTGTGTTGCTGTCAATATCTTTCTTGGGGTCCCCTAGATTTTCTTTATGTATTTGGGTGCTCCTGTGTTGGGTGCATATATATTTACAATGTTAATGTCTTCTTGGTGGATTCTCCCCTTGAGTATTATGAAGTGACCTTCTGGGTCTCTCTTTATGGCCCTTTTTTTCAAGTCTATGTTGTCTGATATGAGAATTGCTACCCCACCTTTTTTTTTTTCTTGTCCATTTGCTTGGAAAATTTCCAGCCTTTCACTTTTAGTCTGTGGTGGTCTTTGGACCTGAGGTGGGTCTCTTGTAGGCAGCATATGTGTGGGTCATGCTTTCTTATTCATTCAGCTATTCTATGTCTTCTAATTGGTGCATTTAATCCATTTACATTTAAGGTTATTATTGAAAGGTACTTATTCATTGCCATTTATGTACCTGTACCTGTGTTCCTCTCTGCCTCTCTCTCTTCCTTCCTTTCCTTAAAGCAGCCCTTTTAGTAATTCTTGTAGAGCTGGTTTGGTGGCGGCATATTCTTTGAGACTTCTTTTGTCTTGGAAGCTCTTTATTTGGCCTTCTATCTTGATTGAGAGCCTTGCTGGGTAAAGTGGCCTTGGTTGTAGGCCTCTGGTTCTCATTACTTGGAATATTTCTTGCCATTCTCTTCTTGCTTGCAATGTTTCCATTGAGAAGTCAATAGCCAACCTTATTGGGACCCCCTTGTATGTTACTTCCTTTTTCTCCCTTGCTGCTTTTTGGATTCTCTCTTTGTTTTGGAGTTTTGCCATTTTAATGATGATGTGTCTTGCAGTAGACCTCTTTGGGTTCCACCTGCCTGGGACTCTCTGTGATTTCTGGATTTGTGTGACTTTATCTCTCCACAACTTAGGAAAATTTTCTGTTATTACTCTTTCAAGTAGGTTTTCTATCCCTTGTTCTTCTTCTCTCTTTCTGGTATTCCTATTATTCGGATATTATTATGTTTCATATTATCTTGCATGTCTCTTAAACTCTCCTAATTTTTTCTGATTCTCTTTTTTTAAATTTTTTTTAATTCTTGTTCAAGTACAGTTTTCTCTCTTGTATTCCCAGCCTTGTCCCCGCCCAGTGCTCCCCACCTCCCTCCCATTTCCTTCCCCCACCTCAGTTATTGTCCATGTGTCCTTTACACTTGTTCATGTGAGTCCTTCCCCTTTTCTCCTGTGATTCTCTCCCCTCTCCTCTCTGGACCCTGTCAGCACGTTCTGTATTTCAGTGTCTTTGGTTACATTTGGCTTGCTTGTTTGTTTTGTTGTTTAGATTCCTGTTAACGGTGATATCATATGGTATTTATCTTTCACTGCCTGGCTTATTTCACTTAGCATAATGCTTTCCAGTTCCATCCATGATGTTGCAAAGGGTAGGATCTCCTTCTTCCTTTCTGCAGCATAGAATTCCATTGTATAAATGTACCACAGTTTTTTTGATCCAGTCATTGACCGATGGGCATCTAGGTTGCTTCCAACTCTTGGCTATCGTAAATTGTGCTGGTATGAACATCGGGGTACATAGGTTCTTTTTGATTGGTGTTTCAGGGTTCTGAGGATATACTCCTAACAGTGGAATTGCTGGGTCAAAAGGTGCGTTCATTTTTAGTTTTCTTAGAAAGTTCCATACTGTTTTCCATAGTGGTTGTACCAGTCTGCAATCCCACCAACAGTGAAATAGGGTCCCTTCTTCTCTACAACCTCTCCAGCACTTGTTGTTTGTTTCTTTGTTTATGATAGCCAATCTGACTGGTGTTAAGTGGTATCTCATTGTGGTTTTAATTTGCATCTCTCTGATTGCTAGTGATATTGAGCATCTTTTCATGTGTCTCTGGATCCTCTGTATGTCCTCCTTGGTGAAGTGTCTGTTCAAGTCCTTTGCCCATTTTTTAATTGGGTTGCTTGTCTTCTTTGAGTGGAGTCCAGTGAGTTCTTTGTATATTTTGGAGATTAAACCTTTTTCTGAGGTATCATTGGATTCTCTTTTCCATTACTTGGTCCATCTCGGAGATTCTTTCTGCTCTGTCTTCGAGCTCGCTTATGCAGTCTTCCACCTCATCAATCCTACTCTTCATACCTTCTACTGTGTACTTCAGTTCAGAAATTGTATTCTTCATTTCTTCTTGGCCTTCGCTGATGGTTTCTATTTCCTTTTTCATGTTGGTATAGTTTGCAGAGAGTTCATTGTAGCTCACCTGTAGTTTCTGGTAGCTTGTTGTAAGCTCGTTGAATTTCCTAATAACCAGTGCTTTGAATTCAATATCTGATAGTTGATTTGCCTCTATTTCATCTAACATTCTTTCTGAAACTTCCTCCTTTTCTTTCATTTGGGGATTGTTTCTTTGTCTTCCCATTGTTTGTGATGCTCTTCTTGTTGGCCTCAGTTTCTTAAATTGATCAGTTTTGGTTCCGTGGGTTTATGGTGTGAACTTCTGTGGTAGGATACCTGTGAAATTCAGTGGTGAGTTCTCCTGTAGGTATCTTGGTGTTCTCTGCTTCCATCTACTCCTCTGGTTGGTTTCCAGCTGGTCAAACCTTTTCTTCTGGTCTCACTAGCTGCAGCAGCCTGAGGGACTGTTAGTGTGGCCTTTCTTGGGCCTCGGTAAGCTCAACTGGTCTCACCAGTGCCCTCCCAAGATCCAGACTGGTGCCGCTCTCCCATGTCCCACTGAGAGCAGATTTTTCCCCAGGCTTTCCAGCCCTGGTCTGGCGTGAGGGCGTGCACTCCAGGCTTTCCTGGTCTCGCAGGCTTGGGTGCGAACCTTTCCCTGTGCTGTGGCTGAACACACGGCAACTCACAATTCTCCCAAGCCAACAGCCACAGCCTGACTCCCGGTGCTTCCCAGTCTGTCCCGGCTAAGTAGGGATGGATCTGGAGACTGGCTCTCTTCCAGGGGCCCTGCCAGCAGCCCAAGACTCCCCGAGACTGTTCGAGAGCCGCGCAGATCCTGCGCTACAGGGAACACATGGGTGACTCTCAGTTCTTCCAGTCAAGAGCCAGCTCAGGCCCCACACCACTGGGAAGGCTCGGGCAACTCACAGTTCCCCAGGACGAGAGCTGGCGCAGGCCCCAAGCCACCGGGAAAGCACAGGCCAACTAACTTAAATTTAAATATTCACATGTGGCCATAGGACCTCACTAGACATCACAGGTATGTATCAACCTCTCTCACAGCTGGCATAAATGATATAGACACATGGTCTCATTCTCTTTTTTACCTCTCACATGTAGATGCAGCTTCAGCACTCTCTGCTAACCCTTATTTTTGTTAAGGCAGTAGAGTATTTGGTATGTAAGATATGACAGTTCCAGTGAGCTTAGAAGGTAATTAGGTCAGGGTTTCTCATTTCTGGAATGTAAAAGTCACCCTGAAGGATCATGAGGATTGAAGCTCCCTTGAAAACTAAACAAATATTTGGAATTCAGTCTCTTTCCTTCTTTATTTAAGCTGGTTCTTCCGCTGGCAGTAATGAAGTCTGAAGCTCAAGTGATCAAAAGCTTGAAGCAGCCTTCACAATGGCCTCCCACTAAGGCTCCTGCAGGTGGGGCACGGAAGGGCAGTGACGCCAGGAGCTCTTTCACTGTGATCTCAGCATCTTAAACGCAAAGGAAGAGCAGCAAATTCAGCTGCCCTTCTAAAAATTCAGTTCCCAAAATCTTGGCACATTTAGGCTTTCCTTGAGTATAAAAATCCTTCAGGCCCTTATGCTCAAGAATGTACATCTTCTCTCCTAAAAATAAGTGAGCAGCAGGTGCCATACCAAACAAGTCTTAAATGATTTAAGCTGCAGTTGGGAAGATTTCATAATGTAATTCATTCCAGTTACTGCTCATTTGGAACTGGGGAGTCTTTTGATATAGCTGCGTGAATTTCAGATCATTCCTAATGGACAGTCATAATTTTGTTATCAGTCTTTGCAAGTTGAACATATAATCCATTTGGTGTAATGAATGCGCACAACTATATACACACACATACCCCTGTCAAAGGTCAGCATCACTCAGTTCTGCTAAGAATACGTAACATGAGAGAGTGAAGGGTTACTTTTAATTTCTTTCCAGCACTCCTTATGACATTTTATGTCCTGGCTCTATTTTATCACTGCTAGAAAAATGCCATAAGTAATTGGCTTGAGATGAGCAAGAGGATGTACACAGCCTCTCCTCTGACTATAAAATGATACCAAGCATTTTGTACAAGAGGCATAGCAAACGTCCTCCCAAGTTTTTAGACAAAGTCAAAATTCCAAATATTTTGGCCAACTATTCCCATCAAAGCATGCCAGAAATTCTCGTGTTACTTTGCAAATAAGCATTGCTATACCTGAAATAGGGTTAAGTCCTCAAAAAGGAGTGTGGGGGCAAATAGAGCAAAAAAATCACAGGTCAAACAAAATTTGTTGTTACTCCTGAAAACCTGTTTATATTAGTTCAGATTATATATGTATATTACTATGTATACAACAGTAATGAGCAAACAATACACAAAGGAGCATGAAAACAACAGACTTCTGGCGAAAAAGATATTAAATAGTGAGAAAGGTCAGTTGCTGCAGCCTATGGCACCTATAATTCTTATGGACAGAGAGCGAGGTACACTGGGAGAAGATACCCCATGGGTATTTATGAGCACAGGCTCCCATGTGGACTTGCAATGAGTGGGAAAGGCAGGCGACGGAGACCAGTGGAACTCCATGAAGGTAAAGCAGCGCGGAATGCTTTTGTTTCTTTGTACCACAAATCCAATGGAGTTGATATTAAATCAGTTTATTTCCAGTTTCAAGTTTATTCACCTATGGTTTCCTCTTCCAATACCTTTTTCTGTGCCCCACATCTGAAGTAACTAGCTCTCTGAAGAGATGGGGTAAACAATTCAAGTCGAAAAATGGTTGAAAATAATTACATGGTATTGATTTTGCTAATTTGCATAGTGGTGGTCATGTGAAGGTTGGTAGTGGTCTGGCAGTGTTGGCCCAGAGACTTATCTTTCAGCATGCCACTTCCCAACTGCACAGTCGGTCACACACACCCTCCCTTTTGCTCTCAATGCCATGGGAAACTAATGCCACAGAAAACTGGACAAAGGACATACAAGCAAACCAAAATATCATCAACATCATTTGAAATAGGGGAACTCAAAATCACTGTTAAGCTGTGATGCATTATTTCCCCAAATGCTTCACTCTTCCCAGGATCCACATTCTTTACAACTTGACTTCTCAGTTTCTACCACTGAAAGGGCAGAATGTATTTCCCCATCTCCAGACTTTACATTGGAACATGAGTTGCTTTGGCCAATAGAATAAAGGGGAAATGACAATGTGTGAAGAGTTCCAAGCCTATACCTTAAGAAGCTTGTATGTTTCCACATGTCCCCTTTTGCCTTTGATATTGCCATGAGAACATTCCGCAGCTTGTACATACGTCCTAACCGTATGTTGAGCCATGTGGGGGAGAGCTGCATCATTAACTACAGATGGAAGCAGAGCCTCCCCAGACAACCCAGACACCTACAGTTAGTAGAGCCACCTAGCTGAGCACAGACCAAGTCTGTCAAAACCTGGAAGAATGGCTGGTATGTGATCAACTCTAAGTGATTGTTATTATTTAAAGATTTTATTTATTTTTAGAGAGAGGGGAAGGAAGGGAGAAAGAAAGGGATTGAAACATCAATTTATGGTTGCCTCTCACATGCCTCCAACTGGGGACTTGGCCCGAAATCCAGGCATGTGCCCTGACTGGGAGTCAAACCAGCGACCCTTTGGTTCTCAGGCCAGTACTCAATCCACTCTGCCACACCAGCCAGAGATAAGTGATTGTTGTAAGCAACTGTGTTTGTTTTACCATTTGCATGTATGTATGATTAAATCTACTCTATTAGCAAATTTCAAATACACAATACATTATTATCAAACTGTAACAGGGGGTGAGGGAGACAGGGAGATGTTTGTCAAAGACTATAGAGTTTCTGTTACGCCATAGTGTTGTGCAGAGATCTGTCATAGAGGATTAGTGCTGCGATGGAAACCAGTTTATCAGCCTCCACAGGATTCTCACAGCAAGCACTACTTCAGGCACTGCATGCAAGTGGGAAAAAGGTCTCCACCACTCAGAAATCCCTACCCTTTTCCTTTACTTTCCACCATCTCCCAACCCAGATGAAGCCATTCCCTTTCCTCTTGACCAAGTGTTGGAATCTTGCCTTTCGTACCCACACTGCAACTTAAGCTTAATTGTTTCATGAATTAGACCTTCCTCTACATGCATTTGATGCCATAACTACTTCCTCTAAGCTTTTGTTCTTGTTTTGTAACTGGGGCTAATTATAATAAGCTTTCACTATTATTAAATTAAGTGCATGTAAAGACCTAGAAAGTAATAGAAACCTGCTAGGAACTCAAAAGTAACCAGTACTATCCCAACTCCTGAAAATCCCTTTTGTTATAATGATCTACCTTAAGACCCAGGAATATAAAAATCCCTTTTGATAACATCATGTAAGATAAAGATAATTGTTCCAACTTTTTTTAACTCATTCCAAGTTTTTAAATATGCAGTATTTGACTTGACTTGAAAAAATATTTTTAACGTATGTATTCTTGCTGTAAATAATTTTGAAGTTTGGAGAATTTTTTCAAATACTTTATTTATTTACTCTTAAACAGAGGAGAAGAGAAGGAGAAAGAGAGAGGGAGAAACATCAATGTGTGGTTGTCTCTCACACGCCCCCTCCTGGGGACCTGGCCTGCAACCCAGGCATGTGCTGTGACTGGGAATTGAACCAGCAACCCTTTGATTTGCAGGCCTGTGCTCAGTCCACTGAGCTATACCAGCCAGGGCATGAAATTTGGAGAATTTTTAAGTTGCCCCAAAAGTATTCTAATCTCTTTAGAGGTGTTCCATTCTTGATTGGCCTTAGAATTTAAGATTCAAAATGGTGAGTTATCATTTTTGTCTATCATTGCACCAACATTTAGTGAGCACCTACATGCACCAGGCTCCATGCTAGTTGCTGTGTGAGATTAAAGGGGCATAAAATAATTTCTTCTTCCTGGAAAATTATCAAATGTTGGGAAGGTGGAGCATTAACAGAGTACCAACTGCTTGAGGTGGCATGTGCTGAGTCAATTGTGAAAGAAACAAACATTAACTTGAGTAGCAGCTAAGGTAGAAAATAGATGGAATACTTGAATTGGCATAATTTGAGAAGAAATTAACAAAAGGACTATTGGTAAAGAGAAAGCAGGGTACATGGAAACCAGGAGGAGAGCATAGCACAGCAGAAGTAGTACCAGTGGGGAACCATGACTACCGCCAGCCTCACGAGCTGAGAGAAGAAAGTACTTACCTGGAACAGGTAAAAGAGAGCCTCACAGAGGTGGCTGCCTGACAGGGGCTGTGATCTGATAGAGGGATCAATCAGACACAGGACAAGAGAGCCTGCTGATATTCATCCATGCTCATCAGCCTCCCAGGGCAGACAGCAAGGTAGAGAGAGGACCTGAAAGAGCAAACGCAGCCTATCTAGCACACAAGGTCATGGGAACCAACACCCAAAAAGATATTCTCTTAACCTGCTGATTGAGACATGCTTGTGAGTGTAATGATAGCCCTCATCAGTGACAATTTACTCCCCCTGGACTCTTTTGGGTACTTGGAATTTGAATCATGTCAGAACCACCCCTGGCAGCCTCCCCTACAAATCCAGAGGGCATTGGAAAGATGAGCCTTGGATGGGATTGTTACACACTGGAAAGTGAACTATGAATGAGGAATGCTGGACTCTTTCCATACTTTTCCTCAAGAGAAAGAACACAGGTAATGGCTCTAAAATTATCTCCCTTTAGCCCTGCTTGTTTATGGTCAGACGAGGTTCTGCCAAAACACCCCATAAAACAAAGAAAATGGACATGATGAGAGATTATTTCTTAGCTAAACTCCTACGTAAAGTTTTAAACATCTTCAAATTGAACTATTTTCATGCTAGTTAAAATAGTTGGCACAGGATATTTTGTATGACCCTATTGTACTAAACCTTTACCTCCAGACTTTCCTGGTGGGAGGTGAAGTTCACTGCTTCCAGTGGGACATTATACCTCCTTCCAGCAAAATTCTGGGCAGTGGTGCCATTTGGAAATAATCATCTTCTTTGGGTTCAACATAGCTCTGAAGAGATAGCCATATTTTGACATTTTCAGTTTCTTGATTCCAAAATGTATTAGTTTGTATACATACATAGCAGCTTTCCAATTCAAAATGATGCTTTGGTTTTCAATCCAAATAAGTCTTCCATCATTGCCTGTGACCTCCAAATGAGTTCATCACCATTATTTTCTTAGCGTCATCTGTGGATGAGAATGCAACCAAATTTCAAGTCCTCCCTGGCATTTCTGATACTCTGAAGGTTTTATTTATATGTGTAAAATAAGGATTAATTTTGCTATAGGAGAGCAATATTCAATACAGGATAAACAATATTCAACTTATATAGAAATATTTTCAACATTCCATTTTCCCATTCACACATGTTCTCAATAAGTAACTCATCAATGAACTCTTATTTTCAGTGCTCTTCAATGCTTGCTTAGGGCCTGTTCTTTTTCCTGATATTGTAAGGTAGTAGCAAATAATGTCATAGTTAAGAATTCAAAGGCACATCATAAACTTCTCATCTCTATTGCCCATAATGAAAATGTATATTGCAGCCATAGTTTTCTAAGTTACTGTCTCATAATCAAATAATATGCTTTTGGGAATTTCATCTTCTGCTTTTTTTCTGTTTATATTTGAATCCTCTAGCTAGTATGCTGCTTAGACATTTCACAATTTTTTTGTGTTTATGGTGTTTAATATTTATTAAACACCATTTCTGGTGTTTAATGGTGTTTATTGTGTTTATGGTGTTTAATATTTATTAAACACCATTTCTGTAACAGGTACTGTTATACATACCGAAGATATTTACTGTCTATACTCAGCTGCTTGCCTTTCTCCAGCATTTAGCTTTTTTCAATCCCTTGACTTTATCTGTGTTGCATGTGGAAGCAGCACACTTTCAAACATTTTGTCCCCAGTTTCCTGCAAAGTCCTACTCCTTTTTCAGTGCTCTCCGAGCATCACCGTCTTTAAGGTCCTACCAACTCGCTCTAGCTGAGTGCATCATTCATTCCTTTCTTTCATCCCAAAGAGCAAAATTCTTCCTCCTTTATCATGGCCTTTGTCACATCTGCTGAGATTGTGGGCATGTTTGTTTCTCTCCCAGAAACATGTCTGAATCTGTGACTCCAGTCAGTAAAAGTTGGAATTTTGTTCATCTGAGGCACACAGTACAGTGTGTATGCTCAAAGATTTGCTGAATGAATGAATAAATAAATAAACCTAGTGAGTAGAAAATAAACAAGTAGGGGAATCCCTAAGAAGAAATTCTCTCACTCACAAATGGAAATTATGCAGCTGGGATCTAATGTATAGCATGGTGACAATAGATGATAACAATGTATTGTACAATTAAAATCTGAGAAAAGAGTAGAACTTAAACGTTCACACAAAAAAGGCAGATATGTGAGGTGATAGATGTACCCATTAATTTTATGAGGGGAAAGCTTTTTACAATGAATTTATAACAAATCATCACATTGTACACTTTAAATATCTTGCCATTTGATTTGTCAATTATTCTCAATAAAGCTGGAAAAAACAATCATCCATTAAAAAAATTATTATTCAGCTGAAACTAAAAGCCATCTCTGAGGCCACTTGTTATTTGGAGACTTTTCAACACCAGGTTGAAGGCTGATAGGCCAGGTCTGGAATTACAAACCCTAGCGTGTACACCATTTGTTCCCCATCTGTCCTGTCTCAAGCACAGCCAATCAGGGTGCTCATGTCTCCTACGAGACTGCTGTGCAGAACAGAACAACCTCAAAGACAGGGGGAGAAGTTGCAGGAACTCAGAGAGTCCTAACCTCTATGTATATGTGCCCTGGGTCATTGTCTCTTCAACCAAACTATAAGCTTCAATTTTAAAAAAAAGATTATGTCTTGAACCTCAGTACTTCTTTTTCCCAAACCCCTTGTCTCTCACAGAACTGAATACTCAACTTATGCTTAATAGGACTCCTGGAAGGAAGAAAGTATTTCTGAAAAAAAAAAAAAAGAAAGGAGGGTGAGATTGTATTAGTTAAGAATTACCAGCTGCTGGAACAAATATACCCCCAAGCATCAGTGTCTTATAATACAGTAAAGATATGTTTCTCATTGGGCAATAGTCCAATGCAAGTTTACTACTCAGTGCCCAGAGACCCTGGTTTCCCTTCTGTGGTACTACACAGGGGGCACAGCATCTTCATCCACACAGTAGAAAGGAATGAAAACCCAGGGGAGGCACACCCACTACTCAAAAGTCTTGGCCCAGACTGGCATACATCATTTCTGTTTCTGTTCCATTGAACTAGTCATATGGCCACTCCCACAGGCAAGCCTATTCCATGTAATGACTTTGGACACTGGCCCCAGTTTTGCTGTTAAAGTAAGCTTTCCCAATACAGGATTCTTTCTTGAGGTAGTGATAATAAAGATACACTTCTGTAAAATTAATCCCATTTTGCCAAAAATGAAGCTTACGGCCATCATAAAATACAACCTCCTGGCTCACCTATTAGTTGTGTATAACCCATTTCTACTATGATTCCTGCTTAACTTCTGAGAATCTCCGTAAAGAGCCAGAACTTTGGATGTGACAGTTCAGAGATCATCTTCTCTCCTTAAAGATTATTCTGGATTATTCTAGATATACAGTATTTCCCAAAATGTGTTCTAAAAATTACTAGTATATTTATATGTAAATCTTTCCTACCAACTGAGTTGTGAAGTCCAGCATGCTGTGCTCCTTTCTCCCTCGAAAGTTCATAATGTGTATTAGCACAAAGATTCTGGGAAATGCTGTAGTTAAGAAAACTGTCATTCAAAAAAACATTCCTCAAGCTTGTTTAGCCATTAAGTGTGTATTTTATCTATTTAGATATTACCTATTAACCTCAAAATGTTGTATAAGAGGGTAAAAATAAGAATTAGCATTTATCGGAACCCCTCTTGTGTTAGATGCCCTGCTATCTGGTTAAATGATAGCAACACCCAGTAAAGTAAGAACCATTTCTCCACTTAAAGATGAAAAAAATTAGGCTCATACAGATTAAATATCAAAATTGCACCATTAAAATGTAACCCATTTTGGTCACTGAGAAAAAGTACCAACAGATTATGTATATATTTCTGTCCTTTTAGAGATGCCATCTATCAAAATAATAAAAATGTTATACATGCCCCCAGCTTCACTTCAAATGCATGGAACATATTCATCCAAAATTTGGAAGCCCAGTCCAGCAAAATGCTCCAAGAAATTAGCTTGTAACTGTCTAACCAGGCTTTACTGAACATGTGAGTCAGTAGTAAGAATGAAAAAAAGAAAAGAAAAAAAAGCGGAAGTCCATGGCCCCAAGTTTAAATTTTCCCACAGAAGATGTTTTTCCCTTTGGGATCAATAAGTTCCAATTCCCAAGAAGTTCTGGAACTATAAGGGAACAAAATTTTCACCAACAGTCTTGCTAGGTAATGATAACACCTCATTAAGTTGTATAGGCCCACTCTTAAAATGCTTAACTATTCCCTTGGGGAGCCCAAAGAGGAGAGAGTTTGTTCCCATTTAGTACCCCTATCTCCTAGAAATGCCTGGATTTCCTGAAATTATGACTGTGTCATTTCCATCATTGCATTCATCTTGAGAAAGAAACAGTTTAGAGGATTGGAAATGTCATTTGATAAGAAATCAAGAGATCTTGACTCCAGCCCCAATTCCACCCAAAACATCTGGTGGCTTTGAAATTGTATGTTAACTGCAACAACTATTATTAACTTCTAGTTCTGCTCCTATTTTCATTTGCTAGATGCTATGGTAAGAATTCTTCAGTTATTGCCTCATGTAATCCCGACGTCCTTTAAAATGAGCATTTATCATCAACATTTTATGGATAAGAAAACTGAGGTCTGGAGAGGCAAATAACTTGCACAAAGTCATACAGAATGGGAGACCTTTGGCTCTGCTATTCCATGGTCCAGGCTGATGGATTTGAGACCCATGTTCTTCAGTAGTTTCCNAAAAAAAAAAAAAAAAAGAAAACTGAGGTCTGGAGAGGCAAATAACTTGCACAAAGTCATGCAGAATGGAGTCCTTTAAAGTGAGCATTTATCATCAACATTTTATGGATAAGAAAACTGAGGTCTGGAGAGGCAAATAACTTGCACAAAGTCATGCAGAATGGGAGACCTTTGGCTCTGCTATTCCATGGTCCAGGCTGATGGATTTGAGACCCATGTTCTTCAGTAGTTTCCCATACTACCTGCTCTTTAAGTTTCTCTCTTTCATCTCAGAGATGAGGTATCTTCCCTAGCCATTCTCTATGGTTTCTTTCTTAAATCTTCCATGACTAAAGAAAAAAAACACCATTTCAAAAGTTTTTATTTCCTTCTAGGACCAAACTGTAATTTCTAGTACCCACTACTAACTGTATATTAGTAGCTTTCTGAATTGTGACATGAAACCTCAGATAGCAACTGTCATTACATGGCATCTTCAACTTATTAACTCTCCACAAGGGAAAAGGTTTGTGGATCAGTAAGGAAAACTATATCGATATTGCTATTTCTCCAAAAAATTAACTCAGTCAAAATGGTATACACAGTAGAGGCAAGGGGGACTGTGAATTTAATGAAACTTAAGTTTCCAAAGCCCTGGGAGGGGCACTAGCAATTATGTATCAATAATTTGCATATTATTTTTCTCAAAGAGGATTCTACCCTTGTATAAGCTTCAGGACTCACAAAATCCAGATCTTTCATTGTTTAGTGACTTTACAGTTGGTCCTCCTGGGATGTAAGTCCTGAATCTACCACTTAATAGCTGTGTGACCTTGACCGTGTTACTTAATTTCTCTGTGCCTCCATTTTCTCTTTTGAAACACAGGGGTGAAAATGGAAGAAGGATCATAGGGTTATTGTAGGAATTAAATAATTTATTGGAGCAGAGCACCTAGTACAGAGCATATGAAATGATTGATAAACATAAGCTATTATATACTTATTACTTTAATAGCAAATGTAGATACTAATAACATATACAGTATTTGAGCAAAACTTGCTAAGCTGTAAAATGTAGAGACAGATAATTGCTACTTTGCCTAGAGTGCAACTATTAGAAACCCCATTTCTACAACTGAGTGAAAACTGTTTCCACTCTCCTCAATGCTGAGTTCTTAATTGTTTAAGTTAAACTTACATCAACTTTATTGTCCAAAAGTACATACTAGACATGTTTTACTTTGATTTCTTTTTCATTAAACACCAGCAGCAATAATAAGTTACTCACTTGCTTAAAACTTCCTAAGTGGAAATAACAGGCATCTTATTGGCCTATCATTTTACAGTGATTTCATCTAATTTTCACAATGTTGTGATGAAATTCAAACAAGCATCACTCTTCCATTTTACACACAAAGAACTGAATTTAGGGTAACAGAATGGCTTGTCCAAGGTAACACAGTAAGTAACTAGGGGTCAGGAAGGAAACCAGGACTTCTAATTCCAATTCCAAGACTCAAAGTTTACACTGAGTAAAATTTTCAAAGCTCTTTCAAAAATAATGCTTTTTATCTTTTTTTTAACCTAGTTCTCACCAGAGATGTATACATTAAAGGGGATAAGACTTTTTTCTACAAAATACATCAAACACGAGAGTAGAGCAGAAGGGGTCAATAAATGTATGTACCATTGTCCCAATGGTTGTTATGAAAAATTTCATCAATGCACTGTAGCCTCTGAGAAAGCTCTCATTGAACAGGCATACTGCTGAGACAGGCCTTATGCATGTGTAGGTATAATGGAAATTGTCTTATGAACATTATTTGTGGAACCAGAGAGATTCTCCTGCCAAAAAGAACACCTTTCTACTCCCACTGCTATACTACAGCATCTGTCATTATTTCTTTTAGAAACTTAGTTTTCAAACACAAAACAATCCCTGAATAGTCTACTTTTTAAAAGCTACCAAAGGCAAGGACAGATCAATGCCCCAGAAGTAGGCAAATTGGAACTGTGATTAAGGAGAGAGGGCACCAGAGAAAGGCTATGGGATTTGGAGTTAGAAGATCTGAGTTTTACTACTACTTGTTGACTTTTGCACTCCAGTATGCTGTTTCTCTGCTTAATGCACTGATCTTTTAAAAGGTACTACTTGAAACTCTCATTCGGACTCGTATTCCTGGATATTTCAAACTTCAGAGTTCTTATTTTTCCCTAACCTTTTAATCAATTTCATTAGTGATCTTAAAAAAGGAGTAAATAGCACATTGATGAAAATTTCAGCTGCTTTTTTTTTGTGAGGGGTGGTAGAAATACCATTGAGAACAAGTAAATAATATGGATTATCTGCCAAAAATATATTGAGGTCTAATTTAGAAGAGAAATGCAAGACATTTCCTTAGGAATCAATAATCTAAAATAACTAATCAGATGAAGCAAAATAAATTTGATTGTAAAGTAAAGATATACAGGCTAGGGAAATGAGCATATTTACCACCACCAAAAATGAAAGAAGCCACAAAATTATCTATGCCTGGAAGAGTTGAATAACATTAAATGTTACTCATGAAATCAGGGACCTCAGCAAAGCCACTAGTAACATGAAGACTGACTTTCAGCCTAAGGCAACAGAACAGGTTGTCACAGGTTGCCACAAAGTGACAACCTGTAATCGTCATACTGATAATAATAATAAAAAGAAGAAAAAGAGGAAGAAAGTTTTCTCTTTGATTAGCACTTCACAACTTTAAAAGCATTTTCATATATATGGTTCCAGTTGTAATTCAAAACAACTGAGGTAAATAACAGGAAAATTGTAATTTTTATTTTAGGAGAGAAACTTAGAAGTTAAGGTGGCAGAGTAATTTCAACAAGGTTATTTAATTCATGAATCAAGATTATCATAGAATTTCAGAACTCAAAAACATGTAATTCAATCCTCTTTTTGAATAACAGGACACTGAGGCTTGGAAAGGAAAAGTGACTTTCTCCAGAAGAATACAGTTAATTAGTTGCAAAGCCAGCACTTGAACCCAAATTTTTATACATTGGTCTTTTCACCTAACTCTGTGGCTTTCCAGATGGTCTTGAAAGGAAAAGATGATTAAATAGGTCCAGGATGGTTATGAAACTTTGCAGGAAGAGTCCAAGGGTGCCTTTAACGTTACATGTGAAAGAAGATTTTCACTGAGCTATGTGCAAAAATAGTGACATTTGCAATGGAATAAATGAATGCAGTTTTGATCACCTCTCAATCTGAAAAATAGATCAAATAAGCAGAAGAGCAAAAATGATGCCAACAATGTGGGCATTGATTTATTGAGAGTCCAGAAGATTAAAAATCCTAAAATGTGCATGACTTGCCTAATGACTAAGAAAAGACAAGGAAGTCTACAAGTATTTGAAAGGTACAAATGTTATAGAGGAAGTAATAATATTTTAAAATCAAGGAGGGAAAAGCCTACACCATTAGGGTTAATAGAACCCAATTTTTTTAAAAGGGAAAATCAAAGTTGAACATAATACTTAAAAATGAGATTGATCATTTTCTAGATTTGTCTTCAAGATGAGAGGTGGAGTTGTCATTTGGGACATTTAAAATCTAATTGGACAAAAATATCTAAGTCAATGACACAGGAGGTCGGTCATGTTATACAAACACACAGAAGCCAGAGCACAAGGCCCTACAGGTCTTTTCATCTCTCATGTTTGTAATCCTGGAACACCATTTATTTTAAAGTTCTCACTTTCTATTTTATTTTATTTTATTAATGTATTTATTTTAATTGTTGTTCAAGCATAGTTTTCTGTCTTTTACTCCCATCCCAGCGCCCCCCCCCAGTGCTCCCCACCTCCCTCCCATTTCCACCCCCCTTAGTTTTTGTCCATGTGTCCTTTATACTTGTGGAACACCATTTTTAATTCCATTCACTTTGAAGGCTGAGGCTGTGGAGCTGTGTGCAGTGAGTCACCAACTCTGGGGGTTCGTGACTCCTATGTCTAGTGCAGTGCCCTGTATATGAGTTTGGTAGCTCAGCGAAATAGGGGGAGATAATTGTTGACTTTATAAAACTGCTTCCCAAACAAATGAGAAAATTAAATGTAGCAGCTTCATGAGAGAATAGGTGGGTTCAGCCAATTTTGCCTCAAATCTACCCACCTGTCTGTTCCCACATGAAAAATTGAGTAGGACCTACTATTATACCAGAACAGCGCATATAAGAAGCACCGTAGATGGGGCAAAGGATGTATCACTATCACTGTCTACTTATTGTTGGTATTTTACATATGGTGCCTAGATTATTAGCCTGAGGACCAAGTTCATAGCTTTGCCATACCCTCACCTGAGATGCCTGCCTGGAGTGGGCTTATCTTATCTTGTCCTCAATATCTTGCCCTCTTGGATTCCGATTGTGTGGTCAGCTGCACTGCCCACTAGTACCCATGTGGTTTGGCATAAAATGAGGCAGATGTAATTATAATGGTAATATGGAATAATAGAACTAGGAATTGGTAATATGCCTGCTAACCGAAGTGGAAAATAGTTAAGTGTACTGAAATGCCAGTATATATTACACTTCCAAGGCTGCCATGTGCCTTGCCCAGAGCTCCAACTCTAGCTACCTGCTTATCCCTCCTTTCCTTACAGGACAGTGTCTGTATGTCTCCATCTGAATCTTTCAAGCACCATATCTGGCATGAGTGAGTGTTGAATAAATATTTAAGTGAACAAGTGAATGACTGAACCCCAGACTGCTTGGTTAGATCCTCAGCCAAGATCCGCGGCCTTTTCATCCTTAGATCCTTAGATCTTGGGGATCTATTTCCTGGTCTTATTTCCCCACCCACTGGAGGTATCCTAACTGACCACCTGGGGTAATGACACACAACTGTATTTAAATAAACTACTTCCCAGACATCGTAGGAGTTAGGCCCTACTTATCACGTTGAACTTACATAGACTCCGACAAGCCTTCATGCAACCCTGGCTTATCCCATTACTTCAGACAATGTGATTTGAGTATGTGGTCATTTCCACCGTTCCCTCTGGGTTAATGCTCCAAATCTGGTCACTTCAACTTCTTTTTCCTGTTCAAATACAGCTGGGATATTGCCCTGCTCCACAAAAAGCTACATCACGTATAAAAATAAAATACTTTTCCCTTTTAATTTTTTTCTCCTTTTCTTTTTCTGGAGATTCACTTGTTCTTCCCAAAAGGATTCCTGAGATTGTCAGTTAGAATTCTGGTTGCCTTCATGTCTTAGACCATCATTAACAGCGTGCTCTACGCAAAACCACTGAAGATCATTACAGCTGTAGTCGGAAGCCAATGTGCCAAGATAATGAAAAACAATTCTGCAGTTCCTCATGCTCTGTTAGTTGTGTTTGTCATAAATGAGTTGTGGAGATTTGGAGTGAATGGTCCATATCATATTGAACTGTCCTTTTTTATTGCTGACAATTGAAGGTGACTGAGAAGCAGGGCCAGTGTCAGATTGTATCTAATTGGAAACCTTCTCTCATTAATGTTCGATGTTGACTTGTATTACTTGATGAAATTAGGACCTCAGTGGAATGGAGTTTATTATACAGAATGAGCTGGTTGAGCTCTCTTCCATTTTTGTGTTGTTTTAACCTCATCCCACCCCTAATTCTGTGGCAGAAGGGGCTCAGCAGAGCAGGAATTCTGAGTAAGGCAGGTCTGTGCAAAAAAACAAAGCAAAAGCTGTAATGTAGTAAACGTAATTGAAACCATATGGACTTTTATGCTACATATGTTTGAACAGTTCTTGGGTACTGCTGTGGAACCAGAGGAACAGAGGGACCTCTGAGAAGTCACCTTGGCCCCAGGAATGCAGGCAGAACTGCCCCAAACCCAGCCCAGACAGATGAGAAGTTATCTTGCATACAAAGGAAATGGTATGGAGAACAGCTACATCCCCAACTCCAACCTTTTCCCAGTCATTGGTTGCCTTGATGAAATGCACTTTTGAAAGCTCTCTGAAGGTGTGGGTCATTAGCTGAAGTATTATTTCTAAGAGAAAAAAGTATTTAAATCAAGTAATGGAAATTTCATTCTATGTTTCCTCTCCCCTGACCCATACCATTTCTGAAGTACGTAAGAATTAGGGGTGATGAGGATAGAAGAAAACTGAGTAGAAAATTGAGTAGAATACTCCAACACCCATGGAGGGAAAAAACTTCAGACCCTCCAAGAAAGAGATAAGAAAACAGGCTTGTTTTGGATAACAAAAATATGACCAGTGCTCACAGTATGATTTTCATTAAGTTTATGTTAATGCCATAGAACTATACTTTGCAATCTGACTTTTGGAGGCCCATAGACAGGGCAGTTTAGTTTTTTTAAGCTCTGTCTGCTTACGAGTGAAATAATGCTGATAATAACAAACTGTGTTCTGAAATTGAACATTTAACAAATATATACTATTTTCAAAATGCTTAACAATAAGTAGGAAGTTCAGTAACTTAATCTGAAAACATCATAAACTATAACTGTAGATTTACTTATTTTCTCTAAAGCCATTATTTAGTCTTAGAAATATGGCTTTTTAGAATATACATTTTGTTGACTCAGGAATGTACACAATCATTATCAGTCTCAGAACATGAAGCAATGTATAATTTAAGTAATTCTGGTTAATTAGTGCCTGGACCTTTTATGATCTTTGATTCTTCTGACCCTAAGATACTATAATCTATTAGCATTTAAGATAGAATCTGTTCTTGACAAAATTGGTGATACTGGTACAGTTAGTACTCTGGGACCCTCCATTCTCCTTCTGTGTTGTCTTGCTCTCATTTTACCCCTACCTCCCAGCATCAGTCATCAGTCCCTCACCTTCCATTGTGGCAATGCATGAGAACCATCCGTCTCATCTCCAAACCTTTGACTATTTCCTTATGTCCACCCTCAGGCACATTTATTGTGTGCTTCTAGGTAAGAATTAAGCTTCTTAATAAATTCACTTCAGAATATTAATAGTAGTATCATATTTAATACATTGCCCATGCTAGGAACATTGGAAGTAAATAAAACTACTAATTCATTGTGCAAGGCCTTTTCTTGCCTGCATGGAATGTTTTTCCTCAAGCAGCAATCCAAACTCAGTGTCATGACATTGATTATACCTTCTCCATCACTTCCTGGGTTTCCGCAAATCACAGATTCTTAGAGGCTTACAAGCCTCAGATGAAGTTCATCCTTTTTTAGGTCAAAAAATGGAAGCCTAAAGACTGAAACTGATGCCTAGGTCTCACTTAGTGAGTTAATTAATGAAGTCCTGCTGCTCAAATCCTGCCTCCTAATCCAGTGCTCTTTTTACCACAGCAAACAATTAACTCTATACTGTTTTAGATGCCAAGACAAGAGACTTTCTCAGGATTCTGACCAAGATGGAAGCATAGGTAGAAACACTTCACTTCCTCGCACACCTAAAAGAAGGATAACAACCAATTTAAAAACAAAAAGCAACCAGAACTGCCAGAAAAGTCAAACTGCATGGAACTCCAACAACCAAGGAGTTAAAGAAGAGACATTCATCCAGACTGGTGGGGTGGCAGAGATGGAAGCCAGGCAGAAAGGACATGGCAAGGCAGCAGCTGGCTACCCAGGGTGGGCAAGGCAGTGGCTGGCAGACAGGATTTCCCACATTCTCATGTGGATAACCTGGAAGGAACAACTGGGAAGTGAGACAAACCATGCAACCCAGGGTTCTAGTGAGGGAAAATAAAGCCTCAAAACCTCTGTCCGTAAAAAGTCTTGTAGGGGTTGCAGTGGCAGGAGAAACTCCCAGTCTCACTGGAGAGTCCATTGGAGTGGATCGCAGGATCCTAGAACCTACACAAGCCCATCCACCTGAGAATCAGTGCCCAACATGGCACAATCTGTTTGTGGGAAGTAAGGGAAGTGATGGAAAGTGTGGCAAGAACCGAGCAAAGTAGCAAGTGGCATTATTCCCTCTCTAACACCTACCCCACATACAGTGCCATAACACAGTGAAGCAAGTTACCCCCACCCTGGTGAATACCTAAGGCTCCACCCCCTACAACACAAAAAATATACCAAGACAAAGAAATATGGCCCAAATAAAATAACAGATCAAAACTCCAGAAAAAGAACTAAGTGACAAGGAGACAGACAACCTATCAGATACAGAATTCAAAATACTGGTAATCAGGATGCTCACAGATATAATTGAGTTTATTCACAAAATGAAGGAAGAAATGAAGGCTATACAAAGAGAAATAAAGGAAAATACATAAGGAACCAACAATGAAGAGAATTAAACTGGGACTCAAATCAAAAATTAGGAACAAAAGGGAGAAATAAATATCCAACAGGAATAGAATGAAGGAACAAAAATTCATAAAAATGAGGAGAGACTTAGGAACCTCAAGGACAACTTTAAACATTCCAACATCTGAATCACAAGGGTGCCCAAAGGAGAAGAAGAGCAAGAAATTGAAAACTTATTTGAAAAAAATAATGAAGGAAAACTTCCCCAATCTGGCAAAGGAAATAGACATGCAAGTCCAGGATGCTCAGAGAGTCCCAAAGAAGTTGGATCCAAGAAGAAACACACAACACACATCATAATTCAGTTACCAAAGATGAAAGATAAGGAGAGAATCTTAAAACCAGCAAGAGAAAAGGAGATAGTTACCTACAAAGAAGTTTCCGTAGAACTATTAGTTGATTTCTCAAAAGAAACCTTGCAGGCAAGAAGGGGCTGGAAAGAAGTATTCAAAGTCATGAAAGGCAAGTACCTACACCAAGAACACCCTATTCAGCAAAGCTATCATTTACAATGGAAAGGCAGATAAAGTGCTTCCCAGATCAGGTCAAGTTAAAGAAGTTCATCATCACCAAGCCCTTATTATATGAAGTGTTAAAGGGACTTATCTAAGAAAAAGAAGATGATCAAAAATATGAACAGCAGAATAACAACAAACTCACAACTATCAACAACTGAACCTAAAATAACAAAAACTAAAACTAAGCAAACAACTAGAACAGGAACAGAATCAAAGAAATGGAGATCACAGGGAGGGTTATCAGTGGTGAGAGAGAGGAGTAGAATGGAGGAAAAAGGTACAGGGAATAAGAAGCATAAATGGTAGGCACAAAATAGAAAGGGGGAGGTTAACAATAGTAGAGGAAATGGAGAAGTCGAAGAACTTATATATACAACCCATGGACATGAACTAAAGGGCAGGGGGAGGTTGGAGGATGGGGAGGTACAAGGTGAAGGGGGATAAAGCGGTAAAATACTGGGAAAACTGTAATAGCACAATCAATAAAATATACTTAAAAAACGGTATTTCTCTCTGATGTAGGAGAGTTTCCTTCCTAAATAAAAGATAGTAGAAAGGACACTGTCAGGCTAACACAAAATCTATCATACCTAGAATCCAGAACATCTAACTGCTAAGTGGGATATGCTTCCTGGATAATGCTCCGAAGAAAATTCAGTGCAGGAATAATTTGTGAAATAGCCTATGTAATACAAGTACCTAGACATCGTACCCATGCAAATACATTTTTGCATTGCTACAACCACCACTAGCATCTCTGTTGAGAGTGTTTTTGTAGTAAAGGGAATCAAACAGCGTTGGAAAGTTTTTGATGGGTAGTTGGTAAAAAAAAAAAAACCCACAAAGAAATTACATAGTAAGCAAAGAAAGCAGGATCCCATCTCAGAATCAAAATTTTGTTAATATAAGCATACAACTTTCTAGAAACTCTATGTGATGGACGCCTCAGGAGAATGGTATTCCAAAGGGTCCCTTCACACACCATGCTTAGTTGATACCAATCATCTAGCCAAAGAGTAAACCATTCAGTCAATCAACCAGATGTTTAGTCTACCCTCTGCCAAACATCTGGGCGATTGATGGGATCATTTCCTTTTTATTAGGAAGTCTGGCTGCAACAACACAGACATGCAGTCACAGCATGAGAACACAGAATAAGGATGACAGATATCTTGACCCACCAGGATCCCAAAGTGGGATATTTTTCAGGTCAGTGTGGGTCAGTTCAGCATCACTTTAGCCTGAGATTTGTGGGCTGCTTGTTGTTCTGAGACACTCTGAAGCCGACATATTTTTAAATCCCTATTTCATAAAGCGCAGAAGCCCTGAGCTGAAATAGAACACCTTACTGACATTCAAGAATAGGACGCCATTGGCTAAAAGCTACATTGGTTTCCTCCCAAACTGCATTAAGTGACTTTCCTCTGCTGCTTTAGCTGCTGTGGGGAAAAGGTGCCGACGTTTTGTTGGCGCTGGCCTGGGAATTCATAACAAGTATAAAACTTGGCTACATTATAAAACATAATCCATCTGACAAAGGGAAATTATTTAATGGGCACTCTCTTAATTATAACAATTTGGAAAAGGAAGAAGTTGAGGACAATAGCAGAAAGCATGACAAGGTCACTTAATACGAATTTTGTGTTTTGACTCTCTTCTGGTAGACCAGCAGCCTAAAGGGTTGGAAAGGAAAATCAACGTTTACCAATATTTTTTTCAGCAATTCTAATCAAAGCCCAGGGGGGGAAAGGTATAAGGGAGTAAGCTCAAGTAAAAAGGTGGGTAAATAAGGACTTCATTGTCTCACATAATAATGAATAATAGGATAGCTTGAAATTTATTATATTATTCTCTGGAATTTTTTCCAGGGGTGAAGGGGTCTCTGGAAAAAGGTTATCGACAACTACAGGTCACATCACACTCAGGAATATTGCAGGATCTGGTCTGGGAATCTCCAGAAAGCTAGCTCTACAACTTTTCTGATAGCCTCAGCAGGAAACTGTACCTCTAAAGAATAAAATGCTATCTTAGTCTGTCTTCCTTTCTCAAAATAATAACAATGGTAATGCCTTACAGGTGTTCAGAACTCTGTAGTTTTCAAAGTGCTTTTGTACAGATGACTTCTTTTGATCCTTGCATTTTAAGGCACAAGGTTCAGTATAAAGGAAACAGAAGAAAGAATACAATCAAATGTGTACTCCAAATGGACTGAAGTGAGAAAATACACAAGGGAAAGAAACCAGGTTTTGTTTTAATGTTATTTCAGTGATAAACTCTTCTTCATAACAAGGACAGTTCATTCATAAGAGAGCTCTGCCCACATGTAATGCATAGCTCAGCCCAGATGTGCACTGGCCAAATTTGAGGAATGACATTTGGAGGAACCTTGTCACTTAGAGAAATTGATTGGAATTTTTAAAGACATCTTACTGAGGAACAGTTTATGAGGTCTGTACTGAAAGTATCCAGCTGTGTAATATGAAAATAGAGACATTTATTGAAGAAGCTACAAGATACAAGAAACATTGTCTGTAAGACAATGACATCTCAGTCCCCTTCCACGTAGGCACCTTGGGACCTCACATAGCTCTCCCAATTGCTGCCAGCTGCCCCATCGTATTTTCCTGAATCTCATAGAAAGTCTGAAATCTCTTCCTTTTCAAAGTTGATTTTAGTTTGGGGGAAAGCCAGAAATTGCAGAATGCCCAATCTGGGCTGTAGAGCGGCTGAGTCACCTGGGTAATCTGATGTTTTGCAAAAAGACTCTGCACCAGATGTGATACATGAGTGGACATGCTGTGGTGATGAAGCTGCCAATCACTGGTTGCTCATGGCTGCAGCCTTCTCAATAGTTTCTATGGAGGAATGTTCAAGCTCAATGCAAAATTGGATGCAGAGTCATTGCTCTATTTGTTCAGGCATTTTGAATGTGACATCCACACAGTATACATGGTCACTCAAAAACAGCTACCACCCCTAGTGACTAGTACCGTGAAGTCATCGTTGTTCACACATGTGCATTCCAGTCCACTCTCCTTGGCTGCCAGGTTACATTGATGTTGCACAAACAGTTCTCACTATATTAACAATGGCTGGACTTTTTCCAGACAGACCTTGTATATACAGTAATATTTATCCTTTTTTAGGTGTACAGTTTCATTAGTTTTACTAAATTTACAGAACTGTAAATAATTTTGATTTATTTCTTGATTAGTTTTTTTTAATCTAAATATTAAGAAACTCATAGAATTTGTTCTCTATGTCTAGGTTGACATTTTTCTGAGCACCAACTAACATATACAATGACCCCAGGGCAAAGTCACTGAAGCAAAATCTCTCCTTGAAGTTTTTATTTTCATTCTAGTCTTTTATAAAGTACCTGGGCAACCCATTATATTTGTTTCTCAGGGACCATCCATCTTCCCTCAAATGTTCTCTCATCTCAGCCTTGCTCTGAAGCCAATTATGACTGTCTTCTGACCCTCAATTACATGAATGTCATGAAACCAGCACTTCCTTTCATTGAGCACTTTATGGACAGACCAAAGGCATTCCCCTCCCACTCAGCACAGCTCTCCCCATGCATGTAACACAGTCACTCCCTCCTCTTGAATCACTTTCTTGACCTGGCCCTGGGTAAAACACTGTTTCTCTTGGGTTTCAGATCCACTGGCTGGTTTCTCCTCACCTTATTGACCTTTATAGGCTGAAACACTCCAGGACTCAGGCATCAAATCTCTTCTCTTTTTATCTACAATCTCCTCCTAGGTGATCTCATTTAATATTGTGACTCAAAATAATGCTTACAAATTTGTGTTTCTTAAACTAAGGTCTAGCTTGAACTGCAGACAAATATACACAAATATTGTTCAACATATTTGCTTGGATGTCTAAAATTTATCTCAAACTTAAGGGATCCAAATTGGAAGGGAGAAGGAAAACTGTCATTATTTGCAGTTGGCATGATATTATATAGAGAGAACCCTAAGGACCCCACCAGAAAACTATTAGAATAAAATGAATTCAGTCAAGTTGCAGGATACAAAATTAATATTCAGAAATTATTGCATTTTATCACCAATAACAAACTATCAGAAAGAGAAGTTAAGAAAACAATCCCATTTGCAGTTGCATCAAAAAGAATATAATACCTACAAATAAATTTAACGTAGGTGGTAAAGGACCTGTACTCAGAAAACAAAGTATTGATGAAGATGCAAATAAATGAAAGGATATACTGTGCTTATGAAATGGAAGAATTATCATCATTAAAGTGTTGATACTACCAAAAGCAATCTATAGATTCTGTAATCACTATCAAAATATCAATGACATATTTCTCAGAACTAGAACATATAATCCTATTTTTAATATGGTACCACAAAAGACTGCAAATAACCAAATCAGTATGGAGAAAGAAAAACAAAGTTGAAGGTATCACACTACCTGCTATCAAACTATGCTATACAGGCTATAGTAATCAAAATAGCATAGCACTAGCATAAAAACACACACACGTATCAATGGAACAAAACAGAGAGCCCAGTAATTAACCCACGCTCATGTAGTCAGTTAATTTATAACACAGGAGGCAAGAATATATAATGAGGTACAGACATTCTCTTCAATGAATAGTGTTAGGATAACTTAGATACATGCAAAAAATGAATTAAACAACTTTCTTACTCTACATACAAAAATAAACTCAAATGGAATAGACACTTAAGTGTAAGACCTGAAACCATAAAACTCCTAAAAGAAAGCATTAGCAATAAACTCTTTGACTTTGGTCTTAGCAGTATTTTTTGAACATGTCTCCCATGGCAATGACAATAAGGCTAAGATATACATATATGTATATGTATGTATATGTATGTATATGTATGTGTATGTATATATGTATGTATGTATGTATATCACACTACATACTATAAACTTAAAAAGTGTTATTTGTCAATTATATCTTAATAATGGTGGGGGAATGCATGGCTGGGGAAGACAGTGGCAATTTTCTTTCTTGGAGATTACAGAGCAACCTCTTCAGTGACAGCTGTGAGACTCTGCACAGCCGAATTCAGTCACCAGTGCCCGCTGACACTGACAGGTGGTGTGGCACCGGCCAACCCCTTCGTATTACCAATACGCTCTGCCTCACCCAGTTATCAGAATCAAATAAAATCATATAAAAGAGACATTCTGGCACATCTAGGGACAATACATGTTTGCTAAAATGCTGACATGCTGCTCAGCACTGCTCCAAATCCCACCAGCATTAGGTGGAGCTGCTGCTTCCTTCCTGTGAGTGCCCTTTCCCCAAAGTCTAGAGTGTTTTTAAAGGAACAGATGATGGGGATGCAGACCTGAGGGGCTGTTCAAATACCTAAGTACAGAGGTATGTTTGTGTGTGGTGAGAGGATAAAGGGGTGTCAAAACCTGTGCCTGTGCATTGTCTATCCAGGAGGGTACACTCCTGGGGGACAGGGCTGGAGGCCTTCTCTCTTCTTCTCTATAACTACTGGACTACATACAGGGCTTCCTTAAATGTCATCTGCTGATCACATCTGAGGCTGTGTTTCCCATTCCTCTTCCTGGGAGCAAAGGGACAAGTTTCTCAGACATTGAGTTCATCTGAGCCAAAGCAGTCCTAGCTTCTCCATCCTCACTCTGGGCAGGGTGTGTGGGGAACAGCTGTGGGGAGAGGAGGTGGGTACAGCTGTTGGTGCCATTAACGCCTTGGGGCATCTCTGTGTCCCTGTGGACTAACAGCCACAGGCTGGGACAGGTGCAAAGCACCCGAGGCTCCCCAATGGGATCCCCTCCCAGAGCAGATCTCTTGAGGAAAGCAGAAGGGACTGGCCTACAGAATCTTCACATCTATGATACACCTGCTTAGCCAGCCCAAGACTCATTCTGAATTTCCTAAGATTACTAGTCTTTCGGGGCATTAAGAAATCAAGGAAAGCAAGATCAGAGGGGAACTTTTCATTATTGAGTACCTAGTATGTAGCAAGGTGATTAATACCAGCTTTACATACTTGGCTCATTTAGCCCTTTTTATAGTTCTATGAAGTTAGTGATAAGTGTTATTCATATTTTAATTGGAACTCATAGAGGTTAAGAAACTTGCCCAAAGTTACACAGTAAATGCAGCCATTTCTCACCCTGCTGTTCAAGAAATTCAGGTTGCCAAAGATCCTGCCTCTTGCTGTGAGGCATGTGCCCCCCAGAGCAGGTCATTTTGCCTTTTGATGGGGGCATTCTGGCTGAACCCTTCACACACCACTGCTTGACAGTCAAGTACATCACAATGACATCAGAACGGGTGTGCATGTGGTACTGCAGGGAAAATGTCTTAGCTCACACTAGAGTCATGATCACTGAGAATGAGAGGTGAAGAGGAGCCCATTTTTGGCAAGGGGCAAACTGACACTGTGAAAAAATAAAACTGCGAAGACACCATCACAGTATTATAAACTAAGGCTGCTTCCTGGGAAAATCTACAATGTATAGCGGGCAGCTAACCCTGTGGACTCTAACAAAAGACAAGGCCACGTCTACGGTACCCTGGGCTCACAGATGCTTGAGAAAGTTCCCTTGCCAATGTAAAATGTATCTCATAGACTAAAAGAAAAGGAGAAAAGGCCAAGTATATTTGATGGGGGAGAATTCAGACCAAAGGGGAATGACAACCTTTAACGTTCTCTCCTCCTCCTGCCCCAACCTCCCAGCCTGATTCCAGGTACCCACAGCTGGAATTCTCCTTCACCCTCAGCACATCCTCCACAGCTTCAGGCATTCAACTGCCACCGATTTCTACCTCTCTGCACTACTACCTCTCTGGTGGCAAGAATATAGACATTCAACTCAAACCATGACATTGACCCTCACAAGGAAGGAGGTTTAAACAAGTCACTTACCCTCTGAAGTTCAGTTTCCTCACTTGAGAAATGAGGTTTCTAAGAGAATTAAATAACATTAGAAAGTCAGTCAGTCAGCACATTGGCTTAGTGAACACTACTGGCTATTGCACTTAGAGGATTGGTTGCTGTTTCCTTTCTGATTCTAAAGTTTTGTAAAAGTTTAAGAGCTGAGCTATCTGAGGTATCCCTAAAGAGGAGTAATAAAGATGGCAAGGCCTCTCCATGCCCTTTCTTTCTCTGATAATTTCTGCATCCAAAGAACTCAGGACTCCATGACCCATGTTACCTCTGAAGCAGCAGGCCCAGAATCAGGCATGCAAGTACCCATCAGGATGACCGTGGCACTGGGCCAAGGACTCATGAGCAGGGAGCCTAGAGAAAAGCAACGAAGAGAGGACTAAAAGCAGACATGTGATCATACTCAGCAACATGCACAAGGCCAGGCCTTGGCCCATGTGTGAGGCCAGATCTTGGCCAGCTCAACCATGCAGTCACATGTACTCATTGTCACACTGAGGCCAAAGCACATCCATAAGGGGAATGATGCCTAACCACTAGCCTGGCTTTTATCCAAATACCTTGGCTTGAGCAGAACACTACACCAAGAAAGAGCCTTGTGGAGCCTTAGGCCCTTTAAAACTACAGTAAGCCTGCAGAGTGAATGGACCAGCAGAGATAGATGAGGAAGAAGCAGTGAAAATGGCTGCTGTCCCCTGGACAGATTAAGGTAGGAGAAAGTTCTGGGTCAGAATTCATCAAATCATCAGCCCCCCCACTTACAGGCTGGCTTAGATATCTGGAGCCTCAATCTTTCCATTTATTGTATAAACTGGAATGACAAAGCTGTATATCTATAGTTCCTTCTACTTCTAAAATTCTGTGAGTCTTAGGAAAGGAGAATGGTGGGATTTTGAAAAATGAAAGAATAAGCCAGTTTAGAAGTAATGTGGGTCCCACAGGGTTCTCTGCGCTGCACGAGGGTATACATATTAAAAGAAAGAAATTGCCTTACTCCTCAGTTTATGACTCTGACCTGCTATTAAGGAATGATTGAATACTCTCCTGTAATATACCAGGACGGAATGAAGCCTGGGTTGGAATCAGATGACCTGGCTCAGAAATCTGGATCCCATTCCTCTGACTGTGCATCTTCCAGCAAGTCACCTAACCTCTCTCAGCATCCTTGTCCCCTTTTTCCTCCTTTTCAGAGACTTAGTATTTATAAAATACAATCATGAAAGTGAACATATTTTGTAATCTATATGGCCCTATACAAATGCAAGACTTCAGTATCATTATTGTTCCTTTTGTGGTTGTTTATTCACCAAAAACGCCCTACAATGTTTCCACTGCACCAGGATTACATAAGGTCCCTGATACCATTCTATTCTAATCGGATGTAGCACAATGGTCTTACCTCAGACTCCCTTGGCCTTGGATGATTTCCTGGGTCTTGGAGCTGCCAGTCTAAATGCGGCAGATAGACAAGGCATAACCATGGGGAAAGAGTGGCAGCCACTACCCAGGAACTAGGAGGCTGCTGAGGGAACAGAGGAATCAGCAGAACTCCCAGTTTAAATGGCTCCTTTTGAGCCATTCCATTTAGAATTGTCCTGTGACTCAGGCCTCACAAAAGGATCTGATCCCAGTAATATTTAGACAAAGGAATCAAAGTGGTTTGGTCAATGGGCATTAGGGTATTCTTGCAAAGGTAGTGGAGTCACTAAATAGTTCATCAAACACTGCCTTATTTCCTCTTATCCCCAGCCAAGCTGCCAAGGTAAACCTTAAAAGTTGAAGAAGTCTTCGGGAACTGTTGAAGGTCAGTAGCCTTGTGCATGAATACTGACCTTAGAAGACTATGTATATCATCTTGAAGCTGCCCTTGGTCCTTTGCTGTGGTATCCAAGGAATGCCTGCTTCCCCAGATAATGGGGGTACAATTAACCAATCTTGCTCCCTTAAGAGTAGGGCAGAGTGGTGGGCTTGCCCGGTCAAGTAATTAGGTAGCTCATAATGGTGGTTAGAGTGCACGCCAGTTTACTCAGGTGAAAGGCATCCTCTAAAACCAAAAGCAAGTCTATTCATACACTATATCCGCAGTCAGGCAGCTGGTAGAAGTCAGGTTCCTGAACCAAAAGGGAAATTCCAAAACTAGCCAAGAAAAATACACAAGCCGAATGCAAGAGCTGAAAAGATAAATCTAGAGGCTGAGTTGCCAAACCAACACTGTGCTCAAAGCCACTTGAGGTCCATAGCTAGATGGAAAGTTTAGATTTTCATGGGCAATGAAGTTCTATCAGAAAGAGAAGCCAAGAGATCAGGAGGAGTCCTTCTGAAGCTGCCCCAAGCTTTCTTTAATTTAGCCCTTACATTCATGAATGAAGACAATGTTGGAGTAAAGAAACCAGCAAGGAATGTTGCTACATGACCAACCCCATTTTCTACTCTGTTCTCCACCATCTACTATTTGTAGACTGGAAGGAAATGCATGGAATTGTTATCAAAGGAGATGGATATAATTTTATTAGTTTCTTCTATCTGCTTCTCTAAAATATTTTCTCATGGATATGTATTATTGTTTATAATGGATAAAATATATAATGCACTTAAAAACAAAAAGAGGAACACCAATCATTAAGTCTGTTTTCACTGCTGAGTATAGTAGATACTGCCTATAAGTTGCTATAGGCAGTGTTGATGTGCCCAATTTCAATGTCACTTATCTCTTCTGACCACAGAACGCTATAACCTGTTTTTCAATAATGGTGATTCAAGCTACTGTATGAGGCTGGCAGGACTGCTATTCTTAAGTAATCAGGACTTTTGGCTCTCTTTAAATTATACCCCAAGGGCAGGAACTTCATTGGCAACATACATTCCTTCTCTTTTGGGTCTCTGGCATATTGCTGATGTTTGAGACTGAGAAGAAAGGGGCAAGAAGAGAAATCAAGGACATGGTATGGAAACATGCACAAACCCACCAGGCTCTCATGGGATGGATATCTCCACTGAGGGAATGTGTCTCTTCCTAACCAACCTAAAGAATAGCTTGAAAATAAGTGGAAAAGAGCCTACAGAGCCATTCTTTTGTTCAGCAACTTGAGTTAATTCTACATGTATGATCAATTCTGCTGCGATGCTTGTTTTGAACACTCAAATTTGTTCCAATGTGACTGATATAATAAGGAACAATTTGAGTGTAACATGAATTTCACATTTGCTTATGTGAGTCGGTATGCGAGTAATGCTAGGAGAATGCAGAAAAGGGCACCCAGCTAAACCAAGCAGAAGAATACACAAAATACATGCACACCTCAAACATCTGCTCACTTCCTCAGTTCACAGTGTGTTATGAGCCACACCTGTTCACATCTGGTGTTGCATCTTTCCATTCTATTTCAGTCCTTACTCCTTCTACCACATCACAGTAACTCATAAGCTGCAACTCTTCCAACATCCAATTCCAGAAACAAACTATAAGTCTCTTTTTTTAGGTAAAGGGCCATACTTACTGTAGTATTTGTATATGTCTTCATTCTTAAAGTGTGTATGAAACCATACCACCATTTTATCAATTTTAGAGAGAGAGGAAGGGGGAGAGAGCAAGAGAGAGAAACATCAATCAAGCCTCCTGTACACACCCCGACTGGGGGTTGAACCTGCAACCTAGGTATGTGCCCTGACGGGAAATTGAGCCCACAGCCTTCTGGTGTGTAGGACAATGCTTCAAACATCTGAGCCAACTGGCCAGGGATATACTACCATTTTTATTTGCCTCTTATTTTTTTATGTGTCATTGTTGAAGTTTTTAAGAGTTCTATTACTAGCCCCATTTTTCCACTGAAGCCCTGTGGTGTTTTCTTGTGTGATTTTGCACAGAACAGTGATTTTTTAGGAATGGATATGTCACATTATAGAACTGACTCTACAAGGCTTTGCTCCAGGCACAATGGAGAAAGCAGCTATAACCCAGGTAACATGTCCATGTAGAAACTCCTTCCCAGCACTGCCCAAGAAATTTATGCTTTTTGAATATCAAATCCCCCAAAAACAATCAGTTGAAAATTGGGAAACTGGGAAAAAGTATTATAATTCTCTAGTGAGATTAAAATTTAACAACTAACTTGGAGACATTACTGGCTCCAAAAATTCACTAACATGTGGAATCAAAAGTCAAGATCGTCATTTCTAGGAACTAGAGGAGGAGTCCACAGGGAAGAAATGCTCATGATCTAAACTGTCGGTCTCACTTACAGGTGTTTGCCATGTTCTCAGCATGTGTCCGTGTCCCTGTCTAGCTGCTAAAAGTGAATTATGCTCGCATAAAAACAGTAATGACTGTATATGGGAAGTACACAGGTCCTATGAGTGGCAAAACTTTACAGAAAAAAGTTTTGGAAGGAAAATATTCTTAATTGGCAAGTCACTGTTCACTCTGATAGAAAATAAAGTACTACATTACTTGAACACCACATGTGATGACACTACATATTAATTATGTTACTGGTGTTTTCCAGTGTTTGAATATTCATTATAGACTATATTTTTTGGTAAATGCTACTAAAATGCTTCTTATTTTTTAAACTACTAGATATCCTTAATAATAATAAATAGCACAAGGAGTATTAGACCTGTTTTTTAAACGACATGATTTCAGATATACCCGATAATACCTAAAATTCTGATTCCTCATTCCCAAACCCTGAAGATTAATATCTATCTGGAATTTGTAAAGGCTAAGTCCAGGCATAGTCCTTAGTCAAAATAAAGATTGGGTTCTATAAAGCCCGAATTATAGGTTCCTCAGAGGTACATTGCAGCCATGAAATCTGTAGTCCAATGTCCCCTGAACCATACACCATGTCCCACAAGTGTCCACATGGTTTCCTTGGCCAATTATCTGAGATAACTGGAGTCAGGACTTAGGAACATGTTATTAAAATATATTCTCCACATGCCTGTGTGATAACAGGGTATAGATGGGAAATCTCTGTGCCTTTCATTCAATTTTGCTGTGAATCTAAAACTACTCTAAAAAAATAAAATGTATTAAAAAATAAGACAACCTCAAGCTTGACATTTAACACATACCCATACAATCTTCATGCCCAAACATACATACATACACAGAAGAGAACAAAATTATAAAAACTGTCTTGGTCTTTTAAAGAGCAGCCTCCCCAGCCCCAGTTCAAATGATGAATGGAGGTTTCCATCACTCACGCACAAACTCACATCCAGCTTTTTGTCTGCACCCCTTAATTTCAGAGGAAGCCAGCATTCCTCAGCAAGGCCCTTTCAAGGTTCACAAAGGCTCAGCTGCCATAAATCAAACACTGGTGCCATTAGTGGAGTTGAGGAATAGTGCTGCAGGTAACATTTTTCCCGACCTTGCTGAGAAAGAGTCTAGAGTTTAATGAAATGAAATCTCTTTGCAGTGAACACAAATAAGGCTGCTGGAGCAGTTTTCTCTTAATGTGACTTTTAACTAGCCTGTGAGAAGATTTAAGCCTCATCCCCAAATCCACAGGTAGAAGCTGCTTCATCCCCCACCTGCAGGGAGAGCCAAGGAAAAGCTGCTTTCTAAGTTTACAGCTCTGCGCAAAGCTGACTAAAGCTGGGACATCTTGAAGGCATTTAAAGAAAATGAAGCCGACAAATGGGCAGTGAATCCAAGAAGAACCCAACACACTTCTGTCTCCCGGGGGGAAGTGAAAACTCATTATTGGCAATGGATTCAGAACAAGGTAACATGGTCTGTCTTTAATACTTGAGATTCAAAACTGACTTCTTTCAAACTTGCAGATGAATTAAGTTGCAGGTGGATGGAAAGATGTAACTATCTGAAGAACTATTATGCAGTTATCTGGAGAGATTTTTCAAAATACTCCAATATATTGAATAATCCCATGGAGTTGAATTTAAATTTCAAAACTCTTATGACAGATGTTTACTTGTTCTTGTTTTTTAACCAACAGACAATTTTAATCCTAGGCTATTAGGGATTAATAAAGAGCAAAAGCAGAGATGTCTTTTATAAAAGGAATTTTATTTATTTTCCCTTTCTTCTGGCTATCTGGGAAACAGTAAAAGGACTATGAGGAAGACAAAGATCCTGTCTAATATCTTTGGCACTTAACCATTGGTGAAGAAGGGAGTCCCTGCCCTCTGCATGCCCTGTCCTTCTATGGTGCACTGGACCAGCAGGCCCTAATGGTCTTTCTGGGCTTATGAAATAAAGATCTCTAAAGTTTAAACAGTCCATCTTGGGAAGACTTGCTCCAAGATTTTACCCTCTCTTTTGGGTATGCTATGAACCCTATACAAATGGTTCTAAATGTCGAACTCGGTATATGGGTAGGGAGTCCTATCTGCCCTTAATCTTTTTTTTAATTATCTGCATCTTTATTGATTAAAGTATTCCAAATATATTTTTCTAATTAAAACATTTTTGACATGTATATATAGTAAATCATCTTAAGTGTATATACAGATTTTTTTTACATATGGACAACCTTTAAAACATCTGGATCAAGATGTCAAACTTTCTCAACATCTCAGATGGCTCTTTTAAGCCCCCTTCCCAGGCAATAACCTTCCTAGAGATTACCACTATTCCAATTTTTATCATCAGGTGTTTTTTTAAGGCTTTTAATACATATTGCCAAATCATCCTCCAAAGTGTTTGTAGCAAAGAGTTTTTCCCCTGACAAATAATTCTTAGTGACTTTGACAGATCATTTTTCTCTCAGCACCCTGTTGACTCCAAAATACACGTAATTTCATCATCATGTATACCTACAGAAGAAGTTCACATCAACCTTGAAGAAGTCATTACCCCTTCCTGGGATTTCTCCTAAATTTTTCTACTAAAGCATTATGGACAATATTGGTTTTACTAAAGACTTCCTAGGAGATACAAGGAAGGAATACCACATCACTAATCCTATACTCCATGCAAAATAAAAATCATGGTAAAGAATAAAATCCCCATTGGAGAAATTCTTCTCTCTTGTTTGGGTCTTTGTCTTCTTCCACTAACTCTGCCTGACTGCTCCTCCCTCTCCTACCTGTATCATAAAAGTCCCTCCTTCTTCTGGGTGTTGGGACCTGTGCCCACTACAACTAGTCTCTACCTCAGAGCATGCTCACCAGCCCTTCTTTTCGACATTACTCATCTTTCCCCAGAAAGGAATTTTCACACTACCACTAAAAAGATAAAGATTTCTTCATGTTACTCTGATTTATTTTCCTTCTTAATTGGTGATACTTGTTGTAGAAAAAGAAAAAGATAAAAACCCCAGTCATCAATTTGAAGCACAGATGTATGTTTGGAAACATAAAATTCTCTGGTCATGGACCCAAATCATAAAAGTGTGAACTGTTGCAAGAGAAAATAGACCTTGACCAAAGAATGACACATCTGATGTCTACTGTAATAAAAATAATATTTAATAATAAAAGGCCCAACCGTGTGATTTATGAAATGAAGACTTCACTGGGTCTTTTTAACTTTAGAGCCTAAGTCTTGACTATACATTTTGCTTTAGGGATTGAATGTAGTTCAAAAAATTTGGATCTGGCTGCTAAACTTTTTGAAAAGGTTTTGCTTGTTTATGTTTCTCTTGAATTAAGCCTACAGGACTGGATATATAGAGTGAAAATTGATTGTTGGACTGGCCAGCATCCATATTCCTTTCCTGGAGCAATATTACTTTGATTTCCCTATGGGGAATTCATCTCTTCTCTCACTCTCTGTCATTACTCTACTAAAAGGGATGGGCAAAGGTAAATCCTGATTGATCTGAGCCAGTTTGCAGTCCTGAAGCCCCTTGACCAAAGGGATTAGCTCAGGGATTAGCACATAACCCAGTCAGAACCACTGAGACTTTGGCTGGAGCTTCTGGGGAAAAGAAACACTCTCTCTTCCTCTGGCCTTAGTAGAATGAAGAGTCGGCTCCAGCCACCTCAATCGATACTCTGACAGGTGCCAGGCTGTGGATGAAGGCAACACCTACAGGAAGCAGGACTGACACAGGTCTGCCAGCTATGTTGTTTGAAACCTGAGTCAAGCCCCTTCTAAAGCCAGCCTTCCTCAGGTTTTTCATTTACATACCAAGAAATTCATTTTTTGCTTGAACTACTTTGAGTTTCTCACCACATAATGAGTCCTAACAGATATAATGCAGGTCTGTAGCATCAAAGATAAAAAACTCATTCATTTCCTCACTCATTTTTAAGCATTTCCAGAATACCTATTAAGTACCAGGCATTGGGAATAGAAAAGTGAATATTAGATAAAGATGCTAGCATATACAATACAATGCAATATGGGTGATAGTAAAGGGCCCTATGGGAGGGAGACTAATTCAGCCAAAGTGAGTCAGTAAAGAAGTTTAGCAGGCAAGACACATTCTAGGAGGGGCAAATCACATGTCAATAGGCCAAATTGGCATGAAGATGTATAGCTTTCCTGGGGAATCACCAAGAGTCTCTTGTGGCTTGCATATGAGTTTCCAAGCTAAGCACAAAGCAATGTGGCTGCAAAGGAAAGATGGGATCCAATTATGAAGGTCTTTGTACATCTGGTCACCAGGAGATATCATGGTGACACCTGACTTATACAAGCATATAGACAATATCCACAAGTGACAGCACAAGTGGGCTTCCTTTGTCTATTCCCCTGAAGCTGCCTGACTCCTACAGCTCCTCCTCCCAGCTGGAGTTTCCCTGTCAGGAGGCCTCTCCTACCTCCCCCATTCTGCTGCCACAAGGGAATACAAGGCTGATGCTGACAGTCTGTTGTACCACTGTGCACTCCAGATATTCATCTGTGCTCTGGAAAATGGCTTGAAATTCTCCATGGAGAGTGCAGACAGAAAGGTCAACAATTATGCAAAATGAATAATGGGTTTGGAGCAATCAGGCCATGCAACTGCTACAATGAATCCTCTGAAACCCACCTGCCAGGTGTTCACATCCCTACCCAGTGGCCCCAGTCCGGGATCTGTAGCCAAGCTCTTAGCTAATGAGTATTTCTAGACAGCCACAGGAGATCCTGAAACCAAAAAGGCCATGGCACTGAGCATGGAGAAAGGTCTTTTTAAAGTTTTCTCTAAAGCTCAGTGAATGACTGGTTCTCAGAGGTAAGGGGTAAAATGAGAGGCCAAGAGTCAAAAACTGCAGCCAGGGATCAGCCAAGCTTCAAAAGGCAGCCTGACACACACAGCCTTTTGCCCTGGGAGGACACTACTTAACCACAGCTTTCCCTGGGAATACCAGTCAAGCAAAAAACCATTGTTGAGGACCTACTGGGTGAAATGTGCTGGGGAGATGTAGAGATGAGTCACACTCAGCACCCAAGAAACATTAGCAATCAGCCAGTGTCTGTTTTAGTACATGGCAATTCCACAAGACAGGTGTCATCCCCACTGATGAGGAAACTGAGGACCAGCAAAGTAAATGATCTGGGGGGAGGGTAGGCTCTGTCTTTTCCCTAAAAGGCTGGAGTCTTCATGGAAAAGACAGGGGTGTTCCTACGAGGTTAATCTATCCTTGAGGCAGGATAGAGGCAATCACGACCACTGTAGGCAGAAGGTGGGGGAGGTCTGAATCCACACTCGGGAGATGCAGGCTCGAGTCTGGGTACCACAGCACTTTAGCTCTGTGTCCTTCAGAAGTCCCCGCCCTCTCTGAGCCTCAGCCTCCACATCTGGGTAACATACTGCCTCACTCAAAGTACAGTCGTCAGCTTAAAAAAATGGACAATTATTAGGAGGAAAATGCAGGTAGACACTGGCATGAAGAAGGAGATCCTCCTTTCCCCTCCCACCTTGGTAAGAAATGACCAGCACCATGATCAAATTGCTCGGCTATACCTGCATCATAACTAAGGAACCATTCGTTCATTGTACTCCAGTTCTGCCCTGATCTAGCCTACCCTTACAGTGCCACAGGAGCACTTTGGATCCCTATGAATCAGCAGGTTTTGCTTCCGAAGCACTCACTCATAATAGCCACTTACTGGACATTTACTCTGTGCTGGCACCGTGCTAGGGGCTTTCATTGGATTGTCTAGACCGGGAGTCTGCAAACATTCTCTTAAGGGCTGAGAGTAAATGTCTTAGGATTTGGGGCCAGATGGTCTCTGGTCCAACTACTCAACTCTGGCATTATAGCAAAACCAACCACAGACAATACATAAATGAATGAGCTTAACTATGTTCCAATAAAACCTTTTTGATAAAAACAGGTGCTATGGTGGTTTGCCACCCTTGGTCTAGAGCAATAGTCTTCGATCTTAAGCCTGTATCATAATTCCCTGGAGGGCTTGTTAAAACACAGAGGTTTTGTTTCAGTAAGTCTGCGGGTCCGGCAGAGAATGTGCATTTCTTCCTTTTTATTGAATTTATTGGGGTGCCACTAACATATACAGGTTTCAGGTGCAAAATTCTACAATGTCTCTACACTGTATTGTGTGTTCACCACCCCAAGCTAAGCCCCCGCCCATCACCATTTACCCCCAACATCCTCCTCCACTACCACCCCAGCGTGTTTCTCACATGTGCCCAGCAATGCTGGCACTGCTGGGCAAGGGCTGCGCTTTGGGAACCACTGGTCTAGACAGTAGAGCAGACATTTTAAGCGCACACCTCTGAAGCCAAGTATGCTGTTTAAACCCTGCCTCTTCCACCTAAAACCTGAGTAACCTTAGATAGCTTGGATTTCTTTTATATTTCCATACCTCCCCTATATAATTAGGACAATAGTAACACCAGTTTCACAGGGTTGTCCTGAGTTAAATGAGCTAATGTATGTGAAGTGCTCAGATCTGTGCTTGGCACAGAGTCAGCCCGCTAAAAATGTTAGTTCTTATTAACTGTTAGCTGATACTGCCCCCATTTTATTCTCCCACCAACCCTATTAGGTAAATCTGCTGGCTATTTTAGAGATGAGGTAGCTGGGGCACAAGTGTTCAATGTACTGCCCACAGCACAGAACCGTTAAATGGCAAACCTGGAATCAAACCCAGGGCTCCAGAATTGAGAGGTGAGTCTTTACCCTCAGCACCGTTCTTCCTCCCCAGCACCTGGAATAAACACATTGCCTCCATGAGGTCTGCAGAAATACGAGTATAAGCCTTTGGGAAGTAAAACCTTGCTAGCATGGGTCCCCACTGTATTCCAGGTCTTCACCTGGAACTCTAGCGGGTACCACACTCTTTTGATTCTGACCATAACTCCCGAACTCCCTCAGGCCACAGTGGTATCAAAGAACAGAGGAGCCCTCTCTTCCACACAGCACTGTGCACCCACCTTCTTCCAGAAGGCCCGGACTACATGTGATCACCCCAAGCTGGGTCAGGGGGTCTTATGGTAACATTTACTGGCAATAGGCTGGATGTTTTGCATACATTATCTTACTTAAATTTTCAATGTAATTCCATATGATAAGTACTATTATTATTCCCCTTTATTAAATGAGAAAACTGAGGCTTAATGGAAGTGGAGTTAAGACTTGCAGCTAGTAAATGAGGATGTCAAGAGAGGAACAGATCTAAATGCTGCCAAAGTTTTCATTCTTTCCACTGATAAGATGTTGCCTCCTTAAGAGGTATGAGAAGTAAAAGATTAAGGAAAGGGAGCACTAGACATTAGAGCAAAGGACATCAAATGCCCAAAATCTATTTTTATCTCTTTGGCAATATTGGTCATCTTCCCCCAAAACTATGAATAAGCTTAACTGTATCACACCATTCAGGTACAATGCATTTGCAAATGTACCCTTGCCAATTTGAAACAGGAAAAAGCTATGCAAGTCTTGCTCTCATGTGGGTAGCTTTTATGAGAAGAGGGAGGGAGACTTTTATGAAAAGAAAGGCAAAGCTAGAGTGGCTTTGACCCCTTATCCTTAAAAAATGAAAAGGAAGAATAATCAAATGTACGCTGAAAATATAACAGCAAACAAGCTCCGAGGTGACATTTGGGCTGTGTGGTTTTCTTCCGGCTTCGTGACAATGAGTGCCCATTCAGCTGGCTTTTCCCAAAGCCAGAGAAAGGTCTTTAGCTAAAATGTCACAATGCATCTTATTTTCCATTTTCAGCATGTGTTCCAAGGGGAGACTGACACTCTCTCCTGCCCTCATGCACCACTTTGAAAATAGCAACAGCAAAGCACAAAGAAAGGTAAGAAGGAAGGGGACAGCTTGCAGCTCCTTCTAACTCTCTGACTTTCATTTTGCAGAGGATGCAGGCTTTGGGTGGGGAAGAGGTGGGGAGGCTGGAGGATGGCTGTGCCACAATCTCCGAACACGAGTACACTCCTGAGGAATCACAAAAAGACCCTGGATCTATTCCATACAGCTATGCGATGCTCTGAAAAGTGACTGCTGAACTTACATTTAGAAATTAAGGGGTTATAAGTGGACTGAGGTAATATAAAAAATATAATAAAGACTAAATTTAAAAAAGAAATTAGAAGATTTTTACCAGCCAGTCTGGTCATTACTAAAGGTATTTGGTCAAAAGAATAGCCATCATTTAGTGAGCTAGAGGTCTGAGCCCTGCCTCATAGGAAGGCATGGCCGTCCTCTGTTCTAAAACTAGCCTCTATTTGGACATTGAAGGCCACATAAAATCTGGCCCCTATTGACATCTTTGGTCTTATTTCTCACTATTCATTCCCAAACTTTCCATTTGTTTTCATACGCTGTGCTTTGACTTGTCATTTTCTTGGATTGGATTACCCTCTTCTTTGCTTAGCCTGTCCAAACCCTAATCACCTTTCAAGACACAGTTCAAATGCCTCATCTTCATAAGTGTTTCAACCTTAGACATTGTTGTCCCTTTCTCCTCTGTTGTTTCTGCTGCGCTTTCTTAAAAGGCTTGCAGCATAACTTACATTACTCTTATTCGTCTGTATGTCTTCCCCCTCCACTAGAGGAAAAATCCCTTGAAGTCAAAGGTTTCTTCTCACTCATTTCTGAGTTCATAGCAAAGTGATTTGAATAGCAGGTGCTCCTTATATACTTGTATTTGCTGAATTTAAATCCATATAACATTTTAGTATTTACACTGTATTCTCACTACATTTACTCATTACTCATTCTACCATAATTATGAGGTATATAATTTTATCCCAGTTTTAAGATGAGAAAATTGAGACTTGCATAGTTAAGTGGCACATCTTGTAGGTAGCTGACCTAGACTGAAGCCAAGTCTGTAATTACTGTTATAGTTCCGAACTTCTATGATTCTATAACTTTATCCAAAATTGTATGTCAGAACAGAGAGAATAATAATTTCATTATACTTCTGCAGAGAAAAAAGGGGGGCAGCAAATACTCTTCTGTTATTTACAAGACTGTATTATGCTCCATCGTAAATGACTATTATAAACATTAGCTTCAGCAATGTAACATAGCCAGAGCTTTTATTAATTATCATTGCTTAGACATTTGGGTAGTAAGCAGGTACACCCCATCAACATATGTCCTTGGTCAAACACACATCCTCTATGCAAATTTTATGGAGTTATCTTTATTAGGTGTTATTTATTCTAAAGGCAGAGATGCTGCTGTGCAGAAAATGATGAACAATGCTTGACTGTAGGAAAAAAACAGCTTAATTATGTAGGTCAAAATAGTCCTTAACCAGATAACCACAAAAGGTTAAAAACCTTTTATAAAAACCCCTTTACAAAATGAGTGGAGGGCTGGCATAGGGATATGCATATATTATTTCCCAGCATAGTAAATCTATTGTAAAACTAACTTATATAAAGTCTGCCAAACAGCAGAGATCTTGTCCTGTGACTTGAGAGTTCCAAAATGAGCACAACAAACAACACAGTGAAGTGGGGAAAATAATTTTTAATAATCTGCAGATTTCCACTTGAAACCCACCTCTGCCATTTAGCATGTGCATGACCTGGGACAAGTAACTCGTCCCTCTGACTCTTTTCATTCTCATCTGTGGAACGGGCATTATAATACTGAACTCACCTAAATATTTATTACTGAAAAATTAACTGATAAAACCTTTGTGACAAGAAAACTTAGTATATGATACATACTCAATTAATTAATACATATTACTTTCACACTAGGTGCACAGGAATATAATTCACTTGTAAACATGGGTTTCCCAAGGAAGCTGTGGGGAAATTAGAGAATATTTGAGAGGATGTATTCATCTTCTACTTCTATTCTAGGCTCTGTAATTCCCATCCTGAAACATGCTTTGAATTTAATTTTCCTGTTCTGTTAAAAACAAATGTCCTAGTATCTCCAGGCACCCACCTCTGCTAACTAGGAACAGAGAGACTCATCATAAGCAGAAATGAGGAGAGTAGGAGGTAAATTCCAAAGGACATAAAGCAAATATATGTATTAAGAAATAGCCTTTCTCCCCTTTTTTACCTGTAATTCTTCTTATTCAGCTTAATTTTGATACAACTGGATCAGTGTTTCCCAACTGGAGTTGACTTCATCCACCAGGAGACACACTGGTGGTCCCCCAGGGGCGAAGGGGCAAAGCCAGGCTCTAGTGGGCAGAGGGTCGGGGATGCCGATGATCACCCTATGGCATGTAGGACAGCCCCTCCCGCACACACACAACAAAGAATATGGGACCCAAAATGTCAGCAGTGCCGAGGCTGAGGGACCCAGGACAAACTATGAGCAAACTGAACACGGGTAAAAGTAAAGGGCCCTCATCCATCCCAGCCGTCGTCAGTGAGTTTTGCTGTCAGTGTAAAACCCTTTACTGGGTCCTAGAAAAAGTGATTCAAGAGGCCCAGAAGAGCTTAAGAGGAAGAAAGGAATTTGGCAGCTATGGGTCAATGTTTATGTGTAAAATTCTTTCTTGATCAGGCCACACTGTTCCCTAGAATTGGAGTCACAGGAATCCTTTTGCAGTAAGATACAGTAACAGTTTGCATCAGAGGTAACTTGTAGAAATTTCAGGTTTTAGGGAGTAATTAAAAGAAGTCTTCACCTGAAAATTGCCAGCTTCACTTAGCTAGAAGCCATCTCTGGGTAGAGCTGCCCGGAGGCAAAACTTTTAACTCTGTTTTACACATTCCTTGTAAAGTTACAGACTTCTGACTGGGAAATAGAAAACTAAGACGTGCAGTTTGAAGTTGTTGTCATTGTTTTTGTGGAGAAAGTAGCAGGATTTCTTTTTCTACAACCTAATCCCCAGTGCTAAAATGTGATGCTTTTTTCCCCTTTACTTTGGCCTATAACACATTTGAAAGTGAACAAAAATGAAGGGTATACAGTGGGGGGAGAGCCAGGGGGCAGATGGTAAGTCCCTATTCCCCCTAGGGCACAGGTGGCAAACACCTTATTTTATCCAGCCCTACCCACACCTGGTTTCTACCCAGTGGCAGTGCCAAGCTCTCGCTTAACTGTTAAGGAATAGGTACATTTATACAGTCCTAAAACTATATTTGGCCCTTTGAAGGCAACCGTGAAGCTGATGTGGCCCCAGGTGAACATTAGTTTGACACCCCTGCCCTGGAGAATTCTTTGTGCAGCAAGAGGGAGAAGGCAGGAAAGATTTAAAGGTGAGATAAACAGCCCAATCTGTCTCTCTCATATTCCCCAGTCACTCCTAGCTTCAGAACACAGCACCAACATGCAGACATACAGTCAACACCACGAGATGCTAGTTATCTCGGTTAGTAGAAAATTTGGCATTTAGGAATAGGATCTCAGAGCCCAAAATGAAGGTTTTAAAAACGCTCATGGCTGTTCACAGAGAGCTGACATCAACTAGGTTGGGTAGAACTGCTCATGAAACACATCCCAGATACATGTTAGGACAGTGTTAAGACCTATATAGCACCTACAGTGGATGCAGAAGCAAACACCCATACCCACAGGACCTTCTCTGCCAAGCATGGTGCATGAATGAGGAGGGGCTCACAGTAGGAGAGCAGGACGTACAGGGGCTGCAAAGGCTTGAGAGACACTTAGATCTGAGCAAGTATTAATAAAATTCACTTGAAGTTGAAATCCGTCAGAGGTAAGAGGCAAACAAGCCCAGTGACGGAAAAGATGTCTTGTGCTGGATCAGGAAAGGGCTTGGAGAGGGTATTAGGGACCACTCCTGCTGCAGGAAGGTATGCCCTACCAACTCTCCCACCAGCCACTAAGGACTAGTAGAAAAGGAAGGAAATTAGGGGGCCCCAGAGGAGCCTGCAATATTAAGGGGCTGAGTGAGACCATATGTGGAAACAGGAATTAGATGGCTAGGACCCAGAGACCAGGCAGGCAGGATAGATGTTTTGTTCATTGATTGAACAAGTATTTGTTTTCAGTGCTGAAAAATATAGTCAGACCCACAGAAGACTTCACAGAGCCCTATTGGGTGCTAGGGAATCCCCAGCATCTGTCAACAGGAAGAGTTTCAATAGGAAAACAGTACAAAGGGGACTCTCAGTGAACCAGGGTCTAAATCGCAGCAGATGGAAGATCTCTCACATTTTTGAACAACCACAAAATGAAGCCTATGTAATAGTCCTATAAGTTTATTACTATTTCTCCATTATACTGATTATAAACACTGAAGCTCAAAGACATTAAACGTAAGTAGAGAGGCAGGAGGAATTCAGCTAACCTTTACCCTCAAAGCCTATTCTGCCCTCCCTCTGCGATGAAGTGGAACCAAACTTCTCTGCACATGAGGGCATTGGGGAGGCCTGGCAGCAAGTGGCAGGGACTCACCCAGGGAAATTTATTTGGGTACAGGATTCTAGTCTCTGAGGCACAAAGAAGGAAAGGCCAGCCTCAGCCTTTGGAAGAACTAGGGCATTATGTAACGACTTGAGAGTCATCAGGAAAGAGGGTATAATGCAAAAATCCAGTTACTGAGCCTGGAGAGAAAGCCAGGGAAGGAAAGAGAGTAAAGCTGAACCACCAGCCTCATGTCATGAATCTCACACTTCAGCCGAGAGCATGATTATCTAGAGTTGCCAGATAAAATAAAGCATGCCCAGTTAAGTGAATTTCAGATACATGATGAACTTCTTGTAATTTCAGTAGTTTTTAATACTGCATGGGACATATATTAAAGTATTGTTTCTTTATCTGAAATTCAAATTAAACTGGCCATCTTGTATTTTTATTTGCTACATGTGGCAATCCTAGTGCTTGAGCCAGACCCAAGATAAATAACAGACAGAGATCAGGGCCCCAGCTAGGAAGGGAAATGGGGTACAGGGACCAGGAACCTTGTTAGACAGCTATTGAAATAACCCACCACAGCTATTTTCTTTAAAAAGTTTTCCACCACTAAAATTTAATAATTAATAGTTAAAGAAGTGGCATTTGGCAAAACTCCATGTGTATACTTAATGATTAAAAACAAAGCAAAAAGGAATTTCCTCAGAAAACTAAAACTGAAACTGCCTTTTGGCCCAGCAATTCTGCTGCTGGGATTACACCTTAAGAATCCTGAAATTTGAATCCAAAAGAACCCATGCACCCCAATGTTCACAGCAGCACAATTTACAATAGCCAAGTGCTGGAAGCAACCTAAGTGCCCATCGGTAAATGAGTGGATCAAAAAACTATGGTCCATTTACACAATGGAATTCTACTCAGCAGACAAAGAAGGAGATAATACCATTTGTGACAGCATGGATGGAACTGGGGAGCATTATGCTAAATGAAATAAGCCAGGTGGTGAGGGACAAATACCATATTATCTCACCTTTAACTGGAACATAATCAACAAGAGAAAAAAAGCAAACAAAATATAACCAGAGTTACTGAAATTAAGAACAATCTAACAATAACCAGAGGGGAGGGGGAAGGAGACGGTGGGGAGAAGGGTTTTCAGGAACTACTATAAATGACACATGGACAAAACCAAGGAGGAGGGTGGAAGTGGGGGAAGAAGGTGGGTTTGGAGGGGGTTGGGGGAGGGGCAAAGAGAAAATATGCACAACTGTAATTGAACAACAATAATTTAAATTAAAAAAACTAAAATCAAAAACAACAGGAAAAAAAACATTTCTGATAAAATAGGAAAGAGAGACCTTAGCATGATAAGCAGGATGAACACTGACATGAAAAGTCAGTCCCCACTTGAAGGCACCGTGGAGGGTGTCTGTGCTGGGGTTTGTGAAAGAAGAAAGATGGGGTCCCGCTGCTGTTATAAACTGTAAAATGCCTTTGCCTACTGGACCTGTAATCTCTGGTTGTTCAGCTGTAGTGATATGATAAGTTAAATGGATTTTTGCAGGTTTCCCAACTAAGAATCACACCCAGTGTTTTTTCTACAAGTCTTCCGCATTCCCAGCAATGATCTTACAAGGGATTTTGTCCCGCACCATTTGGTATGCACACCGCTGGCCAGTCTCCTCTCTAGCCAGTCTCCCCTAGCTCAGCTCATCCTGGTCACACTCCCCAGTTTATCCTAAAACCCCACACCCTCTCCTTTCTACCTTGGAACATTTGTCCAGACCATCCATCCCTGCAGAACTCTCTGCCTCGGACTGTCAGCATGGCTTCACCCTCTCCTGCAAGTCTTCGCAGACAAGCCTTTCTTAATAACTGCATTATCTAAATATTACCCACCCTAAAAATTGTCTTCACTTTTATGAATGTATAAACTAATATTGTTTGTCCCCCACTAGAATATAAACTCTTGAGGGCAAGCACCATCTCTGTTTTACTTACTACTCTATATTCAGAGTCTTGCCTAGTACTTAAATCTGAATGAGTTTGTAACTGAATGAATGGATGTTTCTTGTACTTTCCTCCTGAAAATCACATTTTATTTCTAGTTTATAATTGAGACAAGATTTTTATCAGCTCATGTTAACATATTTTAATTGCTCTGAGGCATGTATCAATTAAACTTTTCAATTATCCTTTTATTTTTTTAATATATTTTATTGATTATGCCATTACAGTTGTCCCATTTCCCCTCTTCATTCCCCTCCACCCTGCACACCCCCTCCCCCAACATTCCCCCCTTTAGTTCATGTCCACGTGCCACAAATTCTTTAGCTTCTACATTTCCCACACTACTCTTGCCCTCCCCGTCTATTTTCTCCCCACTGTCTATGCTACTTATTCTCTGTACCTTCCCCCCACTTCTCCTCCTCCCACTCCCCTGTTGCTAACCCTCCATGTGATCTCCATTTCTGTGGCTCTGCTCCTGATCTACCTGTCCACTTAGTTTGCTTTTGTTTTAGATGTGGTTGTTAATAACTGTGAGTTTGCTGTCCATTCACTGTTAATATTTTTTATCTTTTTTTCTTAGATAAGTCCCTTTAACATTTCATATAATAAGGGCTTGGTGATGATGAACTCTTTGAACTTGACCTTATCTGAGAAGCACTTTATCTGTCCTTCCATACTAAATGAAAGCTTTGCTGAATAAAGCAATCTTGGATGTAGGTCCTTGCTTTTCAGGACTTGGAATACTTCTTTCCAGCCCCTTCTTGCCTGTAAGGTCTCTTTTGAGAAATCAGCTAACAGTCTGATGGGAAGTCCTTTGTAGGTAACTGTCCCTTTATCTTTTGCTGCTTCTAGAATTCTCTCCTTCATTTTTATCTTGGTAATGTAATTATGATGTGCCTTGGTGTGTTCCTCCTTGGGTTCACCTTCTTTGGGACTCTCTGAGCTTCCTGGATTTCCTGGAAGTCTATTTCCTTTGCCAGACTGGGGAAGTTCTCCTTTATTATTTGTTCAAATAACCTTTCCACTTGTTGCTGTTCCTCTTCCCCTTCTAGTACCCCTAAAATTCAGATGCTGGAACGTTTAAAGATGTCCTGGAGGTTCCTAAGCCTCTCCTCATTTTTTTTGGATTCTTGTTTCTTCATTCTTTTCTGTTTGGTTGTTTCTTTTTTCCTTCTGGTCCACTCCATTGATTTTAGTCCCAGTTTTTTTTCCATCACTAGTGGTTCCCTGTGCATTTTGCTTCACTTCACTTAGTGTAACCTTCATTTTTTTAATCTACTTTGTGACTAAAATCAACCAGTTCTGTGAGCATCCTGATTACCAGTATTTTGAACTGTGCATCTGATAGGTTGGCTATCTCTTTGTTGCTTAGAAGTATTGGCTCTGGGGCTTTAACCAGTTCTTCTGCTTGAGCCATAATGTTTTGGTCTATTCACACATGTTAGGTATGAGGCTTCTGTTTTCACTAAGGTGGGTCTACCAAGTCACTAGGTTGTGATGCTATATGTGGGGGCAGGGGCAGAGAGGGAGCAATGGTGTTTGTTCTGCTCTCTCTCAGATTTCAGTCCCCTCTGCCACTTCCCACAAGCAAATTGGGCCCTTCTGGTGCTGGTTCCTGGGTGTGTGGGCTTGTTCTAGGACCCTGTGTGTCTCCCTAATGAACTCGCCTGTGAGGCTGGGAGCCTTTCCCTGCACCTCAACCAATACTGGGGCCCTGGGTTGCACAGTCTGTCTCACTGACCATTTTTAAACCTGCCTGGTTTATCTGTGCAAATGTGTGTCTGCGGTCAGCCAGCCACCTTGCATACCTCAATGGGTTTGCTTGTTTCATCCCTGTGACCAGGTCCACTAACCACTGCTTTTTCCTGCCACGACCCCTCTCCACTGGCTGCCAACTCTGGCCCTCTTATTGGTCTGGATGGCTGGTTCATTGTCATATTTCAGTACAGTTCAATTTTCTGTCTGTTATGGTTGTGTTTTTGTTTCTAAATCTTGGTTGTCCTTAAATTTGGTTGTGCAAGGAGGTACAGTATTTCCACCTAATCCTCCATCTTGGCTGGAAGTCTATCCTTTTATTTTCTGACAGTCCTTTATGGATCAGATACTGTGCAGATCCTGTCCTTTTTAATTGTGACAAACCAAATTCAACTCCTAGTAAAATCAGAAAGCATGTAACATGATGGCAAACATCACAGGCTCTCGTGGGTCAACAATATATTTTACATAGAAATCAACTCCTCTTCCCACATCAGAGGTTCTGCAAATAAAGTGGTGTAGTAGAAACTAATGCTTCTCAAAGATATAACAGAGGAAGCCAACAATTTGCTATAATTGGGAATTGAACTTTTAGGTGAGAAAATAAAAATCATTAACCTGGTTTCAAATCCAAAGCATGTTTAAATATTTAAATATGACCTTGAAAGTTCGTGAGAAAATGGAACCAGAATTTATCTTTTAACCACATGCCCATGTACGTGATGGGCAGCACGGAAATAGGAGAGGTGAGACTGCTAGCCTATAGAAGTGTCTTGCACTCTGTAAGCATTCTTCAAATGTCAAAAATTATTGTTTTTATTGTTATTGTTAAGCTATAGGTTAAATCTGGGAAATCTGCCAACAATAACAATGGTTATTGTTCCTGAAGTAATAACAAAAGCAGAAGGAAAAAAACCTGCAAAAATGTGGTTCATGCCAATTACAGTTATAGCCTTCTGGAAAAATTATTATTTATTTATAACATTTTCCTCTAGAAATTGATACTAGCCTATAATCTGAAAATGTAACACAATAAAATGGAGCTGAGCTACATTCATAACAATGGTTGCTTATGAAAATTTGAAACATTCTAGTGTCTCCATCCTGAGAAACTTTAACTGTCCCAGTGCAATGCTGATGCCCAAAATTTCTCATTTCTTCGTTTCTGGTTTCTCCATCAGACCCTTATTTCTCTCTCAGGGAGAAGTGGTTAATTGATGTCCCTTTTCCAGAACCGAAAGGGACATTAATATGTATATCTCCTTCTATTAAGATAATGGAACAGAGCTTCAGAAACAAAAAACCCAAATGGAGTACTCTTGGCTAAAAGGGACTAATATGCATTCTAAGTACAATGGAACCACTAGACACACAGTTCCCTTATCATTTTGTCCCTTAATGCTTCTGCCTCACATATTTGAATTCTTAGTAGGTGATGGGAGGCATTCTTTTCTATTCTACCAAATTTTAACCAACTCCTAATTATAGAACACTCTTTCTCCACCTTCTTCTATGGAATAACTCTTTTCCATCCTTCATGTTTCAACTTAGCTATTCCTCCATAAAACCTTCCCTAATACACCCTCCCACCACTGAATGCCACAGGCAAAGTTGGTTTTCATGTTCCTCCTATGTGCTTCCATAACAACTATCAGTGAAAACTTAGATGACCTGTTAACAAATCCTTTTCTCCTCCTGGACCATAAACTGCTGAGAGCAAAGCCTGAGTCTCTTTCATTGTTTTGTTCCCAGGACCTTAGATATAGGAGGCACTCAATAAATATTAGTGGAATTAATGAGTTTTAGAAATCCAATCGTGAAAGCATTTACAACAAATAAACTGATTCCTCAAGAATACAAAGCAAATTATTCATCTTCCAGTTAATTTCAATGGTTTAGGCTACCTAAATGGATAGTCTGAACTTGAATTACATAGTTTGCTTGTGACAAAATTTATCGGTGATCACCTTATTGCTACTTTTCTTTGCTGTATGTACACTGCTCTGACATTATCTTTTTATGATTTAGTTTCTGATCAAAATAGAAACAGCCAAGATATGAGAGCAAGAATGTGCTGGCTCTGCCATTAACCTTGGTGGCTTAGCGGACACTGCCCCAGCCTCAGTGTGCTCTGTCACTGTCAGGCCTGCCCTAATGTGTTCCAGGAAGAAAGATGAATGAAGAAATGTAAAGGTCCAGAGTGAGCCCAGGGGGCTCTACATGAGATTGTTGTAGGGATAAATATGAGTGTTTTTGCAGCAAAATCTTGTTGACCTTCAACATCACAACCTCTTCACATTCCCTCTGTCACTCCCCTGAAATATTCACATTGGTTTTCATTGTTCCCCTATGGGTCTGAGAGGCAGCCCAGTTCTCTGTTTAGGTTTTACAGCCCCATTCACAAACTCCTACTAACCAAACCCATAAGGTCAGTACCTTTTGAACTCAACTTCTGCTACTCCCCAAGCAGGCCAATTATAGAGCCCACCTGCTGTCGATTGTGTTGCCTCCCAGAATATGATCACATGTGGCTTTCTCCAACAGAGGGAAAAAATGATGAATGGTAAAAACACATGTTTATACTTAAACCTGTTATGCACAAGAGCTTTCAACTCTTGGGTAAGAGAGTTTCAGTGGAATAACGTGTGTGTCTGCTGTCTGTAAGAATGATTGTCTGTCAAGTGTTTTTGCAGACTCCACAGATTTCCTAAGGGGAATGGGGAAAAAGCAGAGGGATTGTAACTTGGAAACCAGAACAAGCTGAGGATTCATTCTCACCTTGTGACATCTGCAGTGTGGGAAATGGGAAGGCTGCAGAATGATCTCATTCACTTGAAGCCTGAGACTCACACCTCCTCTCCTATACCTTTGCCTATCATCTGTTTTTAAAGGTGAGGAATCTGAAATGTACTTCGAAACACTCCATTGATGCTCACAAAAATCCAAAGTCCCTGGTTCAATGACTGGATCTCTGGAGAGGAAAGTCAGCATTTTAGCTTTGCTTTCTGTCTCCTCCACATCATGTAGGACAAAAAGTTCATAGCCATCTAAGAACTGCAACTGGGGTTTATCTTAGGCACTTTGGGCACCATCCTTCAAGTCCCTGAGAGCAGACACTTTGGTCAGGGACAAAGGGCACTTGATTCCTTTTAACTAAACCTCTGAGCCTGGTAATCCTAAGTGGGTGATTACTTAACTTTTTCTTCTCACAGGAAATCCATATCAGTATTTTTCACAAAATTTGTATTTAATATAAGTACACAAAGACTACAACGGAGACAAATCTTTAGTTTCTGCTACCAAATCTCTAAGAAAATAGCACAACACTTTTACCTTATGAAAAATGCCAACTTGAAGAACGTTACAGGATTTAACAAGCCTTCAGTTAGATCCACTTTCCCCACCCCCACTTACTTTTCAATGCAACTTGGAGTTTCTTATTATGGTGAGACTTATATTTGTTAAAGAAAAAATACTTTTAAAAAGTATGTATTAGAAAATTCTAAGTAGGACACTACATAAATAAGTGCAAAAAAATAAGTGCAGATGGAGAGACAAAATGCCTTCCAGTCTCCAACTCTTCCATTTCCCCAGATCACTGGTTCAAAATCTTGGCCTCATGGTATCACTGAGGTCTGAGAATGGGTCTCATTTTCTTATTCTATAAAGCGGACAGAGCAAGGGTGGAATGAACTAGCTGATCTTTAAGGCAGAGCTTCCCAATCGCTATGCCAAGGCACTTGGGTATGTCACAAAGAGATCAGACTTTTCCATGATGACTGCACAGTGCCTTGAACTGTCTCAAGGCCAAGCATTTCTACCTATAAGCATCCTTCTCTGTTTATTCCAAAGTACTGTAAAATCATCTTCATTATATATGTTTGCCTTAACATGAAAAAATGTTAGAAAACAATGGTTTAAAATATTTTCCAACTCTCTTATTTAGTTATTCCCTTGAGGGACTCATTTTAATGGAAACCTAATATCTCTTGTGGGAAACACATCAGAACAGAATAAACTAGGGAGGAATATAAAAAAGGAGATGCAGAGGTTCTCACTTAACTCCCAGAAAAGTTCCAGCTTAGTATAATGCCCAATAGCACAAGTGAATTAAGAGACCCGTGTTCTGTAGAGGGAGAACGTTTGATTGCAAAGGAAAGAGATCATTTGGATGCATGACTGTGTGGATACTTATATTTCTCCTTGACCCAAGCATCAGGGAATCTGGATTCCTCAAGAAATAGGAAATGAAGAAACCATTCCAAATTAAGAGAAGTAAAAATACTAGGAGCATTGTTGTTCCTGGTAGAAGAATTGTACAACTGCTGGAAACCAAGAGGAATTACTGGAGCAGAGTTGTGAAGATGGGAGAAGTGACATCAAGGTAAAGAGTTGGGATCACACATGCACCAAAGGGATGAAGTAAATTCAGGAAATGTGGAGGCCTTCAGGTGGACACTGGCCATAAAACAAACAAAAAGGCTACAAGCAAAGAAAATATTGACTCTGACTATCATGGAATTTTCTCAATTTCTATGTATTTGTTAATTATAATCTTTCTTGGTTTTATTTTATTTTATTTTTTAAATCTTTCTTGATTTTAAAAGTCAAATACCCACTGTGGGAAACTTGAAGAAAATTGAAATGTGTAAACAGACAAAAACTTTCACTTAATACTACACAGAGAGATAATTGTTCTTAACATTTTATGGATAAACTAAAATCTATTTATCCACTTCCTTGTGGTTGGATCTTTAGGTTCTTTCCAATTTTGGATCATTATAAATTATTGGGTTGGCCAAAAAGTTCATTCAGGTTTTTTCCATAAGATGGCTCTAGGAGTACTTGGTTGTCTTTAGCTCTACTTGAAACAATTTGTTAGGTTGTATTGTGACACCTGTCACATCAGCAGACATTTAAAAAAACTTATCAAGATGGCAGCATAGGTAAACATGGCTTGTCTCCTCACACAACCACATCAAAATTATAGAACAACCATCACTCAAAACCATCAGAAATCGAGTTGAATGGAAGTTGAACAACCATGTAATTAAAGAAACCACAGCCATCCAGACTGGTGGGAGGTGTGGTTTCATAGAAACAGGCTGGTCCCATACCTATTTGTAGTGGAAAAAAATTCAGGAGGGATATCTCAGGAGAGAGGAGTCCCAGCCCCACACCAGGCTCCCCAACCTAGTGTTCCAGTGCCAGGAAGATAAGTCCCCATAACGTTTGCCTGAAAAAGCCAGCAGGGACTGAGTTGGTAAAAGAAACTTCTGGAGTCCCAAGCAGTTCCCCTTAACTCACACACAGACTTACTCAGATCACTCTCTCTGGGCTCTAGCACTGGTGTAGCAACTTGAGGGGCACAGGTGGCATGCTGAGAGGAGTTGAGGTGTCTGGCACTGGGGGGAGAGCCGGAGGACAGTATTCTCTTGGATGGAAAGGCAGAAGAAGACCATTGTCCCTTTCTGAGTCCACACCCCACAGAGCCACCGGACCTGCAGACTGGTGCCTAAGGTTCCATCAACCTGACTAACAATGTTTTGCCCCACCCTGGAGATCCCCTGAAACTCCATCCCGCCCAACTTATTGGGCATACACAAATGTTAACCATGACTTTTTGATACGAATGGCTGATCTTGGCTCATGCTTCACAACTTCCTAAATCCTATCAAACAAACAACAGCTGGCTTCTGTGATCCATGCCCCCCCCCCTCCAGCCCCTGTACCTCTTGCTAAGTGGCCCCAGGGCTGACTGACACTAGCAGCAGCTGGCCTAGATTCACAATTTGGTTTTACCTGGGCATCTCCAAACCCAACGCAAGTAGCAGCCATCTCAGACTGCTTTATAGCTCAGGCAGGGTGGACTCAGGCAGAACACAGATGAGGGCTTACCTTGGCCTGCACTACCCAAGAAATCTCAGAGCCTATAACTCCAGTGGACAACTACTGCCCCTACCCCACCAACCCACCCCTGCACAGCTGATCCTCCATAGAGAGTACAGGTTGATAGTCAGTGATCATAGCCAGTCTTAGCAGGTGACTGACCTGGGTAAATCCCTCCCATTGAGGAATACAGTCAAGGCTCAATTACAAGAGGATGGTGTACTCAGCCCACACAGAGAATGCAACTAGAGTACCCAGCTTGGGTGATAAGGGAGGCTGTGCCACTGGACCCTACAGGACACCTACTACATTAGGCCACACTATCAAGACAGGAGTCATAATAGCTCTACCTAATACAAGCAAAGGGAGAAACAAGCAAAGGAAGCCTGGCAAAATGAAGAGACAAAGAAACATAGCCCAAATGAAAGAACAGATCAAAACTCCAGAAAAAGAGGTAAACAAGATGAAGATAAGCAATCTACCAGATTCAGAGTTCAAAACACTGGCTATAAGGATGCTCAAGTAACTTAGTGAAGACCTCAATAGCATAAAACAGATCCAGTCAGAATTGAGGGATACACTAATTGAAATAAATAACAATTACAGAAAAACAACAGCAGAGTAGATGAAACAGAGAATCAAATCAATGATTTGGAACATAAGGAAACCAAAAGCAACCAATCAGAACAAGAAGAAGAAAAAAGAATCCAAAAGAAATGAGAATAGTGTAAGCAGCCTTTTGGAGAACTTCAAGCATTCCAACATTCACTTCATAGGGGTGCCAGAATAAGAAGAGAAAGGGCAAGAAATGTGAAATCTATTTGAAAAAAAAAATAATGAAAGAAAAGTTCCCTAATTTGGTGAAGGAAATAGACATGCACATCCAGGAAGCACAGAGAGTCCCAAACAAGATGGATGCAAAGATGCCCACTCCAAGACACATCATAATTAAATGCTAAGGGTTAAAGATAAAGAGAGAATCTTAAAAGCAGCAAGAGAAAAGCCTTTAGTTACCTACCGGTACATCTGTGTAAAGCCATCAACTGATTTCTGAAAAGAAACTCTTGCAAGCTAGAAGGGGTTGGCAAGAACTATTCAAAGTCATGAAAAGCAGGGACCTATAGCCCAGCTTGCTCTATCCAGCAAAGATAACATTTAGAATTAAAGGGCAGATAAAAAAAAGAGCTTCCCAGACAAGAAAATACTAAAGGAATTCACATCCTCAAACTATTATTACATGAAATTTTAAAGAAATGTATTTAAGAAAAAGAAGACCAAAACTATGAACAATAAAATGGCAATAAATACAAGTCTATCAACAATTGAATCCAAAGAACAAACTAAGCAACAAGAACACAGACAGAATTATGGATACAAAGAGCATTTTGACAGTTGCCAGATGGGAGTATGGGGGAATGGGTGAAGAGGTGAGGGAATTAAGAAGTACATATAAGAAGTGACAGAACAGCCATGGGGATGTACAGTAAAGCAAAGAACTTATACACATGATCCATGGACATGAACAACAACATGGAGTTGGCCTGAGAGAATAGGTGAAGAGGAACAAAAGGGCAAATATCAGGACAACTGTAATAGTATAATCAATAAAAATAATTCAAAAAATAAAATAATAAAAACATCAAAATTGGTGGATTTTTGTGTATCCATTTTAACATTGAAGATGGAAGAAAATATGCAACATTCTCAGCACATTAAGCTCTATTATTTCAAGAAAGGTAAAAATGCAACTGAAACACAAAAAAAGATTTGTGCAGTGCATGGAGAAGGTGCTATGGCTCATCAAACGTGTCCAAAGTGGTTTGCAAGGTTTCATACTGGAGATTTTTGGCTGGATGACGCTCTATGGTCAGGTACACCAGTTGAAGTTGATAGAGGTCAAATCAAGACATTAGTTGAGAACAATCAACATTATACCATGTGAGAGATAGCCAACATACTCAAAATACCTAAACTTATAAATTTATTTGTGAAAATGAAAAATGTCTTTTATTTTACAGAAACAACTAAACAGACTTTTTGGTCAACCCAATATAACACTTCAATAAATACATTTTCCCTTTCTTTGATCATTAGGAAACAAATATCCTCTGTTCTTATCCCTGATTATATTTATGGATTCTTTTCTGAGATAGTCTGGGTAAAACAGTACAAACATCTTAAAATTTTTGATGCACACAAGTAAATAAAATAGTTTCCAGAAACACTGTACCAATTTCCTCACAAGAGAGCTCTTTTTAGTGTTCCTGATTAACATTGATTATAATCTTCCCATACCTTGTAAAACCAATGTGACATTTTCTTGTAGCTGTAGTTTGTGTTTCAGGTTGAATCTTTTCTTTTACATTTTAAACTTACAAGCAATAGAATTTTAATGGCAGAAAAGAAATGCATTTTGACCAGTAGACCCACTAGGGAAAGGAAGAGATCATGGGAGAGGAACTGGAAAAGGAAGAACTTGAGTTTTACTTCTTCACTGGTCAGCACACTCTGGCCCAGGTACCACATACAGCCTGCTGCCTCTTGCTGCATGGCCCACAAGTTAAGGATGCCTTCTACATTTTTAAATGCTTGAAAAAACACCAAAATAAGATTATTTTTGTGACATATGAAAATGTGAAATTCAAATTTCCATGTCCATAAAGTTTTTTGGAACACATCTGTGCTCAGTATTTATGTCTGGTCTGCAACCACTGTTACTCTGACACTACAGAGTTGAGTGAGTAGCTGTGACACATACAGTATGCACACAAAACCTAAAACATTTCCCATCTGGCTCTTTTCAGAAAAAGTTCAATGACCCCTGGTTTAGGCAATAACTTCCTACCTGCTGGTAGGTGCAGCAATGTTTAGGTTAGTAAGAAGTACCAGGATTATCGCTTCTCAGCCTTTTGGCTAAAATCAAGTGTAGTATCTGTTCTTATCAGAAGTAGTAGGATTGGTCAGGTGTCTTCAGTAAGAACATCATTTTATCAACCATTCATACTTTTCACCTTTTAGGATCATGGGGTCACAAGAGAGTGGCACTAAGCAGAGGTGAGCAGAGTTCAGATGTACAGTGAGGGGAATAAAGAAAAGTGGAGGACTACCTTCTTTTTATTAGGTAGTTTAGAAGCAGAAAAGAATTTGAAACTCTTATTCTGAGCAACTGTATTATTTCTCTGCCTTGTTAACAGAGTGTGCTCAAACTGAATTAAAATCATGTCTTGCTAGAAACTTATAAACATACACCCCTGTATATTTATTATTGTTGTTATTAAGTACTATATTCTAGAAGAGAGCAAAGCAAATCTATTAGTTCATTCAAGAGCAGAGCAACAAACATAGAAAGATCTTGGTCTGGGCATCAGGTAATTTAGAATTTAAGGTAGAGTCAGCCATTAACTTGCCATGTAACCTCAGACAAATTGTACGACATATCTAAGATATGGGCTGGAGAAAAGTTTATGTCTCCTCTAGCTCTGACTTTCGCTCATTTTGGTTAGTCTAATACGGAGCTTACTTTAAAAAGGGGGGCAGGGAGCTGGGGAGGGCTGGGTGGGTGGGCTGGGATGGAAGTAAAAGACAAAAAACTGTACTTGAACAACAATTAAAATAAAATTTAAAAAAATAATATGGAGCTTTCTGGAACAGCAGCAGAGGCAGCATCCAGGAACTCGTTAGAGATGCAGATGCTTGGGACCACTGCAGGCCTCCTGAATTGGGAAAGCTCGGAGCAGGACCCAACATTCCATCTTCACAGATCCTCCAGAAGATTCTGACATATGCTGAAGTTTCAGAAGCACTGATTTGAACTGTGTGCTTCTTTCTTAAATAAAACATCTCCAATTCCAAGACAAGCTTTCGATGTTTGATTTTTTAAGTCTCGGTGGCACATTTTGCATGTGCAAACACAAAAATTTCCTCCCTGTGACTCATTTTTTCTCCTTCCACGGGAAGTATTGATTTATTGGAAAACCACACTGAGAATATCCAGTTAAGCATGATCATTATTCCCCATGAATAGAGACCACAACCTCTAAGAGAGAGGAGAGAAGAAAGGAGCCCTAGCCCAACTTCACACACTTGGTGTGTGGACCACCTTGAGGCTATTCCCCGGAACCAGCCCACCCAAGCAGAGTTGGACCCTGCTGGTAATGGCAGATCAGAAAGAAACCTATTATTCTGGGTGATGATTTATATTTAGCTATATTTAGCTGGGCAACCATATGAACCTTGTACCTTTCTGTGGGTTTGAACATAGAGTTGGTGAGAGCACGAGGTATACTCCTACCTAACCACAAATATGCAGACTCTATAAGCCAGTGTTGTAGATATGAACTATACTAGAAACCTGCATGCTTGGGCTCATAGGCCACTTTGCCAAAGACTGGCTATGTGCCCCTGAGAAAATTCACTTAATCTGTCAAACCTCAATGATCTCACTTAGAAAATGAGAGTAACACCAGCTCTCATACTCACTTCATAGAGTTCTAGGGAAGATCAAGTTTAAAAGGGGGCACAAAAGCCCTTGAGATCTATTAAAATGCAAATCATTGTAATTCATTAATGCTTAATAGTGTTCAGAATATATACCCTGTATCAGTTAGGATTACAAAAATTCAAACAATATGGCTTAAACCAGATTTTTTCCATTTAAGTCCAGAGGCAGGCAGCTCAAGGCTAATTCCATAGCTTGAGGAATTCAAAAAGTCCCTGGTTCTTTCTAACTGCCTCTTCTACTCTCCTTGACATGCTGCCTTCATCCTCACTGTTGCAAAATGGTGACCCTACCTACAGGCATTTGTGTTCGAAGAAGCAAGTTTTGCCTATTGAATTCGTGCCTTTACATCAGGAAAACAGAGGCTTTTCTGAAAGCTCCATATAATAGAAAGCATATGCAACCAGAATATTAATGAAAATAGCAATCGTAATGAAACAAATAGCATAGTTAAAAATAAATGTTATATTACCAACAATAAAAAAGAAGGAAATCTTGCCATTTGCAACAGCAGGGATGAACCTAGAGGGTATTATGCTCAATGAAATAAGTCAGACAGAGAAAGATAAATACCATATAATTTCACTTACATGTGGAATCTAAAAAAGAAAAATAATAAATGAAGAAACAAAACACAACATAAACAAACTCATAGATAAAGAATGAACTAATGGTTGCCAGAAAAGGGCATGGAGTGCATGAAAGGTGAAGGGGAATGAGAGGTACAAACTTTCAGTTATAAAATAAGTAAGTCACAGAGGTATAATGTAAAGCTCGGGAAACATGGTCAATAATGTCACAATAAATGCATACAGTGACTGGACATATTGTGGCAATCACATCATAAGGTATATAAATGTAAAATCACTATGTTTTAATCTAAAACTAATATAACATTGTGCATCAATTATACCTTAATTTTGGGAAATAAAATAAAATTATAAGGCAAAACAAGTTAAGTTTCTAGTAGTAAAATAACACAGTTAACAGATAAGTCCACCTTTTAAAATGGGAAGGGGGAAGGAGATATGATGTCAGAATTGATGGGACTGCTGAAAAATCTAGGCAAGAGGTAAAAACACAGACAAGGAGACCTGAACGTTTCTGTGCTGGTTTCAAAAAAGACTGGTCACCTGAAACTCTAGTATTTTTATTTTTTAGACTGAGATAAGGGTTCTGTCATAAAGAAGAAAGCACAGAGAAGGGCATTTAGAATGAACGCTGAATAGGCAATCTCTGGTACATCTTTATATCCCTTTTATTCTGATCCCTCAATGTCATTAGCTTGGCCCTTGTGAATATCTTGCTACTAATTTGGTTTGTATTTTTGTTCCATTATTGAATAATCTAAGAAATTTTATTTTAGCATATGAATTTATACCATTTGTGTTGTGGCTCCTAATAATATATTTTGGGTTTCCACAATTTTGTTTTATTATTTTCTATTCACTTTCTCCTTTTTTGTTCCTTTACATTCTCCAGTTGGAATGATAAAGCTTTATTCCTCTTCTTTCCCTATCAATCAGTATCTAAGCAGACACTCTATTTCTATTGTTATGAGCTACCCTTAATTTTTACCATGTGAAAATCTCATTTGGCTCAGTAATGTCTAAAACTAATCATTGTCTCCTTTTCCTTCTTAAATAATATAAGAATTTAAGAATAATTTAAGCCATCCTTTTTTTCTTCCATATTATTGTTGTTCAGCATTTCAGTTTCACTTATTTTTTAACAAATTCTAACCCTCAAATGAGAATCTCCTACAAGATTTCTATTTTTACACTGAATGCTTAATTAGATTTACTTGCATATTTACAATTGTTTGGTTTACTGTCTCTTTTTGCTTCCCGCTCCTTCCTTTTCAGTTCAGTTCTTTTTTTAACTGAAGAACATCTTTTGCTTTTATTTTTTATTGAATTTCTTGGGTGACATTGGTTAATAAAATTATATATGTTTCAGGTGTACAGTTCTATAATACATCATCTGTATATTGTATTGTGTGTTCACCATCCCAAGTCAAATATCCTTCCATCACCGTTTATCCCCCTGTACTATCTTCTGCCTCCCTCCATCCCCTTTTCTTTCTTTGGCAATCACCATACGGTTGCCTGTGTCGATGAGAATTTCTTTTTTGCTTAATCCCTTCATTTTTTTCACCCAGCTCCAAAACCCCCTTCCTTCTAACAGCTGTCAGTCTGGTACTTATATTTCTTTGATGGGCTTATTTCACTTAGCATTATTATCTCCAGATTCATCCATGCTGTCACAAAGAATAAGATTTCCTTCCTTTTTATGGTCGAGCCATATTCCGTGGTGTAAATGTACTACAGGGTTTTTATCCACTCATCTACTGATGGACACTTATGCTGCTTCCAAATCTTGGCTATTGCAAATAACACTGCAATGAGATAAAGGTACATATATTTTTTCAGGGTTTTGGGTTTCTTCAGATATAGTATTCTCAGAAGTAGAATCACTGGGCCATAAAGCAGTTCCATTTTTAATATCTTGAAGTAAATCCATACTGCTTTCCACAGTGGCTCTACCAGTCTGCACTTCCACCAACACTGCACAAGGGTTACCCTTTCTCCACATCCTTGCCAACACTTGTCATTTGTGGATTAATTGATGATAACCATTCTGACAGGTGTGAGATGAAACCACATTTTGGTTTTAATTTGCATTTCTATGATGATTAGTGATGTTGAGCATCTTTTCATATGTCTATTGGCCATCTGTATGTCCTCTTTGAAGGTATCTATTCAGGTCCTTTGCCCATTTTTTAGTTGGATTGTTTGGTTATTTCGGCATTTATTTTTAAAATTTCTTTATAAATTTTAGATATTAGCCCCTTATCAGAGATATCACTGGCAAATATGTTCTCACATTTAGTGGGTTGTCTTTTGATTTTATTGACAGTTTTCTTTGCTGTATAAAAAATGTTTAGTTTGTTGTAGTTCCATTTGTTTATTTTTCTTTTGTTTCCCTTGCCCAAGGAGCTATATCAGAAAATAAATTGCTACAAGTATTTCCTTTAAGATTGAGAACAAGACAGGAATATCCACTTTCACTATCCTTTTACAGTACTGGAAGTTCTAGCCATAGCAATCAAACAAGAAGAAGAAATAAAAGGCATCCAAATTGTAAAGGAAGAAGTAAAACTGTCATTATTTGCAGATGATATTTTACTGTATATTGTGAAGCCTAAAGATTGCACAAAAAAGCACTAGAACTGATAAATGAATTCAGGATACAAAATAATCATCTAGGAATCTGCTGCATTTTCATATACCAATAATGAACTACCAGAAAGGGAAACTAAGAACAATATCCCACTTACAACTGCATCAAAATAAATAAAATACCTAGGAATAAATTTAAGCAAGGATGTGAAAAACTTATATTTAGAAAATTGTAAGTCACTGGAGAAAGGAAGTAAAGAACACACAAATAGGTGGAAGCATATACTATGTTCATGGATAGGAAGACTACACATCATTAAAATGTCCATGCTGCCCAAAGCTATCTATAAATTCAATTCAATTCCTACAAAGATACCAATGGTATATTTCATAAAAGTAGAACAAATATTCTAATAATTTCTATAGAACTACAAAAGACCCTGAAGAGCTACAGCAATCTTGAGAAAGAAGAACAAAGTCGGAACCATGCTACATGATATGAAATTACACTACAGAACCACAGTAATCAAAATATCCTGGTATTGGTATGAAAACAGACATATAGACCAATAGAACAGCATAGGGAGACCAGAAATCAACCCATGCCTTTCAGTCAATTAATATTAGATGAAGGAGGAAAGAACATACAATAAGGCAAAGATAGTCTATTCAATAAATAGTTTTGGGAATATTGGACAGATACATGCAAAAAAATGAAAGTTGACCGCTGTCTTACAGCATACACAAGAATAAACTCAAAATGGATCAGAGACTTAAATGTTAGACTTGAAAACATTAAATCCTAGAAGAAAACAAAGACAGTGAAGAACACCTTTTAAATTACTCCCTATAAAAGTCTATGATTAGTAAACTCCTTAGTTCTTTCTCTGCAGATGTCTTTGTTTTACTCATATTATTAAATAAGGTATAGAGTGTCCCTTCAAACCTGGCAAAACATTGTGCATAGGGCAATGATGACTCAGTTCCCTTCAAATAGGCACCTTGGGACCTCACATAGTTCTAGTTGCCATCAGATGCCCCATCATAATTTCCTCAGCTTCATCGATGGTCAGAAATCTCTTCCCTTTCAAAAGCGACTTCAGTTTTGTGAAAAGCCAGAAGTTGCAGAGTGCCAAATTTGGGTTGTAAAGGGGTTGAGTCACCTGGGTGATTTGATGTTTTGCCAAAAAACTCTGCATGAGATGTGATGCATGAGTGGGCATGTTGTCATGATAAAGCTGTCTATCACCAGTATCCATAGCTGTTGCCCAAACATTATTGGAAAAACAAATAGTGTTTCCAGACTACTTGGAAACTATCCAAATAGTCTCCTCAGAGGAATGTTCAAGCTTAATGCAACATCTGATGTAGATTCATTGCTCTATTCACTCAGTCATTTTGAACGTGATGGCCACACAGCACAGATATTCATCAATGCCCCCACCAACTAGTACAGTGAAGTTGTCGTTGTTCACACATGAGCATTCCAGTCCACTCTCCTTAGATTCCAGGTTACATCCATGTCACACAAACCATTCTCATTATATGAGCAATGGCTGGACTTTTTCTGGACAGACCTTGTCACTGATCTTGTAGTGATGCCTCTGTTAGGGAAAATTCTTTTTTTCTGATGGATTTGAGGATCTTTCTCTTTGCTTCTCTTTAGTTTCCCACACTGTCTAGGTTTTTATTTATCCTTTTCAAGACTTAGTGTGCTTAGTCAGATAGAGAATGTAATTCTTTCTTCAAACATAAAAATTTTTTTAGAATGTTGCCTCTTTTTCACTCTTTCTATTCCATCCTACCAGAGCTTACATTACATGCACTTAATATTTTATCATGCTCTCTCTCATATATCTTAGTTGCTCATTCATATTTTTCATTGCTGAGCTCTATATTGTGGGTGATTTCCTCATATTGATCTTCCAGTTCTCTCAGTCTTCCTTTCCTGTATCTAATCTGTCATTTAACTCACCCACTGAGTTTTTAATTACAAACACTATAGTTTTCATTTCTACCATTCCTAATGAGCTTCTTTCTAAACTGTTATTTTGTCTACCCATTTATTATATACCCTACATTATTTTTCACACTCATTTTTAGTATAGTGTACAGTATTCCCTTTATTTCTTTAATCTATTCTAAAAATATTAATGTGTAGTCTTTTCCAACAAGGTATATTATCTTCCTTTCATTAGAATATTGATTCCTTTCTTTTTTGATATCTGTCAACTCATAGATTTTTAATTTTTTTATTGTGAATTCAATTTCACTAAGGAGTTTTTATCTTTGGGAGTTCTATTAACCCTGTATTTTCAGTATGTTTTGCATAGTCATTCTCCTTTCCTTCTGTTGAATCCCTAATTTATCAACTATCTTGTATATACTTTAATTTTGTATCTGGAGTTCCTATACTACATGAACTGTGTAAATACAGACAGTTTGGTTACCCAGGCTAGAAGCCTTTAGTTTTAATTTCTCTTGGTTGATTGTTCTGATACAACAAAGTCCATGGAACAAAGTAACCTAGCAAACATCTGCTTCTGCAGCTATTTGCTGATGAGTACTTTTTGAGACTCTGGTCCTTACATAGTGGACACAAATCCATTTTCCTTCACCTTCCCTAGGTCAAGGTCATCTGTCCTTATGTGAGCATGTCCTATCACCAGGATTTGTATATCTACCTGCTTTACCTGGCATTCCAGCCATCTCTTGCTTTTTGCTAGTTTAGACAAAGACAGCAAATTTACAGTTTAATGTGGAATTCTAAAGGAAATAGCAAAATGCTTTTCTCTAAAGCCTCATTGCATTGTGTTGAACTGATTTTAAAGTCAAGTCTGTTTGTAGCACTGCTTCCCCTTCAGCCTGGTTTACAGTCACAGGAATGTTTGGCCCTCCTCAGTCTTGTCCCCGGGTCTCCAAATTAGTCACCAGCAAACTCTTATTTCTCCAATCCCCATCTTTACTCCTTCATTTTTGCTATTTCTCCTACTCAACCTCCCTCATACACACACACACACACACACACACACAGAAATCAGGGTCACTAATTATAATTCTCAGCTTAGGTAGTAATAAAGAATGTATATAGTTTCAAGGAAGAGTTTCTCCTCTCTCCTTCTTTCCACTATATCCCCTATGACTCACAACCTTTCTAATCTTGCTTTCAGACACTAAATGCCATTGGTTCTGTCTCAGCCACCTCTCAATGCTATCCCGTGCCCTTGTGTTAATGATGCTATAAATGGTGCTGCAGTTCCTAATCAGCTACTGGATCCAAGTCCTCGTATCTCCATAAAAATCAGAGCTCTTTCTGTTTCAAGTAGAAAAGGGCTTACCCTGTGATATCATACAGATAATTGGGTCACCCAGTGACTCCAATTCTTTAGGATCATTCAAAGGTAGCTTTGATACTGCAGGTTGACTATGTCCTCTGCCATGAAGTTTCTGCCATGTTCCCCAGTAATTGCCATATTGACCCATGGAAAACTAATTGGCAGCATCATTAGCCTCCCTCTTTTGATTCTAGAGTGTTTAGAGGTAAGGTGACCACAGTACTTAACTTCCGAACTGAGATACTTTTGAGCATGAAAGGAGGCACTAAAGTAATTACACCAGAAACTGGGAAAATTTTCAGGTCCTTTTTACACAGGAATCCTAGCTGTTTGCCTTGACCTCCTAAAGTTCATATACTGTATACAAACATGTTATAAAATAATGTTATATTATTTTCCTCCCATTAGAATATTGATTCTTTTCTTTCTTGCTGTCAGCTTACAAATTTTTAATTTTTTTATTGTGAATTCAATTTCACTAAGGATTTATATGTGTATGTATACACACACACACACACACACACACACACACACATTACAAATTAGGTCCCAACATGACCATATGACCATAATTCTATAAGGGAAATCTGTTCTCTACTACTATTTCCTACAACAGGTATTTGTGTGTGTGTGTGTGTGAGCCTAAGAGAACATAGGAAAAAATTGAAAAATTAAACACCAATTAAGTTAATAGGGCAGACAGAAATAGGGAGGGACAGGGACAAAGAAACCACAGGCCCTCCAGTTGCATGGCATTGGTGTAGCCCTCCTCCACCACAGCTGCCTTAGCTGAATTACGCTGCACCAATCTGCCACTGACCTAGACTGAAAGATATTATGAGGAAGAGCTTTATGAGATACTTTACTATACTTACTGTCATAATGTTTTCAAGGACATAGTTTATTAGTTTATAAAATTTTCTTTTTGTAAGAACTCATAGGACAAATTTCTCATCATTTGATCTCAATACCAAAGCAAAACACATGTCTATCATGAACAATCACTTTATGTTTATTTTATGGGCCCGAAATCATATGACTCCTTACCTTTTTTGTCTAGGAAACTAAGAAACTCAGAATAAAATTTGTGGCCTCTGGGAAATTAATGAACAGTATGTATATTTTGTATAACAACTTCCCTCTTTTTCATATTTTTCTGTCTTTATTTTCCCTCTACCTTGACTTTCTCAACTGTCTATATTTTATTTCACCTTTAAAGTTAAAGGCACCTCAAATGAAATGGGAATCTCATCTAGTTCTTTAATGATAAACTTACCTCTCCTTCTTATACTCTTTTTTTATGACTAGGGGCATATAAACTCTATTAAAGCAGTACCATATTCAAAGATGCACATGTAAGTATAGCTTTAGACAGGACTTTTCACTTTGTGAATGAAGCATGGCAGAAAAAAATCAGGTTTAAGTGTCAGCAGGCTTAACTCAAATATTACCAAAGATTCTTTATTTAAAAATATCACTTGACTAATTTTACTTTCAAATGCCAGGAACACTGTCACAAATCATTTAGAGGTTCTAAGTGAGAATCTGTTATGAGGAACATGCTGTAATGATTTGGGCACCATCCTGACATTTTATTCCTTCAGTATAGGATTTCTGACAAGCTATGCTTAATGGGGAAAAAAGTTTATAATATAGCTGAGGCCTGCAATAATTGACTGTAGTATAAATGGAATTTCCCAATGCACTCTATTTCCACCACCTTTATTTTTCTCTTTCTGAAGATTGTTTATTGGCCATTAGATTCTAATGTGGAGCACGGCCTTTATTACCTTGCAAGAAGATATTTCAAGATGTGCTCTATAAATCCTCTACTGTCCCTCTGTTTCCTCTCGCCAGCAGCTCAGTCATCTGGATGATAAATAAGCTCATTCTGGTGTTAGAGTTTAACTAGCAATGAATTTCACTTTATTGCAATATTTATGAAAGCTTTTAAAAATGTGGTTAAGTGAAAGCCTTCTTGTGGGATGCAATCAATATTTCTTAACATGAGGTAGAGAATCCAAATCTTCAGAGTTTCTTTCCACTCATGAGATCTACACTGGCTCCTGAACAAAGGATTCCAATTTTAATCAGAACAACTCTTCATGGTGGAAATACTTTTTACAGATTATATTATTATTATTATTATTATTAAAGTTGGGGCTTTTGGTGTTTTGCACTTCTTTTTCTCTTTATTCGTTTTTTTAAAATTTTCTCCCTTTGGCTGGAAGAACACGTGCAGCCAGAGAATTTAGGCCAAGAAACCTGAGTCATAGTAATTACCATTTCCAGGTTACAACACTGTGTTTTCTATGAAGCCTGTAGAGCAATTAGCAATGTTTTGTAACAGCTGTGAAAATTGTTGCTTGACCTCATCTTGATTACAGTTCTGACATGTTTAAGAACAAACTGGTAAACAGTGTTGGCTTCAGAGGCCCTTTCAGAGTTTGTATGAGAGGAGTTGGCCTGTGAGGTAGAAGAGTCTCTGACAGAAATGGGCTCAGGGGTAGCCCAGGTTGGAGAACAAATGATCCAAGGAAAATGCTGTCTCATTAGCATGCAAGAACAGCCGGTTGGCTTGGGCTGGGACTCAAAGGCAGAGCCCATGTCAGCCTTTGACAAACATGAAAAGATACCAACCAGGTGGATCCAAGCTGGGACAAAAGACGATCTTCTTATTCCTAGAAATAAATTGAGAAAATAATTCTCAGACCAAGGAAGAGAGTCCATAATCTACCTCTTCCAGTTCTGAGTTCTCTGATTAAAATTTCACTCTTTACAAGTAGCCCTTCAGGTACTACTCTCTGCAGTACCTGGACTGCAAAGTGGACTTCCGTCTCCAGAAAGGCCTTTTCTGATCTGCAGAGAAGGCCCCAAATATGGGAGAGCACCAGGGGGCTGGGGTGACCACAGGTTTAAAATCTAGAACTGGGGCTGAATTCCACTTGGCCTGTGACTTGGCCATGGACAAGTTGTTGAACTTCTTCTCTAAGCTTCAAATTTCTGACCTATAAAATAGGAATATTTTTTTCAAATATCAGCCGGAAAATAGTAAGGGAGAAAAAAATGGTGGATTACACAAGGGGCAGCAAACTACAGCCAAAGGACCAAAATCAACCTACTGTTCATTGTTGTAAATAAAGTTGTGCTGGAATCCAGCCACGTGTGCAGACTGTGCCTGCTTTTACATGGCAGAGGAAGGGTTCAGTAGTGGTGGCAGAGAACCATATAGCTCACAAAGCCAAAGTATTTACTCTCAGCTCTTTACAGGGAAAGGTGTCCAGCCTCTAGAACAGCCCATTTAGGATCCTTATTTACAAGGCTAACAAGACAAGTAAAATCTCAGGGGGAACCGTCTGTATTGGAGGTTCCCAACACAACTTTACAGAGCACTGACATTTATCACTCAGTTGTAAATGTGTCTCACGTCATTTGTTACTTGTAAGTAATATTTAAAGTAATGAAATTTACAAGTAACTCTCTGGTCTTCTAAATTAGAGCAAGTTCGAAGTGATTTATGCAATAGTGTTACTCTCACTTTATCCTAATAAGGTTTTTGAAGAGGAAGAGAGGAGGAAGGAGTTTTACAGTTAGTGCTCTAGGTGCTGCGACATCCTGGCTGCACCCGCATGCAGCTGGTCATTCCACATGTGCCTTAGGGATCAGCTAGAATTTTTTCTGCTCTGAGTGAGAGAATACCTAGATAAAATCACATTAAGTAATACCAGACTACATAATTTTACTTGACAGGAATCTCACAAGTGGATGGTTCTAGGATTAGATCAAACATAGGAAAGCTATAGATATAATTTCTGAAACTCTCCTGAACATCTCAACCTGTCCCTGATACCTTAGGAGGATGTCCTATGATACATATTGAATATTTACAAGACAATGTTCAAAGCAGAAAGAAGGGAAAAGGCAAAAATGGGTGTGTTCCTTACCAGTCTGTCTTTTTAATTTAAAAAAACAATTATTTTTTGCAGAAGTCCAGAGTTACTTCTCTTTGCCTTACTGGACAAAACAGAGTCACGTGCGTAACCCCTAGACCAAGGGTGTCACACTCATTTTCACTGGGGCCACATTGGCCTAGTGGTTGCCTTCAAAAGGGCTGAATATAATTTTAGGACTGTATAAATGCAACTACTCCTGAGCAGTTAAGCAAGATCTCTGCGCTACCGCCAGGTAGAAACAAGGTGCTGGGCCAGATAAAACAAGGTGGAGGGCCAGATCTGGCCTGCGGGCCTTGTGTTTGCCACCTGTGCCCTAGACCAGCACTTACAAAAAGAAAGAAGACTGCTGGTACTTGATTAAACCCTTCACAATTCATCCCCTGAAAGAGGGCATGCTGGGAAAGAGAGGAAGAAATGGTTGTTTCATAGGAAATTAATAGTGTCTCTTATATGGTAACTTGAGAAGTGGTTGAAAGGGGTTTAGCCTTGTTAGGATTGTGAAAGAAATCTCACGAGATTCTGAAAAATGTATTTTCCTAAGAACACAGAAAATCCTTTTCGAAGTTCTCAAAATTCAGGTCACTCTGGATTATCAACTAATAAAATACATCAGAACAGTGTTTCCCAAAGTGCATTCTCTGGAAAAATACTCCCTATGGCAAAAAAAAAAGCCAATGGCCAAACACATTTGGGAAATATTGCATACTATACCATCAATGTGCAAATTTTTATAATGCAATTCAGCATAGCGAAGTCTCTGATAAGCACTGCAGTGATGGATGTGTTCAGTTTTGTTCAGTTACAAGTTTCACTTGTACATCTAAAGGTATTTTGTATGGTCTCATGAAGCACCAGGAAACTGACCTGAATTACTATCTCCAAAGATGAAGTGGAGAGTACATCTTTGAAAAATGAGAATGGAACCCATCCACTGACCTCCAGGAGTACCTGGGAGAATTTTCCCTTCAGTGACTACACACCTGGTCCCAAAATTCCTCTGGTGCCTCTTCTCTGGAAATAATTCTAATGACAGTATAGGAAAATTTCACTTGAAACTTGACCAGTATCTGGGTATCTCAAAGATTAGATTGAACATTATTAGAGGCAGAATATGAGCACAAATATAACTCTATGCCAGTTTTGCACACATTTTAACTCATGTTGACGCACATGCTCTTCCTCCCTTGTCATCTTAAAGGTACCTCATCTAAACTGTTGGTTAGGATTAGGTAAGGATAAGGTTGACAGTTAAGGTTTGGGTCCCTTTTGTCTAAGGCTCCTGTTCTGAGTTCAAACAATTCACACTCTTTTGTCCCAGACTTAGCTGTTCCTTCTAGTCTCCTGCCTTGCCCCAATCTCCATTTGTTTCACTCTTCAAGGTGCGCTTTTTCTTTTTTACTTCACAAAAAGGTATGCTTAGTGTAAATAGTGTAAGGTTTGAAATTAAATAAACCTTGGTTCAAATCCTGTTTTACTATATTGTAGCAATGTCACCTTGCTGAGCTTCAAACCACTCATGTATAACAAGTAAATGTACTTAATTCCAGGTGCTGTTTTGAGAATTATATAATAAACATATGCAAATTACCTGTTATCAGTTTAGAACTAAAGTAGATACAGAGTAAATGCCTATTGCTTTCCCCCTTTTTGAGCTATAGCTATGAAGAATAACAGCAAACATTTACTGAGTGTTCATGGGTAGCCATGTGCTCTGCTAAATGCTTTCCACTAATTAGCTCATTTAATCTTCATAAGAATCCTGTAAGATAGGCAATATATTATCTCCATTTTATAGATAAAGAGACTGAGATTTGTAGATAGCCTGCAGAACTGACCACTCTCACTAGGTATGGATTCTAAAACAGACCTGTTGAATCCTATAGCTATGCTGTTACTCCCTGAGCCACTGTGGCAGAAACCACAAGCTGTCCATGAGAACCTGTTCTCCCCTTCTTCCACGGTACCTGGACGTTATCTGAGCCCATGGCTGAATTACAGTTCTCTGACTCCCTTACAAAAGTGCACTGGATGCCTGAATTGTCTCCAGTGGAATGAGAGCAGAAGTCATGTGTGAGCCTCCTGCTCCGGAGTTTCTAAGTGCACAGGTGGTTCTCCACTCTCTCCTTCCCTTTTCATATTGTAGGTGCAGACAATGAAAAAGTCCCAGGGGATGGATGGCTGAGCCACAGGCTGAAAGGAGTCTTGGTCTCTAATCACCAAATACAGGAGAGTTCTTTGCCTACCCAAGCATCTGCTTTGGGTTGTTCTTACATAAATGAGAAATAAACATCTAATTTGCCTGGGCCAGTTTGTGTTCAGGTCTATTTGTTAAGCAGTTTAGTCTACCACAGCTGCTATAACCATCAAGAATTTGATCTACTCTGCAGCCATTATGACTTCCCAAAATCACTTCTATTGGTATAAGAACCTCCCTCACAAACTAAGTTTGAATCACTTTGTATGTTATCATCCAAGAAGGCTTTCATTTTCCTCTTCCTTCTTTTTGCCTTTGTCATAGTTCCTTCCTTAATCCCCAGCCCATTTTCTTTCCTTTTTCTTGAGGCCAGTGTTTTCTGAGTCCCTTTCTCCTTTCCTTCTGTGTAGCTCCTCCTTAGCTTCATCCCATCCCGAACCATCATACCATCCTTAATATAACCAGCTGCATAACTTTAGATATGAAAGAATATTTGACAATTGTGTGACAACGACACCCTCATATGGCTCCACAAGGCCCTGTGACAGCATTTAAAAGACTTACAAAGGCAGTAGTCAGAGAAGGAACTATGTGAGAGAAAAGTTAAGAAAATTTTTTTCAAAATATGATTTCTCCCCACAAGAAACTTTATAATCTAGAAAGTATACAGTAAAGAGTACCAAAGTATATGCTTAGGGCTTTCACTAAAAGATAGGAGGAATTTCAGAGATATCCTTTTTCACTAAAAAGGATAGATGGAGAGTAAAAAAGTTCAGGTAGTATGAAATAAGGTTTGAAATCTCATCTCTAGTTCTACTAAAGTAAGATAAATACATATGGAGTGCTTTCAACACTGAAGAAGAAAGATGTGTGTTAAAAAATCCACTGTGCATTTACAGAAACCACAGTATATTTTCATGGGCTTGGCCTTTGATGCTCCTTGGCACGACTTATGGAAGGGCTGTCCCTATGAGAAGGTTCTGTGCCATGTGGGAGCTCTGCGCAGGGCAGCGCACAGGGGAGTGGCCCTGGCACCTCCGATCTGGGCAGGAACAAACATTGTCCTTTCATGCACTTGAATGCATGCATTTTGGATGGTAGACACTGAGTATCATTGAACAGTCTTCCAAAACAATGGCTATTGCTCTTTGATTTAATATAGGCAAAATCTCTAAGACTACTGAGACACAAATGACACCCTTAGGTTTAATGTTTTTCTCTGACTCTGTCTTTTGAGTTTTGGCATCTGTTTGGGTCCCTTTCTTTTTCCTGCCAGGCCACCAATTGCCATTCCTATCAGTTTTTGATATGGCTGATTCTAATAAATCAACTTCTGAAGTTAAAATTTGGTTCTTCTAGAATGATGTCAAATATAAGGGAACTCAGAGTGAGGCTCTGGGTGCTTGTCCTTTGGGGAAAAAAACACAAGCAGATACATTTAGTTGAGAAGAAGGGACATTTGGGCTGAGTGAACCCTCATACACACCTCCTACTAAAAAATCAACCAAACGGAAGGGAAGAGAGAGCAGTTTTAGTGACTCTAAAGTAGTCATAATCACCATTACCATCATGATCATCATCTCTACTAACTAATGATTAATAACATGAGATAGTAAATTCCCAACATGTGTAATCGTTTGCCTTATGTTTGAATCTTGGTTCTGGTCCTTTTTTTAAAAAAAAAGACTGTGGCACTGCAGAGCTCACAGCTATGTTTCCCACAGGGGCTTTTTCCCAGCCTGTGCCCACACCTTTGGAGGACTATGGTGTGTCCTCAGGGACCCCCATGGAGAGCAAGGAAGGACTGTGCTTGCCTGACTGGCTCTGGTCCTCTCACTTTTTGTCACCATGGGCAGTTCGCTTCTCAGAACTTTAGCCTCTTTATTTGAAAAACAGTCATAACAATACACACCCCATTGGTTATGGGCTAGTAGTGAGGGTTAAATGAAGTAACATATGTAACCATGCCTGGCACATAGTTGGTGCTTGTCTCGGAATATCCCCTCTTCTACTGGATGTAATCACAGTGGAACTGTCAACCAAACTGCACCATGTACCTGGTTAAGACACTGCTGTGTGTGCAAGGTCAAGGTTAATCACATTCTCTCCTGGCAATCTAAACCATGTATAAGTCATTAAAGATGAAAAACAGTAGTAGGTGAGTCTTTCTAAAGAAAGCTTCTAGAAGAAGAGTGTGTTTGTTCTTTAGTTCCTCATACCTGGCTTCAACAACCTTTCCAGGTTCCTGATCTTGACAAAATCCAATTGCTTAATACGGCCTCAGAGTCTGAAATGTATCCAGTCTCTTTGCTATAAATCTCGCCTTTCCCCTTGAGTTAGCCACTGGGGAATAGTATGCTTAGATATGGGCATCTACCTAGTCCCCTTGCTCCAAATACCCTTTTTCCTTCAGAGTTAATCATAGAGAGATTTTATGCTTACAGACAAACAGTACTAACTGAGGCAGTATGCTACTCTCTACGAAGATAATGCTGGGAGACTCAGACAAGGTATCTTCTTTACTAATCCCTCCAGGCCAAGGAAAAACAACCAGACTAGTCTCTACTATCACATGAAAACACTGACTTTTAAAGACAATAGCGATTAATTCCTAACTGTGTAAAACTGGTCCTGTGTTGACACCTGGGGGCTGAAAACAAATGTCTGGCCTGACATAGATTTCTACCTCTTGAAGGTCAAAAACAACAGAACTATGGACCCAAGGGAGGCACTAAGTGGCCACGAAAGGCAGAGGCTTGCCTTCTTCCAGAGCAATGTTCAAACACACTAAGGGCTATTTTGTGGCAGAAACAATCTATAAGAGCCACTTAGGAATAGAGCCTCAGTAAGAAGGGTCACTGCCACAGTATGGGCAAATAAAGAAATTCCAGGATATGGTTCCCAGCATGATCAGGCCAGGGTAAGGTTCCACCTACTTACATCAACTAAAACTTGCCCTTGAAGGTTGTTTTTTCCTGTCAAACTGTCATGACCCACACATGCCAGCATCCCACCCTCTCTGAGCCCAGGCTCCTGCCTAAGGGGGTATAGGAGGTGGCAGCAGCAGGTGCATGGTGATAGGGGAGCAAAGGATGGATAGGTGTGGGGCCCCGGGAAGCGGGAAGATCAGACAGCCAAAGACCTGTCCCAGCAAAGCAAGGAGATCCTCCAGCATGAGCTAAAGCTCTGAGCCCTTTGAGGCGTTCACGTTCCACTGTCTCATCAGACTTCACTTACAAAACACAAACTCAAAGACAAAAATTATTAAGAATTTTCTGATAGTGATAACAATATTAAACCCCAAACTTGGGTCCCTTCTATGCACAAAGAACTCTGTGACAAGTCCCTGAAGCTGGCCCTTTCTGACGTCATACTGTGTGTCAATATTCTACTGCATCCCCGTATTACCCTCATGATCTGCAACCACTTCTTAGTAACTCGATATCCAATTTTGCTTTCATTCAATACACACTCCATTCTCTCAATAGCCTGAGTTTTTATCAAACCTGCAACCTTTTGGTATATGGGACAATGCTCCAACCAAGCCATCCACCAGGCCAAGAGCTTCAGCTTTCTGACACACAAGTCTGGTCATGTCATTCTTCTACTTAACAATCCTTCAATGGTTTCTCTTTATCCTCATCATAAAATTGCATGAATCATAGGAAACAGAAACCATACTGTTTATTTAAAGCAGGAAGAGCTTTATTTCAGGGAATTGGGAGTTTACAAATTAGTTTGAAGGTCTGGAGGAGTGAGCTATACGCCCAATCTCCAGTAATGGTCCCCAGGTCAATGCAACAGCATTTGCCCACCAAAGGTACTGCTGTCTCAGCCACAGACAAGAACATGGATAATCGGGAGGCAGCCATGCAAACTGCTAACTTCAAATTATATCACTGTAGTCCTAATCTCAGGATCAAGAAATCACTGCCACCACAACCAGCTTCTCAACACCCACAAGAGCTAGATTAGACACTGGGAAAACACAAATTCTTCATCACTGTGTTTGCAAACACATAATATTAAAAGCCCCAGAAAGATGGGCTCTGCCTCACTTCTGCTTTCCAAATCTCATGGGAGAACATGTGATTGGTGGAGCCTGTCTACTGCAGGAGATTCAGGAAAGTTAGATGTTTTTGTTTTCATGAGCTTAAGTAGAAAAAAAGCTCACTAGAAGATAAGAATTAAATAACTACTCCACATGTGGGTGAAAAATTGTAATTTTCCAATCATCTCTTTCATTCTCTCTATTATCCTTTCCATGCATCCTTTAGTTCAGCCTTGTTGGTGACTCGTATTTCTCCTAGAAGGCTAAACTCTTTAGAATCTCTTTCCATTTGCTTGCAATATCCATGAAATGGCCTTTCCTTCATTCTCAGGCTGTGCAACTATGCCTCATTCTTCATGGCTCACCATCTCTGAAATTCTCAGAACTAATGACTTCCTTCTCTCTGAATCGTATGACCATTTATTGTGTATCACTACCACTAGGCCCACTCATCGTGTGTTTTAGTGGTAGTACACCCCTACTAGACTGAGAGGTCCACAGTGACAAAAATGGTCTTACTCCTTCCACATCCCCTTACTTAGCCCAAGGTCTAAAATACACAACAGATATATACTGATGGATGAACCTGTTGAGCAGAACTGGAATTCACACATGTTGGACTTGCTCAAAAAGTGAGGTAGACCCAGACACTGACAAATTTACAAGCAGGTTATGGATGCTAAAACCATTAGAGCAGAATGAAGTAATTACAGAGCAAAAAAGATAGTTGACATCTCATAATAAGGGGATAATGTAAAATATAAAGCCTCTCTCGTGCTCTCTTTTCTCGGAGGACTCTAGAATGTGGAACTCATCAAGTTGAAGTACCAAACAGAAGCAAGTCAAGTGCCTAGACTGATATTTACATATCTCCCTCTTGTGGTAATTAGAGAAACTTCATTTTCTCTTACAGTAGTTATAATTAGAATTTAATAGAAACAAGGCACACTTCATTTAAAAAAAAAAAAAAAACTCCAACACGGCAACACTCATGTACTTCGAAGTACATATTTAATACAACAGATTTCAGCTATATGTGTCTCCTTAAGGTCTTAGTCATAAAAATATAGGCAGAAAGAATACATATAAAACATTGTAGTACATTCTTTCCCCTCAGTGACATCTGGTGCTTGACGGTTTTGTCTTTTTCACTGAAGACAGATATTTCAGTAAAAATGCAGGAAAGGGGGGATGTCAAATATAGTATGATATGGAGATTCTTTCATATTTTTCTGTGAGGAAGTAAGATTCTTTCTGTGCTTTAACTACTCCCTTCGGAAATTAGGCCTTGTAGGCAGACTATTGCAATGGATATACATCCAAAAGGGATGGTCCTTTAGAACTGAACACAAGGTTAGTTTTGGTAAAGGTCAAGTCCTCCATGCTCCATGGTGCACTTGGAGCACTTTGGTGCACTTTATCCAAGGCCACATGTAGAAGATTCTCCATAAATGGTTCTTAACAAATTTTAAGGCTCACAGATATTTGTTAACATTAAATAGTTCTCCCTAGTGAAGTCTAGTAATTATCACAAAGAGCCCAAATTCTTGATTTACTCCAGTGTACCATCATGTAACAAGGCTTTTAGATCAGCATGAAAGGAAGTTTAGAAATCATGAAAACCCTTTCCCAAAGCCACATGTAGCTAATCTTCAATCACCCGTAGGTTAATGATCTAGTAATAAGAAGTTCATATTCTTTGCAGTTCTCTTGTGCTCCTCTTATATTCTTTTTTGTCTTCTTCTCTGATTATATCACCTCCACCATAAAATCAGTTATGAGTCAGATGTCAACTCAAAATATTAATAGCTTCAAGGTAAACGCTGAAGGAGGATGTATCACACTCATCAGTGATTTCAGCATTTTCTGAGAATTTTGGCCATCATATCCTTCTAGGCCCCATTACTATGGATGAGCCCAGACAGCTAAGCATTTCAAAGTCCACGACAACTAATGCTTCAGATTGTCTTGTCAATAAAAGGATACCTTTATTTACCAAGTTATGTAACTCCCTTTGCCACAGAAGCCAGGACTCCAAAGCAGAAACACACACACACACACACACACACACACACACACACACACACACACATTTTCTGCTTAGACAGTGGACAACTGTACTCGCTCCCATGAGGACCAAGACAGCTAAACACTTTCTAAAAGGAATGGATGTGATTTCAAACTCTGCTTGTCTACAAGTAACAGAGTTTGCAAATTTGTATTATTTTGTGTGGTGAGCAAGAAATGGAAACAGGAAAACAGATTGCTATGCAATGCACTATAAATTGTAAGGCATAATGCAAAAATGGGCATAAGAAATAAAAATAATTTTCTACCTCAGTTTTCTAAAGGCTGCTAGTCTATCAGGGTTAAGTGAACAAAAGGAAAATTTTTCTTTCCCAAACCATCTATTTCTTAGCTCATAAATCTCATCTAGGGAAAATATTTTTCTCTCTTTCTGTTCCCTCTCCAAACCCCAATTTATATAGTCCTCTGCAATTTCCCTCAACATCATTTACTAAATATAACATAATATACTCTTTCCTTTAGGCCACCATTTCAAGAGACACCTTCCCCCAATCTGGGAATTTCTCAAATAAATCACCCCATTTGGACTTTCTTCCCTCAATATATTTAGTGCTGGGAACACATTGGTGAAGGTTATAAAAGCAAAAATTCTACTTTGAAATGTCAACGTATTTGGAGTGTAGGTTTAAGGTGCAGAATGACTCCTAAGGGTAAAGTCAATCACCTCTTTGGTCTGTTGAGTCTCCAGGACTATTTCACAAATGTTTTTGTTAAAAATAATAACCCTACCCTCCTCCCTGCCCCCAAGAAAAAGCAGTGCCAAGCACTCTCTCCCTTCATGTGGTATTGGAAGAAAATTCAATCCATTCATTTTTGTCTTACTTAAACTCAGATCATTACAAGTTTTAGGAACTTCTTGTCCTATAGCCAAGACCCTTGGCTATCTGTATAAATATAAATCAATATGAAAGAATGAAAACTTGTTTAAAACTCAGTTCCTGACATTTGTAACAAGGTTATGTTGTGAAACTAGCATCTCCGAATTTCTACTTGCTTTCTGCCTAGGGCAGGGGTTAGCCCACAGCCTGTTTTGTATAGCTTATGAACTAAGAACGGTTTTAATATTTTAAAGGGTTGTAAAAAACACTTAAATTGAAAACCACACCAAGAATTATATATAAGACCGAATGTATATGGCCTGCAAGCCTGAAATATTTACTACCTGGCCCTTCACAGAGAAAAATATGGTACCCCTGATCTAGATAAGTAGACATTTCTCCACTGTTTAGGTCCTTATCAAATGTCTAAACAAAGCTAACATCTATCTTTCTTTCCTTAGACAAATTATAGTGTAACAAATCATAAAATGGAAGAAAGCTGTTTCATATCTGATTTTGAGATATATTTTGGATATTGCCTTAATTTGGGTTCACCCAGAAGCAGACGACAAGACAAAGATTCACATGCAAGAGGTTTATTTTAATATGTGATCCCAGGAAACACTGGGGGATGTGTGGAGAGAGACTGGACAGGGAACAGCCAATGCAGGATATAGCATGAGAGTTTCCTGCCATGGGTAAATAAAGTTTGAACCTTCAAGAGAGTGGCAGCTGGTATGGGACAGGCCTCTCAGAGCTATTCCACATGTGAGGGAGGGAGGAGATAGAGGAGAACACTGACACACCAAATCCCATCAAGCTTGGCTGAGGGCTGCTTCCAGGCACAAGAAATTCTGGAACTTCCAGCTAGAGGACATACCAGCAGAGTAGCCTCCAGTAATCAGAGGAGCCTCAGGCAATGATACGTAAATGCTAGTGGTTTGAAGAGATATGAGTGGACACTGAGCACATTTGCTACATTCTATTCCTTGCAACATTCCACATTTTAAATGAATTTCATATTGCCACTACTTCTCCAAGATGGTCACAATTTTTTCCAGCTTTACTGAGATATAATTGACATACAACATTAAGTTTAAGGCGAACAATGTGGTGATTTGGTACATTTATATTGCAAAATGATCACTACCATAGATTTAGCTAACTCCTCCATCTAATTTCTAAATTAAAATTCACAACAAGAGAGTTAGGGGAAGAAACTAAAGTCTGTACTTCCACAAATGATACTTTAATCTCTCTCCTCTACCACCCACAGTAGAGCCTCCTCCCCCGAGCCAGCGTTTTCTTGGTCTAGATTGCTTTCATCCCCTAGAGTCTAAATTCCTGGTAAATACATCCTTGCCAGGCTGTGGTCACTAGGATTGCTTGCCCATTCACAAGGATGGCCTTAAAAACACCTAGAAGCAACCCAGTGGGTCTCCGGAGTTCCAGACCTACTTTGCTGTTCACATTACATAACAGCAATCTTATCTCTGCCCAATAATCAGGGCCATCTATGCTTGGCAGTGCAGTATAGAATAGTACAGTATAGTATATACACGGGGTTGGGCAAAAGTAGGTTAGAATTCAACCACCTCAGGAGAAAGTGGGGCTAACCCAAGCAGATCACTGAAATTCAGGTTTGCTTACTCATTTTTAGACTACAAGAATGTGTAGATAATATAGGCCGGCAATTTGAGAACTTACAAGATTGGACCTAAGTACACTGTGCCAGTATGACATTCTTTTGAAGCTCTTGTAATAATCATAATCTCCATATCTTTTTCCATATGAATAACTGTAAACCTACTTTTCCCCACCCCTATGGTATAGTACAGTATAGTGTAGTATAGGAGACTTATTATAGCATGACTCATTTCTTGGCCTCCTTGGCAACATGCATGAGTAATCCACAATGTCCAGGCTGCTATTATGGTCTTGGAACTAGTGAAACCATTAGTGAATCCCCTCAGGAGAAATGTGCCCCACCTACTCTCACTGCAAACCAGAAACTCTAGTTTAGTAGAGACTGAATTTGTGGGGATGGGAAGCACAAATTTGCCACATACATCACTGGCAATGACAGTAGGGGAATCATTCCTACTTCCACATCCTGTTTCCGGACTCGTGTTCTCTAGTTATCACAGATGCAATACCATACACTGGACATCAGTTCAAAATACATATTATACTATGAAAGATAGCAGCCCGACACCAAAGGGTGTATTCACCAAGCTATCTCCTTAGCTATGTTTTAAGAGGCCATGACAAAAATTTTACCAGGTAGCATCTCCTGAATGTGGTGGTATACTTTAAGGCCAGTGGATCCCATAATGGTCATGTGCTCATTTTTACATCTCCTCCCCTGAAACAATGGGTTGCTTGATGCAAGGTGGTGCAAGATCCTATCAAATCAGAGAGTAAGCACCTAGTCACTCTGGAGTTACAGGCAGACAGGCCAACCAAGCCATGTAGCAGGGAAGGTGATACGGTCTGAATGTTTTGTGTCCCCCCAAAATTCACTTGTTGAAATCCTAACCTTCAAAAGTGATGGTTACTAGTAGTTTGGGCCTCATGACTTAAGAGTCATGAGGATCAATCCCTCATAAATAGAATTGATGAGCTCATGAGCCTCTTCCACCGTGTGAGGACAAAGCAAGAAGGTGCCAGCTGTGAACTACAAAGACAGTTCTCATTCAACCATGCTGACATCCTGAACTCAAATTTCAAACCTACAGAATTGGGAGCAACAAATTTCTATTGATTATAACTTACCCAATCTGTGGTATTTCATTAGAGCAACCCAAACAGACTAATCAGCAGACAAATGCCTACCTAGAATACATACTAACACAAGGAAGAATGATTTTTATCAACTCTGGATGACAGGATGAAAGGATCCAATGTAATCAACTCGCCAGAAAAGAGCTAATTGATTTCCCCAAAGAATGGTACCAAAATGAGAACTCAGCATTGGTCTTTACTGCTGACATTTTGGACAGTCTGCAGCAGCAGTTGGATCAGCCTTGGGAAAACGGAGTTCACGTTGTGAGCCTCCATCTCTACTACCAAGGCTACTTTAGTCCCTAGTCCATTGTACAAGTACTGGTGGCCAAGAAGACAAAATGGTGCTGACCTCTACTGGATGAGTCATCTATTCACCTTGGTTGTTCAGTGCCACTTCTGCTGTGGATGCTCTCTGGTGGACATCGGTGTGAGACATGAAGATGTGCCCACTCACAGAGGGCTACCCACATGCCCCTTTTCTACATCTCTTTGTCCCCAGTCTTCAAATCTTGTTTTTTCTAGACTTCTAACTAATCTACAAACCCCACCCACCATTTCTCAGGAATTTATGTATATCTTTGCTTCAGGCTACTTTTTCCTTCCCACCAAGTTGATGGTCAGCTATACTGCTCAAAGCTCTGTCCACTGAGAGAATTTTCCCTCCCCACTATTTTCCAGGGTCACTTGAGTGTGACTATAGTGCAGCAACATCCCATACTGAAGCAACTCATTTGTGACCCAGGCCTGAATACTTTCTCCATCAGTTGATCACTGTGAGCCCCCTGAAGCCATAGGCATGAGCTAAAAAAGAGACAGCAATACAACAGGGATAAATGACATGGGAATTTGGGCCACCTGTTCATTCAGCTGTGTACTTGGGACATGCACAGGCCCAATTCTGAGTATATAATTTCCATCATACAATAGATTGCTGCTGTGTTCTTCTAACTTCATTACTTAATAGGTCCGACAATATCCAACTCATCACAAGCAGCTCCAATACATAATTACTAAATGTCCTGTATGAGGCTGTAGAACATGCCAGGAACTGCATCTCAAACAATGACTACTTATCTGCTGCAGATGGCATGGGCTTTGCTCCAGGGGTCCATGCTGTGAAGCTTCTATTGGGGCTTACCAGAGACCCTGTCATAGATACTTCTAATAATTTGGGATCTGCTGAATCATATGGTCCAATCAGCGGCATTGAACATGTATTGAGAAATGATATCCCTGTAGAGACCTCTCTTTCTTTGTACCCCATTCAAAACCAGTATCCTTATGAGTTACATAGTAAGTGAGGTTGAAACAACATTTCCAAAAGTGGTCTGTGCTGTCTCTAAAATTTGCATAACAAGTTTATGCTTATCTTTTAGAGGTAGGAGGTACACCCAGTGATTTTGGTAGTCTTTATTCCCATGTGTCTGGCCACAGCATCCAGAATACTTGCCACTTCCTGCTTCCCAAGTCCTTCCTATTAGCATGATACTCAAATAATAAAACAAATAAAGTACTATGATATTAAAATGCCAGCAATAATATTCCCCCAATTTTAATACAAACTGGGGGAAGGAGTAGAGTTCAAAAATTAAATTTCTATGGAAGTTAAAGCCACAAGTAAAATTTTGAGCTATATTATCTTTGCCTTGCAAATTAAAAATTCCCAGAGACTTAAGCTCAAATTCATTCTCCCCAATTTCCTCTTCTGGTCAGTTGGGTGTCAGGGGAGGTCTCCATGCCTGGGAGGGGTCAGGAGCCCTTCGACAGCAACAGCACTACGGTCTCCAATTGGAATAGATGTGGCCTCTTCAAGGCCTCCAAAGTTTACTTAGTTGAAGGCTAAGTCTTTATTGTGCATGGATTCTCATATTTTTAAGATTGTATTTATTTATTTTCAGAGAGAGCAGAAGGGAGGGAGAAAGAAATGGAAAGAAAGATTGATGTGAGAAATATCCATCAATTGTCTCTCATGCACACCCCCACCAGGGACCAAATTCTCAATCCAGGCATGTGCCCTGACTGGGAGTTGAACCAGCGACCCTTTGTTTTGTCCAACAATGCCCAACCAGCTGAGCAATAGCAGTCAGGGTGTGTGCTTGGATTTGTAAGTTCAATTACTTAGGGCATGCGCTGGCCTTGAAACTGACCACATTTAGGAAACAAGCCAAATTACCTCCAGTAATTTGCCCAACAGCATACAGCTACCTAGTCAGGAGTAGCACCAGAATGCAAATCATAGGCAGGGTGCCCAAGAGCCTATACTCCTAGCCACCACACATTCCTCACTAGTTTTAGTCCTGCCAAGATACCAGTTACTGATTGCCAGCTGTTTAGAATATGTGATCTATGAGCTTACACAGATTTGGATTTAAATTCATCAAAAGGTTAATTTTAGCACTATATATTTGACACTATATATTCAACCATATCTTAAGGGGAAAGACATTGTCTTTTCCCTCAGAGAATAATGCAGTTTTCTTTGAGAAGCAGCAACTACTGCCACCAGATGTTATTTGAGGAAGCTTTCTCTTCCATATGATACATTTAAAGCCTCCTAATTTTCATTTCCTGTTTGAGGCCCCAGATTCTGACACTCCAGGACTGGATTAAGTATAGGATCTATCTAGTGACATAGCATGTACACTGTCTCTGAGTAGTCAGTTTCAGTGTTGTATCACACTGGCTTTTTAAAAAATCTGACTCTTTATAAAAAAATTCTTAGACCTAAGAAACAAATTCCTAGGTAATATTTTTCCTTTACTTGGAATTAACTAACGTATAGTCAACTTGGAACAAAATGATAGTCACTGACTTTGGAGCTTGAATGCAAACCACCTGAACCTAACTGTAGCCTTATCGCATTGTTCTTCTCAGCCTTAATTCAGAATAAAATTCTAAGAAGCCAGTCTGGTGCTAGCTATCTAGATATGAGCACTGAGAGTTTGAAGCCAGCTTCTTTGGTATTCTCAGCATATACTAAACTCCACTGATTTTTGCTTTACAAACAGTAAATACTGTTCTGCTTCCAATGCCTAAAAGGTCTGAATTTAGAAAGATGCTTCTCTATGTACACTCATATTGATCTCAGTTATACCAGTACAGCTTATATTCAAGACATATTCTGTACCCTAAGGCCATCAAGCTCACTAAAAATATCCCCACACATGGTCAGCTGCTTAGAAGAGTGACATGTATACTTCAGGAAGCTCACTACTAAAAAGAAAAGGCTGAGCTATGCATGTCCAATTTCTCTTTCTAAAAGCATCATCTGAATAAACCAGCTTTTTCCACCCTACCAAGTGTGAGGGGGGTAGAGACAGTCCCATAGGGTTCAAAAGAGGGGAGATTCCTCCACATGGAAGAAAAGTCTATGATTAGAAAATAAGCATTTTCTCCTAAAAAAAAAACTAGAACGTGTCCTGAAAAAAATAGTGGAAAAGACATTTTTTCTGTTGCTTGAAGACTTAAAGACCATGACATTAAAAAAGAGCCCCTGTGCTCAGAGAAAACAAGAGGAAAAAACACATGGATTGGGTTAGCATCTAAGGGAAGCAACAGCACGTGGTTTCTAAATCACACTCCCACACACACTCCACCCCCAACAGCTGTTATAAATTCAAACAGAATTTTAAGGTAGCGAAGGGAATGAAAAGAAGAAAAACAATTGGGTCTCCCTTCTTTATTCAAAGTAGGCAAGCCCTAGAATCCAGAAGTGATCAAGTATAGCTTCTGCAGATAAATCGTAAGATGACTTTTGTGATCAAACATATTTCATCAGCACATGAAAATTGCCAGGTTCCTTGTCCTTCCATTTCCCTCTTTTGTTGCATGAAAAAAAAAAAACAAAAACAAAAACATAGTATTAATGCCTTCTCTATATACCTTACAAGGTTAAGTGATACTCGAAATAAAGAAGGGCTTTGTAAATTGCAGAATATGGGTGTCCACCAATATTTCTCTCCCATTCAAGGAATGAGTTTTGGTTCTTCATCAGCTGCTTGAAGGTTGAGTGGCCCCTGAGTTTCAGGTTGTTCTCACCCATCTGCCTGACCCAGCAAGAATTTCCAGTGTATTTCTAAATACAAAGACTTTTGACCATGGTGATTCTGTGTGTGGATCCTAAACCAGATTTTTTCTAATATTCTGTCTCTTTTCTTCCTTTACTTGAGGCAAATTTAAGGTTGGATTATTTGTTTGGGTGGCTTCTTGGCACTGTACTGCTCTTTACTTTCTCAGTCTCATGGTTCCATCTTAATCTTTTAATTTGTCCCCTTCCTTCAAGGATAAAGGCAACAAAAGTAAAAAGGTGATCACAACTTACTGAGCATTTACTAGATGAAAGCCACTGCATTAAACACTATATAAATTACCACATCTAATTCTTGCAATAGTTCTAAGAAAGGCAAATTTCTATTTATAGAAAAGTAAGATAAGTTATCAATAATTAGTGAATTGCATATACCTAAAATGTTCTACCAATGTTTACAGTAGAACTACAGAGACATGGCAAAGAGTAACTGGTACTCACGGTATCCTTTCTTAATCCCAGGTAGAAACTCATTAGCTTATACACTAAGTCTATGTGGCCATCTGACTTGCTTTCTTATTTGGACTAGTAATGACATCTCATTGAATCCTTGTATTGAGTCCACATTATAGCAATTATCCTCCTCACATTATACAAGGGAAAATGCTATTTTAAAAGCTGGTTGTTGTTTAAGCCAATTGTTCTTAAAAGACAGGAGAATTCTTCTTGAGAAAAAAAATAGTCTCTTGTGGGGGGATTGTGTTTATGAAGTGTATAGCTATATCTTAGTTTAGATGACAAATGAGGAAAAGGAAAAAAACTGTTTTGTTCTTTATTGTCTTTGCTTAAAACTTTCCATTAAAGGAGAAAATCCTAGACCTTGGAGATCATTTAGGATAATCCTTTAATTTTATATACAAGGAAACTGGGAACTAGAGGTAGATATTAGGGTGACTTTCCCAGATTTACGCAGCTCCTGAATGACAGGGATCCTTTAGTTACACCAAAATCTCTCATCCAAAACTGTCTCAGTGTACTGCAGTAAGTCATTCAGGGGAAACAAGGAAAAGAAAATAAGTTCCCTGACTCCCAGGGCCTCAAACATGAGTAAATCAAGAATTCATATGGCTACAATTAGAAGTATAGTAAAATATGTGCCATCTCACAAAAAGTAAATACTACTATGTGTTTCTAAAGTAAGAAGTTCAGTTTCATCGTATACACAGATGTTATGTCGACAAAGATGTATTTAAGACTAAAAGATTAGATAGATGTATTTTTATGTTATTTTTAAGTGCAAACAACAGAAAACCTGACTCAAACTGACTTAAATAACCAGGAAATTTACCCATTCATCAACAAAACCCAGAAGTAAAGCAGGCTTCTCAGTTGGTTAGCTGAGTCACTCAATGATATCTTCTGCTTAATATTTCTATTCCACAGCTCTCACTATCACTTTCTTTCTAAGTCTGGTTCCCCTTATGACCATAATATGATTTTAGCAACAACTGGGGTGATACACTTTCTAGTTCACAGTGGAAAATAAGTACCTCTGCTCCAGTCATGAGTCAAAATTATTTCTTTTCCTTCTCATTAGTCCAATGAGGTCACGTTGTGCCCACTCTAGTCAACTTCAGCCTTGGTACTTGAACCAATTACTATTCATCCCATCCCTAATCTATTACCATATATACATTTCTACTTGCTATACAACAGGCTGAATAGGATGTTGGGGAGTCGACAACAATACTACTTCAATAATATTTCACACAAAAAGGGAGGAGGTAAGACAATTCTAGAAGAAGAGAAAGCAAGAATAAAGGCATAGAGGCAGAGAAGCTCCAAGTGTGAGTGTCTGAGTCTGCCTAGAGCCTAAAATATACACAGTTTGATGTAAAAGAGAATGGGAAAACAGTAATAATGATAAGTTTGATCTGCACTACTTTGTTAGTTGACTGGGGAATCATCAAAAAATGTTAACAATGATCAGAAAATTACTTTAGAAAGATACATCTTGAACCCATTTCCATATGGTTTGGAGTGAAAAGAGATCAGTTAGGTAACTAATGTATTATCCCAGATTATATGTACTAAACTTGATGGGGGTTATGGGAGGGAAAAATAACAATAATAGAAACATGGAGGAGGTAGAGTCTAGGGGACTTTCTGAGTGATTGGTTATAAATAGAAAATAAAGGCAAAGTTGAAAATAACTCAGAATCTGAGAAGACAGGAGTGGGAGTTGGTTGGAAGGTGTTGAGGAGAGAGATAATGAGTTCAGTTTCAAAATACTAAAGGCAGCTATGTGGAGACTTCCAGCAAGCAGTTAGAATTCAGGTCTGAGAGTTGGGAGAGAGGTGAGAATTAAATCAATGGGAGGTTGCCAAGGGAGAGTAACTGAGTAGAGGGAGGTGAGAAGGGACCAAATAAAAAACCTCAGGTGGCATCTGTATCCTATGAACAAGACAGAGAATCGGAAAGATAACCTGAGTTAACAGGAACTAGCAGCAAGCATTCTAAGATAAGGCTGTGAGGTAAGGCATGTGATATGCTGTGCAGTTAACAACAATGAAGAGTGAGAAAAGCCTGTCCTATGAGGTGATCTGAAGATATCTAATGGCATTTAAGAGAAATTTTTTAACAGAAAGATAATGGCAAAATGAAAGGGTACATTAGTTTGGTGGTTAGAAAAGTCTGATGCTCTCTCTTATGGGTTCTGTTACAACTTGTAGCACTCTCATCTGTGTCTTCATTTGCATATCTCACACTCACCCCTGAATTTCTCAAGAGCTGTGACCATGACTTGTCCATCTTTGGGTTCCCAGTTTGTAACTCACAGCTGGTGATCCAGGCTTGCAAGGAAATGGGAAGCAAAGGGAGTAGACATTACATTACATGGAGCAGACAAAAGAAGAGGGCTAGTGCAGATAAAAACTGAACATGCAAGTGAGTATAAAAATAGCATACAGGTAGAAGTGTTAATCTTGGCAAGACAGAACACACTCAGAGGAAAATTCTGAGGTAAGAAGGGGGAGTCCTCTGGGTAGTCTCAGTTCTCTACGTGTGTAAAGTGGGTAAGAAGTGCGACTGGAAGGAAGCCAGGAAAATGAGGTAGTGCTGTCCAGATATGTCAGAACTGTCATGGATCCCCATCCATGATCAGCTAGACCTGCTGGACATTTCTCTGTCTTTTAAACTTTTCTCTGTTACACTTGTATTGCTCTTTTCTGAGTCACCTGTAATCCTTCCAGTACTCCTGACACCCAAACTCATGTTAACCTTCCATAGCAGGAGTCTGTGGGTTAGGGATCCAGGCCCTTCACCTTGTACAATAGCATTTAGATTTCCACTTTGACAAAAACAGTGGCTTTTCATCATGGTTATGGCCTGAATTGTGTTCTCTGAAATCCATAGGTTGACGCACTAACCCTCCCTCAATCTGATTGTATTTGGAGATGGAACACTGGAAGGCAATTAGGGATAAATAAGGTCACAAGAGGAGTCCCAATCTGATGGGATTAGTGTCCTTCTGAGAGGAGTAGGATGTATGAGAGAGCTATCTCATCCTCTCCCCACACCCTGACAGAGGAAAGACCATGTGAGGACACACAGAGAAGAGTGCTCTCACTGAAAACTGAATTGCCCAGCACCTTGACTCCTACCATCCAGAATTATGAGAAAATAAATTTATGTTGTTAAAACAACCCAGTCTGTGGTGATTTGTTATGGTAACCTGAGCCAACTAATACAATCACCAATAAACTGCTGCATTTCTTCACCAGTCCCAGGAAATGCCCCACATCAGAAATGCTCAGGCCTGAGTTCTATTCCCAGGCACTGACCCCGAGGCATGGATCTATAACTCAAACTCTCGGTGCTTCAGGTGCAGCATCTAAAGAATGAGAACACTGAACTAAACCATTTCAAAGGCCCTAACTCTTCTCATTTATAAATCCAAGAAGCAATTTCAATGTTGGAAAACACTGTCAAGCCCCTAAATGTAAACAACATTATCTTCATTACTATAGACAGATTTTCAGGAAAACTGGCCTAAAGGAAATTTTAAATAGTCTTGCAGTGCAAAGATTCTGATATTTGATAATGCTGGTGGCAACTTCCAAGAAGGTATAGGCAAGAAAACTCTGGCAGGGAAAAAGCGTCATTCAGGGAAAACACCATCAATTTTTAGAAAGTGAATTTCAGCCTTCTTCTCCCCTTTCCTTTGTAAACATGATTAGGCTATACTTCACTCGAGTTTACAGTAATGATACCTTACAGTCAGCACTGTGCAATCTGAAGAGTGCACTTGAAAGTCCTTTACCAGCTTGTAGAACATAGTCCTTTCCTAACGGGTGCACCGCCAGGCCCCCTCTACTTTACCCCTCCTGCATGGTTAGTTAACTAGCCAGAATTCTTTTTATGGCAGGGAGCTCTAAGAAGCATTATTGCCACTGACACTAAAGTGAGCATGATTCTGGAAAAGGAGAGAAAAGAGCATTGACTTCCCATTGACTGAAGGTCTAAGGTGTGCCAGATGTAATACTTCATATTTGTACCTGAGTTGACTCATTCTAATTTCTCACAAATAACCATTAAATATACTATAAGAAAGGCTGACCTAATCCTAGTTGCCCCCCATTATCAGAATTTTGATGTTTATATTAATTTTGACCCAATAACCAATGTGAATGAGTCAAATGAAACAACCACCATTTTGTAAGCAGCAAACAAAATAACAGTGAGCAAAATGGCAGCACTTTACGTCAGGAGTCAGGGCAGCCAGGGTTCCAGACTAGCCCCTGTCTGCTAGAGATAAGGAGCAGGGAGGCTTTGAAGTTAGCCGGAGATCCCAGGGTAGAAAAGATACTAAATGCAAATTTTGATGACCGCAAAACTGTTCCAAGAGTCAATTCTATATGTTTAGTTCTGGATTTTCCCCAAATTCACATACTCTGTCCTCTCTGGGCACTCATTCTTTCTCAGATGTTTCATGTCACCCAGACTTGTGAGTTAAGTTGACAGATAGTGAGTATAAAAATGTTACCCACATTTGTATACAACTTCCAAGTCTTCAAAGTATTTTCAAGTGTTTTATCTCATTTCACTCACATGAGTATGTAAATGATAACTACTGTCCCATTTTACAGATGAGAAAAATGAAGCACAGAAAAACTTAATGATTTGATCTAAATCATGAACCCATAAAACAGTAATAATTTTAAAAGGAATAAAAATTATAAACCAATGATATTTTAAGCAAATTTTTATTAAAGTTTAACATATATACAGAAAAAAAGAAATCCTAAAGCATAGAGGCTTCAAGAATTTTCAAAAAATAAGCACATTAGTGTAGTCAGAATAATGATTAAGCAACAGAATATTACCAGCACTTCAGAACCCTCCCTCATTCCCCTTCCAATCATTTTTAGGAATCAATACTAAGAAAATGTTCAGGAAAAGAGATTGTGACTTAAATAACTTTTCAATAAAAACCTCAGATTATAATACAGTGAAAAATTGGAACAATTCTAAATACTGTGCTCTTGAAGAATGGTTAAATAAATCACAGTATACTTATACACCAGAATAATATTCACATTTGGACTCCAATTAAAATATAAAAAGTAAAATGAGTTTACTCCTCACTCTATCTAGAAAAAATAGATAAGCTTCCAAAGCATAGTTTTCAGAACTTGTCAAAGAGCTGAAAATAGAAAAAGTTAAATGAACTAAATTTCAGAAAGTGACAGCCTTTTCTATAAGAGAAGAGACATAGAGCTGCTTTCATCTTTGGCAGAGAGACAGGAGAAAGAGGAAGCCATCTTAAATGGGGGTGAGGAGACACAAGCTCCATTTTTAACAAACTTTTAATGGCTGCACATGAGCTACCATAAAAATTAAAATTCTGATGAAAGCAATCCTCAGAGTGAGTCCACACCCACCTACCACTCTTTTCTACCAGCCTTCTCAAAGTCAAAGGTTTACGACACTAACCATGGAAGTCAAGTAAACATAGCTGAGAGAAAGTCCACGAGAAGCATGCACATGGGATATTTCTCAAGTCCCAAGGCAGTAACCTAGTAAAAGCTAGGGATAGGCAAGAGAGCTGACAAATACTTGAAGATACTCCAGGTGTCAATCCAAACCTTCACCTGGTACACCAAAGCTATCCCCATACAGCTAGAACAGGAGAAAGAGAGAGCTCTCCCAGAGTTCAGAACACCAGGAATGAGATCAAAGAGCAAAGAGAAATATGCAAAAAATCGGACATCCAGACAGTAAAGCAGAGAAATCAAGCACAGTTTAGAAATCTGGTGACTATCTTCTAAAGCAGAGCAAAATCTCTAGATTCTCACAGATACTCAGGTCTCAAGGTCTAACGATGAGAAAATCCTAACCCTGTCCTCAAAAATTTTGAAGCCAACAGAAAACAATTTAACTCAAATTGCAACAAAGCCCAGGCCCTGTACAACTGGAGTAGATTGATTCAGCTTCCCATACAAGAAGTCTGATAGAAAAAGGACTTGTCCTTTTCTGGGGGGTTAATATTATTTAATTCAGTCTCTACTGTTCTTTTGCCCACAATATGTAGCATATAATCAAATGTTATAATACACATAAACTTCTCATCACATCTAGGGCATACAGGTTGGAATGGAAGATTTAAAAAGGGAACTTTGAGAAAAAGAGTTGTTTTGGATAGACTGCTTTTTCTTATGAAGAAAGCAATCCTGCATGGTCCACATTCTCCCCCATTTTCAGAAGTGGGTAGAAGAGAGTGTTGCATCCTAGCTTTATGAGAGTGTTCACCAAAAAAATTACACAGAGGAATTTTTTACAGATAAAGGCTGGTGGGCTATAATTCCAACTACTCTCATCCTCTGCTTCCAGCAGAGAACAGAGGTGGAAGATTACCTGCTCCTACCTAAAGGGAAAGGGGTCCTGCAACTTAGAGACATGGTGAACCTTCTCCTGATACCTGTCTGGAAACTCCAAAGGGCCAGCAATGGGTTGCCTAGTTTCTATATTGGAAGTAAAGAGAAGGAGTGGTTAGGCATCCTGTACTCCTAGGGCAGAAGACGCTGGAGCATTTCCATGAAAGATGCAGAGACTTGTTTGAAATAATTGCTCTAGCAACTCTGTCATTGTTACTAGCTCAGACTATTGCATGAGGAGTTGGCTTCCTTTAAAGAAACTGAACTCTGTGTCAGTTTGATTTGGGGTATAATGTATATCATCAGCACAACTGAATACTATTTCCAATAGCCTCCTTTGGGTTATGGTAAACAGGCTGAGTTGCCCATTAGTGGCATTTGCTAAAATCACCAGAAAAAACTCAGCTGAGACAGAGGAGAGTAACAACCATTGTTGGGATTCTTCTTTTTCTCAACATGTCTTTAGACCCTGCTTTTTCTGAGACTCAGTGCTAAATAGTTTGGGGCACATAGGTGGATAGTTTTTAACAAGCAATAAAATGCATGTTCCTAGGTAATTATTACCATGAAGTAGATACCAAGTTCTCCGGTTATTTAGGAAAAGAAGAGCTAATTTGCTGAGGCTATTTTTGAAGTATGATGCTTGGAGAGAGGGAGAGGAATGCAAAGAAAATCAGGAAGGCTTAGTCGAAAAGTTGGTATTTGACCTAAATTAAAATGCTAATAGATTACAACGTTGCAGTAAGCAAGGGGAAGAATATTCCTAGCAGAGAGTAGAGGGAGGCAATATGGTCCTAAAAACAGAGTTAGCTATGAGATCAAACATATCAAACTTCAAATAACTACACTACAACTTTATTATGTGTAACTTCAAAAAATTATCTTGCTCCTCTCAATCTCATTAGTAACATGGCAGTAATAGACCTGCTGTAGCCTAAATATTTGTGTAGCCCTAATATGCACACGTGACATCCTAATGCCAATATAATAATACTTAGAAGTGGGGCCTTTGGGGGTGGTTCCATCATTAATGGAATCAATGCCTTCATAAAAGAGGCTCCAGAGAGCTTCCTAACCACCCGCCCCCCCACGATTACTGAGGACACAGTGAGAAGTCTGTGAGCTTGACCATTCTAGCAACCCAATGCTGGACTTCTAGCCTCCAGAACTATAAGAAATAAATTTCTGTTGTTTATAAGCTAGCCAGACTAGATGTTTTACTATAGCTGCCCACATAGACTAAGATAAGCCCTAATTCTTTTGATGGGCACTTAAGCAACCACTAATGGTAGTTGTGGGTGCTGGTAGCCCTAAATAAAGTCAAGGTTATGGAGAAATGCAGAGGTGCATAAAAGGTACCATAAATAATGACAAATAGTAGCAGGGAAAGGAAATGGAAAAAAAGTTTTATCCATATCATGGAACACATTGAAGAACTGGTGAGACAGAGTATGGGGACTTACTTGCTAAAAAATGAAGATATTTGGATAAATAAAATTATAAATGAAGAAAATTACACTGTATAACACAGAAATACAAAGGATTATAAGAGACTGCTATAAAAAATATGCCAACAAACTGGACAACCTAGAAGAAATGGATCAATTCCTAGAAAAATACAACCTACCAAAATTGAATCAGGAAGACATAAAAAATATGAACAGACCAACAACAAGTAAGGAGACTGACACAGTGATTAAAGATCTTTCAACAAAAAAAAGCTCAGGATCAAATGGTTTTACAGGTGAATTCTACTGAACATTTATAGAGTGAATGCCAATTTTCTCAAACTCTTCCAAAAAATCAAAACACCATTTGGAGGAAACACACCAAATTTTGTTTTATGAGGCAAAAATTACTCTGTTATAAAAGCAAGATAAGGGCACTATAAGAGACGATCACCACAGGCCAATATGCCTGATAAATACAGGTACAAAATACCTCAACAAAATATCAGCGAACCAAATTCAACAGGACATTAAAAGGATATTAAAAGGATCATACACCATGATCAGTGGGACTAATTCCTATGACGCAAGGATGGTTCACATTCACAAATCAATAAATGTGATATATCACATTAATAGAATGAGAGATAAAAATTATAATATCACCTCAGTAGATGCAGATATAAATCATTTGACAAAATTAAATATCCATTCATGATTTTTGAAAGCTCTGAAAAATTAGGTATGGAATAAATATACTTCAACATAATAATGGCTGTATATAAAAAACCGACAACCTACATCATACTCAATGGTGAAATGCTGAAAGCTCTTTTTCTAAGCTCAAGGAAAAAGACAAGGGTGCTTATGCTGACCATTTCTATTGAACATAGTAATGGAAGGCTTAGCCAGAGCAATCAGGCAAAAAACAGAAATGAAAGGCACCTAAACAAGACACAAAGAATTAAAATTGTCTCTGTTTGTAGAAAACATGATCATATATGTAGAAAATCCTAAATACTCCACCAGCTTGCCTGTAGCTGCGGCGCAGCCTCAACCTCCCCAAACTGGGCGAGTTTGGGTACGTGGTGGAGACTTTTAATTTCAGATCTTAGAGCCTGCTTTCCTTCAGCTACTTCTCTCCATACCCCCTTCTTCACCACAGCTGAAGTGGTTAACTGGTTCTCCAGGAAGCTCAGCCAAGCCGTGTTCCTCACCAGGTGGCAAAGGCTGGACCAAAGGCCTGGAGAAACTGGGAGTGTCTGAAGTGTTTCCTGTTTTTCTAAGCCTCAAGCGCCAGCCTCTGAGGATGTGAGGATGTTAAGAGCCAGGGAAGTACAAACACCAGAACAATTTCTGAAGGATCTTCTTGGAGCCATCAACAATCTTGCTATTGAAGATGGCGACAGTGTAGCATGGAGGGAACCCAGCTTCCGTGCACCTGGTAGAATATCCAGGCAGATCTACTGAAGAATAGCATAATCAACCAACAATTCCCCAACATTTATGAAAATAAGACACCAGGGATTGTGAAAGAGGAACCAGACAGCTACACATCTGCGAGGACTCCAGAAGGCGAGTGAGGACAAAAGGGGCTGCGCCCCCAGCGGGCGACCTCCACCGAAAAGAGTACCTGGAAGCAGAGAACACCAAGATACCTACAGGAGAACTCACCACTGAATTTCACAGGCATCCTACCACAGAAGTTCACACCACAAACCCAGGGAACCAAAACAGATCAATTTAAGAAACTTAGGCCAACAAGAAGAGGATCACAAATAATGGAAAGACAAAGAAACAATCCCCAAATGAAAGAAAAGGAGGAAGTCTCAGAAAGAATGTTAGATGAAATAGAGGCAAGTCAACTATCAGATATTGAATTCAAAGCACTGGTTATCAGGAAATGCAAAGAGCTTACAACAAGTTACCAGAAACTACAGGGGAGCTACAATAAACTCTCTGCAAACTATAACAACATGAAAAAGGAAATAGAAACCATCAGCAAAGGCCAAGAGGAAATGAAGAATACAATTTCTGAACTGAAGAATACAGTAGAAGGTATGAAGAAAAGAATCGATGAGGCAGAAGATCGGATCAGCGAGTTGGAAGACACAGCAGAAAGAATCTCCCAGAAAGAGCAAGAAGGGAAAAGAGGCTTAGAAAGAACGAAGAGGGATTAAGAGAAATGCAAGAGAATATGAAACATACTAATATCCGAATAACAGGAATACCAGAAGGAGAAGAAGAAGAACAAGGGATAGAAAACCTACTTGAAAGAGTAATAACGGAAAATTTTCCTAAGTTGTGGAGAGATAAAGTCACACAAATCCAGAAATCACAGAGTCCCAGGCAGGTGGAACACAAAGAGGCCTGCTGCAAGACATATCATCATTAAAATGGCAAAAATCCAAGACAAAGAGAGAATCCTAAAGGCAGGAAGGGAGAAAAAGGATGTAACATACAAGGGGGTCCCAATAAGGTTGGCTATTGACTTCTCAATGGAAACATTCCAAGCAAGACAAGAATGGCAGGAAATATTCCAAGTAATGAGAACCAGAGGCCAGCAACCAAGGCTACTTTACCCAGCAAGGCTCTCAATCAAGATAGAAGGCCAAATACCATATGATCTCACCTCTAACAGGAAGCTAAACAACAAAGCAAACAAGCAAGCAAAATATAACCAAAGACACTGAAATAGAGAACAGGCTGACAGTGACCGGAGGGGAGAGGGGAGGGAATTTCAGGGGAAATAAGGGAGGGATTTAGAGGAACCTATATAAAGGATACATGGACAACAACTGAGAAGGGTGGAAATGGAAGGGAGGGGGGAGGATGGGGGGTGGAACGGGATGGGAGTAATAGACAGAAAACTGTACTTGAAAAATAATTAAATAAAAAAATAGAAAAAAAATAGACAGGGGGAGGGTGAGAATAGTATAGGAAATGTAGATGCCAAAGAACTTATATGTATGACACATGGACATGAACTAAAGGGGGGGAATGTGGGTGGGGGGGAGTGCAAGGCGGAGGGGAGTGAAGGGGGGAAAAATGGGACAACTGTAATAGCACAATCAATAAAATATATTTGAAAAAAATAAAATAAAAAAATAATAAAAAAAAGATAGAAAGCCAAATAAAGAGTTTCCAAGACAAAAGAAGTCTAAAAGAATACGCTTCCACCAAACCAGCTCTACAAGAATTACTAAAAGGGCTGCTTTAAGGAAAGGAAGGAAAAGAGAGAGGCAGAGAGGAACACAGGTACATAAATGGCAATGAATAAGTACCTTTCAATAATAACCTTAAATGTAAATGGATTAAATGCACCAATTAAAAGACATAGAATAGCCGAGTGAATAAGAAAGCATGACCCACACATATGCTGCCTACAAGAGACCCCCCTCAGGTCAGAAGACCATCACAGAATAAAAGTGAAAGGATGGAAACAAATGTTCCAAGCAAATGGACAAGAAAAAAAAAAAGCCAGGGTAGCAATTCTCATATCATAAAAAATAGACCTCAAAAACAGGGCCATAAAGAGAGACCCAGAAGGTCACTTCATAATACTCAAGGGAAGAATCCACCAAGAAGACATTAACATCGTGAATATATATGCACCCAACACAGGAGCACCCAAATATATAAAGAAAATCCTAGAGGACCTCAAGAAAGATATTGACAGCAACACAATTATAGTAGGGGATTTTAACACCCCACTGTCAAAAATGGACAGATCTTCCAAACAAAATATCAACAAAGATATTGCAGCATTAAACAACACCCTAGATGAAATGGACCTAATTGATATATATAGAGCCCTCCAACCCAAAGAACCTAAATACACATTCTTTTCAAATGCACATGGAACATTTTCAAAGATAGACCACATGAGAGGACACAAAACGAGTCTCAACAAATATAGGAAAATAGAAATCACACCAAGCATTTTCTCTGATCACAAGGGACTGAAATTGGAAACTAACCCCACAGGAAAAAAAACCAAAACACCCAAAATCATGGAGACTGAATGGTATGCTATTAAACAACAAATGGGTCAAGATTGAAATTAGGGAAGAAATCAAAAACTTTCTGGAAATAAAATGAAATGAACTCACAACAACCCAAAACTTATGGGACACAGTGAAGGCAGTCCTGAGAGGGAAGTTCATAGCAATACAGGGTCACCTAAAGAGGATAGAAACATTTCAAACAAACAACCTAACCTGACGCCTGCAAGAACTTGAGCAACAACAACAAAGACAGCCCAGAGCAAGTAGAAGAAAGGAAATAACCAAGATCAGAGCAGAATTAAATGACATAGAGACTAAAAGCACAATTCTAAGGATCGATCAATCCAGGAGTTGGTTTTTTGAAAAGATAAACAAAATAGACAAACCTTTAAGTAGGCTCATCAAGAAAAGAAGAGAGAGGACTCAAATAAACACAATGAGAAATGAAAGAGGAGAGATTACAACTGATATCACAGAAATAGAAGGGATTGTAAGGAATTACTATGCACAGCTGTATGCCAAGAAATTTGAAAACCTAGGTGAAATGAACAAATTTCAAATGACAAATTTCTAGAAAAATATAGTCTTCCAAAACTCAATGAAAAAGAAGCAGAAAACCTGAACAGGCCAATAACAGCAAATGAAATTGAAGAAGTAATCCAAAAACTCCCATCACACAAAAGCCCTGGACCAGATGGTTTCACAGGAGAATTCTACAAAGCTTTTAAGGAAGAGCTAACCCCTATTCTTCACAGACTATTCCAAAAAATCCAAAATGATGGGAAACTCCCCAACTCTTTTTATAAAGCCAGCATCATCCTAATTCCAAAGCCAGATAGAGACACAACAAAGAAAGAAAACTTCAGGCCAATATCGCTAATGAACATAGATGCTAAAATCCTCAATAAAATATTGGCAAGTCGCATCCAACAATACATCAAAAAGATCATACACCACGACCAAGTGGGATTCATCCCAGGGATGCAAGGATGGTTCAATATTCGTAAATCAATAAATGTAATACATCACATAAACAAAAGCAAAGACAAAAACCACATGGTCATATCAATAGATGCGGAAAAAGCTTTTGATAAGGTACAACACCCATTTATGATAAAGGTACTCAGAAAAGTGGGAATAGAGGGAGCATTCCTCAACATAATAAAGGTTGGCTGTAGGTCCTACAGCCAACACCATGCTCAATGGGCGAATCTAAAATCTTTTCCACTAAGATCAGGAACAAGACAAGGTTGCCCACTTTCACTACTTCTATTCAATATAGTATTGGAAGTTCTAGCCACAGGGATCAGACAAGAAAAGGAAATAAAAGGCATCCAAATCAGAAAGGAGGAAACAAAACTGGCATTGTTTGTAGATGACATGATTATGTACATGGAAAATCCTATAGCCTCTACCAAAGCTGCTCAAACTAATAAATGAATTTGGCAAAACAGCAGGATACAAAGTCAATATCCAGAAATCAAAGGCATGTTTGTATACTAACAATGAAACAGAAGAAGCAGAAATCAAGAAAAAAATCCCATTCAATATAGCAAAAACAAAAATAAATATCTGGGAATAAACCTAACCAAGACGGTAAAAGACCTGTATGCAGAAAACTACACAACACTGAAGAAAGAAATCAAGGAAGACACAAACAAATGGAAACATATACCATGTTCATGGATTGAAAGAATTAACATCATCAAAATGTCCATACTACCCAAAGCAATTTACAGATTCAATGCAATACCTATTAAAGTTCCAATGGCATATTTCACAGATATAGAACAAACATTTCAAAAATTTATATGGAACCATAAAAGATCCCGAATAGCAGCTGCAATTTTGAGAAAAAAGAACAAAGTAGGAGGGATTACAATACCTGTTATCAAACTGTACTACAAGGCCACTGTAATCAAAACAGCCTGGTACTGGCATAAACACAGGCACATAGACCAATGGAACAGAACAGAGAGCCTAGAAATAAACTCAACTCTCTACAGTCAATTAATATTCAACAAAGGGGGCAGTAACATAAAATAGAGTAAAGATAGCCTTTTCAACAAATGGTGCTGGGAGAACTGGACAGCTACATACAAAAAATGAAACTCGAGCACCAACTTACACCATACACCAACATTAATTCAAGGTGGATAAAAGACTTAAATATAAGCCGCAAAACCATTAAAGCCCTAGAGGAGAGTATTGGTAGGAAAATCTCAGATATTCCACACAGCAAGATTTTTACTGATACGTCCCCTAGAGCAAGGGAAATAAAGGAAAGAATAAACAAATGGGATCTCATCAAAATTAAAAGCTTCTGCATGGCTAAGGAAAACAGTATCAAGATACAAAGAGAAGCAACTGTTTGGGAAAACATATTTGCCAATGATACCTCAGATAAGGGTTTAATCTCCAAAATATACAAAGAACTCACTCGACTCCACTCAAAGAAGATGAGCAACCCAATTATAAAATGGGCAAAGGACTTGAACAGACATCTCTCCAAGGAGGACATACAGAGGATCGAGAGACACATGAAAAGATGCTCAATATCGCTAGCAGTCAGAGAGATGCAAATTAAAACCACAATGAGATACCACTTAACACCAGTCAGAATGGCTATCATAAACAAAGAAACAAACAACAAGTGCTGGAGAGATTGTGGGGAAAAGGGGACCCTAGTTCACTGTTGTTGGGATTGCAGACTGGTACAACCACTATGGAAAACAGTATGGAATTTTCTAAGAAAACTAAAAATGAATGTGCCCTTTGACTCAGCAGTTCCACTATTAGGAGTATATCCTAAAAACCCTGAAACACCAATCCAGAAGAACCTATGCACCCCAATGTTCATAGCAGCACAATTCACGATAGCCAAGAGTTGGAAGCAACCTAGATGCCCATTGGTCAAAGACTGGATCGAAAAGCTATGGTACATTTTCACAATGGAATTCTATGCAGTGGAAAGAAAGAAGAAGCTACTACCCTTTGCAACATCATGGATGGAACTGGAAAGCATTATGCTGAGCGAAATAAGCCAGGCAGTGAAGGACAAATACCATATGATATCACCGTTAACAGGAATCTAAACAACAAAACAAACAAGCAAGTAAAATATGACCAATGACACTCAAATACAGAACAGGCTGACAGAATCCAGAGGGGAGAGAATCATAGGGGAAAAGGGGATGGACTCACATGAACAAGTAGAAAGGACACATGGACAATAACTAAGGGTTGGGGGCGGAAAGGGGAGAAAGGTGGGGAGCACGGGGCGGGTGGGCGGGCAGGGCTGGGAATATAAGACAGAAAGCTGTAATTGAACAAGAATTAAATTTTAAAAAATTATCAAATAAATAAATTTTTAAATAATAAAAAATAAATAAATACTCCACCAAAACACTTTTAGGCTTATAAATAAATTCAGTAAAGTTGCAGGATACAAAATCAACATAAACAAATTATTTGTATTCATATATACTAACAATATATTATTCAAAAAAGAAATAAAGAATACTATTTCATTTATAATAACAACAAAAACAGTAAAATACATAGGAATAAATTTAATCAAGAAGATAAAAGATTGAAAACTATAAGATATGATGAAAGAAATTGAAGAAGACACAAACAACTATAAAGATAGCTTGTGTTTATGGATTGAAAGAATTGACATTGTTGAAGCTTCCATACTACCTAATGTATAAGTTGAATGCAAATTTCATTAAGATTCATTAAGATTTCAATAGCATTTTTTACAAAAATTAGAAAAACTATTTTAAATTTATGCTGAAACCACAAAATACCCTAAATCATCAAAGTAATCCTGAGAAAGAAGATCAAAGCTGGAGGCATTATATCTCCAGATTTCAAACTATATTACAAATCTGTAACAATCAAAAGAGTATAGTGTTGGCATAAAAACAGACATCTACCTAGATCAATGGACCAGATTAGAGGATCCAGAAATAAACTTATGAATATATGGTCAATTAATTTATGACAATGAAGCCACGAATATACAAAGGCAAAAGGACAGTCTCTTAAAGAACGGTATTGGAAAAATTGGACAGCCACACTTAAAAGAATGAAACTAGACCACTGTCTTTTACCATATACAAAAACTAACTCAAAATGATTAAGGACCTAAAAGGTCCTTGAATGTAGGACCTAAATATAAAACTCTTATAAGGAAACACAATCAGTAATCTCCTTGACATTGGTCTTGGCAATAATTTTTTGAATTTGACACCAAAAGCAAAGGGAACAAAAGCAAAAATAAACAAGTGGGACTATATAAAAAAAAAAACGTTTCTTCACAGCAATAGACATAATTAACAAAATGAAAAGGTAACCTACCAAGTAGAGGAAAAAACTTATAAATGATATATCTGCTAAGGAGTTAATATCCAAAATATGAGGCCTGTCCAGAAGGTATCCAGCCATGTAATATGCAACAGAGACATTTCTTGAAAAAGATTCAGTAAATGATACAAGAAACATTGTACATAGGGATATGACAACTTAGTTCCCTTCAAAGTAGGCACCTCAGGACTTCACACAATTCTCCCAATTGCCAACAGCTACCCCATCGTATTTTCTGAATCTTGTCAATGGTCTGATATCTCTTCACTTTCAAAGGTGGTCTTAGTTTTGGGAAAATCCAGAATTTAAAGGGTTCTAAATCTGGGCTGTAGGAGGGTTGAGTCACCTGGGTGATCTGATGTTTTACCAAAAAAAAAACTCTGCATGAGATGAAATGCATAAGTGGGTGCATTGTCATGATAAAACTGCTAATCACCAGTTGCCTATAGCTGTGACCTTCTGAGTCATCGGAATAGGTCCCACAGAGGAATATTCAAGCTTAATGCAGAATTTGATGCAGATTCATTGCTCTCTCACTAAGTCATTTTGAATGCAACAGCCACACAGTATTTGTGCTTACCCAATGGCATCTACTGTCCCCACTGACTAGTACAGTGAGGTAGTCATTGTCCACACATGCGCATTCCAGTCCACTCACCTTGGCTCCCAGGTTACATTGATGTCATGCAAACCATTATCATTATATTAACAATGGCTGGACTTTTTCCAGACAGAGCTCATATACAAAGAATTCATACAACTTAATAGCAAAAAAAATACACAAATAGTTTAATTTAAAAGTAGGCAGAACACCTGAATAGACATTTTACCAAAGAAGACTTTCAAACAACCAACAAGCACATGAAAAGAAGGCCCAACATTACAAATACCAGGGAAATATGCACCAAAACTCCATGAGGTCACTTCATACCTGTTAGAGTGGCTACCATAAAAAAGACAGGAGATAACAAGTATTGGCAAGGAAGTGGCAAAAAGAGAACACTGTACATTTTTTATAGGAATGTAAATTGGTACACCTATTGTGAAAAACAGTATGGAGATTCCTCAAAAAATGAAAAATAGAACTACTATATGATCCAGCAATTTCACTTCTAGGTATATATTAGAAGAGAATGAAATCACTATCTCAAAACAGACATATGTACTCCATGCTCATTGCAGCATTATGTACAATATCAAAAATATGGAAACAACTTAAGTGTTCTTCCACAGATGAATGAATAAAATATGGCATATATACAATGGAATATTATTCAGCTATGAGAAGAAGGAAATACTACCATTTGTAACAACATGGATGAATCTTGAAGGCATTACGCTAACTGAAGTCAGAGAAAGACAAATACTGTGTGATACCACTTATATGTGAAATCTAAAAGAGCCAAACTCATAAAAACAAAGTACAGTGATGGTTACCAGGAAATGGAGGCTGGAAGAAATGGGAAGATTTTGGTCAAGAGTACAAAGTTATCAGTCAAGGAGACAAAATTATAAAATGTACAAGTTCTGAGGAGCTAATAAAGAGGGTCCTGATTATAGTTAATAATACCATATTCATAGTACTTCATAGTTACTAACAGAGTAAGTTTTAAAGTTTCACCACAAGAAAATGTAACTACTTGAGATGATGGATGTTTATTACAGTAATTATTTTGCATTATATTCAAGTATCGAATCATCACATTGTATACCTTAAGCTTACACAATGTTATAAGTCTATTATATCTTAATATAACTTGGACAAAAAGATACAGTTTGCATAGACCTGAAATCCAGTAACAGGATTTTATAATTAAACCAAAGGTATTCAAAGAGAAGGGGACAGACCCATCATTATGAAGACTACCTTTTGGTAGTCTACATGCTCCAAGTCTAGGTAGAAGAGAAAACAGCACTCCTACTCTTACTGGGAATCAAATTTTCACTTCTCAAGAAACATACAGATGTAAGCAAACTTGAAAATAAAAAAATTTTAAAATCAAGGCAAATTAAAACTCTGCTTCCCCTTGGCTCTGGTATGTGGATGTGTGGACAAAAAAAAAAAAAAAACAAAAACTCTACAGACATCGTTTTACTTCTCTTGAGGAAATTTAGAACTATAATCCTACTATGTCTCAAGAGGCTTTAGGGTCATATGCCATATTGAATACACACACATACACACAGTCTCACTTCATGTACATGAAAGAAACCAAAATCTGGAAACACACTATTCAGGGTTCATGTCCACCCCCACCCAAACTTGAGGGATCTGGGATCCTGTCAACAGTCAGCTGTTGTGTTCTGAGTGTTCACCCTGAGAGTATGACCTCCAGTCGGCCATTTGTGATGAATGCAGCCCAGACTGTAAAGGAGGGGTCCGGCTAAAGCATTTATTCCCAACAAGAGAAGCTGCAGCCCAGCAGTTTTGGTAACCAGGTCTCGGTCCATCTCAGTGATCCTAGCTTTTATAAGGAAAGACAGTATCTGTGACTAATGCCTTGGGGACATGCACAGGTCACATGTATTCCATCAGCCCTTTTTATCTAGCCCCCTTAGCTTTCCCTCTTTAATACCTCTAGTAATCACTCTGGATCACTCAAGATAGTGAGAAAGAACTATAGTTGCTACATGAGGTTGTGATGTGCTCTGAGATCACTAAAAATGCATTTGCTATAGGTCAGCTCTGACTATTGCACGAGGGTATGGGGTAAAAGAGGACGTGTAACAATACTTGGTTTTGAGCCTGAACATATAAACAGACTCTGGTGCTCTGCTTTTGGAATCGCAGAGCAGGAGAGTCCAGTAAGTGGCTGAAACCCTTAAACCAACTGAAAGAGAATCAGATCTTGATCCACTGGAGTCCAGGGCATTAGAAATGGTCTAGCCACAGTGAGTCAGACTGTAAGGAACCAGACACATGGAAACTGAAAACCTCCATTCCTGACCACCCACCCGAGGATTAGTTGGTGTATGTTTACTGAGCACCTACTACTGTAGGACACTATGATAAATGCAAAGATAAAAGCACCATATTTCCAATGAGCTGACAGTATAGTAGAAGAAATAAAGAAAATGCATAAAGATTATCATGTAAGGGAGAATATATTTCATGTCTTAGAATTATAAATTGTGAGGTCTTAAAAGATCAATGGAATTTTTGTCCACAGAAAGGAAACAAAGGTGGTCCATTCAGAAAGAGTAATTTAGGCAGAGGTGGGAAAAAAAATCACAGGATTTGTTCAGCAACAGTTTGTCGCCCAGGGAGTGGGGCTAGAGTTGTGGAGGGAAATTTGAGTTCCCCTAATCACAAACCTGAGACAAAAATTTGGGTTTCTATAGATTTTTTGGAGTGATTCCAGAACACCCAAGAGAGTCATAGAATCAGCCAGGGCATGGAGGGAAAGCCAATGTAGGGTGAGCTAGTGGGTTCCCACTGTGGGCAACTGAAACAGATACCCACTGGAAACCTACTGAAAGACTGTGGAACAGCATTCAGATTGTCCATTCAAGGGACAAAGACGCTCGGACCAATCAATGGTTGAAGGTAGCTGCCTCAGGATGTTAATTCTACTTCCAGCTGATCATGCTCCTACAGCTAGAGAAAGCCCTCAGTCAAGGAGACACAAGGCCTTTGAGGTACCAAGACTGGTCCACAGAAGCTGCTGGTGACCAGGTGAGCCTCTGACAGTTTCTACTACAGGGAGTAAAGCAAAAACTATGAGGTAGCATCCAAGATTTTGCATTCTATTCAATTGAATTCAAATCAATAAATATTTTGAGATGCTAGGCACTCTTAAAAGACAAAATATGAATTAAATATGGTTCTTCCCTCAGTGAGCATACAGTCATCCTTAAGTAAGGAGTCTGAACTGGACTATCCAGTGAGTGGCCACTGAAGATTTATAAGGAGGTGAGTACCGCGATCAGACCATCACTCTCATCCAGGAGAGTGCCATGGACTGACAGGAAAGGGTATTTGAGATGGAAAAGCCATTTAATTTTTTGTGTATTTATTTTTAATCCTTAACCAAGGACATGTTTATTGATTTTTACAGAGAGAAGAATGGAGAGAGAGAAAGACATCAATGTGAAAGAGAAACCAATTAGTTGCCTCAGCTGGGGATGGAACCTTCAACCCAGGTATGTGCCTTGACTGAGCATCAAACCTGCAGCCCTCTGGTGCATGGGGCGATGCTCCAACCAACTAAGCCCCCAGCCAGGCAGAAAGCCATTTAATAAAGGCCTGAGCTGGAATGATGTTGATAAAGAATGGAAAGATGTGGGTGCATGCATGTGTGTGTGTGTGTGTGTGTGTGTAAGAAGTGCAGACATAAATAAAATTTACAGGACAAAGTAAAACTGGCAAGATGTGACTGCTGACTGGATGGATATGAGATAAAGGTGAAGGAGGATTCAGGAAGTTCAGATATTGGGAAAAATTCTAGTAGCATAAACAGAAACTAAAAAAATCAGAAAGTTGAAGGTATAGAGAAGAAATGTTCATTTTTATCTACGTTGCATTTGAACTTACAAAACAACTCCCTTCCTCTACACTGTCTCACTCAGCATGCTACTCCTTTCTGCTGGATCTGGGCTCTGGGAGGCTGGCAGTTTATGTAAATTGTTAGAGACATTTTAACATCTTCGGCATCCCCAGAAGCAGAGATGGGGATCTGAGCCACATCCATTGTCATGAGCTCCCAATAAACACCAGGATACACACACACATACATACATACCTATATAAAACTGGATAGTCTTTCTTTCCAAAAGAAGCATGAGCCTGTTCTCACCAGTCAGGGCCAATCTGGTTTGAGCAGAATGTAAGCTTTCTCCACAAATGGAGGTTAAGACTTAAGCAAGAAAGAACACCTGGCTTTAATGACTTGGGTGATTGGGAGCCTTCCTTCTAAAGTGGTACCACAGACGGCTCCCATATGTGAGTCTGTCAACATAAGAGTGCCCCCAATCTTTGTCAGAACATTTATAGCATCCCCTGCTTCTATTTGAACCACAAATTCAGCTGAAAGAATGGAGTTTTTCCACATTCACTCTCCTCTCTGAGGTTTCTTGCTGCTGTTTGGTTGTTTGTTGTCAAAGGGGAGAGGAGCTACCCTCCCCCAGGTTTTGATCAAATATTCCACCAAGTCCCCAGTGATGCTGGGAGTATGGAGTCATAGCAATTGTGCTTATCCAGCTTAAGGACAGAGGTATACCAAGCGGACCATGCCAGCCACAGGATCTCCTTGTGGAACAAAAGTCAGTGTGGAGCACTGGACCACCTAGGGTTTCTCCCAGGGGAGCCTGGCAGATCAAACCATCGTAGCACACTTCTAGCAATGATTTAAAAATTGGGAGTGAAGAGACTATAGCACTGTCGAATGAGATGGGGTGGACGGAGTTAGCCTGAGGGAGTGCCTACAGACCCCTCTGGGTGCCAAAGAGATGCTGAGCCCGACCTTGGGCTCCCGGCCGAGAGCCAGCCTACCAAACTCAGCTTCCATCTGTACTTTCTCCACAGCCAGCTTAAATTCCTGCCAGGGGAGTCATGATCAGAGCTAAGAGTGCCACCTACAGACACTCTAGTGCTAAATATTTATTGGAAAATCTGAAGAAAGCCATTCACAATCAGTTATGCAAGATGATAGCAGCGCTCAATCTTCCATCAGTAAAGAAAGGTGTGTGTGTGTCTATGTGTGTGTGTGATGGGGCAGGGAATGGGTTACAGACAAGGAGAACTAAAACATGACTGAAATTCTGGGCCTGAACATGATGGGAAGGATCTAGTGACATAAATAAACACAGGGGAATTCAGAAGAGGGCCTTGGGAGAGAGGACCAGCCATCCCAAACCCTCTCCTCCCTCCACACCCCCACACTGAGTCTGAGCCAGCAGTGGGATTCATTCTCACCTCTCCCTCTTTCTGCCAGCATTTCAGGTACTTCCTTGAGGTCTAAACTCTGAGTTCCTGGCAATTTGTGACAGGTAGTTATAGTACTGCTACCTCCACATAGCAACCTGACTTGCTGAGTTTTCTAGGAGTTAAAAAAAGGACATGGTAGCAAGTGCCCTCCCCTACTTATCACTGGCAGGCATCACCCTCCACGACCACCCCATCTCCACCACCTGCTAGCAGCTACTAGTTTCCTCAGGATTTGGAATATCTGAAGTTTTGTCTTTTCTTGAATCTTAAAATGGCAGGGACTTAGTATTGTTTCTCCAGGTATTATAAAAAGTTAACATGTAATCCAGAGGAATAAATCTCTAATGGTACAATTTGAAGCACCACTCCTCTGAATCCTCAAATTACACAATAAAAAACTTGCCTATGTATGTTTAATTTTATCACAAGTACTAAAATTAACACTTGCCCTTTTTGTGTGGTATAATGGGAACAGTCAGGCAGAATGGGACGCAAAACTCAGCTCTGTCCCCGTCAAGGTGTATGACCTTGGGCAAGTCATTGAGCTGATCTAAGCCTTGGTTTCCTCGCCTGTGAAATGAGAAAAAATACCTCCCTCACAAGGTGAGTTACAGATTTCAGTGTATAATGTTCTTATAGTACACACAGTGCCCCACACGTAGTAAGTGCTCAGGAAATGTTAATTCCCCTCTCTTGATTCTTCTCCTTCCAGTTCCAATAGGGATGGTAACCAGTTACTATTTCTGAGCACTGTTTAGTGGACTTCACAATATTTCAGATAGGTGCTTCCAACATATCTCAGGTCACATTTCCCCTTATTACCAGAAGGTTATTCCACTAATTAAACACTTTCTCATGCTTGTCAGTGACATCTTAATTTAAACCTAGGCTCTCTCCACTTCAAACAGTTTCTTGTAAAACAGATGAGAAGAAATCATATTCTTCTGATCACAGAGCAAAAATGCAGCAGGTACCAGTTTTTCTGTATACCAAGACAGTGTATAGAAGCAAAAATATTTGCCAGCAACTTTAAGATGCACAAGAAGGGCTACGGGAGAAATGAGTTATAATAAGGCTGTGGACTCCTTTTCCCTTTTATTTCTCCTGAGTGCAGAGACCATTTTCCTGGCTCCCAATACAATGAAACCAGAGTGGGTACATGTATATTTTTAGAAGAGCAATATTATTGTTGACCTGGTACACGTGCTGCCTTTAATCATCCAAGTCATGTCTGGGTATCAGGCCTGACACTATAGGCAGGCAACTGCTACTCGAACAGGCTGTGTTTTGAAATGTGCAAGAACACAATCAAACAGAAGGATTATCCAAAATCCCATCCTTGTGTACAAAAGTCCCCTTCTGGAGTCAGGAGTGAGGGGACATTCCTCAGTGTGTTTCCCACTGAACTGATCTTTTGTCTGTCCCCATCCACCTTTCACCCCTTTCAAAGTCTAAATTAGAGTCATTTCCTCCCCCATTTTTGAAGTCAGACCATCCATTTTTGTTCATGTAGATTCGAAGGGTAATGTGGGAGAGAAAAGGAAGGGTGAGAAATTTATGCTCTATCCTTAGCTGACTCACAGACCAAGCAGGTAAAGCCAAGGTGAGGATGAAAGGAGGAAGCTTCAGTTTCAGTGTCTCCTTATTCAAAGCTGAAAAGCTCATTGTTCTGATCACACCAGTGTGACTGAAAACAACAGAGTGTAACCCTCACTGCTGTCTGTCAAGACCTTCACCTTCCACTTTCTCAGGGCAGCTGTCGTCTGAGGAGATGAGGGTGGAAACCCCAAAGCTGACTCAAAGATGCTGAAAAGCAAATCTGATCAGAGCATCAGTGCACGGAACAGAGGCATGCTGCTTTCATAGTCCAGTCTGTGGTGTGGCAACCAACACAAGACATCATCAGATGGCTCCGCATGCCGCCAATGGGAGACAGGAAGGAAAAGGCAGAATTTTACAGCCTGCCAATGGAGGTATTCATAAAATGTTTGAGACTAAACCTAAACCATTCTGAGACCAATAACCTCATAGACATGCAATTAGTTTCCAGCTAGTTGTCCAAATGCTCATTTGTCAAGAACTGAGCACATATTTCCCCAAAGAAACAGTGTTACTTTCTTGGTTAAGAGGCCAGCCCTCAGAATCCTTGCTCAGTCCTAAGAAGCAGGACTCCTGACAGGACTCCATTGCCCTCTAAATGAGGTACTCCCTGTACCACAGGAGCAAGTCCCAATGTACCAGGGACTCCAAATCACAGGATACATATGGTCGTCTTCCTGGAATCAGTTGTACTTGATGATAAGTCATTTCAAACATAGCATAGAGATTGAGTATATAGAGTGGAAGGCTAAATTCACATGAACCTTTAAAATAAAACCCAGATGTGCACAGAAACTGTAAATGGCTGTTAACCCTGTGCTTACTTTATACAAATTTACATTGTTTGGGGGTTTTTCTCCCAACAAGAAAATGTTGCGGGAAAAATGTTTTTATTTTGGGGGGAAATATTTTTCAACCAATAAAGCTGAGACTCTTTAATAAATCTCTCACTGGGCAAATTCAGGTTATGCCTCAGAATACAGTTGCTTCACTGACTCCCTTCCAACACTGAGGTCTTTCTGTGAGTAACAGAGAAACACCTGAGAAACAATGAGATGAGAAGTTTTCTGGGCTGCACCTGAGACTCAGAGACCTGTGCTCAAAGCCCAGATGTTTCACCACAACACCATGTGATACAGAGCATACTATTTCTACTGATATCTCATTTATCCAATAAATACATACTGAGCCCCTACCCAGACACTGTAAGCTAAGAATATTCCTCATCTGTAAAATGGATAGTGATATTAACGTACTGTATTATTAAGGTCAGATAAAGTCGATCCACAAAAGTATACCATAAGCACAGTTACAGCACATACCTTGTCATTCAGGCACTTTACGGATTAAGAGGAATTATCTAGGTTAACCTTTGAAGCTAAACATTATGTATAGCATTGTTCCCCTGCAGGGCATAGTACAGGGTGGTGCAAAAGTAGACTTAGAGTTGTGAGTATGCAAAATAGAGTTTACTCTTGTATTATTAATTATTGTATTATTTTCCATAGGAACAACTGTAAACCTATTTTCCCCCACCCTGTACATTTAAGTACCAGGAAACATATCCCCCCTCACTGTCCCTTTCTCCTCACCGCCCATCTGACCTATGGGAGTGGCCGGCCAAGGATAAAACAAGGCCACATCCCTTTCCCATTTTAGACCCAACTGATCAAGGTCAGGCTCAGAAAGAGACTATATTAATTCAAAGGACTCTCCTGAATCTCAAGAGTCCATGATAAATCCATTACTCTTTCAATACCTCACAAACCTTTCCTTGTAAATTCATGTGTCAGGTGTACACAAGTCACTATATGAGTAGTTGTGAAGGAAAATAGCTAAAACAAACAGAAATGGAAATCTTTTCCTTCTGGAGTTAAGATAATCCTGAGTCTGGCAAGGAAGTTCTCAGGTTCCCATCCCAGGATGAATGCAAAGTGTGGAGTCTTCTTGAAGAAGCTCAGCTTTTGGGGCTAAGCTTTGAAATTGTACCAAAAAAGCTCGCTACAATGAAAGTAAAAATGGTAAAAGTAAAGCAGGCTGCAAAGTAAAGGAAATAGTTGTTTTCATCCAGAGCAAAGTTTTTTCAGAAACTGGAGGCTCGAGCCACTGGAGGGGACTCCTGTAAAGGATGGGAATGCTGCCAATGTATCTGGCTGAAACCGGCCATTACAAAGGGCTGAATGCAGATAATCTCCTTAGGCCAAAGAAAAATCACAGAGCCTTTTAATTTGGGGTTTTTTAGTCCTTAGAAGGGTTGTAGGCTAATGGGGGGGAGCAGGGAAAGCTTTGACAAAAGCATCTAGAAGCAAAGGAACCAATGCCGTGGTTGTTCACTCAAAAAGAATAAAGAAACTACTTTCTGACCATATTTGCACATGGCCAAGGACACAGGCCCTTACCTCAAATGAACACTCATGTGAAAAGCACCTGCTATGTGTGAAACACTGGCAAGGTGCTCGGGGAACTGAAATGAGAATAGATAACCCCTGAGCTCTGTTTGTTCACGATCTATTGGGAAAACAAATCCTACAGAAATAGCTTTGCAAAACAAGTCTATGTGAAGAATTATCAGGCCATGCTATGGAAATAGGGGAGGCACATTAATTCTGAGAGGAAATCTAAGAGACCAACCTGAATAATTTAAAATGATAAAATGAAAAGATAATGTAAATTGATAGAATTGCAGAGGTTAGTAATTTGGTAACTAAAACAGTACTAATTAGTCAAAATACCCAGCCACAATGAAAAAATGAAGGAAAAAAGAGGGAAGAGGAGGAGGGATGAAATAAATCAACAACATATGCTTGCACTAATTATTTGCACCATCTTTACTTTATATGTGGGGAGACCCCCAACCCAAAAATGCAATTATCTTCTGGAGGGTGGGCCCCTTGTAGTCTAGGGTTCCCCTGCTAGGTGAGTGTTCTAGGAACCCATCTGCATCATTGGACCAGCTGGCATTATGTGAGAGGCTGCGTTCAGCTTCAGTGAATTTTTTTTTAAGACTCTTTCATCTGCTTTGCCCATGTCATGATGGGTGATTTACAAGCGCACCTTCCCACACCTTGCTGAGTGTTCAGTAGTTTTTGACCAAAAACCGTATGATCCCTGGGCCCCACCTTCCATATTTGCCCTCAGCAATTTATTTTTGTTTCCCCTGATGGAAAAAAGTCCTCAAAGGGAAACATTTTGCTGATGTGGAAGAGGTGAAACAAAAAAACTGAGTTCCAAAACTGTTTTGAGCAGTGGGAAAAAAAAAATGTGGAAGAGGTGAAACAAAAAAACTGAGTTCCAAAACTGTTTTGAGCAGTGGGGAAAAAAAAATCTCAATGGATGTATTGCGTCAAATGGAAAGTACTTTGAAGGTAACTTAAGTTTAAACATGTAGGGAGAAATACACAATTTTTTATTTACATTTGGGGGGAATTCCCCCTCAAAATGCATATCTCCCAGTTCCCCCTAGGTTGCTAAATTAGACAGAGGGAGCTTAGCAGATGCTGTCAGTTAGCTTTCCAACGTCCATCCTATTTCTTCTCTTTTGTTCAAGTAACCCTGAGCTTTAAAACAGGCTGGCCCCATCCAGATGCACAAGGGTGGATTCTGATTGGTCCAGCCTTTCAGGGTCACCTCAGCCCTCCCCTGCCAGTGGTTTGGGAGTAAACATGTAAAACAATTCTGGCCAGTGACACTGCAGGACTTGGTGGAAAGATTTCCTTGACCCAAGGAAGAGACCATTTGATTTCTCTTCTCTGATATTGAAGTGGTGCCTGGATGTGTGGCTGAAGTGGAAGGAGGCTCACTTCTAATGACCACACCACAGAACTGACCGGCCCTGGAGTCTCTGCCTCTCCACTTCATGCTATGTGAGAAAACAATTGTCCTTACTGCTTCATCCAGCTGCTTTGCATTTCTGTTACTGTCCTGAGGAAATCTGAACTGATACTGGGGTGCCATATCTGTTCTGCTCTGGCTGTGAAATAGGCATAGATATGGACTCCGAGACCTCATTCATTGTCATTGGATTTTGCAGAAGCTACATGTAGTGACAGTTTTCTATAAAATTTCTCACTGAGCCCTGGCTGGTGTGGCTCAGTGAGTTGAGCACCAGCCTGCAAAGAGAAAGGTAGCCAGTTCGATTCCCAGTCAGGACCCATACTTAGGTCATGGGCCAGGTCCCCAGTTGGCGACATGTGAGAGGCAACCAATCAATGTTTCTCTTGCACATCAATGTTTTTCTCCCTTTATCACCCTCTCTCTAAAAATAAATAAATAAAATCTTTAAAAATTTTTTCTCATTGAGGGCCAAATGTGGTTCTGATCAGAATCCTTCCCATTTCTCTTCCTGGGCTCTCACACGTAGTTTGTGCCCTGAGTTAGGGTTCTGGTGCACTCTCACACTGGGCTCTGCTGGCACTGAAATTAGGAAGGAGCCACACATGGGAGAATTTAGAGGAAAAGGGAGATAAAAAGGTGTGGTCAGAATGATCAGACAGGCTAATGAAAACCACTGACCTTCATCCACAATGCCTCCTCACTGTGTAGGACATCTAAACATGTGGATTACCTTCGTTTTATATTTCCAAAGCACTTGGAAACATTACTTCACATGTATTTGATCCTCAAGAAAACACTACAAGGTAAGTAGAGGTGGTATTTCTACCTGTATTTAATAGATAAGCAAACTAAGATCCAGAAAGATTAAATGACATTTGTAAAGCTACACAGTTGGTATCGATGTGACCTGAACTTTGGATTTCATTCCCTAAAAACACCAGGAACATAGGAATATAAATAAGAATATATTTAAGTACAGATAATTATTAAATATAAGTATATTATTTCATTTATTTAACACTTACTATTCAAATGTATATAAATAAATGAAATCACACAGGAATCAAGTCATGGGATAGTCTTACATGATAACATAATGGAGAAAATAGAAACATTAAAACAAAATATAAGAGTTGAAAATATAACAGGTGAAAAATCTTTTGAGAAAAATTTCAGGGGAAAAGTTTTACTCTCAGATCTTCTGATTTGTAACACAAGAAATTTTCACCATCCCATACTCAGTAGAGTTCAAATTTTTTTGTTTTGGCTTTATTTTGGGCTTTGTTTTTTGGTTTTGGGTTTTTGTTGGGGTTTTGTTTGTTTTGTTTTGTTTTTGACTTCTATAGTAAAGAAGATGCCCCTTGAGGTGAGTCTGAAAGAACAAGTAGAAGTGAGAAAAGCTAGAGGCAGGGAGGAAACCCCAGGCCCAGAAAACAGACTGTGCTACCAGGACAAAGAGGCACGAAGCAGCTTGGTGCAGGGGAACTCCAAGTGGCTTTGTGTCAATGGGGCACTGGAATCAGCAACTGCCAAGGACAACAAATACCATACTGTCTGCCAAGGGCTCAGTCCTGCCCTCCACAAAGGCCTCGCAAAGCCAGACTGAGGAGTTTGGACTCTCTTCTGTAAGTCCATGGTCTTCAACCTTTTGCTACTTATATAATCACTAAAATAAATTTTAAAATCTCTGTGTATAATGTCCGCAACTTACTTTGAAATGCATGGAAAAAATGAGGTAGATTGATAGATGCATAGATGGGTGGCTAGATATGCGGTAAGGCAAACGTGTTATACAAGTGCTGTGTATTTGGGTATTCACTGCATACTTCTCTGACCATCTCTGTATATTTTTAAATTTCTCATAACAAAAACACATTTTTATCATAGGTTTACTTTTTAAATAAGAGGACATAGAAAATATTAAATATTTTCTAAAATAAGAATTGACGGTTTATGAAACAAATACTGTATAATTTGAGAAATAGATTTTCTCAATTACCCTGTGGATTAGTGTACTGAATCTGAGGGAAACCATGTAAAATATTTATGTTTGACTTTTATACAGTTATCTTGAAAAATGTGATAGCCCCACTCAACCCAGTTACATTCAAAAGATACAGCATCATTAACCTTTTACTGTTTCAGCTGAGGGACCAAGGTATACTAATTAACCACTGAAGGAAGTTTTCCTAAAAACCAATAGTTCCATTTAGCCTTTCATTTGATATTCAGAAGTTTTCACATCCTAGGGCAATACAAAGTAAGATTTGGGATGGGTAAAAAGCCTACCTCTGTATTTAAGGGGCAGAAGAATCGTGTGATTGCAGGCTCTTCGGATATTAAAGACATGATGACTGATTCCTTAAAATCCACCCATGCATGTGTACTCCTTGGAAAGGCTTTGTGTAGCCCAGCTTGGAGACTATTCTCTAAGTGAGAAGTCATCACCTATAACATATGCTGAGAAAGGGCAGGATCAGTCTTAGACCATGACCACTGATTTACGGGTGTCAAGAGTGCAGGGCTCAGGGACACCAGCTAAGAAGCTACTGCAATTTTTCGGATCTGAAACAGGGGAGAGATTTTTGCAGCAGAAACTAAGGAAAGAATTTGAGAAATACTTTCAAGAGGTGATGCTTAGCTGTATTAATGAGTAATCAGATACAAAGAGAAAAGGGAAGAGAAAGTAAAGAGTGACCATTTGACCCATTACAGTAAAAATTACGCATACTCTATAGAAATTTAATGAGTGTGCAGTCTTGCAAGGCTAACACATGTTACATTATCAAATTTTCTGCAACCTCTGATTTTAGCTTATTTTAGTTGTATTAAAGTGTGACAGTTAAACCTAGAAACTGTCCCTTAGTACTGTGGCCTTACTGGGTCATGAAGGTGCCTGCTTTTTCCTAAGCTACAGTAAAAGAAATGGAAATAATATGAAATGAGGATTATTAGTATGAGCAGAGTGTAGACTCACTCTGTCTGTACTCCTTCCTGTGTGACTTCAGACAAATCACTTAACCTCTCTGACCTTCATTTCTATCATCCAGAAAACAGAAGATGGCAACAAGATGATTTGCAAAGTCCCTCACTTCCCTAACCTTATTTTAAGGCCACAAAATCAATTGACTCTGGACAGTCCAACTCCTTAAGAGTAGTGAGAGAGTTAAAAAGTTGAATAAAGAATTTGATAGACCATGCAGATGAATTAGCTGCAGGGAGATTCAGTGGGTGTAAATTGCTAGAGGCTTGGGGGCTTTTGCTGCCCCTAGTCAGCACCTGAAGGAAGAAAGTGCTAATGATACCATGGGGACAAAACCCGCTGATCGTTATTAAGCAGCAGGCAGTGGAAAACCCAAATTCACACTAATGTAATCTGAACTGGTGCCAATACCGGCCACTGAAGGTCTTCAGGCGGGTGACAGCACTCCGAGCAAAGTTGAAAATGATTGCCAATAATAAAGCAGGAAGTCAAATTAATATATGCATTCCTCATTTTTTTCTTTAAAAACAACCCCACTATATTAACTTGTGCTTCTTCCCAGCAAAAGAAAAGTGTTAATTATTTCCCATAGTCTAGAAAGAGATGAGCCTGTCTTCCTTTCAAGCAAGTGAAAGACCAAGAGCATTGGTACAGGTATTCTGCATTCTCCACAGCACAGGTGACAAACACAAGGCCTGCAGGCTGAATCGGTCCTCCACCTTGTTTTATCCGCCCAGCCTGTTTCTCCTCAACAGCAGCGCTAAGCTCTCACTTAACTGTTAGGGAGTAGTTATATTCACACAGCCCTAAAATTACATTGGGCCCTTTGAAGGCAACCTTAAGGCTGATGTGGCCCCCAGTGAAAATGAATTTGACACCCCTGCTCTACAGGTTCACACAAGGACCCATGGTAAATTATCTCAAACAAAACAAAAGGCAATGGAAGGTAAACAGAGGCACAGAAGCACTAGGCTGAGGCCAGGATTCCAGACACCTAAAGAATAGTTGGGTTAGGGCTGGTCCATCTCTGTAAAGAATCCGTGAATTGGGGGTGAAAGAGCCAGACGAACAAAGCTCAGAACACCACTAGGAGTAGACAGAGTGCTTTCACTTTTTCAACATCTATGACCTCACCTCAGCCAAGCTCCATGATCTCCAGCCTAACCAGTTCCACTTCTAATCAGATATTGCATGGGAATTTGTTTGGGAAGCAGAGAAGTATGGTATTTCTCTAAGTGGATTTTGCTATGATTATTTTCATTTGCCCCACCTGCAGTCCTTCGGGCCTGCATGGACACAGTTCCTCACACCCCACGTTCTACCATCACCTGAAGCACTTCCTCCTCCCTGTCCAAGCCCTCCTATCTAAACCGAGTTCTTCCTTCGAATCTCACTTTCCCTTGGAAGCCACCAGGCCTCCGTCTCTAAGCTCCCATTATTCTTATAGACCATGATTAATAATCTAGAACATGATTCTCCTAATGGTATTTATTCTTAACAAAATGAATTTGTAATTGTTTATATTCTTGCCACTGAGGGACATTCCTACCCTTTGCCTTAACCCCCATAACCAAAAGAAGAGTTTGAGGCACCTGTGACATTCTAACATCCGGTGGTGACTAAGGATGTCCCAACAACTTGTTTCCCTGGATTCAAAAGTGGCAGACTTGTCCCTCCCATCCTTCATCCAGAAGTAGGAGGGGTATAGCCATCCAGGAAAGAGAAATAACTGTCCCCAGCAGTGACCTGTCCTGCCACCATGCTTGGCACCACCCCAGTGCGGCCCTCACCTCCTAGCATCTCACAACTCTCAAAGTCTTTCAGAGGTTCCTCCAGTGCGCCCCTCAGGAAACCACACAAGACTACAGTGGAGGGGGGGAGATGGAATTTCAGGGAAGAGGAGGGAAAAAACGGTGGCAACTGATGCAATAAGGAGACTAAGACATCCTCCCTCAGGGGAATGAGGAAGCAAGAGTCTTGCAGGAAAGGGGCCTGTGAATTAAAGCATCTCAAGAAAGGGAGGGGACTTCCGGCCAAGATAGAGGCGTAGGTGGAAACACTGTGCCCCCTCCCACAACTAAATTTAAAGACAATTAAGTTTTAGAAACAAAAACGCAGCCAAAACAGTGAAAATTGAACTGTACGGAAGTCTGACAACAACAAACCACTCAGCCAGACCGGTAAGAGGGGCGGAGTCAGCAGTGGAGTGGGGTCGGGCTGGAAAGACCATTCAATCCCACCCACCAGGAGTGGAGGCAGAGGCAGTTGGTGGATCCCAGGTGTGGGGTGGCAACGGCGGACCCAGTGAGGGCACAGGGCAGCTGGCTGACTGCGGTCACACATTCGTGTGCAGATAAACCAAGCAAAGGAGCAAACGGGGAGACAGACCACTCAAGCTAGGGCCCCAGTGACAGGAATTAGAACCTGAAAGCACCAACTGGAAAGACTTTCTCAGGGTCAAGGGGCTGGGAGAGGCTCCCAGGCTCACAGAGAGTTCGTTGGAGAGACCCACAGGGTCCTGGAGGGTACACGGGCCCACACACCTGGGAACCAGCACCAGAGGGACCCTATTTGCTTGTGGGAAGCCACAGAGGGGACAGAAATCTGAGAGAGAGTGGAGCGGAGCAAAGTGCCACTTTTTTCCCTCTCTGACCCTGCCCCCACATACAGCGTCACAACCCAGCAACTGGATCCCCCATCCTGGTGAACACCTAAAGCTCTGCCCCTCAAACATAACAGGTGCGAACAGACCAAACATTATGACTCAAGAACAGCTCAAAGCCCCAGAGCCTATAATTCTAAGTGACCAAGAAATAGCCAGCCTTTCAGATGTACAGTTCAAAACACTGGTGATCAGGATGCTCACAGAATTGATTGATTTTAGCCAGAAATTAGAGGAACATATGAAGGCTAAACTGATTGAAATGAAGGGAAATGCACAAGAAACCAATACTGATGGGAAGGAAATTGGGACTCAAATCAAGGGAGTGGACCAGAAGGAAGAAAGAAACAACCAAACAGAAAAGAAGGAAGAAACAAGAATTCAAAAAAATGAGGAGAGGCTTAGGAACCTCCAGGACATCTTTAAATGCTTCAACATCCGAATTATAGGAGTACCAGAAGGGGAGGAGGAACAGCCACTTAAACAAATAATAAAGAAGAACTTCCCCAATCTGGCAAAGGAAATAGACTTCCAGGAAATCCAGGAAGCTCAGAGAGTCCCAAAGAAGTTGGACCCAAGAAGGAACACACCAAGGCACATCACAATTACATTAGCCAAGATGAAAATGAAGGAGAGAATCCTAGAAGCAGCAAGAGATAAGGGGACAGTCACCTACAAAGGAGTTCCCATCAGACTGTCAGCAGATTTCTCAAAAGAGACCTTACAGGCCAGAAGGGGCTGGAAAGAAGTATTCCAAGTCATGAAATCCAAAGACCTACATTCAAGATGGCTCTATCCAACAAAGCTTTCATTTAGAATGGAAGGGCAGATAAAGTGCTTCTCAGATAAGGTCAAATTCAAGGAGTTCATCATCACCAAGCCCTTATTATATGAAATGTTAAAGGGACTTATTTTTTAAAAAGTATAAAAAATATGAACAGTGAAAGAACAGGAAACTCACAGTTATTAACAACCACACCTAAAACAAAAGCAAACTAAGAGGACAGCTAGATCAGGAGCAGAACCATAGAAATGGAGATTATTACATGGAGGGTTAGCAACAGGGGAGTGGGTGGAGGAGAAGGGGGGAGAAGGTACAGAGAATAAGTAGCATAGATGGTGGGGAGAAAATAGACAGGGGGGAGGGCAGGAATACTATGGGAAATATAGAATCTAAAGAACTTGTGACACACGGACATGAATGAAGGGGGGAATGGTGGGGGAGGGGTGTGCAGGGTGGAGGGGAGTGAAGGGGGGAAATAGGACAACTGTAATGGCATAATCAATAAAATATATTAAAAAAATAAAAGAAAGGGAGAAACCAACAAAGAATGTTAGAAAAATGAGAAAGTAGAAGAGAACAAAACACAAGCATCAGCATTGAAGCACAGTCACCAGAATACCCACGAACTAAAACATGCCTCCTCTTCAGTCATCGCCAAGGAAGTCACCTTAAAACACCAGAGTATGACAGAGTGTAGGTGGGAAAAGCAAATTTCCCAGAATCTGTCATTGAATATATCTGAAAAATGTGTGCTTTTCATTGATTAAATATATAAGCACTATCTTTCATCAATGATGCCTCCACAGTGTGTGTGGGAAAAGAATACAGCCCTTTTATAACCGACACTCTCTTGCACATGAGGCATAGCAAATAAAGTGGGATACTTGTGTAATTCATAACTTAGTAGTGAACGACCTTACCATGCGGCAGGCACTACGGTAAGTCATTTACAAATAGCAACCCCTTTAACTCTCACACCAAACCTATTATTATCACCACTTCCCAAATGAAGACTCTAAGACATAAGCAAATTACATGTCTTTCCTAAGGTCACCCAGCTGCTAAGTGGCAGGACCAAGATTTAAACCCAACGTGTCTAGTTCTGTAGTCCTTGGTCTTTGCTATTTTTTCTTACACCTGTGTCATTCTACCTTCTTTTTAACCAGGTGACAAAGAGATGATAGCAGTAGCAATTTAGCTGCCATCCTACATGCCCCCACAATACCTTCCATCCAGGACGTAGGTCCCTGGAACCTCCCAACTGCGAACTCCTTATCCAACTCTGTTGTCCTACTCTCAGCAAGCAAAGTCTGAAGAAGGAAATGTTTTAGAGGTTTATTGGTATATTATAGACAAATGATCTAGAACATTCTACTTGCCAACTCTCTTTTTTATTTTTAAATCATCATTACTGCTGATACAGATTCTCTTACCAACAATGAAAGAACACATTGCTCCTTCCTGCTCCTTGGCCACAGTTTTCACTCCCCACCTCACCTACCCACCCAGCAATGGATCCCCCTGTAGACCCACGGGAGGAGTCCACTCCTACTGTGGGACAGCTACAGTCTCTTGGCATCTCAGAAAAGCACATATCTTCTTCCCACACCCCACCAACTCATCACCTACTTGTTGGTCTGCTGACCTAGCAAAAGTAAGTAAAAATTTCAAAGTTTTCCAGAATTCTCTCAACTTCACATGGTTTGTTATGTTCACAAATTGGGGGATGGGGAAATTTACAGAACTTACATACAAACTAAGGCTTAATTTTTATAAGTAGATATTATGAAAATACCATTTTTCCTAATGTTTAATACTCAGGAGAAGAATCCTCCCAGACTACTAAAGCTTCAGGAGGGCAACACCTCCACTTTGCCATTGCTAATTTTCTGGACTTCCACACACTAATGGCTTCCTTTAGTACTTCTTTGCCAGCCTTTCTTCGTCCTGTTCACACTCTCCCACCCTCCCTCCCTTCTTGTCTTCCTCCCTCCCTCCTTTACCTCCTCCTGCCCTCTCTCCCGGACAGACTGGAGGCAGCCAGAGCTGACAGATGTCCTCCTGGGTTACTCTCCCCTGCCTTAGTATCTGCTGCCTCACTCCAGGTGTCATTTACTCTGTTTAACCATGAAATAGACTCTACTGGATTGGGGGTAAAAATATGCTTTTGAAGTAAGAGTCAGTGGAGGCCCATATTTACAGGACATTTATTGCTGCCACTTTATGGGGGAAATTAGTCTTTTATGCTTTCAGTAATGATTCCCCAGGCCCTCTTTTCAATCCAGCATGCTCATAAATTTCTTGTTTTTACAGCAGGGCAAAAATGCGCTAAAGCATGCTCTACCTCACTCACCAGCACCATCCAGGCGAGGATGGAGGGACATGCTGGCAAGAAGACAGAGTGCTGGCCAGGGCCACAACGCAGGCAAGCCCCTGGGTCCTCTCTGGACACTCTTTCCAGGGGTAGGGTCAGTGCTGTAAATGAGAGAGCCCATCTGGACAGCACACATTTCCTAGAAACACAGCTGGGTCAAAAGAAAAGAAAGCTGAGGCAGTGGGCAGCAAACGTCTACTTTAGCCCTCTGGGACTTTGTCGGGGTTGAAGAACGCTAGCCAGGCGCTTTCTAAAGAATCCCCTCACAGAGCATCTGGCCTCAGTATATCCCGTCTCAAAGTGAGCCAGAAATAACTGCTTTGAAACCTGGAGACGCTTCTCAGATGAAGCCAGGTATGGACTGCTTTAGCCTCCTAGAATGTGATTTGCACAACCAAGGACTTGCGGGTCTCATAGCCAGTGGCCTGGGCTTCCTTTCTACCTGGTTCAGCACTACAGTCTGAGTAGGCGGTAGTACTTCTACAACCTCACCCCAACTTAGTCAATTTAGACTCTCCAGAACATGACTCAAAGACAGCAGCAAGAGAAAATAAAAACAAGATTGCTTTATGCATAAAAGCAAGTCAATTCCCATTTACTTGAAATGGGAAAAGGGGATTGATTGTTCAGTGCTGGGCTAGTGAATTCCTACTTATGGTCAATCTTGTGCTTTCAGCCCAATATAATTAATACTAAGGCTATAAATGTGAGAAGTGGCAACTACTTCTAGCTCTTCTTAGAGAAGAATATTCAAATATTCAAATCCCATGACAGTTTTATTAAACTGTAGATACAGATCCATTGGATCTAGTGTGAGATCAAGATTCTACACTGTGATGAGCTGCCAGCCCCTGATCCCAGAGCCCCGCTTTGAGTAGTGAGGTCTTGGGCAGAGAGCTCTGGCTGTGCAGTTGAACACATTCAAACTTGAATTTGGTTACTTATAACCCTCAGGATAATGGGTAAGTTCTTTAAGTTTTGAGCCTCTGTTTTTCCACATTAAAAAGTAAAGCAAATAGTAATAATACGTGTCCATTCTTATTCCCTTATTTCACCTGATATGAGCTGCAGGTGGAAATATATGTGAAGGAGCTCCAGATGCTCTCAAGTGCTATACAAATGTTAGTTATTCATATTGATTCCTTTCATCAATAGTGTTTTATGTACTAAGTTACTCCCATATTTTGCTTGGGATAGGGAAAAATGCCTTTTGCAACATTCTGCAGAGCCAGAATATATGAGAAAGAAATCCCAAGCAGTTGCTTTTCTTCTATTATCCTCTCAAAGGCCAGTGATAAAATATGCAGAGACAAATCACCTGTCCTGTTTTTAGAGAGTGTTAGCAGAGGGAGATTCTACTACAATACATTTTTTGGTAGGCTGTTTTATCTCAAGTAAAAAAAAAGCCTTTTTTGTTTGAGTAATTACTGGGTCCACATGATCCCTATGACTTGTTGATTCAATAAAATCATCAGTTGTGTCATGAATTTAGTACTGAGTAAACATAATGGAAAGGAATTGGGATGTATTTTTCTGATCTCATTTAGTACATGCCATCCAATTATGCAGAAAAAGCATGGGCTTCAGAGTCACACACAACAAGTCTCAGTCTATAACCCACAGCTATTAATTCTGTTGACACTAAACAAATTGCTTGCCTGTCTGAACCTCGATATGCTCACCTGTAAAATGGAACTAAGAATTCACACTGCATAATATTCAGAGGGTATTTAAAGAAATAATACATAAAGTTCCTGAAACCTAAAAGAGAGACAGTGAATATCAGATTTCTTTCCCTTTGTTCTGATCTGTGTCAGAAAACAAAAAAACAAACTATCACCTTGTAAAAGAATTAAAAGTTAACCAAATTTTAAAATGCTTTTTAAGTATCAAGAACTTAAGTGAATACTTTGGATTGATTCCATCATCTAATCCTCACAACAAGCTTTTACTATTATTCCCACATTAGAGATAAGAAATCAGGGTTGTAGAGAAGTTATCTTTTTTTAATTTTTATTTTTATTTAATTCTTGTTCAAGTAGAGTTTTCTGTCTTATATTCCCAGCCCTGCCCCCCCAACCCCCGGTGCTGGTGGGGAGCACTAGAGAAGTTATCTTAATCCACTGAATTCAATTTCTTATAACCCTCAGGATATTGCATAGGTCCTTTATATAAGACTCTCATTGCCCTAACCAGTGTTGGTTGGGCATTGTCCCACAAAGCAAAAAGTGGCCGGTTAGATTCATGGTCAGGGCACATGCCTGGGTTGTGGGTTCAGTCCCAGGTCAGGGTGCAAAAGAGAGGCAACCAATCAATGTTTCTCTCTCACATCAATGTTTCCCTTTGTCTTCCTCCCTTCCCCTCTCTCTAAAAATAAATACATAATTTTTTAAAAGACTATAATTTAGTCCAATCTCCATGGCCAGTGGCAAATGCCAGGATACAAGGCCCAGGGGAAGCTAACTCCAAGACCTTGACCCTTATCCATGCACAACTGACTCCCAGCCTCCCCCTGAAAATAACCCTTCACCTGGAGGTAGCTAACAATTCACTGTAGCCTCTCGTTTTCTCACTCTCAGAATGCTCTGGTTACAGTCTGGCATGAAAGCTGGTGCAAAAAACATTACATTTTGGAGCTGATCCCACAGAATGCTGTCTGCCACTAGGACCACTTATGGAAGAACCATTGACAAAGGGACATTACAATAGGACAAATCAAACAGCAGATCCAAAAAGCAGGGAAATGACCAGCATGTCAACTTCATCATGTGTCCCTCCATAACCAGAGCATACAAAGAATTATTATCTATCTATCTATCTATCTATCTATCTACCTACCTATCTAGTTTATCTTTGTGTATACTTTTTAACTGAATATATAGAATACCTAATTGAAGGAAAGCTTGATGAAACACAATGACTAGTCATAGGCCATTTTATGCCATGGGATTTGTGTTAATAAATAAATCTCAGAACTCCTGAGATCTCTCCTCTTCATCCAAGGATGACTACTCTAACCTTCCTCTTCTCAAGTAACATTTAAGAAGAATATAGTGATGTTATTTTTTGTTTTTTAATTATATTTTATTGATTATGCTATTACAATTGTCCCAATTTCCCCCTTTGTTCCCCCTCCACCCAGCATCCCCTAATCCCTCAGGCAATGCCCACAACATTGTTCATGTCCCTGAGTCATGTGTAGGTTCTTTGGCTACTCCATTTACTATACTGTACTTTTTACATCCTCATGGCTATTCTGTCACTACCTATTTGTACTTCTTAACCTCCATACCTCTTCACCCATTCCCCCACACCCTCCTCCCATCTAACAACCACCAAAATGCTCTCTGTATCTATGATCCTGTCTCTGTTCTTTTGCTTGTTTAGTTTGTTTTTTAGATTCAATTGTTGATAGTTGTGAATTTATTGCCATTTTATTGTTCATAGTTTTGATCTTTTTCTTAAATAAGTCCCTTAACATTTCATATAATAATGGTTCGGTGATGATAAACTCCTTTAGTATTTTCTTGTCTGAGAAGCTCTTTACCTGCCCTTCAATTCTAAATGTTATCTTTGCTGGGTAGAGCAAGCCTGGCTACAGGTCCCTGCTTTTCATGACTAAATATTTCTTGCCAACCCCTTCTAGCCTGCAAGAGTTTCTTTTCAGAAATCAGCTGACAGTCTTACATAGATGCACTAGGAGGCAACTAAAGGCTTTTCTCTTTCTGCTTTTAAGATTCTCTCTTTACCTTTAACCCTTAGCATTTTAACCATGATATGCCTTGCGTGGGCCTCTTTGCATTCATTTTGTTTGGGACTCTCTGTGCTTCCTGGATTTGCATCTATTTCCCTCACCAAATTAGGGAAGTTTTCTTTCATTACTTTTTCAAATAGATTTCCAATTTCTTGCTCTTCCTCTTCTCCTTCTGGCACAACTATGATGTGAATGTTGGAACTTTTGAAATTAGCCCAAAGGCTGCTTACACTATCCTTGGTTTTTTCTGCATTCTTTTTTCTTGTTGTTCTGATTGGTTGTTTTTTGCTTTCTTATGTTCCATATCATTGATTTGATTCTCAGTTTCATCCACTCTATTGTTGTTTCCCTATAAATTCTTATTTATTTTAATTAGTGTATGCTTCATTTTTTACTGGATCATTTTATGCTGTTGAGGTCTTAAGTTCCTTAAGCATCCTTATAATCAGTATTTTGAACTCTGCATCTGACAGATTGTTTATCTTCATTTTGTTTAGTTCTTTTTGTGGAATTTTGAACTGTTCTTTCATTTGGGCCATATTTCTTTATCTTCTTATTTTGGCAGCCTCCCTGTGTTTGTTTCTATGTATTAGGTAGAGGTGCTATGACTTCCTGTCTTGGTAGCATGGCTTAATATAGTAGATGTCCTGTAGGGTCCAGTGGCAAAAGCCTCCCCTATTACCCAAGCTGGGTACTCAAGGTGTGCCCTTCATGTGGGCTGAGTACACTTCTTGTGGTTGAGACTCGCTGGCAGGTCAATGGGAGGGATTTACCCAGGCCAGTCGACTATAAGGAATGGCTATGACCTCTGACCACCAAACTCCACTCTGCATGGAGGATCAGCTGGGGGGGGAGGGGGCAGGGTAGTAGTGCTCCAAATTGGTCTGTAGCTGTCCACTGGGTGTGCAGACTCTGGGGTTTCCTGGTTAGTGCAGGCCAAGGTTAGCATCCACCTGTGTTTTGGCCAGGGCCAACCTACCTGCACTATAAATCAATCTGAGATGGCTTCTACTTGTGCTAGGCTTGCAGATTCCCAGACAAAGCCAAGCTGTGAATCTTAGCTGGTTGTGGCTAGTGCAGGGCCTGCAGCCACTTCACAAGAGGTACCAGGACTAGAGACTCACTGAGTCTGGCTGCTCCTTGTTTGAGAGATATAGGAAGTTTTTAAGCATGAGCCAAGACCAGCCATTCATATGGGAAAGCAGCTTGAGTGGGCCCATAAGTTGTGTGGGATGGAGTCTCAGGGGATCTTCAAGGTGGGCAAACAGTGTTAGCCAGGTTGATGGTAACTCAAATATGACATCAGACAGCTGGTTCTGTGGCTCTAAGGGGGGGCAAGCTAAGAAAAGGAACAATGCCCTCTGTCTGCCTTTCTGTATGGGAGAAAGCTGTTTCCCAGCACTCACCTTGATGCCAGACAATTCACTTTCTCCCAGTATGCCACAGATGCCTTTCAAGCTGCTACCCTGGTGCTAGAGTTCAGAGGGAGTGAGTCTGAGTAAGTCTGCGTGTAGGTTCTTTAAGAGGAACTGCTTGGGACTCCAGAGGTTTCTTCCACTGATTCAATCCCTGCTAGTTTTTTCAGTCAGAAGTTATGGGGACTTATCTTCCTGGTACTAGAATCCTGGGCTGGGGGACTTGGTGTAAGGCTGGGACTCCTTACTTCCAAGATCTCCCTCCCAAATTTTTATCCACCTCATGTGGATGTGGGAGTAGCCTGTTCCATGTCTCACCCCTCCTAGCAATCTGTATGGATGTGGTTTTTTAAGTCTGTAGTTGTCAGACTTCCATTCAACTCAATTTCTGACAGTTCTGAGTGATGGTTGTTCTATATTTTAGTCGTAATTTTTTTATGTGTTTGTGCAAGGAGGTGAGTCGTGTTTACCTCATGAAGTTACTTTTTAACAAGGGTAAATTTTTCCTACAACATAATGGAAATACAGGTTAAAATAATGTCATGAAAGACTCAAAACTCTGTAAAGAGAACCACAGGGATTGGTAGCCAGATTTTCAGACTGAGAACTCCAAATCCTGACTGATTGATGAGTTGGTTGGTTGACTGATTACACTGACATTTATTGAGAGTTGACCATGCATCATGTACTGGACTGAGTATGTAACATATTTTACTTGATTTAATCCTTCATAAAATATTATGAGCTAAGTATTGTTATTACTCCAATTTATTAATGAGAAAACCAAGTGTCAAAGCAAACAAGTAACTGCTCAAGGTATGCCTATAATAATATGGTCACTTAACTCACACATTTTGAAGGCTAAACTTTCAGCCACCCTGTGACAATGCTCTCAGTCTTTCTACCTTTTACTTATTTTCCTCTCTTCTCTTAAGCTTATATGAGGCTATAACACTCACATGTGCATGTGTGCATACACCCACACATACACACCAGATAATAGTCATATAGTCACAGTCACTGATTCAGGCTCAAAATAATATATTGGTCTTTTTAGCTTCACTCTTATCCTTGTCCTATTCTTACAGGCGATATATGGCTACTTTCTACTACCCCCATCAACTCCCAAACTTTGTAAATGCATCAATAGTGAAACATGAGTTGAACCAAGGAGTTGCTTAAATGAGCTGCTTAAATAAATTCTATGATTGTTACTTTTATAACTTCAGCACATTGGTGCAATACACAGGGGCTTTCCTATGAGTCTCTTCTTCCACATTTACAGCAGAACTTCCACTCACTCATCTCTATACTAGTCCCACATTCCTTCTTCATTTGACTCCCTCTGTAATATGACTTGTTGTGATATGAAAAATGCCTGTCTAGGCCTCACCACCTGAAGTCCTAGTCCTACTATCATGATGCCACTTGTGTGAATGCATGCAATTTACTACAGTTTATGGATCTCAGGGTCTTCATCTCTAAAATGGGGCAAAAAACTCTAGACTAGCTTATAGCAAAGGATGATGTGAAAATCTAATGAAACAACAGATAAGAAAATGTTCTGAACACTCTTAAGGGCTGTACAATAATAAGGCTACCTAGAATCTCTAAACCTTCACTATGTGCCAGGTACCACAATAAGAAACTGAAATGAAATGTCTCATTTAATCCACCCCCAAAACACCATGAGGTAGAAATTACTATGGGCAAGAAAATGGAAGACCAGAGAATGAAAGGAACTTGCCCAGGACCACACAACTAGAAAAATGGAATGCAAGCCCATGTTTGTTGTACTGAACAGTACTTCAATCTGGTAAAAAGGAAGGGAGGGGAAGGGAGAGGAGGAGAGGGGAGGGGAAGTTCACGGTGAGGTTAAGGTGACACCTGAGCATCAGACTTTTTGAAAGCTCCCAAGTGATTCGAATGTGAAACAAGAGTGGTAAGCCCACTGCCCAACACTGACAGAACCCTACAAAGAATGAAGTGACCAGCATGCTCAGATCTGGGCTCTGAATGCTCCCTTTCCCAGCAAATGGCAAAGGAGCAGAGTGGGCTAGGGGAAGAGAGAAGTCATGGAGAATTGATGGAATTCACTGCTGCAACTTACCCAAATGGCAACTTACCCAGCAGATACATTACCAGTCGTGTCTCAGCCATAAAACATAGAGCTCTCATTTACTCAGTGGCCTTATATGCTGAGTGCTTTTCAGCATTATTAACCTCCATGATCAAAATAGATAGGGAGGCTGAAAACCAGGGAAAATCTCTTTACATCTTCTGAATTACAAAGCCACAAGGTAAGAAAGAAATCAGCTTATGTTTGAGCATTCTTGCTTGAGTCAGACAAACCCAGAGCTTGGACAAATTTGCTTTGTGGACATAATAAATTCAGGAGGGTCACAGATTTAGCAAAACAAATGTGTCGTAATTAGACTCATTGCCAACAGCATAATAGCACGCCTTGTTTGAACAGAGTTCCATATAAACAAGGTTGTCTCAGCTTCTTAGGCACATTTCTATGCAAAAACTTGGAAATGTAGGGCTAAACATCACTCATTTAAGACTGCCCAGCATGTACACCCACTCCTAGCTAGGTGAATAACAGAACTGATAGCAGACAAAGTTCACTTCCTGTTTGGGAAGTCAGAGAAAGACAGCCTCTCTCTCTCCTCCCAGAAAGCTAGTATGGCAATGTGACTTTCCACAGCCAATCAGATGGTCCCACCTCATCCCCCCACCCTGTATATCTTTAAAATAAAACTGTGAGGTCTGTCAGAGATTTCTCACAGTGACTGTGGTAGATCAGAGGATCCAGAAGCAGGGAAACAGGTGTCTAAGAGAGACACGAGGCAGCAGCATGACGAGTGTTCGCTGACTGTGGTGCCCTCAGCAGTGGAGAGTCCCCAACTATCAAACAGCAGTGTCCTCAGCAGGATCATCCCACAGCCATGCCTCGGCCATTGCTTCCCTCCTTGCTTACTACATGAACTTGTTGTCCAGCCTTCCTAGATTCATTAGATATCCCAACTGCCTTCCAAGAAATTCTTCTTTTTCCTAATTTAACCAGAATAGGCTTTGATGATTTCTGACCAAGACCTTTATAAATATAGGGTAGTATAAGTACTCCTCCTTCAACTACTGGCTATCCAGAAGTTACCCGCATAGTCCTATAACCTACAGATGTTTATAATATGGCAATGTCTAAATACAAACTCCTTTCCAGCTGCTAATCCTTCACAGGAAAAAACCCAGCTCTGCAGATTTCCTTATGTATTCTTCTCTGTGTGGTAATTTCTAATACAGTACACGCAAGTTATGAGTCACTTCAAGTTATCATTTAAAGAGTTAATTTCCTACTCTGAAGAATGGGAAAACATAGTGTACAGCCTCCCTCAGGGCTCATAATAGGGGCTAAGTTAAGTAGCATGAAACAAGCTGCTGAAGTACCAACATTTAGTATTCTATTTTCAATGTATGGATAACCCTAAACACTGTACCTGCCCTATTTGGCCTTCAGATGCAGTAGTCAAGTGTACCACACCCCAAATTACCTCTAAACATTTTTGACATCTTTTCTGCAGGTGGGGTGATAAAGTGTTTTGATCTAAAAGATCTTTTCTTGGTAACTGAATTGAGAATGGGATAGGAAAAGGAACCCGCCCTTCATTTTTCAGCCATCTGCTGTGGTATACAAGTGTGTCAAGCTACATTTCAGGTTAGGAGTCCACGAAGAAGGTTATCACAGATCAGCCAAGGTGCTAAAATAAATGTCACCAAAGGAGTCATAGGGAGCATCAGCTAAACCAGTAATTTTCACCCTAAAGGCCATCTATTTCATGTCCACGGTCCCTGATGATTTTTCACCCCCAGGGTATTTACTGTCTTTACTCATCATCTGCACATAACAAATGGCTCCTGACTTGAAATGTGGGGCAGTTGAAAAACTGTGCGGATTGGAAAGAAATAGACCTAGTACCATGATCTCTAGGACTTTGACCAAATTCTTCAACCTCTCCAAGTCTTAGTTTTTTCTTCTATAAATTATATACATACACACATAAAATTATATGCAATGCCTAGTACAGTAAGTACTTGGCATACACAGTTAGTAAAAATAGTTGACCTCATCCAGAGAAGAGGCTTGAAGAATATCAACATGTATTCATTTATTCAAGACTCATTTTGCCCTGGCTGGTGCAGCTCAGTGGGTTGAGCACTGGCCTGTGAACCAAAGGGTCACTGGTTCAATTTCCAGTCAGGGTACATGCCTGGGTTGTGGGCCAGGTACCCAGTGGGGGCTATGTGAGAGGCAACCACATACTGATGTTTCTCTCTCTCTCTTTCTCCCTCCCTTTCCCTCTCCAAAAATAAATAAATAAAATCTTTTTTTTTAAAGACACATTTATTATCTGTTCACCATGAGCAAGGTCATATATATATACAAAGATAAATAAAACCCAGAATGTGACCTCAGGAAAGAGTCAATGATTAAAACATTGGCTAGAGTTTATAATCACCAGAAATATATCTGATACAAATTCCACTTTTCCCCATCTCAGAAAAAATCTCTCCCTTCCTCCTACAAAAAAAAACACTCAAATCTCTTCCCTAAAAATCCAATAATGGCTCTTTTTCTAATTGCTCTACAAGATTCAACCCAATAATCCAATAATCCCTTTCTTTATAATACTTCCCCTTAGTCATCCCCACCCTATCCCTGGGACATAGTACATCGGTAAATGTTCAGCTACTGGGGAAACCTCTATCTAAAGTGTGTGCCAATTTATGCAGTGTAAACTCCCACCATGGCTAATTATAAACTACTAATGTGACCCCACTGAACACATATTTGGGGAGAGATATGCATAATCAGCTCTCATAAACTGATGCAAGCTGACAGCTACACACCACTGTAGAATCAACCATTCTTTTTATTGTGCCCCACTACACTTATCACCACTTTTCCTAATTCAGTCATTTGGTTATGCCTATCCTGCCTGCCTCCAATAAACTGTAAGCTCCTTGAGGGAAGAAACCTTACCAATATTCTGTTAGAGCTCCAGCATTTGGCACACTGCCTGGCCCAAGGTGGGTCCTCCGCGAATGCCTTTTGAATGAGTGACATCACAGGAAGCTTTCCAGATTCTTTGGCAACCCCTGCCCTCTTAGAGAGAGAATGAACCGGTCTTATTAAGTTCATGAAGTTTGTTCTCACCTACAAACTCCTCTTTAGCTTCTCATCATCCTTTCTGTCTCTTCTGCTTTCCCATTATGAAGTACAACCAGGAGGATTCTAATAGTCATTTACTCCTCAGAACGAATTAACTCTCTTGTCTCCACAAGCATACTATGCCTTACCTCTCCCTAGGCAAATTAATTAAGGTAATTTCAGTGGTAGCAGGCAAAAGTCAAAATTTGATGGCAGCCACTTACTTGGTATGCATGTAGAAACAGCCATACAGAAATTCCCCTCATGAAAATGACATTTCAGTATCTGCAAATACTCTGAAAATCTCAAAAGCTTGTGACATTTTGAAATCCACTGTATTTTAACCTAAACTAAGGCAAACTGACCACTCACTAAATTCACCTGTCTATCCTAAAATGCACAAGTACAGGGAGCCATCAATTCAACTTACTCTGTTTTCAAAGGCCTGGAATCTACCATTCAAGGGATCTTGGAACTCTTGTTTTAATAATCTCAGCCTAAAAACAAACTGTTCTCACACATCTTTCATTTATATAAGAGCTGTATCCCTGGCAAATGACATAAAAATAAAATTGGGTATTAAGAATGCTAAGAGAGATCATTTTTAAAGGAACACTGCCAATAATAATAAAGATGATTAACTTTCTAACTGCTTACTATATGCCAGTCACTAAGCAAACTGTTTTCTGCCAAGTTTACTTTGTTATAACTTTCCATAGAGCAACAAAACCACTGACAATATAAGCAATTGCTACTTAAAATCTTCTTTAACTTTGAGATTGTTTTATTTTGGATTTTCCTAAAGTAATGCTGCCATTTCAGAGTTTTAATGCTGAAGAGAGAGCATGCAAGCCTTCGTGTATTTATGGGGGACACACTGTGTACTCCACTCTTCAACTAGCAAGAGCCAGGCCAAGCCACAGGAAGCATCAATTTAAGGCATGACAAAATAATATCCACATGAGCGGATTATCTCATATTCAATCACATTTGTTTCAGTATTTATTTAATTAAAAGCACAGCTATATCTGTCATGGCGGCCTGTGCCTTCCAAGATCCACAGCCTCATTTCCTTCTGGAAGCACTCACTGAAGAGGGACTACAAGTGCTTCTCCGCACAGCCAAAAACACCATTTTCATTAGATGTGCCTGAGCACACAGGCATTCACCATCGCCTTATTGATAATTGCACTTGATTAACCACAACTTGCAATAGAAAGGATTGCATGCTTTTTATTAATTAACATAGTCAAGTCAAGGAAAACAGCCTACAAGAGGAATGGTTGGTATAAAAGTAATTGACTCATTAATCTTAACCATATGAACACGTTCACATTAGCAAGGTCAGTTGCTACAAAGTATTCAAACTGGAGTAGCACGTTCACACAAGTATGATTTTGTAGTTATTTCGTTTGGACCACAGTGGAATTCTTTAGAACAATGAAGGTTTTCAGAAGGACATAGTCACAGAAAAGGCAAAAGTTTCAATATGACGATCTTTGCTTCACTTTTTCAAGTCAGCAGGGCGTTGGGAGAAAGCCAGATTCCAGTTTTTATTCTAGCAGAAAGGAAGCACTTGCACCCCAAAAGCAGTCCCATGGGCACATGCTTCCTCATGCTATGATCCTGCAGATATACCCACCAGGCACACCTCAAGAGCAGCAGAAGTACACATGCCAGGGGCTGGGAGCCAGACAGACATTGCATCCTGGGGACTATAACCAGTTGGGAAGAGGATTTGGGTACGGGAGCACTTAAGCCAGGAAAGCAGTCATTTAAAATAATAACCAAAGGAAGTACTTCTTCACACAGCAGGTGGTAAACATGTGGAACTTGTTACTCCCCAAGAGCTGAACAAGCCAAGAAATGTAAATAGGTTCAAGAAGGGTTTGGAAAAATTGCAGATGCCCAATCTCTTACCGGTTGTTGAAGAGGTTCGAGGAGTTTGGATGTGTTCCCGACTTTTGATGTTGCAGAGGCAGCTGCCACACTCCTTCACAAAACATCCTGGCTCCAGCCTGTTCGAATGAAATATACAGTGGAATGAACCATTAAATTGACCCAATATGGCATATCTTTTGCTCTTGTATTCTTAAAGGCAGCCTTCAAAGGAGCCCATCAACAGAGGTGTGAAAGAATCTGCTCCTCTGGCTTTTTAAAAGCTGTGATTTCAGAAAAGTCTTGCAACCTCCATGAACTCATCTGTGAAATGAGTTTGATTACATCTCTCCTCCATACATCAGTATTATTATGAGAACTGAGTGAGATGCCTTCTAAACTGTAAGATGCTGCACACATGGGAGGGTGGCATTTTTTGTCATCAAAATAATCCTGGATGACCCACAGGCAAATCCTAGAAGTGCCACATCCAAAGAAAATGAAATCAGTTCTGAAAATGCTTAGCCAATTATGACACAACGTCTGAAGGGTTCTCTTTCTCTCACAGCCCCACACAATCTATTCATCATTGCAGCTGCTCCAAATCTGCTCTCTGTCCCCACCAAGTTCCAGACTGCCTCTCCCTACTGCTCTCCATGACTATCTTTTCAAGCTTTATTGGAAACCCAGTTAAGTTTCTTTCCCCTTCATTCATCATCCCCATTAACAAAACAAATTCCAGGATGTGAAAAAATTAACAAAAAGGCATCATACTATATTTTTAGTCTTTTTTTGCTCCTCACAATTACTTCTAACCCTAAAATGCAGTGAAATGGCATGTAATAAATTTTCACTATTTTATATGACAGGTGCAACAGAAGTCAAACATCTCAACTCAGCAGATGCTCTCTCAGGTCCCTGCTGTTCTGTAGAGACTGTGGTGGTGGCAAGGGTCAGGGAAATCCACATCACCTTGTAAAGGCTGCTGTCCCTGGGAAGCACCACAGCCAACACTCTTTGATGTCACTCTCATGACTGTGCTCCCATAAGGAGTCGTTTGTTGTGTGAAGTTACTTGTCCAGCAACTCTCTGACTCTCCTTTGATCTCAATATAGTGAGTATTCTAATTCAGTGGCCCTGAACTAAAAAGAATCAGAGTTCAAGTGTTATATCCACCATGTAAAAGCTGTGAGACCTTGGATAAGTCACTAGTCTTATGGGCCACTATTTTCATTCTATAAATGGAGATTTAAAATGTGCGTATGTCCCATTAGGGTTGAATGACATGATATAATGTAAGCAGTGGTCCCCAATCATTTTGGCACCAGGGACCAGTTTCATGAAGACGATTTTTCCATGGACGGGGTGGGGTGGGGGCAAGAGCAGTTTGGGGATGATTCAAGTGCACTGCATTCAAGGTCACCTCCTGCTGTGCGGCCCACCGGGCACCAGTCCATAGCCCACAGGTTGGGATTCCTGATATAAAGCGCGTACACACTGGGCTGGGCACAGAGTAAGTACACAATAAATGATGAATATGATGGTCGAAGATCCTCTGTGGTTCAACACAGATCTGCATGGTGCCACAAGATACACCCAGCAGCTGCCATAACATGCACAATGTCATCCCCGGCAATATGGGAGATGACTGCCTAGGGAGCAACCAGATAGTTGACTCATTCTCCTAGCATTCCACCTCAGCTGGCTGTTCAAGATACTGGAAAACTGTTTCCGCTCCAAAGAAGACCATATCCTAATCCTCCCCTGGAGTCACTGGGCAGGTGGCGTTTGTCTTGTCTTCCACAAACTGTTGTTCTCTTCAAGGATCGTTGCTTGTCTAAGCCATGTATTAATTTCTTAATATTCTGGCATGGACTCCCTCTGATTGTTACAGATTTCCATGTAAGCAGATCACTCTGGAGCTATTAAATACTGCATTTGCTTAACAACCAAATAGTTGCCGTGTAAACATGCTACGAAAACGAATATTTTCAATGAGCTGTATTAGAGGTCAGTGCATAGAGAGCCTCGTTACTTGGTGAGGTGCCCATGGCTCTCCCATTTCATCCCTCGGGTTCCAGGGAGGGAGGAAAGATGTCAGCACAGACACCCACAAGAGGATCCTATTACCCAAACAACACAGCCCTCAGGTCTCTCAGAAACTAATTCTGCCTTTATTATCTGTATAACTCAAAAATGATCATTTACTATTCTCCATGAAAAAAATAATTATTCCCATTGTAGCTAGTATTGTAAAATTGTCCGTGAAACCAAAGATCATTTTTGTTTCAGGAGCAATCAGATGCCACGTAAGAAAACAGCAGGAGTGAGTGGGGATTAATTTCAGTATCTCACAGCCATTTATATCGATTTTTCCCGTTTGTACAAAAGAAAAGATTTCCCAGCTGAGCTGAGATCAAAAGTGGCACATTTAACAGGATCTTGAGAATCCAGAAGGCCATCTTGTTTAAATACCTTTAAGAACCTACAATATGATTTTTTAAACTTGTGCCTACAAAAGGGCAGCTCCGTTTTGAGAAGTTCAATCATCAAAGAAGACACTGCGAGTGCTGCCAAGATAACAATGAGAACAGTTTAAATTATTTCTCTTAACACCTGCTACTAGAACATCAGAAACTCCACGACCCATTGATCAAGAAATGGCACCAACATCAAAGGATCACAGGGGAAATGGCAAAAAGGGTATGATTGGCCCAAGACCTTCGGTTGCCCCAAACACACTGAGTCCACACAGCACAGAAGATGCTGTGTTAGGCATTTGGAGGCAGAAGAATACAGAGGTAAAGGAGGCATTAAGACTGCACCAAAGGAGCTTGAGGGAGGGAAGGCAGTAGTCAGGTAGAAAAAAATTGAGACCCACATTGCAGAATAGCAGACTTGTTGACAAAGTTGTTAACATGGGCATAAAAAAGTCTTGGTGTACCAGCAGAAAACTCTATGAAATGGGTGAAATTAAAGTTGGGTTTGGAAGGAAATTTTGGAAGAAAAGGAGAATGGCAGAGATGATTCTATAGTTTCTATACTAGTTGCCTGGGTAAACAGTGATGCCATAAACCAGGATAAAGCAGCAGTGGGGAGCAAGCATGAGAGGCAAACACGTCCACCTTGAGATGAATATGAGGTCTCTCACTTCATCTGCACGATGATATTCAAAGAGTATCTGGAAATTCAGTTCTTGCTCTTGAGAAACCTGGTTGGTATTCTTTCTTGGGTGCTCTGGTGTGTATGAAGACCAGCAATGCAGATTACAAAATTACTGCCTGGGCCCTCCTCTCACACAATGCAGGTGACTTGGGCACTTCCACTTCGTGTGTGTCGATCCTTGCAGAGTCATAGCCTTTAGTTGCTAGTCTCTGATGCTGCGATAGAACTTGAGAGAATTCACGTAAAAGACCATGTCTATGTTTTCAGGGTTTCAGCAGAAAAAAACTGTTAGGATGACTTTTATCTTATAATGGCTTCTCTAATAGGCCTGAAAAACACTGAGAAAGCAACTCCTCCCACTCTTCCTAAAAGGTTAGCCTGCTCTGAATCTGAGTTCTAAATCATGGCGGAGCAGGGAACCTTCGCCATAACTTCAGTGAAGACAGTCACTGAAGGCTTCTTAGTAGCCTATTTAAAAAAACACACACTGAACAGTCGGGCAAGGGCTTGAATTTTACAGCAGCAGCTTTGTGGAGTAAAATCAATAAAGGCCTCTTCCAGGACTGAAGACGCACCAGGAGTCACAGCAACACCTGTGGGGTTTCTATGGATCCAGTGAAAGAGGAGAAGAGCTTCCAAGAAGTCCCAGTCTTAGCAGGTGAGCATAAGAAAGACGTGTGAACGTACCCTCCACATTATGAAGTGCTTTCCAATGGAAAGCATTATTACTACTCAAAGACTCAGTCATCTCCCCATAGCAACTGCTCTCAGGAAAGCTTCTCATTTCACTCATTCACACAAGGTAAACAGAAGCTAATGCACAGTTCCTTGGGTTTTGTGTATGAGAGGAATTTCTAGCATGAATGAGCAGGTGAAATGAGTGGGTAAGGCATGTGTGTGCATTCAGATGTACGAATGTGTGAAGGACAGTTGGTGAATCCACCTTGATTAAGAGCACAATAGGCTATTCATGAAGCTAAATGGAGGAACCCACAGGCAGGAAAATAGGCAAGACATGCTGTGTTCAAGTTCAAGTCTCTATGCAGGCACCATTTCTTATTCCACAATGACACAACACATACAAATAGACCTAACTTCAACAAGAGCAACTACTAATATATATGTCATAAATACATATCATATTTATGTGTTATATAAATTATATAATTATATACTATAATAATTTTTTCCATTCTGTCTCAGGTCTTCCGGTAAGGATCTGGAAATTCTTGTTCTAAATCCACTTGCCATGTGATTGTAAGTGGGCAGGGAGTAGGTGAGGGGGAGGGGTGAGTGTCTGAGTGTGTGAGTGTGTGTGTGTGTGTGTGTGTGTGTGTGTGTATGAAAGAGACTGAGATTTGTGTTCTGTATTTCCCTAATGGCTGTTATGCCTCATGTTCTTCATTTTGCCTTGTGGAAACTATGTGCTTTTTAGGCGGTACCTCTAATTTTGAAGTCCTTATTTTCTGGTATATTTTCATAGGGAGATTGATGCAGGGGGCCTTCTCTAGCTATGGGCTTCCTACAGCACATATAGGATCCTAAAGGCAAGATGAGGAATGGGAGACCTAACAGCCATTTGGGAAGTATGGAACAGAAATATCTCTCTCTCTATTTCTCTCTCTCTCTACACACACACACACACACACACACACACTTATTTCTCCATCCAACCCCCTGCCCACTTACAATCCAAAGGCAAGTGGATTTAGGAAAGAACTCCAGGACTCTCAACAGAAGACCCGAGAGAGAATGGGAAAAGTAGGCCGCCCTGCTGCTTCCAGCCATCCCCAAGGAATGAGTGCCTTTCGACAGCAAGCATACCTGCTTCTATTTCCAACTCTTCCTTTAGGAGGCCCCTCAGGGCTTGGCTGCTCTGCTCCAAGAGTACACAACCCAGAGCTTTCTGGCAACTTGCTCCACTTCCTATATTAGGCTTAGCATCTGTGTATTGACACACTTTCTCCCAAATCCATTTCCCATCATAAAGAGGTCTGACACTGGCAGCCAGAAAATTCTGCCACCCTGTTTGCCCCTTCCTGCCAAAGCCCATCGATTCAATATTCATAATGAAAAAATAAATGACCACGAAATTTACAAAATTTAGAATGAATTATGTATTTATATAAAGTCATTAACCTTTCATTCTCGCCTTACCTTTAGTTTGAGAAGCTCTTACAGAGTTCAAGGGCCTATAATAAAGCCAAACAGTTGTTCTTGTCCCTCTGAAGGCCAGGCATCCCACTTTAAGAATAAAAATAAGAGACACCCCTTGGCTGAAGAGGGATTATTTACCTTCATTTAGATAACATCTGATCTTATATGTTAATCTGCACTTTGGGTAATTTTCAAATCTAATTTTATACCACTCAACCGTCTTGTCCATCAACAAATTATGGGGGGATAGGAGGTGATGAATTGCTAATCATAGTTCAGAATTGTGAGGCTGAACAGGGAAAATGGCTGAGGGTGCAGACCCTGGCTAAGAAAAGACAGCCCTAGGCAGCAAGGAAGGGAAACCCTGTGCACGAGACCTGGAAACTCTCCTTACCACACACTGTGCAGACAAATAGCCACACCTCGATTCTCAGGCAGCTTTCGAGGGGCCAAGCAGCTGATTTCAAGCTTAAACATTCACCAAATAAACATTCCTGTAAAAAGACTTCAAGACCACAGAGCATCAAAAAGACAGAGCAATCTATCTTTCCTTTCTTCCTTCATCCCTTTTTTTAAATTTAGTATTTGTGCTTCCCTGATTCCATGAATGTTTCTATTGGCTTCTAAGGGAAAAACAAACCCACTTGGAACATACAATGGAACCATTAAAATAAGAATAAAAAGAATGGAAAAGTAGAAAGAAAGAAACAAACGAACGAACGAACAAGAAATGTGAAATAATGAGAGGCTGTGGGGAGGAGGGATCGCTGCTGCAGGAAATCTAGGCTGAGAATATTTGTCACAACTAATCTACAGTCTAGCTTTGAACTAGTCTACAGACATAATGAGTCGTAGAACACTTACTAACTAATGAAAATAAAGTATAACCTGCACCACAGAAACACGTTTAAAGTAGAGAAAAAGTGTTAAGTGGAGATATACTGTATTCAAAGTGAAACTAACCACACGGAACACGAGTATATGCCAGACATCTCATCACGTAAAGGTCAGAGTAAACATACAGTATGGCCATTATTGTGTCCCTTTTACAGAGGAAGAAACAGACTCTGAGAAGTAGAGTGAGTGGATATTAAGCAACTTCATGGACAGTGTATTCAATGACAGCTTGATTGTGCCACCGAATTGTTCTTCATTTTATCAAAGCCCTGAAAGAAGCGAAGTTGCCAACAGTACCATGTTCTCCAAGAAGCAGCCACGTCACAATTGAGTGGAACGTTTTCCGGCTGTGAAAGGAAGAGTCGGGCTGAAATCAGGGAACTATTGAGGCTCGATCCATGAGTATGGCATGTCACAAAGCCAACTTCAGATCTGCACTTTATTTTTGCTGTTGCTTAATCTTATGTCCAGGAACAAAATTTATGAGGCTAGGCCAGGAAGCAAAGTTTGTGAACTGCTCAGGATTCTGTTTTAAATTTTGCTTTTCAAAGGGATGGAGGACAACTGTCAAGTTTCAATCTGCCATGTGCCAACCTCCCTGGGACTTCCAGTAAAAATGAAACAATGATTTCTCAGCTTCTGAAGGTAGTTGAGAATAGAGAGCTGGGTCAAACCTGATCAGATCTAGTAGGTCAGCTATTTTGCTACCATATGTCTGCTTCATGTGAGAATTCACTTGGTCCTCATGGCAACCCTGGGAGATATATAATAGGATGGTTTTTAATCCCATCTGAGGGATCACAAAACAGAAGCCATGAGAGACTGAAATTTTGTCCTCGAACTGGTATCGTCATGACCAAACCTGCATCTCCTAGTGCTAAAAGCCTGTGCTTTTCCCCAACACCACACTCTCCCTCCAATAAGAAACGCCCTCTTGGATGATGCAGAACAGCATCATATTTAAATTGATTATGTGTCTGAAGAGCTTTATGCCTGTCTGATAATAATTTGCCTTCTCTTCCATCTTCTCTGAGCAATAATTTACAGGTCTCAGAAAGCTGACTTACATAACTGAACAACTAAAAATCCTGCAATAAATTTTACACTTGTGCCATACTTCCTGCATTTCCGCTATTGTCTGGTTCTGATTTTCTACATCCTGTTCCAAAACTGGGACTTGTTCAAAACCAGGCACCTTTTTTGTAGGTTCCACCAAGCTCCCCACTCTTCACCATCTTCAAAGGTCTGAGAAGTCACTATTCCATTCTTGCTAGACATCCCATGGAGCCTGAGACAGACTGCAACTTGACAGCTACCCCCCTCCCAACCCCCAGAAAGGCAAAATTTAGGACAGGATCCCAGAGAGTTTACAGACGTTGCTTCCTGCCCTAGCTTCATAGATTCTACTCCCGGATACAAGATTAAGCAACAGCTGAAATTCCAGAGTTCTGAAAATATACTGTCAGCTGAGATGACAGAAAACAGATGCATAAAGCTTAGTTTCTTATGGTGTCTGGTGGAAGAACTAAAGAGTTTAACAAGGGATGGGAGTGGGGAGCTGGAGTAGGAGAAACAGAGGTAATGGCCATGAACTATCTGATTTAAGATCTTGGTTTGGAAGCAATAGTGAGAGAATAGTGGTGATATCATATTCCTTTGTCCCATTAAAGAACAGTAAAAGTTCAAAAAGCCTAAGAAAAAGGGTATACAGAACATTATTTTCCATTGGCACCAGGCAGACTGTACTGCTGTACTTATAACTGGCTTGAAATTGAGGAAATTTTACCGTTATGACTGCTCTAAAGAGATACGAGGGAATTTGGGTACAAGTACTAAAGTTGTCTGTCTGCTGTGGTAATAGAAGAAGTATAATATTTATTTTTAAAACACAAATTCACCTGTGCCTTATCCACCCAAGGGTATCATAACAGTTACAGTGACAATGAAAACTCAAGTGTCACAGAGTCCTGATTCTACTTGTTACTACAGAGCCATGGTCCTCCATGAAATAATTCCTTCTTATCTGATCTGTTTCTGGCAGTCTCCAGCAAAGGCCTTCCATGTGCTCACAACTTGGTCTACTCCCACAACCTCTAGCACCTCAGCTACCACACAGAGCCCTCAAAGGGCCACACCTGAAAGAACAGATGACTCTTACTTACCCTTCTGCGAGACCCACTCAGAGGAGCCAGGAAGCAGCACTGTTTCTGCCCTTCTGCTTTCTCTTTTTTTAAGTGGGATAACTTGGTCATATTTTACCCACATTCCTTTATCTCCATAGAACCAGAAATGAACTCCTGAGACTAGGTCAGAAAGAGACAGATTTGAGTGCAGCCTTCAGACTACACCCAGAATGCCCCTTTTCCCTGACAACCAGTGCTTCATTACAACATAGCCAAGTTCATCATGCCAGTACCCTTTTCCCAAGAGGTTCCCAAGTACCTTGAAAAGACAGACTTCTAGGAAAGCTGCTACAACTCATGAGACTTTTATTCATTCAAAAAATGCTTACCAAGTACCTGCTATGCACCAAAAATAATTGAATCTCAGTGCTCTAAGGTATCAGTTCTCTTTAGACCCTATACAAGTCCTAGGTATAGTCTCTACTTCCAAAAATAAGAGCCTGCCAGCCATCATTGGTAACCACAAAGGTGTATTTCCAACTGTCTCCAGACTATCTGAATGCATGTAACACTAATCATTCCACACTCAAACATTTCTTTTCTAAAGAAGTACCCAGCCTGGTCAGGTTGCTTAATTGATTGGAGCATTATCTTGTGCAAAAGGGTTTCAGGTTCAATTCACAGTCAGTGCACATACCTAAGATTACAAATTCAATCCCCGGTCAGGGTGTGTATGGGAGGCAATGAAACAATGTTTCTCTCTCACGTCTCTCCCTGCCCCCTCTCTCTCCTTCTCCCTCCCTTCTATTCACCTTCGCTCCTCCTTTCTGTACTTCTAAAATCAATGAACACACCCTTGGATGAAGATTTTTTTTAAAAGAAGTACCCAGAAGCCTACAGCCACAGCTAGACTTAGCTGCTATTGGCATTGGGGGAAATAAAACCATCCAGCTAACAAAGACTCCTCCATACCAATAAAGAAGAAAGAGTAGGCATTGTTATTAAAGTACATTGTAAAGATAGCACCAAAGTGACTACAAAGTCTGGACAGAATTTCACACAAATTTACATAGTGAAATGGAGGAAAAAACAACGACAATTTCTCTTATCTACTTGGCAGATAATTGGATGTACATTGTAATTGACTCCTGTACATCTTGGGAGAGAGAATTTCTGAGGTACATACATATTTACTATTTCAAGGGTTAAAAGGCCCATGAACTTGCACTGTAATATCAAAAGGTTGGTTGGATCTCTTATTGAGTCTATTATGTTTTCCTAGGAGGCGCCCTAAGAAAGGGATGGGGAAAGACAGTTACCTGTCTCCTCAAAGAAAATTTCACCATTTTACGCCTACATGGCTTGAGGGACCAGGCTACAAAAAGGACCCACATTACTGACTTGGAAATCACTAGGTTTATATGGGCATTGGGGTAGTTCTGTTCAGGATATTTCACGCGGGATATTTGTAGAAATACTCATGGATATTTCACTTTCCACAGAAAAGAATATTTGCATTCAACACTCATTTCATCTGCAAGTCACCCTCATCACACAAAAAGTGATAACTCAGTGCGAAACGGTGATTGGAGAACGAATTAGGGGATATGAGCCTTAACAAGCTGATAAAGACAAGGGACAACCATAAAAAAAGATGGCTTAGAAAAATAACACATACAAATTTTGCTTGTTTTATAAGCTTATCAAGAATTGATACTCCATTCCGTGTGTGTATATGTTTGTATGTACACGTGGCACAGGCATGTATCTCTAATTAATTTTTTTGCTATGCAAGAATGAAAAAGAATGAGTTGTATGTAATTTGGTCTCAGTTTTCCTCTGGTCACCTTTTTCCTCTCTTCAATATATTTCTAAAACTTAAATTAGAATTTCCTTGAAAGCAATATCCTTCTCATATTTTTCTAGAGCCTGAGAGGATCTCTACCTCCAGAAGGTTCTCAGTACAGTCACAAGCATGGTGCGGAGCAATAGCACCTTCTTAATTCTGATCAACAGCACAGATGCTACCTTTTGAGAGAGAGGCCAGCCCCTGGTAAAGCCAAATTTCCCATGATGCACCCTGAATTAGCAGTGCAACCAAAAGCAAGGCCAAGTCACAACATCTGCAGGAACTTATCAGTGGAGAGTATTCAGTTTTGTTTTGACTTTTGTTTTTGGCTGTCACTGGAAATAACACTTCAGGACATTTCAGCCCTCATTTGGACTCTTCCATTAAAATTTAGCTTGACAGGAAGTCCACCCTGGTTTCCACTGGAGTGAATAGGCACCTGAGCTCAGAAGCCCCATGAACTGGACTATCTCAGCACACTCTGACTTGTGTTTTCTTTCCTTTCAAAAGGTAAGCCCTTCAGTTCCAGCTACAAGAATTACCAGCTAAATACAAGCTGTGCTGGCTGATGAGCATGGCTCTGTTGGGTCCCCTCTCACCTCAGATAATCCTGGCTGAGCCAGTCGCCTGGTGACTTTTCCCCCTGTGCTGAAGCAAAAGCCAGAGGGAGGGTTTCTATATCAAAAACATGCGTTGAAATGTCTCTTAAAAACAAAACTTTCAGTCACTGAATTTTTAGTAAATAAATTCTAATATCTAGCAAAACACTTTCCTCACTTTCTTTCAGCACAATTCCCTCCTAGAAATCCGAGCAGAAGGATTTGCAGCAGGCAGGCCACACCAGTGTCATTTCTAAGCATTAACTTTTTGCCTACTGAGGCCGACTGTATGTGAGAGCTCCAAACAGAGAAAAATTCTCTAACTAATGGAAACTGTACAAAGTCAAACTCACCCCTAAAAATAATTCATCTAAATTAGTCAATGATCATTTTAGTTTTTCTAACATTTGCTTTTCTGTTCAAAGAGGACATGATTGTCTGTGACTATATGTGGATCCTGGGATTTATGGCAGGTATTTTTTCAAACTTTTCTATATCTTCATGAACACATGTATTTTTGTGGGGAGCGTTTTCTTTTAATTTGGGGTGTTGGGGTACTTTATTTATTTACTTTCATTTTAAGTGTGCCTAGCCTTCCCAGAGCTCACTACCTCGAGCTCTTTCAGTCTGTGAGGGGTCTCAGGAGTCGCCTGAACCAGCCAGATTTTTGATGCAACCGGTTGTGGTGCACACATAAACTTTATTGCCTGGTCTGACTGTAATTTAAGAGAGACCTCAAATCTGTTGAATCAGACACCCAGAGGCAACTAAGAAAGTAAGAGGCTCACCGGGTTTATTGCACTTGCTGAAAAGAGGGCAGAATGACTGAGCGCAGCCAGGATACACACCAAGGGCGACACTTTTATATGAGGTTCAGCAATTTAATTTGTCTTTGTAGTTTATGAGTTGCAGGCAGAGATGTATTTGCAGGGAAATACATGGGCATTTTTGAAGACGATTAATTAAGCATGCAATTTATATGAAAACAATTTACTGCAGGACATTATCAGGGCACCCAAAATGCACATGCAATTTCCTGGCCTTCTAATTTGTGGACATAATTTATTTTGATTGTGCAATTAGGAAAGAAGACCTTTATTAATTTTGGTGCAAGTCTAAAGAACCGAGACAAATTCTGCAGTGAAAGAATCTGCTTTAATGGAAAAGAGGAAGGTGTGGCCTTGGGCTCTTGCCTTGCGGATAAGCTGTCTGAATCTGAAGCCATGGCATTATATCTATTTTTGCTTTGGACTTTCTTCAACACGTCATTTAACCACTCTGAGCTTCAATCTTTTCTTCTATAAAATGAAACTGAAAAAACCCTCCTCCTGGACTGGATGTTTAACAGGAGGTTTGGGGGGTCCTGTCATGGTTCCATCTGCCCCTCAGTAATGGCAAGCCGTCCCATGCCTGGCCTCTCTGTGCAGCCCTAGCCCTCCCTGGACCACCCCTTCAAGGTGAGGGCAATTTCATGGCCTGCAGCAGAATCACCTTGGTACCCTCACCAACTGACTTGAGGCCCACAGCCACCAGGAATGAAGTAGGCAAACAACAGCCTCCCACAGATTTTTTTTTTTATGAGAAGCAAACCACCAGTGTGAAAATGGTACCCATGACCTTATTAGACCATTACTATAACACACCAATAAATTAGTCCAAATCATCAAAATTCCTAGCTATTTTCAAATCATAAAGCCCCCAAAGGCGTGTTTTTTTAGGAGTTGGAGAAAAATATCAAATCATTATCAGAAGAGTCTCTTGGAGGCTGGCTGGTGGCAGGAAGAAAGCCCTCATTGGCCTCTGCCCCACTCTTTCCCCCCACACCCACTGAACAGAGAGGGGAAAGGAATGAAAGAAATAACCATGATCTAGGTATCGTGCTGGATTCCTTCCCTGTGTTATATCACACCAGGGCCATAACGGCCCTGTAAAATAGCTGTGTTTATTCCCATTTCTACAAATGGGATGCAGAAAGGTTAAGTGGGGCTCAGAAAGGTTAAGTGCAATCCAGACCAAACTGACTACAGAGTCTATGTTCTTCCCACTAGACCACTGTGGGCCCCCCTAGGAATGCAGAGGTGGGGGCCATGTGATCTTTCACTCTTGTGAGTCTTCATTCTGGCAGCTGAGCCTTAAAAAGATATTTTATAACCACTTTCTGAATTCCAAGTGGCATTTAGCCTGTCTGTGCTAAAAATCACCACTTTCACTGTTCTGTATTAGTCTTCAATCTTTCTTTGGTTTCTGATAAAATACCACCTTCAATTTCAATAGCACTTGATTGTTTCCTAAGTGCATTCACATAAACTCATGTATACAAGGTCTATCCAGAAAAAGTCCAGCTATTATTAACATAAGGAGGATGACTTATGGGGCATTGATGTCACTTGGCAGCCAAGATGAGTGGACTGGAATGCACCTGTGTGAACACTGACAACTTCACCGTAATAGTCAGTGGGGGTGGTAGACACCATTGAGTGTATGTACTGTGTGGCCATTGCATTCAAAATGACTGAGCAAATAGAACAATGAATCTGCATCCAATTTTGCCATTAAGCTTGAACTTTCCTCTGTGAAAACTATTCAGATGGTACTGAAGACCACAACTACAGCCAACTGGTGATTGGCAACTTCATCATGACAATGCGCCCACTCATTCACCATGTCTCCTGTAGGGTTTTTTGGTGAAACATCAAATCACCCAGGTGACCCAGCCCCCCTACAGCCCAGATTTGGCACCCTGCAACTTCTGGCTTTTCCCAAAAGTAAAATCACCTTTGACAGGGAAGAGACTTCAGACCATTTATGAGAGTCAGGAAAACACAATGGCGCAGCTGATGGAGGTTAGAACTGTGTGGGGTCCCAAACTACCTACTTTGAAGGGGACTGAAACATCATTGTATTATGTGCAGTGTTTCTTGTATATTGTATCTTTTTCAATAAATGTCTCTATTTTTCATATTACATGGCTGGATACCTTCTGGACAGACCTCATATAACCTGGACTTTAGCAGAGTGGGCTCACAACATAACATTACATTTTTCCTTCATATACAAATTAAAGTGCCACTGGATCCCCATATACCCAGATTAGCAAAAGTCTAAACTTTCCACCACCACATGAAAAAGCTCTCTCCTTGCTATGATCAAAATCTACAAGTCCTCAGATTAAGTCTGGATTCTTATGATTCAAGGGTAAAGGTGATTCTCCAGGCAAGCCAAAGGAATGTCTTCCTCACTGCCAGTGTTGACGATGTTACCAAATCAAGAAGGCACCACTGGGAAACAAAAGCTTTTGTTCACTGAAACAGGCACTAGAAAAACCTGGCAATTGGAAATAATGTGCATTGGCTTCTACTGTTGCTGTGGTTACTGGGACACTGTGTCACCACCTAAGCCAAGGGTGTTCCCAAAGCTGACAGCCCCAACACCATTCCCTATAGTGGCTCTGTGAACTCCACTGTCAGTTTCCACCATGGATGTCCTCACCCAAACCCAACCTATAGTTCCAACTGTTACACTCCCAACTCTTTGAACTCACCCATTTTTCCCCCAATATGGACCAACACATCCTGGAGCAATTTCCAGCAGCAGCCAGGCACTGTCACCAAAGGAGGTCACCTACCAACAGTCTTGGCCCTGGTGCTGTTTTAGGGTCATTCACTGACTCTCCTCCCTCCAACAGGGCAATTTCCTCTTGGAGCTCCTGCCACCCTTTCTGGAGCTCCAACCTACGTGGGCTTTGCCCAATCCATCAGAACTTCAAAGGCTCCTTGGGCACCTTCTAAATTTTTGGAAAGACACAAGAGTAGAGTGGAGTTTTGCCAGGTATCTAAATACTCTGAAGAGGTCACTGGTGGTCCTTCCCAGAATCAAGTGAGTCTGCCCAAAAGTGAATAAATTTTCGACAGTTATTAAAAAGTCAATAAATAGAGCTAAAGTTCTGTTTGCCTGAGTACTTTATAAAATAAGCTTTTCCCCCCTCTGTCAAGGGTTGTTTAAAGCCTACTTTCATGAGGGTATGAGAAATATGCACACATAGTTCTCTTCAGGTGGCATGATATAATACAAATGATTATTATTGCTATGACAGAAATGATATTACACACGATTCATTGACTACCTACTGTCACACGGTACTAGATGCTCCCTTTATGGTTATTATTTAATCACCATGATAACCTTAAAAGGTAGATACTACCATCATTCTTGCATCACAGATGAGAAAGCTTGAGCTCAAGGTGGTTCAGTGACGAGCTAATAAATGGCAAGGCTAGAATATAATTCCACATGTATCAGATCCAGAAGCCTGTTTTCTTAATTGTTTGTGAATTTTGAGTTACAAACAAGCAATTTGGATAAAACCTCCATTGCATCCTTAGATTTGACAATTACTAGCTGAATGGCCTTTGGCAAATGCACTTTCATTGATGATCAATTTCCTTATATGTAAATGGAACAAATAATGACCACCTCCCCAAGTTTGTGAGAAAAAAAGTTCAACAATGTGAAAAGACCATCATAAAACATAAAACATGTGAAATATGAGTTATATTTTCATTTTGTCTACTGGTGCAACATGATAAAAACAGACCCTGGGACTCTTGATGACAGTTGCCATTACTCTGGTTACAGGACTGCCTTCATGCCCTGACAGCTTGAAGAGAGAGGAATAAGATGCCCCTGACATACCTAACACACTACAGTGGACATCTGTCACCTGAAGCTGCCAAAACCTTTTGATAATTCTCCACATTGTGCATCCCACCTTCTCAACCTAAACCCAAAAACAAACAAATAAAAACTCTATGTCCTAATCTCCTTTGCTTGGAGTTTGAGAACAGATTTGTGTGTTGGGTACCACCACACAGGCCCACCCCCATGAGACAGACCTAGAGATACATATGACAGGACCAGTAGTGTCCCTAGTGAGGGCTGGTCATTTTACACACTTTCTCTAATCTGCATGACCATTCTGAAAGATAATATTACTACCATACCACAGCTAAGACAGCTGAATTGTGTGAGAACATACAGCCAGTTAGTGCAGAAGCCAGTATTCACAAAAAGCCCCTCTGTTTCCAAAGCCCACCATTTCCCCCTGTAGCCACACTCTGGATTAGAGTATGCACTTGGACCCAAGAATTTCCAGGCTCCTGAGGATCAGCCTTCCCACATACAAAAAGAAATCACCTACTTTAAAATATTTACCCATTGTTGTATAATGACCTACCACCCCCTAAAAAGACAGCTCTAGATATATTTTGGTTTTTATGTAGGATATTTTTCATGACCAGGTTTATCTTTAATCTGAAAGAATAAAGATTGACTTTCCTATTACTCATTCTAGTGGTTTTATGTATTTAAATTGCAAACTACCCTAAGAGGCAGTTCTAAGTAATAAAAGGTAAATGGCATGTATTTAAGGACCAAAGCATTTCTATTTCAAAGAATTGTCATCATTGTTGTTAAACAGTATCATATTTCAAGTTTCCCTAATTTTTTTTTAATTTCAAGGAAAATGACACTAAAAAGTCACAATGTATTTGTCACCACCGGATTGCCAGGAAAAGTGGACATGCAGGTCTACTGTGTTAGAAGGGAGTAGCAAGCCAGGAGGACACCTGTTCTCTTCCACTGGTGGCAATGGCTCCAGTGATGGTTTCGGACTCCCAAACGAGGTGTATCCTGTTTCATTGCCTTCATTTTGCAAGAAGAAAATAACATAAAGAAATTTTGCCCAGGTCAAAAAAAGATGTTGTAGGAAAATAAAACTAATCATTCCACAAGCACAACCATTCTGACAGAGTCCTCAAAGTAGGTCATCTGTTTCTTACAGTCCAAGTGTCTGAATATTTAAAATATTCATATAAGAGACAGGGACACAAAATGTGTTGCATTACATTAATATGCTGCATTTCCTTGATTCTGAGATGGTGTTGATTACAGATGCTCCACTGGGTGATTAACACCTCAGAGAAAAAGAAACAATATTTCAAATGAACACATTCTTTTAAGATGGACCCTAATTTCCTGAAGACAAAACAGAAGAGAAAAAGAGAGAGAGGAAAGAAAGGAAGAGAAGGAAGAGAAGGAAGAGAAGGAAGGAAGGAAGGAAAGAAGGAAGGAAGGAAGGAAGGAGAAAACGACAACTCACAGATTTAATCTAAAGAACACTTGCTGAAAAAGGCTGAAACATCAATAGTCCATCATTTTCTGTTTATTCCTTTCCATCAATTAAAATTCTTTGGTTACAAGTAACTAATTCAAGCATTAAACCAAAGAAGGATTTCATTATAAGGATATACAGAAGTATCTCATTAAATCCAAAAGCAAAAACAGCCAGATCTTAATAAAAGACAGAAGCTATAAATTGCAAAATTGGAGAATCCTAAGAAATATCTTCTCTACAGTTCTTGTCTCCCCCACTTCCTGCATAGCTTCTTCATTCTTATTTTTCTTTGAACACAGGCTTCCTTCTTTCTCATCCACATGGCAGTATTTGACCAAGCTGTAAAATTTACTTCTCTAGGTTCAAATTCCCCCATTCCCAGGAAAGAGATTTTGATTGTCTAACTTGAGTCAAATGCCCTCTATGTCTTGGAGGGAAAGTTGAGTCATATACAAAGATAAAGTGTCAGGAACCCACCCATGAGGCAAAAGGAACATGATTCTCAGGAAGGGGAGAGAGGCCCACAGGCTGGGCAGCCTGTGTCTTTAGCCCATCTCCCAAACCCTACACCTCTGAGTTCAGAGCTGCTTTCTCTACTCAGCAGCTCACACATCCCAAATGAACTGCTTGGGACACAGCCAATGAATATATGTTTACATGGCCTCCTGAGGAAGGGCAGCTGCTCAAAGTGACAACAAGTCTCAGACATCAAGTCTGGATATCCTACCACCCCTCCCAGCACATATCGTCTGAGTGAACACTGGCATTTGGAAGATGAACTTCATATACTTTTCCTATCTCAATTAGTTGTAAACTGAGAGAAAGAAGCTTTGGTTCCATTTATTTAAATATTCTGAAGTGTTGCCAGCAAAGACTGGAATACTTGAATATAATTACAACTCCAAAAACCAGTGGCCAGCACATTGGCCCAGAGCCGCCAGCACTGCACCTGCACTTGAGACTCATCACTGGGGCTGACACCTGTGCCCTGTGATGAGAAACTTGATTTGGGCTTTCCACTTTTATGATCTTATCTATAAAGAAACTGTGACCGATAAAGGGCTTATGAAGATTGGCCATATACAACAGTCAGAGTAAAAATTATGTCATTTAGTTCCCAGCATAGTTTGACATGTAATAGTTTTTATTATTTGTAGGAAGTTGTGTTTTCTGATATGTTTGATTACTTTTGTGATCCTGGAAATTTTTTTGTTGGTTTGTTTAGGATTTTAAAAATATCTGTCAGGATACTACTGTATCTGTCAGGATGTGGAAATCAAGTTAGGAAGAAATCAGAAGGTATTCATTCATCTTGAAAACATCCTTCGCACTGACCTGGCCCCACATGCCTGGTCTTCACCAGTAGCAATGACCAGAAGGGAGTGGCTGTTGCCTTCTGCTTCTTCCCTTCCTCTCGCCTTCCCTGTTGTTCCAGAAAAGTCCCTCAGCTAAAGGACTTTGCCCTGTACTTGGACCTTTAAGCTCTACCTTAGGAAAGGCATCAGGGGCTTCTTTGAGTCATATGCAATCCTGATTCCTGTGACAGAAAACCTGAAAATCCCTGATATATTTGCTCTTTGAACAGAGGTCCTTCTATGAAAACTGGTGGCTGTATTAACAACTGCCCGCAGGGAAGGACTGAAGACAGGATGGAGAGAGCCTGTAAGAGGGAAACTGCCTATTACTTCCAAAATTCCTGTTACAACCAAAATGAGAGCAGGGAAAACATGGAAGAATGAGCAGTGGAGGTCTGACCATGAGACTACATGTATGTAGCACATCTTGGTCCTGTGGAAAAGAGCTAAAGCCAGATTTTTATAATACCCCAGTGACAGATGGCTCCCTTCCTGCATTCTCCTCCTTTAGGACTGAAGGTTATGTGGCCAACAGGTACACTTGCTCAGCTAGTAGCAGGAGCTGAGGGGAGTGTTACACCAACTGATTGATTAGCAAGTGGCCTCACAGAGCAGTACTGCCTTAGTGCATTTTAAATCTGTTGCTCAGAGCTGGACTCAGTGACTGAAATCTCAGTCTAATATCTGAAACCAGAATACCAATTTATTTCTTTACAGTGAAATGAAATGCCAAAAGGCCCACAAATTCAGCCCACTGGTCCAGGCATTCTCTTCCCACAGGCACTTGTAACTATTGCAGGAACCAAGCTGTAATAACAAAGTAACTCAGCGAAAGAAGACTCAAAACTAGGGGAGTTGGTTTATGAGTTAGACAGTTAGTTAATAGCGTTAGGCTGAAATTACATAATATATTAATCTCTACAATAGGAAGGTCATTAAACAGATATATCAAATCATTGGGAAGGTTCTCTTTCTCCTTCTCTCTCTCTCTCTCTCTCTCTCTCTCTCTTCCTCCCTCCCTCCCCCAAGCCTTCCTCCCTCTTCCTTCCTTCCTCCCTCTTCCCAAATAGTTTTATTCATATTCACACCTTGATATAAACTTTCTTTTCACATGTTAATAGTTTCGGTGAGTTTTCTTTCTGGTTTTATGGACAAACAAGACATTCTTTTTCTCATAGAGAAAATTCATTACATGTTTGTTTTAAATCTTTAACTCTCAGATAATATTCTTATTTCTTTTGTTTTCAGATTCTTGGAAGATATTATAGCTACAGGAACTTAGAATGCTATCCATTTGTGCTACAATGGGCATTTAGGATCCTTGGTGTTTCACCTTTCAGGATGCTTATGCTTGATGCTCTGCAGCCAAGGCTCAAAGAAAACTAACATCACTAGCCCATCCCAAGCCTCCAAGATAGTATGCTCCCGTGACTTTAAATGCTTGATGGTAAATCCCTCCGTTTTCCTGAAATTCACAAGGGGTTGGTGGGATAACCAACGTGGGATGATCAAATGGGCTAAAAGAGCAGCAATCCAGACAGTTTCCACATTCAGGCATTCTGTTTTCAAACCGCTCACACATTTGGATGGATGGATGGATAGATGGATAGATGGATAGATGGATAGATGGATAGATGGATAGATAGATAGATAATGAGTGGACAGATGATATATAGATAGACACAGATATATGTAATCCTAATATATTTCCATGCCAAATTTGGACATTTATGTCTCAGGTAACAAATGACAGGTCACCTCTTAGCCAATGTTTCATTTCAGCTGCCTCACTGTATATATGTACAGAGCACTATTCATGTAATTATTCCATTTATTTCTTTCCTTTTTCCCTATTATTTTATAAATAAAGGTAAACAAAAAATATTAAATAGCTGACACTAGCAATAAAATGCATAGGTCTCATACACTTAATTCAGTTGAGACAAAGAAGGAACTCATCAAACATACCAATAGCAGAAAATCATTAATCTGAATTGAATTCTTGCTGGGCATAAGCCAACTGATTGTGTGTTCAGATGCAATGAAAAGTAAAAGAAAGAACATCAAAATCATATTGGAAATGTAACACTGAAGATTATATACAAAAGGAAAGATGTAATTAGAAAGTGAAAAATAGATTTTACTTCTTATGCTTCTTATGACTGAGTTTCTCTTACTAGGTGTTGTGTCTGTTATTCAAGTTACATATATTTCACTTCCTTGCTCATTTTCAGGTATACATCAAATTTGAAAGATATTTTTCAGTGTTCTCTGGAAAAGAAAAAACACATTAGTAAAATACCCAGTGGCCTTGAACCTACATTCCTTTAGCAAGGAAAGGGCTGAAGTATGGGTGAACAGTGTCAAAACTTTGGTTATAATCTGCCATTGGAGCCCTGCCAAGGATGAGGAAAGTGAAGGAAAATCTCTGTGAGAAAAGAGATCTCCCCCTTAGCAACAAAGAGCTGATTGTGTTAACAAAGGTTACACACAGACTTTGTTGTCACAGTAGCCAGACCGTGCTGTCTCTCTAAAGATGTGCTCATATCAGGAAGCACAAGTCAAAGAGTGAGCCTCTTCTTAAGAGCTAGTATCCTAGCCATGGCTCACTAATTAATGAGCACTTTGGCATCCGAATCTGAAAGCTAAAAGATGAGAGAAAGAACTCCTAGAACCAGCATCACCATCTGTCTGGAGACTATTTTTTACACTTCCCCTACACTGTGTGCCCAAATCCCCAAATTCAAGCACCTCTCACTGTTCATTTAAGCAAAAGCATTGCATCATCATGAATAAAGAAGTCATGATCAAAGAGAATTGTAGGAAGTTGAATGAAGAACGGGAATTGAATACAGCCTCATCTAATACTACTATCTGAAGTTTAAGACGTGAGACAACAGTATGCATGTCAATGGACACAGGCATGTGAAACAACAGTAGATGTCCATGGAAGAGACTGATATTCACTGACCTCAAGATGGCAGTTAGCTTAGTGGTGGGAGGGGGGAGAAATGAGACTGAAGAAGGGTCAAAGGAGTTTCAATTGGCTGTGTGATGTTTTATTTCTTCAGAAAGAAACATTTGAAACAAATATAGCAAAATGTTAAGATTTCTTTTAAATGAGTAATGGCAGATTGAGAACACACATTTACTTTACATTTACTTTTCTTCCCTCTTATAGCCTACTAAAATGATAGTAAATGTACTTTTCACTTTACTTTAAATCTGCTTTACTAAGGTGTAAATAGTATGAATAAACTGAAATTTTGGAGTACATAATTTGATATGTTTTGACACATATATACATCATGAAATCATCATCCCATTGGGATAATTAACATATCCATCACTCAAAAAGTTTTCTTATACTGCTCAGAGTCTCCCGTCAACCCCATCCTGCCCCAGGCAGCCACTGACCTGCTTCACTACTGATCACCATAGACTAGTTTGTATTCTGTAGAATTTTTTAGAAAAGGGATCATAAAGTATGTGATCTTTTTTGTCTGGCTTCTAAAATTCAGAATAATTATTTTGTAACTCATCTATATCATTGTATATATCAGTATTTCATTCATTTTTCTTGATGAATCAAATTGCATAATGTATTTCTCTGCTCAACTGTTATTTTTTAAATTATTTCCAGTTTGCAATACTATAAATACAGTTACTATGTGCATTCATGTATAAATCTTTGTGTGAACATACGTTGGGTAGTTAGGAATGGACTAGTTGGATCATATGGTAGGATCTTCAATATCTAAAAAACTATTATATTGTTTTCTAAGATCATTGTACCATTTTACACTCCCACCAACAGTGTATGAGAATTCTAATTTCTCTACACCCTCATCACTGGTCAGTCTTTTTAATTTTAGATACTGCAATGCCTGTGTAGTGGTACCTGCTTGTGGTTTCAATGTGCATTTTTCTTATAATTAGAAATGTTGAGCCATTTTCAAGTGCTTACTTACCACCTGACTATTCCTAGTGTAAAACACTAGCTAAAATATGTTGCCTGTTTTTATTGGATATTTCAGTATCTTACTCAGTTTGGAAATTTTAAAAGTATATATGTGTGTGTGTTTATGTATGTCTATATGCATATGTGATGTGTACATGTACACATACATATACATGAAAACATATATTGAAACATATATATATATACACACATATATATATATATATAAATATGTTTCCCTTTCCTCCATTTATATATATAAACTTTTGCAAACCAAATTTGGAAAACAAATTCCTTATAGGGCTCTATGAAGAAACAAGGGAATACAACATGCAGTACATTTACCATGCATCCTGGTACATAGTAACCCATGAGTATAGAATTTTTGTTTATTTGCTTGTTTGTTTTGCTACTGGTGCAAGTAAACACAAACTTTGAAAGTCACTACTGTACTGAGGAAAACTAAGCAATTAGTGCAAGGTTCCTATGTTGTCATATGAAAATAATGGTAATAATACTTCAAAAAGAAATAGTAAAACTGGAACACAAAACCCACTTGAAATTAAAGACACAGAAAAACATTTTTGAGATTTTAAACTGGTTGTAGACTTGTCTTTTCCTCCAAATTAGTTCACATTACAGTTGAAAATTAAGAAGCAATCGATACTTCTGAGTTTTACCTAGAAACAAATGAGGCAAAAAATAAGGTGGACAGTGAAATGGGAGCTTTCTTACTCCACTACATTTGATTAGAAAATAAGTATGTAAAAGTGAAAATCACACATTTGTATTATCCCTGATTTATAAAGACTTACTTCATATAGTTTAATATGGTATAAAGACTAGCTATTTACTTATGGAGTTATCTGGCTATATCTATTTACAGGACTTGACATTTTAAGCAAACTCGAATTCATACATTTGAAAAGAATATTTTCACATACCAACAGTATATCTAATTTATACAATTTAGCTTCAAGGAAGTTAGAAGACCTAATTTAACTTTTATTAAAAATATCTTTAAACTAAATTACAAAAGAGGTTGAGTATATAAAAGGAGAGCAGCATAAGGATAATAAATACATTCATAAAATTATTTTAACCTTTTAATTTTGGAATAATTTCTAATTGTAAAAAAAAGAAAAATTGTACACAGAGTTCTTATGTGTGCTTTACCCAATTTCCCCAAATGTTAACATATTTCATAACCATTTTAACATTCCAAAATGAAGAAGTTAACAGTAGTAAGATATTTTTAAATACCCTAAAGATCTTGCTCAAATTTCAGCAACCTGGTGTTCTTTTTCTGGTCCAGAATTCAATGCAGTCTTCCGCACAGCATTAATATTCACGTTTCCTTAATCTCTTCCAATCTGAGAGAATTCTGCAGTCTTTTAAAATCTTGATATTCTCAAAGCACAGTGACACATTATTTCGTAGACTATCCTTCAGTTGGGTTTGTCTTATATTTTTGTGTTAATATTAAGGCTATTAGATTTGAGGCAACAACACCAGAGAAGTGATATTATGATTTATTCAGTGCATCATACTGGGTTTATATAATTATTTAATAGTGATATTGATATTCATCTCTTGCTAAAGATGCTGTCTACCAAGTTTCCTAACTATAATCTTACTTTGCTTTTGCAATAACAATTATCTTGTAGGAGGATAATGTGAGGCTATATAAATATTCTATTTGTCATCATGCTTTTATGCACTAATAGCATTTATGAATAATCCTTACTGGTAATAAATGCATTTTAAGGTATAAATCTAAAAGGAGAAAGAGAATGGGTAAATTGTATTTAAAAAATAAAAAGAAGAGAGTTTGAGGAAGGAGAAAATAGAAATAATTTATTTCAAAAAGCTGAGACAAGGGAATCCTATGCTGACAGTGGGATGCAGAAAAATGCCTCAATTTCCTCTGCAGGCCCCTAAAAAGTTCAGAAGCTGGAAACCCAAAACATGGGAAGTACAGGTGAAAGTGGTGCTGAAGTAGGACAAAGGGGCAAAAATCTGTTTTATAGGCAGTTAGAATCTCAGACTTCTTTCTCTGAACAGCTTTGTGACTGCCCTTCTCACCTCACTTGAGAGCTATAAGAAGGCAAAACAGAGGGCCCCTCAATTAGGAAAAAACTGAAAACAGAGCTAAGAGAACTTTTACATGTTGAATTATGAAACCCACAGCCCTCCTCCCTCACTTGGTTTATAGAACAAGGGTACTAAGTCTATTACTCTCCAGACAAAACATTGAAATGATATTTCCTCTAGAGAATCTGACTATCCCCAGAGGTGGATGGCTGACTGGCTGGTTGGCTGACTGGCTGTTGGTTGGCTGGTTGGTTAGTTGGCTAGTTGGTCGGTTGGTTGGTTGGTTGGCTAATTGGTCTTTACAACACTTTATAAATGTAAAACCTGTTCTTAGTTCATAGGCTATACAAAACTAGGCCACAGGGATATAATTTGCTGACTTTAGTTTACTCAACAGCAACACTGGCAGCCAAGTAACACTGGAACACTGCATTCAAAATTCTGAAGGAAATTTATTTCCAAACCAGAACTTTATACTCAGCCAAACTATCAATTAAACTAGCAGGAGAAACATTTTCAGAAAAGTAGGGTTGCAAAAATTTTTTCCATGCACCATTTTTCAGGGGACTACCATGGCATGTGTTCCAGCAAATAGGACATATAGATTTTAAAAAGAAAAAGAATATGCCATTATAAAACCTGACATTAACCAACAGAAATATGAAGGAAATTCACAGTATGATAATGAAAATAGATGTCAGGAGAGAATCCGTTCCAGATTAGAGGAAGTTCAAGTCTCCAGGGAAAAATTCTTCCAAGCGATGGAATTAGTAGAATATCTAATACAACTACACACAAATTTTAAAATGACTTTTTTGTACCCTACACTTTTCCTTGTGACTGAAGGGAAAAAAACATACGTACATACAACAACTGAGTATTTTACAATCTCACTTTAGGCCAAAATAGTCATAGTGATAATTTGAGACCCTTATCCTCAGAGACCCTAACCAGCCATTCCAGCTCACCTCATAGAAAAATTGCCTCAAGCTACACACCATATACTGGTAATCACATAATGCATATGAGTGAAATGGTTTTAGTTGTCCCTTGAACTGGTTAAAACCCTGAGCTATTTATAATAAAAGACACTTAGTAGATGATCAACCTCACCTTTCCCTTACCAAAATCCTCTTTCACACTTAATAGAAATGCTAAGTTTATTCACTACATTTCTTAGAATATTAATCAAGTAATATCATTTCCTGAGTCTAACCTTCATTCTGAAAAGAACAAACCAGTGTTGAGATTTTTCCTAAAAAGAACAGTTTCATAATATTCCCTCAACAACACTCCTTCTCATGAGGTATTCTAAAATTTAGCTGTTTCTCTGCTAACTTGAAGCTCACCCAAACTCTTGATCTTTTCAATACTGATTCATGTGTTTATTCCTTGTGTTCGCTACAGCCTCTTCCTGAAAAGCTGTAAAGAAACTTCTGTATTTCATCAAACACCTCACTTACTGCCTCCAGGTCCCTCTTCTGAACCTAAAGATCACAAAATATTTCTTAGCTACTCTTTTTCTTGGCTCACCTGATTTCATTGTTCTCTCTTTTTCTTCTCATTTTTCCTTCCTTTCCTCCATTTTGAGGACAGGTCTTTCAGCTTGTCTCATTTTTCTCCTTCAAAGCTCCCTTTCCACAAGTTGGCCCCAATTCACAGAATAAAGCCACCATGATCTACTCTTCATGAGCTGTTGCTACTGTTTTTCTTCCTTTGCTCAGTTTCATAAGGCTTGGTAATTTCTTCACTGTCTTTGCCATTCACCTCCCCACCTCTTTCCTCTCTTTTCCCCTTGTTCACTATCTACTCAGTCCATTGTAATTGATCTAACAGCAATTAATTCTCCTCTATGAACCAACCTAGAAGGGATTACTCACTCATGGGTAAAGTCTCCTTAATCATCGTGACAAAACAATGAAGTTGTTACATCACCCAATTTTAAAGATGAGGAAACTAAAGCTCAGAGAGGCTAAATAAATTTTCTAAGCTCATAAAATTAGTAAATTGCACAGCCAGGATGCAAGCCTAAGTCTACCTAACTCTAAAACCCATGATCATTCACCTGCACCATGCATGCTGCTTTTGTGTGAAACAGTGCCACAGCCTCTTTGTGGTCAGTAGTATCACTTATAATTAATCCTAAGAGGATTTTGGCTTAAGATATATTTAAATTGAAAAGCACCTGTGTTGCCCTGGCTGGTGTAGCTCAATGGATTGAGCGCAGGCCTGCGAACCAGAGGATCGCGGTTTGATTCCCAGTCAGGGCACGTGCCTGGGTTGCAGGCCGGTTCCCTGCAGGCCAACTCCCAGCAGGGGATGCACGAGAGGCAACCATACATTGATGTTTCTCTCCCTCTCTCCTTCCCCTCTAAAGATAAATAAATAAATAAAATCTTTAAAAAAAAAAAGAAAAGCACCTATGTTGCTTCAGAATAATAAGCAAGGGTTTTCTGGAGGATACTAAACATATGTTGAGGGATATTATGTTGTATTTCTGAGGATAAGGAACATAATTATAATTATACACACCCCCAGAAAAGAACTGGATCTTCACCTGTTAACTTCTTCACACTAATGCAGAAAGCATTAAAGTTCCTACAAATTACTATACTGGAGTAAAGCAATGTTTGTCTTAAGAAAAGGACATGGACTTCTGGCCAAGATGGAGGCATAGGTGGAAACACTGTGCCTCCTCACACAACCAAGTTTAAAGACAACAAAGTTTTAGTAACAAAAATGCAACCAAACACAGAAAATTGAACTATACGGAAGTCTGACAACAATGAACCATTCAGCCAGACTGGTAAGAGGGGCGGAGCCAGCAGCTAGTAGAGAAGGGTTTCGAAGGAAAACTTGGCCAGACCAACCCAGTCACATGGGTGGCAGTTGGCAGATCCTAGGCGTGGGGTTGTGATGGGCAGACCCAGTGAGGGCACAAGGTGGCAGGCTGACTGTGGTCACACAATGATGCGCAGATAAACCAGGCAAAGGAGCGAGCAGTGAGACAGACTGCACAGGCCCCAGTGGCGGGAAGAGGGGATCACAATTGCCCCTCTTTGACCCCATCCCCACATACAACTTCACAACCCAGCAACCTGGGTTGCCCCTCCCTGGTGAACACCTACTGCTCTGCCCCTCATACATAACAGGCGCGAATAGACCAAAACATTATGGCGCAAGAACTCAAAGCCCCAGAACCAATAACTCTAAGCAACCAAGATATAGCCAACCTACCAGATGCACAGTTCAAAACACCAGTGATCAGGATGCTCACAGAACTGGTTGATTTTAGTCACAAATCAGAGGAACATATGAAGGCTAAACTAATTGAAATGAAGGGAAATGTACAGGAAACCAATAGTGATGGAAAGGAAACTGGGACTCAAATCAAGGGAGTGGACCAGAAGGAAGAATGACCAAACAGAAAAGAATGAAGAAACAAGAATTCAAAAAATGAGGAGAGGCTTAGGAACCTCCAGGACATCTTTAAACATTCCCACCCCAAGGGGAAGAGGAACAGCCACGAGTGGAAAACTTAATTGAACAAATAATAAAGGAGAGCTTCTCCAGTCTGGCAAAGGAAATAGACTTCCAGGAAATCCAGGAAACTCAGAGAGTGCCAAAGAAGTTGGACCCAAGAAGGAACACACCAAGGCACATCATAATTACATTAGCCAAGATTAAAATGAAGGAGAGAATCCTAGAAGCAGCAAGAGATAAGGGGACAGTCACCTACAAAGGAGCTCCCACCACACTGCCAGCTGATTTCTCAAAAGAGACCTTACAGGCAAGAAGGGGCTGGAAAGAAGTATTCCAAGTCATGAAATCCAAAGACCTACATCCAAGATGGCTCTATCCAGCAAAGCTTTCATTTAGAATGGAAGGACAGATGGAAGTGCTTCTCAGATAAGATCAAATTTAAGTTCATCATCACCAAGCCCTTATTATATGAAATGTTAAAGGGACTTATCTAAGAAAGAGAAGATAAAAGATATGAACATTGAAAGGACAGCAAACTCACAGTTATTAACAACCACACCTAAAACAAAAGCAAAGAGGACAGCTAGATCAGGAACAGAACCATAAAAATGAAGAACACATGGAGGGTTAGCAACAGGGGAGTGGGAGGAGGAGAAGGGGGGAGAACATACAGAGAATAAGTAGCATAGATGGTAGGTAGAAAATAAATAGGGGGGAGGGCAAGAATAGTAGGGGAAATACAGAATCTAAAGAACTTGAGACACATGGACATAAACTAAATGGGGGGAATGGTGGGGGAGGGGTGTGCAGGGGGGAGGGGAATGAAGGGGGGAAATAGGACAATGTAATGGCATAATCAATAAAATATATTTTAAAATTAAAAAAAGAAAAGGACATGTTTTGTTTTCTGACTGATGAAAATAACCTGGAGACATTTATCCCACAAGGGCAAAGGAAGGAGTAAATGAAGGAAATTCCACCATAGCATGGCCTAAGGCAGTGAGATTAGGAGACACAGATGACTAGAACCAGGAGAATGTCAAGACTCCAGGTGAGGCCCACCAATACAACATAGAGCACAGAATGTCTGTTCAATGTGAGTCAGATGAGGAAAGGAAAGCAATTCTTAAATAAACACAGTGGGGGACCCAGAGGTAGAGAGTAGACAAGAATATGTGAAGACGATAAAATGTTCAGTTGCTCAAGAAATGGACTCTACCAATGACAATTTTCCCAGGATTCAGGGGGAAATCACAACAAATTGTTGAACATCTCTAGCTTTAAAAGAATTCTATAGGAAAAGCAATAATAAAGTCACATAATTTTAAATCAGAAAAAGAAATTTGATATTATTTCATTTAACCCTCTAATTTTGTAATACTGCATATGCTATACTATAAAAAACAAAAAGCAAAAACATTGAATTGGACATCAAAAAACCTGAGAAAATAAAAATGTTAAATAATTTAATGAACAGTGAATTACTATACAAAATTAGTTTCATCATCATTTTCTTGTGTAATCTTCATCTGACCATGAAGTAGAAAGGGCAAATGTTAGTGTTCCAATTTTGTCTATGATAGAAATAAAGTTTAAAGAGATTAAGCAGACTATTTTCACCAAGAAGTGATAGAGAAATTAGATTGCTACTCAAATGGAAGCTTTTTCATTTCAACTTGTAATACAATTTACTATTTGTGTCTTTGTAGATTAATTTATGAGTACAATAAAAAGATTTTGGTGAGGAGAGAAGCAAAAACTGGAAGACTTCGTTCGGCTAAAACAGAAAAACCAAGACTAGTGTCCTTTTGAAAAGGGGATCAAATAGAATAATCAGATACTAACTTTAAGTTTATAAGCCTAATTTTTAAAGGATTAAACTACCTGCCTGGGAAATTACTTTCTCTAAGAAGCCTCTTTCTCTCCAACTGCTTTTTATTTATTTATTGCCTGAAGAGTTTAAATAAAGATAATAAATTGCATGATCAATACAAAAAAAGCAAAGTTGCTTTGCTTAAAGCTGATAACAGAGTATATAGATTTTCCATGAATAATTGAAAAGGTCCAACCAAAAGGTTTAAACTCTCCTGCCTCTGCCCCTCTCTTTCTCTGCATTTTTTACAGAGCCAATTCCTGGCTCTTCACATGGAAAGAAATCAAACTCATTTAAGTCAATCACCCCCACAGCCAGGAGGGTTTATTTACTGCCTGCAGAGGGGGAGTCACAGCCAGACACATGGCAGTAAGTGCTCAGGAAGAAGTAATCCACAAGCTTAAGGGGATGGAAGCCTGGCAGTTACTCCTCAGCCAAGATCCAAGGCTGAAGACCTAAGTGTATAAAAGCCAGGCAAATTTTTTAGTTGCAAGTTATAACTGCATTACCCTCAAATCTGTTCTTTTTCAAGGGACATAAGAAAGCTTTCTTTAAGGTAACCTTTAAAGCACCTTCTTGTTCTTGCTCTTAGTTGTTCCATACACTTTTTAAATTATTGTGGTAAAAACACTTAAGATGAGATCTACCCTATTACCAAACTGATAAATGCACAATACAGTATTGTTAATTACAGGAACAATATTATACAGCGAATCTCTAGAATTTACTTATCTTGCATATCTAAAACCTAGACTTACTGAAAAGTAACTCACCGATTCCCCCAGCCCCCCAGAACCACCATTTCAATTCTCTGTTTCTATGCATTTAACTCTTTTAGACAAGGGAATCAGGTACTAATTATCCTTCAATTACAAATTTACTTCACTGTTATTTATCTCACATCAATGGATGAATGGAAAAAGAAAATGTGATATGCACATACAATGGAAGATTAATCTAAAGAAGAGAAGAAGGAGGAGAAGAAGAAAATCCTGCTATATGCAATAGCACGGACCACAGACTAGGCCTTAGGGGTTTCTTCTTCTTACCCTCCTCTCTCAGTCTTCCCAACAGTAGCAGAAAAAGCAATGAACTAGAAAGAAGACACAAAATCCTAGACCCAGTTCTGCCAAGGGCTGAGTGCCCTTGGGAAACTTGTCTCCATTGACCCAAGACAGTGTATGACACGTAGTAAGAGCTCACAAAGCATTTGTTGAATGAAAGAATAAATGAATTTAACCTCAAGAAATCTCCATTTCCTCAGCAGGAAAGTTACACTGGGTCCCATCAAAAATCTCTAACTCAGAATTTGAAATATCAGTACTACTATATTTTTAGACCTCTTTTCAAGATAGTATAATTATATTAAGATAAGCCAGAGTTCCCCTTTTAAAATAACAGAGTAAACTGACAGATAACAATTTCTTAAAGGTTTTGCAAAGTGAAGAAAAGCAGGAAAATTTTACCGATGAGTCAAAACTTGGAAGAAGAGACTAGGACAGGTTGAGTTTTCCACTTTTTAGCTTTGTACTGAGGGCAAATCACAGGATGGCACATACAGAACCAAACTCCAACAGGAAACCTTCCATCCTTCTGAACTGAAGGACCAGAAGACTGAAGCTGGGTCACCACAGCCAGAAGTGAGGGGAAATCTCTGAAAGAAAGGAGATGGAGAATGAAAATGAGTATAAATTGAGTATAAATTGAGTATAAATTTATATTATAAATTTATAATTTCTACCCAAGAGTATAAATTCTACCCAAGTCTCTGGGTGACCCCTCCAAAAGGACAAGGCCAGCCCCGTTGGCTACTGTGACACCACTGGCCTAACAGGCCTATGACCTTGTTAAAAATGACTGCCATTTTCCTCTTCTGAGCTTGTCCCCAGGACTAGAAATTACTGGAAGCAAGAACAGAACTAACTTCTCCCTACAGCCACAGGCAGAAGATAACATTGGAACAAACTGTACCCCACCCACCCACCCTTTTTAATCCAATTACAATCCAATAAAAGCTCAAAGCCTCCACCCCCCCACCCCCCCCACCCCCATCGCTGGTGCGTCTCTCCACAGTATGCCCCTCTACTTACTTAGAGAGTGAATAAAAACTTCATTCTCTACACTTTCTTCTCTTTGTCAACTCTTTCACAGCCCATGTCACCAACCACCCTAACTAACACGCTTGGCCACGCATACTATGGTTAGCTTGCAGGTAAACCTTAATGAACTCAACTAAACACTGGCTGGTGTGGTTCAGAGAACTGAGTGCCAGCCTGTGAACCAAAAGGTCACTGGTTTGATTCCCAGTCAGGGCACATGCCTGGGTTGCAGGCCAGGTCCCCAAAAAGGAGACTTATGAGAGGCAACCACACACTGATGTTTCTCTCCCTCTCTTTCTCCTTCCCTCCCTCTCTCTCTAAAAACAAATTTTAAAAAAAAAGGAACTGAACTGAAATTTAAGCTGCCACAAATGCAAGGGAGAAAGAATTTATAATTTAAGTCTAGCAAAGTTAATTCCCTGCTGAAACAAAAACATCAGTAGTGTTTGAAGGAAGTTAACAGAATCTAGAATTTCTACAATATACTATTATTTATTCTAAACTTCACAGGCAATAATCCACAACTACTCAACAGAAACCAGAAAAGACCCCCCAAAATTGTAATCCATGTTTATAAGAAACACAATTAACAGAAGCTAACATCAAGATAACACAGAAGTTAAAATTAAAAAGCAATGACTTTAGGATGTCCAGCCAAGATGAAAGTATGGTAGACACACTATGCCTCTTCACCAGAAGAAAGACAACAACAGATTTAAAAACAAAAAACAATCAGTACTGTCAGAAAATTGAACTGTATTAATGTCTGACAACCAAGGAGTCAAAGAAGAAACATTCATCCAGACTGGAAGGAGGGGTGGAGATGGGCAGCCAGGTGGAGAAAGCTCAAGGCAAGGTGGCAGCTGAAAGATCCAGCGAAGTGGCAGCTGGTAGACCAGGCAGTCCCACATTTGAGTGCAGATAAACTGGACGAACAACTAGAGAGCAAGACAGACTGTGCAACCCAGGCCTATAGCCCAGAGAAATAAAGCCTCAAAATCTCTGACTGAAAAAAACCTGTGCAGGTTGAGGCAGCAATGGAAGAAACTCCCAGCCTCACAGGAGAGTTCTTCATTGGAAAGACCTACAGGGTCCTAGAACTTAACAAAATCATCCACCCAGGAATCAGCACCAGAAGGGCCCAATTTACTTGTGAGTAGTGGGGGCAGTGACTGAAAGCTGGCAGAGAGCTAAGCAAGCGGCACTGTTCCCTCTCGGACTCCTCCCCCACATACAGCACCCAAGGCAGTGACATGGGTTGCCCAGCCCTGGTGAACACCTAAAGCTCCACCCCTTACAACGTAACAGGCTCACCAAAAAAAAAAGGGGGCCCAAATGACAGAACAGATCAAAGCTCCAGAAAAAATACAACTAAGCGGTGAAGAGATAATCAAACTACCAGATGCAGAGTTCAAAACACCTGGTAATCAGACTGCTCACAGAAATGGTTGAGTGTGGTTGCAAAACAGAGGACAAAGTGAAGGCTATGCAAAGTGAAATAAAGGAAAATATGCGGGGAACCAACAGTGAAGGGAAGCAAACCAGAACTCGAATCAACAATTTGGCACAGAAGGAAGAAATAAACATTTAACCAGAACAGAATGAAGAAACAAGAATTTGATAAAATGAGGAGAGGCATGGAAACCTCTGAGACAACTTTAAAAGTTCCAATACCTGAATCATAGGAGTGCCAGAAGCAGAAGAGGAAGAGCAAGAAATTGAAAACTTATTTGAACAAATAATGAAGGAGGACTTCCCCAATCTGGCAAAGGAAACAGACTTTGAGGAAGCCCAGGAAGCTCAGAGAGTGCCAAAGAACTTGGACTCAAGGAAGCACACACCAAAGCACATCATAATTACTTTATCCAAGATTAGAGATAAGGAGAGAATCTTAAAAGCAGCAAAAGGAAAGGAGACAGTTACCTACAAAGGAGTGCCCATAAGACTATAAGCTGATTTCTCAAAAGAAACCTTGCAAGCAAGAAGTACCTGGAAAGAAACATTCCAAGTCATGAAAGGCAAGGACCTATATCCAAGATTACTCTACCCAGCAAAGTTCTATCATTTAAAACGAAAGGGCAGATAAAGTTCTTCCCAGACAAGGTCAAGTGAAAGGAATTCATCATCCCCAGGCCCTTATTATATGAAATGTTAAAGGGACTTATCTAAGAAAAAACATGATTAAAAATATGAACAGTAAAATGAAAAGAAACTCACAACTATCAACAACTGAACCTAAAAATAAAAGCAAAAATAGAAACTAAGCAAACAACTAGAACAGGAACAGACTCACAGAAATGGAGGTCACATGGAAGGCTATCAGCAGGGGGCGGGGGGAGGAGAAGCATGGGGGAAAAGGTACAAGAAATAAATAGCATAAACAGATGGTGGGAGGTTAAGAATAGTATCAAAAATGTAGAAGCCAAAGAACTTGTATGTACAACCCATGGACATGAACTAAGGGGTAGGAGAAATGTGAGTGGGAGGGGGTATGCAGAGTGGAGGGGAATAAAGGGGGGAAATAGGATAACTGTAATAGCATAATCAATAAGATATACTTTTTTAAAAAGACTAAAAATGACTTTAATGCAGTTACTATAACTGCTCTAAATGAAGTAAGGGTAAATATAACTATAAAAAATAAAATATAGGGAATGTGAATGGTGAAACATAAAATGCACAAAAAAGCCCAATAAAATTACTGAAATATATAATATCTGATATTAGAAACTCTACTGATGAACATAACTGCAGATTAGAGATGATAATAGAAAGACTCCATGAACTTGAAATTACCCATTAAATAAAAAACATTTCCAGTAATAGTATGGGGGAAAAAGAGAAATAAGATTGAAAAATATTAAACAAAACCTTAAGGATCTATGGAATAATATCCAAAGTCTACCACATGTACAACTGAAGGCCCAGCTTGAGGGGAAAAAAATGTCAGAAACTATGTTTAAATAATAGTCAAAATCTTCCCAAAATTTGGTAAATACTTACATATAAAGATTGAAGTAGATCAACAAACTGAACACCAAATAAATACAAAGAAAACCATGCCTATATGTAATCAAGCTACTGTAAATCAAAGCTAAATATAAACACTGACAAACAGCCAGACAAAAATGACACATTACAGAGCAACAATTATTCAGATGATTGCAGACATCTCACTGGAAACTAGAGAGGCCAGAAAACTAACAGTGAACACCCTGTAAAGTATTGAAAAACTAAAACCTGTTAACCCAGGATTCTATACACAGTAAACATATCCTAAGAGAATTAGTCACCGGTATTGCAGACTCCGGCCAGCAAAGCCTGTGTGCTGTGGCTAAGGATGAGAACAAATGCACACAGACTACAGCAGTCCTGTGGAGAAAAAGGGACGGCACCGGTACTCTCTCGAGATGAGAGTCCTACACCACTCCTTTCAAGGGGCGAGCCCCCTGGGCACTCTCTCAAGGGGACAGCGCCTCGACCCTTGCTGGGACAGGCTTTTTGTTGTTTCTCTTGGGTCTTATTATCTATTACGTAGAATGTTGTTGTCTACATTTTAGGTACAATCAAGGCAACGAAAATAACAAATGCAGAAGGGAAAGGTGGTGAGCTGATCATGCTCTGTCCTTGGGAAAGTTCATACAGGCTTTGGAAATTATGTTGAAGATAGGCAATAAACATCTACTGTTCCAGACCAGGGTGAGGGAGTTTTAGCAAGAGCAAGCCATAACATTCTGTATGCATTTTCTAGGCCTGATTCCCACGGGAAAACTGGGTTTGAGGGTCTGGCTCCTGCCTACCACTTCGCTCCTGCCAGCATTTGATACAGGGCTGAGTCACATTCGCCACTTTGAAACAAACTGGTTCCCTACACACCAGAAGACCCACACTGTAAGAAAAGAACAAAAAATTGTTCTTAAACTTGTTCTTCAGGTTGAATGAAAATGGTATCAGAAGAAAAATCAGAGTTTCAAGAGAGCAAAGAGTATCAGATACAGTAAATTATCTGTGCAAATAAGAATATACAGTTTTTCTATTAATTTGTTTAAAGTATATATGATTGATGTCCTGGCTAGTCTGGCTCAGTGGATTAAGCTCAAGCCTGTGAATCAAAGGGTTGTGGGTTCCATTTCTAGTCTAGGGCACATGCCTGGGTTGCTAGCCAGTGTATGAGAAGCAACCACATATCAAGGTTTCTCTCTCTTTCTCCCTCCCTTCCCCTCTCTAAAAATAAATAAAATTTTAAAATATATATGATTGAAGCAAAATATAATCTTGTGGCATTTAAAATATAGACTCAGATGCAAAAGAGTGAAATTAGACAACTGTTTGCCCCCATATACAAAAATTAACTCAAAAATGGGTCAAAGGCCTAAATATAGGACCTGAAGCAGTAAATTACAGAGGAAAAAACATGAATATCAAACCTGTAGACCTTGATCTTAGGGAATATTTTAAAATTTTATCCCAAAGGCAAGGGAAATTAAGGCAAAAATAAGTGAATAAGACTATATCAAACTAACAAGCTTCTACATAGCAAAAGAAAACAACAACAAAGTCAGCCAACCAAATGGGAAAAGATATTTGTAAATATCAGCTCTGACAAGGGGTTAATATCCAAAATATGTAAAAAAACTCATACAATTCAACACCAAACAAACAATCCAATTAAAAAACTGGTAGAGGACCTTAACAGACACTTCTCCCAATAAGACATATAAATGGCCAACAGATATCTGAAAAGATGCTCAACTTCACTAGCTATTATGGAAGTGCAGATGAAAATTACAATGAGATACCACTATATCTGTTAGAATGGTCATTATCAACAATCAAGTAGTAAGTAGACAGGCTGTAGAGAAAGGGGAGCCTTCATTGACTACTGGTAGGGATGTAAACTGGTACAGCTGCAATGGAAAACAGTATGGAGGCTCCTCAAAAACTAAGGGTAGAGTTACCGTATGGCCCAACAAACCCTCTTCTGGGTATCTACCCCCCAAAATTAAAAACATTTATTTGCAAAGATATAGGCACACCTATGTTCATTGTGGCATTATTCATGGTGGCGAACACTTGGACACAACCAAAGTGTCCTTTGAGAAATGATTGGATAAAAAAGATGTGGTACATATATACAATGGAATACCACTCAGCCATAAGAAAATATGAAATAACTGCCATTTGGGACAACATGGATGGACTTTGAAAATATTATGCCAAGTGAAATAAGTCAAAATATAAAACTGAAAGCAAGAAATGAACAGTTAAGAAAAACAAACAAACAAAAACTCATAGACACAGACAACAGCATGGAGGTTACCAGAGAGAAGGTGGGCTGGGGGCAGTAAAGGGTAAAGAGGATCAAGTAAATGGTGAAGAAAGATAACTTGACTTTGGGTGGTGGGCACACAATACAATATACAAATAATGCATCATGGAATTGTATAGTTAAAAACCTATATAATTTTATTAACCAATATTACCCCAATAAATTTAATGATACCCCAATAAAATAAAATATATAATATACTATATTATATATTTATATACATATATGTGTGTGTGTATGTGTGTATATATATAGTCTATCCAAAAGGTATCCAGCCATGTAATATGAAAAAGAGATACTTATTAAAGAAGACACAAGATACAAGAAACATTGAACACAGGACAATGACACTTCAGTCACCTTCATGCAGGCAACTTGGGACCTCACACAGTTCTCCAAGTCACCATCAGCTGCCCCATTGTATTTTTCTGAATCTCATCAACAGTCTGAAATCTCTTCCCTGTCAAAAGTGATTTTAGTTTTCGGAAAAGCCAGAAGTCACAGGGCACCATATCTTGTCTGTAGGGGGGCTGAGCCACCTGGGTGATTTGATATTTTGCCAGAAAACTCTGCACAAGACATGATGTATAAGTGGGCGTGTTGTCATGATGAAGTTGCCAATCACCAGTTGCCCATGGGGTCTTGTGAACCATCTAAACAGTTGCCATGGAGGAATGTTCAAACTTAATGCAAAATCAGATGCCAATTCATTGATCTACTTGCTTAGTCATTTTGAATGCAATAGCCACACCAGACACATGCTCACTCAACAGTGTCTATTGTCCCCACTGACTAGTACAAGTGAAGTTGTCATTGTTCATACAAGTGCATTCCTGTCCACTCTCCTTGGCTGCCAGGTTACATCTATGTCGTGCAAACCATTTTTGTTATATTAACAATGACTGGACTTTTTCCAGACAGATCTCATATAATATACTCAAATATAATATATATGGCAACTGAAATATAAAAAATGGGGGGAAGTGGATAGATTCAAATTTTCTGAATTTTATGCAAATATTAATTTTAAATACACTATAAAATTTTAAGAATGCATATTGTTTATAGAACAGCCACTAAATAATACAAAAAGCTAAATTTAAAAAGCCAATGAATAAATATGTAATTCTAAAAATATACAAATAATCTAAAAGGAGACATAAAAAAGGGAAACAGAAGATCAAAAACATAGCAGACAAAAGGAAAATGAACACTAAAATGGCAAAAATAATTCACCAATACTGATCATTATATAAAATGCTAATGAACTAAACACTACAGTTAAAAGGTAGAGATTATTAGAATGGATAAGAAAAGAGAAAAACCAATTTCATGCTGTCTATAAGATAAATACTATAATAGAATGATACAGACAGGTAAAAGTAAATGAATTTAAATAATTGTACTATACAAACAATAAGCAATAGAAGGCTGGATAAAATAAATTTCAAGATAGAGTATTATAGCAATAAATTTGGACATTTCATAATAATAAAAGGGTAAATTTATTTTAAAAAACATAATCATTAATAAGCATATACTTCATAACAGCACCTGAAAATACATGAAGCAAAAATTGATAGAATTACAGAAGTAGATAATTCTACAATGATAATGAGCTTTTAAAAGCCCTCTCTCTATAATTGCTAAAATAGACAAAAAGTATCAGTAAAGACATAGAAAATAAGAAAAACACTGCCAAACAATCTGACCTAATTGATATTACATATCTATATACACAATCACTTCACAATCTATATTATTCCCAAGTATACATAGTATGTACACCAGGATGTATACCTTTGATGTTAAGGTAAACCAAAAACGGAGCTGCACTCATGAGACCAAGCTCAGCTTTGAATCAGCTCATTTCCTGATCATATTAAAGTCATTTGTGCCTAATTTAACTGCTACCAGAAACAAAAGTAATTCTTCTCTGGAGAATTACAACATCATTCAGAGCCTCAAATTATCTTTATAATTTTTACTCACAATGACATCAATTAAAATAAGTAGGCATAGCAGGAGACAACATTACAGCAAGACAACAGAGGGGAGAGAGAGAGAGAAAACAAAGAACAGAAACAGCCACACACACACACACACACACACACACACACAAGAAAGAGCCAGTGGGACAAATATCTAAGTAATTACATTAAAGGGAAATTAACCCTTTAAATTAAAGGCTAAAGGTTAAGTAAGTTACTTTTAAAAACAAGTAAATGCCACGTATAGGACACATTTTTAAGCCACTTTATTCAGGTATGACTAGCATGTAAAAAGCTGTACCTATTTGAAGTATATGACTAAAGGAGTTTGGGTATAAGTGTATACCCATGAAACAGTCCCCACCGTCAAGGCACAGACATATCCAGAACCTCTAGGACACTCATTAAAGAGAAGTACATGGAAAAGGTGAAAATAAAAAGAATGCACAAACAAGACCTGATGCCGCTATACTATTATCAGCCAAGGTCATTTTCAAGAAACATTAGTAGACAAATAATATTTCAAATTATATGTACCACTTTACTAGAGGGGTGTAACACTTGATCAGAATATTAAAAAAATATATGTATATGTGGATCAATTATAGATAATTTAGAAAATCTATTACAGATCCTTCTCTACCTATCTGAGAAAGCTGGATGTCTTCCCAAGTCCCATTCTTCTTATAAACCCAGTACAAGCTAGAGTCTGCACTGAAGTTTACCTGAGCCTCCTACAAAAGCCCATTATCCTGGATATGCCCTAAAGACAAAAAAAATGCAATGAGGTGTGGAATTTTATTTAAGATTGTACTTGGTGATAGAATGCCACCATAATTCCAAAAGCATTTATATTTTGTAGGAGAGAGAAAATGAGAAAATGTATTGCTGTTGTTGGGGACCAGGGTGCTTACTTGAAGGAGGGGAAAAGAAAACAAATACAAAACCAGGAGTGGTAAGGGTCTTACCACTTGACTTTGAATCCAAGGTATTAACAAAAAGGAATTTCCTAACTGGACTCTGAAAAGGCCCTGGAAGAAATTAATCTCAAAAGCCACGAGACACAATTAGCGCTTAGTTCTTATACTATTCTCTAATAGAAGTCACCGGGTCTCCTAGGAAACATGGCTGATTCCAGATCTGAGACAGGGAAAGTACAAGATGATAATGGAACATCTTGTACCAGAAAGCAATGAAGTACTTAAAAATTAATGAACCCAGAAGATGGCCCAAGAGGACAGCCACTGGTCATATTTCATTATCAAAAAGAACAATGATGGTAATGAATTAAAACATATAGAAAAAATATAAGCCCATCATGATATTCAAAAGATAATGGAGAAGGGAGAAGGGAGAAAACTTACTCTCCACAGAAGAACATCAGCTGAAAATGTAGAAGAAATGATAGAATGTGAAATCACCACTCTGAATGCAATATAAGAGTTGTTTCAGGAAAAATCACTGATAAATGCAAAAGCAAATGGAAAGAAGATTATTGGAGAATGAAATATCCACATAGACTCAGAGCAACCTCTTATCCACAGAGTATTTATTACAAAGGGATGTTTACAAGGGAGATATATGTTTGTCACAACCTTAAGTAGGAGCACAGTGGCATCTCCAAAAATGGAATACAGCCTGACGATGCAGGGGGAGCTACACCACATGACCTACATGGTGCTGCTGCCAGAAATGCTGCCCTGAGTCTAATTGTGAAGAACTAGCCTGAAGAAACCAAAACTGGGGATCCCTTGCAGGACCGTGACTGTGACTCATCGTAACGAATCAGTGTCATTACAAATGGAGAAAGCAGAGTACCTGGAACTCCAACATTGGTCGCAGAAATGCAAAACTGTACAACTACTTTGGAAAGCAGTTTAGTGGTTTCTTATAAAGACTAACTCATACTGGTAAGTGCAACCCTACCCCTAGGTATTTATTTACCAAACAAAAATGAAAACATGGGCTCACATGAAACTTATCCTGGATGTTTATGGTGGCTTTATTCTTAATCACACAGAAGTAAAAACAACCTAAATTTCTTTCAACTGGTTAATACAAAATACAGTATCAACTGAATAAACAAGATACAGTACATCTGTATGGTACACCCAGTAATAAAAGGGAACAAGTGATTCACACATGCAACACCATGGGTGAATCTCACATGAATTATGCTAAGCAAAAGAAAACAGGCTCAAAAAATTATATTCTGTATGATTCCCCTTATAAGGTATTTTGGAAAAGGCAAAATTATAAGGAAAAAAATAGATCAATGGCTGCCAGGGCCAGGGGGTAGAGAAAGGTGGACAGCCAAGAAGCAGGAAGGAATTTTGGAGGGTAATCTAACTGTGTGACTCCTACATTGTGATGGTAATAACACAATTGTGTGTTTGCCAAAATTAATAGAACTGTACACTAAAAGGAGTGGACTTTCTAAAATATTTTTATATTTATGTAAATTATACCCCAGTAAATGCAACTTAAAAAAAAAAAAACAGAGAGAGGAAGAAAGGGAGGGAGGGAAGGGAGGAAGAACGAGAGAGAAAAACAGAAGAAGGAGGAGGAGAAAAAGAAGGGAAGGAAGGGGGGAAGAAAGGAGAAAAAGGAAAGTAATGGAACTTTCCTAAGACATAACTGCCAAATGCTACCCATGTATCTTGATTAGAGCCTGGATTGTGGGGTGAAGAGTAGACGATTACAAAGAACATTTTAGGGAGAACTGAGGAAATCTGAGCTTAGACTCTGTTTTAATGTTACTGAATTAATATTTTTCCTCAGTACAATAAAAGAGGTGTGGTTGCATAAAAACTTGTCCTGTGCTTGGGAGGTATAGGCAGATGTATTTAGGGATAACTTGTAATCACTCTAAGTTTCTTTTAGATACTTTGTCAAAAGAGAACTGAGAGTGTACATGTAGAAAGGAAGATGGAATTGGGGTCTTTCCTGTGGTTTTGAAAGATTTTTAAGTAAAAATAAATTCTTTTTGTTAAACCACAATGGAACATAGCTACAACCCCCATCTCCAGGCTTCTTGTTGGATGCTGTGGCTTTGCTAACGCATACCCATTTTCCTCCAGTTCTTCCCTTTCAGAAGGTCTACCCATTGCAGCCCTTTATTTCTTACTCTGATCTTGCTTTTGGCTGCCTGGAAAGCATTTGTTTTCAAGGCTGCTGATTTCTGCCATTGCCTTTCTCTTTCCTTTCCCCTGAGCGAAAGTCTGGTCTGTAGAGCTGTGCTATTTTTAAGTTTATGCTATACTCTCCAAATATCGTTAACTAAGTCAAATGGTATCTAGGTCTCTCGGAGACCATCCGCCCCCTCACCAGCAGTTCTGTGATTTGGACTGGAAGTCCATTCACCACCTCTTCCTCCTTTAGCTCAAGTCCTAGCTGCCTAGCCAACTAAGTCATGGAGGAGTTTACTTCTAACTTCTCGTAAGTTCCCCACCCTTAAATTGCCCTCCCACCTTGCTCTCTCTAAGATTTAGCTGTGAATTCCTCTTCATTCTTCTCACTTTCTCAGATTCTTAGACAGATGCATTATATGTGACCCTTTCTCACCAGAGCATCTCTGCAGAGGGGCTGTAGATAAGCAGGGGACTCCTATTAAGGGAGTAGGGGGAGGACAGAGAGAAGGGGGCCACAGAATATTTTGCAGCCTGATGTGTGCAGAGATCTTGAGATCACTTAATACCAGATCAGCAAACCTGTTACATAAATGACATTTCAAAGCACTCAGAAGATACCATCTTGCTTATCTTCTAAAGAGTGAAAGCAAAGAGCATGAACCTCTTTTCAATAAATTCTTCCCTCCTCCCACTCAAAAATAAAACCTTTATCGTTGTTATGCCGATTTTGTTAATGAAATGATCTGCTGAGAAGTGGCCATTAGGACTGAGTGTAAGCTGTTGGCCATGGTTCCCATGCACAGCCCAGTAAACTTGCCCAGATTGTCTGGCAGGTTGGGTACCCAGTACCTCCTGTGCTATGCTCATCACAATTATGAAGCTGATGATGCTCAGTTATTCTAAATCACTCCCTAATAAGATCCTAATAGGAACCTCTTGACAACTGGCAGCTCACAGGTTTTCAGTTTTCCTTTTCATAAGCATTTCTCTACCTTATTCTAAGTTAGATTTCTCACCTGAACATCTGCAGATGGGTTTGATCCCACTTGGTAAATAACTGTGGAATATTTGCTCTCAAAGAACTAGGTAGGTAATTTACTTTATCATGCAGATAAGCCAGTATCACTTCTTTGAGGCAGATCTGCTTTCTCTACAATGATTCATGACTTTGGTTTGCCAACATAACAACATGGACACATACTCACTCAAATAAATTAACATTTCAATCCTAAGAAAGTTGATCTGAGAATAATAAATTGTAAAATACTAATAGCAGGCAAATTGGGATTCACACTCACTAATTATCAAAGAAACAAACCAAAAACAATTACACCCCACTTTCAGCCACTGAAACGGCAGACCCTTTTGTGAAGGAAAACACTGTGTCAGCACAGGGGCAGTGGTGCCTAGATGCCTGCCCAAGCAATGCAGCTACTGTAGGGAAGGCAGAGCCTCCAGCTGCAGAGCCTGAGTATTTACATTGTCCTGTACTATGTCCCTTAAGATAATATTTAAATAAACCACAGTATGATTATTAAGATAGACTATCAATTAAAATTCAAGTCTCTCAGAATAATTAATGATGTGAGAAAATGTTTATGGCACTATAATAAGCAAAGAAAACAAGATACAAAACTGTGTATATGGCCCTATTTGGTATGGCTCAGTGGATTGCCTGCAGGCCTGCAAATCAAAGGGTCGCCGGTTCTAGTCCCAGTATAGGGCACATGCCTGGGTTGTGGGCCAGTCCCCAGTAGGAGGTATATGAAATACAACTACACATTAATGTTTTTCTCCCTCTTTCTCTCTCCTTTCAGCTTTCTAAAAAGAAATCAATAAAATATTTTTTTAAAAACTAGATATACAGTATAATCCCAATTTATTTTAAAATACTAATACAAAGATACAAGGACATGTTCACATGTGTTGAACTACATGGTAAGTTAAGATTTCCTGGATTCACATGTTGAACTAAATTGGCTTAAACCATTAATTGCATACCTTAATGAAAAACAAAATCCGGAGACTTCTGCCAAGATGAAGGTGTAGGTGGAAACACTGTGCCTTCTCCCACAACCAAGTTTGAATACAACAAAGGTTTAGTAAACAAAGACGCAGCCAAACAACAGAAAATTGAACTATACGGAAGTCCAACAGTAACGAACCGTTCAACCGGGACCGGTAAGAGGGGTGGAGATAGCAACACAGCAGGGTCGGCAGGAAAGATCCTCTGACCCAGGCACGCAGGCAGCCGGGGTAGCATCGGCAGGACCCAGTGAGGGTGCGGGGTGGCAGGCTGACCACGGTCACACATTCACACGCAGACAAACCAGCAGAGGAGTGAACAGTGAAACGGACCACGCAGGCCCCAGCAGCAAACCCAGTGAGGCCACAAGGCAGTGGGCTGGCCGAGGTTGATTTTAGTCACAAATTAGAGGGACATATGAAGGCTAAACTAATTGAAATAAATGGAAATGCACAGGAAACCAATAGTGATGGAAAGGAAACTGGGACTCAAATCAATGGAATGGACCAGAAAGAAGAACAAAATGTCCAACCAGAAAAGAATGAAGAAACAAGAATTCAAAAAAATGAGGAGAGGCCTAGGAACCTCTAGGACATCTTTAAATGTTCCAACATCTGAATTATAGGGGTACCAGAGGGGAAAAGAAACAGCCACAAGTGGAAAACTTATTTGAATAATAAAGGAGAACTTCCCCAATCTGGCAAAGGAAATAGACTTCCAGGAAGTCCAAGAAGCTTAGAGAGTGACAAAGAAGTTGGACTCAAGAAGGAGCACACCAAGGCACATCAGAATTACATTAGCCAAGATTCAAATGAAGGAGAGAATCCTAGAAGCAGCAAGAGATAAGGGGACAGTCACCTACAAAGGAGTACCCATCAGACTGTCAGCAGATTTCTCAAAAGAGACCTTCCAGGCAAGAAGGGGCTGGAAAGAAGTATTCCAAGTCATGAAATCCAAAGACCTACAGCCAAGATTGCTTTATCCAGCAAAGCTTTCATTTAGAATGGAAGGGCAGATAAAGTGCTTTTCAGATAAGGTCAAGTTCAAGGAGTTCATCATCACCAAGCCCTTATTATATGAAATGTTAAAGGGACTTATCTAAGAAAAAGATGAAAAATGAACAGTGAAAGGACAACAAACTCACAGTTATTAACAACCACACCTAAAACAAAAGCAAACCAAGAGGACAGCTAGATCAGGACCAGAACCATAGAAATAAATAACACATGGAGGGTTAGCAACAGGGGAGTGGGAGGGGGAGAAGGGGGGAGAAGGTACAGAAAATAGCAGAGATGGTAGGTAGAAAATAGATGAGGGATGGGCAAGGATCATAGGGAAAATATAGAATCTAAAGAACTTGAGACACGTGGTCATAAACTAAAGGTGGGGAATCGTGGGGAAGGGGGTGTGCAGGGTGGAGAGGGATGAAGGGGGTAATAGAACAACTATAATGGTACAATCAATAAAATATATTTTTAAAAAAAGAAAAGAAAAACAAAATCCTTTTCTGAAGTGTGATATGTTCATCATCACTTCAATTCCAGGATCTTTTTCTGTCCCATCCTATATCAGCCCAGAGTTTAGGTTTTTAGTTCAGCAACTTCCTCAATTTCCACCAGGGGAAAAACACACACACACACACACAAAGCATTCAAGAGAATAATAGAATCAAGAATTTGAAAGGAAGCCCTGGCTGGTGTGGCTCAGTGGATTGAGTACCTGCCTGTGAACCAAAGGGTTGCTGGTTCAGTTCCCAGTCAGGGCACACGCTTGGGTTGCGGACCAGGTCCCCAGTAGGGGGCACCCAAGAGGCAACCACACATTGATGTTTCTCTACCTCTCTCTCCACTTTCTCCCCTCTCTAAAAATACATAAGTAAAATCTTTCAAAAAAAAGAATTTGGAATGAAGGTGAAGAAGTTCATTTAACAATATGCAAACTATTTCAAACTGAATGTTAAGTGTTGTCATTTTTAAAATTATTTTTAGCCACCCCACTAAAGAAAATTTTCACTGGCTGTGTGCCTGTTACATTAATCAGCATCACATTTCATAGACACATCTTTCTTCATCCTCCCTCTTCTCTCTACCTCTCCTCTTTTAAGAGTAATAAAATAAATTCTCTTCTTTTCCCATGTAAGCCACATAACTCTTACAGGTGAGGCCCTGAACAACAGTCCTCTCTGGGTCCTGCCTCCTATCCCAGGATGTTTACCAAGGTATTTTCCCAAATAAAGACAGTTCCCACCCTCAGAGTAATCCTGGCATATTAGCTATAAAATCATTGTTCTCAACCCTGGCTACTCATTGAAATATCTGAGAAGTGTTTCTGTGTATGTGTATATGTGATTTAAATAAATATTACTCCCTGGGCCTCTCTGAAAAGTCTGAGGATGTAATTATGGCACAGATTTATTTTTAATACCCTGATGATTCTAATGTGTGGCAGAGTTGAAAACCACTGTTCTGAAATAAAGATGTTCACATCGTTACACATATATCATGTATCTTTGATTCTAGGAGGCATGTTTTTTCACAGCCGAATATATATTTTAAATTAAGATGCATTTAATAATTTATATCAAAAAGAACTTACAAGCCGCCAAATAGATTAAATTGTGACATACTTGTCATTTCTTGCAATACATATGGGAATGGTGCCCAGTCTCACCAAATATATCATGAAATCTTTAAAGCTAGAAGAGCTTGGTGTGACTGATTCATGTATTGTGAAGGACTATTATTTGGGCACTGAAAATACATGAATAAAAGCTTCTGGCTGAATTTCAAGAGCAACTTATGATAGGCAGTCAATACAGAAAAATTAAAAGTTGAACCAAGTAGAAAATGTAGATATAATCCCATTATTTTTAAATATGTTTTGACTTTAGACTATAGAGAAAGATGCCACTGGGGTCGAGATTTGAAGTATACATGACAGGAAGCAGCACATCATAGGGGTGATCTATACATCTATGCTTGGCCAAAAGTGATGCTGAATTAATTTTAGAGTGAAAGTGAGACTTCCGGCCAAGATGGAGGCATAGGTAGACACACTGTGCCTCCTTGCACAACCAAAGGAAGGACAACAACAATTAAAAAAAAAACAGCCAGAAATGACAGAAAATCAAACTGTACGGAAGTCCGACCACCAAGGAGTTAAAGAAGACACACTCATCCACACGGGTAGAAGGGGTGGAGATGGGTGCGGAGAGGATTTATGACAAGGCAGCAGCTGGCGGACCCAGCGCGGGATTGTGGAGCTGGGTGCGCAACACTCCAACTGGCCGGCAAGACTGTGGCGGCAGCTGGTAGAGCAGGTGGTCCCACATTCACGTGCAGATAAATTGGAACAAACAACTGGGAAGAGAGACAGATCTTGCAACCCAGGATTCCAGCTCAGGGGAAATAAAGCCTCAAACCACTGATTGAAAACACCTGTGGGGGCTTAGGGGCCAGCAGGAGAAAATCCCAGCCTCAGAGGAGAGTTCTTCATTGGAGAGACCCACAGGGTCCTAGAATGTACACAAGCCTGCCCACCCAGGAATCAGCACCAGAAGGGCCCAATCTGCTTGTGGGAAGTGGGGGCAGTGACTGAAAACTGGCAGAGAAGAGAACAAGTGCCACTGATCCCTCTCAGACTCTTTCCCCACATACAGCATCACAACCCAGCAATGTGGGTTACCTAGGGAATACCTAAGGCTCTGCCCCTCACTATATAACAGGCACATTAAGACAAAAAAAATGATCCAAACGAAAGAACAGATCAAAGCTCCAGAATAAATACAACTAAGAGATGAAGAAAGAGGCAACCTATCAGATGCACAGTTCAAAACACTAGTGATCAGGATGCTCACAGAATTGGTTGAACTGGGCCGCAAATTAGATGAAAAAATTAAGGCTAAACTAAGTGAAATGAAGGAAAATGCACAGGGAAACAATAGTGATGGAAAGGAAACTGAGACTCAAATCAATGGAGTGGACCAGAAGGAAGAAAGAAAAAACCAAACAGAAAAGAATGAAGAAATGAGAATTCAAAAAATGAGGAGGGGCTTAGGAACCTCCAGGACACCTTTAAACATTCCCACCCCAAGGGCGAGAGGAACAGCCACGAGTGGAAAACTTATTTGAACAAATAATGAAAGAGAATTTCCCCAATCTGGCAAAGGAAATAGACTTCCAGGAAATCCAGGAAGCTCAGAGAGTCCCAAAGAAGTTGGACCCAAGAAGGAACACACCAAGGCACATCAGAATTACATTACCAAGATAAAAATGAAGGAGAGAATCCTAGAAGCAGTAAGAGATAAGGAGACAGTTACCTACAAAGGACTTCCCATCAGACTGTCAGCTGATTTCTCAAAAGAGAACTTGCAGGCAAGAAGGGGCTGGAAAGAAGTATTCCAAGTCATGAAAGGCAAGGACCTACATCCAAGATTGCTTTATCCAGAAAAGCTCTCATTTAGAATGGAAGGGCAGATAAAGCACTTCTCAGATAAGGTCAAGTTCAAGGAGTTCATCATCACCAAGCCCTTATTATATGAAATGTTAAAGGAACTTATCTAAGAAAAAGAAGATAAAAGTATTTACAGTAAAATGACAGCAAACTCACAATTATTAACAACCACACCTAAAACAAAAGCAAGAGCAAAAGCAAAAGCAAACAACTAGAACAGGAACAGAACCACAGAAATGGAGATCACATACAGGGTTATCAGCAGGGGAGTGGGAGGGCAGAGAGGAGGAAAAGGTACAGAGAATAAGTAGTATAGATGGTAGGTAGAAAATACACAGAGGGAGGGAAAGAATAGTATAGGAAATGTAGGAGTCAAAGAACTTATATGTATGACCCATGGACCCATGGACATGAACTAAAGGCAGGGAATGTGGGTAGGAGAAGGTATGCAGGGCAAAGGGGAATAAAGAAGGGAAAATGGGACAACAGTAATAGCATAATCAATAAAATATATTTTTTAAAAATTAGAGTTAAAGTAAGAAGGGAACATAGTCCCAAATTTTGTTAGAAGAAAATGGTACAAAATTATTAGTGTTTTAGCAAAAAAAAAAGTAAAATATCTTTAACTTTGTTTCTCTTGAAATACAGTAACTAAAACAACATTCCACTTGTGGAATGTTTAGTGGAAACAAGAGATAGCATCTTCTCCTTGAAGAACCATAGCACACAGATATTCAGAACCCTAGCAAAACAACTAGAATGAAACACATCAAAATGTTAGCAGTCACTGTTAATGGATAGATTTATGAATACTTTTTACTTTCTTCTTTATATTTTCTATAGTTTCTAAATTTTCAGACAAATATACTTAATCTTATAATCAGGAAAAGTAAGGGATGTTATCAAAACAAATATGTGAGCACAGGTATATCATTTTCTATCTCTCAACTCCCTAAAAAAATCATTGATCAAGAATGCAAATATCAAGTAAAAGAGATAAGGAAGCCCAAAAACTAGATTTCAGAGAACTTAAACAGTCAGCCTTTTAACCACAATATCTTTGCTGTTTTTTAAGTGAAGTCCTAGATAAGAAGAATTGTCAAGACTTTCTCTATACCCCTTATCCCTACCCCAAACAATATTTAATTAAATCCAGAGCCCAGTTTACTGGAACAATGTTAAATGTGCCAGAAAAAAGAAGCTAAGAAGCTGTCCACCTTCTCCCTTTCCAGCATTTCTCATCCGAATGGCATGCTGTGAAACCCACACTTAAATTGATTGGTATTAATGCATACACACGGGTTCCAAAATGTCAGCAAGATGCATTTGCTTTCAAGTTATATTAATTCCGCTGATTACAAAGAGCTGGCTAAATAAATCTTAGTTATATACAAAATATGCTTTAAGGTCCTCTTTGTATACTTGTTTAGAATTTTCCTTCTCTACTGCGTCACCTTTACTTTGTGTTCACTTTGCACCTGTGTAGCAACACTGTTCTAGGCCCTGGGAAAGCATGAACAAGACAAGTGAGGTCCCTGTCCTCAATCAGCTTACAGCTAGTAGGGCTAGGAAACAAGCAAGAAGCAAGTGAGAATATAATCTAAAAAAGAACTGGAAGGAGAATGCCTGGGCAAAGACCAGGAGAGACAAACGGGGGACAGGAGGGCTTAGCTTTAGCTCGCAGAGGAATAGGACTTCTCCTCTAAAGAAGCCGTATTCCCACAAACACAAGAACTTTCATGAGGAGGTGGCTCTGCAAAGATCTGAGGAATATTCTAGGCTGGGGAACCAGCAAGGGCACAGGTGTGGGATGAGCTTGTTTTATGCCTGGAACAGAAGGAAGGTCAATTTGGCTAGAACAGTGCATGGAAGGGGGCGAGTGGTATAAGGTGCAATCAGAGAAATAAGTAGCCGCCAGATCAGGTAGGACTATTAAACCATAGGATGGAGTTGTATTTTATTCTATTAGTAACATGAAATCTTTAGAGCCTTATCATGTTTCTTTTTTAAATGCCTAACACCGAATGCAAGGATGTATGCTATTCCTCCCCTGATCTGTTCATGCCTTCAGAAATGAACTGGAAACAAGAACATTTTCAAACAGTAAGAAAATCTGGATCTGGTCCTATGTCATCGAGAAGCTGCATTGCCTCAATCAAGATACTTAATCCTCTGGCCTCAGTTTCCTCATCTCTAAAATAGAAATACTACATCATAGCACTCTACAAGATATGAATGAGATGAAGGGGTTGAAATCACCCATATTGTGGATGGTTATGATGTCAAGCCCCCTCCTTCATTCCCTCCTTCCTATGAGATACAGAGAAGGGGGATTCTAGGGAATGAGCTTCCACAGGACACAGTATAATTATGGGTTGAGAAAGTGAAGCAATGATAGTGGGTCCTTTGCTTTACGTTGAGTTTCTCCAAAACCATCTTTGAGACAAGGATATGAGTTTATCCACAAGACGACCCTAGGAATCATTGCTTAGGGAGTAGAGAAGTGAGAAAGGAAAGAGAAGAAAGCAGATAAAGAGAATATTATCAAGCATGGCACCAATCTGGGAAAGCTGGGACTCAGTCCCAGCAGGGAACTATAGAAGACACCTTGGAGTTTCCCCACATGAAAGGCAAAGGAGATTGGCATTTAGTCTTCAAGTCCTTCAGTTCCGAGGGCTAACCCTCTTCCCTGCCCCAAACTTGGGCTAAGAGGGCTCCCATGGCCAGAGAAAGCCCTAAGCAAAGGTTCACAGGTCCTTGCAGTAGAAGCCATAGGATAGGGCTGAGTGGAATGGTGGGTGCCAAAGCAACGTGGCTGAGGCACCAGCAGTTATCTGCTGCACCCTCAGTCTCTGCTCCAACACACTGTGAGGTCCTCGTGTGTTGGAGGCTGGCTCTCACTGCCAGAGTTGCAAGATACTTTTCTCCACACTGTGCAAGCCTGGGGAATACCGAGTGCCATCATGTATGCTGCCTAGGCCACTGGTTTTCACCCCTGAAAAGATCTTCCCAAAAGGGCAAAGACTCTGGGCACTACATTCCTACTTACACCTGCTGTGAGGAGGATAGATAAGTCACAGTGCTGGCCTCCTCTTGGTCCAAGTTTGTGGTTTTTAGATACAAAATACGTTGAACCCATTAGGGATTGCAGCCTCTAGGGAAAATTTTCCATAAACAGCCTTCCTAGCTAAGAAAAGGTTAAAATCAATATGCTTTGAGAATAGCCGGGCTTTGCAAAATTTGGTAATTGGGTGGGATTTTTTGTCTAGTATCACAATGACAAGATCATGATCAGCCATTTATTGAAAGACTGTACCATGTGTCAGGGAAGAGAGGTACATACCTAACACCATATAAATGAAACCTCTATACAAATGAGAAGCATGACTTGACCTATAATATAAAGAGAGGACAAGACAGAGCCTGATGTCATCTAACAGGACTGTATTACATTTGAAATGACATAATATAACCGATGGAGGAGAGTTATTAATACCATTGAGGATTAATAATACTAGCTTTAGCTTACCATATTCATTATAAGTCAAGAATAATGCTAAACTCCTGTCTACTTTAGCATATTTAAACTTCATAACAGCTATAAGAAAGATAAGTATTACAGTTCCCACTTAAGAGACAAAAAAATGAAGACAAATTACATTTAAAAGCATGTATTTAACCTATCCTCCAAGCTATAATCAAAACTACAGCTTTCCCCGGGTGGGTGCCTTACTAGAGAGATCCTGCTGAAAATTGGATAACCAACCATGGAATTTCCTATTGGAGAACTAAGAGAGCATTCCTGAGGCCTCTCTGATCAATGAGTCCCAGCTGGGGGAAGCCTGGAGCAATAATATCATCTATTGAGCATCAGAAGGCATCCATTCCTATGGGCCAATCGAAGCTCATTCGCATTGTTGGATTTCTGTGTTTCTAAAAATTACTCCGTGAAGAGCATAATTTAATAGTTCTAAAACTTTATATTCTTTAAACTGAATAAAAATATTAAAAAACAAAATATCATTTCAAATTAAAATAACTCTCAGTAATTCTTTGTCCCCTCAATTGATTTCATGAGGAGAATGGAAGATATTGCCTAATGGCAGAAAACCCAAGCTATCTTTTAATTGATTCCTTATCTTCACTGCATAAAACAAATAAACAAAAAAATCTCTTAAGTACTTTATCTCATATACCTTTCAAAGAGGATTCTCTAAATTGGTTCTCTATGGATTGGCTCAAAATTAAACAAAGTTTCCTTCACTAGGGGAAAAAGTATGAGAAATAACCTCTAGCAACACCCCAACACTGCAAAAAAAAAGCAGTTTACTAGCAAACAAAAAGATTTTTTTCAAACACAGCAAGATGCTAACTAATGAATTCTATTATTTTACAAAGCAAACTATTCTCTAGGTAAAATCTTTGTGTCTAGAAGAAGCTACAGATGTCAAATCTAGTCTGTTCCATCTACTGGTCCCTTCACTACATCTGTTTCCTTCCCAGTCTCCCTTTTTATCACCTTCCCAAACCGGAGGACTTCCTACACCTTCCCCTGTTCCTACAGTCAAAGGCCCTGCAGCCATGCTCTGTAAACAGACACAACTCTGCCGCACAGGCAGTGGTTATGACAGGTGAGGCGCAGACAAGGTATCCCCATTGCATTAGTTACCTATTGCTGCACGGAAAATTATCCAAAAACTCAGTGGCTATTGCAGGCAAGTCTCCATTGAGTCCCTTGTGTTTCTTGTGAGCAGAGGCACTGACTGCTTTTGGTCCAGACAATCTTTTTTAGGATATTTGTAGAACAAATAACCTTGAAACATGGAGACAGTGTGCCCATCTAGGGCAAAGGCCAGAATTGTTTGCCATCCGGTGTAATAAAAAACAATGTCTCCCTCCAGAGTAAAGTTTGAGCAGATTTTCTTGAAACCCTCTTAAAAAAATTGGGGTTTTCCAAGCTTTCAGTTCCTCAGCTGTGAGGCAAACCCACTGCAGGTGCAGCGTCCACCTGTATGTATCCCGCATCACCCCTATAGGGCCAGCAGGCAAGAGGTTCACACTGACTGCCCTGCTGTAAATAATATAATGTAAGTCTCTGTGTCTGACTTGAGGGTCCTGTGACTTCTACTACTGTCCATAAACTGTGGTAGGCTAATTTGTTAGCTTTCAGGTAGGGTAACATTGCAGATTCTTCTCAGTTTTTGACTGTTGTTTCAAACAAAAAATATTTGTTTTTCTCACAGTTTTTGAGAGGCAGGAATCTGGAATTGGCTCACCTGGATTATTCTGGCTCAGGGTCTCTTCTGAGATTACTATGAAGCTCTATCAGCTGGGGCTAGAAGGCTGAAGTTTTATGTCATCTGAGGGCTAAATTTGGCACAAAAAATACAATGCCAAGAAGGCTACATTATATGGGTGTTGGATGGAAGTATCAGGTCCTCACCTCACTGGCCTCTACACATGTTCTGGGAGTATCCTCAGAACATGGCAGGAAGCTTACCTCCAGAGCAAATGACCCAAGAGAGAGTTAAGTGAAACCAAAGTGGAAGCTGCAGCATCTTTTGTAATCCAGTCTCAAAAGTGACATACCACCACTTCTGCCACATTCTGTTGGCTATACTGCTCAAGCACAGCACATTACAGGAGGGAATGCAAAGGGGGTTGCAGGTCACAAAGCAGGGACCTTAGGGCACTTGTGGGGGCTGTTGTCAGCTCAGCCCCTCACTCACACACAGGGAATCTGGCTGACATTAGGACCAGCTTTCAAGCTAGAACTGATGAAAGAGCAGCTAGAGAAAAAAGACAGAACAGTCTTGAAGTGTAGAACTGGCTTCAGAAGACATTATTTCAGCATGGAGATAAGCCTCTGACAGGGGCCTAGCCAAGAGAGGCAATTCACTGCTCCTCCCTTTTGAAGGGCAGTGGAACTCTGAGGGATTTATTTTCATTTTCTTTCTAAGCCATAAACCCGATTTAGTCTCTAGGAAAATAAAAACTTGCCCATTGCTCCCAAGCTCCCTCCTTTCTTCCTAGAAAAAGCAACAATGTATTTTTTTCCTTTGCCACTCCTTTCCCAACAACTCTTGCTGCTTCTGCCTTTGACTAGCCCATGAAATAGTGGGAGCATTTTTCTAATTTTTTATGAGGGTTTGACAATGCCACCCAACACATGCATTACTCTGCCACAATCAAGCGGACACTTTTGCTATTTCTGGTTCCAGCAGAAACACATCCAACAATGAAAAACGTGTGCAGTGAGGACATCTGAAAAGGAAGACGGGGGGGGGGGCATAAAATGCGCAATGGGAGTATATATGTGTGTGTGCATGCAAGAAGGTTCTAATTAGGAGTCAGGAAAAGATTGAGCACTATACCATGCAATTCTAATTCCTATTTCTCTTGTTATACACTGTGGAAGAGGACAGAGTAACAGAAGAAATATAAGGAAAACCTTCATTTATTAATGCTGACTACAACTTGCAAACACTACCACATGATATTGAACTGTTTGCCTGGAAAACACACAGAGTAGTGGTGTGTGTATTTACAGGGTCCTGCATAAGTAACATTGCTTTCTTATTACATAAAAATCTTTTATTATGAAATCGTATCACACTCAAGCATACCATATGACACTTTAGGTGAAATGTTGAAATTGCTGTCCATCTCGTGTGAGACACTCACCTACGTACCAACCACACTCAGTGGAGTTACCTCTGCCGGACCCTGTATGTGTGGTGTGTCAGGATGAGAAGGGAGGGTTCTAGAGACCTTTAGAAATAAAAAGCAATGGTCTTCATTTTAGCAAAAGAAAACATGCAGTTTTGAGCATCCTCTGTAAGCTAGACACTGCTCATTTCATTTACATTTAATCTTAATTCAGAATAGCCCTCTATAAGGTAAGAGTAATCATCCCATCTCATGGGTGAAAAAACAAAACCTTGGCTCAGAGAGAATGTGACCTGCCTTACATGACACAGTGACAGATGGAGATTCGAGAGTACGTGCTCCTGTGCATCTCACTAACTCATTGACAAAATAGGAACATCTGTTACTTAAAGTGGTAAAGAGGAGAGATGCTCAAGTGTGATCTCTCTCTCTCTCTCTCTCTCTCTCTATATATATATATATATATATATATATATACACATACACACACATATATGACTAGTATTTCTTTAATTTGGGTAAGACAAAATGAGTGAAATAACAATGAAGATAATTTACATGTCATCTAAAGAAGCAGCAGAGCATATGTCAGTTCACATAATATTTTGTCTTAGGTAGAGTGCTCCATGGGCTTTTCCTCTAACAGAAGTTCTAGTGCTCTGCATCCTTGCAAGAAAGCTGGTAAGCACCTAAACATGCATGAAGGAACTTAAGCCCCCCTAAAGACACCTCAGCCAGAACCCTGCTTCCCAGACTCTTACCTGGAGCATGACCAGCTCTGGAGTCAATGCTGATCCGGCCTATCCAACCTCAGTGGGTCTTGCCCTCAGGAGATATATCAGAGGACTCCACTTTGACACCTCAACCATCTACAGGGCATTAACTGGCATCCTTCCCTCTGTGGACATGCCGGGTGACTGCCAAGGGAAACACCAGTAACAATAGTCAAAATCCCCCAAATAAGCCTTCAGCTCCATTTTGCCAGACATTTAGGTAGCGTTGGGCAAGATAACCAGGAACATTGAACTAGACAAGGACATAAGGTGCAGAGTATCACCACTTGCAAACCATCTGTGGTCAGTTAGAGTCTGCAACTTTCAGTCTTCCCAGTGTCTCACTGCCATGTTCAGAGACCACTTGCTTTCACAGGCACCTTACACATGGCTCATGTGGCAAACACCTGGCTGTGGATGGAAAAGCCATCCCTTATCTGCACAACAATATTTTAATTGTTACCAAAAGGAAATGTATACAGGTAGTTGAGAATGAAAATGGAGTAGTATTACACATGATGCTGTTGTCATGAAAATCATTTTAAAAAACCCTAAAACTCTGTTCTTAAACTTTTCTCCAATAGGGAAAATAAAAAGTGAAACCCTCACTGTTCAAATACAGTGCAGAGTGCACCATGCACAGCACACAGTTACCTGGCAGGAAAAATTCACACATACGGTGAACTATCTCCTTTGGAGAAGCACAGGCCAGTAGAAAAAGCATGGAGTCACACAGGTCTGGTTTCGAATTCTAGCTCAGTACTATTAAGCTGTATGACATGGGGCATTTACATCAAGCGTCTGAGTCTATTTCTTCATTTGTACAATTAGATGATAATACCAACCTCTTTGCTTTTTAGTAATACCTCCCCGTGAGATAACATGGGTCAACTATCTAATACAGAGGCTGGAGTATGCTGGGTCCTCTGTAAATCATAGCAATGAATGCCATCTATACATTTTCCAAGTCATTATGTGTAAGACTTTGGCCTGCACGTTCAAGAAAGAGCCTTTGGATTCTGAAAACAGAGGTGTTGAGGGCAAAGGGGAACTAGCCAGAACATAGCTGTAAGGAAGCAAAAGGTGTTTTACTAACTAATGCAAAGAGGCTCCGGGACACACCCGAAGAGCAGGGTGTGTTCCAGGATGTGGTGTAAGAGCAACAAGGTTAGTCAGGCAGAAAGCCATCTGGACAGTTACTAGGGAGGGAAATTTTACCCTTGTGCACAAGCTCAACTGACCAATCAAGTAAAGGAGCACAAGCCAGTGCACGAGTTAACTCACCAATAATCAGTAACCCTATTGTGCCCCTGAGCCAACCGCTAACCGCCACATCTGCTTCTGTATCAAGCTTGCTTGCGCGCCTCCTTAAAACCCTAAGCCTGAAAGCGTTTGGCGCGACTCTCATTTGCAGCCCTTGCGGGCACCGTGTCTCCAGACACTTTGGAGAGTTCGCCCCTGCGCAGGTTAAACTTGGCCAATAAAGTAACATCTTTGGAACCCCGAAAGTCTCCGACATTTGTTCTTGCGGTTGGTGAATGCAACAGAGGCAAACTAAGTTTCCAAAGAACCACCTCTCTCAAACTGAATTGGTAAGTCATAAGGTGTTTAACAGGGTGCTGGTCTCGAAGAGAACAGAAGATTTAATTGGGTTTAGTTCCTTTGGCATTTGCAGGTAAAAACCACCACAAATTAATTAGCATGTCTTCATTTGCTTGAGCATGATTAATAATACTCATGGAAAACAGGTTCTACATAATTCATCAGTCTGACACAGCCCAGTAACTATGGAGTTCCAAGAACTTCCAGCCCCAGCTGGTCTGTGACACTTTCAAACTAGCTACAAAATGGTACTGCTCTTCTAGGCCCTACATTAGCTGTGGTTCTGAAGTGAGAGGATGGAAATCTAATCACAAACTTCAAGACTACTTTCTTTCCAGTTTGGGGGAAAAGGGTGTAAACAAATTTTATCTACATAGAAAAGCTTTAACTTGGTCATCAATAATTTACTAGACTTACCAAATAGGTTGATCATCTACTATATATATATACAAGCAAGTACTGTAGGTGCCTCCTTTGTTACTTCTTTTTTATTCATGATTAAAGGAAAATGTATTCAGTTTCTTTCCTATTTAGCACATAATAAGGTACCTATGGGCTTGTTATTCCTTTTCCAAATCATTTGGAACAAATGTTGAGGATCCACTCATCCTCCACGGTGAGCCATCTTGTAATGTGTCTAGTAAGTGTCTTATGTAGAGGGAAAGGAACATTCTTGCTGACCTAAAGATTAGTCAAACAGGGAGTGTTCTGGGAGGAGAGTTAATGTCTTTTGTCTCTTCTGTTGTCGGGAGGCTCAGAGTAGGGCCGTATCAACAGATACCTATAGAAGCCATTCAAATACGCTACAGCAGGAAGGAAGGCACAGCAGTAGAGGAGGAGGAAGAAGAGACTGATGTCCTATCATGTAGTGAAGGGGCTGCTAGTTGGAAAAAGCAAGAATAATGAGTCGTCCTCCTTAGGGTGCCATGCTGAGCAGAAAGCCTCCAAAAGATCCACCAGTCACTAGAACGTTCTTCTTGACAAATGACAGCATCTCCTCCATTTTGCCTTTCTTTTTTTTATTTAATTTTTATTTTTTTTTATTTTTTTAATATATTTTATTGATTATACCATTACAGTTGTTCTATTCCCCCCTTCATTCCCCTCCACCCGCACACTCCCTCCCCCACCTTTCTCCCCACCTTAGTTTATAACCACGTGTCTCAAGTTCTTTGGATTCTATATTTCCCCCACTATTCTCGCCCTCCCCCCTATCTATTTTCTACCTACCATCTATGCTATTTTCTGTGCCTTCTCCCCCCTTCTCCTCCTCCCACCCCCCTGTTTCTAACCCTCCATGTGTTCTTCATTTCTATGGTTCCACTCCTGATCTAGCTGTCCTCTTGGTTTGCTTTTGTTTTAGGTGTGGTTGTTAATAACTGTGTGTTTGCTGTCCTTTCACTATTGATATTTTTCATCATCTCTTCCTTATATAAGTCCCTTTAGCATTTCATATAATAAGGGCTTGGTGATGATGAACTCCTTGAACTTGACCTTATCTGAGAAGCACTTTATCTGGCCTTCCATTCTAAATGAAAGTTTTGCTGGATAAAGCAATCTTGGCTGTAGGTCTTTGGATTTCATGACTTGGAATACTTCTTTCCAGCACCTTCTTGCCTGTAAGGTCTCTTTTGAGAAATCCGCTGACAGTCTGATGGGTACTCCTTTGTAGGTGACTGTCCCCTTATCCCTTGATGCTTCTAGGATTCTCTCCTTCATTTTAGTCTTGGCTAATGTAATTCTGATGTGCCTTGGTGTGTTCCTTCTTGGGTCCAACTTCTTTGGGACTCTGTGAGCTTCCTGGATTTCCTAGAAGTCTATTTCCTTTGCCAGACTGGGGAAGTTCTCCTTTATTATTTGTTCAAATACATTTTCCACTCGTGGCTGTTTCCTTCCCCCTTCTGGTACCCCTATAATCCGGATGTTGGAACATTTAAAGATGTCCTGGAGGTTCCTAAGCCCCTCCTCATTTTTTGAATTCTCATTTCTTCATTCTTTTCTGTTTGGTTTTTTCTTTCTTCCTTCTGGTCCACTCCATTGATTTGAGTCCCAGTTTCCTTTCCATCGCTATTGGTTTACTGGACATCTCCCTTCATTTCAATTAGTTTAGCCTTCATGTGTTCCTCCAATTTGTGACTGTACTCTACCAATTCTGTGAGCATCCTGATAAATAGTGTTTTAAATTGGGCTTCTGAGAGCCTGGCAATCTGTTGGTCGCTTAGAGTTATTGGCTCTGGGACTTTGAGTTCTTCTTGAGCCATCCTTTGGGCTGTTTGTGCCTGTTAAGTAGCAGGAATGGAGCCCTAGGTTTTCACCAGAGCAGGGCAACTCAGGTGTGTGTGTTAGTTCTCCAAAACTTTTGTTGTATCCAAACTTGGTTGTGGGAGAAGGCACAGTGTTTCCACCTATGCCTCCATCTTGGCGGAAGTCCTCCATTTTGCCTTTCATCTCTATAGATAAGTGTTGCTTTTATGATCTTCGGCTATTTCTTGGCTTTCTTCACATCCTTCTCTGCTCATTGCCAGTCAACTTGGATGTACCCAGTATGGTATGCAAGCTGAATGAGACAAAAATCCTCTTCCCACAGCTATTGCAGCCAACTTCCCAACCTTCTGGAACAGAAAACCCACCCACCATCCATGTCTAATTTCTGGCCAAATGGTTTGTGCCACCATGGCTGCTTTTTACCAAATTCTGCAAGGTCCAGTGAATCAAAATGTCTTTGACTAGACACAGCTATTTCAGCCATCTCATCTCATGATGACACCCACAGAGGCCCAGCGCCTGCTGTGGGACACAGATTGGCACACCATTGTTGCTCAGCCTGGCTTCCGGCAGGTGGGGCTGAGCTTCCATTCCCAAGGCCACAGCGGAGGAGGGTGGCCTGGGCTCGCCCCTCTCTCCCTATTCACATGTGCAACTGTTGCCTCCCATTTATTCTTCCCACCATTAGTCTGTGGAAACTCCCAAATAGTGGGGATGACCCTTTCGACATAAGCAAAGTCTGTGTGAGGTGATCTTTTTCATATTGCCAAAAATGTCCCTGCTGTAAGCAGAGTCTTCTAGGAGTGGACTTCAATGTGTTGGCAAAGACGTGAGCTAAAGCATTGAGAGTGCGAGTCATCAGCACACAACCAGAAAGCAAACAAGTTTGATCAGTGTTTCTGAATTAAAAATGGAATGCCTGCTGGCAAAAATCTCCTATCCATTGATGGCCTTAGAAGTGAATGAAAAAAGGAATCCCAAAAGAATATTAAGAGCAATAACTATCTGAAAATATTTGGAATAGAGTCTGGAGGTAGAAGTACAGATTTTAAAACCAAAAATAAAATTTGTCTATCTAGGTATGTGTAGACCCAGACTTGAACCAATTGATATTACATAAGAGGTCAGACAGCCATCAGCCAAATTCAAGAAAGATCTGCTCTGTGTAAAAAGCTGGACAATATAAACTAAACTGTATAACTGCTAAGATCCTAAGAATCTTACTACACTTGGAAGTAATGAAATAATTCTATTTCTCCATTGAGACCTACCTTCAGACTCACTGTGTTTACCCTTAATTTCAGTTATTCATCTGACATCATTAAGCCCAGCACTTGTATGAATTGTGACTCAGAATTTTTACAGGATGCCAACTCAGAGAGAAGGGTTTGGTAGCCAAGATTACCCAATGCTACTGCACTTGAGACTCTTGATTGCAATACTAGAAGCCAACTCAAGCTACCTTCAATCTAAGATGGAATTCAACAGAAGTATATTAAAGTGTGTCATGATATTTAAGTGTACAGAGACGTAGGGAAAGAACTGGACCATAAGGAATGTAGGTGGGACCTTTTCTCTGCTTTGAATCTTGGTGATTCCAAGAATAAGCTTCATTTTTATTTCATTTGCAGAATAGGTTTCTTTCACTTCATGTACACATGGCAAGAAATGCCATGCCCCCAAAATTGGCATCATGTCAGATTCAGCAACAGTAGAGATCTTTCCAGCCCAGATTGAGTCCAGTACCTACCTCTGATCACATCAATTCTGGCCAAGGAGGAGGGTGGGGTTAGATACTAGAAACATGGCTTCTGAGGGCCCAGGACCATGGAAAATGAGAAACAACATGACAAGGAAGATTGTTGTCAAGAAAGAAAACATGAGGAGCTTGGAAAGAAGTCCATTACAAGTATATTATACTAAAAGAAGAAAATATTTCAATGCCTTATTTTTTTCTTCAATCAGGTAACTAGCACAGGTTGCTGTTACTTCTATTTTTATCTTTCTATCTAAAAATATATCAATATTACAGATGCATCAACTTATTTTTTAAAGTGACACCTGAAGCATATTGTCTTTCTTGATTTAAGACTTCTTGATTCAAGTCACAAATAATCAATATTTGCCTTGAGGAAATCTTAGGGCTATTTTAAAAACTAGAATCCTGTAATCCTCTGGGGTCTGATAGCTCTAGGAAAAACAAGTCACCCTCTTAAAAAAAACCATCTATGGTTGTTTGTTCTCCTATAAGGGGAATTTGGCTTAATGGCCCCATTTCACTAGATGGGGTAGGCTTCTCCAGAGAGAATGGAAGCAGTTATTTTTTATTTCCAAAACTATCCACGAAAATGTTGCTAGTTCAGTCTTCTGCTGTCTGGCTTAAAGAAAATGTGACTAACTACCATCAATGTTGACCCTGATGTCCTTCCTATGGCCAATGGTGGGGGGGGGGGCGCGGGTGGTAGTTGAGCTAGCCAGGCTAGCAGAGGGCTGAAAGTTTCAGCCTAGCCAAAAATAACAACAAAAATAATTAAAACAAAATACCATGTTTCTAGCAAATCAACAATTTGCTTTGAAATGAGTATAAGCTAAAAAGGCACTGCACCAAAGAATATACAGTTGTGAGTACATGAAACAATTTATTTTTATATTATTTATCAACTATTTGTATTACAACTGTAAACCTACATTTGCCCACCACCCCTGTGCAAATAAAAATGTAAAAAGATGTTCAATATCATTAGTCATCAGAGAAATGCAAACTAAAGCCATAATGAGATACCAGTAAACACCAAATAATGGTTAAGTTTTAAAAAATTGATAATATTAAGTGCTACCAAGGATATAGAGCAACAGAAATCTCATCCTTTTTTTTTTTTTTTGGTGTAAATGCAAAACATACACCCACTTTGGGAAACCATTTGGCAGTTTCTCACAAAGTGAAACATGCACCAGGCACAAAACACAGCCCCCCACAGCTAGGTACTTACCCAAGAAAAATAAAAACATGTTCACTCAAACACCTGTACATAGGTGACTTTATGCATGATTGCCAAAACCTGGAAACAATTCACACATCACCCTTCTAAGAAATGGATAAACAAACCATAAAACAGCCCTAGAATAAAATTCTTAGCAATAAAAGAACAAATCACTAATATATAAACAAAAGAAATGAATCTCGAATGCAGTAAGTGAAAGAATGTTCAATATTAAGTGAAAGACACCAGACTGAAAAGGCTACAGATTATATAATTCCATTTATATGACATTCTAGAAAAGGCAAAACCATAGAAAGAAAACAGACCAGTGGTTGTCATTGCTGAGGGACTCACTACAAAGGAGCCAAGAAACTTTAGGAGGTGAAGGGACTATTGTATATTTAGATTGAGTGTTGATTAAATGATTTTATACTTTAGCAAAAACTCACAGAATTGCGCACTAAAAAGGGTGAATTTTACTTTATGGAAATTATACCCTAACTAAAAAGCTGAATGAAATGCACATTTATCTATCTACATCTATATATCTACATCTATATCTATATCTATATCTACACACACACACATATATATAGTGTATTATGTATGAATTCCTATTTAACTGCACTCATGTCCACATTAGAGATTCTCATTGAAAAATACTTTTAAACTTCACAACAAACCCAAGTTACCTTCAGTGTCTTTGACTGCTTCCATACATTCATAATCAAAAGTGAAGGCTCTTCCTTTGGCTCCACTGTATTCACCTCCAAAGCTCTCTTTCTAAGATGGGAGCACTTTTTGTCTTGATGGATTTACCACAGAAATAAAGAGGCCAAGCATGCCCCACAGGCACTGTGAAGCTAAAGGCTTTCTTTGTGATGTTAAACTCCTTACTTAAATGAGAGGGAAAACCTACCTCTCATTTTCTCTGCTGGACACCTTTTCCCCAACCTGCGCCTGAATTCCAGCCTATCTTCCAAACAGCTGGAGATGACACTGGGTTCTTGCAACCGCATTGTTTTGCACCACTCCCAGAAGGAACCTTCCCCAGCTCCTGGAGTGGGGAAGGGCCAGCTCATCCATCATCCCCTGGGTGGCATATATTAATATAAGATGCTTTCCCTCTGCATTCACCTCTTAAGAGTCCATTTCAATCCCAATAAATATTCACAACTGCCACCTTCCATATGCCACTTAGGCTAAAACTGAGCTAACTAGTGCTTAGAAGATGATGTTTTAACATGATGCACTGCATAGGAACCTACACACATCTCTTCTTTAGTGCAGGAACCAGAGCTTAGCATGAAGAGGACTGCCATTTGCTTCTCCAATTTGTAATATCATTAATTACTCTTATGTTTTTTTATCTGCCACTACACTTAAATAGAAGCATTGCAAAGCTACCATGCAGGGAGGAACTTAGCAAATGAGAGCTTGGGATTAAACCCATACTCTCTAGAATTATTGGTTCTAATCCCACTAAGGAAGGTAAAGCTCAGAAACCAGACTGTATCTCAGGGGTCCTGATTTAAATCCATGTGAGATAAATCAGGTGTGACATGGAGGAAATAAAGGCCAAAGCTCACTGTGAACATTTCCTTGAAGAAGAATGTACCTGTGAACTGTCCCTCTACGAGGTAAGTAAGTCTTAAGCTTGCCATCTGGGTCCCTCTGGCTGTACTAAACTAGTCACAACCCTAATCAAATGTAAATGCCAGCCTGCCGCCAGCCACAGCAAGTCAGTCCTGACATCAGGATCTTCTTGTCCTCTAACCTACAGGGACACTGCAAGCAGTAATTAACATCCATTAAGTGGCTTGTCATCCTTACTCAGCTGCTTTCTGTCAAGTTCTAAGCAGACAGAGGCATACCCCATGACCCAGAGCACCCCATCAAACCATTTTCTCCTGAGAAAAGGAGGTGACCTCAGCTACAGTTGTTTACAGTGCAAAGGCCACAGACACTGAAGGACCTCCTGCCACCATAAGTGTCCCCGTGATGGAGCTGAGCCCTGCTCAGAGGTGCTGGGGCTGGGCAGGCCAAGAGGAAATGGCTGTTGCTTGGCAGAGGCTTCAGAGTTCAGAACAGTTAAACCCATGCACACAGCTCTGATGGATGGAAAGAGCGCCAGAGCATTCTTAACGCAGGCCTAACCAGAGCATGAATAATGATGCCCAATGACTTCCTCCTGCTTTCCAAACAGCCAGCCCTACTTCCCTACAGCAAGGCTCTGAATCCAAGAGGCCCTGACTGGGACTACTGAATAGTCTGAGAGGAGAAACTGACATCTCTGAACTTCTAAGCACTGCCAAGTTCTTTACTTACATCCACAGCATAGCACCTGACATGATAGTTGCAAAAAAAATCCAAAATTTAAAGACTTGTTGAATGAATAGGGAGAATGAATTTCCATTTAACACTTGTAACAATTTCAAGTAACAATTCACACATGGGGAAACTGAGGCTTGTGGAAGCTACAGACTTCCTTATAGTCACAAAACTATTGAAGGCTGGAAGAGCTTAAATGGAAACAGGTTTTTTTCACTCTGTAGAACCCAAAACTCCTTATTTTATTCATTTATTTTTTTTATTTTAATTGTTGTTCAAGTACAGTTTTCTGTCTTTTACTCCCATCCCAGCCTACCCACCAGCCCTCCCCACTTCCCTCCCATTCCCTCCCCCCACCTTAGTTTTTGTCCATGTGTCCTTTATATTTGTTCCTGTAAATCCTTCCCCTTTTCCCCTGAAATTCCCTCCCCTCTCCCCTCTGGTCACTGTCAACCTGTTCTCTATTTCAGTGTCTTTGGTTATATTTTGCTTGTTTGTTTATTTTGTTGTTTAGGTTCCTGTTAAAGGTGAGATCATATGGTATTTGTCTTTCACCACCTGGTTTATTTCACTTAGCGTAATGCTTTTCAGTTCCATCCATGCTGTTGCAAAGGGTAGGAGCTCCTTCTTTCTTTCTGCTGCATAGAATTCCATTGTGTAAATGTACCATAGTTTTTTGATCCATTCGTTTACTGATGGAACCCAAAACTCTTTAGAAATCCTTGCTATTTCCTGATACTGGTGCTTGATCCTGCCAAATCCTGGTTGATGTTATTTGCTATTAAGAGACCAAGGGCTGGCCTCCTCACCCAGGTTGTTTGGCTTAAAATCTCCAGAGGCTTGTCTTCCCAGCTCTGTTCTATCAAGGACTGGTCATAGTGTTCCCTTTGTGTGTAGTTACCTGTCATTGGCAGAGCAAAAATTCCCTATAGTCCTTGTTTGGAGAGACTTTCATTCCATCATCTTTAGGTCTACATAGGATGCCATTTCTATGCCCCATTTCATGGGAGATAGAGATATTTGACAAAACTTCACGGTTCTCTCCCCTTCCTTTACCCACACCTCCCCATAGGACAGGTTCATTGCCCACTGTGGAGCCCAATCCATCAAGTCACACACTGGTGTGGAAGAGAAACAAAAGCAGAAAACCATCTCCACCACTTACATGGCCTCCGGCATGCACAAGTCCTCATGCTAAGGCACCAACATTCCAAAATTCCTGTGGTGAGTATCTGTAACAGGGTACAGCCAAGGGGAGGTGCCCAAATGGAGATCTGTAATGGGGTCCAGAACTCAAGGTGTTCAGGTAATATTAGGAATATATATATATATATATATATATATATATAAGATGTCCTCACCCCCACAAGTCTGAGTTGGGGGATGGGACACACGGAGCAGGAGCACTGAGAGTTGTTTTTTTTTTTTTTACTTTGTAAAATTACTGTTTATTTTTAAAATATATTTTATTAATTATGCCATTACAGTTGTCCCATTCCCCCCTTCACTCCCCTCCACCTTGCACACCCCTCCCCCAACATTCTCCTTTTCCTTCATGTCCATGTGTCACAAGTTCTTTAGATTCTATATTTCCCATACTATTCCTGCCCTCCCGCCTATTTTCTACCTACTGTCTATGCTACTTATTCTCTGTACCTTCTCCCCCCTTCTCCTCCTCCCACTCCCATTGCTAACCCTCCGTGTGATCTTCATTTCTATGGTTCTGCTCCTGATCTAGCTGTCCTCTTAGTTTGCTTTTGTTTTAGGTGTGGTTGTTAATAACTGTGAGTTTGCTGTCCTTTCACTGTTCATATTTTTTGTCTTCTTTTTCTTAGATAAGTCCCTTTAACATTTCATATAGTAAGGGCTTGGTGATGATGAACTCCTTGAACTTGACCTTATCTGAGAAGTGCTTTATCTGCCCTTCCATTCTAAATGAGAGCTTTGCTGGATAGAGCCATCTTGAATGTAGGTCTTTGGATTTCATGACTTGGAATACTTCTTTCCAGCTCCTTCTTGCCTGTAAGGTCTCTTTTGAGAAATCAGCTGACAGTCTGATGGGAACTCCTTTGTAGGTGACTGTCCCCTTATCTCTTGCTGCTTCTAGGATTCTCTCCTTCATTTTAATCTTGGCTAATGTAATTCTGATGTGCCTTGGTGTGTTCCTTCTTGGGTCCAACTTCTTTGGGACTCTGTGAGCTTCCTGGATTTCCTGGAAGTCTATTTCCTTTGCCAGATTGGGGAAGTTCTTCTTTATTATTTGTTTAAGTGGCTGTTCCTCCTCCCCTTCTGGTACCCCTATAATTCGGATGTTGAAGCGTTTAAAGATGTCTTGGAGGTTCCTAAGCCTCTCATTTTTTTGAATTCTTGTTTCTTCCTTCTTTTCTGTTTGGTTGTTTCTTTCTTCCTTCTGGTCCACTCCCTTGATTTGAGTCCCAGTTTCCTTTCCATCACTATTAGTTTCCTGTGCATCTCCCTTCATTTCAATCAGTTTAGCCTCCATATGTTCCTCTAATTTCTGGCTAAAATCAACCAGTTCTGTAAGCATTCTGATCACCTGTATTTTGAACTATGCATCTGAGAGGCTGGCTATTTCTTGGTCACTTAGAATTATAGGCTCTGGGGCTTTGAGCTGTTCTTGAGTCATAATGTTTGGTCTGTTCACACCTGTTATGTTTGAGGGGTGGAGCCTTAGGTGTTCACCAGGGCGGGTCTACCCAGTTGCTGGGTTGTGACACTGTATGTGGGAGTGGGGTCAGAGGGGGAAGAAAATGGCACTTTGCTCCGCTCCACTCTCTCTCAGATTTCTGTCCCCTCTGTGGCTTCCCACAAGCAAATAGGGCCCCTCTGGTGCTGGTTCCCGGGTGTGTGGGCCCATGTACTCTCCAGGACCCTGTGGGTCTCTCCAATGAACTCTCTGTGAGCCTGGGAGCTTCTCCCGGCTCCTCAACCCTGAGAAAGTCTTTCCAGTTGGTGCTTTCAGGCTCTAACTTCCGTCACTGGGGCCCTAGCCTGAGCAATCTGTCTCCCTGTTTGCTCCTTTGCTTCGTTTATCTGTGGGTGAATGTGTGACCGCAGTCAGCCAGCTGCCCTGTGCCCTCACTGGGTCTGCCCGTCACCACCCCACACCTGGGATCCACCAACCACCTCCGCCTCTGCTCCTGGGTCAGTCAGACCGAATGATTTTTCTAGCCCGACCTCTGCTCCGCTGCTGACTCCGCCCCTCTTACCAGTCTGGCTGGGTGGTTCGTTGTTGTCGGACTTCAGTACAGTTCAATTTTCACTGTTCTGGCTGCGTTCTTGTTTCTAAAAGTTTGCTGTTTTTAAATTTAGTTGTGGGAGGGGGCACAGTGTTTCCACCTACACCTCCATCTTGGCTGGAAGTTCTCGAGAGTTGTTTTGAATATCAACAGTTTTGCAGATAACCTCTAGAATGGTCATTTAACATATCTATAACCTTTAACTGGTGTCATAGATATGTTAAATATCTGTGGCCATGCATTGAGCCAGGGGGATGGAAGTGACTTCAACACATGATGCAACTGGGAGGCAACTCCCACTGGTTACAGTGCCTGTGTGGGAGTTTGGAGATGACTGGCTCCACGCCATGGGGCCACGCCTACCCAGACTTACTATGGCAACCCAGTAAAGCTGGAAGAATAAGGTAATTCTGGCAGGTGTAACAGATTGTGGGAGGAGTCAGAAATGGTGCTGCAGGAGAAGATTGGCACTGGGATTTAAATGCAGGCACAGCAGCCATGCTGAGGGCTTTTAGGGACCACGCGGCTTTGGTGAAAGTTGGGACTGTGCAGTTTTAGGGTGCTCCCTTTTTACCATGTGACTTAGGAAGCAGGAGAGACTTTGCCTGAAAAAAAGAGGGGTGAAAATTTTCTTGCTGGTGGGTCTTGAGAACGTGCCACATGGTTTTGGATTAACTAGAGATCATGGTGGCAACACAGTGGGTGGTGCCAGAACCAAGGGCTGCCTGAATCATGGACTTCTACTTCTTTTCCTGAGGTGCAGTACCCCGGACTGGGGGCAGAGGGGAAAAGGAAGGACTGTGAGTTTGTGGGTATTCTAAAGGATGTTAGTATTTTTAATGAAAACATTAAGTCATTACTTTAAGTCTGTATAACTTTTTAAATAAGTAATCTTTTTCCTTTTCACCAATCTCTGGTATTGAGAGACATTTTCCCCTGGTGGTGGGCAAGGCAAACCTAATATAGGGGAGGGAGGAACCCAGAGCACATGGGTGGGTCCATTCGGTAAGACACCACAGATTAGGTTGGTGTAGCTTTTTAATGGAAAGGGTATGGTAAACTCCATGTTTGCAGGAATAAAGGGCAGGCTACAAACAGTGCATTCAGCTTGTGGGAAGAGGTAATACACCTTAAGGATAGACAGACAGCAGGAAGTTGTGTGGTTCAGCTCTTTTCAATTAATTACAACAGTACTGGGCCTAGATAAGGACGTTGGAGAAATGCATGACATAGAGATGCTATTTTATTTTAAAGTGTGCATCTAAGAAACTCTGAAAAGAATTTTCTCTTTCTTTCTTTCTCACCTTTCAGCATCTCTACTCTACCCTCCTCTCTTTGGCTGTCTTTCTCTTTTATTCTCCCTTTCCAAAATTTTTCCCTTTCTTTCCTACTTTTAAAGCTTGACAAGATTATTTGGTGCCTGATAAAGATCTTCTACACCAAGCTCAAGCCCTCAGAGAATATTTTCAACACAGCCGTTTCTATGCCCTGGAAATTAGAATCTAGAAAGGAAGTGCTGACAAAAGCCTGAAGTAGGGCAGCCCTGCACAGCCCCAGTCTCATTTAATCAGCTTTCTGAGAGCTGAGCCCAGAAAACAGGAGAGACTCTACCATAAAGCTTTTCACTCATCCTTAACCCACCTACTTCTCATCAACCTATTCATAATGAGCTCTAAATGAATCCCTCACAAAGCCCCAGATCTGGGTGCGGCATTTTATTTCACAAAAGAAAGAGCTTTCCACATTAATGCCTTTTGCTTTCTGTCATAGGCTTCTCGGAAAAGATTATTCTTCTCTCTTTCGGGAGAGAAACAAGCCGAATGGCTTGAGATAGCTGAGATTTAGTATGTCCTTACTATGTGCATGGCTCAGCATTTTAAATGCATCATCTCACTTAATCCTCATGGTGACCCTAGGGGAGAGATCTGATTATTATCCTTTGTTGCATGTGAAGGACCAGAGAAGGGCTACTCACCAAGCAAGCTCATGCAGGAACACATAGGGAGGACATGGTGGAGTCAGGATTTGAATCTAAGCAATCTAACTCCCAGGTTCACATGAATCACTAGACTGAACTCATTGTTTCCCAAGTACAGAATTCCAAGACAGCCTCACCGCAAGTCTTCACCAGGTCATACCTTATTAATTGGGTCAGACCAAATGGAGCACATTCAAGGTACAGAGCACATCAAAACATAGACAAAATCCCAGCCTGTTCCTTCAACATAACTCAGCATCCTCCCCTCATAGATCCAGGTCAGGTAAGCAATTGGAAGGACAAGCTGGGCTTTATCTCATCTCCCTTCATCTCACCCAGGGCTGAATTTGCAGTATCTATTCCTGTTTGAGAAAGCGCAGAGCTTGAGCTATATTTTTGGAAGTCATCAAGAGATGACATTGAAAACCAACTGACTAGATGTGGTTGCCCAAAAGCAGAGGCAGGAAGGGCAAGGGCAACCTTTCGGGAAATAGTTTAGGAGAAAAAGGAGTAAAACTAGGCCTAATCAAAAAGGACTAGGAAGCAGTAGAGGGAAGAAATGAAATCTGCTGTTGGTAGAAGAGTATTTGACATTGTAGAACAGAGAATGAGGACATCAATTGTCAATGGGTGTCAGCCCCAAAATAAATTATCTTTTTTGTCAGCCTAGAGTATATATATGTGTACAGGTATGTGTATCTGTATGTGTTCAAATCCCTCACCCAACCATCTCCTATTTCTTACCATCTTTTACACCCTTGTATTGCCCTAGTTAAATCTGCTGGTCAGAGAAGAAAATTGGCCATACTTTCACATTCATCCACACTTCTTTTTCTTCCGTGTGCTAGCACCCATGCCCAGAGCTTTCCAGGCATGTGACATGTACCATAACAACAGTGTCACACAACAGACACCCCACCCGGAGGGTCCCAGGACATGACTACTCCTTTGCCTTCCAACCACCCCACTTTCTAACGTCACTTGTAGAGGAGTTGGGGGGGATTGTTCTCAAAAGAAGGACAAAACAAAGCTCTAACAGAGTGTAGGGGGGAGAAGAGCCCCAAAGAAGGTGATTAATATCATCACTGCTAATTTTCCACAAGCACTTGTCAGCACAGCAGTGAGCCAGCTCAGACAGTGCCAAAAGTCATCCTGAAATTCTGCAGCATCTCGCTCCAGCAATAAAACACAGATTTATGTGGTGCAGCCTATAATAGAAGATGGAATAAAATCATCCTAGATGACTAAATCTCAATGTTTCTGGTCAGGGAGCTTAATAAGTGAACTCTTTATTCCTCCAGGGACTGCTCAGTCATTTGTTTTCATTTCCCTGACATTTTGTCAGAGTCACATCATCAGATGTGCTGCCCTCCTGCAAGGTCTCGGGCTCAGAGATCAGTGTTCTTCACAGTGGGGTCAGGGGGCCCTCCTCTAGGTCCTGCCCCGTCACCCCTGTCTCTGAGACCTGAGCCAAGTTGCTCCATAAACAATGCCATGACTGTCTCTCACTCCACCTTGGAATTTATTTCAGGCTCATCCATCTCCCACCTCCTCACTCCTTCCAGTTACTCTGCTCTATTTTGGTTCCATTATCTAGGTTCCTGGTATTTGGAAAGCCTATTTGGAGCCTGGTATAGACTACTTCTGTAGGAGAACACCTCAAAAATCTAATTACTTTTAAAACTATGTTTTCAATAGGTTTCATTGTTGATTGTCACCTGGAAAAGATTTGAGATTATTTGGGTTTTAGGTTTGGGAGTGGGAAAGGTGGGAGAGGAGGGTGTCATCCTTTGCTACCAAGTAGACTGGTTTATTTTTCTCTCCTTTGATTCTACACCTTCTTCTCTTTTCCCTTTCTCATGTCTTTTCCTCTCCTTCCTCTCCTTTCTTACTCCTAATAATTACCTCAACCTGTTTCTGACACCCTTTGACAGGCATTGCTTGTTGACTGGTGACACTGAAGGATAATGAGGACACTTGCCATTCTGTACACAGTGTCAAGTTCAGAGTTATGTTAAATCACCTAGGAGAAGTTGAGGAACAGTTTAGCGAAGTTCAGATGTTTAGCACAAGCACTCGTGGAAACGAAATGGTGACACACTGCCGCAGCTATGAGACACATGTGAGCATGCAACATGGAACACATCTGATGAAAAACAGTGAAAACTTCAGGAAGCATCTCTCTACATTCTTGTCCTCAAAGCAAAAATAGGTTGTAAAACCCCGCTAAAAATAACAGTGAGGAAATAAAAGCAGCTCTTGAGTACCTGCTGCTGAGGACCAACGTGCCTGAGTTTCAGATGGAAAAGGAACACAATTATAAACATAAATAGGACAAATTACAAAAGGTTAGCCACAATGCAAATGCATCCAAGGAGAGAGAGAATTCTCCAGAGGTCTTTTATCAATCCTGGTGCCCAAACAAGACTTTCAATCTACCATGGACCCATGTCGGAGGTAGACTGGTATGAGATTGGGAATGCACTGAGAAAAAACCTAGAACAAAACTAGGAAAGAGATAACTCCTTAGTAACATTGGTTTAAGCATTTCCTTGTGTGGAGAAATGAGAATTGACAGAAAACCACACCAATACTCCATGTGTGTAAATATACATTTACATATACACATATTAAATACATATACTATGTACTATATAGCTTAATGGTAACTTACATATGTATGTGTGTGTGTGTGTGTAAATACACACACACACACACATAAGTAGGTTTACATGTTTACATAACTTTTTCAGGTGTGACTAAGAAGCACCTGAACTGGTTTGGCCAAATTGACACCTTCTGTCAAGATTACAATATATGACATACAAAGTAGGTAATATCTTCTGGGTATTGGCACAAAGGTCCTAAAACCCTTGGGATTTCCTGAGGGATAGAAGTGTCTTTTGTTATTCATAAGAAGCTTCCTTGAGGATACCTGAGTTTATGTTAACTAGATGACTCTTGGAGGAGGGGCTTAGAGAGCCTGCAGAGGAGGGCTGGTCACTAGGAGAAATCATCACCTGATTCCAGAGTCTAAACTTTCAGCCCTACTCCACTGAGGAAGACCCCAGGAGGGTACAGGGGCTGGAGATTAAGTTCAATCGTGGGGCCCATAATTTAATCAATCAGTAGGTATACTGTCTTAGGTCTGTTCAGGCTGCCATAACAAGTACCAAAGACTGGGTGGCTTAAAAACCAGAAATTTATTTCTCAGAATTCTGGAGCCTAAAAACCCAGAAGCAAGGTGCCAACCAGTTTGGTCTTATTGAGGGCTCTCTTCCTGGCTTGCAGATGACCACCTTCTCTCTATGTCCTCACATGGCCTTTCATTGGAGCATGCACACAGAGAAATCTCTCTTCCTCTAAGACCACTAATCCCATCATGAGGGCCCACGCTCATGACCTAGTGTAACTCAATTATCTCCCAGTCCACACCTCAAAATATCATCACATTAGGGGTAGGGCTTCCAGATATAAACTTGGAGTGGAGACCAAATTTAGTCCAGATCATCTACACACTGAAACTCCATGTACAAACTCTGGAACAATGTTCAGGAAATCTTTGGGTTAGTGAACACAGCAGTGTGCTAGGACAACGGAGCACCTGGCACTGACATGGTGGTGCCCACCACCTCCCAGACCTTGCCCCTTTATGCATCTCTTCATGTGGCTGTTCATTTCATCTTTTATAGTAAACCAGTAAGTGTACATGTACTTAAACTGTGCTTTCCTGAGTTCTGTGAGTTGTTCTAGTGAATATTTTAACCTGAGAGGTGGCCCGGAGATCCTCTAAATGTGTAGTTCACCAGGCAGAAGTGGAGGTGGCCCCTTGGACTTGAGCTGGCCTCCAAAGTGAGGGCAGTTTCATTTATAACAACATGGATGGGCCATAATGGCAATGTGATAAGTGAGGTGAGTCAGACAGAAAAGGACAAATACCATATGATTTTACTTACATATGAAATTTAAGAGCAAAATAAATGAAAAAAACAAGGTAACAGATATAGAGAACAGGTTGGTGATTGAATGAGACAGGGAGTTGAAGGTGGGCTAATACAAGAGGGTCAAAAGGTATAAATTTTTAGTTATAAATGAATGTCAGGGAAATGTGTACAGCATGGTGATGATAGCCCATAGTAGTATATTTTATATTCAAGAGTAGCTAGGAGAGTAGATCTTAAAAGTTTCCATCACTAGAAGAATATTTGTAACTATGTACGGTGATAGACATTAATCAGAATTATGGTACTGATCATTTTGTAATAGAAATATATAATCATTCTGTTAGACATCTGAAACTAATAAAATGTTATGGTAATTGTGCCTTAATTTAAAAAAAAGTGAGGATGGTCTGTGAGACTCCCACTAACCTGTCAGAACTTACGCTAACTCCAGAACTAATCAGAATTGTAAAATACCCAGTCGGTATGGCTGACTAAGTGCTGAAAACATATGCCCTCCCGTGACCTCATTCCAACCCCTAGCAAACAGAATGATTTTTTTGCCTTCCGAACAGCCAGTGTAGTAGGCAAAATCTGAAGGTGATCCTAATATTCCCACCCTTGGTGGGCATGTCCTGTATAACCCCTCCCCTTAGCTTAGTGTGGGCAGGACCTGTGACTATGATAGAACTACACTTCTGTGATTAAGTTGTGTTAATGGCAATAGTAGCTTTTTGTAAAGGTCATTAACGTCCTTAATTAGTTGACTTTTTGTTCATCTAAAAGGATATTATCCTGAGCAGGCCTGACCTAATAAGGTAAGCCCTTTAAAAGAGGGACTATAAATCAGAGAAAGTCAGAGGTTCTCCTGCTGACCTTGAAGACACAAGCTGCCAACATGAGAGGCCCCAGGTGAGGACCTCATGGCAAGCAACTGGGTGGCCTCCGGGAGCTGAGAGCAGACCCACGAGGAAGTCAGTTGCAGCATGGTGACTTCAGCCCATGACCACAAGGAACTGATTCTGTCAACAACCCGAGAAAGCCTGAAAGAGGACCCGAGCTCTAGAAAGCAGTGCAACCCAGCCAATACCTTTTCTAACATTAATATCATTTTACATTAGTTTTAGATGTACCACATAGTGGTTAGGCAGACATGTTTGACAAAATGTTCCCTGGCATTTTCAGAACCCACCTGGCACCATACCTAGTTATCACAGTATTACTGACTATATTGTCTATGCTGTACTGTACATCCCTGTGCTATTTTGTAACTACCAACTTGTGCTTCTTACTCTTTTAACTTTTCACCCAGTCTCCCCACTCCTAACACTGACAGCCATCATTCTGTTCTCTGTATTTATGAGTCTCTTTCAGTTTTGTTTATTTGTTTTGTTCTTTAAATGCCACATATAAGTGAAATCATATGGTATTTGTCTTTCTCTGACTGGCTTATTTCACTTAGAATAATACCTCTATCTAGGTCCATCCATGCTATCTCAAGTGGTAAAATTTTATTCTTTTTTTATGGCTAAGTAATATTCCATTGTATATATCTACCACAACTTCTTCATTCACTTGTCTATTGATAGACATTTGGGTTTCATCGATACCTTGGCTATTGTAAACAATGCTGCAGCAAACATGGGGGGGGGTGTATTCTTCCGTATTAGTGATTTGGGTTTCTTTGAATACATATCCGTAAGTGGGGTCGCCTGACCAATACTTTAATTTCAGCCCTGCTAGATCCTAAACAAAGGACCCAGCTAAGATGTGCCCCAACTCTGGATCCACAGAAACTGTGAGATAATAACATATCCTTTTAACCTGCTAAGTTTGTGATAATTTGTTATTCATCAAAACAGAAAACAAGTATAAGCACACATCATACACACTGATCAATTTCTCATTCTCCTACTTCATGCTTACAATGCCACCCAAGTCTTTTCATGGTGTCCTCTTCAAGAGGAAGCAATCCAAAGCTCTGACAGGTGCTCACCAAAATGATTTGCACATAAGATATGATTGATAACTTTGCTGCTGAATTGATAGTATACTGTCATGGTTTACAAGACAGCACAAGCAAAAACTGCTATGGTTCACCTCAACTCTTTAACACATTCTACCCTTCAGATGAGAATTCCCTGTTATATGATGACTTACTATACACCATCCATCAAAATACCATTTTCAAAGCAGGAAATGAATTCCATGCATATCCTCTCAAGGCATCTGGTTTGGAATTTTCAAATTTTCTGAATGCTTCTCAGAATTTACCACTGAGTGACAAATAGTAACTATGAGTCAGCTAAAAACATTCATCCAAATTTCAATTTTAACTTCTCTGTTCTGGAGTGACACCAGCACTGTTTGCATACACCCTGCATTTAATGGTAGTTCAAACGACCCACAACAAATGAGGAAGTCAGAGCCATACCAGAGAAGTTAAGTGAGCCATGGATTAATCTGCATCACGGCTCTGACTTCTCTCCCAAGCCCTTCTCTCCCAAGCAGCTAACTGTCCTGAGGCCACAGCATGAGGACCACTGTGTTCTGGTTGCTTAGGGTCCCTCTCCTCTCCTCTCCCGCACTTGTTTTGTTTCCACCGTTTTCCTCAGGTGTAACACTTAGACAATGGGGAAAGTTCCCACCTCTCACAAATTTGCTAAAACCAAATGAGGGAATGAACGTGAGACTTTCCAAATGAATACAGACTTACAAGAATGCAACAAATGCTTGTGTTTAAGGAAACAAGCGTTTTATAGAATAATAGCAACTCAGTGTTAAAAACTTTTATCAGACCCTCCCAACTCTGTTGGAATCTCTTTACTGAAGCCTCACATTCATACATTCATCAAATATGTATAAGATATCAACTAAGAACTATGCACTAGGAAGGCCCTTTGAAGGATATTCTAGTGAATATTCTCCAGTGACAAGAAAAAATTCACTACGTCCTGAGGGACCTCCTTCCTGGTGGCACAGATCTAATTGTCCAAACGTATCCTTTGTCATAAAAGCCAAGTAACCTTATCAGCAGCTAGGTTTGGGGGGTAAAAAGTAAAACGTCAGTGTTTGGCCACTATTAGCTGGGATATACAATTTACACGCCTGAAGAATAGTGAACAATGCAGGGTAATGTGTTCTGGGGTGGGTACTGATTTACCTATACTGATTAAATATATGAAATGCTGGGAGAAACAATGAAGACTTCACAGAAATTGAGGAGGGGGAAGGCAAATTTTAGATGCAACCACCAAAAGGAATAAAGGCACAGAATGCCCTTGTGGGAAACAGGATATGATGTGTCTTTGACAATAACGGGGGATCCTGAAAGCTTAACAAAGCAGTTTGAAATTGGTATGATGGGAAACAGGAAGCCTCTGAAGGGCACTGAGGCATTATTAGTTTCACTCTCACAGAGCACTTTTTGTCTGAACAGCTCTTCACACAGAAGTGGAAGAAATAGGTGCTCTTCACACAGAAGAGGAAGATAGACACACAGAATAGTGTGAGTCCTAAGAGGACTGTAGGCAGAAGGCCAGTTCCAGAGCAACTGAAACAAACCAAAGCTTGTGATTGTTGAGTTGACTGTTACTTGTTTTATAAAATTGTCGGAGGAAACTGCCAGAAGCAATGGGCCTTTTGGCCACCTGTTCCTTTGTGTAGTGCAGCTTTCTCAGGTTTGTGTAAAATTTTTGTTCCCTGCATTCTGTCAAAAGGAATGAAGTCTTTTTCTTAGCCCCATGATTCAAGGAGCAGAATTCCTATAGTAGAGACACAATGAATAAATGAAGACTCTTAATACTTAGATTTTATCTATACTTTCGTTTCTGAGTATGCCTTGCAATGAGGTTTCTCTGAAATGGGGCTACTCTCGTGCTCCCTCAAATACTCCACTTAGGTGGGATACACAAAAGTTACATCCAGGGAAGATGAGGAGAGTTCTCTTATGTCCACAACACTGGATGAACAACCTTCTGGATAGAATGTTATGGCAGCCAGTTTTAAAAGCTGATAAATCAAAGAGGCCACCCCATTCTGGACCAGCACTCACTCACTTAATCTTAGTGAGACAAGCGTTACACAGAGACTGACCAAGGGGCTTACTGTTCATTTACTCCCTGGAGAACGCAGGGCCAAGCCACAGGAGAGTCCCTGCACTGCATGTTCTCCACCTGCAGTCTGTGCTCTTCATTTATGCAGGCAGGCCTGGACCTCAGCCTGTGAGCAGTTCACTTGGCCATTGGGGCCAGTCCCCAGGACCTACACCTAAGCTCCATTGGCACTGCAGGGGATGGTGTGCATCCCCCTTTCTGATTGCATCCTCACAGCCAAGTCTGAAGGTCAGGGGAACACCTCGTCATAACTCCTTTCCTCCCTGTGGCATTTAAGGGTGGCATCCTACCACCATTATATGAGCTCATCTGGGGCATGACAGAACATGATCTTCTGGTTAGCAGATACAGAAAAGCAACCAGGCAAGCATAATATTGGGACAATGAATGATGTTTAACAAAGATTTCAGACGCTACACATTCTCTTCATTTTGGTGGGGGAGAGGGAAAAAGCATGACTTTCCTTCTGGAAGGGAATTCTTGCTGTAAATGGCCTGAAAGCAACAGTCAATAGTCAATGTGACAATTCCACAGCTGCCATGAGAAACAGAAAATATAACATGATGACATCACAGGCTCTCAGCATGTTTCCAAAGATAAATTTGCTACAACCACCAAATCTGTATTCCTTAGATAAGTCACTTTCTCCCTCATTTTTATGATTCAAACACTTATTTAGTGAGTGTAATCTATTATGTAGAGCACTGTGGGTGAACAAAGGAACTGAATGTGTGAACCCCAAATGCTCATGGGGCATTGAGGTGCGAAGTCAAGTTCAAGTATGAATGAGGAGATGGTTGGAAATACGGCCTCAGCTGCAGAAATTAGAGAATTGGTAGGCTGGTGCCTAGAATCACAGAAGTCTATGATTCTAGGGGAGAGTAGGGTCAGCTCCAGAGTAGCACAATGGAGCAGGAACAGGAGCAGAAGGTAAGGAATAACATCCATTACTTGCTTTGAAACAACTACTGCCTCTAGCAATCTCATAACTATCCAACACAGTAGCAACTCTTACTCTCTCCATTTCACAGACTGGGACACTGGGGCTTAGGGAGGAATAAAATGTGTCTTAAGGCCAGCCCTGGCTGGTGTGGTTCAGTGGATTGAATGCCAGCCTAAGAAACAAAGGGCTGTGGGTTTGATTCCCAGTCAAGGCACATGCCTGGGTTGCAGGCCAGGTCCCCAGTGAGGGGCACGTGAGAGACAACCACACATAGATGTTTCTCTCCCTCTCTTTTTCCCTCCCTTCTCTCTAAAAATAAGTAAATAAAATCTTTTTAAAAATACTTGTCGAAGGCCACATTTGTGTAATGTAGAGAAGCAGGACTCCAGGTCTTGATTTTACATCATTGATCTCAAGATACCATGAATTAGGCATGTCATAGTTATTTCCTAGCACAGCACTGCCCAACAGAAATTTAACTTGAGCCACATAGTAACTTTAAGTGTTCTGATGGTCATTTCAAAAGTTTTTTAAGACAGATGAAATTAGTTTTAATAATGTTTTATTTAACTCAATATATTCAAAATAGTTTTATTTTTACATGTAATCAACATTAAAAAATACTACTGATGAGATATTTTATATTATTTTCTCCATACATACCCTTCCAATTTGGTGTTTACTTAGTACCTGTATCTGAATTTGAACTAGCCACACACCAAGTGTTCAGTAGCCACATGTGGCTATTATAGTGAGAGCAAGAAAACTGATTTTAGAGACAGAGATAATACAAAGATTAGATACAACTAGAATGGGATGAATCATACAGACTTAAAGTATTTTTGATACTTGTTTTCATCCTTACAGCAATAAGTGACAAATTCTACCTACAGAGCATGATTACAGACCACCAACAGACACCAAACTCTATTAAGAATCCTAGCTTCAGGGCTCTAGTTATTCTACCTCCCCTAGCTGTCCCTCAGCAACATCTGGCTTCCTTGGGCTGAGAAAGAAGCCTGAGACAATAAGAATTAATTAGCTGATGGCCTAAATGCTTCTTGTTCTTCCTTCCAATTTACCAGATTAAAGAATGTGAATTAAATTAAATGTGTCTCTTTCCACTGAGACCTTTACAAGGTCCAATCTCAGGCTGAGAGCTTCCTTTCTTACCAACAGTTGTCTCTTCCACTTAGCTACAATCTTGAACTACTTGAACATATATGAGAAGGAATAAAAGGAAAAATTTCTAATGAATTCCCATTTTTGTGCCATTACAACTAACTGTATATATCCTTTAAAGCCAGAAATAACTCTCATAGCCTGTGACCACCAGGTCCAGGCACTAATGCCCAGGAAACCTAGAGCTAAGGTCTAAAGTCCAGGCACTAATGCCCAGGAAACCTAGAGCTAAGGTCTACACTTAAACATCACCTCTCCAGCTTGGGTGATGCTCCTAAGAGAGTTTAATCATCACTGAAGCCTTTTTATTTAAATGATGCTGTCAAGGAAACACATTCTTAAAACAGACAGGGTTTAGTTGGGGTTTTCTAGTCTCGGTTCTCACCCAGAATGAAGCTATTCTGCATCCCATCCAACTGACCCCTAGATCCTGCACTCACACTAAAACGTGAACAGTTATACCTCAGAACTCTGTTCTCAAACTTGATCAGTAGCAGAGCCCCTGAAAATCAGTATTCTTCTTGAAATATCATGAAAAATTACCATATACAAATTAAAATCAATCATACAAGTCTATATTAAATCAGATACCATCTTAGATTAACAAAACACAGCATGCAGCAAGAGTATAAAAAGAGCTAGATGGAGAAAATTATACAGTTGATAATATTCTAGCCTTTAATTTAACATTTTTATTAGAGTTGATGAAAATGGCCTTACCCAGATGAGCAGCAGAATCCTCTGAAGATGAGTTTTTTCTTGGAACCTTAACTTGAAAACTAATGGTTACAGAGTCAGCCATTTTTTTATGGGCTTTACCTTTCAACAGGATCCAAGACATTATGTTTAGTGGTAGAGAAATTATGTCAAATCATAGCCACCAGTCGAAGAGGATGGTTTTTTGACTTGTGGTCTGTGGTAACCTCCCAGAATCACAGCACAAGCAACGAGAGGTATGCTGGTTAGGAGCCAATGCCACAATTCCTAAAAGCAAATTCTCCCAGTTTGTATCTTACCCAGTTAGTTCCACTGAATCCTGTCAACCCAAAATATAGCAGAAGGGAGAGGAGAGGAAGTAGAGAACAAGAAAAGTCAGATCCACATCCCAAGGTGGCTTAGACCTGGAAACAATGGTCTCATATATTTAAAGAGGTCCCGAGAATGCAGTCCTTACTCCTGGAGCAACCTCTACTTGGCCATCATTTGTCCTTGCAGAGGCCTTTGCATCAAGCCCCTGCCTACAACCAAACTGGCAGAAACCAGAATTACAAGGATTCAAGTTGGTTAACCATATCTGATTCTTTTCTTCTCAACTTCTTTTACGGCAAAGGTCATACACATGCCAATAGAATACAAGATTGAACATCATGTACCCATCATCCAGCTTCAGTAATTACCAACACATGCCCAAGTCTGCCACCCGTACCCCCATGTACTTCCCCCACACATACACTGGATTATTTTGAAACAAATTACAGACTTTATATTAATTTAAATGTAAATATTTTACTATGTATCTGTAAAAAGTAATGCTGTAAAAATAACCATAATACCATTGTTACATTTAAAAAGTTAATGGTTCCTTAATATTATCAAATATTGTTAGTTTTCAAATTTCTCCTATTATCTCATCTATTTTTTAGTAGTTAGGTTCTTTAAAGCAGAGTCCAGAAAAAGGTCTATATAGTATACTTTATTCCTGTATCCCAGTATTTCCTGTGAGCTGGAAGGCTTAATTATATTTAGGTTCAATTTTTTTTTACAGTCTTCATAGTGGTGCTGTCTACTTCCCATTACATCACATCAGAAGGTACATAAAGCCTGATGTTAATATTTTTAATACATTTTATTGATTATACCATTACAGTTGTTCTATTCCCCCCCTTAATTCCCCTCCACCCTGCACACCTCCTCCCACCCACCTTCCCACACTGTAGTTCATGTCCATGTGTCATAAGTTCTTTAGCTTCTATATTTCCCACACTACTCTTGCCCTCCCCCTGTCTATTTTCTCCCCACCCTCTATGCTACTTATTTTCTGTAACTTCTGCCCATCTCTCTTCCTCCCACTCCCCTGTTACTGACTCTTCATGTAATCTCCATTTCTGTGGCTCCACTCCTGATCTAGCTGTCTGCTTAGTTTGCTTCTGTTTTAGGTGTGGTTGTTAATAACTGAGTTTGCTGTCCTTTCACTGTTCATATTTTTCATCTTCTTTTTCTTAGATAAGTCCCTTTAACATTTCATATAATAAGGGCTGGGTGATGATGAACTCCTTTAACTTGACCTTATCTGAGAAACACTTTATCTGTCCTTCCATTCTAAATGAAAGCTTTGCTGGATAAAGCAATCTTGGATGTAGGTCCTTGCCATTCATGACTTGGAATACTTCTTTCCAGCCCCTTCTTGCCTGTAAGGTCTCTCTTGAGAAATCACCTGACAGTCTGATGGGAAGTCCTTTGTAGGTGACTATCTCCTTATCTCTTGCTGCTTCTAGGACTCTCTCTTTCATTCTAATCTTGGCTAATGTAATTATGATATGCCTTGGTATGTTCCTCCTTGGGTCCCCTTCTTTGGGACTCTCTGAGCTTCCTGGACTTCCTGGAAGTCTATTTCCTTTGCCAGATTGGGGAAGTTCTCCTTTATTATTTGTTCAAATAAGTTTTCCATGTATTGCTGTTCCTCTTCCCCTACTGGTACCCCTATAATTCAGATGTTGGAACGTTTAAAGATGTCCTGGAGGTTCCTAGGCCTCCCCTAATTTTTTTGAGTTCTTGTTTCTTCATTCTTTTCTGTTTGGTTGTTTCTTCCTTCCTTCTGGTCCACTCCATTAATTTGAATCCCAGTTTTCTTTCCATCACTATTCCTTCCCTGTACATTTTCCTTCATTTCACTTAGCGTAGCCTTCATTTTTTCATCTAATTTGTGACCAAATTCAACCAATTCTGTGTGCATCCTGATCACCAGTATTTTGAACTGTGCATCTGATAGGTTGGCTATCTCTTGGTTGCTTAGCAGTATTGGCTCTGGGACTTTGAGCTATTCTTCTTGAGCCATAATGTTTTGGTCTGTTAGCTCCTCTTATGTATGATGGGCGGAGCCTTAGGTGTTCACCAGGGTGGGTCTACCCTGTTGCTGGGTTGTGACACTGTATGTGGGGGCGGGGACAAAGAGGGACCAATGGCACTTGTTCTGCTCTCATGGATTTCAGTCCCCTCTGCTGCTTTGTACAAGCAAATTGGGCCCTTCTGGTACTGGTTCCCAGGTGGGTTGGCAGGACCCTGTGAGTCTCTCCAATGAACTCTCCTGTGAGGCGGGGAGTCTCTCCCAGCACCTCAACTCCCACAAGTGTTTTTAATTGGTGCTTTTAGGCTTTATTTACCAGTGCTGGGGCCTTGGGTTGTGTGGTCCATCTCTACCCCATTTTTTGCCTGGTTTATCTGCTTGTGAATGGGAGACTGTGGTCAGCCAGCTGACTTGCGTGCCTCACTGGATTGGGTCTGCTCATCATTGGGTCTCCTCCCCATGCCCACGTCTGCCAACCACCACTTCTTCCTGCCCCACCGCTGACTCCACCCCTCTTACCAGTCTGGATGAATGGTTTGTTGTCAGACTTCTATACAGTTCAATTTTCTGTCTGTTCTGGTTGTGTTTTTCTTTCTAAATCTTTGTTGTCCTTAAGTTTGGCTGTGCAAGAAGGCACAGTATTTCCACCTATGCCTCCATCTTGGCTGGAAGTCTAGCCTGATGTTAATATTGACCAACGAGTTCAGATGTAGCCAGCCTGATTCATCCATTAAAATATTCCCTATCAGCTTTTCAACTAACAGTCTAGCAAGCATGGATGTTAATTGCTTAGATCAATTATCTCATTAATAATTGAAATGCTGATATTTTAAATCTATCATTCTCCATTCATTAACTGGAATTTTTCTCTAAAGCAAAACTTGCATCACCTATTTGGTTGCTCTGAGGTATAGGTCACACAGGAAATACAAGTTAAAGATTGAGCTCCTTACTCTTATTTGCCTATAAGTCTCCTAGCATCCCAGAAAAGTGACCGTTTTTTTTCCTACCACTATAAATCATGCATATGGATATATCTTACGTATTTTAGTCCATTCACATTTATTCTTTTTGATTCTCAAATTGTTTCATCTTTGGCCAGTGAGAGTCCTTCATGTTGACTTCTGAATCTTTTTAACACCAGTCTTTGATGGTTTCCTTCCTCTCTGATATGACAAGATGTTCAGTCCTCACCTTGTCCCTGTTTTTCTCCCAAACATAGAATTCATCACTTCTCCATAAACTGTGGGGTTTGGGGTTTTTTGTTTGATTGTTTTATAGAAAAGACTATGTTTTTACCTCTCCCCACCTCCCATTTCTCCTATTTCTCCTATTACACTGACAAAGACACAAAGAAGTGCTACAAAGAGAAGACATCAAATACCAGTTGGCAGCCATTTGGTGATTAAAGATAAGTAGGTTCCACACTAAATGAGATCATGTCCAGCAGAACTCAAGTCCATAGAAACCCAAGTTCCAAGACTGGGAGGCAGCTCCTGCAGCTATCTTGCTACCAATCTGAGGATGTCCCCAACCCTGAAGATAGCAGAGGAGATCAAAAGGAATTACATCCTTAAGGCCATGGGTAAGCTAATGAATCAACTAACACACAAGTTACCCCACCTCTGGACCTCCTGGTGTGTGAGATAATATAAGATCCCTTATTGTTTAGGTCCATTCAAGATGATGCTTTTTGTTACTTGTGGCTAAGCCCCTAAAGAATATACATCTTCCAATTTAGAAAATAACTGATTATCACACATCACCAATTGTTCCTCCCTCCCCTTATTCTCTTATATGTTTCACTTTCCTTGAGTACATTTAGGGAAGGGAGTTTAGGGGGCTCCCCACCCACTTCCAAGTGAGTCTAACTTCAGCTTGTTTCTCTATGGCCACCTGACTTCAACTCATTTTCAACTCTGGCCCAAGTATCTAAACCCTTTTACTGCTGGTCTAGAAGCCTGGCCCACGTCCTCTCCCTTCACTCCACCAAAGAAGGAACCAGGTTGTGTGAGTGGCCAACTTTTATTGAAGGTTTGGGCTTAACAAAGAGCAATTGTAATACATGCAGAAACAACTTCACACTGAATATCAGGCATCCCTGTCCCCCTAAAATCACTCATGGTCCCATCCAAAGAGAATTTGTCACTGTCTACATTCCTTCAAGAATTCTAACCTCCCAGCATGTTGCTGAGTGTTTGCCTGTCTACCTCTCTCCTCCCTGATCCTACTTTTTCTTCGCCTCCAGGTTCTTTTTACCATCTCAAGATGCCAGAGAACAACTCCAAACTTTCTGTATTTTACTATGCAGAGCAGTGACCTTATCTTTGTTTAAATATCTTCAAATCCAGGGAGGTACAGATACTTTACTCTCAATAAGAAGTTCACTAAAGCATTTTCCTAAACAAAAGATTAATTCTTTCTCTGAAAGAGGAACTATTTCTACCTTCCTCTGGGGTCAATCTGCTCAAATTCAAGAGCTCTAAAAATATCATTGATTTTTTTTATTGTTAACACTTAAAATGTACCTCACAGCTCATAAGGTTTTTGCTGCTATTAAAATAAATTAATATATGCAAAGGACTTTGACTAGTGCCTGATACACACATACTAAGTACTCCACAAATGTTAGCAGCAGCAGCTGCTTGTGTTGTTATTTTATCAGACATCTGATCTAAACAGGTTGTTTGAACATGCTATCACAGGAAAGATAAGAGCCCCTACAATACAGGGTTATTGTGAGGACCAACTGATACATAAAACCTAAAATGGCACCTAGGATACAGCGACTAAGAAAGGCAGGCTCTTAATGCTGAGATGACCAGCAATAGTAAAGTGCCCACACATGGTAGAAGATTAATCATGTGAGATCCTATCATTTCACCTCTCAGGGAGGTGATAAATGATGTTACGGATGGGGGATTGGAGAAGCTGGTGTTTAAAAAAATCCTGACAAGAGGCCCCATTTTGATTCCCATAGAAGACATCATTTGTGATTGCTGTTCCCTTTATCAGCGTTATGAGAAGTAGCAACAATGTACAATGATTAAGCAGCAGCCCAGGCCAGGTATGGTGTTCCTATTCTGTGGGAAAGTAGAGACAGACATGACCCAGCCTCCACCTGCAGGTGCAAGCAAGGAGGAAAAGCCCTGGGTCTCACCGTCCACTGCCCCACCTGAGTACCAGTGGGGATGAGGCTAGCCTCAGAGAGTTTGTGGGAGATCAGCTTTCACACAAGTGATTACCACCAAACCACATGAGAGTCAGCAGAGCGTTTATAGTACAAGGCTTCCCAGTGCCAAAAGGATGATGAGAAAACAGAAGAGCCATTCCCTCAGCTCCTTCCCCGTTTTTCCCAAACTCACAGGAGCTGGCAAGCCTTGTAGTGGCCCAGAAGTTAAGACGGGACATGAAAGTGAGAAAAGCAGAAAACACACTGAGCCCTGAGCCTGGACACCAAACATAACCAAAGATGTGGGGTCAGATGGCCAAAGCTTTAGACTTTCTCAGGCGCACTGACTGACCCATAGGGGACCAAATAGCAGAGAAAGATATTCTCTGTCCTTGCCATGGAGTGCTGAGAGAATGGTTTATGGCATTACCATGGAGATTACAAATTTGACCCCACTAGGGGCAAGCAGGCAACAGCATCAGGTGTGCACTGGCCTGAGCCCTGAGCAACAAGGACATCGGCAGGGGCCAACCACAAGCCACCTGTCTCACTTGGTAAGACAGAGACAAGCCAGGCCCCAGGCCCAACATGTGGGTTTCAGGGTATCTGTGTAGCACCTGGCTGATTCTATCCAGCCTTTAAAGAGCAGAAAATAAAACACCAGGAAGTTGGGTCAACTAAACATGGAAAATTGGAGAAAACCCCTTCAGCTGCCTTCTTGGAAATCCAAAGGGCTATTTCTTAGAAACAAAGATCCTGTGGAGTTGCTTTGCTTCAAAAGTTTCTCAGTCATTCTCCAAAAATAGACACCAGAGCAGCAGAACAGAAAGCCCGATGCAAGGATACTGGCTACTCAGCGGACTGACCGTTGTGCAGTAATAGAAACCTCTTAAGAAAGAAACTAATTAAATGTGTCTGCACTGAAATGATTACATGGCTATTATCTGCCCACTCAGAGAAAAAGAGAACCACAAAGTCCAAAACGTGGCAAGCAGCAGGCTTAATTGTCTTCTCTAAGGAATGGCTTTTGTGTTGCACAGTGCTCCATCAAAAACACTTAAGTGTTAATGTGCCCTGTATAATCTATCTGGCAGCTAACAAGTTTAATTCATCACACACCATGTGAAAGAATAAAAGCAGGTTAGTAGTGATGAGTTAACAGTAGAGGTAAGAAATAAAATGGAGAAACACATTTTGATTGATGGTGCAGAACTATTAGGTGCTACTATAGATGGACTCTGTCTGGTTTTATATAGTGGCCAATCAAAGCAAAATAGATCTAGTAATTTAAAACTTTAAATATATCTCCTCAATTAAAAATTTAAAAGGCCAGTGGATGTATTGCATTTCAACTGAATAAAAATTCAATTACAGCCAACTCTCAAATATCTACAAGTAGATCTACCATAAAAGCTATTAATTTAGCTCCTCATTGGCCTGATTATTTGCTCTGCCAGCCCCACCCACCTTGATACCAAAATCTCTACTCTGCCTCTAGCTGCACTTTCTTATACTGGAAGGAAGGAGGCACCCTTCAAGTAGGAACATTTAAAATCAAGCATCTCCCTCACCTGCTGATACTATGGGACAGTGAGAGGCACCAATCTTAGAGAATCTGGAAGTGTCTCCTTAGACTGATGTCTAAAAATTATAATGCCATCCATCCCCAAGACTGTGAGGGAAATTTAGGAAGTCTTAGGGATGCAAAATGGGAAAGATACGGCTCTCCAGAACTTCTTGTTATCCATCACAGCAGAGCTTGATAAGTTCAACTGAACCTCCTAACCAAAGCTAGAACCCTTTAGGTCTGTTTAGTAACTGGAGAATGCAAACAGTCAGGACCATCGTAAAAAAAGTTTCACATATTAGAATACCTGGTTGACTGGGAATTTATCCAGGCATAAAACTAATTCTCATTCTCTTTCTCTCTAACCCTCTTCCTCTCTCTCTCTCCCTTCCTCTCTAATACACATACAAGTGATGTACAAACAATATTAGTCATTTCAAAACATTGCAGTGTGGGGGTAACTTTGCCTGCAAAGTCCCCCTGTCCACCATGGATAAAAGTTGCAACTACCAACACATGATCTGCTTGGGGAAGAGAGGTGGCCAGTCTCTCAGAGGAGAAAGACCAAGAGCCCCTTCCTCAACAGTTTTTATTGGGTTGTAATACACAGGCATACAAGCAGCAAGAATCTAACAGTAGATAACATTTCAAAGAAATCTGAGGGCTTAGTCTGAGTCAGTGTCTGTCAGGTAAGAGGGTTGCAGAAACTTTCGGAGACATACTCATTTCCTGCTTGGACCTTTATTATATGAATGAAAACACTCTTAGCAAAGCAGGCTTCACAGGACTTTGTCAATTCTTTCTTATGCTCCATCACCCCAGATCCCACTCTAGCCAGCAAGGGGCTGCACCACCTCCCCCATCATAGGTTTTCAGACTTAAGTGGATTACAGCCAGGAAGTGCTTCTCCTAGGTGGAAATGGGGACTCAGGCTATATCAGAATAGCCGAGGGAGGGGGGTGAGGGTCCATCACTCCCTCTTTGCTGCACACCCCGAGTTCTTCCTTGGGTGCCTCCCAAGTGATCATGTCTGGCTTAGGTTGCCCCCCCCTTTGAGGAGTGAAACCCGTCTCTGACTAACCAACCAAGCACTGGGGGCAGAGGATGAAGCAGAAGCAGCGTTGCTACCAGAGACAAGCTTTGTCTCCCTAGTGGTTTGCATTCCAGAGGTCACTCACTCAGCCTTAGCCATGGGGGGCAGTTACAACTCCTGAATCCAGGCAGAGGGGTTCCCAACATTGCAGTAGCAAAATACTGGAAACAACCTAAAATGTCCATAAAGGGAAGACTGGTTAAATAAAGTATAGTGCATCTTCAGCAATCAGATGCAAGCAGCTTTAAAAAAAAGAAAAAGAAAAACGAATAGCATATTTCTCTCTATACTAAGATAAAATGATTTCCAAGTCATATGGCCAAGTGTTTTAATATGCAGAAGAGGACTTCCAGACAAGATGGAGGCGTAGGTAGATACGCAACAAAAAGGAGGACATAACAAATTTAAAAACACACAACGAAACACACCTCCTCACACAACAAAAAGGAGGACATAACAAATTTAAAAACAAAAAATAACCAGAAGTGCCACAAAATTAAATTGTTTGCAAGTCCTACAACCAAGGAGTTAAAGAAGAAATATTCATTCAGACCGGTAGGAGGGGCAGAGATGGGCAGCCAGGGTGAAGAGGATGCTCGGCAAGGCAGAGGCAGGCAGACCAGGTAGTCCCACAATCATATGCAGATAAACTGGGAGGAACAACTGGGGAGTGAGACAGACCATGCAACCCAAGGTTATAGCCCAGGGAAATAAAGTCTCAAAAATCCTAGCTATAAAAATCTGTAGGGGTTGTGGTGATGGGAGAAACTCTCCAAGCTTCACAGGAGAGTTCATTGGAGAGGCTCCACAGGGTCCTAGAAAGTACACAAACCCACCACCCAGGAATTAGCACTGGAAGGGCCCAATTTGCTTGTGGGTAGCAAGGGAAGTGACTATTCAAGCAAGTGGCATTGTTCCCTCTCTGACTCCTCCCCCACAGACAGCTCCACAACACAGCAATGTGGCTTGCCTCACCCTGACAAATACCTAAGGCTCTGCTCCTTACAATGTAACAGGTGTGACTGGATAAACAAACATGGCCCAAATGAAGTAACAGGTCAAAACTTCAAAAATAGAACTAAGCAATGAAGAGATGGCCAACCTAACAGATGCATAGTTCAAAACACTGTTAATCAGGATGCTCACAGAAATGGTTGAGTATAGTCACAAAATAGAAGAAAAACTGAAGGCTATGCAAAATGAAATAAAGGAAAATATGCATGGAACAGTGAAGAGAAGGAAACCAGGACTCAAATTAACAATACGGAGCAGAAGGAAGAACAGAATGAAGAAATAAGAATTCAAAAAATGAGGAGAGGCACAGAAACCTATGGGACAATTTTTATAGTTCCAATATCTGACTCATAGGGGTGCTAGAAGGAGGAGAGGAAGAGCAAGAAATTGAAACCTTATTTGAAAAAAATAACGAAGGAGAAGTTCCCCAATCTGGCAAAGGAAATAGACTTCCAGAAAGTCCAGGTAGCTCAGAGAATCCCAAAGAACTGTACCCAAGGAAGCACACACCAAGGCACATCAGAATTACATTAGCCAAGATTAGAGAGGAGAGAATCTTAAAAGCAACTACCTACAAAGGAGTTCCCATAAGACTATCTGCTGATTTCTCAAAAGACACCTTGCAGGCAAGAAGGGGCTGGAAAGAAGTATTCAAAATCATGAAAAGCAAGCACCTACATCCAAGATTACTCTACCCAGCTAAACTATCATTTACAATGTAAGGGCAGATAAAGTGCTTCTCAGATGAGGTCAAGTTCAAGGAGTTCATCATCCCCAAGCCCTTATTATATTAAATGTTAAAAGAGCTTATCTAAGAAAATGAAGATCAAAAATATGAACAGTAAAATGACAACAAATTCACAACTATCAACAACCGAACCTAACAAAACAAAGACAGAAACTAAGCAAACAACTAGCACAGGAACAGAATCCCAGATATGGAGATCACATGGAGGGTTAACAGCAGGAAAGGGGAGGAGGAAGCATGGGGGGGAAAGTACAGGAAATAAGTAGCATAAATGGTAAATACAAAATAGACAGGGGGAGGTTAAGAATAGCATAGGAAATGGAGAAACCAAAGAACTTATATATAGGACCCATGGCCATGAACTAAGAGAGGCAATGCTGTTGGGAGGGGAGATGAAGGGTGGAACAAATAAAGGGGAGGAAAAAATGGGACAACTGTAATAGCATAATCAATAAAATATACTTTAAAAAAGATGCAGAAGAATATATATGCTATAATACCAGTTGTATAAAAGGTGCAAACACACACACACACACACACACACACTTACATATGTATAAAATATCTCTCAAGAAGTAGGGAAAGAGCCCATAACTTTGGTTGCCTCTAAGGCAGGGAACTGAGTAGATGGGGACAGGAATTTCAAACCTTTTGCATGTTAAACATGTGCACATATCTATTCAAAAACAAATAAATTGCATTTCTAGCCCCATTAATCTCTGCTTTCAGCTCTCCCATTCCTTGTTTCCCATCCACTTGATCACTCTCAGTTCCCTACGTGTACACAAATTATGACATGACCTCCCAGTTGTTCTATAACCTTCAGTTTGGTTTTACCAGTCTGCAACAGGAATCAATCCTCATTAAAGAGACATCTTCACTGCCATTCTTCTGTGCCTCTAGGTTCTAGACCCAATAATTTAATACCATACCATCTAGCAGTATCTTTAGCTACCTCCACCTCTTCAACAGAGTCTCAGCTTAGTTGTACCTGTATGTCAGGGCATTACCTGTGTACTCACTACAAAATACAGTTGCTTTCTTCTCCATATGACTTCAGACCCTGTATTTGAAGCCCTTTGGAGCTTCAAATTGGGAGACATCTCGGATTCCAACAGCCTACCCCAAGGCCCCTGGGCTCTCATGCCGTCCACAGAGGTCCACAGAGGAGTTGTATTGACTAAGCTCCAGGCAAACAGAGAGCTGAGGGCTTGATAAGGCTACTTCTGCTATTGCTTCCCACAACCATGGGCAGCCACAAAGCAGGACTGGTCCTGCTGGTCCAATTGGTGCTTGTATGCTACAGTGATGCCAAGTCTTGTATTAGCGTTCTTGTTCTATACTCATTTACTCACTCCTGTTCCCCAGAGACCTCCTGAATCTGCCACAGGTTTCATGGGCTCCATGCACTGCGTAAGCCTACCCTTAGAGGGGTTCTCTTTAATCCCTTGATGTTTCTGCCAATGGACCAAACAGTAGGTGTCCTTAATGTGAATCTCAGAAGGAGGGGTTGAGGTCACAGCCCCTCCTGCCCCAAAGACTCTGGACACATGCAAATGATCCCCATTAAATCAGCTCCACATAAATGAAGTACTAATGAAGACACAAAAGGCCCTGGGGCTTCCTTGGGCAGGGAGCATTTACACACCTTAGCTAAGAGGTTCCATGCAAATGACTCTTCTCTGAATGAGGAAAGTCAAATCCAAGGTGATATGCTGTTGCTACCCCTAGATGTAGCAGAGGCTGGCATAAACCATATCTCTCACTCAACCTACCCTGGTCATTTCTATGTAACTCCTGCTTTTTCAAAAGCATTTGCAGTTTAGAACATCTAATGATGTTGCAACCTGTGGGAAAAAAATTTATCTCAGAGGTCACTGACAATAGTGAGTCAAACTTTCCACTTCAAAATTATAAAGAATATCAAGAAATACTCAGAGACACAGACAACAGTATGGTGATTACCAGAGAGAAAGGAGGCTGGGGGAAATAGAAGAGGGTAAAGGATGGATAAATGGTGATAGAAAAAGACTTGACTTGGGGTGGTGAACACACAGTACAATATACAGATGATGTATTATACAACTGTATACCTAAAACCTATATAGTTTTATTAACCAATGTCACCCCAACAAATTCAATTTAAAAAGAGAGAAAAAGAGAATGTGCCATTCTACTAGAATGATCTGCATATCAAAGTGATTTGAATTGTTCAACAGTCAGGGTGGAAGAGAGGAAATAGTTTGGGATTCAATATCAGTCAGATCTGTTTCAAAATAGTCTTTTCAACTCATTAGCTGCCTCCTCAAGCTTCTTAATCCACATGAACTCCAGTTTTTTAATCTGGAAAATGGGGACTGTTCTCAGGATTAAGTGACTCAGTGTACGTATATGGCCTAGTCATACATCACACGCATTCACATTAGCTCCTTTTCTTTGAAAATCTGTACCAATGAGGCCAATGTAAGATTTGTAAATCAAATTATACTGAAGGAGTTCCACCCACTTGAAAATAACTATGCTATTCAAGGCACTGTGTCTGGACTACTGGAGATGCGAAGAAGTTAGAAAGGACTCCGTGGTGAAAACTGCAGGCTGGCTTACCCAATGGCCGCCCCCAACCACCTTCCACCCTGCCATCATCTGCCATAAAAGTTAGAAAAGCTAAAAACCCACTTTACCAGGCTGTTGCCATTGAGAGCGGCCAAGTCATGGCTCTGGCCAAGGAGACAATAAAGTAAAAGTCTACAAGCAGGTCTTTGAGAAACAAAAAACAGAAATAGTGGCTGCCCTTCCTTTTCTGTACTGCCCTTACTGTTGACTCAATGACCGGAGGGACAGCAGCCCTCTTGGAACCAAGAGGCAACAGGAGTGAGGATAAAGGCAAGAATTGCAACAAAATTTGCCCTGATATTAAGTTACCACACCAGCCTAGCAGCTGCCTCTGGCCTTCCTGTTCTATGAAATAATTCAATCCCTGTTTATTTTAGCCTCTTAGGAAGGTTTTCGGCTACTGGTAGCTAAACACAATCCTGTGTGTTACAGATGTTGTCCTCAAGGAATCCGTATTCTTATGGTAGAAATAAGATATGTTTTCAAATTTCTAAAATACAAAGTGGGAGTTATGAGGATGATTTGACAAAACACAATAAATTATATGACAGTCATAACCATATTTATCCACAAATACTTTACTCCACAGTCAGCATTCTAAAACAGAAATATATTACTGCATATAGCTGAGCTCTTAGGGAACTACAAATGAAAGACACATTGCTTGGAAAACATCCAATTTTACATATAGTGCTTATCTTTTCAGATATACGAAAACCATAAGGCAGGAGGATTTAGAAGCATTGTAGAGAATCTTCCAAAAAGTCAAATTTTCAAATTTACTGTGCAACATTCATTTGGTTTACTATTTTCTCAAGCACTTCATTGTTAAACACTGTATAGATATAACAAAGTTTCATATTCATCTATTTCAATAGATACAGCAAACACAAACAAATTGGAGAGGCTTCAGGTATCTTCACTGACTGAATTTTTACATTGCTCTTATGTTGCATTTAAGTGAAAAGTTTAGAGTGTATAGCATATTTTGCACATACTGTAGCAGCAGAGATAAGAGTATTTTAGTGATTCTGTTTTGCAATATGTGTGCTATTAACATAATGTCTAAAATATAGGCATATATTTTTCAATGATGTACTGCATAATTCTTAGAACAATGGAAACCATTAACACTAGTCTCATATTTTAAAACATTTCAATTAAGTCTGCATTCAAAATTGGCATTGCATTACCTCAGAGACCTCACTAGGTCCAGAGGTGATGGAGCTAGGAAGGCTGTGTGGTATAATGAAAGGAACATTGAGTTATCTTCCAAAGACTGAAGTTCTAGCTCTGATTCAGGAAATAGTGAGCTGTGCAACTTCTAAGGTGTCACTAACCTCTCTGAACCCCAGTTTCCTTATTTGAAAAATGTTAAGAGTAACACTTATCTCACAAGGTCATTATTAGAAAGGTCAAGTAAGAGAGAAGGTGGTGACTATGTATTTTAAACTATAAAGTATGCTGCAGATGAAGAGCATAAACCTTTTTGGTTCTGCTACCAAATCAGGACAATCTTCAGATATAGGACAAGTTTTGTGTGGTTCTACTTACTCTAAAAATTAGAGGAGTATATTCTTTGCCAGGAAAACTTGTGCTCCTCTGTCAAAGGAAATTTCAGAAACCTGAAATTAGGAGGTAGGAAATATATATACTTTTTATTTCTGTATTCAGTCAATTAGCATTTCTCAAAATCTGACTATTGTAGTACTATAGAGTCCAAGAATCTAAAGATAAATAGGGTACACTTTCCCAACCTTCAGAAGCCTAAGTTCTCATAGGGGCTATGACCACACAAGCATGAGATTATAATACACTGTGAGGCTATTAACAATGAAAGGTGTCACAAATAGGTAGTCTTTAAAGGGAAGTGAAGGGGGCACTTTGAACCTTTTAGTTACAATTTTATAATCTGAGCGATCAGAGGGAGAACCAGAGAGGAAGGAAAATTGCTGGGTGAAGACATATGTCCTATGTCACAGTTTGCTTGGAACCTGCCCTTCAAAGCTTCTTTGGAGCTTCTCAGATGAAGGTGTGGTCTTGGTTGGCTGAATTCCTAACAAGAATAAACTCTCTTAGAAGAGACCATGCATGATGAATGGCAATAAAGTCCTTTGTCCAGTTTTTTAGTTGGTGAATTACTGGCTTTCAGAAATACTTTCATGACTCTAGGTTCCTTTGACCTGAAGCCAGGATTGAGTAGCACCATGATCTTCCCCATCCTGAGCTGGAATACTTCTCCTCAGCACAACCACATCCAACTCACTGGAAAGGAGCTTGCTGGCACCACTTTTAAATGAGCAGTGCACAAGGTTTTCACAAGAATTCAAAGCAGATTTCAACTACTCAATAAATAGTTCCTGAGAGCTTACTAGACACCAAACATCAGAAACACAGACTTAGCTAGGACACAGTTTTTGCCTTAAATGTCTTGACAATCTAGAAGAGATGACAATTATGTGATTAAATCACTCCCACAAAGCACTAAAGAGGCTCTAAAACAAGGTGCCACAGAGTTGCAAGAGTTGGGATTTCTTGGAAGATCAGCAAAGGATTCAGGAAGGGTGAGTGTTGAAATACTAGCAGGTACTAACCAGATGGACAAAGGGTAAGGGTATACTGGGTACCAGTATGAATAAGGACCCAAAGGTGGTCTGTTTGATTAACTACATGTATGTTTCTATTGCTAGTATCAAGCTACAATGGGATATAAGGTCAGAGCTGACTGACACCAAGGTAAAGGCTGGGCCAAGAGAACCCTCGATGCCATGCTAAGAAGTTAGGAATTTGGGCAGATGTAAGAACTTTAATTTGGCTTTAAAACTAAATGGCTTTGAGGAGGGTGGTCAGCATGGATCTGCCATGAAAAGGATGCGGACATCTCACTACAGCAGGAGAGGAGAGCACTTCCAAGCTGCTCGTCACTTTTATTGTATCTAACACCCAAGGCACCCAGAGACCTTATCTTAAAAGCAAAATTGAGATATCCAACCGATTAGGGTCCCAAGTTCTAAAGAACTGGCTTTTAAAGAACTGGCTTACATGTCCCAGAAACAGGCGAAGGTAAAGCATCTTCCCAGCCCTCCCCTAAGCAGACAAGGCTCAGGGTAGCTGATGAGAGTTCAGTGCAATCAATCAGATGTCCCACGAAAAAGACACTGCTGCTCAGTCTCTACCAAGAGCACAGCCATCTCCTATGTCTGAGGAAAATGGAGGCTGTGCCAAGTGGTTTTTAAGTTATCAGCTTCTCTGTGAGAAAAGAACCATTTGTGAAACAGTTCTCAGCAATAAAGCATTCCCTCCTTTCAAGGAAAATCTTTCACTGAACCTCTCAAAAAGTAAAGACCCTCCTAATCCCACATCAGAAGTTTCAGTGCAAATATAGGGCAGAGTGCAAGTTTAGGCCAGGACTCCGCACGATACTTATTTCTGCTAAGTGGCTTGCAGGAGCTCTACAGAGGTGGCTGATGTTGAATTGGACAGTGGAGTCTGTGGCTTTGTGGTGTCTGGTGGCCCCTAGTGGAGGCTCAAGTCTCCTCCCCAACCCACCCCGCTAGCTCTGCTTGCCTCCAAAGAAAACTGATAGCTGGCCAGGTTTCAGAGCATTTTATTAGCAGTTATACTGGTAGCTGGGGCTCTTTACTCTGCCAATAAATCAGGAGACACTCACAACACTCAAGGATATGGTGGTATCTCTTACTATATATTTTGTATAGCAGAAAATAATTTTTAGACCAAAAGCAGAAATAAGCAAATAAATGTATCATTCTGTATTTTTATATTTCTATCTCAAGCCCCTCTTCCTCTTGGTAATAGAAGCTTCATCTTAGACAAGGTAAGCTCAGGTCAACCAAGATTTTCTTTCTTTGGCTTTGCCCAGAGATTTTTCAAGTCCTCTTCTGGCCCACCGGTCCTCTCTCAGATATGTGACAGGCCTTCTCTAAGGCAGCCCCAGTGGTGTCTGGGGTGGGCGAGGGAACTTTTGGATGTTCTCCCATGCTACCCCGGGCTGTGGGAAGTCAGTCAGGCTCTCTATCTCAGGTTCTCTTTGCTGAGAGACATGCAATAGCCAACCTGGATGGTACAAGAAAACTGAGACGTTCAGTAACACCCTGGGCTCCACCTGAGAAGCAGGACACAGATCTACTCTATCCCAGGACCGTACTGCCATGTGGGGCCTCAGTCATCTCAGAACACAACTACCCAGCTCCCTGTGACTGTGTAGCATCATCCCCAGAAGTCTTTCTCCAATCTAGACATGTGAACAAAGCTGGCTCATCTCCCCAGCTTCCTGTTTCTGGTGCGCTCAGAATCTAAAGCTTTCCCCAACTTGCAGAACTCTTCTTTCTGTCCTGAGTTCCCAAAAGCCAAGTACCACTTCTTTGTTCTTCGAGGTTCTCATCCATGGCTGCTCTAAAGAAAGCTCAGCCCCTGACTGGGGAAGAACCAAAGGTCACAGGATTGCACTGAATGAGAAACAGAGCAGTTGATAATAGCCACATACTACATTATCCTGCCATCTTTCTTATTGTCAAAAAGCTGAAGAAGTGGGATAGTTTGGATGGTTTGGGCCTGCTCCCTCCCAAGAGAGGGCCCATCCCAGCCTGTGTCTGCCTGATTCCGTCTGCCACTTGATGGCACCCACTCCAAGCCTCCTCCTAGTGTGGTCCAGAAGCCCAAGACCTTGCCAAAGAGACACACAACCACCACTTCTTGTTCTTAACTACCAAGCACATGAGGTATGAAGGTATGAGTAACTGGCCTGAAAATGCCTAAGGTGCAGGGCTGGTTCCTATAAGGGAAAAGTGAAACCTTTCTGGCTTCTCACTTTCTCTAGCTCAAGACAAAAGACAGTCTCCAAGTGGTCCACCCCAGGTCACTAGAATTTTGGCAGGAGGTTTAAGTCTCAGGAGTGACTTTGTACTGAGGACATCATGGAAGTTTCCAGGTAGGAGTTGGTATTTGACCTCGGTCTCGAAGTTTGGGAGGGACAGAGCAGAAGGAATGCCAGGGGGAGGAATCTGCATAAAAGTCAAGAGTCAAAGGGAACACATATAAGGGGAACAAGGAAAGGGGGGAGTTAAAGATGACCCCAAGTTTTCATTTCTGGGTTCTATCAGGCAGATGGTGTGACTCCAAACACAACCAAGGCTTCTTCCCACTGAGCACTTACCTTAGGCAGCCATGTGTTCTATTTTTCTGTATGTATCTTGTCTTTTTAAAGCAGAAATTACCTTTGATTCATTCATTTACTCATTTCTCTTCCTTGCAGTTGACACTGCATATACAGTATACACAGTATCCACGGAGATGAGCCATGGATCATCTCCCCTGACCTAATCTCTGGTTTTTCTCCATTAAAAAAAAAATGGTGCCAAAACTGTAGGTCACTATGTTTTCCTCAAAAAAAATTTTAAGCTTTGCTGATTAGGGAAAACCTGCTATTTCTACTCTACATATTTTAAACTATAATTGAGGTCAAATAATATATTTTCAATCATGAGCACTTAATAATTTAACCTTCAAGATATTATTATAAACCTTTAAAATATTACTTTCAGGGCTCTTTGACTCATTCTTTATTTATCTTGTCAACAAGGTGGTTTTTCCTAACATTATAAAAAAAGTAAAAGTCTATCTGTTGTAAATAAATTCTAATAAATTATTTGAGTCCACCTGGAAATACAGAAATGTGTATCTGCCAAAGCATGTCTCAACTCTATTTTTTGATAGAATCACAAAACATACAAGAGAGAAGCAAATAAAAAGGCCCTTTTATTTTGTCTGAAACGAAACAGCACCCTCAGTTTTTCTCATCATATCAGAAAATTCCCTCCAGCCAAGTTGACTACAGTTCAACTCAGCCGGGTGCCTTGACCCCAGTCCCTTCAGGAGTCTCTCTTCCCAGCGTCCCCTAAGGGAATAACAGATATATGTGCAAGAGGCTGGGGCTCCTTCCTGCAGCAAATAAAGTTTTAGCCCCCTGCTCCTGCCTCTCGTGCACATGCCATCAAGCGAATAAAATATAAGACTATCATGAACCAGTGAATGTTACATGGAGAGTAGTCACTGAGAATTTCGGTGAAGAACGCAGTGATTTCTGGAAGTGTGAAACCCTAACCTTTGACAGCTGAGGAAACAACTGTTTGGAAGCATGCACCTGACTCTTGCTGTTTACTTGAGAGAATCTGGAAAATTCTTGATACCCTTGTAGGTAGTAAAACATTATCTGTCTTTCCCAACAAAGGATATTTACCTGCACAAATTCTAAATTCCAATACTTAAATTTTTCAGGAAGCTTTATTTGCCTTTGTTCACTCACTGCCAAACTTCCCTTTCCCCAAAACCAGAGAGAAACTTCACACAAAGCCCATCCTCTTAAAAACCAGATGAGCACAGTTAATCTCAGAAAGCCCCCACAGTCTTTGGTTTGGCCTAATCCATTTATCTCTGCCTGATAAAGAACCTTTTATGTCTTTGAATACCCTGAATCTAATACTGCCCATTCCTATTCCAGACTGAGTGAAGCCTGTGGCCCATCCCCAAACCAGAAAGGACACAGATGCCGGAGGCAGCAGCTCCCAGGAGAGCTTATGCTTTCTCAGGTGAAAACCCTCAAGAGGGTTTTTATCACCTCTTCATTCAACTTGGAATCACAGCAGTTTAGGGCCATGAGAGAGACCTTAGCCCCATGTACCCCTATCCTGAGAGGTTCCACCACCTTCAGAGACCTCTTCCAAACCTAAAGAGCCCAGACACAAGAAGGATGGTGGGCAGATGGGCCATCTGCATTCAATTAGTTCTTACACAGCTCATCTTACCCCTGGGTACTTTGATTTCTGGCTACCTCAATTCCAAACTTAATTCTCCCATTTCCTCTGCATCCTACTGTCTCCAACCCCATCCATATGCTATTGGTCCTGCCTTGCTGGCTCTCAGCTTTTCTTTTCCAGTTCCTGGATTCTACTCAGCATTTTCCTTCTGGACTCACCCTCTCACTGAGCCCCTACTCTGCTGATAAGCCCATTTTGGTTGATCCTGAAACCCTTAACAATATTCTTTTTCTGAGATTTTACTTATTTTTAGAGAGGGAGGAAAAGATGGAAAGAGAGAGAAACATCAACCAGTTGCTTCTTGTATGTACACTGAGATCGAACCCGCAACCCTGGCATGTGCCCTTATTGGGAATCAAACCAGAGACCTTTCTCTTTGGGAGACAATGCACAACCCACTGAGCCACACACATCAGGGCACCCTTGACACATCCTTGAGCCAAGGGAGCCCAACTTCACAGTCTGGTTTCTAGAACACCTAATCTCTTCGTTGCATAAAAGAGGAAATCGGGGCCAAGGGTCACGTGGATCACCCAGCAAGATGTGAACCCAGCATTCTAACTTTATATAATGGGCTCATTCTCATACATTTCAGAAAAAAGTCATAAAATTACTACTTCTTGACTTGATCTCATCTACTGGGTATCATCGTCTTCTCTCTGGGCTCTTTCTTTTGTAATCTTAACGAGGTCAGAGTGTACTCTTCTACCCTTCTCTATTATGCTGCCCAGAACTCAGGTCTGATGTCTGGGACACCCTGGACCTTAAGGATGACACCCCACCCTGGGCACTACAAAGTGATCATCTAGAAGAAGCCTGGTCCCTGTTGGCATCAAGGACCAAATGGGACTGCCTGCCTCCAGATTTCTGTCATGGAAGAGAGAAATTAAAAGTACAGATTTTCATGTTTTACATTAAATGCAACAAACATAGCTCCAGCTAAAACAGGGACCACAAACTGAAGAATGAAATAACTGAGAGCTCCAAGGGGCCTAGGTCTCTGATGTTGTCCTGAAGCTGCCATCCTTGCCCTGGTCTTACTTTCTTTGAGAGAAAAATTAAATTTCTAAGTTGTTTAGGGCTTCATGGAGAAGGTAGGACTTGAGTGGGAGTTTCCATAGAGAAAGATGCTTGTCCATGTGGGCTGGGGACTCCTCCATTTTCTGTGGAGTTCGGTGGGGCCAAAGATGCTGATTGGCAGGTCCAGGTGACATTGTTACTATTTGTGAGCTGTTTCTTTTGAGGTCAATTCAAATCATCACTCTCCTGGTCCATTCCCTCATCTTCTTTGTCATTTTTCATCTTGCTCATCAATGTGCCCATCTTCATTTTTAAATGTTGGTGACCTGACAGTTCCTCTTCTCCTGAAGCAAGATCTTCTGATTGTACTTGCTCGGGATGACTTGGGTCACAGTCCTGGCCCAGCAACTTCATCATGAAGCATCGTGCTTCTATTGTCTTCACTGCTGCCGCCAGCCGTCCTCCTCCATGTTGTTCACCCTCCGCTTAGCTGAGGAAGGTTATTTCTCAGGAAACTCTCAGAGAGCAATTCTGGATTCCTTTCCAAAGCCATATTGCTACTGCAATTCTGTGAAGTATCTTATTGTCCTCATAACGGAGCCAATATAATCATTTCCTACTGAAGTTACTCTGAGTTTGATTTTTGTCATTTGCCATCAATGTCCCTGACTAAATATACTTGCTGTGTATAGATTGCGCTCTCGATGGATGAGGAAGATAAGTATAGATAAGTAAGGCTTAAAAAGGAAGACTGCCTTGTCCCATTTAATCAGCTGAATCAGCAGCAGTGCTGGGAAGAATTTTCTTGACTGTCAGTTTAGTGGTCCTTCCACTCTGTTGAAGCCTGTGAAGTCTCTTCCCCTATCTAGCCTCACTCGTTATGTGATATCATTTACATCAGTGTTACCAGACTCTCCCCAGAAAAGCAGGCAATGGCAACATCTACTTTTGTCCATGGTTCCTGCAATTCTGGTGTGATGCTTTATTGAGTCTCTAACCATAAGTGTCTTTTAGCTGGACACTGGGTCTGACTTTAAGTACAAAGAAGGTGTAAGTAGCTACCCAACTGGGGAGAGTGAACCAAAAATTACAAGACCCTCTTGCTTTCTATCTCTCCATAAGCAGCAGCAGTTACAATATCCCTAAAGGGGAGAAAGGATGCACAGCAGCTCATTATCAGGTAAACTTGAATTTGTTTATCACATTAGCTGATAAAGTGAGTCCCTCAAAGTGATAAAACTGATGATTGAGTGATAAGATCACTGGCAGGGTTGGAAGGATCTAAGCTTGTTTTAGTTTCTGCCTAAGACCATGTAGTCTAGAAGTGCTTAATTTGAGATCTAAATTTTATGGGATTTACACACCTCCTAAGACAAAATACAGACTTTCTGGGCACTTTTTGGTAAAGAAGGATAATAAGTTTCATTAGATTCTTATGGCATCCCTCATGGTGCATGAACACTCTAGTGCACAGAACTCCTCCCTCCTCCTCCACTTTCCCTTTTGGAAAACAGTCAGTTTATTGCCGCTTCTCAAACCGGAGTGAGCAGACCCCTAAGGTATATGAAAAGGGATGGCAGGCTCTTAGATAAACATAGACCATAGTGAAACTTTTACTAGAAGATTTAGACAAAACTTACTTTAATATTTTAAAAACAACCTTCTATAAGATGTACAACTTTGTATAAGCAGGCATGTACAATTCTGCGTGAATTTTAAGTTAAAACATGAGGCTTACACTCAGCAGCTCCTCTGAGTTCTACCCATTCACCTTAATGCATGAGTTCCTGCTCCCCAAGGGATATAAAGGGCATTCGGGTAGAAGAGTTCAGGGGCTGACACACATCAGAATGGGCACAAATTCAGGAGTAGAAAGACCTGGGCTCAAAACATGGTTCCACCTCTTACCAGCCCTGTGTTCTGACAAAATTAGTTCTAGCTTCTGGGAGTCATTCTTTCCTTAGCCATAAAATAAGTATAATAACCCCCCCCCCCCAAATTGTTGTGGGCTGCAAGGCAGTGAGGACTGAGAGGTGCTTGGTGCACAGTAGCCTGAACTGAAATCTGCCTCTAGGAAACTCTCTCATTGGTCTTATTTCTGTCTTTGGGGGCCTGGGGCCTGAGTATATCCATCTTTGCCTTCCTGCAGTGCAATCCTTCAGTACCATTTAATTTTTCTAAAAAGATATTATTTATTTATTTTTAGAGAGAGGGGAAGGGAGAGAGAGGGGGAAAGAAACATCAGTGTGTGATTGTCTCTTGTGTGCCCCCTACTGGGGACCTGGCCCGTAACCCAGGCATGTGCCCTGATTGGGAATCCAGTGACCAGTGACCCTTTGCTTCACAGTCCAGCACTTAATCCACTGAGCCACACCAGCCAGGGCACATTTTAAAAAATTGTGGTAAAATATGCATAACATAAAATTTACATTCTAACCATTGTAAAGCATACCATTCAGGGGCATTTAATGCCTTCACAACGATGTACACCATCACCTCTGTTGAGTTCCAGAACTTCTTATGACCACAAACAGAAACTCTGTTCCTATTAAGCAGTCACTCCCCATTTGTGCCCCCACCTCCACTCCCTGGGCCCAGGCAGCTGGTGGTAACCTGTACTAGGCAAAATGGGTTTGCCTGTTGTGGTTGTCTCATATAAGTGGAATCCTACACTAGGTGGGCCTTTTGTGTCTGGCTTCCTGTTGCCCTAGAGCTCACAGCAGTGAAGGGACCAAGGAGAGGTTGGGGAAAGGATGGCAGGAGGCACTTAGGGACTGAGAAAGGCCATGACAAACATTTTTACCTCACTCTGTGGCCCCAGACCCTGCTTTACGCCTGGCAGACAATGTGCAGCCACGTTGCTGAGGGCCACAGGGCCTGGCACGGCATCTGTGCCAGTCATCTGAACGATGAGTGTGAGGCCAGGGGCGCTGCCACAGCCAAGGTCAGTCTGGGCAGCAGGTGCTTGGGAAGCAATCTTTCAAGTTGGCCGAGTCCAGCTGGATGTCATGTGCTGTTTATCCTTGTATGGTACAACGGAGCCTCATTATAGGAACAGTGCTCCTCCAAACATTTGCAGGAAAGGCAAACCAGACTGACTGGCTTGGCTGTGGCCTTTGGAAAGGCACAAAGGCCACTCATGTGTGCAGCCAGCGAGCTGCATGGGCAATTAAATCACTCCCAAGGAAAATCTTGTTTGAGCACTAAAGGTCATGGCTATGATTTGTCTGTGATTCTTTGTCAATACGTTTTTCTAACCAAGTACCACATAAAGGGTCCATTATATGGGCTTTGGTGCAGCCTGCTCGCCCTGGGATGGGAACGGAAAAGCCTGTGGGCAGGACCTGTTAAATGCACCATTTAGCCTTGTGCAATCACTCTCTATCATCGCTTGCCCTTTGTTTATTCAAGTCCCAATTCACGGGGGGGTTGGGGGGTGGGGGTGGGGAATTAATGTAACTAGAAGTTTAGGGTCTAATAAAAGACTTTAGTTTCACAAAGATATTCACAGATGGCTGCACAGTAAACATTGTAAAGGCCTAGAGCTGGGTGAGAAGTTTAGAGAATAAAGCCCTGAATTGTGTTTGTGTTTTGCTTTCAAGATTTCAGGCTGGTTGTACTAAATCACTGGGTTAAGCACGGATTTCTGCTTTCCCCCTGGGTCCTGCCCTGACCTCCTCACAGACAGGACCTGGAGACACCCTAGAGTCAAATTCTGGCCTAGAGCTTAAGGGTTGTGGGTAGCCCTGGGTGGCGTGGCTCAGCAGATTGAATGCTGGCCTGTGAACCAAAGGGTTGTGGGTTCAGTTCCCCAGTGAGGGCACATGCCTGGGTTGTGGGCCAGGTCCCCAGTACGGGGAGTGTGAGAGGCAACCACACATTGATGTTTCTCTCCCTTCTTTCCCATCTGTCTAAAAATAAAATACATAAACTCTTAAAAAAGAATGTTGGATATTTCACAAGCTCTTTTAGGGGCTGGTGTTGGATAACAGCTCAGGCAATTGGGTTTGTTTTGGGGACCAGCAATGCTTCTCAATCTCACAACCTTGACCAGTTCGGTGGTCAAGGGGCCAAAAGATGGGGCTATTATCACAGACCCTATGATAACAAAAGAGAGCTCACCGGTGAAGAAGAGTTGTTAAACAACAAATACAGGAGGACTCACTATGAATTATAGTTCCTAAAGTGGTTTTCAAAGTTCAACTCAACCTGTGATAAAGATACTTAGAGTAGCATTATTGCACAAGGTCTTGCCTTCTATCAAAAACAGAGTTTAACACAAAGATAAAGGTGGGTAGGGGAGGGAAGAGTTGGAGGAATATTAAAGCTTTTTAAAAAGTTATCTGGATTATTCAGAAGAACGAAAAAATTATGGCAGATACTTAGCTGCTTCCCTTGCTGGCAAATTCTGGTTTTGTTGAGATGCTTGCACATCTGTGTAGTCATGGAAAGGCATGAACCATAATGGGTTTAATAAACTGTGCTAATTCTATTCGATTCCCCCTTGGCATATGACCCAGTCCTGGTCTGTTAGGTAGAAGGAGGCTTTAGAAAAGTTTCACTGCTAATAACAAGAGGATTGCTAGAGGACATTCTCTTCATCATCCAGACATTCCGTGGCTAGGCAAGATGCCTAGAACTAGGCAGCCATCCAGTAAACAAGAGAGTAGAGTCCTAAAACCAAGTTACTATACTGAACACAACTTGCTAAAAGATGTAAAGAGCCTGTGTCCTTAATGATATTTGTGAGACTGTAGAATCATTCTGGAACTATGTGTGTATTAATGACATAATAATTCTTATTAGCTTTGTTATATTTATAATCATCCTAATTGATACAAGAGCAAAACACCAAAATAGTTTCCAGGCTCTTACTCTTTCTTCTCTATAATTATTCTCTGTATAGTAACCAAAGTGCCGTGTTTTCAGACCATAAGATGCACTTAGGTTTTAGAGGAGGTAAATAGAAAAAAATTGAAGCAAAAAATGTGGTAAAATATTTAATAACCTGAACATATATTTCAACAATGTAAATGTAACACTACATTTCCACTATAAGATGCACCCCCTTTTCCTCCCAAATTTTGGGGGTGCATCTTAAGGTCCAAAAAATACAGTGTTCCTTTTTAGATTCAAATTTAATGTCATATTCTCTTAAGTTTCCAAAGTCTTGCCTCAGCTCTAGAATAAATCTCAACTCTTAGTCAAAGACTGTAAGTTTTATATCATCCCTAAATCCATCTTACTCCACCTTCCTTCATACTTCCCTTTTTTCTTCACTTATTTTTCTTCTTTGAATACTCTAATCTTTTCCTCATTAGCGCTGTTTGTTCAGGCTGTTCCCTCTGATGGACTTCCCGCTCTCCAGATCTCCACACGTTAGTTCTTGTACTTCAGGCACCAGCTCAAGCAGCACCTCCTCAATGACATTTTCCTTGAACACTCAAGTGAAATCAGTTCTTTTCCCCACCTTGGGTCTGGCTTCTTCTCTTCTGTCTCAGTCATTCCCTATTTTATTTTCTTCATAGCCTTTGTCACTATTTGCTGTAACTGCAATTATTTATTTGCTTACTTATCTATTTCCTCTCCCTAGTAGGTAAGGACCAAGGGAACAAGAACTTTGTCTGTCTTGTTCACCATAATTTCCCCCACCCTTAGAAAAGTGTCTGAAACATAAATTCTTAATAACAATTGTTGAATAAATGAATAAATGAATGAATGAATGAAAGGGAAGGGAAAGGAATGGAGGGAGGAAGGAGGAGAGAGGGAATGGAAGCAGGAAAGGGGGGAGGTGGGTCTGTAAGAACCAGAACCCCAGGAACTGAAATTAGAGGTTCAACTATACCAAAATTATTTGTCTTACTCTTCTCAGCTTAGTGTCACTTGAGATTGCAAAAAGGGTGGTAGCAGCTGCCCTAGAGTAACAACCTTCCGGCTCATCTCCTCCAGCAGAAAGATGATTCCTCTCTCAATGTCTGTTACTGCTTCCAGGAAAGAATTCTGATGCTCCCTGCTTGGATCATGGACCTAACTAGGAACCAGTTACTGTATACAGAGAAATAGCGAATTGTGATTGGCCAGAACCTGAGTTATAGTCCATAGCCAGAGTATATTGTATGGAGACTGACAACTCCACTTGTCATGATTGACAGATCCACAGGGAATGGTAGGTGGGTGGTAGAGGAGGAATAGGGAGGGGAAGAGAGGAAGAGGGGTGAAGAAGGAAGAAAGGGGAAAGAGGAGTTCTCAAAAATATATAGAATTCCTGGATAGACAAAATTAAGAGATGTTCCCTGCATAAACACACCGCATCGTACTGTGGCCCTGCCAGAATGTTTTCCTAGCCTTCCAGATTAAAGCGCATTGATCTCTACTTTATTACGTCAGGATGAATCCTTGTCTATGCACCAAGAGTAACAGAAGAGCAATTTTAAGTGTGTAAGTGTCTATGTGACTTTATGTGGGGGGTTGAAGGAATAGAATTTAGCTGTCCACCCTGTTCTGAAGTCATCTCTTGCTAACTACTGGGCCAAGGTAATGACTTTCTACCACTCTGAATTTTGGTGTACTGTCTACTCAAAGTTCTTCCCCCAAAGAAAATAGTAGGTGCTTTTAGCATAAAGGCAGCCTCTATTTTCTCTCTTCAGAGAGTGACTCAAGCACACAGACAGCTATCATGATTCTCACACAAATACACAGGACGACAGACCACCGTCGGACACAGTGTTGTGGTACAACAGAGGGGGCCTGTTTTGGTGAGGGAGGGTTGTCCTAGGCACAGCCTTAACAAGAGAGAGTGGCTTGCAAGGAGAAAAACATGTTCCTGGCTCCAAACTGTGCTTTGTTGGAGCATTTTTGAGGGATAATTACATTGGTGGGGGTTCCTTCCCCCCAAAAGGGTTTATTTACAAAAATACTGAGCATGCATAACACATCAACATAAATAATTCTCCTTATATCTTTGTCCTCCAAATTTTGCAGTTAATTGAACTAATTTGTCTGTTTTTGTGAGTTGGAAACTCTTACTATTACCATTTCCAATCACTATTTATTTAAATTTCATCCTTGACCAGTTTCATGATAATGTTTATCTGCTCTAGAGGATTTGAAATGAGAGAAACACACAGGGATCCCATTTAAATTCTTTCTTGAAGCTGAAAAAAGTCAAGAATCAACTGGCCAGTTAGATAATACAATTCCTCTTATAGGATATTTGCTTAAGATAGCTGGAGGCTAATTTAATACCAGAATTGCTTATTTACAAGTTTCTGCGAGAAATTCCCTGCAGTTAGCAGTGAACTGGTTCTAAAAGATTCTAAAGAAGCATTCTTTGAAGAAGTGTCTATTCAGGTCCTTGCCCATTTTTAATTGAATTTGGGGGGGGGGTTGTACTAGTTCTTTATAAATTTTGGATATAAACTCCTTATTAGATGTATCAGCAAATATGATCTTTCATTCAGTAGGTTATCTTTTCATTTTGTTGATGGTTTCCTTTGCTATGCAAACACTTTTTACTTTGATGCAGTTCCATTCATTTATTTTTTCTTTTGTTTCCCTTGCCCAGGTAGATATATCAGAAAAAAAAATATTGCTACAAAAAATGTCTGAGATCTTACTGCCTATGTTTTTTCCCAGTTTCAAGCCTTACATTTAAGTCTTTAATCTGAGTTTATTCTTGTGTGTGATACAAGAAGGTGGTCTAATTTCATTTTTTTGCATGTATCTGTCCAATTTTCACAACACTATTTATTGAATAGACTACCTGGAATCTAATGCACAAAATAAGGTAATGAACAAAACAGAAACAGGCTCATAGATGCAGAGGACAGACTGACAGCTGTCAGAGGGGAGGGGGTTGGGAGCTGAGTGAAAAAAGTGAAAGGACTAAGCCAAAAAATATAAACAGACAACAATAAAGTGATCACCAGAGGGAAGGGTGGTAGGCGGAGGTAAGGGGGTATAAATGATGACAGGGGAGACCTAACTTTGGGTGGTGAACACACAATCCAATATGCAGATGATGTGTTACAGAATTGTACACCTGAAACATATATAATTTTATTAGTCAATATCACCCCAATAAATTCAGTTTAAAAAAATTATGATATAAAAAGAAGCATTCTTTGAGCTTGTTCTCCAAAGCAATTAAGTACACATTTTTAAGCAAAATAAAAACCTATAAAATTTGCTGTTAACATTCCACTCTGGCCAGTTCCCAACTAGAAAAACACTTCATTAACACTTGGATCCACTCTTTGGCATTTCATTAATCCACTTGGGAAAAAGTGACTCCTTGATCTGGACTCCCCGGAAATGTTTGCTCTCGGCCCACAGCCCTGAACTGCCAGGGAGCGCTGACAAGCGCCACTCAGTCTACCTGACCAAGGAACCAACATCCCACATTGTATCATGTTGTCAACCTCCTGGACACACCCCTACAGCTTGACTAGCCCCTGTCTACCTCACCTCTTTTGCTTCTGAGCTCTCTCTCAGCAGCTGCCAAGCACACAACTCACCCAGTTCCCTCATCCCCTCTCACCTCTGCTCAGCCGCACAGACACTTTTCAGTTTCTCAGGTGTGGCTTCCTTCCTCCCTGCCCCCACCGCCCCCCTCAACTCTTCGCCAGGCTAACTCCAGCTCATCCTCCAGGGCTCAATGCAAAGCCACTCCAATGAGGCTACCTTCCCTGACACGCCTGTCTACACCAGGTCCCTCACTATACTCTTCCCCCACTATACCCCCACAGAGCTCTTCACTTGCCACTTCGCACAGTTGTGATTTATTAGTTACCTGTGTAATATTTTGCCAAAAGAAAACCTGTTTCCCCTCCTAGGTTTTAAGTTCCATAAATGGTGAGGACTGAGTCAATATTGCTCACTGCTGTATCCCACAGTGACTGGCACACAGAACGTGTTAAATAAATACCTGTCGACCAAACAAGGTGAAAGATGCTGGGTGAGTCCCTTATACTCTATGATTCCTTCCACACCAAGGATCACATGAATCTGTAATTCTGTGCAACACAGATGCTAGAACTGTAACAATACACCCAGTTAATACTTGAATTATGTGACAAAATAGCCTGATGAGAAAGAAATAAGGGTGAGAGGGGTGGAAACTAAGCCAGCCTTAGCAGGTGCTATTGCCCAGGACTACATTAGGTGCTTTTGGATAGTTTATCTCAATCACTTGTCACAACAATCCTTCCGCTTTGCTTATATTATTCCCCATTATTCAGATTAGAATATTCAGGTCATGCAGATAGAAAGTGATGGGGCCACATGAATCTAAAACTTGATTATATGTAATATAGTGTTAGGTTAGATTTGTGCTTTTAAAAAATAAAGAAAAAGAGAAACTGTAGAGACCGAAAAGAAAAAGAATGAGAAGACTCCTGGTTTCACTCCATCTCTGTACTGTACTTAGCGTGTTCTTTTTTGTCACACAGCTTCACCCCTACTCACACAGACACAGACACAGACACACACCGGACACTGCAGACTTCCCTATGTGAGGGTCATTTCTCAAATTCTCGGTGATAGCCTCCCCAGTTAAATAGGTGTGACGTTAACCCGAAACTTTGGTCCTCTCTCTGCATCATTAGCCCTCCTCCACTTTTACTATCTTGGGTTCATTTTCAGCCGTGCATTGATGAGTCTTTTTAGCCATTATCCCCAATTCATGTTCTGAAGAGAATTGCACTTTTAATAAATTATGACAATCGGCTCCAACTGACTCTGAGGACGGGCCTCACATTTTGTTTCCCACAAAGTCATCTCTGTTTCCACTCCCACAGGGGAGGTGGACACATGTTCTACCCCAGCCAAAAATAATTCAAGCAAAAAACAAGATGTCACAGAAAGCAGGTGGCATTTGGTGCGCTGAAACAAGCTCAGTACAGCCTGGGCAGGGGGAGGGAATGCAGAGGTAAATGTTCTCGTGGTGTAGGAGCCATGGGGCCAGAAGCGAGGCCTTCTCTGAGTGCCCCGAGCACTGCCAGCCTGGTTAAGGATCTCTCACTAGAGGATAGCCGTTCCTGTGAAGAAGTTTCCAAGGGAAGACTGTTCTCTTTTTCTTCCTTGTTTGTTTGTTAAGCCTGCTGGACTGTATCTACCCTCTGAAAAAATCTACCCAGGGGGCAAAGATACTCTGCTAAAGTTTCCAAGGACAGTTTCCCAGAACAAGACACACGGACCCTCAATGTGAACTCATGAGTCAGAACAACTGACAGCTGAGTTCTCATTCTCCTCATGCTGCTCTCTGGGAGCAGATGGACACCAGGCTGAGAGGGACCATGAAGGGAGAGTCTTCCAGAAGGGAAACTCATAATATGTTAAAAATTGAAAATATTTTTAAATAAGTTTACTAAAGTTATGACAAATACTAAATATCTGCATTGAAGAGATTAACTCTCTCAACAGAGCAGATAATGCAATTTCATGGATTTAAAAGATAGATGCTAAGTTTCCACTTCTGTTAATGAATGGCAGAGGAGCTTCTATAAGACAAACCAACTCAAAGTACCAAAGTCACCAGCAGCGGGCAAAAATTAGAGGGGAGTTAGCACTGGACAAATGGACTAACCTGGGGTGAGTTTGTCTTTCACGAGGCCTTTTGTTGGTGGGCAGACCTCAGTAAGCAGCACTTGGGGTGCTGAAACTCCAGCTACTGCAATATCTGGAAAGTGAACAGGTATCACGAGGGAAGACGTGAGGCTGGGGAGGACGTGATGGCTGCACCTAGAATCGTCTACTTGTTCACTCACTCATCTGGCTCCTGGCTTGGGAGGATCTGAAAGCAAGGACTGTGGGGGCAACTTTGCCAGCAAGTGCCCCCGTCTACCACAGATGAAAATAACACTATCAAAACATGATCTGCTTGGGGAGCAGAGGTGATCAATCTCTCAGAGGAGAAGGACCAGGAGCCCCTTCCTCAATGGCTTTTATAACAGTAAATAACATTTCAAAGAAATCTGAGGGCTTAGTCTGAGTCAGTGTCTGTTAGGTAAGGGCATTGCAAAAACTTTGGGAGACATACTGATTTCCCGTTTGGACCCTTATCATATGAATGAAAGCACTCTTAGCAAAGCAGGCTTCACAGGACTTTGTCAATTCTTTCTTATGCCCCATCACCCCGGATCCCACTCTAGCTGGCAAGGGGCTGCGCCACCTCCCCCATCATAGGTTTTCAGGCTTAAGTGGATTAGAGCCAGGAAGCACTTCTCCCAGACAGAAATGGGACTCAGGCTATGTCAGAATAGCTGCGGGGGGGCGAGGGTCCATCACTCCCTCTTTGTTGCAGCCCCCCGAGTCCTTCCATGATGGTCTCCCAAGTGATCGTATCTGGCTTAGGTTGCCCCTTCTCTAAGGGGTCTTACCCATCCATCATAGACCAACCAACCAACCAACCAAGCTGTTGGGGGCCTGGGAAGAAGCAGAAGCAGCGTTGCTGCCAGAGACAAGCTTTGTCTCCTTAGTGGCTCGCATTCCGGAAGTCACTCACTCAGTCTTAGCCATGGGAGGCAGTTACAACTCCTGAAACCAGGCAGAGCAGTTCCCAACAAAGGACTGTTCGAACACCTACATGTGGCCTCTCCACAGACCTTGGCTTTCTCACAGCATCAAGGCCTCAGGGTAACTGGCCTTCTTACCTGAAGGTTCGAGTTCCAGGGTAAAACTTACAGCAAACAAGTCAGAAGCTACATAGCTTTTTCATAACCTAACTTGAAAGTTACACAGCATCTCTTCCACTGCATTATATTAGTTACAAGTCAATCACAAGCTCCCAAAATTCAAGTGGAGGGAAATTAGACTTCACTCTTGACAGGGTGTGATAAAGTCTAGAAGAGAAAGTGAGATAAAAGTTATTTTATGACCAACTTTGGAAAATGCAATCTCACAAAAATCAATGACCTAAGATTCTACCATAAGAGTTTGAAAAAGGAAACCAAAATACAACCAAAGAGAAAGAAAGTAGTAAGAATGAAAGTAAATGAAAATAAACAAATACATTAAGCCAAATCTTGACTGTTTAGAAAACAGTAACAAAATCGGCAAGTCCCTAACTTTGCTGATTAAGAAAAATGAGGGAAAACACAAATGAGCAATATCAAGAATGAAGGCAGGTGAGGAGATAGCACTGCTGATCCTAGAGCCAAAAAAACAAAAAGGAATATTATAAACAAAGGAAATTTTTATAACTTAGATGCAAACACAATTTCTTCAAGAAATATAACTCCGCAAAATGATGCAAAATGAAATAGGAAATATGAACAGTCCTGTATCTATCTACTAAAAAAAAATTAAATCTATTATCAAAAACTTTCCTATAAGGAAACCTCCAGGCCTAGATAATTCAACTGTTGAACTCTATCAAAGATTCACAGAAGAGCCCTGACCAATGTGGCTCAGTTGGTTGGATGTTACTCTGCTTCGGAAGAGGTCACCACTTCCATACCTCTTCAAGTCACACACCTAGGCTGCGGGTCCAGTCACCACTCAGGGTACACAACTAATCAGTTTCTCTCTTAAATCAATGTTTCTTTCCCTTTCTTTCTCCCTCCTTTCCCTTCCCTTTAAAAAGATTTAACTAAATAAAATATTCTAGTAGCTACTTAAAAAACTTCATGAAAGAACTAATGTGAACGTTAACATGAACTCTTTCAGAGTTTGTGTCATAATTCACTTTACAAGGCTTATATATAAAGTTTGATATAAAGCTTGACAAGGAAATTACAAAAATATGACATGATTTCAACCACTTTTCTGTATATCTAAAAGCGATACAGAATACTATTGAATGTAAATTTAAAAATAAATAATTTTTTCTCATTTCCAGCCAAGATAGAGGCATAGGCAGACTCATCATGCCTCCTCGCACAACCAAAATAAGTACAACAACAGTTTAGAAACAAAATAACAACCAGAACTGACAGAAAATTGAACTGTATGGAAGTCTGATAACCAAGGAGTTAAAATAGACACATTCATCCAGACCGGTAGGAGTGGCAGAGTCCAACAGCTGGGTGGAGACTAGTTCTAGCAAAAAAAAAAAAAAAAAGCAGTAGCACCAGGTGTACAAGGCAGCAGCTGACAAACCCTGGGCATGCAAGATGGCAATGGAAAGACCATGGGCATGGAGGCAGTGGCTGGCAGACCCCGGAAACGGAGTGGCAATGAGCAGACCATTGCAGCAAAGTGGTGCTTGTGAAGTGGGGCACAGCCCTCAAGGTGGCCAGCTGACAGGGCAGTCCCACATTCACACACAGATAAACCAGGCGAAACTGGGGAGCAAGACAAACCACACAACCCAGGGTCCGAGCAACAGGAAATAAAGCCTCAACACACCAATTAGAAACACTTGTGGGGTTGAGGTGCTGGGAGAAACTCCTAGCTTCACAGGAGAGTTCACTGGAGAGACCCACAGTGGTCCTAGAACAAGCCCACCCACCCAGGAACCAGCACCAGAAGGGGCCAATTTGCTTGTGGGAAGTGACAGAAGGGCCTGAAATCCAACAGAGAGCAAGCAAGCACCACTGTTCCCTCTCAGACCCCACCCTCACATACAGCATCACAACAGAGACATGGGTTGCCCCGCCCTAGTGAACCCTAAGGTTCCAACCCTCATACATTAACAGGTGTGTCAAGACAAAAAAAAAATGGTCCAAACAAAAGAGCAGAGCAAAGCTCCAGAGCAAATACAACTAAGCGACCAAGAGATAGCCAACCTATCAGATGCACAGTTCAAAACACCGGTGATCAGGAGGCTCACAGAACTGGTTGCATTTGGTCATAAATTAGATGAAAAAATAAAGGCTACACTAAGTGAAATGAAGGAAAATGCCCAGGGAACCAATAGTGATGGGAAGAAAACTGGGACTCAAATTGATGGAGTGGACCAGAAGGAAGAAAGAAATGACCAAACAGAAAAGAATGAAGATAAAGAATTCCAAAAAATGAGGAGAGGCTTAGGAACCTCCAGGACATCTTTAAACATTCCAACATCCGAATTATAGGGGTACCAGCAGGGAAAGAGGAAGGGCAACAAGTGGAAGAGTTACTTGAACAAATAATAAAGGAGAACTTCCCCAATCTGGCAAAGGAAATAGACTTCCAGGAAATCCAGGAAGCTCACAGAGTCCCAAAGAAGGTGGACCCAAGGAGGAATACACCAAGGCACATCACAATTACATTACCTAAGATAAAAATGAAGGAGAGAATCCTAGAAGCAGTAAGAGAGAAGGGGACAATCACCTACAAAGGAGTTCCCATCAGACTGTCAGCTGATTTCTCAAAAGAAACCTTACAGGCAAGAAGGGGCTGGAAAGAAGTATTCCAAGTCATGAAAGGCAAGGACCTACATCCAAGATTGCTCTATCCAGCAAAGCTTTCATTTAGAATGGAAGGGCAGGTAAAGTGCTTCTCAGATAAGGTCAAGTTAAAGGAGTTCATCATCACTAAGTCCTTACTGTATCAAATGTTAAAGGGACTTATCTAAGAAAAAGAAGATAAAAAACATGTATAGTAAAATGACAGCAAACTCACACTTATTAACACCACACCTAAAACAAAAACAAAAGCAAATTAAACAAACAACCAGGACAAGAACAGAACCACAGTAATGGAGATCACATGGAGGGGTGTCAACAGGGGACTGGGAGGAGGAGAGAGGGGGGATAAGTACAGAGAATAAGTAGCATAGATGGCAGGTAGAAAATAGGGGGAGGGTAAGAATAGTATGAGAAATGTAGAAGCTAAAGAAATTATAAGTATGACACATGAACATGAACTAAAGGCAGGAAATGTGGGTGGGAGGGGGTGTGCAGGGTGGAGGGGAGTGATGGAGGGAAATGGGGCAACTATAATAGCATAATCAATAAAATATATTTAAATATATTCTTTGAATATATTTAAAAATATATTTAAAAAATTTTAAAAGGCCTGTGCTCAGTGGATTGAGCACAGGCCTGCGAACCAGAGGATCGAGGTTCAATTCCCAGTCAGGGCACATGCCCGGGTTGCAGGCCAGTTCCCTGCAGGCCAACTCCCAGCAGGGGACGCACAAAAGGCAACCATACATTGATATTTCTCTCCCTCTCTCCTTCCCCTCTAAAGGTAAATAAATAAATAAATTCTTTTATATATATATATATATATATAAATTTTTTAAAATCTTCAATGAAATATTAGTAAATCAAATACAGCAATATATAAAAATAGTAACACATCATGATCAGCTGGCGTTTATCACAGATGTGTACATGCGGTCTAACACTGGAGAATCAATGTAATTCATCATATTGACAGACTAACAGAGAAAAACTTTTTTGATCATTTCAATAAACACAGAAAAAGCACTATGTTTTTGAAAAAACTCACATGCCCATTACGCTAGAATATCACAGCAAAAGGACATAGAAAGAAACAACCTCAATCTGATAAAGGACATATGAAGATAAAAACAGCATTATCGTGATGCTCAGTGAGGAGATATTGAACATGTTCCCCATAACATTGGGAAAAGGTATTTTTATTACTTCTTTTTAGTATTGCACCAGAGGTCCTAGCTGGCACATAAGGCAAGAAAAGAGAAAGGTCTAAAGGTCAGAAAGGAAGAACAAAAATTCTCTCTATTCAGATGACATTATTTACTTGGAAAATTCTAAAGAATCTGCAAATCATCTATTAGAACTACTAAAAGAAGAAATTCACAAGGTCAACATACAAAAATCAATTCTACCTTCATATATTGGTAGCCGAAAATTAGAAAATAAAATGCCTTAAATTTCTATTTATAATATCTTCAAAAGATGCAAAACACTTAGAAGTGGATGTATCAAAATATGGGCAAGACATAGAAACTACAAACGTTGCTAAAGGAAACTAAAGAACACTTTAAAAATATGAAAATCTTGGGAATATTTAGAAATAATGTTTCTAAATATGTAGAAAAGTTTATCATGCTCATGAATTGGAAGACCTTTTTATGACACTATTGCTTCCCAAATCCCAGTACAAATGTGATCGCCTTTTCTGTAGAAATGAACAAGCTGATTCTAAAATTTATATGGAAATGCAAAGTGCCTAGAATAGCAAGGGAATCTTGAAAAAGAGGAACACCTTTAGAGGATTCATACTAACCAACTTCAAGGTTTACTTTACAGCTACAATAATCAAGACGGTATAGTAATCACATATAGATAAAAAAACAGATCAATGACAGACACTTATGAAACCATTTGATTTTCAACCAAAGAACCAAAAAAAATCAATGGGGAAAGTACATCTTTTTACAAATAGTCTTGGAAAAATTTGGTATCCATACAGGGAAAAAATATAGTAGTCTCAACATCTACTGTATGCCACCCATAAAAATTAATCTGAAATGGACTATAAATCTAAATGTAGAAGCTAAAACTATAAATTTTCTATAAGAAAATACAATAATTTCTTCATAAGTGTGAATAGACAAAGATTTCTTAATAATACACAGAACAAAATAACCATAAAAGAAAAAATTAATAAATTACACTTCATCAAATTTAATATTAGTAAAATTAAACAAACCAGAAAAATAATTTCAAACTATATTTCTAACAAAAGACTGGATCCAGAGTATATAAAATATACCTGGAACTTAATAATAAAACAAGACAACAAACCACATTTTTTTAAAACTTGGGGAGGAGCATAAGAAATAAAAATTAAATGTGGGATCCTATATAGAATCCTGAAACAAAAACAGAACACTGGTAGGGAAATTAGTATATCTGAATCAAGTCTATAGTTTAGTTAGCAGTATTGTGCCAATGCTAATTTCCTGATTTCCATAATAGTACTACAGTTATATGTGACAATCACATTTGAGAAGCTAGATGAAGCATACAGGGAAACTCTGTACTATTTTTGTAACTTCTCTGTAAGTCTAAAATTAGTTCAAAATAATTTTTAAATGGGTAAAGAATTTGGAAAGACACTTCATAAAAGATACATGAAAGACCATTAGTACACGAAAAAGTGCTCAAGTAATTAGTTATCAGAGAAATGTAGATTAAAACCACAACTCCAGTTCACAACCATACAGTAGCTAAACAGGAAAAGACTGATAACACCAAATGGAGGCACGGAGGCAGAGCAGCAGCACCTACATGTGGTGCTGGGACCGTAAAATGTATGCCCACCTTGGGGAAATGGCTGCAGTTTTTTAAAACTAAACATACACCTCCCCTGTCACCCAGTAATTTTACTCCTGTATATTTATCATTCAAAATGAAGGATACGTCCACAAAAATACATGTACTAGAAAGTTCACAACAGTTTTATTTGTAATAGCCCCAAACTGAAAATATTCCAGGTGTCCATCAACAGGAGAATAGCAAAGCAAAGTGTTATATTCATACAAATAATGTAATACTACTCATAAATTAAAAGGAGCAGACTTATGAATACATTCAAACAACATGGATGAATTATCAAAGACAGTATGCTGAATGAAAGAAATCCTGACTTCCGGCCAAGATGAAGGCGTAGGTGGAAACACTGTGCCTCTTTGCACAACCAAGTTTAAAGACAACAAAGTTTTAGTAACAAAAACTGGAAGCAAAACACAGAAAATTGAACTGTACAGAAGCCCAACAACAACGAACCATTCAGTCAGACCAGTAAGAGGGGCAAAGTCAGCAGCTGGCAGGGCGGGGTCATGCAGGAAAAAGCGGCTGGCTGACCTGGGCATGTAGGCAGCAGCTGGCGGATCCCAGGCATGTGGTGGCAATGGGCAGGCCCAGTAAGGGCGCAAGCCAGCTGGCTTACAGCAGTCACACATTCACATTCAGATAAACCAGGCAAAGGAGTGAGCAGTGAGATAGACCACACAACCCAGGGACTCAGAGACGGGAATTACACTCTAAAAGCACCAATTGGAAAAACTTTCAGGGTAGAGGTGCCAGGAGAGGCTCCCAGGCCCATAGAGAGTTTGTTGGAGAGACCCATGGGTCCTGGAGGGTGCACAAGTCCATACACCCAGGAACCAGCACCAGAAGGACCCAATCTGCTTGCAGGAAGCAGCAGAGGAGACTGAAATCCAAGAGAGAGCAGAAAAACGCTATTGCCCCTATCTGACCCTGCCTCCACAGACAGCTTCACAACCCAGCAACCTAGGTTACCCCACCCTAGTGAACACCTAGGGCTCTGCCCCTCATACATAACAGGTGCAAACAGACCAAAACATTATGGCTCAAGAAGAACAGCTCAAAGCCCCAGAGCCAATACTTCTAAGCAACCATGAGATAGCCAACCTATCAGATGCACAGTTCAAAACACTGGTGATCAGGATGCTCACAGAATCGGTTGGTTTTAGTCACAAATTAGAGGAACAAATGAAGGCTAAACTAATTGAAATGAAGGGAAATGCACAGGAAACCAATAGTGATGGAAAGGAAACTGGGACTCAAATCAATGGAGTGGACCAGAAGGAAGAAAGAAATGACCAAATAGAAAAGAATGAAGAAACAAGAATTCAAAAAAAAAAACAAAAAAAAAAACGAGGAGAGGCTTAGGAACCTCCAGGACATCTTTAAACATTCCAACATCTGAATTATAGGGGTACCAGAGGGGGAAGAGGAACAGACATGAGTGGAAAACTTATTTGAACAAATAATAAAGGAGAACTTCCCCAATCTGGCAAAGGAAATAGACTTCCAGGAAGTTCAGGAAGCTCAGAGAGTCCCCAAAAAGTCGGACCCAAGGAGGAACACACCAAGTCACATCACAATTACATTAGCCAAGATTAAAATGAAGGAGAGAATTCTAGAAGCAACAAAAGATAAGGAGACAGTTACCTACAAAAGACTTCCTATTAGACTGTCAGCTGATTTCTCAAAAGAGACCTTACAGGCAAGAAGGGGCTGGAAAGAAGTATTCCAAGTCATGAAAGCCAAAGACCTACAGCCAAGATTGCTCTATCCAGCAAAGCTTTCATTTAGAATGGAAGGGCAGATAAAGTGCTTCTCAGATAAGGTCAAATTAAAAAAATTCATCATCACTAAGTCCTTACTATATCAAATGTTAAAGGGACTTATCTAAGAAAAAGAAGATAAAATATATGAACAGTGAAAGGACAGCAAACTCACAGTTATTAACAACCACACCTAAAACAAAAGCAAACTAAGCAGAAGACAGCTAGATCAGGAGCGAAACCACAGAAATGGAGATCACATGGAGGGTTAGCAACTGGGGAGTGGGAGGAGGAGAGGTGGGGACAAGGTACAGAGAATAAGTAGCATAGATGGTAAGTAGAAAATAAACAGGGGGAGGGCAAGAATAGTATGGGAAATATAGAATCTAAAGAACTTGAGACCCATGGTCATAAACTAAAGGGGGGGATAGTGGGGGAGGGGTGTGCAGGGTGGAGAGGAATAAAGTGGGGGAAATGGGACAACTGTAATGGCATAATCAATAAAATATATTTTAAAAATGAAAAAAAGAGAAAGAAACCCTATACAAGATAATAAATACTGTATCAATTCATTTATATAAAATTTTACAACAGGCACCACTAAACTATAATGAAAAAGAAATCACAACAGTGGTTGACTCCTGGGGGTTGTAGCAATGGTCATTGACTGGGAAGAGACATGAGGAATTTTCTGGCAATGATAATATTTCCGGTTACACAGACAGGTGTATGCATTCATATTGGTTCACAAACGCCCACCACCCCCCAAGGTGCACACACACAAAGGGCAAGGAGAGACTACAGAAAAGAGGAGGTCACTTCAGATTGGTAGGTGCCAGTGTAACAAGCGAGGGAACTTATTTACAAGACTTAACTTGAGTAGGTCTCTCCACCCTCCCTCCAGAAGCTTAAAAGTGTTTAAGAGGCCTTAACTGGGTTTGGTCACTATTACATGTTACAGGCTCTTAATAACACATTACTCTTTCAAGGTGGCACCTGGAAAATGGCTCTGGTTATAGGAACAGGGAGCTGAGGGGGAGGGGTAAGGAGTCAGGGCCCTGGGTCAACATGTGGTCATGGCCTCTCAGTGACCTCCAAAAATTTGTCAAAGCTTATCATGTGACTCACTTAAACTCTGTATACTTTCCTGTATATAAATTTACCTCAAGAAAACCATAAATACTGAACTCTAGTTAAAGATCTGCATGAAGTTTAAGAATGAAGTACCTGACACCTTTAATTTCCTTGGAAATGCATTTTAAAGTGAACTGATAAAGGGACAGGTGGGTAAATATGTGACAAAGCTAATGTTGCAAAATGTCCATTTTTAAATTCAGAAAATGGGTACATGGATGTTCAATGTATACTTCAACTTTTCTAAATGTTTCAAATTGTTCAGTGTTGGGGAAAAACATAAAAACAACATATTTTTAATGTGAATTCATTATATACTGCAAGTAGTGTGGTACAAATCTGAAGCTGCCTGATAAAGAACTACTTCTTTACTGTCAGTGTGTCAGTGATGCTTCATCTATAGAGAATAACAACTGACTTACATTGAGTTTTTGTATAAACCTGCATCATTCTAAGCACCTGGGACAAGTTACCCCATTTAATTTTCAGAGCAACCAGCCCCACCACTAATCTAAATGGCAACTCAGTGCAAATTCGACAAGGGCACTCTTTCTTTGAGACACCAGATTGCTGTCTGCTAGAAAAGTGCCATCATAACCCCACACATCTGCAATGGCTCTGAGAAAATAATGCCACCAGAGCTGAGCAGAGCATGCCTCGCACACCAGTACCTGGTGGCCCGGACAAGAGCCCCGTAAAGTCCAATCACTATTCACAAGGTTAATAGTTAGCCAACTCCAAAGTATAGCTGTACCACTTGTTTAAAATAGTCAAATATTTACTAGTGGTAAAAACTCAAAACTTGAGCCCCTCAATGTGCTGGTAGTCACCCCAGTCCTGTGGTCCCTCTGTACTTCCCATGTTCGGCAACTAAAGGACAGGCAGAGCAGAGAACCCCAGATCCCTGCTCTAGGGCTATCACAATGCCAGGTGAATAGAAAATTCTGGAAAAATGCTTGTTAGAATTATTAATAACTGAATGAATGAAAAATGAGTATAGCATGGGAGGTAGAAGTACATGGCTACCCAACAGTCAAGAACACACACACATACATGTGCTCTCATGTATCAGAAGATTGGTAGAGCTGCACAAAATACATAATGTAACCCAAATTAAAGATGGCACAGGCCATTATTGTATTTCTTTGGGGGGAAATGTTAAAAATGAACATCTTTTTCATCAATATAGAAAATAAAGTCTACGCATGCCATTTCACACAGGTATCTAACATTCCTAAGGAATCTGTAATTCATCTGAGTATTGTGTACCTTCATCCACCAAACATTTTCATTGTTATGCCTATTAATAAGTAGATAATATAATGTAAAAAGTATAAACAGATAATTTTATGAAAAAAGGAAATAGTACTAGCATTTTGAGCAGGTGGGGGACAGAATAAAAATGTATTTAATAAAGAGCCATCTGCTCTGGAGGGTGGTGGGTGGGGAAGTAAAAGTTAAGGTGAAGGGGATGTTAGTCAGGAACTGTGTGGGCCGCCGCAATCCAGACCCATGAGCTACGTGACCAGAGAGGAAAGGATGATGGCAGGAGATATGTGGGGGAAAGTCCCTGATGTTATTGGTTGACTGGGCACGAAGGATAAAAGAGAAGGAAGTGCGTAAGTCCTTATACCTGGAATTTCCCACCAGAATGGCACTACCTTGTCCCAGTTGCATCTTCCAGATAAGAGAACAGTGAATACCATTCTACTCTGAAATCCTCCAGAAGTTAGCCAATCTGAACCTTGGTGCCACAATAACTGTCACAGTCAAGGCCTTTGTGTGGCCTTTTGTTCACAAGTGAGAAGGAAAAATGATGCTCACTGCTCAGAGCTCCTCTGCCATTACACACAGCCCCGCAATAATTTATCATCGGTGCCCAACTGTCAGCTGACTTGTTTATTCTCCCTATAACTCTCCTATCTCCTATACAGGACCAAACGGAGCCTTGAAAAAGTCCCTACTGTGGGGCAAAATATGTTCATGCCCAACTGTCAGAAGAAAAAAAATGCTATAGGAAAAAAACCTACTTTCACTTAGACAACATTCCCCCACTTTGACCTCTGGCCACTATTCCCTGTAATGTCTGGGCCAGATGGTTGCCTGTGGCAGAAACTGCCGTAATCTACCCAGAATCCATCCCCTCCCAGCCCTTCCTCACTAACAGAAAGCTGTGATCCAAATAAAAGACTACATTTCCCAGCCTCTCTTGGAGCTGATATACTCAAAGGGAGGTGACTCCATGATGGGGTATGACTTTTTGGCTCTTATCCTCTTTCCTAGTCTCTTGAAAGTCAGAGGGGAGGACTGGAGTTTTAGCAACTGTCTTAGACCATGAGATGACATTGGAAATGGCAACCACACACTAATAAGACAGAGCAAAAAGGGGAGTCCAAGTCCCTGAAGACAGCACTGTTGCCATAACAACATGGGGGTGCATACCCCTGGATGTCTGTTACCATATGTCTCAGGTCACTGAATCTGCTCCTATGGAAAGGGCCACTCCATAAATTTAGAAACCGAGTCTCAGAGAGGTTTAAGCGATTTGCCCAAAGTGTCCCATCCTGTCGGTGACTCAAACCCAATCCCTGACTGTCTAGTGCTTTCTACATTAGAAGGACTTACCTAAAAGGTCCTACAGGTAGCTTTCAGCTACAAAACACCAGGGATCAGTTTCAGGTTAGTTCTCCCCTCTCAGTTTCCCAAGTTCCCCAGTGGTGGGAAGAGGGATCTATCTCACCACCACACCCAGGTACTTCCCAGCACATGCCAACTATCTGTTCTCCCCTATGAGAAAAAAACTTATCAACTGTACCAAGAGGTGAGAGCTGTGAACAGGTGTTATGGCTACAAAGTTCTACAGCTAAGCCAGGGCAGACCTTTTCTACCTAGATCAGAAAATCAGAGTGCTGAGCATTCTTCTTGGAAGGAAAGAAAAGAGATGTCATCAAGAGAGCCTGTGATCATCCTGTTGACAGGACCTTGCTAAATTTCCATTTGTTCTTAGAAAAAGCCACAGCAACAGTAAATTGGGTACAACACATTCAAAAACAAGTACTGCAGCCTGAAATCCAAATACCAGACACTGATATCTTCAGCCTTGCTAAGGGAGCACCTTCATGTTTAAATTTTTATTGTGTTATTTGTACAGGGCATTCTCTGTATTTGTTTCTTTGTGGTTATGAAACAATGATGAAAGTTTATATGTGTATTTACTTTCTAGTATATACTTCTCCCCTGATCCCATGTTTCCCTTTCCTTAAAATGTGTTGCTTTCAAAAAAAAGAGTCTGCTGGAGATGTGTGTGTTAAAAGGAGAGAAGAAAAGAAAGGGGGAGAAAGAGGAGGAGGAAGAAGAGAGAGGAGGAAGAAGAGAGAGGAGGAAAGAAGGAAAAGGGAGGAGAAGAAGAGAAGAGAAGAAAGAAGGAGTGGTGGAAGAGACAGAGGAGGAGGAGGAGGAGGAGGAGAAGTCAGGGTTAAGAAAGGGGTATGGCCTTGGAAATAGTAAAAGCTATTTGAGACGGGAAGATCAAGGTAAATGTGACCTGAAAGAAATAATTTTGGACCTGGGATGAAATGCACCCCACACTACAGCAGTTATCCTGTGTTTCCTGTACTGTTGTAAATGTGCTGAGGCTTCTGGGAAGTTCTCAGAAGGCAGAGTGCTGTTGAGGGGACCTAACAAATACTTACCTCCCCACACCAGCCCTTCCAAGGGTTTTTATTTCCCTAAGTCAAAGAATAGTGACTCCTTAAGGGCAAAAAGAAATTTAGTGGTTGCTAGACACCACCTGGGGGAAGTTCTGAGGTTCCCTTGGAAAGTCTGCCTGGGGTCAAACTGCTTAATGGGTAGACTGAAGTCAGGAAAAACAAACTGACTCAGCTTGCAACCTTAAGACTGTTTATTTTCTTCTCTCGTAGGTTTATTCATAAAGTATTTTTTGGAGCACCTACAGAGTGCCAGGCACCAAACCTGGCACTGAAGTTCTGAGGAGGAAAAAGCCTAGCCATCCCCAGTCCTCTGAGTCTGATCATATCAATATTTCACCAGTTTCTCCATTATGAAGTATAGAAACGCTACCCTCTGCCCTGTATGCCATTGTTTCAAATATCTCTTCTATATACACTCAGAACCACACTAGAAAGTATTGTAATTTTGGCCTCAATAGTCAAACATAATTTAGAAGGCTCAGGCACATGAAGGGAGGCTGACAAGGGCTTTGAATACTTATCACCACCCCCCATTCCTTCACTTCTACCTCATAAAAAAATCTGTTTTTGAAATACATAATTTTTTATATAAACCTGTCATTGTTAAAAATGGTACGGTAAACTACTGTTTTTTAAAGGCATTCAGAGGCTTGTCAAAGTAGGAAGATCAGGACCCAGCCCAGTTACCTGCCTCAGCCAGTCTGCCACCACTGACTCATCTCCTCGGTCCTTTACACTGTATTCAGCTGCGGGGAAAGGGTGGCCTTGTGTGGTCCCAACTGGCCTGCAGAAGGGCAAGAGACAAATAGCTTCACATGTCATAAAAAACAGAAACTAGAAGTTTGAGGTGGCTAAACCCCCCGTTTAGAATTAGGGAGCAATCTCAGACCTCTGACACTGAATCTCTTCTTGGGAAATAGCTGTGACAGATCCCCCCAAACCTGGTTCCTTCCTAATGAAGTCTGGGGAGATGGCACCAGCTCCTCATCTCTTAGCTTAATATTAATGAAAATGAATGGTGGCCGACACCTTGTCCTTCCCCACCCTTCTCCGTACTCCACAGCACTGAAGCACTGGACTTCCAGCTCTGTGGGTGTGGAGATGGGACAGCTGTCACGTTCGTACTTCTGGCCTTGTTCATTTTCTGGCCTTGTTCCCCAAAAGAAAGCATTCACCAGCAACCTGTCTTTGCTTTCTACCTCAATACAAATGCGCCAAAAGCAGAATTCTGTGAGTGACACCGGTTTGTGCCAAAAATTGTCAAAGATCTGGGAATCTATTCTACTTGCAAACCAACCAATTAGCCTGCCACAGTTTCATGGATGCTGGAGGACACAGGATTTGCAGATCTAAAACAAAGGACATTATGATTCACTGCACAGGAAGCAGCAGGAGCTGCATGTTGCATCAGCTTCCTTTGACCCCCAAGTCACAGATTCCTTGAGCGAGATGCAGGATAGCCCAGGGGAATGAGCACGCAGTGGGTCTGCATTCCAGTGAAGGAACCCCAGGTCTTAGGAAACCTGCCCAATCTCTGCCCACAGGGAGACCTGTCTATTACATTGCCAGGAAACAACACTGCTCTCTGCTCCAGAAGGAGCCAGTCTCTTTTTCAAGGCTGTTTGCTATACAAATATCCCTGAGAAGACAGTCCAGAGCAAAAGCTGTCACAAGACTTGCAGAAACGTGAAGGAACCATGAAGAATGATCTCCCAACATTCCTTTGCACACTCTCATGAAACTATGTTACTTCATTTCCTTATACTCATTTCAGTTTGAAAGTAAAACTCACTTGTGATTAGTTCATGAACGTCTGTCTCTCCACCAAACTGCAAGCCCATGAAAACCGCAACACTTAGTGTTTTCATTCTACCACACCCAGAGTCTATAAGTGCCTAGCACAGTGTAGGTGCCCGAGGACTGAATGAACAGCTTTGCTCAGGCCAACTGGCAAACGGGATCTGGCCACTGTGACGTTTGCCTGTGGCATAAAGCTGGAGGAGTTTCAAGTGCGCAAACCACCTGTGCACCACCACCTGGCAAAGTCTGCATAATCCTGCCTTTCTCCCTTGCTTTCTGGTATTCTCTCCATCAATGTATCAAAGCACAGAACAATCTTTTCTAAGAGTTACACAGAAAACTTACTCATCTTTAATTGGAGCAAATCATCATCTAATTAAATAACTTATATTAAATATGCTAATATAGAAGTTTTTCAAAAGAATATTTAAAGAGACTTCAAGAGGATAATTCCAAATGGGAAAGGTTGAATCTTGATCAAATTTCTATTTTCTTTAATTACAGAAACACCCTCCTAACAAGAGCCTGAAATTACCTATATTTCAGTGTTGAATGCCGTGAAGGTTTCTCTGGCATCAGAGAAACTATGACTAAGTTCTTGGTGAGGCAGTGTCCACGTGTGTTATCCAAGCATTCAAATGCAGGGGCTCCTGGGCTGCAGGACATAACCTGAATGGTCCCACAGGCCCCAGTCCTGAGTTAGGGTCTCTGGGGAAACTGGTTGGACCCTCTGACCCCTACAGTCAGCAACACAATTGCACTGTCATGTATTTATAAGTTAAACAAATTCCCAGCCTTCTGGCTGGAAGTACAACCTCTGGAGAGTTGTCTGCACCCAGTCCCTAGAGACCTCTCCAGAGAGGGTATCGGGGAGATGATCCTTCCAGCACCCTGACTTGGTCCTGTATGTCAGTGTTCCTCAAAGTATGACCTGGGGCTCCTAGGACTCCACAGTGGCTCCAAACATGTATAAAAACAGAAGTTATTTGTTTGAATCTCAGAATGCTATTCAATTTGTGAGCCTTTCAATATTTGCTTGCATCTCAGGGCTCCTTAATCTGCTGAGTGAGTTACTGAGGCCGAGGAAAGTTTACTATTTCCAAATTTAAGTTAGCAGACCACTAAAACTTATGAAACACACTAATTTACCATTCTGTGTAATCTGGCTGCCCTGCAACACTTGGAAAATCTACAAAGCTTCTGGTATATCAGGGAGGAGGACACTCTGGCCACAGGCGCCATCAATACAGTTCTGAGTTGGCAGCAAAGGGTGGTTACGGGAAGGCTCCAGAGCAGGGGTGTCAAACTCATTTTCACTGGGGGCGGCGGGGTGGGGGGGCGGTGGCCACATCAGCCACGCGGTTGCCTTCAAAGGGCCGAACGTAATTTTAGGACTGGATAAATGTAACTACTCCTTAACTAGGGGCAAGGAGCTCAGCGCTGCCGCCTGTTGGAAACAAGGTGCCAGGCCAGATGAAACCAGGTAGAGGGCTGGATTCGGCACGGGCCTTGTGTTTGCTGCCTGTGCTCTGGAGTCATCTTACCTGCATTTGAAATCTGGTTCCTCCTATACTAACTGTGTGACCCAGAGAAGTGACTTAACTTCTGTTTCTTGACTTCCTCATGTGCAAAGTGGGAATAGTAGTAGTACTCATCTCATGGGTTGTTGGGTAAACCGAAGTAACTCATGCTCAGCACAGTAACTAGTAATAGCACTCAGTAAGTGAAACTGCAAACACATGGTATTTCCAGTTGCAGCTACTTGTGTCCATCATTACTGCAGTAACATTATCACTATTCAGCATCACTGGTTGTTCAGTTTTGTTGTATAATTGCTGTGCTGTGTTGTTACTTCTTGGTCTTCCTCGTTTGTTCTACCAAGCCCTATTTCTGCTGGGAAAGGGGAAAGGTGGGAATGAGGGCCTCTGGAGGCCACTGTCCCAAGGGTACCAGCCCTGTCCCATCTGCCCCATAATGATAGGCAGTGTCAAACCACCCGCAGTCTCCTGGTGTGGACCATAGAGGTGACCCAGGAGGAGAGGCCAATTGAGCACAGACGTGATGGGCCAGCAACATAAACTCAGTAAAACCACACATACTGTTCTCAGCACATGGAAACAAGTGCCAGGCAGATGTCAGCCCAGGGGGGAACCAAAGGAAGGTTCTGATAAAGGCCAGAGGAATCAGTATGCCTTTGGCTTCAAAAAAAGATTCCGAAAAAGTCATTCCTTTTTACTCTTATTCAGGAAGATTCCCTGACACAGCTTTTCTTTAATTCTACTGTCGTTCAAACCACCCACTTAAAACTTAGGTTGTGTCAGTAGGGAAAACAATAGGAAAAAAGTCCTTAGGTTTTCTTCCTTAATCTTACTTCCTGTGAGTTCCTCTTTGCAGGTGAGCATTTGTGAAGACCTACACACAATGAGCTAAAGGCACCATGGGTTTTACAGTCAGAAAACTCTGTTTCTAATACCAACTATGCTACTCTCTGGTTATATGACCTAAGGCAAGGTACTTCACTTTTGCAAGCCTTCATTTCCTCATCTGTACATGGGAATGATAAGGCAGGTCTCACAGGACTGTCATAAGGATCCAATGAAATAACGCACAGTAAGGCATCTAGCCAACACCTTGCTAGCACACTGCAAACATGATTTTCATGCACACACAGGCTGATGCACATGGACACAAAACCTACACTAAGTCCCTTCAGTTTCATTCAACAATGTGACCCAAACTGGTACATTCACAGCAGGTCATGCCTATCCTGGGGTGGTATCTCAGATTGCCAAGATACTGGAAGATACTTATCAAAACCACAGAGGAAGGCCGATCGAACCACATCTTCTCTCCTACACAGAACCATGCTAGTGACAAGGCTGACTGTTTAACTAGCAGACCAGAACTGATGTACTCAGGTGGTTGGTGGCCCTTCCCAAGAGTCCCTGGCAGTTGCAGTGCCCTGGTATTGCCACCCTACCCCAAGCACTTAGGTAACTCTTCTTTCAATACTGCTTTCAAGCAGAGAGTACATTCTTTGGAATACTCTCAGGGGTGGTAAAACTTTACCCTTTTGGGGTGAATGTGATTTTTAAAAATTGTTTTATTTTAATTGTAGATTCACATGTAGTTAAAAGAAATAATGTACAGATACCCTGTCTATACTTTATCCTGTTTCCCCTCAATGGTAACATCTTACAAAATCATAGCACAATATCCCAGCCAGAGCATTGGCCTTGATACAGTGAAGATACAAAACATTTCCATCACCACAAGGACATCTTGTGATGCCCCTTCATAGCCACACCCACCTCTCTCCCACCCCAACCCCTCCTTAATCCCTGGCAATCACTAATCTGTTATCCAATCCTATAAATTCATCATTTCAAGGACGTTATATACATGGAAGCATACAGTATGTAAACTTTAAATTGGCATTTTTCACTCAACAAAAGTCCCTGGAGATTTATCCAAGTTTCTGCATGTATTAGTAGTTCACTCTTTTCATTGCTGAGTAATATTCCATTATAAGGATGCATCACAATTTGTTTAACCATTAACCTATTGAAGGACATCTGAGTTGTTTCTAGATACTGACTCTTATGAGTAAAGCTACCACTAACATTTATGTACACATTTTTATGTGAACATAAGTTATTATTTGTCTGGGATAAATGCACAAGAGTGAGATTGCTAGTCTGTATGGGAGTTATATCTCTAGCAGCATTAAAAACTGCCAAAGAGTTTCCCAGAATTCCGTACCATTTTACATCCCCACCAGAAATGTTTGCAATCTGGTTTCTCTGAATCCTTACCACTCACTACTTCTAATTTTAGCCATTACGATAGGTGTGTGATGATATTTCACTGTGGTTTCAGTTTGTATTTCCTTAATAGCTAATGATCTTGAACGTATTTTCCTGTGTTCATTGCCATCTGTATATCTTTGGTGAAATGTCTGTTCATGTCTTTTGCTCATTTTCTAAATGGTTTGGGTGTTTTTTTACTGCATAGAACTTTTATTAAGTAATTTCTGCTAAGCCTTATGAACATCCTGAGTGGTTTTTCTAAGTAGTCCTGCTTTGCTCTCTGCCAGACATACCAATACATACATGTACACAAATGCGCACACAACCCAAAACATATCTATAAATCAATGAGCCCCCTTTCCTTGTAAGGATTTTAAGTGGGCTCAGAGCGGTTGCCAGAACATATGCTGCTGAAGTTCTTAAACTGTTGTAATTATGGATCCCTCTGTGAATCTGATGGATATGAAAGACCCTTTCTCCACAAAAACACACGTACACACAGAATTTTACCTCCAATTTTATGGATTCTCGGGGCTCTTTAAGTCAACAATGAACTTCAGATTAAGAAAACCTAATTTAGCAGAATGCCTAAGTGGTTGGCTAAACGTGGCTTTGAAGAACCCTACACTTACTTGGAAATTATAGCCTCAGAGCGGGTTTAAAACTTGCGGCAATGGATGTCAATCTCCAGCAAGTCAGAATTACATTGACGCTCATTACCCAGATGCCTCGGCCCGCCTCCAGGTCTGACTCGGTAAGTCAAACATGCAGCCTAGAAGTCTGTGTTTCACACAGCTCTCAGGCTAGGGCAGGAAAGCCCAGCTGGATCTGACAACCTTTGATATCCACCCTCCTTCCCTAACGGGCATTTTACTTTTACCTAAAGGACTCAGGGAAGGAGATTATGTAATCTCCGGAGAGTAATTTCCTTTTTAGTGAAAAAGGAATTTTCCCTTTAGACTCTGACCTAAATATGCTTTCAAGGTCCCACATCTCCTATTCTCACTACAAATGCATCTTTAAAGTGCCACCAAGAAAAGTTTCAAATCCTTAAGGCTGTATAGAAGCAGCTCCTTAGGCTTCTCTCCCCTGAACTACATCCCGGCAGGGCGCTTTCAACTTTCCCCAAATGTTCACTTTGCAAAGTGAGCATTTGGTTTCTGTCTGCTATATCCCATCCTGTAAAGTGTGATCAGTTAGAACACCACGCCTGACAACTCCTAGGTTACCTGCACAGACCAGTGGTGTGAGTTGCACAGAGCAGCACAGAGCAACACAGAGCAGCACAGAGCAGCACAGAGCAACACAGTACACTGGCTTACCTGCCGAGATTAACAGGGTGGTGCACTGCTTCACCTGCACAGAACAGTGGGGTGTAGTGGCTTAATATCCACAGTCATCAGTGGGCTCTAAAGGCCAAATCCCAGCTCTGCCTTCAACTTGCTGGGCATCCTTGAGTATGTTTCTTAACCTCTCTGAGCTCCAATTTCCCTATGTGTAAGATGAGAACAATAAAATACCACCGCATTCATTCAGAAGTTGAGAAGACTGCATGAGAAATACATGCTTGGTTCCTGGCCAACAAGGGCTGTTTGATAAGCATTAGTTTCTCTTCTTTTCCATGGACATTAACTTATCGGTATCTTTCTACCTGGAGTGAGGTCACCCTACGCTCTAAGTGTGTTAACCTGCTCCCTTGTCCTCTCCCCACAAGGAGGTTCTTTGCTTCACGCACTCCTTTTTGCTTCCCTGGTGCTGTGGGGTCCCCACAAGGCAACAGCAGGCCCTCCTCTCCCACAGCGGTGAGCTCCGTACATGGCTCAGATCAGGTGGGACTGTTGGCAGTTCAGCCTCTCAGGCTTCTATTAATGAATTCTTCATCAGGACACAGAGCAAAAGTTGGGGGATCAGAGCTGGGTGTCAAGGTGGTGTTTTTAAACCTTGATCATGCCAGTTCTCCAAAATGGCAACATCTGCTGCCCCTTCAGCCCAAAGGGAGTTATTTCCCTAACAGAGACTAAAGTGGAATCGTGAATGAAAAGAACCAGACTGTTGCAGAAAGCAGCGATCACTCATGTATGCACATCCCCGGGGACCACAGAAAGCTCCAGCCACAGCCACCCATCCATGCGGCATGCCCAGGCCCTGCAATGTTATTTTCCTTGACTTCAATGCAGACTGTTTACTCTCCTCTGCTCATGTGCAAAGCTCTTTATCTGGGTGCTAGGAACTTCTTTACACTCACCAATATCCACAGCACCTGTCAGATGGCAAGCCCCAGAAGGTAGCTTGAGGTGTTAAAGGCTTGGATTCCAGTGCCAGGCTGCCTGAGTCAAAACCTAGCTCTGCACCTCTCTAGGTAGGTGAGTTTGGGCAAGTCACTTAACATCCTTATCACTTAACATCACTCAATTCCCTCAGCTATAAAACTGAAATGATAACAATATCTACTTCATAGGGTTATTGTGAGGAGAAGTGCTATATATAGAACAGTGCCCAGCATCTCATAAAGCACCATATGCATAGTAGCTGTACTACTGTTATAGTATTTATTATCAGAAACTTGACACACATAGGAAACTGTTAGTGATGTCAAGAACAGTAACTGGACCAGGCATTGCTCCCTGTGCTGCTGTAGCTGCCAGTTCAGGTTCATTTTATTATAGTCTAGCCATTCTGAAGACTCTGGGAAAATTATCTCCTCTTCCCACCCAACCAATCCAAGGAATCTATCTTCAGTAAGCAGAGAGCTTAAGGGCAAATCATTTCTGCAGAGCCAGCTCACCCTTATCTACATCATGCTCCCTAGTGAGTCAAAGACCCAAAGGCTGTAGCAGTTCTCTTTGCTCAGTTCCACTGAACTTTCTAGGTCCTGCTCAAGTATTTTCTCAGGGACTAGGGCATATTTATCCCTGCCTATTAGCAGCTGCCCATGGCAGGCACTTCTCTATTTGCTGCTTCCCCCTTTCAGAGTGCAAGCCCTGGTGTGAGATTGCTGAGGTTCAAATTCTGATCGTGTTGCTTCTCCTCTGTGCCTAGGTCTCGTCCTCTGTGTAACACATATAAACATCAGTGTCTACACCATGGACTTATAAGGAAAACTAAATGAGGCAGGTAAGGCACAGTGCCTGGCACACAGGTGGGTACCCAAAAATGTTGGCTGTTTTCACTATTTCCTTTCTCCCATCCTCTCTCAGTCCTGCCTACCTTCTTGTAGCATGGAAGCTTCTTGTTTGGGTGCAAGATGAGGCACAATCATCACACTATATGCACTCCTCCAACACACACACACACACACACACACACACACACACACACACACCCAAGACAGCTTTGAGAGGCTGGATGACTCCTTGCAGAGACAACGCAAAAGGAGTTGCTAAGAGAGCCTAGCACTGCCCTTTCTTTCCTCATAAGTGACTGTCTGGAGCCATGTTTCTGGAGCCGTGGAGGGGAGATGGCCTGTCTCATGACTAAGTCCATACCGCACACCCCTCACAAGAGTCCACAGTGCACCATGACTTAGATCAGCTGTTGTTTTCCAATTTCTTTAGTTCCCACCTGCTGTCTACGCTAATTTCACAGTCTCCACAGCACTGGGGAGCCGGATGTTCAGATGTTAATAGGAGCAGGGAGGAGGTTCAGAGACAATCCAAGTGAGAAATGTTAGCACTGATACATGCAGGCACTGAATGAAATACTTAAGCACACAGATTTCAAACCCTGGAGACCTTCTGCAAACCTTGGATTAGCAAACATGCCCCACAGGGAAAATCTGCCTTCCATGCTTCCCTATAAAGGGATCATAACATTAGGAAGGTATTCCACACTGCCCTCTGTGCACTTGCAGCCAGAGCTCTGTGTTCCTGACAGGGAATTAGAGGGTGTGGGGGATGACAGAGAGAAAGAGGTAGTTTGTTGTAATGCTCCTGTTGGGAGGATGGAGAGGGAGTAGGAATAAAAGATGCATAAAAAATAGTTCTCCTTCAGCCCTGGCTGATGTAGCTCAGTGGATTGAGCACAGGCCTGCAAACCAGAGGATCACGGTTCAATTCCCAGTCAGGGCACATGCCTGGGTTGCAGGCCAAGTTCCCGGCAGGGGACACACCAGAGGCAACCATACATAGATGTTTCTCTCCTTCCCTTCCCCTCTAAAGATAAATAAATAAAATCTTTTAAAAATTTTTAAAAAAATAGTTCTCCTTCCTAAGCCATACAACACCCCCAATACTAGTATCCCTTTCTATCACCAGCTCATGGAGATATTCACCATGTGACTACGGAGGAGCTATCTCTGAAGATGTAGAACAGATGAAGAGAAGAAAATTTAAAACGGCTTGTCTGAGCACGAAAAAACTGCTCCATCATTGACATGGATTCATTTTCATTTTAATTCGTCATTGGGATGAATATGCATCAGGCTTAGGCTCTATTTTGTATTTCCCTGTGGCTTCTCTAGAGTGTCCTTTAGACACATGTATAATACACTTGGCTTTCCTATTGAGGGGTAGTATGTCCTGGTGGGTCCCCTCCTCTGCACTCTCACTGGAGGAACTTGAAACCTAGCTGTTCTGCCCAGTTACATCCTCCTCCCTGGGACCCACTGAGCCACTTGCTTGTCTTGCTGGTTGACTGTCACTAGTCAGACTGTGAGCGCGCAGGAGGCCAAGGCTGTATCTTGAATCACTTGTTTCCCTCCCAGTATCACACAGGCCAAGACACTCGGTGGATGCTCACTGAGTCCAGTGAAATGACCAGTTTCTGTCGCTCTTGCCCTGGTGCTTTCATTTCCAGAGAAGCCACTAACAGTTCTCTCCATGAGTGACCTGAAAATATGGCTCTCTTGTCATAATACAGCATCCCTCTCTGCCAAGACACTTCAAGGGCTGACCCATGCACCCAGTTATCCCAATCAGAAAGAGGGCACCACTCTTGAGGTCTCCTGATGACTCTGAACAGCCTGTTAGGCTGTGGGGACAAAGCAAAATGGCTTAATTGAAATGAATGGATCAAAAGGGGGTTGATATATATATTTCACATATCTTTTCTAAATACAGCCAATAAGAGAGAATTAGCCACAGGTCCCCACCTAACTGTGAAGAGGCTGGGGAATGTAGGGACCACATGGAATTTTGAGTGACCATCATATGCTCAAAATGTCTGCTATATTTCCCTCACTTCCACTTCCCCACCCCTGACCAGTTTGTAGTGAACACCTATCCACTCTACCTTCCCCTATTTCTAGAAAGTATGTCCAAACACCAAAACACAATGTGTATTCCACTTGCTTTTAGTATTGACCATAACCCTAAGTTCCCCTATCCACAGCTTCTTAAAACGCAAACCTAATGATACCAAGCCCCTCTGTTAAAACAAAGCCCTTTACCTACAGGATGGCTTTCTTAAGTACAACCCATATGCCCTCTCACAACATCTCTGTCTACCTATCCAGATGCATCTCTTCACACTGCCCAAGGGTCAAGAGGAGGCTGAAATCCAGCCCAAACCACATGCTATGCCCTGGTATCTGGTGATAGGCTGTATCTTCTTGGGGAAGGAGTGCCCATTACTCCCTGTGCACCTTTTTCTAATTCAGACAAATACAGTAGTAACTATATGTTCAGCAAACCGCACTTGCCCTGAGAGGGGCACATTTTTTCATTCCACACAAAGGTTTTGTATTGGCTAGCCATTCAAACTAACAAAAGTTCCCCAAATTCATCAACCTATTTCTCACCTCCAGGCACTGACGACTGGTACCACTCCACCAGCCACGCCCACCCCAACTCACCCGACCCATCCTGCTAGCATGGTACATTCCTTGAGAATCCTGCTCAGACATGACCTCAGATATTTCCCATCAGGGGTCATCATTCCTGCCTGTTCTTAATTTGGATTCTTCCAAAACCAGTCCCTGAGACACAAATTGGGTGCAGGTGATTTATTTGGAAGTATAAATGAAGGAAGGTGAACATGAAATAGTAAAATGAGAAAAGCTAGTAAAATATGTTAAAAACTACATGATTGCTATACATGATTGCTGTTGACAACGGTGGCTCATTTCTCTTGAGGAAGCTCTAAGAACCATAAAGAATGTGCTTACCAAGGTAAGCGGGAGTATTAATCCACTGATCTCTGTTCCTCATTGGTTATCCTCCAGAACAGGGAGTCCAAGGTACACCTTGGTCCTTCTAAGCAGGCTGCACAAGCTCCACGTTCCTGGAGAAAAGCATCACGTACAGGGGGAGGACGTACAAGGTGGCTCTTGCCCGGCACTCTGAGCTCTCAGCTCCACACTATGAGCCATCCTTCCTTTTCCGTCAGAAATGACTGAGGGGCTGTAGTTAATCACCTTTCTCAGCCTACTTCTGGCCTACTTTCTTCCTACTTCTAGTCTAAAGATCCAGAGGCCTCTTTCCTTTCATTCATTTAAGTTCAAGTTACTTCTTTTAAAAATACATATGCTTCTTATGTGCCAAATTATATTCCATTCTACTGGGCAAATGCCATGTCCAGATTTCTTTTCTACTATGTGCCAGGCTGCTATGGAACAAAGCTCATAAACATCTTAGAAGTTCTGACGTCAAGCCAGGAACATGTAAGAGGCACATCATTAAGATTCTTAGAAGTCCTATTATCTACTTAAGCTTGATAGGCAGACCCTTAAGTACTTCTGAGTTGTTAACATCAGATTTTACAGTCATACCCTTGAGTTTATTTTACTCTATGACAATATTTTACTGCCCTGAGTTTGTTCCTTTCTCCTAAACTATTTCTTATTTTGAGGTCCTTTTTCTGGCTTTTGCTTCAGTCCTCTATATTTCTCCTAAATTCTGCTGACAAACTTAGTTCCCTTTAAAGCTCATCTCTATCTTCACCTTCATCCATTGCTGAGAGAAATAAGCAGGCACTTCTAATATTCATCAAAGGTCCCCTTAACCAACCGTACGATTTGGGGTATTTTCTATTTTCAAATTACCACAGACTACAATGTTGCAAACTTGTCACCACTACATGCCATGAGTTGCCTTTTCTCTATCCTCCAACATCAACCTTCCGACTCTCCTTCGAATCCTCACTACTAGTTTCCTTGTGACCCTTCAAGCCTCAGCCAGCGCCAAAACCAGAGTCCCGTGAGTGACACAGAATAAAGACTGACTAAACACACCGACCTGGTGCCGCTGTGGGACAAACAAGGGAAGGACATCCTGGAGGGGGAGGATCGGAGAGAAGTTACTAACAGAGGCTGCAAAAAGCCCCTGGCAAAGAAGTCTGTGGAGGGCTATTGGCCCTGTACCTGGGGGTGGGGCTGGAGCTGAAGGCTCAGCTGCCAACCCACCCCTGCCATCAAGGTTAGTGGCAGATCAGTGCCAAATGTGCGAGCTGCAGCAGCACCTGGAGCCCTGCCTGGTCCTCCAGAGCACACGGCTTGCTGCTTCAACTCTGCCTTCCAAATTGTGCGCACACTTCTCTTCTAGTGAGCCTTACCCCACAACCACGCCAGGGAGGAAATCGGGGAACTAGAGCTCTAGTTTAGCTAAGCTGACGAAGTATAAAAGCATCACAGAGGCACTTAACTCACAGTCCCTGCCCTAAAGAAAACACTTATAAATGTTAAATATTTATTTGTATTCTTGCCACATGGCCCAATGCTTAACACAGAGCAGGTGCTCCGATTTTGTTTGTTAAACAGAAACTTGATTTGTAGCAGATTGATTGCTACACCTTGTTCTCTAAAACATTTCCCTTGACACAAATTGTTCTTCTTTTGTAAAGAGATAGGAATCTTCTGCATCAACCTAATAATATTTGTTAATTTTCCTCTCTGTGGGACAGACAGTTTATTGCTTAGAACTAAAGCCATCCACATCCAGAAAACAGTAGCATTAAAATTCATTTAAACTTAGCAATGAGAAGAAAGATGATCTCATGATGTTACCGTTTTCAGTGGGGGCTGAGTGAGAGGGCAGGATCTGTGCTGAATACTTTCTCTTCATTAGCACTTCAGTTCCTGCTTTCAGCTTGGAGCCCACCTCACTGACCCTCTCAGACAAGGGGAGCTTGAGTGATGAGGTGATAATGAACAGAAAATGCTCTGCCCTGTTCTGAGTATGACTGGTACAAAGCAGGACCACAGGGATGAGACTGTACCTGGCTGTTTTAAAATCTTTTCTCATTTGGAAAGCAGCAGGATGAAAATTCATCATCATAATGAAGAAGAGAAGGCTGCAGCAGCAATGAGCAAAGGTAAAAGTGTAGGTAAAATGTGTCAGCCTGAGCTCACCAGGTAAACCCCGATTCTTGTTATGGTAAGTCTTTCAGAAAATCCTGGCATTGCTCTCCACCACTTAACAAAGCTGGCTACATGCTTGTAGAGGAAGGAAGGGAGGGAGGGAGGGAGGAAGTAAAGGAAGGAAAAGAAGGCTTATCCAGGACATCAGAGGTAAAAAGAGATTTTTTTATACTCTAAGCCATAAAGAGGCCCCAGTCTCATGTTATTTATTTAAGCTCTGTTCCAAATTGTGATTTTTCATGAGAAAGTTTTAAATTTCTCTTTCAGCAGTACTGATTCCCCAAGGCACACAGAATGCTTACAATATGCAAGTACTCTCCTAGGCCCCAGCCCCAGTAACACATGAAAAAAAAAAAAACACTTGCTCTTTCCCAGGTGGCTCCCCCCGGCAACAGAGGGGTCTGAGAGTGAAGAGTAGGGAAGAAGCCTCAGTCAGCAAACAGCAGTCTCTGCCACAGCCCTGAGAAACACTTTCAGAGAGACTCCCTGGTGCCCTCCATCTCTAGTGCCTCTGGCCTGGTGTCCGTTTCTGTGATACCATTCTCTGTCCCACCAGGCTTACTCGCCCCTTCTTATCACTCTTTCGCTCCATCCCACTGATGTCTATCCCCAATTTCCCTTCCTTTACTTCCAAGTTGTTCTTACTTTATTTGGTCTCCCATCAATCGAATGAGGCAAAATATTACCATAACCCAATTTTTAGCTGAGGAAACCAAAGCTCAGAGAAGATAAATTGCTTACCCAAGGTTACTCCTTGTTCTGTTTACAGTAGAATCAACACTACAGAAACCAGGACCTTGGAATCTTAAGAGTTTTGTTCTTCCAAATCTTCCGAGTTCAACTCTGTTCTCATCCACTGCTGAGTCTACATGTGAGGGAACATGTTAGAAGGACAGACCTTGCCTGTTACACACAATTTAGCATGGAAATGTGGCCTGAACATAATATTCCCCCAACACTATGTCTCTAGGTTTATAAATTGCATTGCTAGAGTTACAACCCTATGGATGGTCCACAGAAACCCCCCCGATCTTGATTTTTGTGTTAGCAAATAGCGTATCTACTATGAGTGACTCACTAATTAATTAAATTATTCAGTAGGTCTATTGGCATTTCCATACTCAAGGCTCTTGTATCAATATTCATTGATATAAGAAAAAACAAAATTAATAAGACATTGTTCTGTCCTCAAGAAATTCACAACATAGTTAAAAAGATGTCCAAATAGACAAACTAATTTTTGTACAAGTCATGATGAAATAGCATCAGTAGCAGAGAAGACTTCATACGACAAAGCCAGTATTTCTATAGACAGTTATTAGAAAAGTCTTTATTGAAGAAATAGAATCTGAGTGGAGTCTTGAATGATGGGTTATGTTCTGGTAGACAGAGATGTAGGAAAGATTCCTGCAGGCAGAGAAAATAGCAAAATCAATGGTCATGTCTTTAAAAAGATCAAAGGGAAAAGCAAACATTGCAATTTGGTAGTGGTAACAGAGTATTGGGAATACAGCTAGAAAGTGGAGCCATAATGTGGAAAGCCTTGAATGTTGGAGTCCAAGGTCTAGAATTTTTCCCTGGATGGAAGGAAGTCATCCTGAACAGAGTGTAAATGCCTAGGAATAGAGACCAATATGATTAACAACAGCATGGCCCTCTTAATTCGAGCAACTATATATAATGAGGCTGCACGATGGCTAGTCTTATGTGTCACCTTGACTGGGCTACCGGATACCCAGATAGCTGGTAAAACATTTCTGGGTATGTCCATAAGAGTATTTCTCACCCTAGCCAGGTGGCTCCGTTGGCTGGAGTGTCATCCAGAACACCAAAAGGTTGAGGGTTTGATCCCTGGTCAGGGCACGTACCTAGGCTGTGGGTTTGAAACCTGGTGAGGGCACCTGTGTAGGGGGCAACAGATAGATGTTTCTCTCTTCCCCCCTCTTCCTGTATCTCTAAAAAATCAATGCATATATCTTCAGGTGAGAATAAACAAAAAAATTTTTCTCAAAAAATCTGCATTTGAATTGGTTGACTGAATGAAGATCACTCCACCAATGGAAGTGGTACCATCCAATCTGTGGAGAGCCTGATCAGAACAAAAGACGGAGGAGGGACAAATTTGCTCTCTGCCTGTCCTCCTCTTGCCCTAATGTTACAGAACAGACCCGGGTTGGGGGGTAAACAATATATACTATTACTGAATGAATCCCCCTTTCGGCTCCCAGGGTCCTCCCGCACCCAGTACTAGGTTCGCCTTGCCTGCTGCCAGGGAACGATCTCTCTCAACGCCAAAGATTAGTGAAAAGGAAAGGAATTATTTATTCAAAAAGTTATACAGACTTAGAGTAATGATTTAATGTCTTCATTAAAATAATAAAGTCCTTTGGAATACCCACAAACACTCACAGTCCTTCCTTCTCCCTCTGCCCAGGCTGGGGTACCGTATCTCAGGAAAACAAGTAGAAGTCCCTGGCTCGGGTAGCCCCTCAGTTCCAGCACCATCCACTGTGTTGCCACTGCAATATGCAGTTAATCCAAAACCATGTGGCACCTTATGACCCACCAGCAACAGTCCATTCACCCCTTTCCTTCTCAGCAAGGTCTCTCCTGCCCCCTCAGCCACATGGTCCTGACTCTCACCAAAGCCTCGTGGTCCACCCTTGTTACTCCAAGCTCCCATGCAGCCGCTCTAACCGGGGAAGTTGCTTCCCAGTTACACCCTGGGTTGAAGTCACTCCCATCTCCCTGGCTCAAAGCATGACCACAACTATTTAACATACCCATGAAACCAGTTAAAAGTTACAGATATGTTACATGACCATGCCAGAAGTTAGCTACACAACTGTTGCTATGCAAAACAGCTCTCAATGACCCAGTTCCATGTGTCCTATCCCCAAGTTCAGACCTGCAGGGGGGCAGGAGGTGAGGAGCATACATACATATATATACATACATATACATATATGTATATGTGTGTATATATGTATGTATATGCATATGTATACACACACACACATATATATATATTAGTATTTCCTACACACCCTGAGTTCTGGACCCAATTACAAATCCCTATTTGAGGTCACCTGGCTGCACCCTGTATAACTAAGACATCAGTTCTGCATTTTTTAAAATACATTTTATTGATTATGCTACTACAGTTGTCCCATTTTCCCCCAACACTCCCCTCCAACCTGCACACCCCCTCCCACCCACATTTCCTGCCTTTAGTTCATGTCCATGTGTCATACTTATAAGTTCTTTAGCTTCTACATTTCCCATACTATTCTTGCCGTCCCCCTATTTTCTACCTACCATCTATGCTACTTATTCTCTGTACCTCTTCCCCCTCTCTCCTCCTCCCACTCCCCTGTTGATACCCCTCCATGTGATCTCCATTTCTGTGGTTCTGCTCTTGTTCTGGTTGTTTAATTTGCTTTTGTTTTTGTTTTAGGTGTGGTGTTAGTAAGTGTGAGTTTGCTGTCATTTTACTATGCATGTTTTTTATCTTTTTTTCTTAGATAAGTCCCTTTAACATTTGATATAGTAAGGACTTAGTGATGATGAACTCCTTTAACTTGACCTTATCTGAGAAGCACTTTATCTGCCCTTCCATTCTAAATGAAAGCTTTGCTGGATAGAGCAATCTTGGATGTAGGTCCTTGCCTTTCATGACTTGGAATACTTCTTTCCAGCCCCTTCTTGCCTGTAAGGTTTCTTTTGAGAAATCAGCTGACAGTCTGATGGGAACTCCTTTGTAGGTGACTGTCCCCTTCTCTCTTACTGCTTCTAGGATTCTCTCCTTCATTTTTATCTTAGGTAATGTAATTGTGATGTGCCTTGGTGTGTTCCTCCTTGGGTCCACCTTCTTTGGGACTCTGTGAGCTTCCTGGATTTCCTGGAAGTCTATTTCCTTTTCCAGGTTGGGGAAGTTCTCCTTTATTATTTGTTCAAATAACTCTTCCACGTGTTGCCCTTCCTCTTTCCCTTCTGGCACTCCTATAATTCAGATGTTGGAATGTTTAAAGATGTCCTGGAGGTTCATAAGCCTCTCCTTGTTTTGTTTTTTTTGAATTCTTGTTTCTTCATTCTTTTCTATTTGGTTGTTACTTTCTTCTTTCTGGTCCACTCCATCAATTTGAGTCCCAGTTTTCTTCCAATCACTATTATTTCCCTGTGCATTTTCCTTCATTTCATTTAGTGTAGCCTTCTTTTTTTCATCTAATTTGTGACCAAATTCAACCAATTCTGTGTGTATCTTGATCACCAGTGCTTTGAACTGTGCATCTGATAGGTTGGCTATCTCTTAGCTGCTTAGTTGTATTTGTATGGAACTTTGACCTCTTCTTTCATTTGGACCATTTTTTTTTTTGTCTTGAAGCACCTGTTACTTATGAGGGTTGGAGCCTTAGGTGTTCACCAGGGCGGGGCAACCCATGTCTCTGTGTTGTTATGCTGTATGTGGAGGCCGGGTCTGAGAGGGAGCAATGGCACTTGCTCTGCTCTCTGCTGGATTTCAATCCCTTCTGCCAGTTCCCCCAAGCAAAGTGGGCCCTTCTGGTGCTTGTTTCCATGTGAGTGGTCTTGTGTACATTGTAGGACCCCATAGATCTCTCCAACAAACTCTCCTGTGAGGCTGAGAGTCTCTCCCACCACCTCAACCCCCACAGGTGTTTTCAATCAATGTTTTGAGGTTTTATTTCCCCACACTAGAGCCCTGGATTGCATGGTCTGTCTTGTTCCCCAGTTTCGCCTGGTTTATCTGTGTGCAAATGTGAGACCACCCGGTTGGTCAGCCAGCCACCTTGCGTGCCATGCCCCTCCACAACTGGCTGCCTCGCTGGGTCTGCCCACTGCCATCCTGCCCCCGGGGCCCGCCAGCCACTTTTTTTTTTTTGCCGTGACCCCTCTATGCCCAGCACCCAACTCCACCACTCCTACTGGTGTAGATAAATATGTCTACTTTAACTCCTTGGTTGTCAGACTTCTATACAGTTCAATTTTCTGTCAGTACTGCTTGTTTGTTTCTAAATTGTTGTGGTTCTTATTTTGGTTTGTGCGAAGAGGCACAGTGTGTCTACCTATGCCACCATCTTGGCTGGAAGTCAGTTCTGGTTTTTAAGCCTTTGGACTCAGACCAGGACCTATACCAGCCATCCTCCCTAGTTCTGGGCCTTTAGACTTACATTGGGTCTTACACCATTGGCTTTTCTGGTTCTCAGGTCTTTGGGTTTGGACTGGAACTATACCACGGACTCTCCTGAGTCTCCAGCTTGCAGACAGTTGATTGCACGATGTGTCAGCCTTCATAATCATGTGAATCTATCCTTTACAATAAATTTCATTTGTATAGCTATATAAATCCTATTGGTTCTGTTCCTCTCGAGAACCCTGATTAATAAAGGTTATAAATGGGAAATAAGTATAAAGTACAGCAATGCTGAGCACACTACATGGAGAAAGCCAGATGATCAAGAAAACATGTCCCTAGCGGCATTTTCCTTGGAAAATCTACCACTAGTCTATGCCCAGGACCTGACACTCTCTGTCTTGAAGATTCAGAATCTGGGGTCTTGTCAGTGTCCCAGGGTAGGTCAGAATCAGAACAACTGGAATGCCATTTATTAATTCACAATAAAAGACAGAAATATCCACCTAAGTAGATCAGGGTTTCAGCTACAAACAATAGAACCAACTCTAGCTAACAGCAGATAAAAGGAAAATCATTACAGCTAATGTGAGACTCAGAATTTTCAGACACTCAGAGCCAATAAATCAAGCTCAGAGACTCCACAGTCAAGAAGATCCAAATGCCAATACCAGACCACTCATAGGCTAGTCTCATTGGCATTGTGGAGGCACATCACAACTGACCAACTGGACACAGAGCATAAGACACTGAGCCGGCTGTGCTGACCCAGGATGTTACTGTTAGAGCTTTGCTGTGATCACTCCTCCTGAAAGCCCAATCATGTCCAGCCATTCTCTCATAAAGGGCATTTTTTGAACATGACCTGCCTGTTCATGTGGCCCATCTCCCTGGTCCAAACTGGTTCACATGTCTGGCCTTAGCTAGCCTAAAGGATGGCTTGGAATGCAAGTTTTCTTGCCTTTGGTGTTGGAAGGTGAAAATCTCAATGATAAAAATTACAAAATGTAAAATGAAAAGTCCAAAAATTGTAGGGTGGCCATAATAACAGTAAATATCCACAGTGCAGCATGACCTGAAGACAGGCTTATCTTGACATACCATCAGAATGTTCTTGTTCAACATGAGGTTAAAGTAAGCAAGTTATATATATGACTTGAGTTTTCCATTGCTTTAATTTTTAGGCTCTAATACCCTGTTGGATTAAATGCCAGAATTCATTTGTTCAATAAGGCATAAAGGCCTGCTAGTTGCCCACACCACACATACTCACACCACACACAACAGCAGCACTGCTGGAAGTGAGACTACCCTCCCTTTGTCCGTCTTCCTCAGTGACGTTACTCTCTCTGCCTTTTTCCCTTCCTTCCCAAGGCTGCCTCCCAGGCCTATGTCTGTTCATTTATTTTCCTTTTGCAATCCACAGAGCTAGTATAATCTTTCAGAACTTGGCCTGAAAAAAAGAAAAAGCATTTTTCCTATTAGCATATACATCTCCCAGGAAAAAAAACTTCAAATCACCTTCCACATGCCAGAGTGAGTCCAACCTTGACACCTGCTTTCCCACAACACCAGTAATAACTCCAACTCCCTGTGAAAGCTATAACTTTAATAAAAAACAGGTCACACGTCAGACATCAGTACTGCAAGAACATGCAAACACTCACACATACTCTGTCACCAATAACTCATAAAAGAAAATGAAATTTCCAACAGTATCCCCTGACCAGTTCCTCTAAGGAGTTCCCTGGGGAGAGGGAAAGAGAACTAAATGCCCTCACCGCTCTCGATACCATTTGCAGGGCCTTTTGTTGTCATAGTTAGCTTCCTTATCCACAGCCAGTAATTGGGACACACAGCTGGAGGGTCAGTAAGGAGAAGGCACTAAAAAGGTACACAATCAAACTCAGAAAAACTTGGGTTCCAGTCCTGGCTCTGTCTTTTACCAGCCATGTGACACAAGACAATTACCTCCTCTAGCTCGGTCTCATTTTCCACCTCTGTAGAATGGGCATGAGGTTCCTACCTCACAGAACTTTAGTGAGAATTAAAGAAATATATACAATGAACCTCATATAGTAGCAAGCAAGTGGTAACTACTGCCAGCACTGCTGGTTACTGTCATCATCACCTTTAGTATTGAACCAAAGGATCCTATCAGCTCAGAGTTGAAAATAAAGAGTCCCTCATGCCCATGCTGAGAATTCATCTCAACTAGACAGAAAAACCACTTCCTTGTCATTTAGATAATGGAAGCATTCCAATTCTGTTGGACATAATGATTGGCCTGCCAGGGGAGATGACAGCCCATAGAGGGGAAGGACTACGGAGCTGGGAGCTATCACTTAGGAATCCTGTGTAGAGCTTGACCCCTTCTCACCCCTTCTGGGAACCTCCCCACTCTCTCCTTACCCAGACACTGGCTTCCTCATTACAAGCAGCCTGGGGTGGGGGAGGGGTTACTCTCCCTCTGCAGAAAACAGGAACTGTGTTTATGCACTGTCCCTGTAGAAAGTGAAACTGCATGACTGGAAGAATCCCATGATCATTCCACCCCCTAATGAGAGAGACTGTTTGCAGGCAGATGAAATTAAATTGCAAACTCTACTGACTTCAACAACAGGTGCCACATGGGCAAACCCAAAGTGGGGTGTTGAACTGTCAAAGGGATTTCACTCTTCCTGACACTTTGACTTTGGGTAATGGCCTCCTACCAGTCTTGCTGCCAGAAATATCACCACTAGAGATCCATTCCACTGGGTTCTTGCCCTGAAATCCTTTTAAAAGTGTTAATCCCCAGGGAGACAAAACAGACAACTCAATCATGCTAACGTGCTAGTGCAGAACCTGGTTCCAATCCTAGCTGAGTTTTGGGGCCAAGATCCCTTATGTGGAAACTGGAGGAATGCTGAGAATCAGAGCTACCTCCTTAGAGTTCAGGGAAGATAAAATGAGAACTTATAGGGAAGACACTTAGCACAGGCCCTCACAGTGTGAACATTTAACAACCCATTCACCTTTTGAGGAATCTTTATGGAACTTTCTCTCTGGCAAACACTCATCTGCTTGGAAAAACGCAGACCCTAAAACTCATCCTTAAAGGTCCCACATCAGTGGCTCTGGGCTGCAGAAGATGCACTTTTCACAACCCTCCCGTAACTTGTGGAGGGTTGTGAAACCCTCGCATTATCCTCAGACCCCCACCCCTGCCCTTGCCCCTACCCCTACCATTGAGGCCAATCCCTGGATCTAGCAAATAAGGGTTCAGTTTTTCCCAACAGGAAGGGCCTGAGGAGGAGAGGACTGATTAGGGATATAAGCAATGAATACTAGAAAAGGTGAGGAAAGAAGTGATAAAATTCTCAGAGCTAAACTTTCCTGCAGAGAAGCTGGGTGAGGAGAGTATTGAGGGTTAATGTAGGTAAGAAACTGACAGAACAAAGACAAGTCTATACAGAAAAAAGTGCCTTCCCCCAAAAAACTATTGTGTGAATCCCAGACACCAGCCACAGGCCCTGAAATTCCAGTTTAAAGCAATTCAGTTCCTGTTCCATTCAGCAAGCTCAGGCGATGGCGATGAACTGCAGGCATTTGCTCTTCTGTGCTACTTTTCATGCCAGAGCCTCAAAGCCTTTTCAAACACAAATCTGTCCAATCTCAACCATTTTGAGAGATTTGGCAAAGGAATAGTGGGGATCACTTCCCTCCCTACCTCAAGGGCAGCCTTTTGGGTGGTGAGAGGAAGGAAGTAGGAGGCTGAAGCTGTTTAACTACCACTTAACCAGACATCCTGACAGCTCAGAGAACTTTGACATCAGACATTTCTGGGACACTTAATCTGAGGCTGTGGAATCACAAAAATACCTGGATCTCCACCTCTGCCTTTCTGGCTTTAGTTTTCCCTTGTTTAGCGTGAATAGTGTCTGGTGATTTGGCAGACAGTGAAAGTGCCTACCCAGTGTCTTCCTTTGTAACAAAACCCCAACTTTTTTCTGGGGTAAAACAGGGGTAGAGCATGGTTCATTTATGCCAGATTACCAATCTTCTTCCCATTTTCCCAGCCTCCTTGCCACTATGAGTGACCACATAACCCTGGTTTGGCCGCAGGGGGAGTGTATGTGCCAGAACTCTCTATATTGCAGTAACAGATTAACTCTATCTCAGCGACTTAATACCACAGAGTTTTCTTTTTCCCTCTCACATTGTAATTATAATCAGTAGAGAAACTGCTCCACACTCACCCAAGAACCCGGACTGATGGAGCCTCCATCATGTTCAAATGGAACAATTGAAAACTGTGGTCTCCAAAGTCACCGTGAAAGAGAGAAGATTGAAGTTGGGTCTCAACTGCCTATGCTGGGAAATGACATGTTATTTTTTTCATGGTCCATTAATCACACAGAGTCACGTGGTGCTAATCTAAGGGAGGCTTGAAAGTTCAGGGTTAAAGATACAATGTCTGGTGACACTGTCTATGCCACAGATGTGACTGCATGACAAAGATGACCTCTAATGCTACCTCACATACCTTTGTCTCCTTGTAGGAGTCCACTTTACAACTGGTAGCCTGGACCACCTCTCAACTGAAGCTAAAAGTGCCTAACCAGTCTAGCATTCCTGTGAGCTCAGCAATTGTATAAACAGAGTAGCCTATGGTTGTGCAGGTAATAACTGGGAACCATAAGACTGTCACCCCCGGCAATGGGTGAGTCATTTCTTTACTCAAAAAGAAAGGCATGTCATTGCCATACCTGGCTCTGCGCTGGGCTTAGGAAGCTCTGAGTAAATAAAATGGGTCTACTAGTCCTTGAAAGTCTCAAAGGATCATAAAGAAATCAGGAAGAACTTTCAAAAATCGTCCTGATGTTACACATGATAAATAAACACTGAAAATTAATTCTATCCCAGCACAACCTCTGAGACCAGATACTTGCTTGGTAAGAATTCTGAGGAAAAGTGGAATCAATGGCAACTTTAGAAGCTATTTCAAGGAGTTTAAGTCTTGAATGTGAAAAGGGACAGTTAAAGAGGAAAAAGCACTGGTGTTTTTGTCATCTATGAATGCCCACTTGTTTGTAATAAAAAATATGAAGAAAAGCTCTTTCAATAACCTTGGAAAGTTTACCCACCTCATGGGAGCACTTTAAGAGGCCCCACGCTGCCCTGACTGGCTGCACTCCCTTGCAGCTCCTTCAGCCCCCAAAGATGCCCTCTGTGTGCTCCTGCCAGTTGTCCCAATCACCGCAGATCCTCCCTAATCTGAGCTGTAATTTGGTATGTCACGAGTGTGAAGAACAATTAACCACTGGAGTATTGCGTAGCTTCAGAACTTCAAAAGTCTCTTGAGATAAAACATATGCAAATGGCAATGTCTATTATTGGTCTGATAACCATTCTTTAATTCCATCTTAAGAGAGGAGAGATTTCCAGACATTGTGATATATTTGATCCAATGAAATATTCAAACTAACTTTATATCACTTGGGTGGTAATTTATCTTCTCTGCCTGGAGCAGAAAGAGGTTTCAGAGCAGTAATAATGGATTTATATATTTTTCCCAAGTCACTTTTTTTCATTTGGAGTATGGACATTCAAAACTGTGCAGTCTTTGTAGCGTGATGCTGCTCCAGGCATAGAGACATTCAAAGGACTCTGAGATGCAGGTAACCACTTCCTGCACCAACTGTGTGTCCAGGTTAGAAGTCACAGTACACAAAGATGGAAGCCCTTTCTTGATATCAATAATATGCAGTGAGAGAGAGGAATGAGACAGAGGAAAAATGAGATGGAAAACAAAGAGTGAGCAAATGGGAATGATGATGGAGAAACTAAAGAGAAAAAGGAAAAGAGCAGAAGTTAACAGCCCACATTTATACCTTCAGAAGACAGAGTCCTCCTTGTTAAAGATACCAAGTAGGCACTTCCCCCCTTCCTCATCACATTCCCTTGGATATCTCTGTTTTCCAAGATTTGTTTTTGACTCTACTGTTTCCCAGAAAACTGACTCCACCAAAACCAGACCAAAAAAAAAGACCGAGAGAGTCATGTGGGACCTGGTAGGATAATGCCTGTTTTATTCAAATAAGGAGGAAACTGTGTTAATAAACGCCTGTGACACTTAATGATGTGGCTTTCGTTTTGAACACATCATTGCTCGATATTGAATCCATCCATTTTGATAATAAACCCCAGAACCATAAAACTCTTGCTTTTCACCCATAAATAAATAAATAACAGAGACCTACTTTTGCATGCTGGGAAGGAGGGAGGATTGCAATTCCTCTGCATGCCTTTGCATCTTATGAACTCTATTCAGCCACATGGCCTCCCATTCGTCTCTGTGGAAATCCAATTTCCTTCTCGCAGGTTCGTCTGCCAGTTTTCTAATTTTCACATCAAACTGCATATTACTCATTGTCAGGCTGGTTGTTCTGGAAGAATCGTTAGTCTTAAACCCTTTATCATTATTTTCAGTCTAGCCACAGACTGGCATCCAGCCAGACAGCACGTTTCCAAACCACCCCAAAAGCTCAAAATTTCAAACCCATGTTCTCCTGGCCCAGGCAAGGGCCACTGAGAATAACACTTTTTGAAAGATAAATCCAGATTCTATAACGCAGCAAAAGGGCCCTTCCAGTATACTCAGTAGTGTGTGATTCATTTCTCCATCCCCAGCACTTAGCACACAATAGACCCTTAATAAATCATTGATTTAAAAAGGAATAAACGATGTAGTGAATGGTATGTTACATATGCAGACTTCTACAAGATTACATGTTACATACTAAAACTGAACTTTATTGTACCCAGTATAAATTTTTATTTAACCCACTTATGCTAATGAAAGATCTTTTTTATTTTAAAAGGATCGCTAATTATTCTTTCAATGGCTGTTTTAAAATATAATTAATTTTAATTTGTCATGAAGTTGATCCATAAAAAGTTACCAGGCTCAGATCTTCCCCAGATCTGCAGCTTCCAAATCTGTATGTTGGGTCCTAAGGCCCTTGTTCATGCCCACATTTCCAAATTGTCAGGATGATGGAAGGTCTAACATACGTTTCTCCTTTAAGGCTGGTGTCCATCCTGGAAAGGGATCTCTCAGGGCCACCACAGCCAGAGAGAAAGTTCAGCTGGAAATCTATCTCCCTGACATATTCAGAGGATGGGCAGGCAGCTGTAAGGACCCACCTTCCTGGAAGTCTTGTTCTGTGGACATTTACCCTGTTCCTAGCAATATCCCCAGACTGTTTTAGCTGCTCCCCAGGTACAAGCTCCAAAGGACCAGAGAAAAATGCTGCCTTTTCCTTATAGTTTTCTGGAGAGATGAACTACAAAGAAAATGCTTTATTCCTTAATAGAATCAAACCTCAAAAGCCTAAGGTTCCTAGCAAGTAAATGCAATTCTTGACCCTGGATGCTACACTGGAGGGAAAAAAATACTACAAAGGACAGTCACGGAAATATGAATGGTGGAGGAGATAAAAGTATTGTATCAGTGTTAACCTTACTAAAGTTAAATGTGTACTTTGTTACTGAAAGAGAAAAATCTCAATTTTTAGGAAGCTTATACACATACATGAAGTACTCAAATGTACAGAGCTTTGATGTATGTAACTAAGCCCCAAATGATTAAAAATAGTATATATAATAAATATGAAACATAAAATATATTTTATACAGAGAGTATGAACACAGATATTAAAGCAAATGGTATAAAATGTTATTGGTGAATCTGGTAAAGTTCATGTGGAATTTTTGTATTATTCTTATTCTCGCAAGTTTTCTGTAAATTGAAAATTATTTCTATGTTAAAAGCGTAAAGTTAATATTTCAAGACCAGTAGCATAAATTAAATCAGGCTACAGCCTTTAAGTAAGACCAGGCTAAGGCAAAGGCTGAGGTTATAAAGGAGAAATAAATGTTACACCAGGGCAGGAGCCTGCAAATTTTGTCAAAGGCCAGACAGCAAATATTTTAGCCTTTGTGAGCTGACAGGCTCTGTTACAAGTTCTTAGCTCTGCCACTAGCAGCCATAGACACTATGTAAATGAATGGACATGACTGTGTTCCAATAAAACTTTATTTACAGAAACAATCAGCAGGCTGGATTTGGCTCAGGAGCCATAGTGTGCCAACCCCTGAACTGAATAATTGGGCAAGTGGGATCTGCCTTACTTGTCAGATAGGGCCTCCATTCCTCGGGGCCCTACCTGTCTCCCTGTGGCAGGCTTTGTCTTTAACCCCTGCTTCTTTGGACACCCTCACCACTGTTGGAATGCAGTGATTGACATCAATCTCCACTCCCTTCAGGAGAAACTGCAGAGGGAAGCCCTCTCACCTGTAGGTTTCTAGAACACAGACAACACTTCCACATTCAGCAAGAACAGGCGAGAATGTCATTACAAATGCCAGCCTGGAAACGAAGGCACAGAAGTTCTCCTTATATACACAGACAGGGAAACTTGCTCCTCAGAAATCACACCCCAAACTTTACAGTGAATGTCTTTGCTCTATTTAAAGAAAAAAAGTTTCCACTTAGATCCAGTGTCCTACCCTGAAGTGTCCACATGTGATGGGCTCTACCACATCGAGATATGGAGTGAGAGGTGGGAAAGGATGGGGAGAGGAGAAGGGAAAGAACTCTGAGTAAGCACAACTAAAAGCGCTTTGCTACTGCAACCATTGTCATGGGGTTGTTACCTTCATGTTCCCCTGCTGGTCTCCATTCTCAGTCATCTGGCTTCTGCCATGTCTCGCTGCACTTCCTGTGCTGTGTTATGGGCTCCCGTGGAGAAGACAATGCACCTGCCCCACCACCAGCTTTCAGAAGGCCTCAGAGGAGGGATGTAGACTTGCTGGAGCTCAGCCAAATCCACTTGCCAACTAGGAGCCACCACCTACCCCCAGCCCAGCTGCTGGGCCTGTCCCAGGGAACTCCTTCAAGCTAATGGCACCTGCCCAGGGCCCCAGGACTGCTGGCTTCTTGAGAGGCAATTTTGTTTGGAAGGCAATGAATCCCCAGACAATGCAAAAAAAAAAAAAAGGCAAACAAAAAGTCTGGAGCACCTAGTGTGGCTGACTTTGGAAGTGAGTGGAAGGCAGTAGAAACAGGAAGGCGTAAGTCAGTTCTCTCTGACCAGGTCCCCTCAATCATTTTTACCCTTGTCTTTCTCATTCCACTCAGTAGCATTCATAGAGCGCCTGCCGTGGGTTTGGCAGATGCAGAGGTGAAAAACATGTATGCAACCCTGCCCACTGGAACTTACCTCTGCTGTGGGGTCCAAAGAAAGACCAGGCAAATTACCTTAGAGTGAGCAGTGGTTCTCAAACTCGGTGAGCACCACAGTTACCGAGGGGCTATGAAGCACAGATCTGGGGGGCCCACCCCAGAGTTTCTGATTCAGGGCTTGTGAGTGGTGCCTGAGAATCTGTGTTTCTAACAAATATCCAGGTGATGTTGATGTTGCCAAAGGACCAGACTTTGAGAACCACTGCACTGCAGCACGATTCATGTGTGAAGGGGGAAGTATGGGGTACAATGGGAGCTTATAAAGGGGGATCTTACCCAGACAGGCCAGGGGAGGCTTAAGTGGGAATAAATGAGGTGAAATGTGTTCCAGGCAGAGAAAAGCACAGGCAAAGAAATGACAGCAAGACTGGAGCATATGTGGAGAGCAGCAAACTACTATCTGTGGGCCAAATTTGGCCCACCATCTCTTCTCATAAAGTTTTACTGGAACACAGCCACACTCATTCATTTACACTCTGTCTGTGGCTGCTTTTGTGTTATGGTGGCAGTTCAGCAGTGGTGACAGAGATCATATGGCATGCAAATGTTTCCTATCTGGCCCCCTAGTCTAAGTAGTCTTTCTTAAGTTCCATTCAATATAGTACAGCAGTCCCCCTTACCTGTGAGGAATACATCCCCAAACCCCAGTGGAAGTCCAAAACTGTGGCTATTACCAAACCCTATATAGACTATGTTTTTCATATATATATATACATATACATATATATAAAATAATTGATTGTACATAATTCACAAATTATGCACAGGAGATTAATAATAAACCTGAATAACTACAGCAATACACTAGATGAAAGTTACGTGGATGTACTACTCACTTGCTTCAGGGGATCCCTTGCTGAAGTGGTGATATAGGCCCGGTGCTTTCTGGCACCACACGCTGCTGTCAGTCGCAGCACATTTCCTGTCACGTCTTCCACCCACAAATTCGGTGGCTGTTCCATCGCGACTGGGCACTTATCATGCACTGTGATAACTTTTGCAGTTTGTGACGCAAAATTAGCAAGAATTTCTTTTCCTTCTTCACAACTTCACAGACAGAAGTTTCGTCCTTACTGTAGAGCTTAGGAACCTCAGCATATCGTTTTTTTTTCTTCCTTACAATAAGTCAAGAACCTTCACCTCCTCCCTTTAAGGAAGCACTTTATGGCTTCTCTTCAGCATTTGAATTGCCAATACGTTACTCTCAAGCTTCGGAGCCGTTATTGAGTTAAATAAGGGCTCCCTGAACACAAGCTCTGCGCCACCAACAGCGTGGAAAACAGGCCGAAATGGTGGCGCAGCGTAAACAGCGTGGACACGCCGGGCCGAGGGGGAGTCACATCCCGCGCTCGAAGGAGTGGTTCTCGCGAGATTTTCTCACGCCCCTCAGAACAGTGAAATTGAAAACTTACGGTGTAGCTTTGGAATTTTTTATTTAATATTTTTGGACTACAGCTGACCGTGGGTAACAAAAACCATAGGAAGCAAAATGGGGGGCCTGTACCTCCGAATTGTCCTATTTTAATGCAGCCTTCCCAGCCCCACGTTCTGGAGGACTGCAAATGGTTCCTGGGGGTGACTGCGGAACCATCTCTCATAACCTGTTAAAGTGAGTGCCCATTCATGCGGGCTAATTCAATAGTTTTCCTTGCTTTCAGGTTGGAATTTTTTAGACAGTCTCTGAACTGCGTCCCTGAATCCCCAGCATCCCCTGTAGCTGCCCAGCGCCCACCCCACTTTATTTCTGATTAGCAGCCACTGCTCATTTCCCTGAAGCCTAATGACTGTGCCAGTGAAGACCATTGACAGGACTGAGAAAGCAATTTGTCAGCCTTACTATCCGTCCCACTGGGGACTGACTGGCACCGTGGAGAAGGTTGCTCAGCACAAAATGTGACCCAGGAATGCTCAGACACAGCTTCAAGGTCAAATAGCCCATCCTCATTGTCTGACAGAGCTCCGCGTAGACGCAGCCAGCTTTTGGGTGACTGGGATAGTGGGGTCCCCACATCAGTCCCTGTTCCCAGCATACAGATGGTGGGAACTCGTGAAAAACCCACAGCTGGAGACTTTTTTCTCCAAAGCTGAGTCAGCCATGCAACCCAGTCACCTCCTCCCACCTCCAGTGCTTACCATGGGTTTTTAAATCTAATAATATGAAGGAATTTCATGTTTTCTAGAAGGGCTTGTATGCACAGAAAAGGCTATTCAGAAGTTACTTTGGTTTAAGAGCAATATGAAATTTATTCAAGTTCATTGAACCTAATTCTTCCCTCAGTTTTTACATTCAACTTTATTATTTTATGTATAATTCCAGCAAATCTCACAATCACTTTTAGGAGCCTTTGGTTAAACATGGTCCCAATTACCAAATTAATTAAGCATTAAATGTTTAAAATAGTATTTATAAATTTAATATATTCTACTTTATTTTGTTAAATTATTTTTTTGTTTTTGTTAAAGTAACTCATGCACCTAACTCACAGCCCAATAGTACAAAAAGCCTTATAACAAAAATAAGAGTTTCCTTACTGTGCACCCTCACCCCCAACTACCTGCTCTGTGTTTTTCCAGAGGCAGCTCCTCTTTACCCTTTCAGAGATTTCTTTTGGAATATACACTTCTCCATACTTCTAAATAATATGCACATAGTGCTAACTTTTTGTAGCTCAAATTGAGTCATTTCTCCTGACCTATAATAACAGAAAAGGGTCTGGCTCTCATGCCCCTTTCCTCTGTATTTTTCGCGGTTCTATCCAGTCTTTGGTTGGTGCGATTCTCAGTGGTCACTTCACTGGTCTAGGTAAATGTTCTTCTCGATTGAGCATTGTGGACACTATGATTCTGTTCTATTTCTTATTTTTTGTTCTCCCTGAAGTTGACAATTGTTTGCGCTTTAAAATTTTGCTTAGAGTTTTTTGGTTCTTTGTGCATTTTGCCTTTTCTTCCCACAGTGTCCACAAATCTCAATACAATATTGCATACATTGTATAATTTCAGGATCTGACACTGATCTTTCCCTCTTGGAGACCTCCCACCTGCAGAATTACATTCTCTGGCTTCCTGGGCTGGTCTAGGCCTGCTACACACAGTCACTGGTGATTCCCTTCCCTATCTTCCCATGAGTATCATCCCTGTTTCCTAGGTCTCAGATCTACCTCTTTCTCGGCCCACCCTCCTGTTTTGTTGGAGCACATTCTCCAGTAGTTTAGCTGATTTAGAAGGATGGTATGATGTCCACTGTGCTTTGGACAATCCGTCTGCCTTTTGAGTCTCACTGCTGGGGTCTCCACAGTTATCCTCCCAGATACCTCCCTTCCCCACAGTCCTGGAGACTCCTTCCACCTGTACCTTAGGCCAGACTCCATTTTTCTTAACACTATGTATAATGTATATGATAGAACACTTCAGAGTTATCTCCTATTTAAATCCTAACCATTCTCGAATGTCCGACATTCTAACACGGAGCCCAATGGCCCACTTACCCAACATAAAAGAAAATCTGAATCAGGATATAGGAACTCAGCATTTCCAGTGTTTCCTTAGAGGATGGACTGTTAATTCTGTGTTTTGACGAAATATATCCTCCACTTCCCAAAAATGTATGCATGGTATCTAGATGTTTTGATATTTCTGTGTCTGAAAATATCTTCTTTCTACCCTCACATTTAATTAGGGTTTGTCTGGTAGAAAAGTCTAGGTTGGAAATGGTTTTCCTCCAAATTCTGAAGTCATTGTTCAGCTGTCTTCTAGTTTCTATTATGGCTATTGCAAAGTTTTGGCCCATTTTAGTTGTTAATTCTTGAACATTCTAAAATTGCTTTCTAGCAGCTATATAACCCCACAATCATGTTATTCTATAATGCTGAGACTCCACATAGATTTTCATCCATAGCGCTTTGAACGTGATGAGCCCTTTTAACCCAGAGACTCCTGTTCTGTGGACCCGGAAATGTTGTTCTCAGTTGTTTCTTTGCCAATTAACTCAGCTATGGGTTGTTTGTTTTGTTTTGTTTTTCCTGTTTGTTTCTTTCTAGAATTTCTGGTATTTGGTTGTTGATTGTCCTAAATTGGTCTTCTATTGTTTTTCTTTTATCTGGTTTTTTTTCCATCTCTATTACTTTGGTCATTACTGTGACGAGTTCCTCAGCTTTATTTCCTCTTGATTGTTTTTATTTATGCTATGATTTTTTCATTTTCAAAAGCCCCTTGTTTATCCCCATTTTATCCCCCCCCCCTTGTTCTTGCTCCATGGGTGCAATGTCTAAGCTTACTTTTGATTATTGTAACAATCACATTATTTATATTTACTTTCCCTTTGTGGTCTCTGCTCCCTCCCAGTCACTGGTTGGTTTGTCTTGGTCCCTTGTCACCCACATTAGAGGCTTTTTCAGATGTCTGGCAAACCTCGTTTGTCTGTTCATGTCTAAAAGTGGGTAAGTAAAGAGCAGATATGAAGTCCTGAGTATATGGACGGGGCTTTGTCAATTTTGAACTTCACTGAGATGGAGCTGCCTGAGCCGTTACTGAGGAATTCCTGGTGCCACTGTTTCTGGGTTTTCCCTTTCGGGCTGCTCAGATTTCCCAGAGTGTAGGTACTACTCTTCCGGTCTCCTGCCACAGATGGAAGCTCGGCTCTCAGGGGTTCTTCGAACTAAATGGGGAAGAAACTGGGAGCGTGGAGCAGGAGTCTGTGGGGGGTCTCAGCGCGCATCCTACCATGTGCATACCTTTGTGTCTTTAGGCTCATTCCTCTGACACAGTGCTCATGCTGTCACCTCGGGCTCTGTGTCCTCCAGTCCAGAACCCATCTCTCTGTTTGATTCTGCTTAGAGAAGAAACGTTCATGTTCATCCTGCCAGAGGTGCCATGGGGGCTGGGACCTAGGGCTCTAACTACTTCTAACCAGGGCTCCTTTTCTGGTCACCCTGACCTCCTTCCCCGGTTCATGCTCTGGGCTGTTTGAGGGTTCTGTGGTTTAGATCAGGATATTCTTGGCTTTCTTCATTTCAGGCTTAAGATTCAGGATTAAGGTTTCTTGCATCTGCTAAGTAAATCAACAGTAATCCATTTGCTTCTCAGCTTCCAAAATTTGTTACCCTTGTCTCCTGGCCTTTTCTCTCCATCCTTATGGGCTTCTGTCTTTAAAAAATAATAATCCCTTTGCTAAAGTTCTCCTAAGGTTTCACGAGAAAGGGAAATTATGTCAGTGTTAAGTCCGCTGTCATTACCATCCTATCACCTTTTGAAGCATACCAGTTGTCCAATTTAGCTTAAAAACTAAATACTTAACCCCTGTAAAACTATCAATTACTCTTATAAATTCAACGAATCTTAATTGCCATATGTTCCAATACTATTTAAAAAGTAACTTCAAATTAAAATCATAAATTTAAATAAATTAATTGAAGCATAGATATACAGTTAGAATTATCAGACATGCCTTTATTCTAACAAGATAAATTATTTTGAAGTTTTGGAAATGATCAAATATTCACAGATCCCTTAAAGCAAAAGTATTGGTAATTTTACTTCTCTTTAAACATTCTATCTTTATATGTCTGAGGTTAAAAGATGCTAGTTATATAATCCCAAACAATTTTGGGACTGTGTTCCCAAATGTTTTGGGGGACTGCTGTGTTCTTCACTGCTGTGATTTTTTTAAATATTTTATTTATCTTTAGAGGGGAAGGGAAGGAGAGAAATATCAATGTATGGTTGCCTCTCGTGAGTCCCCTCCTGGGGACTGGCCTGCAACCCAGGCATGTGCCCTGACTGGGAATCGAACTGCGATCGTGTGGTTCGCAGGCCTGCGCTCAATCCACTGAGCTACACCAGCCAGGGCCACTGCTGTGATTTATTAGCCACAGACAAGTTTCCTTGTGGGATGATGACTGGGGCTCTGCGCTGAGGGCACCCACAGCTTCCCATGTAACTGACGGGGCCACTTCTCAATTCTTTCATCTCTTCAGGCAGATTTGCCACATCTGTCCAAGCTGTAATACTGATTAAATATTGTATTTCTTTGGCTTTTAAAAGATTTAAGTTGTCTTTATATGTACCCCTGAAAACCTTTGAACTGGAGGGATTTCTACAATCATTTCTTCTTCAGTTAGGGCTAAGTTTCTTTTAGGAACGAAAACGACTCCCAGTCACCTTGAAATCCTCATTGGCTGCAACTTCTAGGCTTATTCTCTGGACATAATTAAAGGGAAAAACTAGAGAAGCCAAAGCAAAAACAAAATTCAATATAAAGCAAAGTATCTAAGGAGAGTTGAGCTCTGTTGCCTCCTTTCACACATAATCCCGGGGAACTCTATTCCCAAATCTAAAATCACGCTTGGCTGGACCACACATCCACTCGGGCTTCCCACATGAAGGCAGAGGACAGTGCCTGTCTGACTGCGGGGCTGTGACTCAGCATAGACCCAGAGCATCCATGGGGCCAAACAGGGAGAATGGAAACTGTGTCTAATGTCATCTTCACAGGAGCCGCAAAGGGGCTCAAGGGGAAGTAGCCATGCGGACGGCCAAGGAAGGTTGGAGAAGAGCAAGGCTGCCAAGGCTGATTCTGAGCACTGAAAATGTGCTATTGATGTTTGCTGGAAGATGGAGGCCCCAGGGGGACACGGACACCACCTTTTCTGAGCACAGCTAAAAAACAAAAACAACTGGCAAAACTAGCTTCAGTGTGTCTACTACAGGTCACCGTATAGAGTTACTCAAAGTTATGACTATGAAACTGTCAAGCCGACAAACAGTTCCACCAAGGACAACTACTTCTCAGTAACAGTGTTTGTGTCTACTTCTGTCCACTCCTCGCCTAATGACCCAGCATGTGCCTCAACACCTCACAGATGTAATACGCACTTTTCTGTATTGTGCTTTCTCATCATTTTACTTTATTCCAACTTCAGCTGGTTAATGACATTTCTTGGCTTGTGAGATTCATTCTTTCAGACTTAGATCTTCTTCATTTCAGATTCCTGCTCTGGTCTTTCTTGTTAGAGCAGAGTCTACAGCCCCTCATGGGCCACTGGCCAGCAAAGGTTTACATGCCCTTGGGTCAGGCCCCCACTCCCAGGGTAGTTGGGGTAGACACATTCCACATGGTACTACATTAGGGCTGTGTCCTTCAGAAAGAGGTATGGATATGAGAGACACCACAGTAGACATTTCTGGACACCAAGCCTGAAGACCTAGGAAGGAGAATCTCATTTCCTTGCCCTCTCTCCTTTTCATCATGAAGAACATTTGAAAGACTGAGGAATCACTGCGAGTGCCTCTAGGTGAACCAGAAACAATGGCTTTATCTGTCTTTAATTATGACTAGGAAGAAACATTTTAGGTTCAAGGCTTGGGAAGAGATATCTTTTTGGATTTGGAAATACTTGGTTAATCAGAAATTTTAGCCATTGACATCTTTGCCCTCCTTGTTGCCACTCTTATGTTTGAGGTTTTGAGACATTTTCTGCTTAGAATGGCTCTGAAAATCCTATAGCAAAGAGGATGGGCCAGAGGATGGGGGAGGGAGCTGCCTGCTTAAAGCTGGTTCCAGTGTTGAAGAAAAGAGAAGCAGCAGGACCTTCGAGCTTCACTCTAAATTAATTTAACTGAACTTCCCACAGTGGGAGGTGGCCAGATTCAGGCCAGAAGTTTCCCAAGGTAACAACTGAGCTGCTGCCTGAGACGTTCTCTGGTGGGCTTTCTGGAAAGGGAGCAGGTGAGCAAAGAAGTTCATCATTAGCAAGGGCATGAACTTGAGTATTGACCAAGATAAATACCACAAAATATATGATGAGCAAATCTGCCCCCTGCTGTCTGAGTTTAAGGATGACATGTTCAGATTGGAGCTTATGCCCCTACGTCTCTGGGCCGAGGTAAAGAAGTTCTTCCGGCTCTGGCCCTTGGCCCAGGGTGGACACACAGAGCTTCTGACCAGCTGCCCAGCAGCTTTCTTCCATCTGGCAGCCCTTGGAGCTCCCACTATTTGCTCCCAGTGCCTCAGTCATTCTGCCACTTGGATCTCTACTGTTCTCAGGCCGGGAAGGATAGAGGACAGAATCCCCGCCCCCACATCTTCCCACCCATCCAGCCCATCTTGTTGCTAAAATCCATAAGAAAGCAGGTAAGTGTCTAGAAGCCTTAAGAGACTTAAAATTGTATTACTGATGAGTCTCCACTGAGATGCGAGTGGTACTGACCGGCCCTGTTCTTCGTTAACTCACCACGTAGCCCCGTGGGGTCACTCCAGTCCAGGGACTCCCTTCTGTCCGCCTTCAGGGGGGACGCATGGGGTTAAACATAGACCCTTTTGCTCCTGAAGTCTTGGGGGCCTCATTTATTTCTCAGTGGGGTCCCCGCATCCCCCCAAAAAGAATAATACAAACTGTAATAATCAAGAAGGAGGGGGGAGGCAGCACTGTTTACTAAAGGCCTCCTTTCAGGCAAGTGCTGTGCGAAGCTCCAACATATGTGTTTTATTTAATCCTCACCACAAGCCAATGAAATAGATAGCATCTCCGATTTGAAAGGACACAGAGTTGGTAATGAGTTTGCCCAAGTTTACAAAACAAGAATAGAGCTAGAATTGAGTCTGAGGTTTATCTGACTCCAAAATAGTTTCACTTCTGTAAAAATAATATATTCTTATTAAAATAACCATGCCCAAAGGAAAAGATAAAGGAGACAGGGAGAAATCACATGTAATTCCATTGCTAAGATACAATCGCTATCAACATTTGGTATATGTCTTTTTAGACCTCCCCTGCCCGCCCCCCGCATCCACACAGACACATGCATACACCAAGCACATATTAGTTCTTCATATATCGAATAACTTTTCAGCATCTGCTGTGTTGCAGGTCCTGTTCTGCATGCTGGGGTGTTCTACATCCCCGTCCTGGAGGAGCTAACAGAATTGGAAACTAAGTAAACACATGTGGGCTAGCACATAGGCCACACAGAGCCTGCCGGTTGTGCATGGCGGCCCCCCTGGGGCAGCCAATCACACGGCAGTTAAAGGGGACGGCCTCCCCAGGAGCTGGCCACCCTCCGACACCACCTTGATGGGTAATAATAGGAGGCATACAGCAGGAATACCATCTCATGAATGAAAGGTCAAAAATACCTCTTTGATTAAGGAATATCTGAGAGTTATCTAAAGCAAGTGAGAGAACAGGCTTAGCAGGAATATGAGAAATGGGGCTTTTAGGCAGTGGGAACAGCCACAGCAAAAACCCTGAGGCATGAATGTTCTGGGTGTGACCAAGAAACTGCGAAAAGGCTGGTCTAGGTGGAGCAGGTCCAGCTACAGCTGGTCTAGCTTTATCTCCGAACTTTCCTGCACAAGCTCTGTGAGGCCACACAGGCCACTTCCTATCCCCCTCAAACCCTGTAATTTCCTGCCTCCTTTCACCCCCATGCCCTCCTCGTGTCCAGAGTGGCTCCACGGGCTACAGTCCTACCCAATCTTCAAGGTTCAGCTCAGAGCCCACCTCCTCTGAGGAGCCTTGCCCAGGGTCCTTGGGCTGGCCCGCCTCACAACTCCCTGTCCCTGCCAGGTGGAGTCATGTTCACATCTGTTTCTCTCTTCTCCCATGACTCTGGGAACACGAGGGAAGGGATCAGTGGCAGGAACTGGTTATATATACACTGGGTTTGAAGGATGGATACATAGATGGATGACTAGGTAGGTTAATTCCCTTTTTATTCCCGGCTTGGTAATTTTTCTGATGACTGTACTTGGTTTTCTTTAAACTCTAAAACCTGTCCTTACTGTATGAATATGAAGAGCTGTCCCGAAGTGCCTCGAAATTCCCCGTGTCCTTCTCCCACTCCAGTTGCTATTAGTCACCCAGTTCCTCCAACCGCCTCCATCCTATCCCCTTAAAGGCCTTCCTCTTGGTTTTCCGTAATTTTCTCACTCAAATATTCCTAGCTGAGAAATCAGGTAATAGGTACTTAAAATATAGTCTTTGCCAGGGGGATCTGCATTTTAATAGGACACTCCAAAAGGCAGTGATTACATAGATTTCTAGTAATGAAATTTCACACACAGTGATAGGAGGCGGGCCGAAACCCTGTCTGATTGCCTGCTTACTCCCTGACTGGTAAGGCTGGCAAGCCTGTGGCCAGGTTCCCCATGAGGGAACCGGAGTTACCGTGAGGAGTCGGCATTGCTGCCTCCCTCCCACAGCCTGATGCAAGAACAGAAGGAAGAATATCCCAGAGCCCATGCCTCCTGTGACTGACACCCGTGGCCACACCAGAAACCTCAACCAGTGTGAACTTAGAACCGCAGAGGCCTTAGCCCCCAAGAGCAGTCCCCTTAAGAGTTAAAAAACACTCCCATGGCTGAGTCCCTCTCTAACACAGTATCCTGCAGCCACAAGCAGAGCTAGAGGCCCTGTCCTCAAACAGCAGGAGGCAGGCAGCCACCTTCCACCTTTCTGGACCCCAGAAGTACAACTTCAGAGGGTCCTAGTTGAGATTCCTGAGCTTGGGAGGGGACTGAGCCCCCTTGCCTGGCCAGACTGGTCTTCTTAGCACCTTACTCTAACACTCAGGGGCCAAGGGGAATCTTCCCAGCACTTGCTCTCTACACTCTGTACTGACCTCTGGGTTCTGTAAGAGAAGGGCTGGTCCCTGACCTCAGGAGGGCAGTAAGTGCTAATGAACAAAAGCATGGGGCTGGGTTTGGAACCCAGTTCCATCATTCCACCTGTGTGACCTTGAGCATATGCCCAGCTTTTATCAGCTTTCATTTGCTAAAAACTTATAATAAAACAGTACCTACTTCACTGACTGGAGATGTAAGGCACACAGTGTAGTGGCTCAACTCATAGTATGAGTTCCAGTAATGTTAGCAGTCGTTAAGGAGATCATGGAGTGGCTGCCCAAGATTAGAGATGGCATTTAGGCAACGGACAGAACAGAGCAGTAACATGCTTAACACACAAACACCACCACTGCCACCCTACTTTTGATCTATTGCCCTGCCAAAGTCCACGGGAGCTGCCTGGTGTTCAGGACCCTCCAGAGCATGTCCTGATGCCCCTTTCAATTTTCATTTCTCTCAGTTTCCTTGGAACAGCCAACACTTGGTTGTATCTGCTCGTTATCTTCCCTGTCCCTGAGAGCTTGGCCACCTATGTTGTTACCAGTGTCGACATCCTCTGCGTCATGTAAGCCTTAAATCCAAAAGCCACCTCCTCCAGGAAGCCTCTCCAGCCTCCCACTGGAATAAAACTTGTCCTAGTTTTCCACAGCTCTTTTAAAGTTAGCAAATCCAAAGGCTCTCTATTTTTTCAAGTCTCCCTTTAAAGGGCAAGCACAGCAAAGGTATGACAACTGTTCTGCCAAGTTTAGGGTTCTCTGAGAACACTCAGAGAAAGGACTCGGCACACAATTCAGCCATTGGTCATGGGGCCCGGGACACCCTGGGCCCTGTGCTTCATCCCCGTGACACAAGTCTCAGGCTTCAGTGGCTAGTTCCCAGGCACTGGCTCTCCTTGACCCGGGTCCGACCCTGGGGAAGCAGAGCTGTTTCATCTCCTGGCCGCCTTGAGAGACCCTGGCTGTCCTCAGACCGACAGGCGGCTCCTCTCACTCTCCTGCTTTACTTTTCTGGCTGTAAAACTGTTCCGGGTGTGTTCCACTTGCTGGTCACACTAATCTCTGTGTCTCAGATTTTTTAAACATATTCTCTGATACTCAGCTCCACAGCCAGCTGTCCTTGGGCACACACACCTCTGACCAAGCCCCACAGCCAGCCTTGGGCTTTTGTCAAAGGGGACACAGGCAGCCCATCCCTCCACTTCCTGCGGCGGCATTACAGAGGGCCTTGCACCCACCTCACTGGCTGCCTCCCACCAAAGCCCCACAAGAGATATTTCTTTGAGAATTTATGGCTAAGAAAAGTTCTTCCGCCTCCCCTAGGGAACTTTCCATAATTCTCTCTGATCATCAGGAGTTATGTAACCGTGTGTGCCCCAGTTTTGGTTTTTAGCCGCCCAGAGCTTGGCAGCAGGCTGGAGGCCCTTCTGAAGAAACTGGCTTTCTGTACAATCCCCAGGGCTCCTTCCCCTGAGGTAACCTCTTAAGTCCAGAACAGTTCAGCCCATGCTTGTGTCCTTTGACTATTTACACACAGATCTTTCTTCAGTGTGGGTGCCCACTGCCTCCGTCTGCGTTGCCCCAACAGGGTGGTGCCCTGCGCAAATCTGCCCCATCCTGCCGTCTCACTCCTCGACTTTCTGTCTCGAGCCCTGCTCTTCTGGAAAGTAGCGAGGGAGTTTAGGGAGTTCTAGGGTTTGAGATGGGAATAAAAAGAGAGAATTGGAAGTTAGTTGCTTCTCTCCCCTTTTAAAGAAGAAAATCAGTTTTATTTTATTTTTTAAATAGTATAGTGCGTTTTAAAAAATATTTTTTTTATTTATTTCTAAAGAGAGGGGAAGGGAAGGAGAAAGAGTGGGAGAGAAACATTAATGTGTGGTTGCCTCTCATGTGTCCCCTACCAGGAACCTGGTCTGCAACCCAGGCATGTGTCCTGACTGGGAATTGAACTGGCGACCCTTTGCTTCACCGGCCCGTGCTCAATCCACTGAGCTACACCAGCCTGGGCTGAAAATCAGTTTTATTTTTATCAACTATATCCGCCACAATAGTTCAGACACCATAATTCTACATGTCTTGTTTAAAAAAAAAAACACAACGGAATTCTCTACCTCACTATTCCCTTTCCACAAAGGCAATTCTTTTCACAGCTTTCCGTTGAATCTTTTGGTGTTACTCTACACAATCTGCTTTGAGGCTGACCTGGAGAGTTCCGTGCAGAGTGGAAAAAGCCAGTCAGACTAAGACAAATACAGTACCCTATGATCTTACTTATATGTGGAATCTCACAAACAAAATAAACTAACTAACAAGATAGAAACAGACCCACAGAGAACAGACTGGCAGCTGTCAGAGGGGAGGAGTTGGGGCACTGGATGAAAAGGTAAAGGGATTAAGCAAAAAACAAAATGACAAAAAAACACCTCGTAGACAACAACATGGTGATTACCAGGGTGAAAGAGGGCGCAGGAGGCAGAACAGGGTAAAGGAGACTTGGCCTGGGGTGGACACCCAATACAATATACAGATTACATATTATAGAATTTTACACCAATAACCTGTATCACTTTATTAACCAATGTCACCCCAATAAAATCATTTTTAAAAACCTAGTTGATAAATGCTATTCCAAAATAATCTAATATAGAAATGTTTGTGCTTAATAAATGATTATATTCACATAGTTTTTTAAAAATAAATTCTCCACATATAGAGTATTTCTTTTTTATAATTTTTAAAAGATTTTATTTATTTGTTTATTTATTTATTTTTAGAGAGAGGGAAAGGAAGAGAGAAAGAAAGGGAGAGAAACATCAATCAGTTGCCTCTTGCATGTGCCCTGACTGGGTACCAACCCCCAAACCCAGGCATGTGTCCTGACTGGGAATCGAACGGGTAACTTTTTGCTTTGCAGGCTTATGCCAGACTGAGCCAGACCAGTCAGGGCTCCTTATAGATTATTTCTGCTATGTACATTATATTCTGCTATATCTTTCTTTTTAGGTATTACATACTGACTTCCCACTGAAGAAGATGAGCATGTAAATCTCATTTGCCACCACCACAATCACCAGCTCTCACCAACCAACACGCCATTTCCTGCCTCCCTCTATTCTTCTAAGCTAAGTCATATGGTAATTTGATTAGACCAATTTCAGTTCCATTATCAGGACTGTGTGAGTGCTGTAGCTGAGCCATAAGTTGGCTAAAATTACCTTCCGTTTCCAGCACAACTTTTTTGTTTTCCTGAATTTAATATTTATATTGTTTTCTCATTTGCTTGTTTTTTATGCTCTTGACACTAATTCAATCCACCCTTCCCTCCAGTTGCTGGTCCTCTCCCCTCCTACCTTCAAGCACATTAAGGGTTCTATTGTTCTTTCTGACCAGCAGTAGGAAGCAAGAACAGCGCGGTTCCTTCCTGCCTATCTTGTGCCACCATCTCTATTGGCCAAACTCAACTGTAAATCAGCCAGCAGGGCGGCCCAGGTCATGCAGTAGATAGACACCATCTCCTGGGGCACAGAGAGCGATGGAGATAGCTATGAAGAAGGAAACTGAGAACAACCAGCAGGCCATGTCTTCTCCCCTTGTTGGTTTACTCTGTTATCTTGATGGAGTCCACTCTCCAGCAGTTTCATGATAAAAAAGCCACGTGAGAGGTAAATTATTTAAGTGTTTATAAGTCTGAAAAATTTCTGTCCCCAGATAAATTGATATTTTGGCTGGATAAACAATTCAAGGTTGGAGATAGCTTTTTCACTTTACTCTCCGGTCCGCTACATTCCATTATTGCTATTGAAAAACGTCCTGCCATTCTAATGATTGACTCTTTGTACAAAATCTGGACATTTCTATGAACACTTAGTTTTTGTACCCACAATGCTGATATTCTGAAATAATGGCTTTGACGTGGCTCTCATTTGATCTCCAAGTACCAGGTACTCAGTGGGTCCTTATCATTCACATTCCTGTCCACGGGTTTGAGGAAGTTAATTATTTCCCCAGCGATTTTTTGACCTCTGTCTCCTCTCTCTGGCACTCCAACTCTCTGGGTGTTTAGCCTGCAGGACTAGCTCTTCACTTTTTTGTTCCTCTTTCCTTTTATCTTTTGTATTGCTCTGGTTTTTTTTTTTTTTTTTTTTGGAGATTTACTTAACTTTATAACAATTTTCACAAACTCTTTTAGGTTCTTTGGATGCTCTTTTTTGTAGCATCTTCTTCTTGTTTTCCTGAAGCTATTAATGACAGGTTTTGGAGTTTTTGTTTCTTTAGGTTTCCCTCGGGAGAACTAGTTTTCTCCAATGGAGTTCTCTTGTTTGTTCAGCGTTGTCTGCCTTTCATTTTACATGCTCTGGTGCCCCTCACAAAAAACTGGTTGGAAGCTCAGTGTACAAGGGAAGGCTTCGGCAACCCCGGGCTTTTCTGTTGGGTAAAACGCCCTGACCATCGCGAAACTGAGTGAAGAGGAAGGCAGAGTCTCAGCCACTTGGCGAACTTTTGTTTAATGCCCTTGCACCACTGGTTCTGCTCTCAATTGTGCCTGTTGTCCTGTCACCCACTGTCGCGTCTCACACTTTCCAGAAACCACACTTCCAGTCTTTTCTGGGGGCAGAGCAGAAGCTGCAAGGGATTGAAAAAGTGCCTCTGTAAATAATCTTTGGACAGTTCTCTCCTTAGTTCTACCTTCCCCACTTCCAGATGAACGTGTAATCACCAATTCCTAAGGCTTTTGGGGAATTCGAGGGTGTCTATTGCACTGGTTTAAAATTTTTACTTAAATAATCTTTCAACAGTTTTTGTACAGCCCTACCCCTGTGCCCACTGTAAGATGCACACGGAATCACTCGTTCCCGAGCACTGCCAGGCCACAAGGGTTCTGGGGGGGGGACGGGGGGCGGTGGCTGCCGTGCTTCTCGCCTCTCCCCACCGCCGGCTGAGGACTCGGCTTCTCCTAGTCTGCCAAATCGTTGGTTGTCCCTTGGCTTTCTAGCTTCCATTTAAAAATATTGTCTTCTCTTTCATTTCTTTCGTTGTGTTTTGAGGAAATTAAAAATGACTATATTTTTACTAAACTTAGGGATAAGGACAGAAGTATTATTTAGGTCTTATTTCCTTGTCTTCATCTAGGAGTCCAGCAATTTGCTATCATTTTATTTTCAGCTTTATTGAGGTATAACTAACAAATGAAATTGTGAGATATTCAAACTGTACATTGTGGTGATTTGATATATGTATATGTTGTGAATGGATTCTTACCATCTAGTTAATTAACACATTCACCACCTTCTTTGTGAAAACATTAAAGTTCTACTGTATTAGAACATTTCAGTTAGACAAGACAGTGTTACATTACACATTAGTCACATTACACATCAAGTCCTCCCACCTTGTTTATCTTACAGTTTAAAGTTTATATCCTTCTACCAGCCCATCCTTGTTCTCCTTACAACCTGGCCCTTGGGAATGACTTTCCTACTGCTCCTATGAATTTGATTTTTAATGAAAACTCCATTCATAAGTGATATACCATGCAGTAGTTGCCCTTCTCTGTCTGGCTTATTTCACCGAGCATTCATGCCTTCATGGTCCATCCACAGGGCTGCCAATGGCAGGATTTCCTTCCTTCTCACAGCTGAGTGATGTTCTACAGCAGTGTGTGTGGTGTGTGTGTGTGTGTGTGTGTTTGTGTGTACACATCTTTACCTTCTCATCTGTTCAGGGACACTTAGGCTGTTTCCATATCCTGACTAGTAATTGATTCTAGTTAGTGGAACCAAAGACATATGGAGAGTTTAAATAAATATAAACTTCTTTTACTTGTATATTTTTTGTACAGGAGGCAGAATCAGAGAAGGCATTCACAAAAGGTTATTCATTTCATAGTATTAATCACAAATTCATCAAGAGAACACAAAATAGCACCACCATCCCTACCAAGGGTGTCTAACCTGCAGCCCAGGATGGCTATGAATGTGACCCAACACAAAATTGTAAATTTACCTAAAACATTATGAGATATTTTTTGTGATTATGTGTTACAACGTATTTACCGTCCGGCCCAAAAGAACTCTTCTTCTTCCAGTGTGGTGCAGAGACGCCCAAAGGTTGGACACCCCCGCCCTAGAGCTTTGAACTGTATATTTGAATACTATTTTCTAGATCTTGGAGCACTTCCACGTATTTATCCCCTTTGGTGCCTGAAAAAACTATGAAGCAGACAGGGCAGGAGTTACTGTCCCCCTTTACAAACGAAGAGCCTGAAGCTCCCTGGGGCTGAATAACCATAAGGACTTGTCCAGCTTAGTGCCGGAGACAGGACTAAAGCCCAGGTCTTAAAATGCCGAAGTGAATGCTTTTCCTTCAGTTTTTTTTTTTAATTTGGAAAATTGTGAGTTTTTCCCTATGATTTACTTTTATTTTTAATTTACCTTTATTTTCATTGCAGTTGACATTCAACTGTATTTTATATTAGTTTCAGGTGCACGGCATTAGTGAGACACACATAATTTACAAAACGATCCCCTGATACTTCTAGTACCCACCTGGCACCAATATTTCTTCTTTCATAACTGACTCAGGAGCGCATTCAACCCAATGGGATTGGATCCATTTCCATCGTACCGCCCAGGTAGGCCCATGGTGGTGCACACCGGGACCACCCCTGGGGGATTAAAGAACCCTAAGATTCCTGGTCACCAACTGGAAGAGATTCTGATTTGTAAGGTCTGAAGCGTGGACCAAGAATCTGTATTTTTAAATAGTTCCCTAGATGATACTGGCATGTAGCCTTGCTGAGAACCACTGGCCTAAAGGGCACGAATATGATCCCAGGCTCAAGGTGAAGATGATCCAATGCCAGTTCCCAGAGTGTCATAACTCAGCCATCCTGGCAGCAGGCATCCCAGCCAGCCACAGTCTGGGCTGACAGATGTCCACCCTCCCTCTCCTCCTCGTGGCCCTTGGCAGGCCTCACTTCTGCCCTCGTTACCTGGTCTGCAAACTCACACGCTGGCGGCCCCCTTGCCAGCCCCGCCACTGTCCATTTCAGCTTGTGGGACGTGAAGGATTAAACTCCCAGAAAAAATAAAATGGAAAAACTTCCTCCCTGATAGCTTAGGACCTCTTGTGGAACTTGGCTCTCATAGGAGCCAGAGGAAAAGAATAATAAAAGGCTCTACTCGTTATCTGATTGGCAGCCCTAGAAATGTTATCCCTGGCTCTCAGGTGGCCTCCTACTGGAAAATATGAAGTCTGAACACCTTTAGGTCAGAGAAAAACATTTTTGGCATCAAAATGCAGGTATATGCATATAAGCTCACACCAGTGCACAGGGGACTAGGCCCCGTTCCTAGAATCTGAAGGTCCCTGAACTAAAGAAGGGCAAAGGATGACAGGGACAAAGAGAGAGGGGCTGTATAACAGGAGTCTCGGCATTTTATTTACCATTGAGAGTAAGGAGACTGAGCCTATTTGGTGGGGCAATGGGAGAGACCACAATGCACATCTTAGCAGGAAAAACAGACAACTTGCCTGGGGAAAAATGCCCTGAGGAAGACGTTGGTGCACAAATTTATGAACAGCAACTCAGCCATTAGAGGAAAGGGCTGCCTTTGAGTTTGGGTAAGGCATAAGGCCCTTACCAGACCAGACAGGCAAGCCTCGAGTGCCTACCACTTTCCTTTCCTGTGAGTTATTTTGCTCACACAAAACCTCACACTTCTAGCCCAATAAATGGCCTGGAGTGAGAACTTGACCCAAGAGTAGACAATAGAGGCTGGAGGGGAATGTGAGGCAGCCTGGAACAAGAGTTCTCAGCTGTGAAAATGGCAATTAAATCAACCTGATTAGTTAAGAAATATATTTAATTGATTCAACAAATATTTCTTGAGCACCAACTAACTATATGTAGGTACTTTATCTTTTAATTTATTTAACAAGTACTTCCATTGAACATAGTCTGTGTCAAACACTAATATAAATGCTTTTCATTAATTTATTTTAATAACAACCCTATAAGTTAGCTATTACCATCCCCCCCCATTTGAAGGTAAAAAAAATAAGGAGCAAAGAGCCTAAGTAACTTACCCCAAGGCTACACACTGAGTAAGTGGTAGAACCAGTCTTTTATGTTCCAGGGAGATATTAAGAAACAAAAGAGACAAAATCCAAGCCCTCAGCCAACTTATTTTCTAGTAATGGTTTGGTCTGGATATCTGGGGAAAGGGTCAGTGGTACTGGCCACAGAAGCTAAAGCCACCAGAGAGTGAGTGCTGGCAGCAGAGGCCAGAAGGAGGTGTGAGTGAGGTGGCTGCAGATGACAGAAAAAGTTCAAGACGAGTGTGGGGGCCCAACAGGACACGCAGACCCTGAGAACATCCCTGTCGCCAGCCACATTCATGTTCAGGAGGCTCGGCTTCATGGCTGAGTTTTGCAGCCTCTTTTCCTAACAGTAGGCCCAGTAGTGCTGAAGTCATGTAAGAGAAGTTTTGTTTCTTCACAGCTTTGACAGCCCCCAACATTCAGCCCCACAGAGCCCCAGTCCCTCATGGAAGCAAGGACTGCAAGGAAGAAAGAAGGCAGTGGACGCACACGCAGTTAGGGGGGCTAGGAGCACAAGGACATGTTCCTGCGGGATCTGCACAGACGCAGAAAGAGGCACAGAACAGGATGCGATCGATCTTTCTGCTTCAGAGAAGTGCAGGGCTGGCATGGGGCAATGCCAACAGGCGTCAACCCCATTTAAGAACGTGGTGGCAGCCCCAGCCCTGCAGCCCCCAAGTTCAGTGGCAGTGAGGCCAGCAGGACAGTAACACTGCACGTTAGGCACCATCCGCGCTGGTTCCTGGGAACGATGTGGGATAGCTTCACCTTTATCAACAGGGTGCAAAAGGCAGGCCGTCCCCCTCCACCCAGAGGGGAGTGGCACCCGAGGAAGCTGGCATTCCTGAAGTTACAATGGAGAAGGAGCAGAGCAAAATGGCAGTCATCACATGGAAACCGAGAGCATTTATTTATGAGCACATCTAAGAGACCCCTTGGGAACTGCCAGAAATAATTAGGGAACATTTGATAGAAGACTAAAGTAATGCACTAGCATTTTGTAGTTAAAATGGAAGTAATGCTGTTTTTAAAAAGGTTCACTGAGAACCCATTTAAACCTTTAGTCTGACAAGGCCAGGAGGAACATGAATAATTCTTCTTTGCCTTTCCTTTGTCTCACCTAGGTCAGAGCTCTTCTGCCCTGGCGAAGCTACGGGTTCTGGGGCTGTGCCAAGCCCCCTGGGCCACCTTCTTACCTCTGCTGTGTCCCAGGAAGCCACATCCCAGCACTGAGTCAACACTGACACTCGGGGAGCACTCGGCAGGACGCTCCAGCAATTCTGATGCAATGGGAGGGATTTCTTGGCAAGGGCTGGCTCACTGGAATGTGGTCCATTAGGTAAAAGAGTTTGTAGTATCTGCAGTATTGCAAGCACTTCACCGCTGGAAAGGTCCACAGGGATGGCCTAATTTCCTCACATCGCAGATGGGGGAACAAATGAGAATTTTATGTGACTCTCTGCAGTGATTTCCTGTTACCTGGCCATTCCCGCACATCCCACAGTATCAGCTTCTGCTGCTCCCCCATCCCTCCCAGCCCCTGAGCAAAATGACCTTGTCATCTCATCCCTTTCCTCCAGCTGAGGAGGAAGATACTGGGGAAAGCCTATTGTTTACCAGAATCACTGAACTAAGTTAGGTGCACTGTATGGTGCTCATCACAACAAGGTCCCAAGAAGTTGTAATGCTGAAGATGATGATAAAGAAGAACAGCAATACTAACAACAGAAGTGGCTCCCATTTGTCAAGCTGGGTGACATGCCAAATATTTTATATACATTTTCTCACTGCATGCTTACCATCACTTTTAGGATATAGGTATTATACTTCCCACTGTACTGAGGTTCAGATGCCACGACTCACACTCCCAAGTCACCAAAATATTAAGTGGTAGAGGAAAGCTTTGCACCCAAATCATCCCTCCTACCTTTGTTAGATGCTACTCAATACCCACTCTCTCACCTCAGAAGGGAAAGGACTTCAGCTGTGCAAGGCAGGACCAGCTGGGCTGGGAGGGTCTCTACCCTGGCTCTCTGTAACGGGTGCCTACTCCCCCGTGTCCTCTGCCTCCCGCCTCCTGGGAGGTCCCAGGAATTTTCTATTCCCTGAGGATCAAAACTTAGCAAGTCAAAAATCTTCTTAATTTCTAAAGATATTAGTCTCTATTCAGTGGGGGGTAGAAAAGCTAGGGATTAAAAGAAGCCTAAAGAGTCAGTCTTGAGGAAAATAAAGTCAACCCCATTTCCCATTCCATTCATTTTCTAACCAATTTAAATGGGATCCTAATTGCATAAAACAGCTAATTTTGTTCATTAAAGTTCAATTAAATTCATCTGAAACTCAGGATAATGGCATTGTTGTTGAACAGCCATATTAAAGATGAAACATAATCTCTGTTGACTCCATTTCCTTTGACAAAATAAAGTTCAGCTACTAATGAGCTCGCCATACAAGGTCTCTTTTATAAGTGGCAACAAAGGGTGCAAATTTATGTACAGCAGTTTTCATTACCATCATCAACAGCCATTTTCTTTGTTACCAAAATATGCAGAAATGATTAGCAGACCCTTTTTCTCATACAGCTTTGATTTTGGGGAAAAAATGAAATAGCTTCATAATCACATCACGGTAAAGGCGCACACTGAGAGCCCACAGCGGGTGGCCGCAGAGCGCTGCCGAGCGGCATTCTATGGACTAAGCTGCCCTTCCAACTCCCAGCCATGCAGGCCTGCAAGGCCTTTCCTGGAGTCCATCTCTGCTGCAGGGCAAACAAGACAGGTTCTCCCCACCCATGTGGCCTACCTGGTACCTTTGAGGAGCCTCAGTGAAGCACCTTTGCTTTCTGGAGTCACAGAAGCCAGCAGCAGCCTGCAGGGTGAGTCTTCCTTGCAAAGGAGCCTTCCCACCGTCTGGCAACGTGGGCCCTTCCCCTGGGCAGCCACCAGGATGGCACAGCATCGGGTCCCTCCTCAGGGCCCTGCTGTGTGCAGTTAACCTCAGTTGGCAGAGTGTCTGGCCCTGATCAGCAGTACAACTATGCAAATGCCATCAGTCCCTAGCTCCGTTTAAGAGCATAACGCTGAGCGGCAAGCTCAGTGAAGTTCTGTTATAATGGCGGGGACTGTGGAGGTGAGTGAGGCTTGTGCAGCAGGGGTGAGAAGTGGGTGTAAAATAAGAGGCTCATACTCTCTTATCTGGAATCCTTGGGTCTAGATTGATTTACTTTGTGTGAGTTCATAATTTTAGAAAGGAAATTTCATACCTAGTATCTTGTATTATGTAATACCCCACATGAATATTCTATAGTGATATATGAGTTTTCATACTAAGTGAGATAAAGACTATAAACAGGTTCACTTCTAAGAGATTTGTGACGTATGACTTACAAAAAATCGCTGGGAGCAAAAGAGCACCCACACTGAAGAGGAAAGGACCCCCCCCCCCCACCGCCAAGAGAAAGGGAAGAGCTGTGGATCATTCATGAGATTCCAAACCAGGTGTGGTGAACTGTGGGAACTGACCTCTCTGGAACCTCTGGGACACCTACCAGGAGGGTGTGAGAGGTCCGACACTGCTCTGGCCCAGTACTTGTCTTTCTCCGAAGGGCTGTGCCTCAGCGTTCCTGGCCAACCTCCAAGGGCAGCTTTGTGACCAGTGGTACATCCCTGCTCTGGAATCTGCCACCGAAAAGACCCACCACAGCTATCACCACCATCACAAAGCTGGCCGATTCAACAGGGGGTAGGTCTCCATTTGGTCAAGTGTATAATCTCTTCAAATGGGTGAGTATGTATGTTCAGAAGAATTTTTCATGCTCAAGAATATATTTCATTAACATACTCTCCTTAGGTCTCAGTCTGCAGAGTTGCAGTAAAAACAAATTGAAAAGTTTTGTAAATGCTGTTGTTATATATGAAGATGGAATGAACACTGTTCAATCAAAACTAACTACAGTGGTCACAGCTGAACAACCTTGTGAACGTACTAAAAACCACTGAATGTATGTTTTAAAATGGTAAATTTTATGCTATATTGATTACCAATTTAAAAAAGTATTGGGTTGGCCAAAAAGTCTGTTTTTTTTAATAAAATAAAACACATGGTTGTCATTTTCACCAGTAACTTTATTGACTTGGATATTTTGATGTTGGCTATCTCCCATGTGGTATAATGTTGATGGTTCTCAATTAATGTCTCTATTTGATCCCTACCAACTTCAACTGGTCTGCCAGATCCTGGAGCTTTGTCCCACAAGAAATCTATAGCAGGGGACTTCCGGCCAAGATGGAGGCATAGGTGGAAACACTGTGCCTTCTTGTACAACCAAGTTTAAAGACAACAAAGTTTTAGTAACAAAAATGCAAACAGCCCTGGCTGGTGTAGCTCAGTGGATTGAGCGCAGGCCTGCGAACCAGAGGATCGCAGTTCGATTCCCAGTCAGGGCACATGTCTGGGTTGTAGCCCAGTTCCCTGCAAGCCAACTCCCAGCAGGGGACGCACAAAAGGCAACCATACATTGATGTTTCTCTCCCTCTCTCCTTCCCCTCTAAAGATAAATAAATAAATAAAATCTTTTAAAAAAATGCAAACAAAACAAAGAAAATTGAACTGTACGGAAGTCCGACAACAACAAACCATTCATCCAGACCAGTTAAGAGGGGCAGAGTCAGCGGCAGAGTCGGGTCAGGCAGGAAAAAGCAGCCGGACCGACCCAGGAGCGCAGGTGGCGGTTAGTGGATCCCAGGTGTGGGGTGGCAAGGGGCAGACCCAGTGAAGGCGAAAGATGGCTGGCTGACCAAGGTCACACATTCACGTGCAGATAAACCAGGCAGAGGAGTGAACAGTGAGACAGACTGCTAAGGCTAAGGCCCCAACACCAGGAAATAAAGCCTAAAAGTACCAATTGTGAAAACTTTCAGGGTCAATGTGCTGAGAGAGGCTCCCAGGCTCACAGAGAGTTTGTTGGAGAGACCCACAGAGTCCTGGAGGATGAAAAGGTCCACACGCCCAGGAGCTGGAACCAGGGGGGCCTAGTTTGCTTGTGGGAAGCAGCAGAGGGGACCAAAATCTGAGGGAGGAACAAACGCCACTGCCTCTCTCTGACCCCGCCCCCACATACAGCATCACAACCAAGCGACTGGGTCACCCCACCCTGGTGAACACCTAAGGCTCTGCCCCTCATACATAATAGGCACAAACAGACCAAAACATTATGGCTCAAGAAGAACAGCTCAGAGCCCCAGAGCCAATACTTCTAAGCAACCAAGAGATAGCCAACCTCTCAGATGCACAGTTCAAAACACTGGTCATCAGGATGCACACAGAATTGCTTGAATTTGGTCACAAATTAGATGAAAAAATGAAGGCTACGCTAAGTGAAATAAAGGAAAATAAACAGGGAACCAGTGATGGAAAGAAAACTGGGACTCAAATCAATGGAGTGGATCAGAAGGAAGAAAAAATGACCAAACAGAAAAGAAGGAAGAAACAAGAATTCAAAAAAATAAGGAGAGGCTTAGGAACCTCCAGGACATCTTTAAATGTTCCAACATCTGAATTATAGGGGTACCAGAAGGGGAAGAGGAACAGCAACAAGTGGAAAACTTATTTGAATAAATAATAAAGGAGAACTTCCCCAGTCTGGCAAAGGAAACAGACTTCCAGGAAGTCCAGAAAGCTCAGAGAGTCTCAAAGAAGTTGGACCCAAAAAGGAACACACCAAGGCACATCAGAATTACATTAGCCAAGACCAAAATGAAGGATAGAATTCTAGAAGCAGCAAGAGATAAGGGGACAGTCACCTACAAAGGAGTACCCATCGGACTGTTAGTGGTTTTCTCAAAAGAGACCTTGTAGGCAAGAAGAGGCTGGAAAGAAGTATTCCAAGTCATGAAATCCAAAGACCTACATCCAAGATTGCTCTATCCAGAAAAGCTTTCATTTAGAATGGAAGGGCAGATAAAGTGCTTCTCAGATAAGATCAAATTCAAGGAGTTCATCATCACCAAGCCCTTATTATATGAAATATTAAAGGGACTTATCTAAGAGAAAGAAGATAAAAATATAAACAGTGAAAAGACAGAAAGCCCACAGTTATTAATAACCACACCTAAAACAAAAGCAAACTAAGAGGACAGCTAGATCAGGAGCAGAACCATTGAAATGGAGATCACATGGAGGGTTAGCAACAGGGGAGTGGGAGGAGGAGAAGGGGGGAGAAGGTACAGAGAATAAGTAGCTTAGAAAGTAGGTAGAAAATAGGGGGGAGGGCAGGAATACTATGGGAAATATAGAATCTAAAGAACTTGAGACCTGTGGTCATAAACTAAAGGGTGGGATGGTGGGGGAGGGGGTGTGCAGGGTGGAGAGGAATAAAGTGGGGGAAATGGGACAACTGTAACGACATAACCAATAAAATATATTAAAAAGAAAAAAATTTGCCCCCCCAAAAATCTGTAGCATGAAACCTTCACAAACAACTTTTGACACATTCCATCAGTCATAGCACCTCACCCAAACACTGCACAAATAATTTTTTTGCATTTCAGTTGCATTTTTACCTTTCTTGAAATAATAAAGCATAATATGCCAAAATGTTGCATATTTTATTCCATCAATATTAAAATGGCTACAGAGAAATTCACAATTTTGATAAGCTTTTTCAATGCACGCTGATATGACAGCTGTCACAATACAATCTAACAAAATTGTTTTGAATGAAGTTAAAGACAATTAAAGTGCTACCAGAGCCACTGTGTGGGGAAAAAAAACAGACTTTCTGGCCAACCCAACAGTTAACACAAGTCAGTGCAATGACTTGAAGCTCCATTCCATTCACATGACCGCACCCTAAACCTTGTCTACACTTAAATCCCAACTGTATAAATCTTAACTAAACCCTCCTCCAACCACTGCTTCTGACCTTGAAAGCCTTCTCTCACCCTCCTCCTGCTGTATCTGTTTAGCAGTTGTCTCAGCTTCCCATTGAAACTATCACACATTACCACAAGTTTAGTGGCTTAAAACCACAGAAATGTATTGTCTTATCATTCTGGAGGCCAGGCATCTGAAATCAGTCTCACGGGGCTCAAGTCGGGGGTTGGCAGGGTGGTTCCTTAGAGGGGCTTCAGTGGATCTTCTGCTTCCCGCCTCTTCCATCTTCCAGCAGCCACCTGCAACCCTTGGCTTCTGGCCCTGCCTCTATCTTCAGAGCAGATCACCCCAGTCTCTGCTTCCTTCCATCATCAATCTCCTTTCTCTCTAAACCTCCTGACTCCTTTCTAGGACAACCCTGTAATTAGCTGGGCTCATCCAGATGATCCAGGATTATCTCCCCATCCCAAGATCCTTAATTTAATTAATAGCAACTACAAAGTCCCTTTTGCCACCTAAGGTGACATACTCACAGATTCTGGGGGTTAGGCTATGAGCATCTTAAGGGGCGGTATGGGGGCCTAATCAGTCTTTCACAGCCATCTACTTCCTAGATCCCTCTGTATTTTCCCCGAACATTCCCTCTTCACATCAACTACCTTCCTTATTCAACACAGACTAATGAGTAGAAATACCCTCTCCAGCATCTTCAATTCTTTCACACCCTCTTCCATACGGCAACAGACCTGGGAAGCCCCTTCTTGAAACAATTCTACAGTCTGCCATCTCTGCTCCTATAATTGGGAATTCAGTCTTAGCGGATGAAATCTCTCTTTTCCTGGGCAGGGCCAACCATTCCACCTCTGCTTCCAACCCCCTTTCCTCCCTGCAGAATTCCTCCATCAGTTATTCCCTTTAAATCCTTAGTATCCCACTTTAAAGTAGTTTCTTGCTCTTAGCAATAAATTACTTTCTCCCATATTAAAGAAAAAGTGAGGACTTCTTGTTCTGGACCAGATAGAGGTAACTTTGTTCTCCCTGCTCCTCCTGAGCATCATTAAAAACCATGGACGTAATACAACAAACAATCATAAGAAGACCTCGAAATATTGAAAGAGGTAGGCAGACTAACCAGGGACTTCAGGGAATAGGAACTACACAGGGGTGAGTTCTCTTTTTATTCCTCATATATCCTGAACTGGGAACTAAAGAAGCCTCCAAAGTGGAACCACCACCAACAGGCGTGCACACACAAAAGAGTTCTAAAGCTCTAAGAAAAGCCTTCTGTCTCCAGTCAAAGGACTGAGAAAGGAGCAGCACAGCAGGACAAAACCCTTTTTGTCAATACACTGCCCCAATGAATGAATATACCAAGAATGCATACACCCTGCATACACCAAGAATGGTCTCTATAGACACCAAGTGGGGAGTAGGGATTTATGCCCCTAACTCAGGGGCTCCCTGCCCCCACAATGGCGTTTTGGTGGAGACCAAGTAGGGCATCTGGATTTGCACCCCTGCCCCCTCACCTGGCATCACCGGAAGTCCTGGATGGCCTTTCTTTCGCTGCCAGCATGCTGAAGCGGAGACTGTAAGAGGCAGCATCCCTCACCTTCCAAAGCAGAGAATGGAAGGAGGATCTTGGAGAGCAGGGAGCTCAAAAACAGCATTTCTAAACCTGCAGAGGAGTTGTCTGCCTGACTCACACATGAAACTGACCCTCACTAACTCACCAGAAACTCTGAGAACTGTGTCGAAGTGTGGAAGGGTATCCAGGATTGCAGTGGAGCTCCTGGGTAGCACACAGAGAAAGCAGCGCGGAGGAGTCGTGTGAGAGCTGAAAATTACATTGTGATCGGAACCACAGCCCACCAAGGTAGGCCCAGACCTGGGCACTACATCATAACGGGGTGCACTGCCTCCTGAGAGGGACGATTTCAATAGAATCCAGTCTTCTGAACAAAATGCCACAAAAGTCCAGGTTAAAGCTCCATCACTCGTCACACCAGAACCAGGAAAATCGCAACTTACAAGAGAAACCATCAACAGACACCAATATCAAGATGAGTTAGACCCTGGAATCATCTGACAAAGATTTTAAAGTGGCCATCAGAATAAAATTGCTTTCATGAACAGTTACGAACACTCTCGGAACAAATGAAAATGATAGAACATTTCAGCAAAGAAATAGAGGATGTAAAAGCGAACCAAATGGGAATTACAGAACTAAAAAATGACCAAAACAAAAATCTCACTCATGGGCTCAATAATAGTTTGGAGATGACACAGCATAGAATCAGTGGATTTGAGAACAGATCAACAGAATTTAGCTAATTGGAACAGAGAAAACAGACTTAAAAGATCATCAAGAACCTTTCAAGTCATTGTAGTCCTAGAACGAGAGAAGAAAGAGTTTGAGGTTAGAAAAATATACCAGGAAATAATGGTTAAAAAATTCCCCAAATTTGGTGAAAGGCCGAGAAGTTGAACAAATTCCAAACAAAATAAACCCAAATAAATCAAAGGTAAAACACGCTATCATCAAGCTTCTGAAAATTAAAGGAGAAAATATTTTTAAAAAATAAAGAAGAGAGGATGCATATCCAAAAGAGAACACAAATTCCAATGTTAATATATTGATTCGTCATCTGAAACCACTTGAAATGCTCTCCCCAAGGTCACCATCTCCATCACCAAGACAAGTTCCAACACATCGCTTTGTGGGCAGCCCCATTCCCACCTCCAGCCCTTGGCGATCACCCATCTCTTTCCTGTCCCTATAGTTTTGCCTTTGCCAGAAGGCAAATTTCACGTTTTTTAATAAAGATGATGCCTTCCTTATTTACATCTCTAGTGCTAACTTGTCTTTTCAGCTTCAGACTGGTCCATCCAGGGTCTGTTGTTTGATTCAGGTTTAGAATCCTCTTTTTCTTTTATGAAATGAGAACCCTGAGTAATTCAGAATTTACTTACCCTCTCTGAGAGTTTATGTCCATGGAAGAGGGGAATGATACTTAGTTTGCTAATTTCTTGGGGAGCCTAAACAAGATAAATGCCAATAAGAAGCCTACCAGGTTGGGTATACACGATAGATGCTCAGTACATCATTAGTATCAGCTTCTTTTGATGAAGTTCATTTTCCAAGGAGAACTGCACCTTTTGGGGATGGAGCAGGGGGCTTCTGAGTTGTCAGCCCACTTGATGGAGAGTCTAGGCCTCCCCACCAGTCAGTGCTACACGTCTCTACAAAGTGCTGGGCGAGCGCATGTGTAACACTTCCAACGACTGCCAGTGGATTCTCAGAAAAAGTCTGTAGCACAACAGTGTCTTGCAACCAACCAACTACTTCACGTAAGAAGAATGCCTCAGGATCTCCAGTGAGCTTCAAGTTTAAGGGGCTGATTAATATCTGAAATGAAGATTGTTTCATTTCCAATACTTTTTAATAATGGGCAAAAATAAACTATAATGTTATTGTGCAGCATATACTACTCTCATATGATTACTCTAAGACATCCAGACCATTTACAGCGACAAGTGCATTTTGTCCTTGGTCGACATTGGACAGGCACGGGGAAAAGTGGCAGACCCCTTTACTCTGACATGTTTTTACATTTTGGAGTCTTCATGTTTTTATACACTATTACCCAGTACCAATTTATAATGCATTCTGAGAACTCATGCGATATTTTAGTACGGATGCCTCTTCTCAATTTCTCTGTAGATGAGCTAAACAAAATTACCTTAATAAAAGCAAACTCATAAGGATCACATTGTTCTCCCTTTAAACATACATAAAAGAACTAAAATGTTGTAGATTATGTCAAGTCGATTTCACTAATCCTCTAACCTCCAGAGAAGGCTTGTATTTCAAATTACATTAGAATTATAACCAGCAAAATTTTGTTTAATACTAGGACTTCAACTGATTTCATACTATACATACACACTAAAAATGCAGTTAGTGTAATGCAAAGAAATAAAAATTACAATTCAGGTGTCAGACAGTAAGTGAAAAAGCTTTAACGGTCTGTCTCATTGTGGAACTAATAATAACAACTTTCTGCAGTGAAATAAAGGTGTCTCTCTCAAGAGCCAGGGTGCATTTGTGGCCGGCACTATTAAAGAGCATACGCAGCTGTACTTGGTTATGTGAACATTAGTTAAGTGAGACCATAAAAAACAGCTGTATTTGAAATCACACAGGACTCTGCACAGTCTCTGCCTGTGGCAGCCAATCAGCAATCTCACTGACAGGCGAACATGTACAAAACGAATGATCCTATTTAGATTAATTCCTCCTAATGCCTTACACAGGCCTACTTTCCTGGCATATCAAAGAGACAGCAGGTCAGTTCTATTCAAAACCCAGAGATAGAAAATGCAAGCTTGATTACCTGATAAAAATATATGACTACACCGGTAGAGAATGTGAAGTGCTCAGTCTGTAAAAATAAGGCTGGTGGGATCTTCCCCACCTCAGAGTTCAGCCACGAGGCACTGGAAATTCAGCACTCAGCCAGAACTCAGTCCAGAGAACTGAGATTTAACTGTGGCTCTGTGATTAATGTTTTGGCTCTTTACTCTCTGCCCTGTAACCCAATACATGAACACTCTTTGCCACGAAACTCTGAAATGCCCTCCAATCCCTGGCTGTGGGATTTGGCCCACGAGATGTTAACCAACATCACAGGCAGGACTGAAATGTGCTCACTCAGCTGGGCTCACTTGCTTTCTACCTCTGCCATTGACCTGAGAAGACCTTACCTGAGTGGCCCAGGGGGTCCAGTGGGCTGACAAGAGACATGTGGAGCACGTATGTGAGGTCACCGAAGCCGAGCTCAGCAGAGCTGCCAGCCAAGCCTGGCCTGGATCCACCGATCTACAGACTCCTATGTGAAAGAAGTGCTTCTTGCACAGGCCACAGATTTTGCAGCTATTGAGCAGCATCCCTGTGGCCACAGTTCACTGAAGCATTACTGGGGACTGTGTGACTTTGGGCCATCCCTTGCCTGCCTATTCCTGACTCATCCTCTACAAAGTGAGGAGAGGGGTGGGAGGACTCACACAGTCTCTTCTAATGGTAACCGGGGACATAGACCCCTGGGAGGAAAAGAGCTGCAGACTCTAGTTGCTCTGGTTTCTTCCAGCCTAGGAGGAGGGGCTGAGGAAAGCGCTCCAATGGGCACTGCAGGTGGGCAGCAAAGCCTTTATCCCAGTGATCTGCCACAAATGTTCGGTCCTCTGTCCAAAGCGACTTACAAAAGTCCACAGGAGGAGGAGGGTCTGACAAACCTGTGTGCCAGCATCTCTTGATGGCCAGCTCCCAAATAAAACTTGTCCTTCTATTGGTTGCAACCTAGATGAATAAGCAAGTCAGAAGACAGAACTGGAGAAAATGGAAATCTTTATTTTTAAACACTAGTACATTTTCAGGCTGTTTTAAAAAGGAAAAATCATATTAATTCAAAACTATGCATCAAAGCATATTTATTTAAACTCTAATTTAACAAACACATAATGAAAGAAACATATTTTATAAATATCTACTCAGAATATGTATTATGAAAAAAAGTGTTTAAAAATAACAGCCCCAGATTTCCCTCTTTAAATATATAAAATTCCCATACAGTTCATAAGAATTCTTTCTCAAGAGCCAGAAATTTCACAAAGGCCAGCAACTTAATTCTCATCAGATACAGTCAAAAACAATAGGGATATAAAAAAATGCAAAAGTTCTGTACAAGGGAAATAGAGATAGCACACGGGTAAATCTCATTACCATACATGCCATTGCGTTTTAAAAATGTTTTATAAAAAATGCCATTTGAAACAAATAAGTGAGAGTCCTTCCCTGACTGTGGAAAATATATAAATTATCACCCTCCCACGTGGGTGTTGAGGATCCCACCGCTGGGCTGGGGAGGGAAGTTCCCTGACTAGGGGCCTAAGCCACACTTGGTGACCCACATCCTCTGGCAGTGGCTTTTTCGGTGGGTGATTCACTAGTAATTCCTTTCACTTAGAAAAATCCTTTGGGATCATAAAGACAATTGCTTGCAAGTGAAAGCAAGAGCAGGGGATGACTCCAGGTTGTTGTATCCAATGAATGGCGTGTGTAGTTTGCAGTCTGGGTTACCATACTCCAGGAAGCCTAGTTCTCCACTGTCAGAGCCACTCTGTCACCTGCTGCAGGAACACATGGCACAGCCCATGGCTGTCCCCTCGCCTTTCCTCTCTGGCCCAAGCTGCTCTGTGTCCTGCAGCGGGACACAAGGACTACTGTCTCTTCTGGCACTTCTTCTGGAAAGAGCTCTTCAAAAAAGTGCGGTACACGGGGTCATCCACATATTCATTCTTAAACCGGGAGCTCAGCATTCTTTGTCTCTTTTTCTCCCCTTGGATTATGTCTGTTCCATAAAATGTGTCTTCAAATCTCATATCAGAGGCTGTGGACTAAAATTAGCCAGTGTTACATTGCAGAAGGGCATGGCATTTGATATGACAAGAATGTACAAAGATCTGGTCCAGACAGCAGGAGACGGGGTGCCAGAGACAGGTGACCAGCCCAGGATGGAAGGGCCCCACACAGGTGGCTCTGGAACCTTCCTACCCATGCCAGTCTCCTGCCTCCATCTAGAGCCTCTTTCTTCAAGATCTCCAACCCCCAGGGACTTCCCCCAACACAAGCAGGACTGAAATCTTCTCATTTAAATCTCCCTCACTCTCCATCTTCCCTCTGGCTCCTGCCCAACCAGATTTTTGAGGAATTTGTTGACAGTCATCTCTAACTCACTCCTATTCCTAGGAGTGGGCCCCTGCCCTGACAACCTCCCTGAAACTGTCCTTGCTCATGTCCTAGTTCCTATGACACTTTTCTATCCTAAAAATATCTGCCCCTTCTGTCACCTAATTATTGCTCAATGCTCTTTCCTCTGTCATAAGCCCCTCCTGTATCTCCAACTCCTCTGGTTGCTCACTGTGGATGTCTCAGGGGTTCCCCCTTTTAACTATTTGCTCACCTCTGATGCCCCCAGGATTTTGCATACGGCCTTCTTTCCACATATGTACCCTGGGTCTTCACACCCACTATTCATGGCTTCAATTCCTGCATCTACTCCTGTGATGCTGACACCTGTCACTGCAGTCCAGACCTCCTCCTGTGCTCAGGCCCGCATGTCCAACAGTCCAGCGAGCATCTCGGAGTTCTTATCTTAGAGGCACTTTGAATCAACCTGTACTAAATTGAACTAAAATTTTTCCTTCTCCATTGCTGTCCTGACTATATTTCATAAATGGCACAACTCTTCCCACCCATCTAGCTACACCGATCTGAAACCTAAAAGTCACCGTAAACTTCCCCCTGCCCTAGCCTGTCTAGAACCCTCTCCTACATGAAGCCCTCCACCCTTTATTCTTTAATGCTACTGACCCCATGGGGCAGGTCCTCACAATTCCTCTTCTAAAGCATTGCAACAAAAGCTACACCTACCCCCACCACACACATACACACACTGGCTATTTTCTGTAGAACCAGGAGATGACCATTCTCTATAAACTTTCTGACTAAATGACATTATCCTTATAATACTTCAATAGTCCCACTGCCTTCAAGATAACATCCCACCTCTGTAGGCTGGACCTGCATAACCTGGCAGAATCCTGCCCCATGCTCCAGTCACACTGACTTGTTTGTGGGTCCCGGCCACACTACTGGCTCTTGTGCATTTCTGTCTTTATGCACTGTCTCCTCTGCATGGAAGATATTCCATCTTCTCTGCCACAGGCAAATTTGAGGGCCCTTCTTTTGGGTTTCTATAACACTTTACATGTTAATGTGGTAGAATGAGGACAATGGCAGGGATAAGGGACAGGCCAGTTTCTCCCCATTAGGGGTTTCCTAACCCACTCACCACTGTGAGGGTGAGGAGATGAGAGACTGAGTAGCAAACTTTACATGTTCTCAACACCAGGCAAAATGCCCAGCCCTTAGTCACTGCTCAGCAAGTGTTAGCTGGGGGAAGGCATGTGGGCTTTTTCTGTTATGCTCAGGTAAAGTCCACAATAACTCCAACATGTAGTGCATCTTACTATGTCACTGTGGCTGCCTCCTCTGGTTGGTGACAGAGGCAACACAGTCCAACTTTTAGGGCTTGAAAACACATAGTCAGGCATGGAAAAGAGGTAAACAATGGAATAGTTGCAAGGAGACTTGAAAACTAAAAAATGGACCCAAGTACACAAGCAGGCACGTTCCCCGCCAGCTAGAGATAATTATCCTGGGGAACAGGCTGCCTCCAAGGCTCCCCCAGACGCGGCCTTGTTTCACCAGGAAAGACTGCGGATTGGTGGGCACCCTCTGCCACTGGGAGAAAAGAATTTTTGTTTCATTTATTCTTGGCAAAGTACTTCCTTTGAGTGACCTTTTCCTTTTGTAAGTGCTAAAGTTATCATAGGAAAAATAAAACATCCATGAAGGTGTTGCCACAGTGTGGAAGAGCAAAACTCAGCCTCTCAAACACAATAATGAAGCCAATTTACCAGTAGCTCTTCTCTGTAGTTAATTATGCACCGTTGCTATGGTTATTCTGTGAGACCATAAAAAGTAATGGGGCTGTTTCTGAAGTTAGTGGCATAGAACCCAGCACAATCACTGAGGTGGACTGCTGACTCTTTTGAAAAATTTCTCTCCAAGTCAGCGTGTGTCTGGGTGAGCACGGTCATTAAAACATGGGGGCCTCCCAGTGAGGGCTGCTAACTCACCCCTACTTAAAAACACACAAGAGAGATTTCTCTAGCTATAAATATCTTCCATCAATGAGTTTTCCAATTAGTTTTGTTTTGCCAACTGGAAAAAAAAGCAGTCATAGACAAACTAACCATAAGCTAGAGCATTATACACCAACCCAAAGGAAAAGGCAGTTTGCTACAACAGGAGCACCCAAGTCTTTGACTCAGTACAAGCAGACTGCACTTAGCAACTGTGAACCTTTCTTTCTGAAGAAATTTTCTACTAGGGCCAACTGTTTGACATAACAGGTTTCAGTCAGACTACAGATGTGATGTATTTTTCACTGTCTTTTCTTAATTAACATTTTTCCTCTAGAAATTTAAAGAAGGAAGGTTGGATTTGGTGTAAATGTTCAGGGAAATGGACCCTAGAAAACTCAGGAGCTGAGTTCAAATAAAGCTACATGAGAGGGTATCCTGATACTGGAGACAAATCTAACGTGGAACAAAGAGATTGTGGTCTCAGAGGAGAAAGCAGGAAGATTTTTTAAAATAACGATTAAGTAATAGTATGTGAAATCCACCAGACCAGGCTCACAGGGTGGTTAACAGCACACGGATTAGAAAGTCAGAGGCCTGAAAGACTTTCAGAGGGCTCCCTGGTCCATTTCCCCTTCTCAAAATCTCTAAACAATTTTAAAAAAGGTTTTTTTTAATTAAAAAAAAAAGAGAAAGAGGAGAAGGCAGAGGAGGAGGAAACCATGGAAGACAGGAGCACACAATGAGAGGCAGCTATCTCCAGCATCTTCAAATGAAGTTGTTCTCAACAGATTTTAAGACCTAGAACACTGACAAGTTACTCAGTTTTTAGGTTTGTTAAGATTTAGCTGATGTCTTTACAATAAAAGTATTTGATTTTTTTCTTTCTCTGCAGTTTGTCATCCAGTGATTAATCTCCTGTCAGACCTGTGGTCTCCTCTGTGCCCTCTGGGTAGGTGTCACTATGGTTACTATCACTCTTCTCTTGACTATTTCACTTTGAAGTAACTTCCTGTCAGGGAAGCAGCTAAGACAGAAAGTCAGCTCACATGTGATGCAATTGCCTGGTCTCAGGATCCCACCTGATGGAAAAGGAACTAAATATAAAACTGGACATTTTAGAAAACCCATGGTTTTTTCCAAATCAATCTACAGTAACTCTATCACTGCAAAAAAGTATATCATAAGCATGTACAATCTTGTTAGTAGAAGCAACTAACTAAAACTAAGGGTGTTACTTATTCAGAAAAGAATTTTCATTTTAGTTAGAAAAATCCCATTCATTAAAATGTCCCTGTTCAGTAGTTATCATTTTGCAGATGCAGTAGAAGGAAATTCTAAATGAGTAAAACTGACTTCATTTCAGGGTCCACTAAATATTTTATGATACAATAATGAAAACTAAGTTTTGTGAATTATATTTTTTAACGACTTCAGTTTTGATTATTTTTCCATGTTTATTTGTCTTTTAATGGTATGTGCTGGGCTTGAAACCAACAGCACTTTCTTTTTTACTGAACTGCTTTAGTATTACCCACGCAACTGGCATTTGGGCTTTCTTTATTCCTTTTGTTATAAAAGTGAGGGCTTAGTTTAACTACGAACTGACACAAATATTAACAAACTTCTGACAGACAAGTTATTCAGGTTTTTAGGTCTTTGTTAGATGTAAAACAGAAGGCAGAGAAATTAATCAATATATGATAAGGCTACAGGAAAGTAGAGTCGCTTATGCTGAGTGAGTCCCCTTTAATCTACTACTAAAAGCTTTCTTTTACTGTTGCTTCTACTACCAAGACTGTCAATGCCTTGCTGGAGAGAGCACACCTTCAACAACTATCACGTATGCCAATAAATGTTAACACAAAGAAGCATCATTAGAAAAGAATATGGAACCAATACCAGTTTCCCTGATTTGGGTCAAATTTGAGGTTTGCATTCAATAGGTTTCAATAAGGGAAAAGTTATGCCCTGGCTGGTGTAGCTCAGTGGATTGTGCACGGGCCTGCAAAACAGAGGATTGTGGTTCGATTCCCAGTCAGGGCACATGCCTGGGTTGCAGGCCAGTCCCCAGCAGGCGCCAGTTCCCAGCAGGGGACACCCGAGAGGCAACCATACACTGATATTTCTCTCCGTCTCTCCTTCCTCTTCCCCTCTAAAGATAAATAAACAAAATTAAAAAAAAAAAGCCCTGGCTGGTACAGCTCAGTGGATTGAGTGCGGGGGGGGCGGCAGCTGTGAACCACACGATCACAGTTCAATTCCCAGTCAGGGCACATGCCTGGGTTGCAGGCCAGTTCTTAGCAGGGCACTCACCAGAAGCAACCATACATTGATATTTCCCTCCTTCCCTTCCCCTCTAAGGATAAATAAATAAAATATTTAAAAAAATAAGGGAAAAGTTGCAATGACTTTCTTCAAAAACCCGGAGGCCTCGCACGTTTCCCGCTGGGAGAGGATTAGGGAATCACAGGGCAGGTCCCTGAGTGGCATGTGCCAGCACTTACAAAACGAGCTTTCACTCTCTTGGGTAACTCTTCATCTAAAGTGTAGATGTCCTCTCGCTTCATTGCTATCTGGGATCCATCTTCAAATTCAACCTAATGAAAAATAAAACATCATGATATATATTAAAAAACAAACAAACACTGACCACTTTTTTCAGTGTTCAAATTAATGACAAAAAAAGAAGAAAACGATGAAGCAGAATAAACAAGGGAACCAGCCAACAGCCAAGGAAGGAAGAAAGGGTCTTTCCCTTATCAAACTAAGAACAAAATATGTTTTCAAACAAGCTGAAATTCTTGAAAATCGCTGTCTTAGAATACGTGATATGAACACTTTACTCCCCAAAGCAAAAAGAAAAGTAGCTGCTGCTCAAGTAATTTCTCAAAACCTGAGAGGTGGCCAATTTAAGACAGGCTGGGCCTATCAGTACCAGATGTTCCTTTAAGAGGTTCTGACGACATAAAAGGGAGAGCTGTTTCTCTATGAGAAAGAAATGATGATATGATAATCCTCCCAGATAAAATAATATCTCAAGTTCTTACAGAGCTTTAATATTTAGCACTTACATTTGTCAAATTCAAGCAAACGGCCAGGAAAATCCCATGTCTCACCCATATAACAATTAAACCATTAATGTGCAAAAATATCACCTAAAATGAAAATGTTTAAAAATTTTTTAAGCTAATCAAGTGGGAGCAATAATTTCAAAATCCACTTTTTCCAACATTTTAGGAGTTTTCAGAGAAAAGGGTGTGACGCTGGTTAACAGAAATGTGGGGCATCCAGGGGAAATTCGTCATGAAGGGACTGTTCTTGGTTCAGGTTTAACCCCAAGTGAACTCTTTCAGGGGGAAACAACAAAAAGGATGTGGACAGCGTAGAATTCCTAACACGTTCTAACTCCGAACCACTCAGAATATCTTTGAAGTCCCTAACTTGTCTGTTTGTCTGAATGCTTTACTTTTAAGAAATAAAAGCATGCTTATACTTGTAGATGAAAGGTTACGTTAAACCATGGAGCTGGGTTAATAAAAATATGCTGGAGTTTATAAAATATTATAACAAAATATATAGTTACTAATTATCCATGCCCCGCTCACAGCTGACTGAGCTGAAACAGCACGCTGGAATCAGGTCTCAGTCACAGGCCAGCTCTCCCTGGTACACTCACTCAGCAGGCTGAGGAGAGAAGGCTTTTCTTCTGGCCTTGTTCTAGCAGAATGGTTTCTTTAATATTTAACTAGGCCAAGGTGTCACCTCACTTATACAATTTGATAGCATAGCTAGAACCACCTGTGCCTACCTTTCTTGGTTTTAGATTATTTGAAAAATCTACAAGAGAAAAGGGCAATTATAAAATGAACAGGGGAGTATGCTACGGTGACCAACCGTCCTGGTTTGCCCAGAAAGGAAGGGTCTCCCGGATGCAGTACTTCGGGGCTAAAATCAGGGACTGTCCCTAGCAATCTGGGAGGGTTGTTGACCACAGTTGGGGCAGAACTGAGAGCAAATTCTGGCCTTTCCCTTGACCAGATGTGTGCCCTTAAACAGATTATTAAATTCAATGATCCTTTCTGCCCTCATTCATAAAATAAGAGTAAAAGACACCTACCTTATAGGGCTACTATAAGGGTCCCAAAATACACATACTCGGGACTCTTATCACTGTGCAGTAGGTATTTTAGTTATGTCTATTTTTATAAATGTCCTTGCCTACTCAATGACAAGGTTGAATAATTAGACACAAAACACAAAATAATCTCAAAAGGCCACTGCTTTAATGAGGAATTCTAAACTACTTTAAACTACTTGTACTTGAGAGACAATTTTAATATTAGTCTTAACTTTTTCATCATGTCTGTAAATATGCTCATAGTTCTATGTTGACAGTCCATCATAAATTCGACTCAACACACTGATTACTTATTAGCCTGAATTTCAACATGTTCATATATTATACTTTTCATGTAGGCACATAGCTTTGTTACATGTGAGATGCTTCTTTTTTGCATTTATTGTTTAATTAAATGCAATTACTTTCTTTTGAATGATGTAATAATGCTTCTTTTCTAGGAGTCTCCAGTATTATCAACTTGTCTTGTGATTTTTGTCTACTTTTGGACATTCTGATGTAAAGAAGCTCCAGTACACACCCTACTATAAATGACCCGAACCTGGAACTTAACACTGCCACGAATACCAAGGGAAAAATGGTCTCTACACTCACCACTCACTCACATACACACGCACACACACACACACTATATATATATATATATATATATATATATATATATATATATATTCCTCTCCCCACTCCTTCTGGGTTTTTCTAGACTTCACAAAATGTTCTTCTCTAAGTTTTCCAACTTCTTTGAACACTTTTAATTGCACTGTGCTCAATCAGTTCCTGATTCCAGTCTTACAATGAACTCTCCCATTTAAGTCCTTGTCCCTTACTGGTCTTTGAACAACTTTTCTACTGAAACTGGCCATCTTATTCTCAAGATTTTTTCTAACTTGATAGGCCTGAACCTTCTTGCTTTTTCTTCTTTAACTTCAATCTTCCTGTTTTACTCTACTACTTAGCCTGAGAATGTTGATTTCTGTCATTGTGTACTGAAAATACTATAGAATATTGATTTTAATAAATTTGTCCTTTAAAGTCTTTCTAAAGGAATATAAATGTACATGTGCTATCCACATTGTTTTCTTGTTAAATCTATGTCATTCTCATTTTTGATAGAGATGAAATTCATTTTTTTACTTGTATACTCTTCAATAAAATGTAGAGTCCTTCCATGAGCAGAATATGTAGCTGGTAGCTATATTTTCAGTAAACAGCACCCCCTTAAGTTTGGGTCTGTAACTGGCCACATATGCAGCATTGGTTTAGGTTTCCTGAGATGCCCAATGGGGGCCACGTCTCTCAGGCAAAAGCCACAAATTCAGGGGCTACTGGCTCATGCACAGCCATCATCATCTTGGCTTATGGTGAGATAAACTGGTCTCTCCCCATACAATGAAAACAGAGGAGAGCAGTCTTGCATCCAATTGCTTATCTTTGAGCCTAATAATTGCCCTTACCATTCACCAAATGTCATTAGGGTTTTCCAGTGTCAGACATGGTAATAAACTCTAATACTTGGGTCGTCAGACATCAAATCTTTGCCTCCTTTATAAATTGAGGCACCCTATATTGATACTACTTATTGCTCAGTAGCACACTGGATATACTCTCTGCTCTCTGGCTCCTCCTGTCCATCTCAGCAAGCATCAGACACTGGGCAGCACTCACCTGGTACATGTGGGCCACATTCAATCCGAGATATTTTGCCCCATAGAGTTTGCCATCAGGCCACTTGACTTGGATGACTTCTCCTTCGGCAGGAGGGCCCAGTTTCACACAGTCTCGGCTCTATGGAATACACAGAGACAGGCTTTTCAAGACAAGTGTCTAAGTGACTGCAGTTAGAACTTAGCAAATGATGAACTCCTGGCAATTAAAAGGAGTTATTGCCTCTGTGTTTTATGGATTATGATCTTGCATGGGTGTTCAGGGGAAGCAATATGAGCCAAAGGAGTACTTAAAGATTCAGCCTACATCATAAAGTTGCAAAAGAATCACCATAATCCAAGCAGGAAAAAACAGCAGCATTTACATTTGCTACTTGACAAAGAATTGTTCAGAGGGTGAGTAAAATATACATAAAAATGCTTTAGCTGAGGAATAGACCAGCTAATGATTTATAACACATGACATTTATGTAGCATTTTGCAGTTAACAAAATGCTTTAACATACATTTCATTTGAGCCTCATAATCACTCTATGAAGTAGGCAGAGGTTATCAATTATCCCCCATTTTACTGACGAGGAACCTGAGCCTCTGAGGAAGCTCCTGAAAGCTATGGTGACCACTGGAGGAGTGCAGCTGAATAGAAGAACACGAGCTGAGGACACCCAGGTCGACATGGGGTGGGGAAGAAGCAGAGTGAGACGGCATCTGATAGTGCCTGAGGAAGGAGCAAAGAAAAGGTAACACAGGAAGTGTCTGTAGCATGGCAGGCGAGGCTGGGGCACTGGTCCTGTGCAGCAAGCCTCTTCAGAAGAGCTCTGGATCTCCCCCAACAGGCGTTCTTCCGCCACCATCTCCCATTAAGTGACCAGCCCACTTCCTTCCACAGGTAATCGTGGTGACAGCCATACCCCGTCTTCTCACTTCAGGTATTCTACTCAACACCGCCTCTTCTGAAGGCAGTGATGCAGAGCAAATTTCCTAGCACTTCATTCTGGAAGGTGCTTTTTTTTGCAGGGTGGGGTGGAGGAGGTATACAGGTAAAACAATAAAGCATTCTCATTGACATGTTGCAAGCTCTTACGTTTATGTGCTCAGTTTGGCATGATAAAATTTTAACACAAAGGAATTAAATACTTAACTACTTTGGTAAGTTTTTTTTTGGATATTTAACAATTCATATTTTGCTAATCCTGGTGTTGCTCTGATGAGGCAAATCTGACTAATTGAAATGCACACTTGACCAAATCCAGCTATAAATGCAGCCAGGGCATGGTTCTGTGGTATAACGACAGGCATACACAGAAAGTATTTAGTTGTTTATGATTAGAAACCCACCACATATTAATTTTCATTATTAATAGAAGTATTGCATTATAATGCAGTGGCCATTTTACTGTCAGGATCGAAGTAAACATGAAAAGCTCAGCTATTCTTTTTTTTTTTTTTAAATAAAGCAGGATGGAGGCAGTGACTGACAGTGGTAGAGGATGGGGGTATATTATCTTAGTGGACAGAGAGGGCCTCTTTTTTTTAAAGATTTTATTTATTTATCTTTAGAGGGGAAGGGAAACATCAATGTATGGTTGCTTCTCGTGCATCCCCTGCTGGGAACTGGCGCCTGCCGGGAACTGGCCTGCAACCCAAGCATGTGCCCTGACTGGGAATCGAACCACGATTATGTGGTTTGCAAGCCTGTGCTCAATCCACTGAGCTATACCAGCCAGGGCTCCACTTTTCTCTCTATAGGCTATGCTTCCATTTAGAGCTATGGACAAAGACAAAAAACTGTGTGCTCAGAGGCTCTGTAGAAATGACAGTCTGTATCTAACTTAGTCCAGTGAAAACAAGTTTACTCTTGGCCTTCATAATACCTGACTTCAGGCATGCAGAACTGAAAGGGCAGGCTACAGAAACGTGGAATTCTACCTACGTCCCTGGGATTATCACCTCATTTTCCATTTCTCTTCCTGATATAGGTGTGGTATTAAGAACATCGAAAGGTTTAGCTTGTATTACACACACTGTCCAGTCTCCTAGGCTGGGAGTCACATCAGCTCTGGGATAACTCTGAGCTGAAACCTGGATACTTTGGCGACACTTTGGGACAAGAGTATGTTTCTTCCCTCTCCTAAAGTTTTCTTCCCTGTGGAGGAGGCTCCATCAGAGTGATGCTCCCAGCCTCCTTTCTACTCCCTCATTCATTCACTCTATTAAAAGAATAAGAAGGGACTTAATCTTACTTTTGAGTTCTGAAGGAGACTGTATTTTCCAAACTATGCACCACAGTGCCTTGGGTGCCACAGCAAACCCAGGGGCTCTGTGGAATATTTTCAGGAGAACCACAGGACGCTTGTCAGACACCTAGCTTACTACTCCTATTAAGTTATGTAAACCTAACTAACTTAATAAATGGAAATGTTTGTTATTTCTTTTGGCCTAAGGGCACTGTAAAAAATGTGCTGAGATGCCCAGGGGCTGTGAGCCAGGACATACAGTGGCCCTGTCTTAACCCCTCACTTTACCCTTCTCTTTGGAGCCACCCTGTGGGCAGAGAACTCATTCTGTTCTGCTCCTTCCCCAGAAAGGAGCTGGTGGTATCCCTAGGAGGCCTGTCTTATTTTCCAGTCCAATATTAGGAAACCTGTCTGCCTGCAGACACAAGCCACACTTACAGCACTGATGGCAAACACAAGGCCTGAGGGCCGAATCTGGCCTCCACTTTGTTTTATCCAAGCAGCACCGTGTTTCTACCTGGCAGCAGTGCCAAGCTCTTGCTTTACTGTTCAGGAGTAGTTACATTCATACAGTCCTAAAAGTATATTCGGCCCTTTGAAGGCAACCGTGAGGCTGATGTGGTCCCTGGTAAAAATGAGTTTGACACCCCTGCTCTACACTATCTGCTTTATTTGTAATAAAGGAGATTTTTAAAATCTCAAAATATGGACTTCTTTGTCCCTCTATATCGCTTTTCCCTGAGGAGGATAAGTTCTATTTATTTGGTCCTTCTTCAATCCCAAAAGAGATAAGTCAAGGCCCCAGGGAATAATGGAGGCTTCAATTCCAGCTTCCTCATCCAAAAACCACCATTAAGCAGGAGAATTAGGTCCTTAGTTTTACAGATTTAACCTTCAACATGTTTTCTAACATTTAAAATAACCCTTCAAAATAATCCTGACCTGTGATTTCAGGTACCACGCTACCACAGTGTGGCAATGGCCATTGAAATGTGGCCTAATTAAGCAAAGTATAAAGTTTATTTGAGATATTTGTAATAAAAGTATAGCTTTATTAATGAACTAAATGTATGCAACATCAACAAGTAAAAACCACTTCTTTTAATTTCAAGGTGTTTGAAAAGTAAATGCCCGAGATACTGCTTGATGTTTTTCTTACTATTTGTCAATCATACTTTAATCACAATAAACCCCAATCTGGCGGAAAGCGCCTGGCCTCAGGGAACTCCTGGCTCAGCCACAGCCTCGCTTTGCTTTCCATCAGCCCCAAAACTCTAGACCAATTCATACTCTTCCATAATCAAGATCTAGGAAAGATACTTAAGTTTCCTTTCTCAACATTCTTACTTTCACAACGCCCTTTTTTTCTTTATTCATAGTGGGAAAATAAAGAAAAATAACCAACCAGCAATACAATGTAAAATTATTCTGTGACCCCCTCCCCTGCACCGCCAGGAGGCACTGCTCTTTGTCACGATGGCTGCCTTCGCACCCTTTGCCAGGCCCTTCAGCTGGAAGAGGACATATCTGACTTGCATATGACTTCATTTAATGAGTATTATCCATTACTCAAATCCCAGCTACTTTCCAAACAGATTCAAGGCTCTCATAGAAAAACACAAAAGAGTTATTTTTGTAACATCTAGCTTCCGCCACAGAAAAATGGTTTCAATTCATCAGCTGTATTGAATTTGGAGTTTGCCAGAAACTTTGTATGACTACACGGAGTACAAAGCATTTAAACAAGAAATGGAACCAGGAACATATCAGCCGATGAGGAAGTAGAAGGGACTGATATCCAGGTAACCCTGATCCCTCCAAAGCAAAACTGCCACAATCACTGATCTAATATCTGACCACCTCCCTGTGTGAGACACTGGGGGAGTCAACAACATCCAGCTCCCGACCTGCAGACAGGCAGAGCGCACGCTGTCCATGCTTGGAGGCCCGTCACATCGACTCCACCGCTTTTCGGCGTGTGGCCTCCTAGGCCCTTAAAGGGGCTGAAATCTATGCAGAATGCATCAGATTTGGGCCCTAGAATCACTTCAACCAGAACAGAACTCGTGCTTGATAGAGTGGTTTCTGGGTAAGTTCTCATGTGGAAAAAAAGGTTTTTATCAAAAATAAAAGGTGTGGTAGATGGAGGCATAGGTAAACATGGCTTGTCTCTTCACACAACTACATCAAAATTACAACTAAACTACAGAATAACCATCACTCAGAACCATCAGAAATCGAGTTGAATGGAAGTCTGACAACTAAGGAACTAAAGAAACTACATCCATCCAGACTGTTAGGAGGGGCAGATATGTGGAATGGCTGGTCCCACACCCACGTGCGTTGGATAAAAATTCAGGAGGGATATCTTGGGGGTGAGGGGTCCCCGCCCCACGGGTTCCAGTGACAGGAAGATTAGCCCTCATAACTTTTGGCTGTAAAAAACCAGTGAGGTTTGAATTGATGGAAGAAATGCTGGAGTCCCATGCAGTTTCTTAAAAAGCTCGCAGAAGGACTCACTCTGACTCACTCCCTCTAAGCTCCAGCACCAGGGTAGCAGCTTGAAAGGCACCAGTGGCTTACAGGGAGGAACTGAAGTGTCTTGTATCAGGAAAAGAGCTGGGAGACAGCTTTCTCCCAGATAAAAGGGTAGCCAGAAGCCACTATTCCTTTTCTGAACCCTTCCCCCACAGAGCCACAGAACTGGCAGGGTAGTGCCATATCTGAGACTCCATTACCCTGACTAAGGCTGTTTGCCACCCCCCCGCCCTGCCCCTTACCCCCACCCTAATCCCTAAGGCTCTGACTCACCCAAGCTGTCAACAGTGGCTTTTCCATATGAATGGCTGATCTTGGCTCAGGCTTCATATCTTCCTAAATCCTCTCAAATAAGCAGCAACCAACCTCAGCAACCTGTCACCCCTGTACATCTGGCTAATACCAGGCTTGGCATTAGCAGCAGCTAGCTTTGGATTAGTTTGGCGTCGCCTGGGGACCTCCAAGTCCAGCACAGATAGCACCCCTCTGCAGACTGCTTTGTAGCTCATGCAGGGTGGTCTCAGGCAGAACAGGTGGTGGCTGACCCTGGCCTGGACCACCGGGGAAAACCCAGACATCTACAGTGGACACCCAGTAGACAGCTACAGACACACTGAAACACCACCGCCCTTTCCCTGCACAGTGGATCCTCTACAGAGGTTGGTGGTCAGTGGTCACAGTCAGTCCTTGCAGCTAGCTGACCTGGCCAAATACTTCCCATTGATGTGCCAACATCAATCAAGGCTCAACTATAACAGGAAGTTGTACTCAGCCTGCATGAAGGGCACACCTTGATTACCCAGCTTAGTTGATATGGGAGGCTGTGCCACTCAAGACTACAGGACGCCTACTACATTAGGCCATGCTACCAAGATAGGGAGTCATAGCAGCTTCACCTAACACATGGCAACAAACACATGGAGGTAGCGAAAATGAGGAAACAAAGAAACATGGCTTAAATGAAAGAATAGATCAAAACTCCACAAAAAGAACTACACAAAATGGAGATGAGCAATTTATCAAATGCACAATTCAAAACACTGATTATAAGGATGCTCAAGGAACTTATAGTGAGGACCCGAACAACACAGAAAAGACACAGACCAAAATAAAGGATATACTAATGGAAATAAAAAACAATTTACAGGGAATCAACAGTAGAACAGATGAAGCTGACAATCAAAGTAATGATACTGAACATAAGGAACCAAAAAACAACCAATCAGAACAACAAGAAGAAAGAAGAGTTGGAAAAAAAAAAAAGAGGAAACTGTAAGGAGCCTCTGGGACAACTTCAAGCATTCCAACATTCACTTCACAGGGGTGCCAGAAAGAGAAGAAAAGAGCAAGAAATTGGAAATCTATTTGAAAAATAATGAAAGTAAGCTTCCCTAATTTGGTGAAGGAACTAGAAATGCACATCTAGGGAACACAGAGTCCCACACGAGATGGATGCAAAGAGGCCCATGCCAAGACACATCATAATTAAAATGCCAAAAGGTTAAAGATAAAGAGAAAATCTTAAAAGCAGCAAGAGAATAGTAGTTAGTTACCTACAGGGGAGTTCCCATGAGACTGTCAGATGATTTTTCAAAAGAAACTCTTGCAGGCTAGAAGGATTGGCAAGAAGTATTTGAAATCATGAAAAGCAGGGACCTACAGCCAACGTTGCTCTACCCTTATCTGAATGATAAGCAAAGTTATCATTCAGAATCAAAGGACAGATAAAGAGTTTCCCAGACCAGAAAAAACTAAAGGAGTTCATCATTATCAAGCCATTACTATATGAAATATTAAAGGGACTTAGTTAAGAAAAGGAAGATCAAAACTGTGAACAATAAAATGGCAATAAACACATGCCTATCAACTGAATCTAAAAAACAAACTAGGCTAACAAACAGTGCAGAGGCAGACTCATGGATACAGAGAGTATTTTGATGGTTGACAGATGGGAGGGGGTGTGGGGAATGGGTGAAGCAGCGAGGGGATTAAGAAGTACACAGAGGTAGTTACAGAATAGCCATGGGGATATAAAGTACAGTATAGGAAATGGAGTAGCCAAAGAACTTACACGCATGACCCGTGGACATGAACTATGGGTTAAGGATTGCCTAAGGGAGTGGGGGTTTTGGCTGGATGGGGAGCCAAAGGAGAAAAATTGGGACAACTGTAATAGCATAATCAATGCAATATAAAAAGGTGTGAAAATAAAATAAAATGTCTGAAAATGAGGGGATCTAGTTTGTGGAAAACCACACTGAAAGGCATGCCCTTGATTTTAAAGGTTTTCAGCTCGGTCACCTCTGCCTTGGGCTGTGCTCAAGGAATGAGACAACAGAGCACAGCTTCTCAAAGTGTGGTCCCAGCTACTGGGACACACATTACAGATGAGGATTCCAGGCCTCTATTCCTTCCCACAGCTCTAAGTGACCTGAGTGATCTTTTTAAAGAATTCTAGATTTTGAGATCTATTATATTAGAGGATGTAAATGCTAACAAGCTCTTTCCTAATGGAGTTTGTAGTATGTTGTTGGAGCAAGTACACATCTCTGCTGGAAAACTGTATGCATTAAAAATGTTAACTAATGCATTTCTTTCCCTTGCCCTCTAGATCCTCAGAAGCAGTTTGCCTTCACCTAACAAAAATAGCTGTTTATCATTTGCCATATTGCCTCCAGAGGTGTGTAAACATCCCTAAAATCTGCCCGAATCCTGTCTACAGGGATACAGGTGTCTAGAGTACTAAACTGGTAGCTAGAGTACTAAATAGATGATGTAAAAAGAATAATCACAGTCAAGAATGGACTTTTGGCTTTAATTAAAGGACAGAGATGGGTCATCAACCCAGGCAAGAAGACTGTGTCATATTATATTCTTGCCAAGGTTAGAGCCAAACTCCTATGTTTCTCTACCAACTACGGAAAAAAGTCCAACTGCCAGTGTGATTATTTGAATTCTGAAATCATGTTCCTGGAACTCTTACTAGACCATTTTTAAAAAGCCTCTGAAAGCCACTGTCCTTCACTGTTCCTTGACTTATCACTCCTCTCCCCACCCATGCCTACCTCTATCTCTACCAATTTTAAAACACAAAGCAAGCAGCCCTGTCTGTATGTCCAGCTTCACCAGAGGAAGACATGGTACATGATTTTTCAGTAGTTAATCCACATATAATTTGGAGCCTGTGATGCACCCCTAGGGAAACATGCTTAAGCGACCAGCAGCAAACTGATGGCAGCAGCTGCTGGCATTTTGAGAGATAATCACCTGCTCATTACTGAACTCTGGCAGGGATTAACAAGACTGACTGACAGCCGGCACCAATCACACTGGCTATCTGTCATCCCTTTGGCTGCCCAGCACCTGAATCCCTTTCCCTCTTCAGAGTCTAAGTGGCAGGCAGAGCTGGCCTGCCATTATAGGCGCTGGTACACACCAGATACTCCTTTGCCCAGCGGGACTGGCCAGTTGGCTTCCCCTGCCCAGGATGTTTTAAAACCTGTGAACAGGGATGCAGAGAAACAGAAGAGAGCAGATCTCTCTCCCAGAGGGTATAGTAGTAGTAGCCGATGGCCAAATCCAGGCCCAGGCTGACCACACAGGAGGAGGTGGCCACATCCTTCCTGGACTGGCTTGGTGACCTCATCCTGCCTGTGTTCTGTGGCTTTGTCCTGCCCGTGTCTGGCTGGGTAGCCTCCTTTTGATCTCCCTTGTCTTACGACCTTATTCTTTTTTGCAGAATTGGAGATTCTGTGGGCTAAATCAGTTATGCTCAGTTTTTGTTACTTAACAACTGATGGCCCTGACTGATAAGTAACTGCTGCTTTGAGAATGACAGGGCCCTCTTACAAAGCAATCTGATGCTCAGCCAGGTTGAGAACACTGTGTAAGATCATTTCCCAGAATATACTATACATTTTACATATAAAGAACGAACGAATTCCATGTTACTTTCTCTGACTAAAGCCATTCTACAGTACCTGAAAGCCTTCTAACATAATGTGAAAGTAAATCTGGAATGCTCCTGCACTGAGGTATCTTATCTAAGTATGTTCAGTGCTAGTTATAAAACACTGTCATTTCATCCTGTGGGATAATGGATTCAAGCCAACTCACTTCCATACTGATGCTTCTCATTCTAGGAAAACTCCAAGTCTGACATCTTTTTTAACTGTTTTTCTTTCTTTCTTTCTTAAATGAAACACACACATACCTTTTCTCTATCTGAGATGCTCCGGTTGTCTCCATTAAGCTGGAGCAATGCCCTCCTTATTCCCTCAAACAGCTAAATTCCTTCCTACCAGCCATACTTCATCAATATCCTGACACTTATACCTATCTTCTGAAAGAATGTCTTCACAGAAAGAATAGCAATGACATTTGGTGAATTCTTGAGGGCCACTTAATTTGTTAACATAGACCTTCCCTTCTGCTATAAGCCAGGAGTGAGCACGTGCATGGTAAAGGCATAGAGGTTGAGATGGAGGTTGTTTTCTGAAAGTTACTACAGTAAGCCTCAGAAGGAATATTTCTAAAATAAGTTACATCTTTATGCTATTAGAAATAGGTGAGATTCCATGCCGAAAGCTTTAAAAGCCATAGAAAGTATGAAGTCAGCAGTTTCTTTGGAAATTAACTGTCCTGTCCTTTTGAAGTGAGGATACATGGAAAAGTCAATAACCAGAGTCAGGGGTGATACTGGGGATCTAATCCAACTAAAAGGGCCCGTGACAGAGGGACACAGAAAGTCAGTGAGCGTATGTGGGCACCAGGGACAAGGCAGGAAGCTCTGAAATGCAAACAAAAGGTTCTCTGCATTCTTAGGACTGGAGTATGAAAGGAACTAAAAGGATCATTTGTTCACTGATTACCCACCTTAGAGAGAACTTGCCCCTCCTTTCCTTCCCCTACTTTTCTCTCTCCCTACTTTTCTCTCTCACTCTGGTATATACTGGGTATTTCCTCTATGCCTAGCACCAATCCCATCATTGGAGTGAGACAGAAAGAGTCTTTGTGAAGTCCTCTTCCCCAGGGAATTCAGAGTCCAGTGGGGAACTCACACATATACATGAGTATCCACAATATGAGGAACTGTACGTGGTAACGGGAAAGTGGCAGGGAAGTAGGAGCGCGCTGCATCCATGACTCACCCTCTTATTACCAACTGTGTCAGTTACTTTCTCTCCTTATGATTAACCAAAACTACACATGCCTTCCCTCAATGTTAAATCACCCTCCATATAAACTGAACTAACCACAGAGTCCCCATTTAAAACTCCTGCACTCACTTGGCTAGGTAATTGTGGCACCTTACTGTGCGCTGGACTCACTCACCTTACTGAGAGCAGTAAGGTGGCGCTTAAAGACAGGTAGGTACCCAAGAGAGAAGAGAGCTAGTGGCTCCAGCAGCATTTTGCAGGATCACTGTTGGAGCCTTTGGCATCCTCAACTTGACTTTACTGAGGTGCCCACAGTTGGTCAGGCCATTGCACTGAATGTACTCACTGGCTGGCCAAGCCAGGAGGACAGAGCTGTAGCCCCGACCCCTTTCTCTTCTGAAAAGTGTTCTGGATGATCCCACCAATGATCCCTGGCCTGAAGCCCCATTACAGCAGAAGCCAAAATACGAAATCTTTAAAAAAAAAAAAAAGAAAGAAAACTTGGGGTGGTGAACACACAATACAATACACAGCTGACATATTGTAGAATTGTACACCTGAAAACTATATAATTGTATTAATCAATGTCACCCAATAAATTCAATAAAAATTAAAAAATAATAATAAATAAAAAGATAGATGTAAGAACTGCTACATATAGAACTACAGTATAAAGCAGAAGCATTTAACAGAAAGATTATTAGCACACTACATGGTTATTATATCCCACACAACTAAGAAATGGGGGAAAATGAAATTTTGACATAAGAATCTAAAAGAATCCAAATAAGGAAAATCAGGGAAAATGAGTCACAATATAAAGAATTCTCAGAAGGGTTCATCTGAGAGCACAATAAAAAGGGTTCACAATAAAAAGATCTCAGAAGGGATCTTTTAAAAAAATAACATTTTTTTCTTATTATAAAAATAAAACATGCTCATATGGAAACCATAAGGTGATAAAGTCAAAAATCATAATCACCCATGATTACACTCTTCAGATATAATCAGTAACATTTTGATGCTTTTCCTTTGAGGATTTTTCCTTTGCATATTTATATTTTTATATATAATTGGGATCATACTGTATATACAATTTTTGAGCCTGATTTTTCCATTTATTATCTTGTGCCATTAAATAGTCTCTGCAAACATGATTTTAATAGTGGCATAAATTATTCATGTAACACTGCTCCTAGCTGCACTGGGAAGTGCTCCATGGCACCTGGAGGACCAGAGCTGTCGCGCTTGCATGGTCAGGCTGGGTTTCAGGCGCTGTGTTCTCAACTGAGAGCAACATTTTGAGTGGGGCATTGTCCAAAAATTATCATCCTGAGTGTCCTGGAGGAGAGCATTCTGAAAACCATTTTTTCATTAAATCATTCATTCCTTCCTACAACAAATATATTTTAACTGATTCAGGCAGGAGTACAGTTTTGTTTGGATTTGAGAAGACTCAGGAGGAAACTGATAGCTCTCTATAGGCATGAAAAGAGAGAATGCATTTTTTTCCAGTTTTGCACTAGAAGTCACAAATTAAGACTGGCTCATGGAGTATTGCAAAGGCAGTGTTTAAACTCTACACAAAGAAATAAAAGCTTCCTAATCATTATTGCAGTAAATTGGTAGTGAGCTACCTCCTCACTTGTGTTCAATAAAGGGCCTGAGAACCACTCACAGATGTATGGCAGAAGAAAGTTCCTCTAGGGGTAGGAGTTGGAAGGGGTCACCAAGGAGAATGGGGGAGGGAATGGGGTGTTTTAAAGGCTGCAGTGAGGGGGACTGCACACTTACTCATTAGCCCATCTCATTCATGCAGCAGACCCGAACTGAGCCATGACTACTCAGACTAGACAACCAACACTGTGGCTAAGATTCCCTCATTGAATGACCTCCCCAAGTCCCACGGAAGTGATAAGCAGGACTAAGATTATGGTTCCAAAATTTCCAAAGCCCTTTTCTGCACACTTTCTTCTATCACCGAAGTATTGGGAATTCAATATGCACAAGAATGGAAGAAAAACTGGACATAGATGAACAGTTAACATTTCCCTTAATCTAATCTCAGTCACTCTCTGGCTATATATTTTTTAGCTCTTATTATATCAGCTTCTTCCATGGCCAAAGAGAGGGAGCATCCTTTTGAGGATGCTCCAACAGGGTGGCTCCCAAATGGGTGAAGCAAAAAGTACCGAACTGAAGTAATAGACAGATGTGTTGGGGCTCAGCCTACTGCTATGGAAAGGCTTATAAAGTTTCTGTGGTGAAATGCACAACTGCAAAAAAAAACTTCATGGTAGATAAAAATATCTCAAGAAAAATTATGCCTGGGATGAGACTTAAGAATAACTTGTTCTCTAAATGATACAAATGCAATATACAAATGGCATGACATGTTGGGAGTGTGGCATTACGAACCCACACCACAGCCACTTGCCAGGCCTTGGCCTCACATTCCCACACAAGTGATCATTAAAGCCTGAAATCACAACAGGAGAATGTGAATGTACAAAAGAGGGGATGGCTGTGGCAGGACACACTCCCACGTTCATGGGCAGAGATGATTAGAGATAACCCACTGCTTTTCTTCCCTGCCAGAATCTGAAGAGGCCTGTAACAGCCCCTAGGCCAAATGTCCCCATTTTAAAGAGAAAGACTAAAAAATTAAATGACTTGAGAGGATTCAAGATAAGAAGGTGGCAGAGCAGGCAGAAGCTACACTAACTTTCTCCTAGGATCAAAGTGGAATTACAACCAAATTATAGAAAAAGCATCCTGAATAACTAACTGAACACCAGCTAGAGAGAAGCCTTATATAACCAAGGACTTACAGAAGAAACCACATCACCACACTGACACTGGTAGGTAGTGTGGAGGCACAAGAGGACTTCCTCGGTTCCCACAGACAGCATCTGAAGTACTGGAGGGATATTACAGTGGCTGTGGGTTTCCCCAGAGAAGTGTGTGATCTAAACCGCAAGCTGGGCTCCTTAGACTATAGCATCTGAACCAGGAAAGGAACCCAAATACCACCCAGCTGTAAAATGCAGTGGGGTTTCTGTCCACCAGGGAGAGACGGCTAAAGATTCAAACAACCTCCTAAAGGACCAACACACAAAAACTCACTTGCAGCTGCTTACCCTGGGCGGCAGAGGGAAGGCAGAGCACGCTAGAGCCCTATGAAGAGAGTCTGGGGTTGGTGGCTCTGGGGAGAGAGCTGAAGTGTCAGAAGCCAGACCCCTGTGATAAGTCATTCCCCACACTGCAGAGGCCATCTTTCTCAGGCAGAGCACTCCCCACCAAGTGGAATCAGACTGGGGAAGGAATAGCCCCACTTGCAGGAATCCCTTGTTTCACCCTATAGAGCTTAAGCCCTGTCACGGAGGAGTCAAACTGGAGGCTCTTTCAGTAACTGAGCCTATCAGACAGCCTGCAGGCAGAGCAGATCACTAGAAGATTTAACTTTAGCTGAACCCCCTTAAAGTCTAATGCTCAGAGGGAGCTACAAGCTGTGGATCACTGACAGATCCCAACGCGTTTCCCAGGGCCAGTCACAGGCAGTGTCTGATGTCAGTCTGCATGAGTCTCTGCAGATCTAACTAGCATGTAGAAACAAACACAAAGAGGCAGCCATATCTTCCCATATCTTTATGGGAAGATAAAGAAACAGGCCCCAAATGAAAGAATAAGAGAATTCTCTAGAAGAAGAGCTAAATTAAACAGAGGCAAGCAAATTACCAGGTATGGAGTTCAAAGTAATGATCATAAGGATGCTCAACAGCATGTAAAAAGACATAGAAACCATAAAAAAGGACCACCCAGAAATAAAGAATACAATATCTCAAAAAATAGTACACTGGAAGGAATAAACAGTATGTTAGATGAAGCAGAGGATCAAATCAGTGATTTGGAAGACAAGGTTGAAAAAAACACCCAAGCAGGGCAGCAAAAAATTTTTTTAATTAAATAAAATTTTAAAAATGAGGATGGTTAAATGGACCCTTAGGACTTCATGAAGTTTAACAAAAACTGCATCATAAGCATACACAAAGGAGAAGAGAGAGAGTAGGGGATTGAGGAATTATTTTAAACATAATGACAGAAACTTCCCTAATATGGTGAAGGAAAAAACAAAGTCCAAAACGTGCAGAAAGTACCAAACAAAATGAATCAAAAGAAGCCCACATGAGACACATTCATAATTAAATTGGCAAAGCTTCAAGGCAAGGAGAGAATCATAAAATGCTGCAAGAGAAAAGCAGTTAGTTACTTATTAGGAAACTCCCATAAAACAGTCATTTGATTTATCAACAGACACATTTCAGACCAAAAGAAATTTCCATGACACATTCAAAGATATGAAAAGCAAGGACCTACAACAAAGCAAACATATCATTTAGATGGAAAGGCAGATAAAGAGCATCCCAGATAAGCTAAAGGAGTTTGTTACAAAACCAGTATTACAACAAATGTTAAAAGGTTTCCCTTACGAAAAAGAAAAGGAAAAACAAAACAAAACAGGGATATAGTTTTAAAAAAACCCCAAAAGGCAAAAAATACATATATGTCAACAAACACTTTAAATGCAAATAGTTTAAAAGCTCCAATCAAAGAGAGAGGGTAGATAAATGGATAAGAAAACAAGACCCATACATATGCTGTCTTCAACAGACCCACCTCAGAATAAAACATATATACTGACTAAAAGTAAAGGAATGGGAAAAGATAATTCTTGCAAAGGGAAAAAGAGCAGGGGTAGCAATACTTATTTCTGACAAAATAAACTTCAAAACCAAAGCTAAAGTAAGAGACAAAGAAGGATACTACATAATGATAAAGAGAACAATCCAACAAGAGGATCCAATCCTAGTAAACATTTATGCACCCAACAGAAGATCACCTATATATGTGAAACACATCTTCATGGACATAAAAAGGGACAATGATACAAATGCAGTAACAGGAGAGGATTTTTAACACTCCTTGACTTCAATGGATAAATCTTACAGAAAAACAACAAGGAAACAGTGGCCTTAAATAACATTCCAGATGAAATGGATTTAATTATCTTTAGTGCATTTCATCTCAAAGCAGCAAAATACACATTCTTTTCAAAGGGCATAGGAAATGTTTTCTAGGATGCACCACATGTTAGGAAATAAAACGCATCTCAATAAATTTAGGAAGATTTAAATCATATCAAGCATCTTCTCTGACCATAACACTCTGAAACTAGAAATCAGTCACAAGAAGAAAACGAACAATAAAGACACAAAAACATGGAAACTAAACAACACATTATTAAACAATAAATGGGTAAACAAGATCAAGGAAGAATTCAAAAGATAACTTAAAACAACAAAAAAGGAAAACACAAATACCCAAAATCCTCGGGAGACTGAGAAAGCAGTCCTAAGAGGGAAATTCATAGCATTAGAAGCCCATCTAAAGAAACAAAAAAAAGCTTAAAAACAATCTAACTTTACACTTTCCATTTCCATTAAGGGAAATGAAAAAAAGTAACAAATGAAGCTCAAAGTGAGTGGAACTACAGAAATAATAAAGGTCATAGCAGAAATAAACAAAATACTATAAAAAATAAAAGAGATCAATGAATCCAAAAGATTGTTTTCTGAAAAGATAAAAAGAATGACAAACCTTTAACCTGACTGATCAAGGAAAAAAGGAAAAAGACACAACTAAAATCAGAAATGAAAGAGGAGAATTAACAACTGACACCAAAGAAATACAAAGGACTATAAGAAAATACAAACAACAATAGGCCAACAAACTGGGCAACCCAGACAAAATGGATAAATTCCCAGAAACATACAATATTCCTAAACTACATCAGGAAGAATCAGAGAATCTGAATACACAGATCATACCTAGTGACACCGAAGCAGTAATCAAAAGAATCCCAGCAAACAAAATCCCTCGATTGGATGGCTTCACAGGTAAATTTTACCAAACATTCTAAGAACTGCTAAAGTCTCTCTTCTCAAAGTATTTCAAAAAATTCAACAGTTACAATCCCAGCCCTGGCTGGTGTAGCCCAGTGGATTGAGCACGGGCCTGCGAACCAGAGTATCGCGGTTCGATTCCCAGTCAGGGCACATGCCTGGGTTGCAGGCCAGTTCCCAGCAGGGGACACACGAAAGGCAACCGTGCATTGATATTTCTCTCCCTCTCTCCTTCCCTTCCCCTCTAAAGATAAATAAATAAAATCTTAAAAAAAGAAGTTACAATCCCAAACTCATTTTACAAGGCCAGCATTATCCTAATTCCAAAACCAGATAAAGACACTACAAAAAAAATAAAATTATAGGTCAATATACCTGATGAACATAGATGCTAAAACCCTCAACAAAATACTAGCAAACTGAATAGAGCTATGCATCAAAAAGATCACCAAGATCAAGTGAGATTTATTCCGGGAATGCAACATTGGTGCAACATTCACAAATCAAGAAATGTGATTCACCACATAAACAAAATGAAGGATAAAAACCACATGATCATATCAACAAATGCAGAAAAGGCACTTAATAAAATCCAGCACCCACTTATGATAAAAACTCTCAGTTACGTGGGACTAGAGGAAACATACCTAAGCACAATAAAGACCATATATGACAAACCCACTGCCAGCATCATACTCAAAGGGCAAAAACTTAGAGCATTCCCCTTAAGATTGGGAACAAGACAGGATGTCCACTTTCACCTCTCTTACTCGACATAGTACTGGAAGTCCTAGCCACAACAATCAGACAAGAAGAAGAGACAAAAGGCATGCCAACTGGAAAGGAAGTAGTAAAACTACCTTTACTTGAAGATGACATGATACTATACACAGAGAACCCCAAAGATTCCACCAAGAACTATAGGAACTGATAAATTCAGCAAAGTAGCAGGATGCAAAATTATATCTAGAAATCAGCTGCATTTTTATATGCCAATAACAAACTAACAGAAAGGGAGATCAAGGAAGCAATCCTATTCACAGTTGCTTCAAAAAAACCCCCCAAAACCCCTAGGAATAAATCTAACCAAGGGTGTAAAAGACCTGTATTTGGAATATTGTAAGATACTGAAGAAGGAAACTGAAGAAGATACAAATAAATGGAGGCACATACTATGTTCATGTATAGGAGGAATTAACATCATTAAAATCCATACTACCCAAAGCAATCTATAGATGCAAAAACAATTCCAATCAAAATTCCAATAATGTATTTCACAGAACTAAACAAATATTTCAAACATTTATAGGGAATCACAAAAGGCCCCGCATAGCAACAGTGATCCTGAGAAAGAATAAAGCTGAAGGAATTGTGCTACCTAATAGCAAACTGTAGTATAAGCCCTTAGTATTCAAAACAACTTGGTACTGGCATAAAAACAGACACATGATCAATGGAACAGAATTGAGAACCCAGAAACAAACCCACACCTTTACAGTCAATTAATTTTTGACAGAGGAAGCAAGCACATACAATGGGCTAAAGACAGTTTATTCAATAAATGGTGTTGGGATGATTGGACACATACATACAGAAAAATGGAACTAGACCACCTTCTTACACCACACACAAGAATAAACTCAAAATGGATCAAAGACTTAAATATTAGACCTGAAACCATAAAAATCCTATGACAAAACATAGGCAGCAATATCTCAGACATTGCTCATAGCAATATTTTATCAGATACATCTCCCCAGGCAAGGGAAACAAAAGAAAAAATAAACAAATAGGACTACATCAAACTACAAGGTTTTTGCATGACAAAGGAAATCATCCACAACATAAAAACACAACTCACAGAATAGGAGAACATATTTTCCAATACATCTGTTAAGGAGTTAAAATCCAAAATTTGAAGTACTTACAAAATTCAACAGCAAATCCAATAATGAAGTACTTACAAAACTCAACACCAAAAACAAACAAACAAACCAACAAACAACACAACTGAAAAATGAGCCAAGGACCTGAATAGACACTTCTCCATAGAGGACAAACAGATAGCCAATAGACATATGAAAAGATGCTCAAGATCATTAATTCTCAGAGAAATGCAAAGTAAAACCACAATGAGATATCACATCACACCTGTCAAAATGGCTATCATCAATAAATCAACAAACAAGTGTTGGCAAAGATGAGGAGAAAGGGGAATCATTCTGCACTGTTGGTGGGGATGTAGACTGTTGCAGTCACTGTGGGAAGCAGTATGGAGTTACCTAAAAAAATTAAAAACAGACCTCTTAAATTTCCTTAAAATTTTAACCCAGCAATCCCACTTCTGAGAATATATCTGAAGAAACTCAAAACATGAATTCGAAAGAACATAAGCACCCCTATGTTCACTGCAGCATTATTTACAATCGCCAAGATATGGAAGCAGCTGAAGTGTACATCAACAGATAAGTGGATAAAACAGCTATGCAATATTTAGACAATAGAATACTACTCAGCCTTAAAAAAGAAGAAACTTTTACCCTTTGTGACAGTATGAATGGACCTGAAAAACATTACGCTAAGTGAGATAAGCTAGTCAGAGAAAGACAAACACCATATGATTTCACTCACATGTGGAGTCTAATGAACAAACTGAACTAACAAGCAAAATGGAGACAGACTCATAGACAGAGAGCAGGATGATGGCTGGGGTAGGAAGGCAGAGGTTAGAGGGTGAAGGGAATGAGCAAAAAGGAAAAAAGACTCATGGACATGGACATCAACAGTGTAATGATTGCTGGGGAAGGGTATAAGAGGACTAAAGGGTAATAGAAAAAATACAATAAAATTTTTTTCAAATGAAGACAGTGTCAGTTCGTAACTAAATGGATGGTACTGACTTCTACTTAATACACTTAACAAACAATAATGTAAATTCATTCTATTACCAAAATAATTTAAACTCCATGATCAAATAGGAACATAACTGTTAATTTATGACCCAATATCATCTGGGAGGTGTCACCAATGTATACGCTACATCCTGGTGTCTTTGCATCTCGGGTTCGGTGAAGGTGAAAGATAATGTAAAAGGGCTTGTACACAGGCAGTTCCCTGTTGACTATTTGCACCTTAGGAAGCTCTCAGTGTTAGCTACATATTTCAGAAATTGTATGCAGAACACTATGCTTACAAGTATGCTACATGAAGGGTCAGCTCTGGAAAATTAAAGGCCTTTATGCGAATGCGTGGTTATACGACACAGTGACAAGGAAAGATTTAAAAGTTTGAAACCTTGCATCAGAGATATTAGTGTACCATTTTCATTTTACAAAGGAAGAGAACAGTCAATTATGACTGATGACATTCTGATATTCTACCATGATGTACACCAACAGTGATATCTGACCATGTACTTATTAAAAGACATAAAGAATTTTCATTATGTCTGTAGTTTCTCTTAAACGAAAGTTTGTTTAGCCTCCTCTGAGATATAGAAGTGTTCTCACTAATACCCAGAGTTCACAGCTGAACATTCATGGGGAAGCCAGCTGAGACCATTGGAGACATTTCCTAATAGTCCGACCCTTGAGTACACACAGGTACCCAGCAAGTTGCATTAATTTCATTAATTCCATGCTGCAGTAATTCCCTTAGCCTTCTTTTCATGAAGAGTACTCAGTCTCATGGTGGTGAGACTCTACATAACAATTCACTTCACCTGAACAGTGTATTCAAATATTTTCAGGGACCTGCTTATTTACAGGTATCTATGTGGAAGCTGAAAATACTGAAGTCTTGCTGGAACACAGCTCAGCTCTGAGAACAAAACGTTCTTTACCCGGAAAGGCATGAAACCTACAATACAAACTCGGACCAAAACTTAAAAACAATTCTTGACATTCTTAATGATGAATTTTAAAATAATATACTAATGTCTGAAGTATAGAATAACAAACTTAATACCTGAATGTAATGGCTGTTAGTATTAATTTATTTAGTCATCATTTAGTTCAACAACTATTTATTGCACACTTACTATAAAGCAAGCTCTGTATTGAGATCTAGGTACACATCAGTAATTTAAACAGACATGGTCCTTGTTTTCAAGAAGTTTGAAGCTTAGTGGATGTTATATATCAAAATGAGATAAGTTATGACAGACAAGCTCAGGTTAAAATAGAAAAATTGGAGTTTAATTTCTTCTTTAAGCACTTCTTCATTAACTTCTATTGCACTTGTAAAAAAAAATTCTTTTTTACCCCTCCCTTCCTGCTTTATTTCTTTGGAAAAACAAACTATGTCCCAGTTTGACCTGATATTAGAAACAGTGATCTAAAATCTGTGAAAGTATTTTTTAGGTCTAAGCACATTTATCATAAGATCTCACTGCAGAAAGAACCACTATTTTATCTGGTATTTTCTAGTCTTTCTCTAAAAGTATAAAAATTATAATGTTTGAATTAAATTTTTGAAGATCTATACAATACACATTCTTAAATATTCCTGATATTAAACAGATCCACAAATGAGCTGTCCAAAAGGCTTTCTTCAAGTTCAGAATACTAAAAGAAATAATTAAAATAGCTTTTCCCATTCTGTTGTGCAATTTTGAGGAAGGTAAGTCAAAGAGCAGAAAGGAACCACTTTTTTTTGAGTACCTACTATGTGTAAGGAGCTGCACTATGATGATTATAAATCTTTTATCATTTAATTCTCATTACAATTCATTAAATAATGTTGCATGGATTTCACCCCTGTGGTGCCTCATACAACACACAAATATTAACTCAAAATGGATCATAGTTCTAAATGTAACAACACCTAAAACTATAAACTCTAGAAGAGAACATAAGAGAAAATCTTTGTGATTTTGAGTTAGGTAACGATTTCTTAAGTGATAAACTAAAACCATAATTTATAAAGGAGCTATTGATAAACTGGGCTTCATCAAAATTTACAACTTTTGCTCTTCAGACACTACTATTAGGAAAGTGAAAACAAGATACAAACTAGAAGAAAATATTTATAAATCATATCTTAAGAAAGGATTCAAATACAGAATATACAACAAACTCTTGCAGCGCACTTAAAAAATCAGTAAAATAGCCTTGGCTGGCATGGGTCAGTGAATTGAGTGCTGACCTGAGAATCAAATTCACTTGTTTGATTCCCAGTCAGGGCACATGCCTGGGTTGCAGGCCAGGTCCCCAGTTGGGGGCATGAGAGAGGCAACCAATTCATATATTGCTCATACAATATTTTAGTTTGAGTATTGCTCAAACTAAAATCTTTTCCACTAAGATCAGGAACAAGATAAGGTTGCCCACTTTCACCACTTCTACTCAATATAGTATTAGAAGTTCTAGCCACAGCAATCAGACAAGAAAAGGAAATAAAAGGCATCCAAATCAGAAAGGAGGAAACAAAACTGGTATTGTTTGCAGATGACATGATAGTGTACATGGATAATCCTATAGACGCTACCAAAAAACTACTCGACGTAATAAATGAATTTGGCAAAACAGCGGGACACAAAGTCAATATCCAGAAATCAAAGGCATTTTTGTATACCAACGATGAAGCAGCAGAAGCAGAAATCAAGAAAAAAATCCCATTCGGTATAGCAACAAGAAAAATAAAGTGCCTAGGAATATACCTAACCAAGGAGGTAAAAGACCTGTATGCAGAAAACTATACAACACTGAAGAAAGAAATCAAGGAAGACACAAACAAATGGAAACATATATCATGTTCATGGATAGGAAGAATTAACATCATCGAAATGTCCATACTACCCACAGCAATTTACAGATTCAATGCAATACCCATTAAAGTACCAATGGCATATTTCACATAGAACAAACACTTCAGAAATTTATATGGAACCATAAAAGACCCCGAAGAGCAGCTGCAATGTTGAGAAAGAAGAACAAAGTAGGAGGGTTCACAATACTTGATATCAAACTGTATTACAAGGCAACTGTAATCAAAACAGCCTGGTACTGGCATAAATACAGGCACATAGACCAATGGAATAGAACAGAGAGCCCAGAAATAAACCCAACTCTCTACAGTCAATTAATATTCGACAAAGGGGGCAATAACATAAAATGGAGTAAAGATAGCCTCTTCAACAAAAGGTATTGGGAGAACTGGACAGCTACATGCAAAAAAATGAAACTTGAGCACCAACTTACACCATACACCAAAATAAATTGAAGGTGGATAAAAGACTTAAATATAAGTCGTGAAACCATTAAAGCCCTAGAGGAGAACATTGGTAGGAAAATCTCGGATATTCCACCCAGCAAGATTTTTACTGATACATCTCCTAGAGCAAGGGATATAAAGGAAAGAATAAACAAATGGGATCTCATTAAAATTAAAAGCTTCTGCATGGCTAGGGAAAGCAGTATCAAGATACAAAGAGAAGCAACAGTTTGGGAAAACATATTTGCCAATGACACCTCAGACAAAGGTTTCATCTCCAAAATATACAAAGAACTCACATGACTACACTCTAAGAAGACAAGCAACCCGATTAAAAAATGGGCAAAGGACTTGAACAGACATTTCTCCAAGGAGGACATACAGAGGATCCAGAGACACATGAAAAGATGCTCAATATCGCTAGCTATCAGAGAGATGCAAATTAAAACCACAATGAGATACCACTTTACACCAGTCAGAATGGCTATCATAAACAAAGAAACAAACAACAAGTGCTGGAGAGGTTGTGGGGAAAAGGGGACCCTAGTTCGCTGTTGGTGGGATTGCAGACTGGTACAACCATTATGGAAAACAGTATGGAATTTTCTAAGAAAACTAATAATGAACGTGCCTTTTGACCCAGCAATTCCACTATTAGGAGCATATCCTAAGAACCCTGAAACACCAATCCAAAAGAACCTATGAACCCAATGTTCATAGCAGCACAATTTACTATAGCCAAGAGTTGGAAGCAACCTAGATGCCCATCGGTAAATGACTTGATCAAAAAGGTATGGTACATTTACACAATGGAATTCTATGCTGCAGAAAGGAAGAAGGAACTCCTACCCTTTGCAACATGATGGATGGAACTGGAAAGCATTATGCTGAGCGAAATAAGCCAGGCGGTGAAAGATAAATACCATATGACATCACTGTTAACAGGAATCTAAACAACCAAACAAATAAGCAAGCAAAATATGAATAATGACACTCAAACAGGCTGATAGGGCCCAGAGGGGAGAGGGGCGAGAATCATAGGGGAAAAGGGGATGGACTCACATGAACAAGTATAAAGGACACACGGACAATAACACACGGACGATAAGGGTGGGGGGCAGAAATGGGAGGGAGGTGGGGAGCACTGGGTGGGGGGCCGGCAGGGCTGGGAATATAAGACAGAAAGCTGTACTTGAACAAGAATTAAAAAAAATTATTTTAAAAAAAGATATATTGCTCATACATCTCTCACTCATTGATGTTTCTCTCCCCCTCTCTCTCCCTTCCCCCCTCTAAAAATAATAACATATTTTTTTAAAAAATCAGTGAAATATTTTAGTAGGCTTTTCAACAAAGATGATGTAGAAATGGCTAATAAGCATGTGAAAAGGTGCCCCAAACCATTAATTATCAGCAAAATAAAAAATTAAAATCACATTGAGATATGGTAACACACCTACTAGAATGATATTATTGAAAAGACTAACAATACCCGGTGTTGGCATGACTGGTTGGAATACAGAATGGTAAAGCAACTTTTGAAGAGTATGGCAGATTCTAATAAAACTAAACATCATCTGATATACAACTCAGTAATCTCACTCCTAGATATTTATCCCAGAAAAATGAAAACACATGTCCACAAAAGGCTTCAAAGCAAATTTTCATAGCAGCATTACTCACAATAGCCCAAAAGAAGAAATAATCCAATGTCCATCAACTGATGAATAGAAAAATAAATTGTTATACTCAGAAAATTAAGTATTACTTGAACTAGGAGAAAAAATAACAAAACATCCAACAAAGAACTTGTATATAGAATACATAAAGGATCCTCACAAGTCAGTAACCCAGCTCAACTCCTCCCCATCATGATTACTTCATCTGTGAACTTATTTTCAATAACCTTCACTGGATATTTTTCTTGTAAAATCTTTTAGATCATCTCCTGGTAGGGGGCTAAGGTAAGAAACATCAGTAATAAACAACACAAATGGGCTGGGATGGGGCATGAATTCCCAAAGCTGAGGAGGCCCCACTGACAAGAGGTATCTCTCGGTCAACCTGCTCTCTGCCACTGTAATATAATGACTCTGTGCCTACTAGACTTGAAAACCTAAGATATTCCCAGGATCCCATGGCATAGAATGCTTCTGAGAACTCTCTCCTGCCTGGGAATCAAATCAGTGACCTTTTGCTATGTGAAACAACATCCAACCATCTGAGCCACACTCGTCAGGGCCAACATTTTTCTTAGTCTTTGAAACGACTTGGGTATTTATTTTGCCTCTGTAACACCTCAATTACTCCTACACCTATGTTTACACAACTTGAATCCCCTATGGTGCCTAGCAGTGTTGAACACATAAATCAAAAAGAATATCACTGAATATTTCCAAACACAGGATAGATTTGGTTCATGATGACTGCCACCTTTGGATTTAAGCTCTGCACTGAAAGGAAATGATGAAGTCCTGAAAATTAATAATATTGCCTGCAGGTTCAATACTGTTATTTTTATTTTTTATTTTTATTTTTTAATGTATTTTTAAAAATATTTTATTGATTATACCATTACAGTTGTTCTATTCCCCCCCTTCATTCCCCTCCACCCTCACCCTCCCTCCCCCACCATTCTCCCCCCCTTAGTTTATAACCACGTGTCTCAAGTTCTTTGGATTCTATATTTCCCCCACTATTCTCGCCCTCCCCCCTATCTATTTTCTACCTACCATCTATGCTATTTTCTGTGCCTTCTCCCCCCTTCTCCCCCTCCCACCCCCCCTGTTTCTAACCCTCCATGTGTTCTTCATTTCTATGGTTCCACTCCTGATCTAGCTGTCCTCTTGGTTTGCTTTTGTTTTAGGTGTGGTTGTTAATAACTGTGTGTTTGCTGTCCTTTCACTGTTAGTATTTTTCATCTTCTTTTTCTTATATAAGTCCCTTTAACATTTCATATAATAAGGGCTTGGTGATGATGAACTCCTTGAACTTGACCTTATCTGAGAAGCACTTTATCTGTCCTTCCATTCTAAATGAAAGTTTTGCTGGATAAAGCAATCTTGGATGTAGGTCTTTGGATTTCATGACTTGGAATACTTCTTTCCAGCCCCTTCTTGCCTGTAAGGTCTCTTTTGAGAAATCCGCTGACAGTCTGATGGGTACTCCTTTGTAGGTGACTGTCCCCTTATCCCTTGCTGCTTCTAGGATTCTCTCCTTCATTTTGGTCTTGGCTAATGTAATTATGATGTGCCTTGGTGTGTTCCTTCTTGGGTCCAACTTCTTTGGCACTCTCTGAGCTTCCTGGATTTCCTGGAAGTCTATTTCCTTTGCCAGACTGGGGAAGTTCTCCTTTATTATTTGTTCAAATAAGTTTTCCACTCGTGGCTGTTTCTTTCCCCCTTCTGGTACCCCTATAATTCGGATGTTGGAACGTTTAAAGATGTCCTGGAGGTTCCTAAGCCTCTCCTTATTTTTTTGAATTCTCATTTCTTCATTCCTTTCTGGTTGGATGTTTCATTCTTCCTTCTGGTCCACTCCCTTGATTTGAGTCCCAGTTTCCTTTCCATCACTATTGGTTTCCTGGACATCTCCCTTCATTTCAATTAGTTTAGCCTTCATATGTTCCTCTAATTTGTGACTTTGTTCCTCTAATTTGTGACTATAATCTACCAGTTCTGTGAGCATCCTGATAAATAGTGTCTTGAATTGTGCTTCTGAGAGGCTGGCAATTTCTCAGTCGCTTAGAGTTACTGGCTCTGGGACTTTGAGTTCTTCTCGCGCCATCTTTTGGGCTGTTTGTGCCTGTTCCATAGCAGGATCAGAGCCCTAAAGTGTTCACTAGAACAGGGCAACTAAGTCGCTGGGTTGTGATGTTGTATGTGGGGGCGGGGTCAAAGAGGGACAGTGGCTCTCACTGGTATTGCAGGGCAACTAAGTCGCTGGGTTGAGACGCTGTATGTGGGGGCGGGGTCAAAGAGGGAGTATGGCGTCCTGTCCGCTGCCTGCCGCCGCGGCCCTCACCGGTGCCGCAGTTGCTGACGTCACCAGGCCCACGCGTTTCGTCCCACTGCATGTGAGTGTGCCACCGCTGTCAGCCCTCGCCCCCTGGGGCCTGCGTGGTCTCTCTCACTGTGCGTGAATATGCGCCCGTGGTCTGCCCCGCACCCCAACTGGTTCCCGTCTGCCTGCGTGCCTGGGTCGGGGCCCTGTCCTGCCCGACCCTGCTGGCTGCTGGCTCCGTCCCTCTTACTGTCCCGTTGAACGGTTAGATGTAGTCGGACTTCCGTATAATTCAATTTTCTGTCCTTTGGTTGTGTCTTTGTTTCTCCAAATCTTTGTTGTATTCAAACTTGGTTGTGGGAGAAGGCACAGTGTTTCCACCTATGCCTCCATCTTGGCGGAAGTCCCCTATTTTGATTTTTTAGATAGAAGATGAGATGGTATACCTTGACTCCCCTTTAAAAGAATACACTAGGAACACTAGGAACCTTTCTCCTGGGAATAAGTTCCCTAAACCAATCACCTTAATATAATTATTAAAAGAAATACTTACACAAGTAAGAGAAATACTGTCAAGTGAGGGAGGTATATATTTGAAGAAAAATATAACTGACAGCGTGTCTTCAGGGCAACTAGTTAATCTCCTGCATGGAAAATCAGGGGAATTACATACTTTTCTTCAGATGATCACCAGTGCTAAATGGAAATTGTCAATGAAGCCAGCTACAGAACCATGGTCATTAAGATACATACAATTTATAAAAAAGAAAGGGAGTCCAACTCAAATAAGGGCTTCAACAATTCATTAGTATGCCCGAGGCTTTAATGCAAAATCCCACATAAGAATTACACAAAAGGGAATAAAATGCCAGGGCCTAACCTGAGACAGTTCATGAAGGATGAGAGGTTTAGGATATTGATGAATCAGATGAAATCTGACCTTAGTTAGAAGCCCCTGCCTGGTAACTGTGGGTTTAGTTTTCAAAGACAACAACTAGATTCTATGCCTCTGAAAGGCCCTGAGGTTCTTTGATGATTTTTTCTTAGTAAACTCCTAGTAAAGATAGTAATTTAATTCCCCTTGGTGGGTATGTTCTTTCTATTTATATATCCATCAATTACACTGTGTTTAAATATAATCAATCCAATATAAATTATATTTATAAAGGTAATGTGTTTTATAAATATTGCACTGCTTTATGTTATTTGTTTTTTGAAGATGTTTGAAATACTTAAAAGAATTTGAACAACTGAACTAATGTCTGGTTTATTAGAGTTACGGACATTAAGTACTTAGAAAATTGTGACATTTGTAAGAATTGCACATATTAAATCTGTAATCATAGTTAAGATATCCAAGGAAATTTGATTACTTAAATGTAAAATGATAAGGATTTGATCTATCAAATTTATACATTTTTATAAACATTAATAAAGGAACAAATGAATTTGTTCTTATTTTTGTGTAAAATTTTTAGACACAGTAATAAAATAAAATTTGTCAGCTGAAGTGAAAGACTTAGAAAAGTACATTTTAAATTGAATACTGATTAAAATCAAAGTAATAACTGATATTCTTTGGCATGCACAAAAGGCTTTCCAAGATGAAGTGAGCATCAGTGGGAACCTGGTGAACCCTTTATCTCACAGATTCTCAGGTCCATCCTCAGGCAAGAATGAGAAGCTAGGGCACTGCTCCTGAGCAGTTAAATGCATATGTGGGCTATACCTCAAGGATTTTCAAACAACAAAGTTTCTGGAGCCTCATCTGGCAAATTTCCATTGATTCTAGAAAAACCATGGTAGAAGCTCAAGGGGTAAGGAGGGTGGTTAAGGGCATTAATCTGGAGCCAACATCACAAATGATGTGGGATGAGGTATGATGTCCATCTGACTTGAAAATGCAGGGTACTTCAAAACTAGAGGCTGAGAGCAATCTAAAAATGCTTCCCAGGATCCCACAGTACAGTACTGCTTCTGGGAAACACAATCCTTAGTTTCTCAACCCTGTCCCGCTTAGATATTTTCTTTTGCCTCCAGAACATCTGGTCACCCCTACACCTAACTAGCCAAGTGGAAACAATAAACTGACACAGTGAAATCTCACACATACAGGCCCCATTTAATCTAAGAAGTAGGAACAGAGTTCTGAGGACACATCTCCTAATCAAGTTTCATCAGAACAGAAAACACAGCATAAACTAAATAGAGAGGACAAAGGAAAAAAGAGTTCCACAGACTAAAGTTAATATCATAAAAAAACAATATTGAGCCCACTATGTATTAAGCATTTATCTCATTTAGTCCTTCCAATAATCCTAGAAGGTGGAAATATTACTCCCTCCTTAGTGGGGGAAAAACCTGAGGCTTGAAAGTTTAAGCAATTTGCTCAAAAAATTGAGAAAAAAAATTAGCCCTAAAAACTTTAGTTTGTACCATACAGCCCAGAAAAAATAAAAGTCATGACAATATATCCCCAGAACCCTGAAGAGTATAGTTCTCATGCTTCTTTCACATTTCAAGAGGCTGAAAAATATAGCAAGTCCTCATGGAAATTTCAGTGATGGACTCTTGCTGTCAAATTTCTAAACGGTCCTGTTTCTCTTCTCACATCCACTGGTGAATGTTAAGTGCTCGTCTTAGAACTACCCAGATCCTGTTGACCAAACCTCCTCCCTCGAAATGAGCTCTAAGTTTGGACAAAAGGAAGCAGTCATCACTCTAGTGTCAACACGGACATGCTCCAGGATGCAGGTTTAGCAGAGGTTAAAAGTGGGCTCTGGAATCTCTGTGCTCGTTGAGTTGTCTCAGGTGGGTACTTTCATTCCCATCAAAAGAGAAGGAGACAAAAAAATTCATCAGGAAGTGTGTGGCAATTTCACAGACTGACAGGTGGAGGTGTGTTGCAATACATCATTTATTACTGCCCTTGAAAGCTACAGATTGCATGCTGAGTTTAACTGGACTGATACACATATTCTGCAGATGTACTGTTGAGAGGAAAATTTTTGGACATTTTTCTTGCTATCACAGAAATAAAGTACCTAGGCATGAATATAAATTTCCTGGTAGTCCAAAGAATGTTTCTCCCTACAGCTTCGAATACTCTCTCTGGTCACATAACCCTAAAATAGGCATTTTAATGCTTGGCAAACTCATTTTAAAACATGGATAGGCCAGCCTGCAGTAAAGATTATCTTCTATGGGTTTATAAAGTGATTTGTAATCAGTGATTCTATAAATAAGAAAAGGTACCTTTCTTTACTAAAGCATTAGGCCTCATAAGGAAAGATATTCATGCCATAGATAGTTTTGGATGATTAAACTTCATATTCCAAATTTGATTTTTGTAGTTACAAAATGGAAATTGTGCTCGTTACCAAGTACTTGCAGATTAGAGAAGCTCATTCTTCAATAGCCATAATACTGACTTCAAGTGCATTTGAAGAAAGAACCTTCCCAGATGCACTCACACCTGATAAGCACATTGTGTGGGTTACAGTTTTCAAGCAGAAGAAAAAGTCATTTTCTACCACCAGTTTCAGATGTCATGGGTATATCATTCAATGAAAACAAGATTTCTCTGAGTTATGTGAAATGCATTTAGTGTTTCCATCAAATAATTATTCGGCCATGATCTGCTAGATACTGAGACAGAAATACATCTGATTACATTATTCTTACTGCTTCATGAAACTCAATATTGGGGTACTAAGCAGGGCCTCCACCTCCCAGAAGATAATTCTGTATAGATAAATATCAAAAAATGACAATGCAAATATATGTACATCATATCATATAGGGGAATCAATATAATTTACATGTAAATATAGTTATAATATACTTAATTATACTCTTCCAATATGTCTTAAAAATGTAACATCAAATTCCAGTATCTCAAATGGAAGTCTAGGTGACATACATCAAAGGCATTTAATCATGTAGCTTTCATTAATTGCAGTGAGAAATGCAGGCCCCAATCAACCTTTGATAATCCTTTAAATTTTAAAAGCTTGCCTTAAAATACCATGACTTCACCTTGTGGGAAGATAGATGATGCCCAGCACAAGGTACATGGCTAATGGGCTGAATCTACAGAGTGCTACAAACCAACCATAACGATGTGGTCACTGTTTTATAGAAAAGGAAATTACACTCTGCCACAGAGTCAGAGCTTCTGGCACCACCAGGCAAAGAGTCTTCTAAATGCCTCAGGAGAATATATCTGTGATGGTTAAATTTATGTGTCAGCTTGAATGATGTTTTAGTTAACCATTATTCTGGGTAAGTTAGTGAGAGTGTTTGGATCAGTTTAATATTTGAATTGATAGAATGAGTAGGGCAGGCTACCCTCCCCAATGTGAATGGGTACATCCAATGAATCAAAGGCCTGAATAGGACAAAAAACGGTAACCTCCTCCTCCCCTCGAAAGGGAATTCTTTCTGCCTAAGTGCCTTTGACCTGGGCAGGGTTGGCTTTTTCCTGCCTTTGGACTCTAAATGCAACATGGGCTCTTCCTGGGTCTCAACCCTGCCTACCTTCTGAAAGAGTCCAACCTTTTGGTGTCTCTGTGCCACAACAGAAAGAATTGTCTTGGGCCATGAGAAATACATGGCAACATGTAATAACATAAAAATCACATAATGCTTTACAATTGTAGATTTACAATTTTGTGTTGGGCCACATTCATAGCCATCCTGAGTCGCATGTAGCCAGTGGTCCGCAGGTTGGACGCCCCTCAGAACTACACCATCAACTCTCTTGTTTCTTGGCCCTTTAGACTCAGACTGCAACAACATCACTAGTTTTCCAAATGTAGATCTTGGGATGTTGCAGACTCCATAATCATATGAGCCAATAAGACCCACACGATATATATACTGACTATATTAAATACTTTAAACACACCCTAGTGGATTGTTTCTTAGAGAATTCTGACTGATACAATATTATAATGAAAAAAACTTTCCCTATAGAGCCACCAGAGATGTCACGGGGACATCTAAGTCAGCACACCAAGATAACAAAGAGCAAGAAGCCACAAAAGCCAACAAATGGTGATGCTATTAGAAACTATGGAAAAAACATGATTGAAACATTTCTTCTTGGTGTAAGAGGCCTGAAACAAGTAACCAAAAATGTCAGGCATGGGGTGGGAGAGAGTACACAAGGGGGGACCCCAAAAACTTGGAATTTATTTATAAAAAATTGTGTACTTATACTTACATGTTTAAACCTCAGTCACCTTCAAAGTACTCTCCATTTGATGCAATACACCTATCAAGATGTTTTTCCACTGCTCAAAATGGTTTTTAAACTCATTGATTTTGATGCCTTTTAGTGCTTCTGTCGTTTTTTGTTTCACCTCTTCCACAATGGCAAAACTTTTCCCCTTGAGGACCTTTTCATCCAGGGAAACAAAAAAAAGTGGCTCGGGGCAAGATCCAGTGAACAGGGAGAGTGGGGCCCGGGAGTCATGCCATCTTTTATCAAAAACAGCTGAACACTCAGTGCCACATGGGCAAGTGTGCTCCTAAATCACCCATGATGAAATGGGCAAATGTGTTGAGTCTTCCAAAAAATTTTAATGAAGCCGAACACATCCTCTCACAACAATGCCAGCTGGTACACTGATAGAGATGGGTTCCTAGAATAGTCACCTAGCATGGGAAGTCTGGACTACAAGAGGCTTGCCCTCCAAAAAATTATTCTGTTTTTTTATGGGCCCCTCCCTGTAGAGATAGGAAGGATTGGATAAAAGAGAGAAGACCGGCTTGCAGATGACTATATTTTTTCCCTGAAGACATTACCATTCACACAAATTCAGGAAGGCTTCCCCTCCTTCTACAGCCCCTCTACCACTGCACGTGATGCCCTTCTCTCCAAGGCTAAGGCTATGACCACATACACATGCATGCACATACAGCCCCTCGAACCTTTACTAAATACACTAAGTAATGCATATCAAGCTATAATGAATTTTGTTTTTCCTTTCTTGCTGATCTCAATGCCATGGTACTTCCAAACAATCTTATAACTTTTAAAGCCGGTATTCTCACAACACCCACACATACATAAAACCAAACTTGTTTTGGTTTACATAGAGTAGGAACAGAAGGTGTCAAAAGAAAGGCTTGCGGAATTTCAAAAAACTTCCAGGATCACAGACACTCTTTTCCAAAGTATAAGTTAAAGGCATTCCAGGAAAGTTAAAAACTGCAGGTTGTGTGGAAGATTATGAAGTGAAAGAGAATTTAGGATTCATTGACTACTAGCGGGGGCAAAGTACACTTACTCAGGATTGGGGATTAGTGCTCAAAGTCTCTTATCACACCCTCACCACACTCCCCACCCAAGTTTTCTCTCCTTTTCCAGCTCCAAATGCATAAAAGGCAGTTGATTCAGAAATAAATATATACCTCAGCAAGGTTGGTGAAAGGCAAGGGACTTAGTATCCTCTATATTTCCATGGCCTTGTAAAACAATTCTCCTCTTGCTTTCAATGTCCTTTTATCCCAGTTTAAGGCCAGACTCTGGGATTGAATACTCTTTCTGAGACTTATTAGCTATGTGTGACCTTGGGAAAGTTATTTATTACCTCTTTGTGATTCAGTTTCCTTAGGACTCAAATGTGAAAAAAGGCAGTGCCTAGCATGTGCGTTTGTGAGGAAGAAATGAGTTCACATACATCAGGTTCTGGAAGCAGTACTGGCATGAGGTACATGTCGGTGTTGGCCTGACGAACCCTGTGGAGTCTCTTACTCATTCTTCTGGACCCAGCAGGTGGGAAGCTGCATCTGGTTCATTCATAGCATTGATAATACTAAGAGAAAGCACCCATTTACAAGCTGCCCGCCCCGTGGACTGAGCAGAAATCACACCTTTCTCATTGTTTTCGCTAGCACCCAGTGTGTTGCTTGGCACACAGGTATTCAGTGACTTTGATCTAAGCGCTTAAAGGGGCAACCTATTCTAACAAAGGAAAGCATGCTAACTAAAGCTTGCTGTTTATGAATGGCAATGCAGCAAAGTGAAGCTCTAGTTAGAATTTTGCAAAGAAGCACAATGCACTTTATTGGTATACTATCAAGTCCTGGGATGGTTAATTTGCCTAAATTAATTGGCTGTTTTTGTTTAAAAACTTGTGTCTCTTACTTAGCATAGAGAAGAAAGCATAATAAAGCCAACTAAATCAATGTTTCTTTGGCCCCAGGAAACCAAAGTTCTAGAAATATTTATGAGCAATCTCACACACACAATTATTATTATAAAAGTCATTAAGAAATATCTTTCTAAGAACCAAGAGCAATGCATCAAGGCAGAGTTACTCCTAGAACAAGGCAGGAGTTACTTCCCTTAAACACTAAGGAATAATACAATGACCACTAGACTAATCCTGCCCCCAGTTCTTCGATTGATCTCAGTTTCATAAAACTTCTGTGGGAAAGTGTTCCTCTTTAAAACATCCAGTCAAAAACAAGCTCATTCACTAGTGCCTCTGAATCATTCCCAAGGGTTCACTGAGGGGACAGAAAAACAAGGAGACAGACAGGTAGATGAGGGACACACACACGTTCCATTCCAGACCACAGTTAAAGAAACCCAGTAAAAGCCACAGCCTTTATTCTGTGTGATTTTTGTTATTCCCATATGAAACATCCATTAGATCACAGACACCACTGTCAGGTCAGATGCAGTTAAGCATAAAGAAAAAGAAGTAATAAAGAAATTGAAATATGCAAACTGTAAGAAAAAAGAATAGGTGAATTCGCATTTTATGTTCCTGGCCACACACACTTCTCATTTAATTAAAAGAATTCAGGAAGATGAGTCTAAGTTTACTTAGCTGCTGTTTACAATGATGAAGGCACAGGAACCTAAGAGAAAATGCTATTTCTTCACAGTGGGAAAGAGCACGCATGAATGAAATAGTAAGTGAAATGAGTTACTTCAAAAGCCAGAAGAAAGATTCCTGAAAAGTTCAGGTGCTTTAGTTATACAAAAAGTAAACTGGGGAAGAGGCACCCCCAGGAACTTACCACAATATCCTCAGGGAATGTGTCTCTGCTAAAGGAGCCATCATCAAACATGACCTCATAGAAGGTTTGTGATGTTATGGCGATCACTCTGCAGCTATAGTACCGAGTGTTCCGATGTTTCGTGATGACAGTCTGCCCCACAGAGATGCCCTTTTCACCAGCCTTGAACTTCTAAAGATGGGCAGAAAAAGAAGAGAGAAAAGAATGAGGAGAAAGAAAACAGGAAGGACAGAAAATAAAAGAAATATTTATTTAGAAAGCAATCATTGACTTGGTAATATATAGGTCTTTTTTTTAATTTTTAACTTTTTATTGGGGAATCCTTTCAGAGTTAAAAGTTGCAAGAATATAAATGGTACAAAAACAGCCATATACTCTTTTACCCTTTACCCAGATTCAGCTATTGTTATCTATTGCTATTAACATTTACCATTTCCTTTTTTGCATATTATGTCTGTTTTATATATATAAAATTGTGTATATATATAAAATTGTGTATATATATACACATAAATATAAGTATAAATATAAATATAAACATAAGCCCCTCACCACCAACCATTTGAGCCTTACCAGGATTTTATTCCTAAATACATCAGTGTGTGTTTTCTAAGAGTAATGCTTTTACATAACATAGTTATATAGTAGTTATAGATACTACCTTTAGTATTTTTAACATTGACATGATCCTGCACAACGCATATTCCAATTTTGCCAATTGAGCCAATAATGACCTTTAGGGTACCCCATACTCTGGTCCCCCACTTTCAAGTACAGGACCCAGTCTAGGGTCAGGTAACATTTAGATGCCACATTTCTTTAGCTTCCTTTAATCTGAAACATTTCCAGAGCCTCTATTTGTCTTTTATAATTGTGAAATTATACTTTTGAAATACAATTCTCCCTCCCCTGCTTTTTAAACAGAGCATTTGCCTGACGTTTCCTCATGATTAGACCCAGCTTGTACCTTCCAAGTCAGACCACCACATAGGTGACACTGTGTTCTCAGGACATCACATCTAGAGGCACATGATGTTTGTCTGCCTCTGAATGGCGATGTGGATTTTGATCCTGGTCAAAGTATGGCCCAATTTCTCCATTTTATAACTACCCATTTTCTTTTACAACTAATAAGCAATCTGTGGGAAAAACTTTCACACCATTCAAAAGTCCTTTTCCTACACAATTCTGCTTGGATTTAGCATCTGTGATGAGTCGTGTCTGATCCAACATTTCCTATGATGGTGGTGATGTGTTGCTTTTTCTTGCCCCAGCACGCCCTCCCTCTGCATTTACTAGTTGGCACCTGTCATTTCTTAAGCCAGAGGTGTAAGCAAGCCTCCTCTCCCCACATCCATCCACCCATCCACCCATCCATTATCAGTATGAACTTAATAATTCCTCCTCCACAACTATTTATAATTAATACATACTTAATTATTTTGGTGCTCAGAGTGTCTCAAAGTGTTTGAAAGTGTTTCCTGTGCTCTTGGAGACTTTTTTCTTTCTTTCTTTCTTTTTTAAAGATTTTATTTATCTTTAGAGGGGAAGGGAAGGAGAGAGGGAGAGAAATATCAATGCATCGTTGCCTCTCATGGGTCCCCTGCTGGGAACTGGCCTGCAACCCAGGTATGTGCCCTGAATGGGAATCAAACCACGATTCTTTGGTTCACAGGCCCATGCTCAGTCCACTGAGCAACACCAGCCAGGGCTTTTTTTTTTTAAGTTTCTTACTTCCTGACCTAACAAGATGTTGGCATCTCTAAGGGGGATGTCATTTGTTTTAGAGGAGGGTGATATTAGAGACAAATATGGAGGTGCTTAGGTAGGCTTATTAGTAATCATTACAGGGATGCCTTTGCTTCTTGACCCTTCCAAAAGACACAGCAAGGAAATATATGCATGCATGCACAGTTACACATACACGCACACAGATACATGCATAAATACATATAAGTGTATGTTAGAGATCTTAAATTCACAGTGAAATTCCACTCATCCCCAGAGGGTTCTTTCTCACCTCCCCCCATCTGACTTGTATAGCCCTTGTTTCTCAGTGAGAACCTTGGCTTCAAGAACCCTGACCCACTTACTCATTTGTTCTATCTTAAAATACACGTAGCTACTGTGTGAAGACTTATAGGAGAGCTGAACTAATAGTTTTAAACTATAAAATGTAAAAGTAATCCACAAGACAGATCATTCCATTTTTAAATGAAACGTTAAGGATAAAGTTCCATTATCAAATCGTGTTGGTAACAGCTGGAGAGTCATGGTGGGCCACAGTGCTTCCCCAGGAACACAGTCATGACTTGTAGACCCCACTCCTTTTTGTGTTTGCTTGTTTCCACACCTCTTTTTCACACATGTCCGAGGCCTCCTGGAACAGCAAGGCTCGGTCTCTGGGCATATGCACCATGCTGTGAGAGTAGAAGACTTTGGGATTAGGCTTTCTTTTGAAAATGCTTGGCAGAGCTCCTGGCTCACAAAAATACTCCAGAAATGTTAGTTTGTTGTATTTTGGGGGGTTTGTATTTTGCGTTTCTCAGAATAAGGCTGCTGGTCTCCCTTCAGGAACTCCTACAACCCCATTCCTGCCAGACGAGGGTCAGTAGTCAACATCTTATGCAAAAGTCTGCTCTCAAGAACTGGGTCCCCTTTACTCTCTGACTCCAAGTCTCATTCATTGATCTAATTCACTGGATGCCACAACCTCTGATGCACAACAAAGGCACTGAATCAAGCAGCTGGGAAGGTCCAGGCCCTTTGATAAATGGGCTCTGGAAGGCACAGTCTCACAGTCCCCAAGAAGCTAACATCATTCTGACATGTCACTTATACCTCAAAAAAAGCCAGGATTCTTTAAATCCCAGTATTTTCCATCAGGGGAACTAATGTTACTGGGTTATAGTGTTGTCATTCAGAATCTTAGTTCTAGTAAAGGCCTTATATATCTCCCCTGAATTTCAAAAATAACTAAAACATCTTATAGGGGACAAATGAAGTGCTATGTTTGATCTTTCCCTTCTAGAAACTGAAGAACACATGCCCAGTAAGTCATTAATTTGCTAATGCCTTCAACAGTCACTTGTGGCTAGCCAGTGGACACAAAGCACTCCCCTGGTGTTGGGAACTCAAATATACAAAAACCATAAAAACTGGATTCCTGTTCTCTAGTACAGACTCACAACAGTATGTGCCATGAAGTCAGCCTATAGGTGACACGACAGAAGACTAATGGGATATATTCCAGCATGCCATCTATGGCATGACTTTGTGTTCATGGGGCAGAATTAGGGGTGGAGGGAAATGAAGCACAGAGTGATGGGCATGAGCAAAGGCCCAGAAGCCAGAAACAGCCTGTTCTGTTCTAGGATTTGCAAGAGGTCCTGTTGCTGCATGGGAGGTGAGGGGAGGGAGTGGGGAGGAACAACAAAGAACAACAACAAGGAACAACTCCCAACAAACAGGTTCCTAAGGGTCTGCTACTTACAGGGTGAGCTTGGCCATATGGTTTCTCACATGCCTAACAAAAAAAAAGGATATTTTCCTCCTTGAAATCATTCCCCAGTGATAGCTGTATTGGTTGGGAAAATTTCCTGTGCCCTTAGGTGTAGTGAGGTGTGTAAACATTTTACCAAAGGATATATACAGTAGGAGACCTACGGTGGTCATATGTATAAATATTGCATTTCACTATGACATTAGTTCCTTTGTGGATGTTATTAAAATTGGCTTTACCATCTTAAGGAGACAGGGTGATTTGGATTTGAATTCTAAACTCTGCTTCTTACTAGCCGGGTGATCTAGGGGATGTTACTTAATCTTTATCAGCCTCAGTTTGCTCATCTGCAGAAGGGATAATACTTACATGAAAGGCCTGCTGTAAAACAGGATGCATAAAATACCTAGACACACGGGCAGTTAGTTCTCAGCAAATGTCAAGTGGCTTCATTTCAGGGAATGAAGAACTACGAGAGACCTGGTTAACAAACCACACTACCCTCCCTCCTGAACTCAGTAATTATCATGTCTGACTGCTCAGCACCCTGATTTCATATGACAAGGCTCAACCCAGTCCCAAATCATCATTGTCCTGCTCTTTACCTCATCCACTCCTGACTCTAACTCTTGTCACAGCATACACTCACAGCTATGGTCCTGAGGAAGGAAGGCATAATGTGGTCTCCTCCTCTCACTGCCAAGGCTTCCAAAGTCTTTGTTTATAACTTAGTTAAAGGCCTGGCCTAATGTCACTTTCATGGACTTACTATGATAGGGCAAATCCATGGAACAGTGCCAAAAGAGTGCCAAAACACATTTTTTATCCATGGCATCTAGCAGGGTGTGTGCAACACTGCTGTTGAATAATGAATGAATGAACAATGAATCAATAAACAAAAAAAATGAATGAATGAATTATAAGGATGGGTACAAACACATTTTCAAAATGGGAGAGACTTCGATTCATTCAGTTTAGAAAATGACAAAGAAAAACAAAAGGGAGTTTTAGGAAGATGTTCCTCTTTCTTGGGGTTGGTAGGCATGTATGTGAGTAGGAGAAGGGAATAAAGAAGGTTGATGGTTAAATTCACAGGATGTGAAAAGTGGAAACAGCCAGTCAGGGAAAAGAAAAGTGACACAGATTTGACAGAGAAAAGGTTGTCACCAGACCACGACCATTTTCTTCCTGCTTAGGACATGAAATTTATGCAAATTGACTGATTAGAAAGATGGCCAGCACCAAAATTAAATATACAGCCTTCATCTAAATAAAAATTTTCATAAGCTTCAAGCATGATCTCATGAGAAATACTACGAAAAACAGATTTTTTATAATGCTATTTTGACAGGATTTCTGATTTATTGTAAGAAAAATTATTGATAAGCATATTCAATAACTGATTATATATCCTCAAAATATTTCCTGTCAGAAAAGCCTGAGAATCTATTGATGTTAAGAATGTCATTTCTGATCACAGAAGACAGCGTTACACAAGAGGGCTCCATCAAATTAAATAAATGGATACGGTATTTTGAAAATCAGTGTTCAGGCTAAGGTTGTGAAAGTCAAATTTTCTTTAACATGCACTAAGCAGAAATGAACAATGTTGTTGTTTTGAATACAACTTATTTTAAAGAAAGGCTAAAATCAGTATGAGATGCTGGGTATGTGAAAAAAAGATGTTAAGATAATGTTCTACAAATTCCACAAAAACATCAAAAAATTCCTGAGAAACAATAACATAGAGTTTGCAACATGAGTCCAAATACATAAGAACTAAAATTTTCCCAATAACTTTGTGATAAAGTTATTTTCATTAAATAGAGAAAGTAAGTAAGGTACAAAGTCAAGTGACTTTTCCAGGGTCTCAGATCTGGTGAGGGGCTGGTGGGGCCCAGAAACAGGTATTCTTCCATCAGGAGTGCCTCAGCAGCATCAGCTAAGAGAATAAATGTGGCCGCCAAGATGGAGGCATAGGTGGAAACACTGTGCCTTCTCCCACAACCAAGTTTGAATACAACAAAGGTTTGGAGAAATAAAGACACAACCAAAGGACAGAAAATTGAATTATACGGAATTCCGACTACATCTAACCATTCAACAGGGACGGTAGGAGGGGCGGAGCCAGCAGCGAGCAGGGTCGGGCAGAACAGGGCCCCCGACCCAGGCACGCAGGCAGACCGGAACCAGTTGGGGTGCGGGGCAGACTGACCACGGGCGCACATTCGCACACAGTGAGACAGACCATGCAGGCCCCAGGGGGCGAGGGCTGACGGCGGTGGCACACTCACATTCAGTGGGACGAAACACGTGGGCCTGGCGACGGCAGCAACTGCGCCACTGGTGAGGGCCTCGGCGGCAGGCGGCGGACAGGACGCCATACTCCCTCTTTGACCCCGCCCCCTCATACAGCGTCACAACCCAGCGACTTAGTTGCCCTGCAATACCAGTGAGAGCCACTGTCCCTCTTTGACCCCGCCCCCACATACAGCGTCACAACCCAGCGACTTAGTTGCCCTGTTCTAGTGAACACTTTAGGGCTCTCTGATCCTGCTATGGAACAGGCACAAACAGCCCAAAAGATGGCGCGAAAAGAACTCAAAGTCCCAGAGCCAGTAACTCTAAGCGACCGAGAAATTGCCAGCCTCTCAGAAGCACAATTCAAGACACTATTTATCAGGATGCTCACAGAATTGGTAGAGTACAGTCACAAATTAGAGGAACTTAGTCACAAATTAGAGGAACATATGAAGGCTAAACTAATTGAAATGAAGGGAGATGTCCAGGAAACCAATAGCGATGGAAAGGAAAATGGGACTCAAATCAAGGGAGTGGACCAGAAGGAAGAACGAAACATCCAACCAGAAAATAGTAAAGAAACAAGAATTCAAAAAAATGAGGAGAGGCTTAGGAACCTCCAGGACATCTTTAAACGTTCCAACATCCGGATTATAGGGGTACCAGAAGGGGGAAAGAAACAGCCACGAGTGGAAAACGTATTTGAACAAATAATAAAGGAGAACTTCCCCAGTCTGGCAAAGGAAATAGACTTCCAGGAAATCCAGGAAGCTCAGAGAGTCCCAAAGAAGTTGGACCCAAGAAGGAACACACCAAGGCACATCATAATTACATTAGCCAAGACTAAAATGAAGGAGAGAATCCTAGAAGCAGCAAGAGATAAGGGGACAGTCACCTACAAAGGAGTACCCATCAGACTGTCAGCGGATTTCTCAAAAGAGACCTTACAGGCAAGAAGGGGCTGGAAAGAAGTATTCCAAGTCATGAAATCCAAAGACCTACAGCCAAGATTGCTTTATCCAGCAAAACTTTCATTTAGAATGGAAAGACAGATAAAGTGCTTCTCAGATAAGGTCAAGTTCAAGGAGTTCATCATCACCAAGCCCTTATTATATGAAATGTTAAAGGGACTTATATAAGAAAAAGAAGATGAAAAATATGAACAGTGAAAGGACAGCAAACACACAGTTATCAACAACCACACCTAAAACAAGAGCAAACCAAGAGGACAGCTAGATCAGGAGTGGAACCATAGAAATGAAGAACACATGGAGGGTTAGAAACAGGGGGGTGGGAGGGGGAGAAGGGGGTAGAAGGCACAGAAAATAGCATAGACAGTAGGTAGAAAATAGATAGGGGGGAGGGCGAGAATAGTGGGAGAAATATAGAATCCAAAGAACTTGAGACACGTGGTTATAAACTAAGGGGGGGAGAATGGTGGGGGAGGGAGGGTGCAGGTGGAGGGGAATGAAGGGGGGGAATAGAACAACTGTAATGGTATAATCAATAAAATATATTTAAAAAAGTAAAAAAAAAAAAAAGAAAGAAATCAGAGGAAAAATAAAACCAACCAGGAAATGAGGCTGACAGAATTCAAGTGGTTGCCTAAAGAACTTGTATTTTCTTTTTCTTTCTTTTTAAACTATGATTTATTGAGTAACTACCTCCTCTGTTCTACATACTGTTTGAGAAAATTCTCATATAAAAATTCATTTAATCTTCCCAGTAAGTCACTGCATTGAAATAGCAACTGAGATCTGAGGCCTATCTAGTGATGAAAAATGCAGAGATAATTGTGTATGCTCTCCATTTTCAGATACGCATACACATGACACGCACACACACTGCAGTAAGTTGCAAAAATACCTACCCATCTTCATTCCTCTGTTTCTACCTCCTTTGTAATTTGACTTTGCAACCCCTCCATCAAGAACTACAGTTTACTTCCCTACCCTCTGAATCTGAGTTAGCCTTGTGGCTTAGCCTGCTTTGGCCAAAAGAATACAGCAGAAGTAACAGTGTGCTAGTTTAAGACCTTTTGTTTAAGAGGCTTGTACACTTCTGCTGTCTCTTCAGGGACCCTAGACTCTGCCATGTGAACAAAGTTACTCTGTGGGCATGTGAGACCACAATGACCAGAGCTGAGGTCCAAGACATGTAAGAGAACCCAGCCAAGAGAAGGCAAACTGTTCTGCAACTGACCACAGATGAATGAGGCAACAACCTTGGGACAGAAGAACCACTCAGCTAAGCCCAGCCTAAATGATGTCCAAGAGATCATCAGCTAAAAAGCTGTCATTGTTTTAAGCCAGAAAGTGCTGTGATGGTTTGTCTCTCTGTCTCTCTCTCTCTGACTCACACACACACACAGAGATGATATATAAAACTAGGAAAAAATATATGAAACTGTACACAATGTATAACTCTGGGCAATGGAATTGTATTTCTTTGATTCTTTATGTATTTTTCTGTGCTTTCCATGATGTATTCATTTAATTGTTGAAAACATTAAATGTAATACAAATACAAGAGTCCTTGCAAGTTTCTAATTCTAGTAACAACCAGTCCACAGTTAGACCTACTTAACTAAGATGCAAAAAAGCTGAAGCCAAATTACTTATAAGAAAAGACTATCTTCAACATTTATCTTTCAGTTCAATAACTACGATATAACAAGGACTTGAGAAAATGAGTACTTTGTAAAGTGGAATGATACAAAAATTTAATTATAAAATTTCATCTTTTATCTCACATTTAGGCCAAATGCGATGTAACAAAAAAAGAACACTTTTGTTTTGTTCTTAATAATCACTATTCATTCCTAAGACCTGCTGTTTCAGTTAAATGAAGAGATTTTATTCTCAGGTTTGGCACTGTACCCATTTTTTTTAAAAAGACCCTCATCAAGTCTTTTTGAGAATCATTACTCTGTCGGTTTTTCCCATTAAACTAAGTCACTTCTAAAGGGCAACATCAATAATAAAATCCAATTGTTTAGATGTAAAAGGGTCTTCTCTCTACTGATACCATGTTGCCTTCAGTCAGGGTGGGTTTAGAAATTAAATAGGCCCTTATTACACAGCTCTCCGACTTTCCAAAGATTCTAACCAATGCTGAAATAAACTGCCACACTTCATAGGAAAGATGGCTAATCCTCAATGATTACAACCTGAGTAGGGACAAAAAGATGTCCCTAAAACATGCACTCGTTCATCAAAGGCACACCGAGACCTAACAGTCTGACTCCAAAATATTTAAAAGCCAGTGTTGACAACATAGGATGAAAAAAACCCATCATTCCTTACTTGACAAGTACTCTGCAGCAGTAACCTCTGAGACACAGCCAAGAACCAACTGGCAAACAATGCACAGAGGAAAAGCAATGCAAGAATGGACATGGAGTGGAAAAGTGGCATTTAAATAAGCAGTTACTGAGTGCTTACTACAAGCAAGGCACATTGCCAGGAGCCAAGGATTAAAATAAAATGAGAGCATACATTCTCTCAAATATCTTACAAGCAGAAGGGAAACAGACACAGCTGCAGGTATTAAGGGCACCCAGGTAGGGACAGGTAGGGACCCTCCAGAGAAGCCTTCACCACAGGGAACATCTGAACCAGGCCTGGAAGAGCCAGGAAGCCCACATGCACACATGTCAGGAGGGCCATTTGACAGTAGAGTCGTTGGTGCTGAAAACCCCTTTGGTTACTTTGTGAGCCTGTGAACCCCTACTCAGATTGATGTTTATAAATGCATAAAATAAAGCACACAAGATTACAAAGAAAAAACTATATTTAAATAACATGGGAAAAGCAATTTGCGGTATCATACCTATGCTGCTGTAACAGTGTATTAAGTACTAACATCTAGTGACAATGGCAATGTGATGACTATTGAGGGCAGAGTCACAAAACTGCTACTGCCATCACCACCTATACAAAAACTTGCAGGACAGTTCGCTTCTGACACAGTGTAGTGAAAGAAATTGTACTTCTTTTCTCACCCCTTGCCAGAAACATTTTTCTTGATACTAACTTATAAAAAAAGACTTTTATCATCGGGACTACTTAGAAGCATGGCAGTCAACCTTTTAACAACAGCCTTATAAAATTCACAATGTTACCTATACATTGGTGCTAGTATATACTGTCTATAAAAGGACACAGTGAAATGAAACTCAAAGAAGACACCTCTATGACTAGTTAATTTATAGAGCTAAAATGGGTAATTTGGGGGTGACCTAAGCTGACACAGGAATCTAGCAAACACTGAGAATGGAATATGCACTGTATTCTCAAATATTCCTCCTCAGTAAGTTTCTGACAGAGCAGAGAGAGCAGTTACTCTGAATATGACCTCTAGAGAGAGGGCTCTGAGGAAGAGTCCTGTGTGGTAGAAGGAAGGACGATTCCTATGCTTTAGCTAGATGGATCTTTTCCCATCCTAAACTTGGCAAGGTTGCTCTGTGTTCACACCTTGAAGGAGGGTCACCCAACATCTGACAACATGCACCATGGGTAGAGATGTCATCAAGGGAAAATTCGTGACTGGGTTATCCATCTGTATGTTATTAAAGGGTATAAATCCAAATAAAATAGTGCACACAGAGGTTCGCAGACCAAGCAAAGCAAGGAAGCTAAAGAAACAAAGTCAAGTAACTTATCGAATAAACAGACAAAATAAAAAGCACATTTCCATTTACATCCTGTGACCCCTTCACCTTCTCCAACTCTATTATTTCTCCCTAATTTGTGCAAATTAATAACCAGTGAGATATTATTATTGTAGATTTTCAAGTATCCATCTTATAAAAATTCCTAGAGGGATCTGAGTAAATAAATTAATACAAACTCTTCTTCTTTTACCAAACTAATGCAGCAGAAGTCATTCATCTAAACCTGCCCTGTAATAATGAAAGCTTTCTTCATAGAGCTAGGTAAAAATCTACCCAGAACAACTTTAAGCCCTGGGGTTTCATGAATAATTGCTCTCACAGACAAATGTACATGCAGACTCATAAAAATGTCACAAGTATTTAATTTTCTACATGTCTGTTTGTTCACATGTACTTCTATTTCTCAGGGGTTTTAAGTATAAACATATAATACATTGGTAAGCAGTTTCCCAGCAAATTTAAGGTCTTATTCACTTTAACGTCTGTGGAAGCATAAGTAATAAATTGAACGAGGTACTGAGAAAAAAAAACTAATTCTTTTCCAACTGAGTCATGAGCTCACCTCAGAGGAAGTGGTATTGTTTGGGAGGTAAGTGAAGAGAACTGGAATGGGAGGACCATCTTTAGATGCTTCACTGTGTTAATGTTGGGTGCTCTGAACAGGTAAGCACCTTCTGCTTTCTATTCTGAAAACTAAGCAACTGACTGCACGAAAAGCAGAGAGGACAGCTCACATCAGTTATTCTGGAGGAGCTGGAGGGACATGGCAGCATCCTGCTGCTAAGATGGAAACTGGTATGAGCTCTTTCTAAGTCATGTTCAAGCTCATTGCTTGTTAAGAGAATAAGTGAGCCCCTGGATGCCCGCCCCCAAAAGCTCTGACTTGGTTTTTGTATTTCAGAAACATGTCAGTCTTCTTGTGTAGCAACAGTAATATTTGGGAATACTATAGCTTCAACAAAATCTCAATCATTCATACTGGGTTATGTGCATGTATAGAAATAAACAAACTGATTTGAAATGTATGTGAAAACACAAAAGCCCTAAAATACTCAAAGCAATCTTGAAAAAATGTGGAAGAAATTACAATTTGGGGAAAATGAGGAGGAAAAGCACTTTTTCAATTATAAGATAATACAACAATTGTGTTTCATTATCTTGGGTGAGACATTTTCGATAGAAGCAAGGGGCATAGGGTATTACTCTATGGTACTCTTGCCAATAATGATTTTTGCATCTCAGTTACAGTTTGTGAATGAAATAAAAATAGGTAAAATATATGCAAAAAAATTTTAAGGAAGGAAATCCAAAGCAAAACACACTAATTAAAGATTTAACAGTTTTTTTTGTGCCACCAAGAAGGAAGCCCAAGTAAATAATGAAATCATGTAAACTAATCCAAGCCATAGTCTCAGGTTGGAAAAATGACTGTCAAAACAGCAGAGTCTAAATGAAAGGTCACATGCTCTGGCTCCCATGACCTGAAAGTCCTACAACTTTTAATGATTGCTGAACTTCTCCAGAGTGTTATTTCATCATCTATACAATGAATACAATCATAACACTGCCACATAAGGTTACTAAGAGGCTCAAATTAGATAATATACTATGTATAAAAATGTACAATACACTAAAGGCACTGTACAAATATTACCTATAATTATTATTTTTATTTATCTTATCTAGTGCTACCGGTGAAGGAGGATGGTCACCTTGAAGAGAAGAGAAAATCAAGGTGGAACAGGCCATTTGTGGTTCTATAAAGACATACTACTTTACATGAGCATGATAGAGAGAAAGATTGAGATTGGGCAAGCACAAGCTTTCTAGGTATCTTTCAAATTTTTAGTACAAATGGCCAAAGTGATAATGGAAGAAAAGTCAGCCAAAGGCTTTCTACTGCCCATTACAATGGCAGTGGGAGTAGTGCAAATTCTGCCTAGCCAGCTCATCATGTTACCTAAAGGGGATACAGCCCAAAAGTCTTTAAAGTCCATTATTAATCAACCAAGCTAATCTCCATCTGTCAGTCTATCTAGTGTTAACTAAAAGCATATGTGTGCCTAGCACTATGCTTGAAAGGGAGGTGTATGGGGTTCCTGTGGAGACAGGGAATGAAGGGAAAGAACTGAGAGACTCTGTAGCTATTACCCACTTCTTCTGGTTTCACGCCTATAGCCCTCCTGTCCTCTCAAACATCATCAAGGCTCAACTCTGTAAGCCCTACAGTTTCAGCAAAAGCCACTTCTTAGTCTCTAGTAAGGACTCTGTTTTTTATCCCAAATACATGATAAAGAAATGTATGAAAATAGATTTTAAGGTACAATTAAAAGTTGTTGAATATAAGAGTTTACAAATTTTACATTTCTTCTAATTCCTCAGAAATGTATGGGGAAAGACAGGTAAACTCGGCTAAAAGGCCTATTTAGTGCTCAAGGAGGGAAAAGCGAAATGGGGGGAAGTAACACCGGAGGACGTCTGAGGCCCACAACGAAGGGGGTTTCACTTCCTCTGTCTCCTACCCAAGCAAGAGTGCCAGGTCAACCAGTAATGGCACAAAGAAAAATTAAAAACATTTTACTGAAAAAGGTAGAAACAGGAATTTCTTATGCTTCTTCCAATACCACTCTCTTTAACTTCACTGACCTGCTACACCCAGTGCAGGGCAAGAAAACAAGAGAGGATGCATAATACCTCACCATGAAAACAAGCCAACTTCAGATAAGGAATGGGCAATAAATGCCCATTTTACCAGAAAAGGAAAAAAAGGACTGACCTGCATGTAAGAAATGTCATAGCCCAAGATGGCTAACAATATTCTGTGAATGGGCAGGACAAAGAAGCTGGGGTACCCCCAGGCTGACTGGCTTCCCACCAAGGGGCCTCAGGAGGCCTTCCTAGTTAATCCAGAGTTTTATACACCACATTTGTTGAGTATGGTCATATTATGTTGACCTAGAGAATGGCCTTTTACATAGACATGTTGGAACTTATTTAATTGCCTTTTTAATTGCTTCCAGTTAACAGCTTTAAAAAGCTATACTTTCATTACATTTTGTATCTTTGGATTTCATTATGACTCTGGCATCTAGTTACCATTTTCTATGTGAAGGTGTAAAAAATCCTGCTTCTTATGCTTTACAAGATGTTGGAATGTCAAATACCCAACACCCTTTGCTGTTGTATGTCTGTTGACACCTTCCATTTATATTTTTCATTGTATTCATGGTGCTTGATCCTAATACCAATGTTAAAATATGGGATTAGTGTCACTACTTAATTTTCCTAACAAGCTATCAGACAATACCACATGCCATAATTATTTTTTTTAGGAAAGGGTATAATTTGCTGAAAAGCTCAAAATTTCCGGAACTGAGAAATATTAATGCTGTAAAAAAGTGAGCAAGCATTTTACATGGAAACACACTTTACTTATGCAAAAAGAATGTAACCGGATTAGTGGCCCTTGGAGTGGAAGACTGAATTTCCCTCAGTATGTGTGGTCCTTGTGTTGCCAAGCACCAACTGTGCCTTATAAATAAATATTCCTTACACAGTTGGTCCCTCACAGTGGAACCCTAGGTCTGCTGACTGGTTCCGGTTCCACAGGCACTTCATGGTGGGAATAACAGAGCCAAGTGGGAAGAAACACATCACTGCCAAATTTCTCTGGGGAATTCTGAGTTTGCTCTTGTGATAAAAACCAAACACCTCCATCAAGATGAAGATTCCTCTTGAAATTTTTGTTTAAAAATCAGGATTAATTTTAAGTTTTATAAGGCCAGAATAAAAAGTTTAGTTAAAATAGTCCACATTTTGTACAATATATTACACATTTATATTATATTATTACATGTAATATGATAATATAATAAGTATAGTATAATAATATAATATATCTGAAATAGTGTTCTTTTGCTCAACCAGATTAAAGGATAAGAAATCAGAGTGTGGTGAAAGGCTGTATTTAAAGGTAGAGATATGGTTCTGAGCCACCTGAGAACTGGCTGTTCGCTGTCCCCATAAATGGGTATGTGGCCTTGCTGACCTTGTGCCTGATTCAAGAGTCAACTACTTACAAAAGTTCCTTAAATGGAAATGCCCAGATCAGAGTAAATTTTAAATTTTTTCCAGAATGGAGGTGTATACCCCTAATTTAGAGCCAAGGGTCTAATACCAAAATACAGCTTTTATTCAGTACCAGCCATGGCCCACTGAGTGCAGACGCTGCCACAACTGGACAGTCTACTAGGAAACAATGGGCAGGAGAAGGGCCACACCGGACACTCAGCCTCTGCCCTGCCTGCACAGTCTCCACCTTCTGATCCATTTCTGTATCCTGGGCTGGTGAAATTGGAACCTGCAATGGAGGCATCTGTTTTCTCTTCCCACAAATTCAAAACCCCCTTGAAATAGTTCAGCATCAGAAATGGGCCTGGAACCACTGCAGTTGGTACCCAATGGGGATTGGTTCAAAGACTCTTACCAAGAGGCCGGACTTTGACAGGAATCTAGAAAAGATGTAAGGACAGAAGGGGAGACTGAAGATGGCTCAATGGAAGCAAAAGATCCTCTGGCTTGGGATTGTGAGGTCACTGTAGGGAACTTGTGGAGACAGAGTCAATGGAACTTTTCCTATATGCCTCACAGCCAGGTCCTGTGAAAAAAACAGCAGGCCCAGCTGAAGGCAGGATGGCCTGCAGTGAGACTCCCTGGCTCTCTCTAATTTCACTAGCTAAAAAAGCAAGAACAATGGGGTTCCCAAAGGAAACTAAACCCGGGTCATGGGGATGTGTCATGGATCCACTCAATCTGTGTTCTATTGACAGAAAGCATGGAGGGAAAGGTACTGTGCTCACTGACCTGCCCTGCCTGTGGAAATGGCTACAGGAGAAGAAAAAAAAATGAAAATGAGCACTGGCCAGTGTGGCTCATTGGTTGGAATGTTGTCCAGTAAACAAAATGTTGAGGGTTAGTTTCCCAGTCAGAGCATATAACTGCATTGTGGGTTCAATCCCCAGTCAACCCCCAATTCAAGAAATTGATCAGATTCAGGCCTGAGTCATTGTATTTTTAAAAAATCCTTGCTAAGAGTTTTTTACCTTAGACCTTTGCTTTGATCATAATTCTCCATTTCTCAATATCAGTGCAAATTCATATGGTATTTGGAAAATAACTTATGTAGATGAAACAAACCCTATACAAGTAACATAAATAAACACAAGTCTGAGAAGACTACAGTTGATCATAAAAAACTTCACTGAATAGAATGGAATTTAGCAACACCCAAATTGTTATAGGAATAATAACTACCACCAAAACAATTCCAATGCCAGCAAAACACAACAAAGCCAGGACCTGTGAGACAGGAAGTGTTTGTGGACATGACACCATCCAGTATCATTTTTATATAAGTGTTAGCTAAAATCTGATTCTCTTTCTTAAAAGGATTGAAGAGAAACTAAAAGGGGACAGATTCAAACCATGGCATTAAGCTCCAAACTAAAGAAGACAAACTAAAAAGGAACAAGAAAGGATGGATTCAACCCATAGCTGCATTTGATGTGTCAACCCTGTTGAAGCCAAAGGAAGTTCACTGGCAGAGAAGGTCATGGTGAAAGCAGATGAAACTCCTACATGTTATTCCTTCTCATTTATCTGGTTGTTTTTTGGAGATTTCCCTCTCTCTCCCTTCCCCCTACATCTGATTAAGTTACTAAGGCCTGTGAGCCCACCTCCAACAAGTTTCTAGAAGCAAGGTGCTTGCTTCACCCCTGATATGGCCACTGTAGAAATCCAGTTCCCCTTCATCTATCACCTGCATAAGAGCATAGCCTCTTAACTAATGTCCCCATGTCTACTCAGTCCCTTCTGCTCTGCAACCAGCCTTCGCTCAGGCTCAAAAAAGAGAGTCCTACCACCATCTTGCACATACGTACCTCCTGTGGTAGATCCTTAATTACAGGACAAACAGAACTTTATTAAGTCTTGCCTATAGCAGTGTGGCAGGAGTGAAGAGAATGCCCTGAGGCAGAAGAATGAGGAGCAGTCCAAGGAGCTGTGTCAGGTTGAGAAACTCTTGAAAGACAACTACCTAGCTTTTCCTGCCTGGTGTCAGCACTGTCCCTTGTGTGTTTGTGTGTAGGCACATCTGCATGTGAGTAGCTGCATGTGGGTAGCTGCAAATCAAGGGGTGGGTCAAGCATCTGTGGATCTTGCTTCATGGGGGGCCTCCTCCTCACCATGGCCCATCTCCTTTAGAAAAAAAAATCCTCCAGTCAAATATCTCATCCCCCTAAATTCATCCTTGTTTTGACAAGCTTATTTACCTAACTTGGAGAAAAAGGAGGAATTTGTCATTTTAATTTCCAGACATAAAACATAGAGGGGTTCCACTGCACAAAAACGTTCACTCTTTGATTACCTAACTGACTTCCCAGCCACAACTCCCCTACCAGCACTCTCTCTGATCCCTCCAAAATCCTGACACGTCCTAGACCCCAGTCATCCCGAATTCTTCAACCTTTCCACATAAACAGCCCTTTGCAAAAGTTTGTGCACATAGATTCCCTCTACTTAGACCATCATTACTACTCTTAATCAATAAATTCAAACTGCCCCTTCAGAACCAACACACATGTTACCTCCTCTGAGAATTCTACCTGACTGCCGCCCAACAGAATTAGAGGCTTCCTTCTTTGGGTTCCCAAAACATTTTATTCATATTTTTATTTAACCTCTTTTATTATGGTAATAGATTATAGCAGCTAAGAGTCTTGGCTCTGAGTCAGACTGCCTAGTTTTGAGTCCACACAGTTTAAATGTGACAGGAGGAGCAAGAAGAAGATTAGTCAACTGGTACCCATAAAAAGGTTAAATAATATAAAGTATAGCTAAGCAAAGCCCTATCTACTGCTGTAAGTTAACTAAACACTGCCTGATTAGAAAAACATAATCCTGTGACCACCCAATCATGGATCCAAATTTTTATACAAGTTTTTCTTCTGTTTTGAATAGGTGTCTGTATCCATGTTAATAGCCACAACTTAGAAACTATGAAAGCAACTAATAACTCAAATATCATTTTTCCAAGAGACAATAGTATGAAGATAAAAAACAGGCTATGATCATCGCAATGAATTACTGCATAAAGTGCAAGTGATTGTGGTGCTCCTATTCTGCATATGCGGAGTGATCTAAACTAATATGAAGGCTTTTGGAAATAATTTGCTTGGGGAAAAGTCTGCGTATGCCATCTTTCTAACCTCCATTTCCCTTGGTCCAGCGTCCCTTCCACAGGACACCTGTCTAGTTTACTCAGGCGTGAGGAGACAGACATTGCCATGTCTGAACTCTGCAAGAAGTATATTAATTTATGAGTAGCTCATAGTTTGGTTTGGAACAGGCAAATGTTTTCAAGGTTCCCAGTTTCTAAATCATTTTACTGCTCATTGTGTTCTCCTTTCTCTTCCTTACAAGCATCTGTACAGCATTCAGATCAATGGAGCAGGAATAAATTCAATTGAACATTCAGAAAATAGGAAATAGGAAATAGGTCACACTCTGTCATGCCAAAGGGTGGCCAAGTACTGCACTATCCACACAAACACGTGTGTATACACATGTGCACACACAAATAAAACCTTACATTTGAAAGACAGCAGGTACCAGTCAAAAATCTTATTTGACAAAAACACTGAAAAACATATACAAAAATTTAGATTAAAATAACAGGGTTTAGCCGTGTACTTTCTGTTACATACACCTTTCTACCTTTAAGAATTTGAAAACTATATATTTTTTAAAAAATAATATCTTTTTAATTATATAGTGTGCTTACTATTTGACGAAAGAATGTATGATAATAAATCAGATGAAATTTTATAACGTTATGCATGATTACAATTTTACACCAAAACTCAGTAATATTGAATAAGCTAATATATTTCATTTTTAAATTTTTTAAAGATTTTATTTATTTATCTTTAGAAGGGAAGGGAAGGAGAGAAGAAGAGAAATATCAATGTATGGTTGCCTCTCATGAGTCCTCTGCTGGGAACTGGCCTGCAACCCAGGCATGTGCCCTGATTGGGAATTGAACTGCGGTCGTTTCATTCCATTGGGAATGGAACTGCGGTTCGCAGGCCCGTGCTCAATCCAGTGAGCTACACCAGCCAGGGCTGAATAAGCTAATATATTTCAAATAATTTGTGGCATTAAAGAAAGAATAAAGTTTGCCTTAAAAATGGTTCTTTTTGATGCAAAATGTACAAAATTGAGAGAAACAAAAAATAAGGGAAACAAAAAACCAAGAGTGAGTAAAAATGGAGATCCTGTGGAAGTAACTGTCACTTTAGACTTCATTTCACCTAAATCGTACAGGCATCCTTTATTCTGGAAAAAGCGTTAGACTGCCAAGTTAGCTTGACGTTAATAGTGCTCACTGCTATGATTCAGCAACTGCTCGTGACTCCCAAAAAACCAAGGTATGGTTGAGAACATGGACAAAGTACAGTTCTGACTTGAAGGAGCACATCTCCTAGCATTCACAATTTATACAAAGAGAAAAACTTGAGTGAATCTGAACTTCTTTATGCTTGAAAAGGAAAGAACAATGAATGCAATCACAATGCTCTTCACCTGAATTGCTAGAGTCTATGCCTCTGGTTAGTTGTCAAACATTTTGGAGAGGAACCCATACTTGGAGTCTAATGGAGGAATACTGGATAAGTAAGGCTAACAGGAACAGATTTTCAAATATCGAATGCTCATAGTGCTTCCCACTTGAGAACTTTGCAAAGGCAATTTAGAAACATTAAATTTTTTCCCTCATAAGAAAAAACTGCCACATGAAATGTTATAGATTATGTGATGCTTTCTCTATCCTTACAAAGTACACCAGGCTCAAAGGGAAGAATAGAGAAGCTTCTAAATCTCCTCAAAACCAAATATTTTCTTTTTCATCATTTATGAAACACTTTAGTAACATAAATCTAACTGAACCACACACATTATACTTAAAACGAACGGGGTCCTGATTAAACACCTGCATCTCTTTAATAGCAATGTCAATATACTCATTAGTAACCACAGAGCTTAGGAATATTAAAATGGCGATGTATGATCCCAAGCACAGATGAACACCCCCAGCACCATTCGAGGTTTGAGATTTGGAATTCAACAAGTAGCAGAGTATGGGCTGAAAAGCAATTTACATTCCAGCACCTGCCACTCATTAAATGATTCTGTTTGGGCAAGGAACTGAACCTTCTCTAAATTAGGTGTCTTATCTTCTAAGCAGGAATATTACTCGTGTGCCCCAGTTCACACAGGATTGTATCAGCCAAGCCAGCAGCAGTAGTAGATGTAAAAAGAGAAAGCAGTATTACAACTTTCATTTTCTGGGGCTTACTCTGCGCTATAGACGAAAAACACATGGTAAAGCAGGCATGTCACTGTTTATAGGAGGAAGCTGGAGCTCAGAGATACAAACCTGCACAAGGTTGTGCATGTGTTACTACTGGCACGATCTAGGTGTGAACACCAAATACTCTGACTCCAGAGGTCATGGCCTCATTCACATCCCAACCACATGACAGCTAATGAGGTAATGCTCTTGACTGAGCACTGTAAATGGCAAAGCACTAGTGATACAATGTGTTAATACTAACATTTTTAAAATTGCTAAAATGTATTTTCTGCTGAATACATAATACTGGTCTTAGCAAGAGCCCATGAACTCAAGGAACTAAAAAGAAAGCACAAATAAATATGTGACTTTGACCTAAAACAACAGAAAAACGTGGAAAATAGCTTTAAGATAGATGAGACAGTTAGTGATGTCATTTTATACATTTTCACATTCACACACAACTACAGAGTTGCAACCCACAAGCATCAAGTATTTCTCTAGATACCCATGGAAGTTGCTGGAATCATTAAAAAGCTGGAAGATTTGTTGTGTATGGGCCATGGCTCCCCAAGCCCACACTGACATCTTGGCAAGCTACTCACAGGAGGTTATTAGAGACACAGGACAAGCATGTTAGGCTGCAAATAGTCTGTGGCCAAGCCTCCCAGGGATAACAAAGGACAGCAAGTGAGTGAAGCTGAGCATCAATACAATGTTTTAGTCTCCACTGGCAGCCAAAAACAATTACCATGAATTGGAAAGCTAACAAAAGCATAAAAACCATCTCTACTCTGTCATAATATTTTTCAGCAATTAAAATAGAGGAAAGATTCCATTCACCCAGGACAGGTAAACTGAATTACAGTTAAGTTCACACACTATTTGGTTGCAAACACTCTTCCAAAACATGGAAAACCGCTCTTCTTTTATAGGTCCCGAGTGGCACAATCAAGGCAGAAAAAACTGGTATCTATACTTCTCTTCAACATTTCTGCTTTTCTGCATTGCCCCCACTCCTCTCAGGGCCTCCAGGCTTCCCCTAGTTTGTTCCACCTCGGGCTGCTGCACAACCACACCCTCTCACTCCACTGTATTGCTCTCTTTGTTTCTTCTAGAAGGGATGAAACAAAACTCAAGGCCATACTGCACAGATGTGTACATTAAGCACTGCACAGTCTCAAGCGGTGCTTGCACATCACTCCCTCCCAGGCACGGTCTCCCCATCACCCTGGCTATGTGCAGTGCACAATCTGCACAACCATACTCAGTAGCCATATACAAGTCCAAAAGTAGAACAAGGTACATCACTCCACCTGTTCACCCACTCATTCAACTCAAAAAATATTTATTGTGTCTAACACGTGCCAGACACTGATGGATCCTGTGCAAACACAATTCAGTAATATTGTATAATCCCTGCCCTCAAGAAACCCACACCTCAAGTCTAAACATGTCAACAATGAGCAGCATTATGAGGAAATTCACACACAATCTCAGAATCAGGGGAGGGAGAGTAGGCCTTACCCCATGTGGACTGGCCTTATGTCGAAAACATGTGATGTTCACCACGTATGGCCAATCGTCAGGCTCCATCAGCACTCCAGCCGCATGGGCACATGTGACGTGGAATGAGGCCGGGCAGCGGCCATAGGAACACTGGATGCAGGCTCCAGAGACCTTCTTAACCCGGTGTCTACAGAAGATGCATTTCTGGAGGGTTAAAGCATAGAAAAGCATCAATTCAAACTCTAATGAAACAAATTTCCACATTTCCCAGAATAATAGCTATTATAGACAAAGAAAACTCATTATATCAACAAACTCTGACCCTCCAGGGGCCCAAGGAGTGAGAGTAACTGTGGCAATATAAGCTACACACTTTCGAGAAAACACACTGCTAAGATCACATACTATCAGACATATGTTGAAATACTTCTTTTGTTCAAAACCCACACCCTTTTGCACATGCTTCTCCAGGCCCAAGGAAAAGGTTCTCCAGAGCTGAGGAAATGGCTCAAGGGTGCACCCTTGGATGCTGAGGCTACTTCTCTTTCACTTCCTGCACAGCAGACCTTTCTGTACAACAAGAGATAGAATATGGACTTGGAGGACAGGCACATACTTGCCTAAATTAGATGAGGGCTTCAAAAATACCCAAATGGCACACAGATGGACTAAGTTTTCCATTTGCAAGAAAATATAAAAGTGCTAAATGGTGCAATGTGGGAACTACGGGTTCAAGTGTTTAATAATCCAAATCTGAACTCTTCATGACTGACACAAAAATATGCCTCCCAAAGTGAGAAAATTGAAAATCATCCCAAAGGGCATAATTTTGCTGAGTATCTATAGCTGACTATGCCTGAGGAAGAAAGAATGAAAATAAAAACAGCAATAATGATTACCACAATCTGAAAATTAAATTGCATACAATTAGCACTAAACATCATCAGTACAATTGTTATGGGAGATGGGAAAAATAAAACAGCTTCACTAAATATAACATTTGTGAACTAATACTTGAGGGTTAGGGAAAAAAACAGTTGTAGAACAACATAGGTTAGATTCAGAAAGAACACAAAGAATGATCAAAAAGCTTCACTTTTTATTCCTAAGGATAAAAAAGGTCTGCAATCTGGCCAAATGCTGGTGCAACTGCTCTTCTTTCACGGCTACATTTTCCTTCCCAAGACCAAAAGAATAATAATTAGACAAAAGGTACTTAAACTCATTGCATTTGGGGGCTGTAATATTTTATCACAGACCTACAAGAATCAATGTGCACTTAACTTCTAACTCTTCTTTTTCTTCGCATCTAACCAGTCGCTTCAGTCTCACAGATTCTGCACCTTAATCTCGCTCTGATCGCTCCCCAACCCATCTATACCAACTGCCACTGCTTCTGCTTCTGCCCATGGTGTCTTGCCCAGAATAGTAATGGCCTCCTAACTGGCACCTCTGTCTTTTATTTCATTTCCTTTCAATTCATCTTCCCCAGACCTGCCAGAGTGATGTCTTTATAACATAAATACTATGTCACCACCTGTTTAATGTTCCTCAAAGGCTTCTCCTTATCTCCAAGATGTTCTAGAAAAAAAGGGAACAGCATGGGATGGAAGAAGAAAGCTTATAAAAGGTTCTTCATGGTCCATCTGAGCAGTATTATCTCTCACTAGCCCCCATAAGTGTCCTACATCCTGGGCATTTATCTGATCTTCATATACAAGTACATCTGAATTTAATGTACAATAAAGCATTTCTAAGTGTCTGGAGAGGGTAGGGTAGGATGTGGCTTAGCTAATTAAATAATTACAAAAAAAGAGAACATACCATAGAACTAAAACAAGACCCCATTATAATCTGAATAAAGGCATTATTTAGTATGTTATCTTGATGTGTGTTATGTCAGTATCAGTTTCACTAAATTTGTGGTAATTCTTGGTATGTTGGCATCTCTTTGAAAATTCTAATCATCTGAAATGTGATGACAGATATAATAGCAAAGCTCATACCAGGAGCCCCAGGCATCATCAGATAGTCTTTTAAGAGCCAGTCATACTCATGGAGGTCAGCGTTTGAGTAACTTCAGATATTAACATGTATCAAAAGAGAACTTGTTTCCTACTTACCTAATTAAATAGGACTTTTTAAGAGTGGGAAAGAGTACTATGATGTAACTAACTAAAGAATTAGTTAATTCTCACCCTCCTCCACCTTTACTTCCTCATTAAACAGAGGCCCTCCAGAAAGAGTGAAAGAGACTGAAAGAATACATGTAAGCCCAGACGATTCAATCCTCAGAATCTAGTAAGAGAAGTGCCCTCCTTTCCAAGGAAGACCAGAGGTGCTCATTTCTAAGGGTAGAAACAGTATCCTTAGAAAGTCAACCTAACTACAGACCAGTCACTTTCAACCAATGAGCCACAAGAACTTTGAAAACATGCAATACCTGACTATTTAGTCAGGGGCATTGACCTCTTCTCCCTTAGACTATCAAATTAAAAAATAACAACAGCCAACCCAAAGATAACCATCAGGTGTGAATGAATCAAGATTATACCTATTTTTTGTCAGCTTGACAAAAAATGTAATCTATTTTTTGGCATGCCACAGAATTTTAGAAATCAGTTTATATGTGCCATGAGATGAAAAAGGTTGAAAACTGTTGCTCTATAGGTTATTATAACTCAATGCTTTGGAAGATATTCATTCACAAGGTTGAGAAGTTTGGCTTAAACATCAAATAGGCTCTTGCTGAGATAAAAGACTACACAATACCCAGTGGGGAAGCAGTACCGTCTATGTAGTACAGTAAGTCCTCAGTTGATGTTATTGATCAGTTCTTCAACTTTAAGCAAAACAATGCACAATGAAACCGATTTTACCATAGGCTAATAGATATAAACAAGAGTTAAGTTCTTACAGTATCTCATCAACATCACAAAGAAACAATTTTGAATGAAATGACATCTTATTGGAGGACCTGCTGTACTTCCACACTCCATTTTCCCTTACTTGCTACTAAACCAGTTCTCAGTCCTGGCTGAGACATCTATGGCAATCTGACACCTACACTTGTTTAGGCTACAGAATTTAATTCAGTAAGGCAAAGAGAAGGACAATTAAGACACTTCTTACAAATGTCACAGTGGAAGAATGCTGTGGAAGAAGTAAAGACAAAACACTGCATGGAACTAGAATGCTGCAATGCATTACGGTAAGGGGGCAAGACTGGGAAGAAGGCTTTAAAGAAACAACTGACTGGACTGAGACAGGTGGCTCAGCCCCGGCTACTATCCCTCTAGCTCCAAACCCTAAATAAATAGGAAAAAGAATTAGTTAATTCTTGAATGAATGGTCACTTCTGATAGCTAGCCATATCTGAGGTGAGCCTAGCTGAGGTCTCTGCTATGACTTAGACATGTATACATAGCAGAAACTACCAAAGGTAACATCTTTGTAACCTGGAGAAATGAAATGCTCTTTATAGATACATATATCAACCTAAAACTTTTTAAAAAGATTTTATTTATTTATTTTTAGTGAGGGGAAGGGAAACATCAATGTGTGGTTGCCTTTCTCACACACCCCCTACTGGGGACCTGGCCTGCAACCCAGGTATGTGCCCTAAGTGGGACTTGAACCAGTGACCCTTCGGTTTGCAGATTGGTGCTCAATTCACTGAGCCATACCAGCTAGGGCTCAAAATTTATTTTTAATTAAAGATCTCTTAGGATGTCCTACTATTAAATGAGATTCTTTTAAGACCACTAATTCAATAACCCCAAATAAATGAATTAATGAAGAGGTCTGTTAGACAATTAATTTATAAAAATATGGTTGCTTTTCAGAATTCTGTGATAGTTGTGGTTTTTCATCACTTTAATATATATTATGTCATAACTATTTTCTCATTCTAAATAAATATTTGTGTTGGTAGAAAAAAAAGATACAGGAAAAAGAAATAAGCCATACATAATAGCACTAAAAAAAAAAGAGTGTGACTAACTCCAAGAAGCAGATCCCCAGNTAAATGAATTAATGAAGAGGTCTGTTAGACAATTAATTTATAAAAATATGGTTGCTTTTCAGAATTCTGTGATAGTTGTGGTTTTTTCATCACTTTAATATATATTATGTCATACCTATTTTCTCATTCTAAATAAATATTTGTGTTGGTAGAAAAAAAAGATACAGGAAAAAGAAATAAGCCATACATAATATCACTAAAAAAAAAAGAGTGTGACTAACTCCAAGAAGCAGATCCCCAGCAAAAAGCTATTAGTAGGTATCTCAGGGACAATTCTGGCATGACCAATGCCAAGAGTGGAAGCAAATACCTAATTAAAAGACAAACTACCTTGTCGAGTCCCATTTCTCCACCTGCCCCCAATATCAGCAGCACATCAGATAATCCGATTTGACCTAAATCCAAGTCCGGTGTCCAACACATCATTCAGCAAGACGAGTGGGTTCTCACTGGTCTGAGGAAAGCACAAGCACACCCAAGATGTGTAACTAAAGTACCAACAGATACTTTAGAAATCACAAACATTCAAGGAAAACCAATGCCATGAAAAAAGGTACCATCATTAACAAATGGAAGAATATCTGAGTTAAGGAGTCAGGTAAGTGGAAAAAGAAGATGAGTTTAAAAGAGGCACAGTATAGATTGTGAAAGAGATTCTAAAATATGTCCCATCAATTAAAAAAAAACAGTAACAACTATATAACCACCTGTAAGAATTTACAAATAGAAAAAAATCAAGATGTGCTGAATATTGGAATGGATCTCACTGAAGATCAGATTAGAAACTAGAAGAGAGAGCCTAGAGATTGTATAATTTTGTATAGAACATAAAAGAAAATATCAAAAAGAAGAAAAATGGAACACAAAAGCTAAACAGTATGCAGATATTCTCTTACCTTTCTAAAAGGTGTTCTAGAGGAATGGAAAGAGAAACAAACAAAAAGTTTTCAGACCTGAAAAAGGCCTAACATATAAGATTAATTTTTTAAAAATCACCTAAAAATATCCTGGACACATCCTAGGCCTCCAAAGAAAGAGAAAAAAATCCCAAAATCTTCCAGAGAAGAGGGAAATCAGATTATCATCAGATCTCTAGTCTGCAGGAAGGAATGCTAAAAAGCATTGAAACAAGTCTTTCAACTTCTATAGGAAAATTAAATTTGGTCTATACCCAACCTAATTATCATTCAAATGTAAAGGCAAACATTAAGAGTTAAATTTTTTTGCAGCATTCAAAGATCAGAAAAATGCATCTAGAAGTGGAAAAGCAACCAAAACACTAAATATATGGATAGATCTAAATGAATATCAATTTTATATGTAATAATGGTAATGTCTTTTAGATTTTAAATATAGATAGAATTTAAATAGATGATAATAATAGCATATAAGGAGAAAGTGGTAAAAATGAACTTTTAAATATTCGAGCATTCTTGAATTGTCTGGGAAGGCAGTGAAAATACTAATTAATCATGTGAAAACAAAAACAGAATAAGAGTCAAACAAAGACATAAAAGGAAATAAACACAAACAGAACAAATGCAAGCAAAAGAGAAAGCACACTGTAAATTAGTAGAACAAGACCAAATATATCACCAGGGTTAGCAAACTTTTTCTTGAAGTACCAGATGATAAATACATATTTTATGCTTATGTGCCATACAATCCCAGTTGCAACTACTCAGTTCTGCCATGATTGTGTAAAAGAAGCCATAGATAATCCACAAATAATGGGTATAGCTATGTTCCAATAAAACTTTATTTATAACAAACACAGACTTTAGTTTACTGACCCCTGCTATAGGCCAGGGGTACATATTTAAAGTTACTAAGCTGTGAAATGATAAAATGAGTATGTAATAAAGATCATTCTGGCAGCAAGGTAGATAAAGGATAGTCTGATAGGAAAAGAAACTCTAAGAAAGTGTGGACGGAAAAGGGGCCACACACTAAACCTGACAAGCTCAAGGGTGGCCTTACAAACTCAGAGACCAAAAGTAACCACATAGGATGGTCTGAAATTAAAACCTCCCAACTAAAGGTGGGTCATGGTGGGTAGTCCTGTCCTAGGCTGCTATCTTCCTTGACAAAGGTCTATCTTTCCCTGAGTGAGCCTGTCTACTATCCTTTTGCATCTATGATAAATACCCTTGGAATGTCAGAGTACCCCTTTTTTCCAGACCCCTCAGGGCACCAACTCCCACCATAACTTGTTGCCCCAATACCATCTCTATGTGTTGTAAATATTAACTGGTAGTCATCCTACACCCACCTATGTAAAATAGTATTTGTCTCTTCATTTTACTTTTTATCCAATCTCAGAAATTTCCCCACTTTGCTTTCTCCCACCTCCATTGATTGTAATCTATGTAAAAATAAACTGCAAAACTGCCATTCCCCAGGGCACTTTCTCAATCCACTGAGATTTTTTTCTTCCCAGCAGTTGTCATCAGTTTGACTCAAATAAGCTCATAAACATCCACTATAGATTTCGATGTTTCTTATGCTGACAGAAGCTATGGAAATACAGAGACAAAGAATGGTGAGTAAAGGATGGCGAGGAAAGCGGCTATTAGGAGGAAGGTAAATTTTGAATGTGTTTTGACTTGTTACTCATTGACAGAGATTCTGTATCTTCCTCTAAATAGAACTACTCTATTTAGCTCAAGGTCAGGCTTGGACAGTCTGTCTTCTGCGGGAAAGAACCTCTCTAGCAGCTGCCTAAGTCTAAAAATGGATGAGTGTAGAGGTTGATAACAATTGCTAGAAGGATGGGGATAGAAGAGAGCTGGTGAACAGTAAGATTACAGGGCATTTAAAAGTAGGGACGGTTCAGAAAGACAGGGCCACCCTTCCCACAGTTCACTGAGGTGACAGTAAAAAGGGATGGGGAGCCAATTTCTGGACGGCAACTATTAAGGAGGTTTGAGAAGTCAAATGAGGCAGCGCAGAGAACTGTCACTCTGGGTGCTTTAGCACAAAGTCCAGAAGGGGCTGGCGTCCAGGGAGACCAACACAGAGTATCAGGAAAATGCTGGCACAGAAGACACTAAGAGTGACTTTAAAGTGTCATTCACCTTTATGGTTTCCTGAAAACCATGCCTTAGACATAACGGCTGCTCAGTCAATGTCTGTTGAATTAAACTGAATCCAATCAAGACATTTTGTCAAGTTATGGGACTCTCATCTATGTCCTCAACAGTGAAAAAAGACCCTCAGTACATAGTATGCCACAAGGACATCGGGACATTTCAGAATGACTGGGGGGCCTTCTTAAAACAGAATGCCAGCCCCACACCCAGAGTTTCTGTATGGAGGAGGGGGGCACTGAATTTGCATTTTTAACAAGTTCCTAGTTATGCTGATGATGCTGATGCAGGGGCTACACTTTGACAACTACTGGGTTGGAGTGCTTAAGGGTGTCCATTATTCTGAGAGCCACTATAGTATAAAGGAATTCAGGAAGTACAACATATTCTCATCTATCTGTGTCAAAAAGTAAGAGAATCCTCAGGCGCGTATGATTTATAGAGCACTGTACTTTCTTGGAGGACTGGATTTCCATACTTATTCCAGTAGCATAGGCCATTAAGGCTCCTAATGGATTGAGGAATTAATGAAGTATCTGGCAATGAGGCTTTGTGTATCATTAGATTCCTTGAGCACACAGCTTGGCAAAGGGCATCAAGAAATGATGAGCTGTGAAGGAGCTGGAGGTTCAAAGCACATTCCCTTCCCTTTTTTCTTTTAATATATATGATTTGTGGTATAATTTTACTGTTGTTTTGCCAATTTTATGATTCTCGTTTTCTTCCATAAATAGGCAGGTAATTCCAAAACAGGCACAAATGCTTTTTATTTTAATTAGTGCTTCCTTATCAGACAAATAAAGTAATGATAATGATATATTAGCTAACTCCTTTTTCCTTTTGCTCTTCAGACACTTGTTCCTTCAGGCCCTACACGGCAAGCTAATGTTCCCAACTCACAGAGGGAATAGTGCTGGACAAGACAAAGGACTGAGGCTGAAAGCTTCATTTTGCTCCAAGTCTTTAATACAGGTTTTAAAGCAGAATCTTTTTTTTAACTCAGAAAATTTATTTTCTGCTCATCAGTATTTATTAAGTCAATCACTCAAGTGCCAATATTGGTCAGTGCTGGGGGAACACTGATATGATACTGCTGTGAGTTCTACAGCAAGGAGCTTCCAGTACAGGGGGGAACACACATGCAAAGAACTTTACCAACAGAAAGCAGAATGCAACAGCTGGCTCAGAAGCAGCAGAGAAAGAAGACTGATAACAAGAAATATCAGTTTATCCAGGGAGCTAACGAGCAGCAGGAGAGAGACTGAAAGGAGAACATTGAAAGCCCACGCCCAAAGTATACAGACCCTGCAGGGTTTGGGGCTGCTTTTGTGAGAGGCAGCAATTAAGATGTAGTCTCACGCCACTTTAGCCACACAGAATTGTTCTGATCTCAACCATCCAATTAGAACACACCATGAAATGATACCGGTGAAGCTCAATTCTGAATAAGTACGCCTCAGCTCATAATATGGTAAGCCCTCTGTCTCTCCACATATCCCCCAAGAAAAGTTATTTCTATACTTCAAGTTCAAAGCATTAAAATAAATGGCTCATAATGTTGTGTGTTAAATTAAACCCTTATTTATGATATGTATGAGAAGCCATTTATCTCATTGCTTTTGTTTGGCAAGGCTCACCCTGCAAAAGGTGAGAAGCTAAGAAAAAGTCATGTAGCAGGCTGAAGAGGAAAGGGTGGAGGAATGAGCTCAGCTAGGCCAAGAGGTAGAGCTACAGCTCATGGGCAGAGGTGGCAGGGGTTGGAGAGGTGGCTGCATTTACTCAAAACCAGGCTAGAGAGTCATCACCAGCCCTGAGACCTGCTAAAGAATCACAAAACAATTCTAGCACCAGAAAGGCTACATAGCACTTCAATCACACTTCCTTTCATTTTGGATGAGCAGATACACCACAGGGAAGATCACAAAAGAGGACCCTTTTTGGAAAAATCTCTTAATCCCAGCACTAGGACAATAAATAGCCATTGACTAAAGGAATGCTTGTTTCATTATATTATGTGTTAATTCATTCTTTTAGCCATTTTAATACTAATTAAATATTTTATATATAAAAAGCATCCTACAAAATGCAAAAGGAGAAACAAAGATAAATACACAATCTATCCATATATTCAAGGAGTTTAATATGGCATACAAAAATAGCTGTAACAGCCCTGGCTGGTGTGGCTCAGTGGATTGAGCTCGGGTCTGCGAACCAAAGGATCGTGGTTCAATTCCCAATCAGAGCACATGCCTGGGTTGCAAGCCAATTCCCATCAGGGGACGCACGAGAGGCAACCATACATTGATGTTTCTCTCCCTCTCTCCTTCCCCTCTAAAGATAAATAAATAAACAAATAAAAACTTTGTTTTAAAAATAGCTGTAACAAAGGCATTGCAGTGGTAATTATGATAAGCAAGATAGAGCGCTCCTGGATTTGGAAGGAGAGAGGGTTGGACTGGCTGAACAAAGGTGAGGCCAGCATGTGCGCCTGTTAGTTCCCTACCTCTACCCCAGCGCTTCCACCATTCTACTGAGAACATCTGGAAGAGAATCAACTTCATGACAACCACTTAAGGTACACCAAATGCAGAACAAGGAAGTAGATATGATTATATTTGAACAGCTTGGGTCACATGACAGGAAAGCTCTGGGAGGTTACCTGTGCCCCACTCAGAACTGAGGGCCACAAGCCACCAAGTTCAGGCACTGCTGGGTCAGATCCATCGGTCTGGCTATTGAGAATCTGTAACAAAGTGAAATGGGGTTTCTCCAAAGTCAAGTTTCCTCTAATTAATTTCTTCTAGTTCAGAGGCTATGGGGAACACTCCTGCACCAAGTCAGACACTGCCTCGGAGAGTGCTGGGGACATGCTGCGCACTGGTTGAGCCTTCAGCGGCAAGGACATAGGGCCTGCCACACGGCTTGGAAAGGCTACCCAGCAGGGCTTTAGAGAACTAGGGAGGTCACCAACAGCAGGTTGATTCTGAGCTCATCTTGAGGAACCAGCGGGTTTTAGCCAATGCACATGTGGTAATGAGGAAAGAGGAAGGAGGAAGGACATTCCAGATGAAGGTACCAAAGCTCTCAGGTGGAAAACCATGGGCAAAAACAAGCTAAGAAATGTGAGAATAGACAAGGAATGACAGGCTAGAAAGGCAGTATCTCAGATCTCAGACAGTAGTACCCTGACACAAATCTCACTTTCATTTGCCAAGGTGAAAGGACAATGATGGATTAGTAGTGGTAGATAATTTTTCGATGAAAAACAGAACTACGATTTTATTAAATTTTTCTGAGCGGATTAGGTTTAAACCTCAGGCAACCAAGCAACTATAGAGCAGACCACACAGAAAATCAGAATGACCTTTGACTAAGAATGCCTGTTTGGTCAGACATCTCCTTGCTTGACCATCTTTAACTCCTTTGGGGCTGGACAAATTCCTCTCATCCTGTAATCTAAGGTACCTATCTGTGAGTACCCTGACCAAATAACCCTGTTCCTTACTATGTGGACACCATTTCATAGTAGTTAGAAGCATGGACTGGGAAGTCAGATCCCAGGTTGAATTTTAGTTCAGCATAGGCCCAGGGGCAAGTCACAGGAACGGCAAAACTAATATGGCAGGAACAAACACAAGTGAAGGAGTGAGGAGGGTGTGGGGTAAACAGGCTAGCCCCTGAAAGCTTCCTTCCTTTCTTCCCCAAACCCTACCCCACCTCACCCCACACCCCCAGAACTACCCATCTGCACTGCCCACCTGGAATGTCAGAAAAAACAGACATTAAAAAAACAGCATTTGTAAATAAAGTATTAAAGGCAACATCACAATCTCATATTAAAGAGGCATTTCACTAATAGTAGTATTTGCTGAATCACAAAACAGGCAATGTTTACAATGCTGAGAAAAATCAATCACTTATACTTCTCTAAAAGCAGGTTTCGGTTCCTTCATTTATTTCAAGTTTATTTCAAATTTAAAGAGTGAAGGGGGTATACAATTACAGCACATAGCAAGCTTTAGAACAAATCTTGAGCGCTTATTGTCACTAAACATCTTTCAGCTGATGGGCAGGGAGAGCAAGTCTAAACCATAAAGTAAATATTCCCTAAGCACTTTTGTATTTGCATTTTTATTTCTTAATATTAAAGAGCACCTGTTTCCTAGAGGAAATTTCATTATTTGAAATTACTGTTTACAAGAACTCAAACAAAAACCCTTATTCTCCCTGAATAAAGCATTTAAATAGAACTCAGAACTACTGAATTATTTACTTAAAAAAAAAAAAGGGCACTCTGTCCTTTTTGGTACAACTAAGCCCTGATAAATTCACTGATGTGTGTGACCCTATAAAAATTACTCAGATTTGTGAAGTTACTTATAACTTAGGAGGATTTCTAAACTCTACTTTTTACTTCTGTTCAAGATGAAGGCATAGGTAAACACAGCTTGCCTCCTTGCACAACCACAGCAAAAATTACAACTAAACTATAAATCAACTGTTGCCCAGAATTTTCAAAAACCGAGCTGTATGGAAGTCTGACAACCAAGGAATTAAAAAAGTTACATTCATCTAGATGGGTAGGAGGGGCAGAGAAGTGCAGAGGCAGAGATGCTGAATGGGTGGTCCCCAACCCATGTGCAGTGGGTAAAAATCTAGAGGGATCCTTCATTCCTGACAGACCCACAACAGACCACTCAGCCCAGGGTTCTGGTGCCAGGAAGATAAGTCCCCTTAACTTTTGGCTGTAATAACCAGTGGGGGTTGGAGCAGCATATAAAACTGCGGGATTCTCAGGCATCTCCTCTCAAAGGGCCCAGCGTGGACTTACAACTTAGGCAGACTCACTCCCTCTGGGCTCCAGCACTGGAGGAGCAGCAGGGCACCAGTGGCACAAGGGGGAAAACAGAAGTGCCTGGCTTTAGAGCAAATGCTGGGGACAACTTCCCCCTGGACAAAACCCAGGGGCCAGGCAATGGCCATTGTCCCTTTTCTGGGTGGTCCTCCACACAGAGCCACAGAGTAGAAATGCCATATCTGAGACTCCATCAACCTCGTTCACATGGATGGCCCCTGCTCTGGTGATTACCTAGGGCTCTGTCCCATCCAAATAATGGGTGTGCTTTTCTGCAACAGGCCATGCTACTAAAACAGAGAGTCAACGCATCTGTACCTAATACATAGAAACAATCACAAGGAGGCTTCCAAAATGAGGAGACAAAGAAACATGGCCCAAATGAAAGGACAGAACAAAACTCCAGAAAAAGAACTAAACCAAATGGAGATAAGCAATCTATCAGATGCAGAGATCAAAACACTGGTTATGGGGATGCTCTAGGAACTCACTGGGTACTTAACTACATAAAAAAGATCCACTTGGAAATGAAGGTTACACTAAGTGAAATAAAGAAGAAATTACAGGGAATCTACAATGGAGTGGATAGGGCTGAGAATCAAATCAATGATTTGGAACATAAGGAAGAAAAACAAGATTCAATCAGAACAGCAAAAAGAAAAAAAGAATTAAAAAAAAAAAACAAGGATAGGCAAAGCAGCCTCTGGGATAACTTCAAGCATATCAATATTCAAATCATAGGGGTGCCAGAGGAAGAAGATGAAAAGAAATTGAAAACTTATTTGAAAAAATGGGAAAAAACCCTAAAAACTTTCCCTATTTTGGTGAAGGAAATAGGTCAGTCCAGAAAATACAGAGAACCAAACAAGATGGACACAAAAGAGGACCACACCAAGACACATCATAATTAAAATGCCAAAGGTTAAACATAAAAAGAGAATCTTAAAGGCAGCAAGAGAAAAGAAGTTAGTTACCTACAGGGGAGTTCCCATAAGACTGTCGGCTGATTATCATCTCAAAAGAAACTTTGCAGGCTAAAGGGATTGGCAAGACATATTAAAAGTCATGAAAAGCAGGGACCTACAGCCAAGATTGTTCTATCCACCAAAGTGATCTTTTACAATCAAAGGGCAGATAAAATGCTTCATAGGTAAGGTAAAGCTAAAGGAGTTAACCATCACCAATTCATTATTTTATGAAATGTTAAAGGGACTTATTTAAGAAAAAGATCAAAATTATGAACACCAAATGGCAATAAACTCACAACTATCAACAACTGGATCTAAAAATCAAACCGAGCAAACAAGCAGAACAGAAACAGAATCATAGATATGGAAATCATTTGGAGGGTTATGAGTTGGTAGGAAGAAGGGAGAGAATAAAGGAAAAGGTGCAGGGATTAAAAAGTACAAATTGTTTAGGTTCCTGTTAAAGGTGAGATCATGAAATAGAGAACGGGCTGACAGGGACCAGAGGGGAGAGGGGAAGGAATTTCAGGGGGAGATGGGATGAGGGTTTACAGGAACAAGTATAAAGGACACATGGACAAAAACTAAGGGGGTAGAAATGGGAGGGAGGTGGGGAACACTTGGGGGGGGCGGTGGGCTGGGATGGGAGTAAAAGAAAACTGTACTTGAACAACAATTAAAATAAATAAATAAATAAAAGAAGTACAAATTTGTAGGTACAGAATAGATGGGGGAATATTAAGAACAGTACAGGAAATGGAATAGACAAAGAAATTATATGCACCACCCATGGACATGAACTAAGAGGGGTATTGCCAGAAAGAATGGGGGTGTCAGGTAGAAGGGGAAGAGGGGGAAAATTTGGGATGACTATAACAGCATAATCAATAAAATATATTTTAAAAACTCTGTTTTTTAGATCTCTCTAAAATGAATTAATGTAAAAATGGTAGTATTTCAATCATTTAATTCTCAGTGTTAAATTGAAAAAGAAATACAATTTTCCTGTTTGACACAATTTAGGTAGGTTGGCTTATAAACTTTCTGTTGTTCCAAGGGTCAGCAAAAAAATCTTTATTTATTATACGTATCACATATGATTTGCTATTAACATTATCAAATCATGTATAAGAACACATTTCTATTTATTTATGGCATCGAGCCTGAAGGCCTAAAGCATCAAGCCTAAAGACCAAAAACACAAAATTAATCAATGATAAAGACTAATTATCCTTAGTACTACTTATTTTGATACAATGTAAACATCCAACCCCATGAAAGCTGCAGTGTTGTTTGGTTCAATGTTTTTTGAGAGGTGTATATGGTTTCTCAAATCCCTGTTTTCAGTGACTTCATTAAAACTGCATTTATTGGTGAGGTTGGGGACTAAACAGTAAGTGCACCTCCCATTCGCTAATCTGCAAGGAAGGGCAACTGAATCCCACAAGTCAGATTTTAAACATCTCCTCTTATCCAACTTTCCACAGGTATTTTTAATGATTTAAATGAACATTTCCATACATTCTTGCTCCATATAATTATCTTGGTAAATGGTACTTACTTGAATGCTCAGTGTAAAAGGTAAAATAAAGAGACCTCAGAATTTTTCTTTGATAACTGCACAAGCTGCTATGCTGGGGTGTGCTTTCTGGCCTGAACACCAGAAGTGTCCCAAAGCCTCTGAATACACCTGACGCTTATTTGCAACTATCACCCATGAATTGTTCTGTTTGTGGCTTGCCCCAACCTCTTTGCCTCTTGTCTTTCAATTATGCCAGCGGTAGACCACACTGGGAAAATTAATGCTTAAATTAAAATACCCTGGCATCATATGTCTCCAAATAAAACCGAGGAAGCAGTGATAGCAGTGGTGAAAAACTATAAAGCAGGGCTTTCCAAGACCCAGTTCCTCTTAGGAACTGGCCTCACAGCAAAAGGTGAGCTTAAATTTAATGTGCTTGAATCATCCCGAAACCATCCCCCCACCCCTCAAACTCCCACCCTCGTTCATGGAAAGATTGTCTTCCAAGAAAGCAGTGCCTGGTGCTGAAAAGGTTGGAGACTGCTGCTACTAAGTTAATGAAGACCAGGTGTATCCCAGGTGACCCTTCAAACGGAGAACCTCTCTGGTAGAGATAACTGTAGGCCTGAGAACAGCCAACTCAGGGTATGGTCCCCTGCGTGAACACAGACAGTCCGGTCCAGAGTCCATTCCTCCTCCTACAGCCCCTAACCACCACCTTACTTGGTTCAGGCATCTAAGACAGTTGCTTCCGGAGAAAAACTGCCAAACAATTGAGTTTGGGGATTTGTCTTCTAGATATCACAAATTTGGGGTTTACAAATCAAGTGGTAGGGTCACTTAGAAATTCTTTTTACCTTTCTCAATTTAGGAGTGGACAAAGGTGGTAAAATGGGCTCTGGTCAAAGGTTTGGGACTGAATTCTAATGCTGTCCCAGTGTGGCCTCACACTGCTTTACGAATCAGGACATTGCTTCTGGATTATTAAGGCAGACTTCCTTTGAGGGCTGGTAAATGGTTAATATTGTTTCAATGATCTATTTGTGGGTAATTTCTCCAAGCTTAGTTGCCACACTGGTCAAGTAAAGATGAAAACAGCAACTCCCCTACATTAAGCTGTTCTCAGGATTAAAAGGAATAACCTACATAAGAGGTTTTACACAGTAACTGAGATACAGCAAAAATTAACCTTTGTTGCCCTCTATGTCCCCAAACCTTATCACTTCAACCCCAGCCCAATTCCTCACATTCTAGAGACAACAGAATCTCTTCCTTCAACCAGATAGCAGGGACCATCGAATGTGAAATTCCTCAACCACCCTGGCCCTCCTCCCTTTCACATTCAGATCCACAGACAGTTTCAAAATATTTACGCTGATTATTACTAAGAAATTATATAATTATGGACTTGCCACATGCACTGATAGAAAACAATGTTGCCATATCACAAATTTTAAAAATATATTTTTAAAGATTTTATTTATTTATTTTTAGACACAGGGGAGAGGAAGTAGAATGAAAGGGAGAGAGAGACATCAGTGTGTGGTTGCCTCTCATGCACCCCCTACTGGGACCTGGCCCATAATCCAGGCAAGTGCCCTAGACTGGGAATCTGATTTGCTACCCTGTGGTTTGTGGGCCAGTGCTCAATCCACTGAGCTACTCCAGTCAGGGCCACAAATTTTTAAGATAATAAGTGCATTTCAATATTATTGTTTCTTTTGTAACCCTGTGTATTTTATTTTAAATATTTAAAACAATTTTTTTCTGAAAAGAGATCCATAGCCTATACCAGGGGTGTCAAACTCATTTTCACCAGGGCTACATCAGCCTTGCAGTTGCCTTCAAAGGACCAAATGTAATTTCAACTCCTTAACAGTCAAGGAGTAGTTACATTTATACAGTCCTAAAATTATTTCAGCCTTTTGATGGCAACTGTGAGGCTGATGTGGCCCCTGGTGAAAATGAGTTCGACACCCCTGTTCTATACCAAAAACTGCCAAAGGAGTCCATGAAACAGTTAGGAACCCCAACACAGATTAAAAATGTCTGCGACCACTATGAACACAGAGATTATAACTATGCACATGTGTGAAGAGAGACTTCGAGGTATAAAAAATAGTGAAAAACATCACATTTAGTTAGTGGAATCCTGAGTTTTTCTTTTTCTTAAGGCTGTTGGTTTTTTGTTTTTACAATAATAATAAAAGGTTGGGCATAAACCATAACATAGTTAGAACTACTTTCCCCCTCTATCACAGATCTGTTCCCACAATGAATCAAATAGACAATGTATTACCCTGTTTCCCTGCCTTCAGAACTAGCCATGACCAGGTCATAAAAACGTGTAGCTGGAACAACAGAGTAAAGTAATTCCAAACACACAGATTTTCTTCATGAAGATAACAATACCTTATCTACATTACATTATCTACAATGTCCTAAAAAACTGACCACCTTCAAACAGGTATTCAAGTAGCACAGAAATTAACTCTTTAGCCAAAGGGTGAGAACATTAACTTCTTTTATAAGTCCCTTTCTATTAAAAGTAAATATTTTTCACATGGTAGGCCACATCTGATTTATTCTTGGCATGGCTTTTATAATAAGCTTTTCATTCTCTGTTTCTTGATGGAATTTTCTCAATATTTAAAAATTCAATTTCTGTGAGATCCTTGCAAACAGAACAGTGAATTACCCAAGCAGATGTGTGAAAGAATGTGTTCATACTCTCAGAGACATTTACTGCTTATATTATGGCTCATTGGCAATCATAAAACTCAAGTGTGGTATTCTATCATCCATATTACTTTCTTAAAAGATGAAGATAATTCAGTTCATTTTGAAATTCACACACCTACTTCTCTTGTGTGCATGCCCTACGTATAAAGAAAGCCCCTTAGCTGCTTCATGCAACAGAAGTCCATCAGGCTTCAGGGCAGTAAAACACAAACTATTCTTGTCTAAATGTATACAGACATATATATTTCAGTGCTACAATATGGAGTTCAAAGTGGTACTTTTCAATGGTAAATTATCAAGAAAAAACATTATTTGGGAGAATCCTCTTCAAATGGCCCTGGTCAGATTAATGCAAAATCAGGGAACAGAAAGAAGAGTGCCAGTCCTCTACAGTTTTTGTTGTAAAAGTCAAATTAAGAGCTCATAATTCCTGCTGGTAGAGGCTGACGCAATATCCTGGCCCCCACCTGGCCAGAGTAGAGGCACTGATAGAGATGACAGTGAGTTCCAGCTCTCCCACTAAAAAGCAGGGCAGCCGAGTGAGCTCTCACGTGCCTCCGAACCTCAGGTTCCACAGCTGTACTTGACAAGGTCACTGTGGGAATTAATGGGATAATGGATGCAGAAGTGCTCTCTGAACATAAAAGGCTTTACAAACATGGCCACTGTTACTATCTTTAACATCCTTGGTTTAATTTTTATACCTAGGAATTTTATTCTTTTTAAAGCAATTGTGAATGGGATCATTTTCTTAGTTGTTACTTTTTTTAAAAGAAGAAAGAAAAAGAAATAGCAGAATGTGTTAATACATCAGTTCCTTTTAGGTTGCCAAAGTAAAAGGCACAAGAGCTTAGATATACATTAAAATGGAGTAGAAAAACAGATCCCACTAATTATGAAGGGAAAGTACCACTGAGGGGAAAAAAAACCCTGTGATTTTTAAACAAATCTTCCTAATGTTATAGCACTTATGAGCCTGTGGCTGGAGCCTCGTCTCAGGACAAGCATCAAAAACCTTCTCCAACGATTGTGTACCAAGTTCCCTTGTTTAGCCTCACTCAGCGCCATGTGGTTTTTTTTCTTCTGACTGGTCGATAAATTCATTCTCCAATCCCAGCTTCCCACTTCAATGGCAAGTGTGATAACAGCTTAACTCTTTATCACCAGTGTATGTTTTTCAGGTTTTTTATGAAGGAGTGAGGTGTGTGGCATGGGAATCTCCTTAACAGATTCAGGGTTTCCACCCAGGACCTTAAAGTAAATAGTTTCTTCGTTTTTTTCCTGCCCTAACCATGTTTAGTAAACTATGTTTAAAATTATATACTGGAATCATGTCTCTATCTAGCACTCATCAAAATATAAGACACTAAGATATCTGGACTCACAGATTCTTCTTCAAGTATAGGAAGCACGTATTTCTTTCTTCTAGGAGGAAAACTCTTTAAGTGATTTTAAGAAAAGTTTCTTAGTTTTAAAAAACAACATCTACACAGTGAAATTAAGAAATTATTCTATTCTATTGCTAGACTTGTGTAAAGTTGGCCAAATGTCACATAGGGTTTTCCTATTTCTTGCAGGTAAATTCAGACCTCATTTTGGACTTGAATTGGGTTAAAGCCATTTCTATGAAAATGACACACTAAAAGTTCCCATTGAAAACAATCCTAGAGCCTCCAGGGAAGAAAGAGTCACCTGTTCAGGTTCACTTGAAACATTTATGAATTCAGCAGAGGATCAGATTTAAAACAGAGCCCCAGGCAATATGGGATTTTGGTTTTCCCCACCCAGGTTTCAGGCTTTATGGTGGTCTTTTCACAACTCTGCCCACCTACTCATAAAAAGCCTATGTCCTTCCAGGATTTATTTTTTTATCTTGCCAACTTTCACCTAATGAACAAGAGCAGGACATACAGTTAATTCTTCTTCTTTCAGGTAAAGTGTAGTTATCAATGGCCATATGTAAGAAACCATAACAATGAGTTGATATTGTGGTATGTGCCTATCTTTTTAAACAGTTGGGTCACACTGGATGTATATCATAGGAAACATAAACTCTAACAACACCAGTTTAAAAAAAATGCTTATCCCTGACTGGTGTGGCTCAGTGGATTGATTGCCAACTTGTAAACCAAAGAGTCACCAGTTCGAATACCAGTCAGGGCATATGCCTGGGTTGCAGGCTGGGTCTCCAGTAAGGGGTACGAAAGAGGCAACCACACATTGGTGCTTCTCCCCCTCTCTTTCTCCTTTCCCTTCCTCTCTCTCTAATAGTCAATAAAATCTTTTAAAAAGTATGCTTAGAAAGTTATATCCGTCTGGGGAAGGGGATACAAGGCACATTGCAAAGTCAAGTGAAAATGGTGCTATTTTTGACCAATCCACAGTACTGAACCTTCTGTGAGAATGTCAAATGGCACATAACAAAAAAAAAATCTAGCCTGTCCAAAGCCATTCCTTCATTTGACCACACCAGACACTAATGCAAAGGAAGCTTAACTCTTCTGAAAACATTTTAAACTTGGTTAAATTAAAAGCAGCACCAGAGGGATTATTTTTTCTTAGCAAGAACCCACAAGCAATCTACTTGACTAGAGGCAAAAATGCAAAGAAATCCTTTATCACAAAATAGTTTCACAAATCTTTCTACCAATAAACCTTCCATCCACCCAAGAATGACTGTCCTCCCTGCTGATAACAAGCTGTGGAGATAAGTATTCCTTTTTTTCTATAAAGCCCCAAACGATGTTTTCAAATAAAATAAAAATACTACATGCCACTGTCAAAAATGGTCCTAGAAGTCCTAGAAGAGGTAAATGTCATTTTTAAACTCTCTGTTAAAATATTTAGAAGACTCTACTTGTGAAGTTTTTACAGAAAGAGCTGATGAGATTATTAGTGTAGCTATCAAATTTTCCTTTGCCTTGGGACTGACATACTGGGGAAACCATAGAAAGCTTGACCTTGTATGATGAAAGAGCTGAATGTTTCAAGTTCTGGACAATAACAGGGTCACAATTAAGAACAAAGAGGGGCCTTGAGAGAGATTTTGCAAGGATTCCCTAACGAAGGCACACAGGCATGGGTGGTTGCATTCTGCTTTAAGCTACAGTTCAAGCTAAATAATTGAACCAATCTGAACATCACACTCCCTTGAGAGAATTCTGACCTCCCACTATAAACCTCGCAAAGTACTACCCCTCAATAGTAAAATAAGGGCCAAAACAGCAAATCGTGGAAATGGTTTTTTTAAAAATTCTAATTTAAATAGCTTCCATACCTTACCCTGTGGGAATTATATTCAGTAACTTTTTTTAACAAGGAAAATTTGGTTTTAAGGAGCTTATGGGAACATTTAACTTGAACTGGAAAGGTTATTTGCTCAGTGTTAGGCTAAAAGCCAAAGTCCACTTTAAGCCAGAAATGATTTTAATATTATACCTCACAAGAGTATTGTGTCATGTGAGCAGGCGGCAGTGATAAGCAGTGTAGTAAAGTTGCGACTTCCCCTAAAGACTCATTAAAATGTATTATTAAGTAGAAAAAAGTTCAGAAATTCCAAAAGGAAACCATCTGTACTATCTCAGAAACAGTAAAAATGCTTTCCAACTTATCACTTCTTTGGCTCTGCCTTCTCTACAAACATACTAAGCAAATGCTGTGAAGAGCTTGATCCGGAAGCAAAAGAGGATGAAAGCCTTTAAGTTGTATGCCACTATGGCGCTCTCTACATAATTTGTTCCTTAAATGCGCTATATGAGGGAATATATGACACATTCAAGTGATTGTTAAAAAAAAACCAACCTGTGAAGATTCCAAGATTTTTAGAAAAAGTATTCAAATCACAAACTAATAAAATTAGAAGCATTATCTTAAAGAAAAATATTAACTTTTTCCAATTTTAGTGCTTACAACTCTAAATTTTACTAACTCCAATATTTTTCTCCTTTCTGTGTTGATTTTTAACTCATGTCAAATATTTTTCCCTTCATCAATTCTTGAAAATTTTCTACCACTTCTTCAATTAGAAAAATACATAATAGCTTTATTTAAGTCAAGCAAGTATGCTTTAGAAAGCTCAATCAAATGTTGGCTTTCTTACTCAGTCCTGCAAGAATGTGAAAGCATGTTTGTAAAGGCATTCCAAGCTGCTATGGAAATGACATTCTTTTTTCCCAATATCAGTACAGGCTGAGGACCGCTAGCACACAAGCTCCCAATCCAAGCCCACTGACACCTTGTGGAGTGGACAGATGAGGCATGGAAAATATTTTAAATTAGTTCATTTATCTTGTTGAGACACCGGAAACAGCAACAAATTTCTCACATAAAAGGAAGAGAGAAAGACAACACACCTCTAGCAATGTGTAGCAAATTTAGTCCATTAAGTCTAACACTTCAGACTATTTCATTCGTACTTCTTAATAATAGCCACATGTACTATCCCAAGGGAACTTTTTAATAACCAAAAGATCCAGAAGGATGGCTAGAAATCACTGACTGCTTCTGATTTTTTGATGGACTCAAGTTTTGGAAACCAAATTGTTTTCAAATCAATGTTTTTTGACTGGTCCCAGGTATAGCTTTGGCCAATATTAATCCTGACTGCTAAGTCTAATAAATCGCAATACAGAACTGAAAATTCTCAAAGGAGAGCTCAAAAATGCCACATTTTGAGGATGAGATAGACAAAGATCACTTAAGGAGCAGACTCTCTTAAATTAATCTCTCTTAAAAGTCAATGGACAAACTGGCCTTTGTTCTAGGTCCCCATTCCACGAACGACACAGGAACTTTTGGCTTTGTGATTCCATCCCACCACAGTATCTGCCACAGCACCACTTCCACAGAGGTCTATCACCTCCCACCTCACGAGTCCTGCCAGGAGGACAAAGCGGAGCTTCGAGCCTGGAAGCAGAAGCAAGCAGACACAGGGGGCCAAACCCTGGTCCTGGGATGGGCTGCACCAGTATTAGCGGGAATCAGAAAATCATGTTAAAAATTAGGTCCCATCCCCCAAGTAGAACTTCTGATTCAGAGATCTAAATGGCAGCCCAGAACTCTGTTTTTAAAAGACACTCCCCGAGTCAGATTTGGAAATTGCTGTGGTATCCCAAACCAGACTCCATCAAGAACAATAAGCAGATAGAATTTTGAAAATCTATGTCCTCGTATAATTTTGAGGAAACACCTAAAATTTCTCATCTTAAGTTTAAATAATTTTGAAAGTTACAATTCTTATGTATTAAATATTGACATTTAGAAATAAAACATATCTCTAAATACCATCATGATTTGAGAACACCATTATCCATTTAAAAACATAAAAGAACAGCTCTTCTTTATCAGTTTTTATAGCATTCCTTATTCTCCTTAAACTTATATTACCTCTATTCCACTTCCCCAACATAATTTTATCTGGAGATAGTTTTATGCTTATAATTCTTTTATTGACCACTCTACCCTAATCCTCTGTATAACAAAAATATGTATATTAGATTGAAGTTTCATTTTTTTAAATTTCCATATCAATGGTCTATGTTTAAAATTTTTCTAATTTGAATAATAATTATGCTTATTTTCAATTTATAACTGATCAAAGCTATATATATTTCAATAGTGGTAACAATGTTCATTGGAAATGTATCCCTTAAACAGATAAAGATTTTTATATTTTTCTTTTTTTAAAAGGCATTCACATTAATAAGTAGATAGGACTAGAGTTTTATTAAAATAACTCTCATTTTTAAACTCTTCTAGACTTTGCTTAAAATACACAGCAGCCACCATTCTTCACAATCAGAATGAATAGGTACTCCTTTAATTTTGTCAAAAGTAAAGAAAAGGAGTAACCTGTGTTGCAAATAGCTATTATTGGGTCATTATGTTCCTTCCTGTTTTCAACTTTACTAAAACCAGCCTTTTGCATCATTCTCCTGTTAGCATGCCTGAGGTCTTCCAACACAGAGCAGGTACCTCAGTAAAACCAGAGATGAATGAGAGTTCAGGGGGAGACTGTGAGGGGCTGGAGGACAGGAACCCCTGTAGATGGCAGGCCTGCTCTCAGGCAGATCAACTTTAGAAAAAAGTATGAATTATCCTTGCCCCAGGCCTTACAAAGTGCATGCAGCAGATGGGGTGGGGAGGTACACTTGTTTGAAGGTGCCTGTCAGATGATCCTGTAGTCCACAATCCCAGGGGTCTTCCGATGGCAGCTCCCAAATCTTCCAAGGTGAAGAGCACTCTGACAGCAGCTCAGATAGAAAAGAAGGCTGACCAGGGAGGGCAGTGCCCTGCGAAGCATTTTCTTTCCCAGATCAGTATGGTCAGATGGGGGGTGGGGGGCTGGGCAGGAAAGGACTGGAACTAAGAAGGTGGGTGGGCATCCCTCTTAGACCAGCCTGCTCCAGAGTGCACTCTCCTGACTCACCCTCCCCCAGCGTCACTTTCCTATAAAGATTTCACTCAGAAGCACAGCACAAACTGTCAATAACTATTCCCCTATGTGACAGAAGGCATATTTACTCAACAGAGTAATAACTATTCTAACACTCATGTTGCAGCAATTAATGTACCCAAGAGGACACACAACAGAATCCTGTATGGCCCAACTCAGAAATTCACAATTAGGACCAGTGAAGTTTTAAGCTACAGAAATATCTACCAATTTTTAAAAACTTTCCTGCTTGTTCTTGGATTCAAATGCACTAGAGGTGAATAGCTTTTTAAAATGAAAAATAATGAAAGAGAAAGAAAAAAACCCCAAGTTCTTCCTCTGCATGTTCCATTCTCTTCAGGAGGGGTTAACGTATAAGCCTAGTGGGGAGCATCATTTTCTATAAATGCTGAAATTATCTCACCATGCAGTCTGAGACAAAAAAAAACCCAAAACAGAAAAAAAAAACCTTAAAAAAGCCCACACTCCTATGAGCAGAAAAGGGGTGCAGGACTATAACACTAACTCTTGACTTTCTGCATCTAGCAGGAACTACCACTACGATGCTATCCTCAAGTAAAATTAAATGTCATCCGAGGACCCCGAGCTGCTGCGGGTCAGCCATCACGACTCCGTATTTTACAGTGTAAAAGTCAGGTTAAGCATCGGACCAGGAAAAGCCTATTTTTACCCTCCTGTAGTTCTCTCTGAACAGTTGGAGTTCCTAAGAAATAACTTTTGGCACAACTTCATTGGCTCTTTGAAACAAGGAAAGGAAAGGGCAAGAAGAATTCTAGAACAGGAATTTTGGAACTGAAAGGATCATTTATGTTAGAAATAAGAAACTGAGACCCAAAGAAGGGGTTTGCCCATGGTCACACACCTTAGCTGAGATGCCCCCTAGAAGCCAGCACTCCTTCCTCTGCTACACTGCTCCGGTGCTCCTTCCTCCTCTGCTGCTTCTGAACCCACCGGCTTCTTTCAGTTCTCTGATGTGCCTAGCACCTTCCTGCCTCTTGGGCCTCAAAGACACCATTCCCTTTACCCGGATCACTTACTACTACCCCAGCCCTACCTTCATCTTGGCCATACCCACTCATCTTTCAGTTCTTAAATGTCTGCCTTCAAGGCCATCCATTCCTGACCCTTCAAATCAAGTTAGTTTCCCTGAAGGCCATTCTCATGGCACTACGCCTCTTCATAATCACTTTCTAACACATCTCTGTTCCTAGACCTAGAGCTCCAAGGACTCTGGAACCAGTATGTTCCTAATGGTTCTTCCTGATAAGCCCTTACAGGAACTGCTCAGGACCAGGAAACATATGTAAATCATTAAATATTTATAGATAATTAATAATATTTACATGTCAGATACTGCTTTGAGGGTATTTCACATATTATTCATTTAATCTCTGAACACCATAAGATAGGCAATAGTAATATTCCCATTCTGCAGATGAAGAAACTGAGGCACAGAGCAGACCAGGAACTTCACCAAGATCACACAGCTAATATATGAAAGTGTTAAAAATACACAAAGTGACACTGGGTATCATTTATGGTAGAGCTTTATGAGTATTCATGGATACCTACATGAGGACAAAAGCAATGCTTGGAACAATTATTAAAGAACACACCCCTGAACATAGGACATGATGTGTCATTTTCCAAAAGCATATGGTAACATATTTATATTGATCACCTTTCATGCATCAGTACTAACAATCTCCAGTACTCCAGTACTAACTTTCAATGGCTAACACCATAAAATGTTTGTTTCTTGCTCATTTTTAATGTTGATTGTGACTTCGCTCTAGGTGTTCTTTAATTGGGGGCCCAGGCTGAGAGACCCACACAATTCTCACAGATGGAAAAACCGAGATGGTGGCACCACGCAGGAGCTCCTAAAGCTTGAGTTTAGTAGCAGCACAGGTCATTACCACTCACATTAAATTAAAGGCCCCAGATTCATTATTTTCTTTTCCTAAGTTCCCCAGTGTTTAAAAGCAACCGACTGACTCCATTAAGCTCCTTATTCTCACTAAAATGTTCTATGGCAGCAAATACTTGGTCACTCAAACCCTTGTCTTCTCTAGGCACTTGAGTATAGATATAAAGGTGATAATTTGAGTAACTCTTTGCCACTGTATAACATGGACTACTCCTTATCCCCCACAGCTTTTTGGTCCTGTCTTTACATAATGCCTTTACTCATTCAATCTTCTCTCAACTTAAAAAAAAAAAAACCCCAACCCTTGAAGACTTGGACCCAAATTCTCATAGAGGTACAGTAGAAAGACCTCTCCTGTTTTGGGTTTGAAAGATGGGGTGATATGGAAAGAATATTATCTGCCCAACAATTTTACTGTTTAAATTATACCACCTTGTCTCATAAACAATTTAACTTCCACTTGCCTTAGGCACTTTACACATAATAATTCATGATTCATTATGTCTCTGGAAGGTAGATATAGTTATCTCGTTTTACAAGTAGCAATAATATTAGACATCTAGAGACTAAATCATTGCCTAAAGTTTAATAGCCAGAAGCAAAACTGAGACAAGATCCCTCTCGGTGGTCGGCCCTTTGCACAGAAATGCTAATCTAGACTTTCTGATGATCTTGAGCTAAAAGTAAGACATAGCCAAGGCAAATATCCTCAACCTCTCTCCTCTGACATACACATACTAACATGAATATTTCTCGTGTGTTTTATGTAAATACACACATACAAACACATGCACAAGACACTGACTCAGAATGAGGGAAAATGTTCATGAAATATTTAGTATATGCAGGTTGGTAAACTGAGAGAACTCTATTTATTTGATAAATAATTAAATACTGCACAAATTTCTTCACAAAAATAGACAATAGAGAATTGCAGGTCTCATCCCTGCTTGGGACTGAACCCTAACAATGGATAGGACCCTAAGTATTAAATAAAGAACAGGCCCTTAATAAGTGGCGCTATATTTTATCGTTTCTCCAAAATTTGACAATTTCCTTTTCCTGCATACAACTTGGTCATTTATTCTGTTGAACAATACACATAAGTTCCTATTGTCAGCTCTCTGTTTTGCTACTGCAAATGCTTGACAAAATTGCCCGTTTCACTTTTTATTCCCTGTAGATCTTCCTGCCCTCAAGGAAACAATTCCAAAGCAGTGTGAGATCTGGTTGTCCCGAGATGAAATGTCAAGTCAGCACGCAATGCTGGGTGCAGGAGCAAAGCAGACTCTCACAGGAAAAGGATTGCCCGCAGCCCTCTGTAGGCACCCTGGGACTCCCGGGCAAGAACCAGGCAGAGCTCTGCTTCTGCAAATAGCTACATGAGGAGCACTATCCCTTCCATCGTTACCCTCAGAGAGGACTGGAATGGCAAGGCTCTGGATGATCCAGTGAGGGTTTGTGAAGTCACTCTAAACAGGATGCCTTTGCCCTTAGTGTCTTATCTTGATCACAGTATTAGTGACAATGCCTGACTGGGTTCTTCTCTCACCTCCTCCTGAATCTCACCTGGAAAGGACCGTGAAATGAAACTTGGGTGAGCGTACAGCATTCCTAGTGGAATATTAGTCTGAGTCCCTCTGTGACTGCTAGTGGGCTAGGATGGAGGGAAACCCTGTAACTGGTACATTCACTTATCATCTAAGCCTGCCCTGAGTTTGGATGAACTCAGTATATTGGCGTTTCTGTGCTAATTTCTGTGCAAAGTGTCACCCCAAGTGATGCTCCAATGATGCAAGGATAAACAGGTCACAGTCTCAGCCCTGGAGAAACAGCCTCACTAGTATTTCTTTGATGGCTTCATTCTCAGAGTCACCATGATGCCATTCACAGGGACACAGACCAGACCAAGTAGAAAACACCTGATGTCTAAACATCATCCAACCAAATACCTTCCCAAAAAGTCCCTTCAGCCAGCAATTAGCTCTTAAGGACCCTGTTGTCAAGCAATTCCTACAGCGGTATGAGAAATTGAGGATGTACCTCCTGTCTCTTGGGTTTCTGAGGTCATATGTGCTGTTCCTCACTGCGCCTCATCCGTCTTCTACTGTTGCCCCTCTGAACTCACCTCCAGAGCTTTAGACTATTGTTTTTCAGACAGTGGAAACCCTAATGACTCCTTTCATCACGAAGAGGCCTGTCTTCATACTCACCCATGCACAGCAGCTGTTCTACTCCCAGATCTCCCCATCACCCCTGCAGCCTCTGGACTTAATGGAGGTCAGTGTTTTTCAACAGAAATGCTAAGGTGTGGTTCTGGCATTTATGGTTGCCAACACCATCACAGTGGATGAATGCCAGGGACACACTCCTGGAGACACTTTTAGTCAATGGGGAGTACCGACTGTGAGCTACGATGATTTCCTCTGATCTTTTACGTAGCTACATGGAGGACAGATGCCCAGGCTTCCCTCTGCTGTTCCTCACTGCAGTGAGTTTTGTATGCTGTATGGGGCACAGGTAGGAATGTTTCCCTCAAGTTATTTAAAACCCTACGGGGACCAGGCTTGCCAAGTCATAAAGTTAGGAGACTGCATTCTGTTAGACTAAGTCCCTCCCTCAGCACTTCAGTCACCTAGTTATTCTTCAATTTGTTTCCCACAAACACTTGGCCCAGGTCCCAAGGCCCATCCCATATCTATCTGTCTCCCCACACATAAAAGAGATTCAGGAAAAAGAGAAGGAACAATAAAACTTCAGGTTTACTGGCAACACTAAGTAGAGTAATCCCTCTACACATTCACTTTTCTTACGGGAAGACCACTTATTCAGCCTTTCTATTCACCTGCCTGGTGAGATCTACACGTATTCTAAGACGGTAATTTAGAAGACTTACAACAGCAGAAGTTGTTCAAGCTATAGCATTAGTCTCTGTCCTTTGTTTTAGGTTTAACCCAAACATCCAGTTCATTTACACAAGTGAATAAACTAACTGATCAGGTCAACTAAGACTTATTCAAATTGTTCACTAGCAGCCTTCTTTTATGTACTAGTGTTCTTAAATGTTCTTGCTTCATAGTCCCCAAAAGAGTTTTGGAAAACTACTTCTCTCCTTACATATGTTAAATTGATCTTTATAAGTTTTTCTATTTCAAGACTTAATAGGGTAAAGGATATTACTTTCTAGCATAGAGTTCCAAGATATAATTACAGGTGTGCTTTAAATATTTTTGGTCAAACTTTGAGACTGCAGATTAAGACCAAATTATTTAAAATGTCTGCCAAATAGACAACATAATACACAAAGGCTGTCCTCATTACCAAACAAATCTGCCCAAACAGATACATTTTCTGTCAGAAAAAGTCTGAATTTATCTTTAAAATAAAATAAACATATTAATATGAATCCCCATTTCAAGCATCTAATTTGTGAATTCTAATTATAAGAGATAACCAAGGGTGCATTTAGGGTAAAATATAGGCCCCCAACTACGTAATGGCTTAAACACAAGAGAATTTCATTCCTGGCTTACATATCAGCACTGGGCTGGCAAACAGTTCAGTGGCACAGTACTCCCCGCCAGGCGTTCAGGAACCAAAGTACTGCCATCTCAGCATTTGGTACAGAGGTCTCTCTCTAGGTCAACTCCACTCCTGAAAACAGTAAGGATGAGGGTGCATGGGAGCCAAGCCTGAGAGAGATATCTGTCACCTTTTACTCCAATACCTTTGGCTGAGTTCCCACCTGAAGGGAAGCTGGATGGTGTGGACTAGCTGTGGACCAAAGAAGAGAAGACCACTGCTTTTAGTGAGCAGGTAGTAAAAAGGGCCACCATTTTGGCAATAAACGTATGGCCTAGGCAAAATAACATGCTATTTTCCAGTATGTATTACCTAATCTATCTTTGCTTGGCTGTCTCCGGACTTGCCCTCAGAATCTTTATCTGAGAATAACACATTTATTCTATAAAAAGAAAGGGGCAGTGGTAAAGGAAAACCAGCAGACCACTTCAAGGTTTGTTCTCACCCAGATCAGTATGAAGAAAGAGTATTAATAGAATGTGAAGATCTGTCCTCTAAGACAGTCTTCCCATAATCCTCAGGTACACAGACCCCAGTCTGAGAATCACTGACATAAAGTAATAGAGAACATACAGAACCACAGAATTCTGAAATGCAAAGTTCTAGTGCATTTTACAGAAGTGAAAACTGAGCTAGAGGGAAGACGTCCAGAGTCGCCTGTGTAAAGGTTAATGAACATAGCGGGGCCATTCTATACTGCAGCAAATTCATTTTTGCCTTTGGTGCAAATGGCTATGTCTAGTTTTTATTGCACATTGTGTAGAAAGGCTGGAGACTGCTATCCTTTGAAAGAACTGCTTACAAGACTGGCTCCTGACAGGTGTCTGGGAACCTGGATTTTGAGAGGTTCCCCCTGCCCCCATTCCCTGCTAAGAATGGCTCTCCATGACTAAACTATTTGTACAGTACCATGTGACTTATGCTGAGTATTTGCTTCCCTTCAAGGAGTCTAGAATTTTGGTACATGCTTGGTAGAGGGTGCCTATCTGTATGATCAGGCCTGAGTAAAAACTCTGCTGATTTTCTAGCAATCTTCTCTGGTTGGCAACATTCCCATGTGTGGTCACAACTCGTTTCAGGGGGGACTAAGGAGTCCTGTGTGATGCCACCAGGGGGAGGACTCTGGACGCTTGCACCTGGTTTCCTCCGACTTTGCCCCCACATGCCTTTTCCTTTTGCTGATTTTGCTTCATATCTTTTCACTGAAATCACAGCTGTGAGTACAACTATATGCTGAGTTCTGTTTGTCCCCTACTGGAGCATCAGACTGGGAGAAGGTTTGGAGACCCCCAACATGCATGGAAATTACATTTGACAGACAAGAATAAATTGACTCAGGCTATCAATAACATAGTAAGTAAAGACTGAAATTTCAGTACATTTTGAATTTAAGTTATTTTTTGGATAGGGAACCTCTAGAAAAGAGGGTAGGCAATTCATATTCAATTTAATAAAGATGCATACTTCTTAAATGACACATGATAATGAAAATCACTTCAAAAATACAGATCTTCATCACAGCTAGCAAAGAGAGGATTTCCTGAAAATGACTAACAAAGACATCAGAGGGATACTTCCACATTAAAAAGGACTGTTAAAGAGAAGGTAAATATGGAATTGTGAACACTACTGAGAAAAAAAAGTGTCTAGAATTAAATGAAAAAGAAAAGACGACTCAGGATGTTTATGTTGAAGACAAAAGGGGGAAACCCAGGGATACTCTCTGCATTACAAGCTGGGCCCATATCCTTCCTACTGAAGTCACTAGAGAAAAAGTCATATAAGAACCAAAGGTGTTTAAATAACATTTCCCCCAATTTTATACTTTGATTTCACAAGCAATGGAAAGCTTCTTGTAGAAAACCTGAAAAATACACAACAGTGTATATAAAAGTATTTTTTAATTACCTAGCGTTCTGCCATCCAGAGGCAACCCTAATATGACTTTTTGAGCCTTTTCCCTGTTCATTTAAAAAAATTAATTGGGAATATTTTGTTTGTATAATTTATCTTAAATTGTTTTCTCATCAAAACATGGTTTATGAAGGATTCTTAATGACATGCTTAGAATAATTAAATAGATACATTGAAGAACTTTCCCTCCCCTCCCTTTTAATTGTACTGAAGGCACACATGGACAGTGAAGGTCTCTGAGCCCAGAGCGCAAGTATCTGCTGGCCAAGGAACCTGAGAAGCCCAAGGTGAAATGTGGCTGTGTGCTTTCTCCCTTGGCTCAGAAATCAGGTTGATATCTGACCAAGATACAGAAATGAACAACAGTGAGTGCAAATGTTTTTTACACGCAATGCAAAAGGGTGGCTGGTCTGGAAGGGGGGAAATGCGGACCACATGCTGTGTTGCTTTGATGGGGCATCAAGTGGATGGGCTCCACTTGTCCCATCCACAAGAAGGGGGAACCTTCTCACACTGTGGAGCCCAGGGCACTATGACGACAGACTCAGCAACTGTGAAGAAGGATAAAGGTACCCCTGTCAGTCACAAAGCCCCATTTCTCCATTTGTGCTTGACTCCACCACACTTCAAAGTACTACAGGGAGCCCTGGCTGGTGTGGCTCCGTGGATTGAGCACTGGCCTGAGAACCAAAGGGTCACAGGGTGGATTCCCAGTCAGAGCACATGCCTGGCTTGCAGACCAGGTCCCTAGTAGGGGGCACATGAGAGGCAACCACACATTGATGTTTTTTTCCCCTCCCTTCCCCTCTGTCTAAAAATAAATAAATAAAATCTTAAAAAAAAAAAAAACAAGTACTACAGGGAGCACAGTAGGTAAGAGTAACAAATTCTGCTGCTTAGTGGTTGTACAAGCTTCAAATTACTGAATTCTTCTTAGTGTCAGTTTTATCAGGTATGAAATGAGAATGATGATATCAACCTCAAAGAGTCGTTGGAAGATTACCTACACAATGCCTGGTATAGAGCAGCCAGAAAAAAAAAAGAATATTTAACACAAAAACACTGATATATCCTGCTTACCACTAAAATACAATAAGCTACGTACTTCATATTTACTCATTTTAGCACGGATCAGGTGGAGGCGGGGACAACTCTTAATTACCTCCTGAGCAACATAAATCAAACTACAAAGACTAATCCAGGAGACATGCAAACAGCATTTTTAATTCACTAGACTATAGGTGTTCCAATCTGAATGCTAACGACCTGTCTTCCTACAACATGTGTGACAACATGAGCTTCAACAGCAGGTCTGCTCTCAACATCTGTCGGCTCAGTTTCCACATCTGTTTTCAAAAACAAAAATTATCACCCAGACAGAACTTTGATAAATGAGTGATAGTTTCACCGAAACTCAAAATATGTGGAGTTGCTTGGATGTGCAGCAGGAAGAAAGAACCCAGGCTGAGAGACACAGAGTGGATTCCCAGGAAACAAGCCTCGTGGGCCTGCGATGTGCTGCGGAACTGACAGCTCTACTTCCGAGGCTGCCAGGTAAACGCCTCCACACTGAAGGAGGAGGCCCCAGGACGTTCCGAAAGCATCAACTCGATACACCTTGGAAAGAATTTGATTCCAGTCACCATTTTTGAGGCTGTAATAATAGGATATATGTTAGACACAATTGCAAAAGGAAAGAGGTTCAAAGATAGGGAAAGTATACTAGTAAAAGAAGTAGCTTTAGCCACACACTAGGCCAACACTTAAAACATCTGAACACAATGTCCTACGGTCCCAGGGGGAAAGCACAGGTGTCATACCTTAGGACAAACCCATGGACTGACTCAAGCAGAAGCTAGGTTGTTGTGTCCCCACCCTAGAGATGATGCTGACTATTTCCATTTAAGATGAGAAACAACATCTTAAACAAAGTTTGGGTGGGGCGGGGCAGGGAGAAGTGCCAATGCAACTTTCCAGTTCCTACTGAACTGGTTTTCATAGTGAACCTTCATCACTGTTGCTGTTCTGTGTCTAAATTCCAAGTCTACCCCGAAATATACAATGTATCAAAAGTTGAAACAGTCCAAATGACAGATACAAACGAATTCTGTGCAAACAAGAATTGTTGTAGCGTGATACAGGTCAATTTAACAATAGCTCCCCATCCACCCACCCCCAATGTACACACCTTAAGTGAATTTAATTTATCTGAATTTCCTTAGAATCACCTGAGTTTCCACTAAAAATAAAGAAAAAAAGACTTGAGGGCCCTGGCTGGTGTAGCTCAGTGGATTGAGCACGGGCCTTCGAACCAGAGGATCGCGGTTGGATTCCCAGTCAGGGCACATGCCTGGGTTGCAGGCTGGTTCCCTGCAGGCCAACTCCCAGCAGGGGATGCACGAAAGGCACCCATACATTGATGTTTCTTTCCCGCTCCTTCCCCTCTAAAGATAAATAAATAAATAAATAAATAAATAAAATCTTTAAAAAGAAAAAAAGACTTGAAATAATGCCTAGTATAAAACATCATGAGAGCAAGAACTTGGGGCAGGGTCGGGGGAGGGTATTGTTGTTTTTACTGGTGATTCACTACAGGAGAGTGCCTACAAAAGGATGTGGCAAAGAGGGGACTGAAATCACAACACATGGAGAACTGCTGAGGACAAGGGCAGCGCATGTGATGGCACTGTGGCCAGCACCCAGTGTAGCGCACACATGCAACAAGGGTTAGGTCCACACGGGAGGGTTGGCTTGTTTCAAGAACACTAACAGGACAAATCATTGTAATCAAGATTTATCTCCCAAATAAAAATCTTTAAAAAATGACTCAATAAAATGTCCAACAGACAGGGTTGGTGTCTCTCTCTCTCTCCCCCCTCTACTAGCTAGCCTATCCTTCCTGATAAGTAAGGTCAATCCAATTAAATTCATCAGTTGAATATTTTTAAAAGCATCTTATAAACTCAGCAGAAACAGAAGTAATTATAACTAATTTATGACATGCAAAGGTATTAGGATATGGGATCTGTTGGGGGGACACTGGCAAAACACTCTAATGCAGAACCGCTTGACTGACAACTACTCATTGCATATCCTCCCCCCCACCACAGCTTGGGCACTTTCTTTCAGAATCTGCTCAGGGAGAAACTTGTTCATATCCCTTATTTTGCTCAAGAAAGGGGATTCTGTTCACTGCCTCACACATACGAAGGAAGGAGACCATCCATTCTCAAGGACATCCTGAGACCTCTGTAAACTTCCAAATTCATGTCAATCCACAGAGCAAAGACCTTTCCATGAAAAACACATATTCTCATATACAGAAGCAACAAAGTTGTGTCCACTTACCAGTGCTGGGCACTCAGCTAGGCTCACTCGTGAATACCTTATACAGCAGCCACCAAAGGCAGAGCAAAAATATGAACTATAATGATCTGGCCTTTTAGGGTTACTCTCAAATAATTAAAAGTGCAAAAGGTGGATAAATGAAATGTTGATGCTGAATTTAATACAGCACCTGAAATGCTTCAAAAGGATCTGTATTTTTTAAATACAAAGGCGGTAGGACTTCTGCCAAGATGGAGGCGTGAGTGGAAACACTGTGTCTTCTCCAACAACCAAGTTTGCATACAACAAAGGTTTGGTAAACAAAGACGCAGCCAAAGAACAGAAAATTGAACTATACGGAAGTCCAACAACAACAAACCATTCAACCAGGACGGTAAGAGGGGCGGAGCCAGCAGCGGAGCTAGCAGCAGAGCCAGCAGTGGAGCAGGGTCGGGCAGGAAGGATCCCCTGACCCAGGCTCGCAGGCAGCCCGGGGGTAGCAGCGCAGACCCAGTGAGGGTGCAGGGCAGGCAGGCTGACCACAGTCATACATTTGAGCACAGATAAACCAGCAGAGGAGTGAGCAGTGAGATGGACCAGGTAGGCCCCAGCAGGTGAACCCAGTGAGTGCACAAGGCAGCGGGCTGACAGGTTGCACACTGGTGCGCAGTGGGAAGGACTGAGGGGGAGGTGGCAGAGGGGACCGCCATTGCTTTCCTTGACCCTGCCCCCACATACAGTGTCACAACCCAGCCACTGAGTCCCGCCCCCCCGCCCGGTGAACACCTATGGCTCCACTCCTCATATGTAACAGGCACGAACAGTCCAAAATATGGCTCAAGAAGAACTCAAAGCCCCAGAGCCGATAGCTCTAAGTGAAAAAGAAATAGTGAAGCTCTCAGATGCACAGTTCAAAACACTGGTGATCAGGATGCTCACAGAACTGGCTGATTATAGCCACAAATTAGAGGCACATATGAAGGCTAAACTAATTGAAGTGAAGGGAAATGCACAGGAAACCAATAGTGATGGAAAGGAAACGGGGACTCAAATCAAGGGAGTGGACCAGAAGGAAGAATGAAACATCCAACCAGAAAAGAATGAAGAAACAAGAATTCAAAAAAATGAGGAGAGGCTTAGGAACCTCCAGGACATCTTTAAACGTTCCAACATCCGAATTATAGGGGTACCAGAAGGGGGAAAGAAACAGCCATGAGTGGAAAACTGATTGGAACAAATAATAAAGGAGAATTTCCCCAGTCTGGCAAAGGAAATAGACTTCCAGGAAATCCAGGAAGCTCACAGAGTCCCAAAGAATGTGGACCCAAAAAGGAACACACCAAGGCACATCATCATTACATTAGCCAAGATTAAAATGAAGGAGAGAATCCTAGAAGCAGTAAGAGAGAAAGGGATAGTCACCTACAAAGGAATGCCCATCAGACTGTCAGCGGATTTCTCAAAAGAGACCTTACAGGCAAGAAGGGGCTGGAAAGAAGTATTCCAAGTCCTGAAATCCAAAGACCTACAGCCAAGATTGCTTTATCCAGCAAAGCTTTCATTTAGAATGAAAGGACAGATAAAGTGCTTCTCAGATAAGGTCAAGTTCAAGGAGTTCATCATCACCAAGCCCTTATTATATGAAATGTTAAAGGGACTTACATAAGAAAAAGAAGATGAAAAATATGAACAGTGAAAGGACAGCAAACTCACAGTTATTAACAACCACACCTAAAACAAAAGCAAACTAAGAGGACAGCTAGATCAGGAGCAGAACCATAGAAATGAAGAACACATGGAGGGTTAGCAACAGGGGAGTGGGAGGAGGAGAAGGGGGGAGAAGGTACAGAAAATAGCATAGACAGTAGGTAAAAAATAGATAGGGGGGAGGGCAAGAATAGTAGGGGAAATATAGAATCTAAAAACTTGAAACACGTGGTCATAAACTAAAGGGGGGAATGGTGGGGGAGGGGGTATGCAGGGTGGAGGGGAATGAAGAGGGGGAATAGAACAACTGTAATGGTATAATCAATAAAACATATTTAAATAAATAAATAAATAAATAAATAAATACAAAGGCAGTAAGTGGACTTTACTAAGATTTGATCCCAAGCATAAAAATAAAGTGGTCAAACTTCAATTGTGCATAACTTTCTATAATCAAAGTTTTTGTTTTGGTCAAGTTTCAAGAACAAGTTATAAAAATTGCTTATATATGTAAAAGATTCAAATATTAGGAAATAAACCCAATAATGGCATCCTTCTTTTCTCTTTAAAGTGAGCTGCACTACAGTCCTTTCATTTGAAGGCCAGATGAGTTTACAGTTCTTCAGACAGCAAATTTCTGTCTAGAGGTGTCTTTAAAACGCTGTCAATGTTAAAATGCTGTTTCTGGCTAACAAAACCCATGTGCCTACATGACTGTGAGTTAGAGTGCTCCGACATCTGCCACTAGTGGAGTTTATTTAGATGATAGATTTACACATCTCAATGCACCTCTCTGAGGCTTTTAGCTGTCTCTGCTATACCAACTGTTTGTCAAAGCTTTCCAACAGATCTGATACCAGATAAGAGTGAACTAGAGTTTGACAGGCCCTGCAAAGCTAATGACACTTTGTAAGAATATTTTAAAACTTAATTTAAGAATACTTCCCCCATTCTCTTGTAACCTATTTCTCCCAAGGGATTAAGACAGACTCATTTTAAAGTACTGCATTCACTTAAAGTCCACTGAAGTAAAACAAAACAAAACAAAACCAAAAACAGGTAGTATATCTAAACTGAAATAAACATTTTCATGGCAAATACTGGACATAGGTAACTTCTGCCTAAGAGTGTTTTCAGTCTTCAAGAAGATCAGGAAGCTCTCTCACTCAAAGGTGAATACAGCCTACTAGCAAAGAGCATGGAATTTGGGTCAGGAGGCCAGATTTTACACAGCTGTTACTATCTATATAACATAACCGCTTTAAACTTCTGATTTCTCATCTATTAAATAAGAGTTGACATCATCACTTCACCATCCAGTGCCAGCCATGTATTGATGTAACAAATATCTCGTTTAATCCTCAGTGAGATAATGATTATGATGATGAAGCAGGAGAAACTAAAACCTTTCTCAGGAATGACTTTGGCAGCAGGATTTTAGCTATGAAAACCCACCCTTTCTGAATGAAGGGAGATCTATGTAAAAAGCCTTCCAAGGGGAAGATGCGACCCCCAAAAGTCCGGTATCATCTAGAGGGAGTGTAAACAGTGGCTGTGGGGAGGTGTGGGCAGTCGTGGACTCTGCATGATGAAACATTTCCCTTCATTTTGTCATCTACAATCTTTCCTTTCACTCCTAGGTTTGTTCACCGCATTTCCTTTTTCCTATGCCACTGAATTATCATTAGTATTGTTAGCCATTTCCATAGTCAATCTAGCAACATTAAAAATATGGTTTTATACTTTATTTAAAAATTATAATGTACTTGACAGAGAGTAAAATTCATCTTTCAATGTTTAGACTTTTATAAATTTTGACCAAAAATGAAGTCACGCAACCTCTACAACAATCAAGATATACAACAGTTCCACTGACACAGAAAAAAAACTCTGTGTCCCTCAGTAGTCAGGCACTCCACCTAGGCACAGTTCCCAGCACTAACCTAGTTTCTGTCCTTACGGGGTATTTTTCCCCTGATTTTAATCTGCATAGAATTATACAGTGTGGAACCATCACTTTGGACGGTGTGTTTAAGACTCACCCACATCAATGGTATCAGTACTTTGTTACTTCTTGTGGTTAAGTAGTAGTATTACTGTACATTGGTTAATTCATTCACCAGTTGAAAAACAAAGGGTTGTTTACAGATTCTGGTCATTATAAATAAAGCCGCTATAAATGGCACTAACAGGTTTTTGTGTGAACATAAATGTTATTTTCTTAGGTAAATGTCTAGGAGTGAGATTACTGGATGGCCTGAATTGTATGTTTAACCTGATAAGAAACTGCCAGACTGTTTCGAACGTGGCAGCACCACTGTGCATTCCCACCAGCAATGCCGAAGTGCTCCTACTGCCACACGCTGGCATCACCACTTGGCACTCAGTTAGTTATGCTGACTTGGACTATTCCGTGGTTATATGGTAGCACTGCACTGTGTGTTTACTTGCTTTTACCTGATGGAAATTACATTAAGCATCGTGTCATGTGCTTATGCGCCATCTGTCTTTGTCCTGTGGTGAAGTATAAGAGTAAATTTTTGCACAATTCTTATAGGGTTGTTTTATGTTGAGTGGCAAGAGTTCTATGCTATAAACTACAATACATTACTACTATTTTGTTTTCATTTCCTTTTAGCCATTTCTGCAGAACTACATTTCCTCAAAATAAAATACAGCTATAAATATTACATAGAACCATGCACACATACTGTACCAATATCTACTTCTTGGTTTCAATATTGTACTACAGTTATATAAGACACGGCCAAAGAGGAATGGTGGCTGAAGGGCACCCAGGAATCTCTATACTACCTTCACAACTTCCTGTGAGTCTGGAATTATTTAAATCCCAACAGTTATCTCTAAATTCACCAAGCATTTGCAAATTTTATTTGTATTTAGTTATTTGTAACATTTTATGTATGAGAAAATGTGCCCCAAATGGTAAAAGTAAACTTAAAAACAATATACATTATTGCTATTTTAATATAATTTTGTTATTATAACAGTATGTAATATAATATAATCATAATAAGAACAATAAGAAGAAACATTTATTGAGCAGTACGGCTGGGCACTCCCTGGGTGAAGGGCTCAAAATAATGCTAGAAGGTAGTATTACTGCAATTCTGATTTTATAAATCCTTACTGAGAATGTAAAGGGTAAAATAAAAAGCTTCAGACAGAAACTGGGAGAACAGAAACGTTCAAGATGGAGACAAGAAGAAGAACCTGAAATCAAGTGGCCAAAGGGCTGCCAATCAACTGTCATAAAAGTCAAGGACAGACGTCCACGGAGGGTGACATGTTCTGAAGTCACTGGCATGTGGCAGAGGTGAGATGTGAATCCAGGGTGCCAGGCCGCAAAGCTCATGCACTTCACTATTACATTAACATGTTTCTATACATGTGGAAAATGGCACAGCTGATGATTAGTCAGCAGCACCTTCAGTGAAACTTAGGTGAATAAATTCTATTTTTAAAAGCTTCTAAAACGAAGCCTGAAAATTTCTAAGTGAGTGAACTAAACAAAGGTATGTAAAATGTTATAAATGCTGGTAGGTTCGTGGCAAGACCAAAGGAAACAAAAAACACAATTACATTTAAGAGACTGATACTCTTATAAACAGGTTTATGTATATGTGTCTGAGTATCATACATACATAGTATGCTATTGAAACTCACTCTTAATTATAACATAGTATGGTAGAATGCTGTTTCCCTCCAAGCTGTTTTCTCCATAGAAAAGCCAAAAATATTACTCCAGTACGTTAGACATGGTCATTTGTATGGGGTGGCATGGAGGTGGGTAGAGATGGCTCCCATTTTAGTTTAAAACAATTTTTGATGACAAAAACAGTAACTAAGTCTATGTTTAAAATAAAATGTAAAAAATAAGGACCAAGAGCCTTATATGACCTACATATTAAAATTCTAACAATAAATAAACAAGTCAAAGTTTGAAAGTACAATTTAGCCTTATCTGTGATAGAGATGCCCTGTGCCTCGTGTCTCTCCGGCTGATAACCTAAACTCTTAGGTGAGCCTGTCATTTTCTTGGAATGTTTCTGGGAGCAACCGAATGTGATTAAGAATGAGCACATCACGATAGCTTGTCTAGTTTCCCCAGTGCAGGTGGGCTGTCATCCTCTGCGTGCACAGCAGGCTGAGGCTAAAAGGCCGTCATGCCTTATCTGTGCAGAATGTACACTGAGGTGGTATCGTGTGCCATAGTTGCCGGGCACGGCTCCCCAAATCAGCATGTCGCAAAGAGCACAGAAACAGCAACACCATCACAGGCAGGAAAAGAACACAGACCTTAGAAGTCAGTAGTTCCATCACTAAGAAAGACGGAATTTTGAAAGCAAATATTGATTGACCCCTGTCAAATCAAGAAGCCTGAAAATGCACATACATTAACTCCTGGGCCTGCCGAAAGAAGGAGTGATTTTCATGTTGCTGGTGTCTACAGTTTTAATTACAAAAAAGAATTCTTTAAAAAATGGTACCTATGAGTTGGAAGAATTTAAATTTTCTTGTTGTTTCTAATAACATTTGGGCCACTGATCTCCCTCTTAGTTCTAAGTTGACCAGCCAATGAAAGTGTTCTGTAATATTCACAGTATTATTTGAAAAATACAGGATAGGACAAAATTAGGTTAACAGTTATGAGTACATGAAACAGAGTTTATTCTTGTATTATTATGTTAATTATGCTTTTATTTTCCATACAAACAACTGTAAACCTACTTTTGCCCACCTGTATTTATGAATAGCTTTGTGAAACATAAAAATGAGATAATACCAAAAGATGATTCTGTCTGAATGGCTTCCTCCTAGAGACATTTTAAAGCCCATTTCTGTGACAGGTACTGAGTTTATGCCTCTTATTCTGCACAATAAAAGAAATAATAACAACACCATCCCTCATTCTGAAAAAAAAAAACAATAAAACTTCAAGACACTGTGATACTAGAAACACTACATATTGTAAAGAATGTTTCATTTTTGAATGTTTCATTATTTGTAAGATACTGCTTTTCATTGTGAGCTAGGAATAATTTCAAATTTGATGTTAATATACCTTTTAAAATTTTTTGTTTTTTAAAGATGTTCATTATTATTTCTAAAATGATCTCAAACTAATTTCATCATATTTTTTTAAATGTAAACTTCTGGTATTTTGTCTATGCTCAAAATTATCTATACTAAATATTCTGACATTAGGAAACAGAAATGCTCATTACATCTCTCTGTAAAGAAATGCCTTAGAAGAATGCTTTAATCTAGGCCTTCCCGTCTGCCTTCCAAAACTACCAAAAGAATAAATAACATCCTTAGAAGCTCTAGATCTAAGTCCTTGCAGAATCTAAACCCCACAGAAGGAATGACCCTCTCCATCTCATGCCCCACCACTGAGCACCAAACGCTGTGATCAGCTCCATAAATATTTACCGAATAAAATTGATAAATGCATGAGAAAAATGCTCTTTATTCCACAATTTCCCTTTAAACCTTTAAAATGCCAAGCCAGGATCCCCAAGTTATGCGATGAAAGATGATTACATTTCAAATACGTGCTTTGTGGTAGAAATTACTCTAGGTGGACCCCTACAACACTAAAAGAAAGCTGTCACTCTTCCATTGCCCCCAAATTGACATCTGTCAAATACAAACCTGTGACATCATTAAAGCCAGGAAAGGACAACTGAATAGATCCGTGGATCACGATCTAGACTTTTTGTTTGTTTATTTTAACTACAGTGGGTGACTGACTTATTACATTTCACATCACTTAAGAGTTTTTAGGATTAAATATGGGTCAACAATGACTAAACACATCAACAAGTGATGTTCATGAAATGAATCACACCCAATGACCAGCATGTTACAAGATGCTGTGACACTACCACTGCTTTCACAAATGAAAAACGATAATTAAACTTTCAATGTAAAATATTTCACCAGACTAGACTGCGAATTTTGACATGGTCAATTTATCACTGTAGAAATCAGATGAGGCTCAGTCGACTCTGGTCAGAAAACTCATTAGTCTATTTAAATTATACCTTTGCCAGGATGTCATAATTCTTTTTACTGAAAAATATCTGCTATTTACTGAAAAGATTTCATAATTTTTTTTGCTTTGCAAAGATAAAATGTTTAAAATTGATGAATTTTTAAATTAATAATGAGATAGCACTAGAAAAAAACTTTTTGGAAGTTTTGATTAACCTCATATAGTATTTCTGCAATAAAATACGGTCAATTTACTTGACTACTTTCCCCATTTATTTAAATTAAAATATTTGCTTTCTAAAGAAAGATGGAGTGTATTTTGTATTCCAAACAGAAAAAAACCCCACAATTTAAAATGTTATCTTTAAGGCAGTTTGATCTCAAAAACTGTTGGTGAAAAGGTGATTTTTTTAACTGAAATTAAAACTAAAAGTAATTTTGGAATGAATACCTTTTCATGGGTTTGTGCAATCCTGTGGGATTCTTAAAGCAAATTCCCTTTTATATGTGGCCACCTTGACAACAATATCCCAGCAGAGGCCACATTTTTAGTGGTTTCAGGACACATTTGTCTTTCATGAGAATACTGGACTTTTCCTGCTTGTTCAACCTTTTGCAAATTAAACTAGTTCTATAGGTTTTGTTTTAATTTTAAATGCATTTCATTTCTTTGCTTTAGGGGAGAACAGAAATGAAACTTCCAAGGCTGACACTGTCTTACCTATTACATTAAAAAAGAGCATGAGCAGCAGACACCGTTTTATCATGAACCAAATTCATATCTAGACAAAGTGTAATTATTCACTGCCCTGAATTACTGACCAGCTACTATCAACTGAACATCACATGGTCCAGCTCTAACAAACCAGAAATAAGCTGTTAAATAGTGAATATTATTATGAGAAATAATATTCTGGCACCTCTCTCTTCTAACCCACACCCTGATAACTACAGGGCCTCAAATAAAATATGTCCAAAATGTACTTCCCTGGAGCATGACCACCCTCTCGGCTGCTTGTGTCAGAGCCTGGGCTTCCCCTACACCTCTAGTCTGAGCCTATTCCACTACTTAACAGGAGGTAAAAGTCCTCCAATGTGTTCAGGGTAAAGTACAAATTCCACTAAACCAGCACAGTACAGAAGAAATGCAATGCAAGCCACATACACATTTTTTAAATTTTTAGGAGTCACATTAAAAAACAGGTGAGAGAGTAGAGAATGGGGGGTTCTCAATGAGTACACAGACTTTCAATTTAGAAAAAAGAAAATGCTCTGCAGGTAGATATTGTGGTGATCTGAGATGGCAGTTTCAATAATAATGTGAAAATTATTTTGGCATAAACCTAGGGATAGAAAGAAGTGTATTGATCAGAGGCAGGTGGCTCAGACTAGGTGTGGAAGAAGCTGGGGTTCCGGCACTATGTGAATGTACTTAATGCCACTGAGCTATATACACCTAAAAATGATTAGAATACAGATGTTTAAAGAACATTTTACTGCAATATAAAAGGTGAAAATTAATTTTAAAAATATATCCTAACTCCACCAATCCTAAATATTGTCATTTTGACATAATTAATATAATAACTATTAATGAGATATTTACATCCTTTTTTCATACTAAGCCTTTGAAATCTGCAGTATATATGCACTTATAGCACATCTCAACTTAGACACTCAATTTTCAAGGGTGTTTAAAATGTGGAATGTACACTATCAAAACTACAATTGTTTCATGTTTTATGCTGCTTTAGTTTTAAAATTCAGATATTTTAAATTAAATAAAATTTAAAGTTTAGTTCTTCAGTAACGCTAACAAGTACTCAATAGGCCAAAGTGCCCAGTGGTTACCACGTTAGACACATTCATTGTAGGTAATCTGAGGCTTCCTATTCTCCAGACTCATCTCTCCCCCTCCGTACCTCATGCTCCAGCTCTACTAAGAGTGTCATTTCCTAGGCCTTCCATTTCTCTCCCACTTCTAGGCTACTGAGCATACTGCTCATCCTCCTGACCCTTCCTCCAGGTAGCTCTACTCATCTTTTAGGTCTCAGGTTAGGCATTATTAGCCACTGCCTCTTCCAGGTAGCTTCTCTACACCTCTACACTGCCAGCCCTTGTATCCCAAATCTACTTAAATCCTTCAATACATCCTGGATTATTACTAAACTAGATCTTTCCATAGTGCTTTGCAATTGCTTGTCTAGTTTCCAATAATTTCCATTATGCTATAGTATCTATAAAAGTGAAAATAAAGTACATCTATCACTTAACCACAAAGCAAGTCCTAAATAAGTATTTGTTGAACAAAATAATGAATGAACAGATGAGACAACACCAGGAACCTACTTCCTCCTTGTAAATACTCATCTGCTCTGGTCCTGCCTGGCTGGAAGGCAGCTTTACAGAGATTTATGCAGTGAGGGCTGCATCAACAGCCATAAGCAGTGAGGAACCTGGAATGACACTATATGCCAGGCCCTCCACTTTCTCATTTAATCCCCACAGCCACCCCAGTTTGCAGAGACAGCTCATCACAGAGGTTAAGCTGCAAGACCAAATTTGCCCAAATGGAGGATGCAGTACTCAAACAACCTTAATCCAGAGCCCACACACTCAATCTCAGTGCAACATAGGTTTAGAACTGCATGATCCAAATGACCTCAGAGAACCTTTTATTTAAATCAATATATCCCAATAGTGGCTGCCTGAAACTGTGCTGATACCTGCACCTGTAAGTTAGAAAATAGCATCACTGCATTATGAGAATATGCCTAAAATATTCCACAGTGACTTATGTTCAATTAATAACAAGTGTGAAAGAATTCTCGCTTTACACAAAAAGCATTTATAACATTTTTGTTGATTTTTAAAACAACTTTCTGAAAGAATAAACAATCCAATTCATCCAAAATATCAGAAAAATAAATAATGATGAATCTACTGTTTTACAATAATAACTGTTCCTTTCAAAAATTATAATGTCTGCTGCCAATCACTGTTGACTAAGAAAAACCCTGAGGCTTGTTTGGAGCTGTCTCGCAGCTGCCCCGGGTTGGCACATGTTTGCTGGCACTGGCCCAGTCAGTGTTGGAGTGAAAGGGATGACCCGGAACCCTGGTCCCAACTCACACAGTCAGTTAAAAGACCCGGCAGCAGCCCTGGCTGGCGTAGCTCAGTGGATTGAGCGCGGGCCTGCAAACCAAAGGATCGAGGTCCAGTTCCCAGTCAGGGCACATGCCTGGGTTGCAGGCCAGTTCCCAGCAGGGGACACATGAGAGGCAAACATACATTGATATTTCCCTCCCTCTCTCCTTCCCTTGCCCTCTAAAGATAAATAAATATAATCTTTAAAAAAAAGTAAAGAGTACATATATAAAAAAAAGATCCATCAGTAATCACTACTCATACAGACAAGATTAAAAAAATGGGCCATTCAGCAGTGCAAGATAAAAACTAAGATTACTCTGTCACAACACTCTTTAATCATTACCGCATTTTGCAGTGTATAATGCACACCTCTTTTGACCCAAATTTTTGAGGGAAAAATAAGGATGCACATTATACATGGGTATGATAATTACATACCCACGGGTATAATATGGGTGCACATTATACGCAGCAAAATCTGGTACCTGAAGTTCTACTTATCTAATAATGTTTTTAAAATTAGGCCTCATGGGAAAAAAAATTAACTCAGAACTAAAAATTTAAAGGTCCCAATCAATTTCCTTTTGCCTCACAGTCTTCTTTCAGCAGATAAAGAAAAATCTATAGCAACAAGATAACATTTCATGCATTTACACATTTTCTCCTATAGACATCTACAGCGTTCAGAAAGTATATTATTTGTAGTCATGCCCATCTGACATTTTCCATTTCACTCAAAAGATTTTATGGTTTGGTATTATAGCAATATACAAATTTGACAGCTTGCAATAGGATCTAGTCCCTGTAGCAAATCATTCTGACAGTTAAGAACTATACAGCTACAAATGTACAATTTTTTATACTACATTTATTTTAAAATCTTACACAGTTGGGGACATACGTACTTTAAGTCCTGAAGAACATTCTTAATGATATTATAAACTTTACACTGGACTAATTAAATAACAGGACTCGCATACACCACACTACAATTATGTTATTTGTAGTATCACTTATTCCTCCACCAGTTCACTACTCAAATCAAATTTTTCCATAACCACATTTAAACAATAAACTTGCTCATTGTTGTCTATGTTTATCATTCTCTTAGAATCCTCTTTGCCTTGAGAAATAACTGAAGATGAGAATAAATCAGTACATGAGTTAATGCAGAACATAATGGCTCTTTTTGATTGCCTTTACAACACTACTTCTTTTTCTTTTAAAGTGATGAAAGATAATCAATGTCTTTACATTTCCCAAAATGCATTAGCCGAGGCCCTGCAAATACAACAATGACTCCTCTAGAAAGAAAGCGAAGCTGCTCTCTAACACTGGTGTAACATTAACTACATGGGATTCAGAATGATCTTACAGCACAAGAGGCAGACTTCATCTCTCTCTCAGTAATTCTGTTTTCAGTATTCAATACATCTGATAACATAAGTCAGTTAGCAAGAGAACAAGTGCCTTCCTTCTTCTGAAATAGGAAAACTGAATGTGTTCCCCCTACCTTGATGCAACTCTTCAGATGGAATACCACAGTGAAACCACTCTATTTTCAGAATTGATGTACCTTTCAAAACTATAATCTTTGGCTTTCAAGTTCACTATTATTTGCCTTCAGGTACACATTTTAAAGTGTATAGAGGCTTCTAAGCAGAATACTTGGTCTCAGCCAGACACTAAAAGGCTTGTAGCTCAGTCATCATTGCAGTGTAAATTCCTTTTCAAAATAATGTTCTTCACTCAGAGAACCCTTGTGCCTGTGCTTGGTTCACTTGTCAAATACAAATCAGATGGAGGGCATCGAGTGCCTGGGGGCAAGTGCAGCTATTCTGAATTCATTTCTCCATTTGGTTACAGAAATAGGATTTCAAATGTAAAAATTCTGGGAATGTCTACAGACACAGAAACCAAAGACACTGCGCTGAGCCACTGAGGGAGTGGATGGGTGGTCAATTAACACCACCAAATTTTTTATGCAAAAAACGCAATTGAGATAAATATTATTTGCTTTGATACATGCAATTTAATATTGAAACATTCTTACAACACTTCTATTTGAGAACTGTCCCTCCAAACAGGAAAAATGTTTAAAACTAACAGCTGCATTTAGGGTCTGCTGTAATTTTCTAAGATTTCTTAGAATTTATAAACTCGTCTTGTTGTTTTACCTATACAATAAATTCCATAGATCTTTAATTAATTTAATCTCAAAAAGTGGTCAATGTATGTAATAGATATTCATGGTAAATATGTAATACCAGAACTTCATGCTATTTTACTCCTCTAGCTGGGGTTCTTTAATGTTCTTCCCTTAAATTTTACAATCAAGCCTGATGATTTTTGGTAATATGCTTCCAAAGATAATACTGATGTTGAAGACGGCTCCCGCAGAGGATAGTGCTGTCTTGTGCGCTCATGCTATAAAAACACTGTCTGCCCTCTCTAACTTCCTGTCCTTAACTCTTCTTCCTGATAATTTTACCTACATTTTTTTCTATTGTGAAAACCAAAAAAAGATATTCTAACTCACGTGTGTTCCCTACTTCTCTAGGTGTATGTGTTCTTATCTCTGCACAATTGTGTTCCTCTTCCAAAGATTCAGCTATGACAATGGCCAACCAGTCACATTAGTAAAGAAAACAAAACAGAAGAAAATAAGAAAAGAACATGATGGAGAAAATTCTAAAATCTGTATCATGTGGGGGCAATTTTTTCTTTTATCTTCAGGCATACCAACCATCTGTGATTCCAAACAAACCCCTAGACTTGCTACCCCTGAAGACACCATTCAAGTGGGGAACAGGAAATGTCCTCAGTACCCCACCAGGGGCCAAAAGCTCTGATGTTCTCTGGATACGCAGAGAAGGTATTGGAGAACATGAGGAAGGGGTTGGGAATGACAATACTCACCACAAAGATAACCTTTCCTATATTGAAAAGTCATTCAGAAGCAAAGGAATTCATTCTAAACGAGTAGGTAAGAAAAATACTAAGTAATCTGGAATCTGCATTAGTAGTCAGAAGAATGCTTAAGCAGACAGAGAAAATGGTTCCCCCTTTCAAATATGACTTTGGGTGTAGCCTACTCAGGTAACTTTCAACAATTTCTTTCCTATAAAGAGATGGTTCTGCTTAATAACTTAATGCATTTAGATAGCAACCTGTAGCACTTTTTAGATAAGGCAGCAATTACTTTAACACCCCCCCCAAAATAATTACTCTACGCAAAAGCTAAATATTTTTAAAGAAAAAAAGAACAAACTAATTGGATAAAGACCAACCACTATAGCCAAATATATTTTTGCACTAAAACTTTGCTTTTTTAAATGAATTTTATTAAAGTATTTCAAATTATCAGCAACTAAAATAAAATAAAATATCTTGGAAAAAATTACTCTCGTCATTGTTGCCCATTTAATTATCTCACAAGCAGAGGCCACAAGTGTGATATTACCAAACAAGGTGGCTGGATAAGATAAAGCCTCTCCTGAAGCACACACCATTTGGGGACCAACATAATCTACTAAAGAGCACTGAAACTGTTGTTTTCCATTTGCTGTCTCTTCTTTCCCCTGGTCACTAAGTAAGGGGAAAATTCTCCTAAAGTCAACAAATCCTTCCTTTCATCCTCAACAAAAATATTCTTACACAAAATAATTATACAGAGGGGCATTTCAAAAGCTGCATGTGAACTTATGAATAAATAAAAGGCTAATAACGGTATTACCAAAATATTCAAATATCTATGCATAAATACCAATATTCCATAATCTAGAAAGCCTGCTAACAATGAGCATTTTTTTAAATATACACTTTTCATATTTCAGAAGACATTTTAAACTCATGGCCATTCTATAAGCCTCTTACAGCTCCTGGCTTTTACTAGTGTTGCTTACTACTTCACACAAAAAAACACTAACCTGCCCCAAGTGAAAGCAGTTCTTTTCTGAAGATTAAATGAAACACTGAACTAAAAACTTGCCCTCTGGACTTCAGCAAAGCAAACAGTATTTTCCCTACCCTGCTGCTTATCCCTTGGGCTAGAGCACCCTAGCTTGCATCTCTCTCTCTCTCTCTCTCTCTCTCTCTCTCTCTCTCTCTCTCTCTCTCTATCACACATACACACACACACACATTCAACCCCTACAAGGGTGGGCTTGCTAAGGGAGGTGATTTAAGGGTAATGGGTGGGAAACTGGTACATCAGCACCACCTAGTGGGCATTGAGAGAGTCTCAGCGTCCCCCCTTGCTGCTGCTTCCTGGATGAGCAATCTGTTTGTTCTACCTACACCAGGTTGCTCCAAGATCAGAACTCTCAAGTTCTGCAAGGCAAGTGCTGCAGGGGTGTTCCATAAGCTCTGCAATGGACCATTAGGCTCTATGACTTAATCACACATATCCCGTGATACCAATAAGGAAATCAATGTCTGGATTTACAGCAACATTCACAGAAGTGTGCGTGAATTTACCACCACAACTTTTAAAGTGAAAACCATAAAAAGGTACAAACCATTTGGCACTGTCTGATCAAATCATGAAGCCATCATAACCTTAAGTCAAAAGCACAAATGATAAATAACAATTTGCTGCCTTTTGTTTATTCCATAAATATTTACTACTAAATAGTAAACTACCATGTGCATGTCTGTGTTAAAGGTTACAGGATTAAAATCATGGGATTTTAATCTTTAAGAAACTTGATTATGCTTTAGTGTTGTTCAATTTCTATAAGAAAAGATAATGTTAAAATACTAAAGCAGATTATATATAATTAACAGAGCAGCAAATATGCACATATGTTACTGAATTCTAATACTTTATTGACAAGATATAATTTGAAAAAACAAGCCACTCTAGGATGTTTTTTAAAGCAATTAAGAATTTCAGTTTTCTCAGTGTAACTTACTTTTTTCAACCAAAACATTAACTGTCTCAAAATGAAAATTTTCCCTTTATGTGTTCTGTCTTCCTTGTAGACCAGCAGATTTTCAGATGGGAGTGATTTTTCCCTCCGAGAAAATATCTGGCACTGTCTGTTTGCTAAAGGATACTACAATCTACCATGCACATGACAGTCACCTGCAACAAAGAATTGTCCACTCCAAAAGGTCAAGAATCCAAGTTGAGAAAGCCTGATCTAGACTACAAGATTCTAGATGGCAAGAACAATGTCTTATTAAAATATAGACACTAACAGTTCTGGCCAAGAGGGAGGTGTAGGTAGAGACCCTTTGCTTCCTTGCATAACAACCAAAAGGAAAACAACAACCAATCTGAAATCAATAAACAACCAAAAGCACCAGAAAATCAAACTGCATGAAATTCCAAAACAAAAGAATTAAAGAAAAAATCAACCAGAACAACCAGACCCGTATGGCTGACCTCGGGAGTGGGGCTAGCTGCACAGCTGGGAAGGCTCTGCGGGAGGAGGTGATTTAAGGGAACTCAGAGGTGGCTGTGGGCCACAGTGGTTGTGGTGGTAGGAAAAGCTCCCAGTCTCACACAAGAGTCCCTAGAAAAGTATACCAGAGATGAGGACAGTGGCACTGTTCCCTCTTTTACCCTCCCCCACAGGCTGCGCCAAAGCATAGCAAGGAGGGTTGCCCTGTCAGGTAACTACCTAAGGCCCCACCCTCTTAAAACTTAAAGGCTGCACCAAGACAAAGAAATAGGGCCCAAATGAAAGAACACAGCAAAACTTCAGAAAGAGAACTAACTATTGAGGAGATAGCCAACCTATGTGATGGAGAATTTAAAGCCCTGCTAATCAAAATGCTCACAGATCTGATTGAGCTTGGTGGAAAAATGAAAAAACAAATGAAGGATACCCAAAGTAAAATTAAGCAGAATGTTCAGGGAACCGACTTCCGCCAAGATGGAGGTGTTGGTGGAAACACTGTGCCTCCTCTCACAACCAAGTTTAAAGTCAACAAAGTTTTGGTAACAAAACACAGCCAAAACACAGAATATTGAACTATACGGAAGTCCGAAAACAATGAACCCTTTAACCAGACTGGTAAGAGGGGCGGAGCCAGCAGCAGACAGGGTTGGGCAGTTAAGATCCCCGGACTCAGGCGAGCAGTCAGCTGTGGGCAGATCCCAGGTGTGGGTTAGCAACAGGCAAACCCAGTGAGGGTGCAAGGCGGCAGGCTAACCGCAGTCACACATTAGTGCGCAGATAAACTAGCAAAGGAGCAAGCAGTGAAACAGACCGAGCAGGCCTCAGCTGCCAGAAGCAGTAGTGGGGACTGCCATTGTCCCTCTCTGACCCCACTCCCACATACAGCATCACAACCCAACCACTGAGTTGCCCTGCCCTGTGAACACCTAGGGCTCCGCTCCTCATACGTAACAGGTGCGAGCAAGACCAAAACATGGCTTAAGAATTCATAGCCCTGGAGCCAATAACTCTAAGCAACTAAGAAATAGCCAACCTATCAGATGCACAGTTCAAAATACTGGTAATCAGGATGCTCACAGAACTGTTCGATTTTAGTCACAAATTAGAGGAACAAATGAAGGCTAAACTAATTGAAATGAAGGGAAATGCACAGGAAACCAATAATGATGGAAAGGAAACTGGGACTCAAATCAAGGGAGTGGACCAGAAGGAAGAAACAAACAACCAAACAGAAAAGAAGGAAGAAACAAGAATTCAAAAAAATGAGGAGAGGCTTAGGAACCTCCAGGACATCTTTAAACGTTCCAACATCCGAATTATAGGGGTACCAGAAGGGGAAGAGGAACCACTTAAACAAATAACAAAGAAGAACTTCCCCAATCTGGCCATGGAAATAGACTTCCAGGAAGTCCAGGAAGCTCAGAGAGTCCCAAAAAAGTTGGACCCAAGAAGGAACACACCAAGGCACATCAGAATTACATTAGCCAAGATTAAAATGAAGGAGAGAATTCTAGAAGCAGCAAGAGATAAGGGGACAGTCACCTACAAAGGAGTTCCCATCAGACTGTCAGCGGATTTCTCAAAAGAGACCTTACAGGCAAGAATGGGCTGGAAAGAAGTATTCCAAGTCATGAAATGCAAGGACTTACATCCAAGATTGCTTTATCCAGCAAAGCTTTCATTTAGAATGGAAGGACTGATAAAGTGCTTCTCAGATAAGGTCAAATTCAAGGAGTTCATCATCACCAAGCCCTTATTATATGAAATGTTAAAGGGACTTATATAAGAAAAAGAAGATGAACAGTGAAAGGACAGCAAACTCACAGTTATTAACAACCACGCCTAAAACAAAAGCAAACTAAGAGGACAGCTAGATCAGGAGTGTAACCATAGAAATGAAGACCACATGGAGGGTTAGCAACAGGGGAGTGGGAGGAAGAGAAGGGGGGAGAAGGTACAGAAAATAAGTAGCATAGATAGTAAGTAGAAAATAGACAGGGGGGAGGGCAGAAATAGTAAGGGAAATATAGAATCTAAAGAACTTGAGACACGCGGACATAAAGTGGGGAATGGTGGGAGAGGGGGTGTGCAGGGTGGAGGGGAATGAAGGGGGGAATTAGAACAACTGTGATAGCATAATCGATAAAATATATTTTTAAAAAAGAATGTTCAGGGAACCAAGAGTGACAGGAAGAAAACCAGGACTCAAACCAATGATTTGGAACAAAAGGAAAAAATAAACATCCATGTACAACAAAATGAAGAAACAAGAATTTGAAAAAGTGAAGAGACTCTTACAAACCTGAGGAATAAACTGAAACGTTCCAATATCCGAATTATAGGGGGGCCAGAAGGAGAAGAGGAAGACCAAGAAATTGAAAACTGAATTGAACAAATGATGAAGGAAAACTTCCCCAAACTAGCAAAAGAAATAGACTTCCAGGAAGTCCAGGAAACCCGGAGAATCCCAAAGAAGTTGGACCCCAAAAAGAACACCCAAAGACACATCATGTTGAAGTTACCCAAGATTAAATATAGAGAATCCTTAAAGCAGCAAGAGAAAATAAGAGAATTACCTACAAAGGAGTTCCCATTAGACTATCAGCTGATTTCTCAAAAGAAACCTTGCAGGCAAGAAGGGGCTGGAAAGAAGTATTCCAAGTCATGAAAAGCAAGGACCTATATCCAAGATCACTCTGTCCAGAAAAGCTTTCATTTAGAATGGAAGGGCAGATAAAGTACTTCTCAGATAAGGTCAAGTTCAAGGAGTTCACCATTATAAAGCTATTATTATACGAAATGTTAAAGGGACTTATCTAAGAAAAAATAAAAATATGAACAATAAAATGACAACAAGCTGGCAACTATCAACAACTGAACCTAAAAGAAAAGAAAAACAACGAAAACAAAAACTAAGCAAACAACCAGAACAGAAAGAGAAATGGACATCACACTGAGGGATTTCAGTGGGGAGAGGGAAAGGAGTAATAGAGGGGAAAGGTACAGGGAAGAAGCATGGTTAGTAGGCATAAGGTAGATGGGGAGAAATAAAAATGGTATGGGAAACAGAGGACTCTGAAAACTCACACGTACAACCCATGGATGTGAACTAAGGTGGGGGGTGGAATGCTAGAGGGTTGGGGGACAGGGCAGAGGGGGCAAAGAGAGGGGAAAATTGGAAAAACTGTAATAGCATAATCAATAAAAAGTATTTTTTAAATGCACACAGAAAAAGACACGAAAATAAATAAATAAAATAATATATATACACTAAGTATTTGGCAAGGTAAGGTAATAATTGTTTGGTGAAGTAAGTTGACACTAACATCTATTTCTTAATGTTTCCCTCCCTGTGAATAAGAAGGTAGGGGACAGTTTAGCATCCAGAAAGTTTTGGCTACAGCTCCATAAAAAGGCTGAAACCAATACTGGCAGATACATATACATACATTCACTAGATACAAACAGTAAAGTAATCTGGCTAAACATAGGTTGGCCTGAGTGAAATATCACATAAAACAACTGCTCTGTTCTATCTGGTGTGGCTCACTCACGTGGCACCATCCTGGAAAAGGGAAAGGTCGCCAGTTTGATTACCGGTCAGGGCACATGCCTGGCAGTTGGAGCACATGCAAGAGGCGATAGATGGATGATTCTCTCCCTCGATTCCCCTGTGTCGGAAAAATTGGGGGGGGGAGGGGCTGCTCTGAATTCCTACTGACTGTGCACTCGTTAGACAACTTAAACTTCAAAAGAATGCTAGTATCTAGAAAGCCTATCCTTGACTACCACCCCATTCTCTGGAAAGGTGCACTCCACCCCCCCACACAAGTGATCATTTGTAAGTTTTGTTACTCAAAGCCAATCACCAACTAGGACCAGGGCACAGACAGATTCACCAGGGTGGCAGTGCTTTGGTGAGAATTCCTGGTGAAAAAGTTACCCAGACTTCACACTTTTGCTCCCTTTCAAAAAATTACAGCATTTTTGAGTGGGTGTTTCCCCCTACAAAACGAAGTTTCTCCTTGAATTTTCCCATTTAAGTTAACCAGTGTGAGCATTTTGATAAATATACCATGAAATTCTCTCTGCATATAAAATTACATTAAAAACAGGAAAAACAATCTAACCTAAAGCCTGATATTTTCACCCAAACTGTGTCATGGACATCTATATGTCAATAATCACCTCTGCAATGTCTTTTAAAATAGACTTTAGGTGATCTTAAATTCACTCAAGACATATTCCTATAAAGGTACCAATTGTTTGAGGGTGAAAAACATTTCAGAAAAAATATGTGATATACACAATTAAGGCAAGGCACACCACTGGGAAGAAAACAATAAGCTTTGTCACTTTCCCATGCAATCATCAGATTCTAGACTTCTAGATACAACTTGGTGTAACTTCCTGAATGGCACTGAAACGATCATCTGTCCTTCCCTCCTATTTCTTAAAACCCTTTCGGGGCTGGTGCGAATAACAATACATCATTAAGGAAACATTCAGGGACAACAGGTGCCAGGGTAAGAGCAGAGACCACTCATTCTGAGGGGCATTAAACTGGGTAAATCATCTTTCAGTGTAGTGTTTGAATTATTGAAAATATATATTATTGTAAACCATAAAAATGAAAATGTAAGGTATCTGTTAGTCTATGTCACATTAAATATTTAAAGTTCTTTGACATGTGAACTCAACATTTTTAAAAATATCCTGCCCGATAGCAATTCTTTTTTTTTTCTGATAGCAATTCTTTTAAAAAATTTCAGCCCTGGCTGGTGTAGCTCAGTGGATTGAGCACAGGCCTGTGAAGCAAAGGGTCACTGGTTCGATTGCCAGTCAGGGCACATGCCTGGGTTGCGGGCCAGGTCCCCAGTAGGGGACACATGAGAGGCAACCACACATTGATGTTTCCCTCTTACTCTTTCTCCTTCCCTTCCCCTCTCTCTAAAAATAAATAAATAACATATTAAAATTTTTTTCATTGTTTTTTTAAAAAGTGGTGACCAAGAAATGAAATTTCAAGCTTTCCTACAGATTTCCAGGCGCCAAAACAGAATCCTCTTCTGACAGTGAGCTTTAATGGGCCTTTTCAATGACCCATCCATTTCCATCTCATTTACAAAACTTCCATGACCACATGCTGAGCATGATAGTTCCACCACTCCTGTCTGCCAACAGCAGTCATCAGCTCCATACAGGGCCAATGCTCTCTAGCAATGTGAAATCTTGACAGAGCTATAATGAAAAATAACAGTGTCCATTCTGCCTTCTCTGAGAACAAGAGACAATACATTAAGTTCTAAGTACTCGAGACAGAGGTTCAAAGACAATATGACCAGTTGCCCACTGGGGAAAAAAACTAGTAACAAAACAAGTTAATAATAAGGTAGAAGGTTACAGCTACACTCCCAGAAACATTCTATAGTGGAAAGACCTCAAGTTAAAAATACCAAGAACTGAAGAAATTCCAGGGTATTAAGTCCTTGTGTAAGATATGCTCTGGTATTTTAAGGTCATGCAATTTAATTTTAGGGGAAATTCTCATTAAATATGAACAATGAGGACCTAACCTAGTGATCTTTTGGCTCACAATTTAACAGAACTCCAAGGTCACTTCAATGTTAAGGACATTAAAGGTCTATCTTTTCAATTAAAAAAAATACTCTGAACAAAGAGAACAACTGAAAAGATTCTTATGACAGTTTCTGAATAGGTAAGAAGATAATCAGCCAGAGAGTTTGGTAAATTATTATAAGTGACAAAATCCCTGGGTAATAATAAGATTTTTTGTGTTTCTCTGCAACTATCTTCTTGGTGAAGAATGATATCATCAGGTTAGATGCATTTTGCTAAGACCAAAGAGAGAGAGGGAAGAGGAGAGAAGGGGAGGGGGAGGGGAGGGGTAGAAGGGAAGAGGAGAAGAGAAGAGAAGCGAAGCGAAGAGAAAGAAGAGAAGAACTTAAGATAGCTCAGGGCCATCATGAACAAACCTCACAAGACAGCCTATAGTTTGAAAATCCACATTAATCCAGGAAATGTAGTATTTCTTTGCCTTATTTCAGACAGAATTTGAGGAAGGTTACAAGCATATTTACAATATAACAAGAAAAGAGTATGTACGGGTAAGTAAATTTAGGGTAAATGGGAAAAAAAGGGCAGAACAATAAAATGAAGAAAAAAATATCTTGGGAATGTATACACTCCTAAAAAATATTCAGAACTTAAAGTTAATACCAATTTATGAGGTAAAAAAGGAAGCTTTGCCACTCACCAATTTTAACCTTTGTAAAGGGATTCTGCCTACATCTATCTGTGTCCTTTCTGGGACATTAGTGAATCGAACTTCTGGGACCGCGACAGCACACATGACATGGGCCCACCTACAGAAAAGGAGACATTAAACATAAACACAAGTTCCCTAAACTTATATACCTTGTACATCAAGCAGGTGATGTAATTCTCACAAAGGGGAAACACAGAGATAGGAAAGAAAGTCAAAAGCCTGAATCTATCACAACCTGACCACCCTTTGAATTTTAAACCTATTGGATAATACCTGGATGGATTCAGCAGCATATCCGCCTACCACTAAGACATGAGAAACTAGGTAAAGACCAAAGACTCAATCCAATATACATAGTTTTCTATGTTTGATCTGTAAAATACTGAAATGTAGGCTTGCTGTTTCATTTGATTCTGAAATATAGAAAGATGTGTTTAATATACTTTAGCTAATTAATATGTGGTAAAAGAGTAATTCAATTAATACAAGTTATGAACTGGATATAGCATATAATGTTTTTACATAATACAAATGGCATAAAGCAAACCAAAACAAATAGCAGGTTTTCTAAAAGAACTAACATTGATTAAGTCTTTTATTAAATTGTTTCTCATTGCAATCTCACTATAATGGAAGGAACCTAGAGATAAGAAGAAAGGACATTTCGTTTGTTCCCTGGTTTCCTACTTAAAATCTAGTATCTTGTTTCAAATTCTGAATTACTCCAGAAAAATGACAACGTCCCCACCAACACAATGAAGTTTCTCATGTCATGCCCCAAACAAAAACTCTTGAGATTTAAAAAGATCTTGAAAGAGTTATCAATCCACCAACCTATTTTTAAATCAAAGTGTACTCATTTCACTAAAACAATGCAAGACTCTATCCTGTCTTTGAAGACCACAGGAACAGAATGTCAACCCCATCAAGGTACTCTTTCAAAAATAAATAAGTTCTATAATTCTACAGTAACCACTATTTCTTTCTGTCCTAGTACAACACTAGGACGAGAAGTTTTTATCTTCTCTGTCTGTACAGTAGCACCTAAATCATCTCACAGCCTGCATGACCTCTACAACATCCTAGAACTACTCAATACTTTTTAACACAGTGCATATCATATGAACTGTGAAGGATGAGGATCCAAAATTAGGGGAAAATAGTTCCTTGGACTAAAATTTATCAGTGTAGGAATGTCAAATGCCTTTACTCTTCCTTATCAGCAATGAGAAACACGTGCACATGCACATGATTATGGAAACTCCATCATTACATCCCCCCAGGGTCCAAGTCCAGTGCTTGTGGGACCACACAGGATGTGAACAAATGCAATGCACAGGTTAAATCATGGCAACCTGGGCAGTGCATGCCCATTTAGGCCAGGTTTTCATCTCTACTTCTTATTGCTCTATAGAGATGCACAATCGTTTTTCAAGTAAAGATGAAAATCTAGATTTTAATGTAAAAGTCCCTCAACTTTTAAAATTTGGGTCAAATTTATAAAATGTGTATTGGCCAAATAAAACTTACCTTGGGGCTGAATCTATCAAGCGCCAGATTAAAATCTCTACATAAACCACTTCTACATGTTTCTATTTCCAAAGGATCCTATAAATGCTTTGGCCCCATTTTAAATCTTATAATCAGGTCACGAAAATGAAACTCACACAAAAATATACCTCAACAACTGCCACACACACACAAAAAGGTTACCTTTCTTTAAATCTTAAAATCAATGTTTTCTCCCTGTGTTTCTATTGTCATATATACACTTTCTTCTAATTTGCTGGTGTTACAATAAATGGTTTTGTTTTACTGTTATAACCATGATTGATTTATCTGAAGTTAACATATTTCACTGTTTTCAGGTGTACTGTTTTTATTAGACTAATAGAATTCATCACATTAAATGTGAGAATTCCAATGGCACCTAGAAAGATATGGGCTGACTTCATTTTTAAAAAATCTGTTAGTAAAAGAGGAGTTATTTTTCATGGTGTCAAACACATAAAACAGAAACAAGACTTAGAAGAGGTAAATGTGGCATCAGTAATGGTCCCCATACAGAATCCCAACCTCAGATCCCTACAACACAAAATTCAACACACTAACAGATTACTTACTTATTGTTCTGAGTTTCCTTAAGAGCGCCCCCTCTCAAATTGCAGAGACAGCACTCCTAGGGGAGAAAAAAAACCACACAATTATCAGACCTATATAATAAAAGCCATTACTATTTTAGCTAAATATTCCCTTTTATTCTAATTTTTTTATTTAAAAATTAAGACTATCAGGAATTTTATGAAGGTCCATCTCTGATCAGTTCAAAAAGGGAATGGAAGAAAAGAGGTTGAAAGGTTAGGGTATACTAAAAAATGTCCTCAGTATACATATCTCCCAGAGGAAACCACCATTTTCCTGGTACCACGTCCAGCTGCCATCTGTGAAGGAAAGCTGTGACAGAGAACTTGGTATCTGGAGAGGTATGAACTACAATTCTAGAACAGAGAAAACAGCTGGGTTCTCTTGTGATCTGGGAATCCACTCATGTCAAGATGGCTGAAAAAGAGAACTGGCACACTTCACTCTGAGATAGGAGAAGCAGGAAGCTCTACGTAAAAAGATGTGGACAGAAAAGTGAAAAGGGCCTATTCTAGAAATTAGTGTTTAAGAAGTGCAGAAGAGATGCCTGTTACAGGAAACTCAGGATCAGCTAGAGATCATAAAAATTATTTGAGTCTTTCTGTGGGCAAATGGTTTTAGAAAACTGTTCTGAAGAACCCAGGCTATCCAGCTGCAGAAGACAATGCCAAAACATTATCAGAAATATATGTCTTAGATTGGTATGGACTTTTTTCACGCCAAGATGACGACATTCACTACAAATACAGACTTTACTCATCACTTCTCACTATAATCCTATGGAAAAGGCCCTGAGAAAAATAGGACCAGAAAGCAATGCAATCAATACTTTTGTTGACCTACAACTTTTTGTTAAATATTGTACTTAAGTATTTTATTTTCAACTTCAAGCTTGTCCTTCCAATTTACTGCATGGACAGATAGAGTTTTTATAGGCTTTGGGTGATAAGCACATGATGAAGTATCAGACGATGTTTTATCAAGTTGTACACTCAAACCTGCATGGTTTTATTAACCTATGTTACCCCAATAAAATCAATTAAAATATCAGTAGTTATAGCCTATCGAAGTTTTTTCCTCTAAGCTGTATATATAAAACTTCTTTAACTGTTCTCCAAGGTGACCTGTAATTTTGACAGTTTTGCAAACCTTTACAGGACTCTCTAACATATCAACTACTAGTAACACAGTGTCAGACTCCATAGCTTTTATTTTTCTGAGGAAAACAAAAACAAACAACTGAGGAAAATCAACGTATCTATGTAATTCTTAATAGGCAGGGGAAAAAAGCAAACAACTAGAGATATTCAATGGTTTTGTGTGTCTGGAACATCTCTGCACATACATTTGAAATTTCCCAGGTGATGATCAACAGTTCAAAGTAGTGAATGCTGCTTTGTGTATATATACATTTGAACCCATAGTAAGCCCAGCTCAAGGAGATAATTTAATGGAAGAATTTCTCTATCCACATCACAGAGCCTTTGAAATAATGTTTTGATTCTGCACAGAACAGGAGTATTTCAAAATCCAACTATGGAATAGGGAAGGATATCAATGAAAAAAACCCACATCAAAATTATGTATAAAAAATTTTCAGTATCAAAGTGGGAATGCAGCAAAGGAGAGCTGTGAACTGGGAGGAGCTGATTAGGATCATTAAAAGATGGTGAAGAGCATTACTACAACAGGTGGAAAAGTTCCCTAAGGTAGAATATGTAGATGTAGATTTTAACTGAAGTTAAGAAGACTCCCACCTACCAAGTAGGAAATTTGTTCTCCCTAGGATCACCAGTAACCTCCATGTTACAAAGTGTAAGAGATAATTCTGTCCTTGGTTTGCTTGACCTCTTAGTAGCTTTCAATATTGGTGATCATGTCTTCATTTTTCCCTGTGGTTTCTATGACCCAACACTCTTCATCATCTTTCTCCGTCTCTGGTTGATCATTAGCTTCCTTCAACAGGCATCTTTTCAAGCTCCTTAAACACTGGAATTCCTATCAGCTCCTTAAACACTGGAATTTCTATCAGCGCTATTCACTTTTCTTCTACACTGGCTTGCTGGGCATCTGATAAACTATCCTAATCCTCAAAAAGCGAATGACTCAAACATTTATCTCCTGAGATGTCTGACTGTCCCAATGGCATCTCAAACACATGTAACGCATGTGCAAAACCGAACTCACACCTTCTTCCCAAACCTGTACTCCCCCAGTTTCCAATCAGTAGTATCAACCATCCATTTTAGCTCATACTGGAAGACATAATTTTCCTCTCATTTTAGATCCAATCAATCAACTTCTATCAATCCCACCACCAAATCCAGCCTCTACTCTCCATTATCATTGATGTCATCTTAGTTGATACCACCAGCATCCTTCATCAGACTTAAAGTACTACAATAGCTACCCCACAGTCAACATGGAACTGACCAGAGTGGGTGCTAATGCTTCTCAGTACTTAATGTGGCCTAGGAGGGTCAGAATCATTAAGTCTCAACCTTGTGCCCCTCACTTTACACTACTCACCATCCTTAGACACCCAGTAACTTCCCAAGAGGTTCCCAACACCTCCAAACACACATCAGACCCACTGTTGCTGTACTCTTTATTAATTAAACTGAACAAATCCTTGACATCTCAATCTAAGTGTTGATTTCTCAGAGAAGGTTCTCCAAATCTCTTGGCTCAGTTACTTCTCTGCCATTACTCTTGTTAACTACTTGTTGAATTCTTTCTGCTGTCCTCACCACAATGTAAATTCAGTAAGTTCATGATAATATGTCAGGTTACCATTTCTCTATCATTCTACTCAATAGAGAATATACCTTCCATGTGGATTTGTTAGATAAATGAGAAAATATAGCAAAACAGGGCAGAGAGAAAATCTTGAAATTACCACAGGATTAAAAAATTGCAAAGACAATTTCCCATATTGAAACAGTAAGAAAAGGAAGCTGAAGGCTCCAATGCCTTAACATGGAGTTAAGAAACAATGATTGGACACAAAGTTATTTTTGCTATGATTTACTTGAACAATTGTATTTCTTAGTAATGTACAAAAACAATCATGGCCAGGTAAAGATATTTATATGATTTACATGATATTATATATCATGGTTTTTGTTCAATTCACTCAATTTTGAAAAAGATAAGTAGAAAAGAAAAGAGTCTATCCAGTTACATTAGTTTTTTTTCATTAATCACCATCCCATGTATGGGTCAAACTAACCGATCTGTTAGAAAATACAAAGACACGAAGCTGTCAACTCATTCGTGTGTAAATGAATTTATAGTAAATTCTTATATTCATAGTTCAGTAGAAGGCAATATTAGACAGAATAATTGGAAGCCATCCCTTCCTTTGTTCAAATAGTACTTTGTTGTCAGAGAACAAAATTGATACTTCTAAAACTTAATAGGTTAATCCTTACCTGAACAGCAGCCCACACTTTCTCAAGAATCTGTACAATACCTGATACACATAAAGGTTGGCACCAACCAAATATACTAACTGCACTAGTTTATTGCTCATCTTAAAATTCGGTAAAAGAATTGAGAAAGTAGGAAGTGACAGAATATCCTTCAGGACAATTGACTCATTGAATTGGATATCAATAATAAAAATTCTATTAGAAGAATAAACAATATATTAAAGGTCTAATTCATTTCATATACCATGACAGAAACATCATACTTTACCTCACTTTCTTAATGAACTTAAGTAATTAACATCTCACTTCAAAGATGAGAAAACTAAGATTTAAGAGATTAAGTAACTTGTCTAAAATCATCCAAACTAGGGACCATCAAACCTTTTCTGCAAATGACCAAATATTTACTAATCTAGGCTTTGCACAACTACAGAGTAGTTGCAAATAATCCACTCTGCCACTGTAGGAAAATATGTAAACAAATAGGTGTGGTTATACTCCAATAACAATGCTATTCATAAACATAGTCGGTGAGCTGCATTTGACCCATAGAGCTTTCCAACCCCTAACCAAACAGTACAAGGAGCAACTGGGATTCAAACTCAGGTCTGCTTGACCACATGGCCATGCTCTTTTACCCCAGCATCCTTGCCTCCAGGTCCAAGACAGGGCACAAGATAACAAACTACAGTGCCAAAATAAATAAGAGACTGTCCTGCCCTAGGAAGGGAAAGGACCCCTGGATGCTTCATCATACCATGTGGAAGATGATGATAAAGGGCATAACCAAGTCCCCATTTCCTCATCCCTGTAAGTAACTTAAAATTCATTTTTAAACTAATCCCCCCATGAGAACTCAAATCATAAAAAAATTTGTTGTCAAGCAGCATATATAACGATCTGTGCTCCCATTTGTTTCATTAATCTAGCTAATAAAAATCCTCACTGATAAAAGATCATATTTATCTCTATCTACTTCATCCTTAAAAAAATTATACCATTTCAGGCAAAAACATTTTAGCAGTCTGTGCAATCTAATCTCAGGCCAAATGACTCCAATTTTACTTAAAACTAGAGAGCCAAACTATATTATGGTATTTATCAAAATGTAGATGGCTAGGGTTCAAATCACACTGCTTCCATTTACTAGTGATATGACCTTGGGCCACTTACCCTCTGTGCCTCCGATACCTCACCTGTATAAGGGGGGAAAATACTACTTCCCTAAATGAATTAATAAATGTAAAGATACAATAAATACAATAAGAGCAGGTGTTAAAAATGTGAAAGGCTAACTGTGATTCTAGACAACTTGAATATAGTTACTGTCAGTGGATAATCTGAGTGTAGTGCTTTAGCAGATGATAACAGAGAAAATAAAAATGGAATAAAAATTGCTGCGAGAGATACTCAAAATAGAGTCAGATCACTGAGGAAGTAGGGCCTATGGACATCTGGTGCCCCAGTTCTCAGAACTGCTACTAAGTTACTAACCTGTTGCTTAACCCAGCTCAAGGCTGGGCCATGAACATCCTTAAACAACTGCTACATGGACATATTGGCTTGGCCAAAAAGTCTGTTTGGTTTTTTCCAAAAAAATAAAAGACATGTTTTTTATTTTCACCAGTAACTTTATTGATTTCGATATTTTGAGTATGATGGCTATCTCCCACATGATACAACACTGATTGTTCTCAATTAATGTCTCTTTGATCGCTATCAACTTTGACTGGTCTACCTGACTGTGGAGCCTCATCCAGACAGAAATCTCCAGCATGAAACTTCACAAACCACTTTTGACAAGTTCTGTCAGTCACGACACCTTCTCCATACCCTGCACAAATATATTTTTGTGTTTCACTTGGGTTTTTACCTTTCTTGAAATAATAAATCACATATACCAAATATGTTGAGTATTTTCTTCCATCTCCAATATTAAAATGGTTATGGAGAAATTCGCCAATTTTGATGTTTTAAAATGCATGCTGATATGCCAGCTGTCACAATACAATCTAGTAAAATTGTTTTGAATGAAGTCAAAGACAACTAAGTGCAATTAGAGCCATCTTATGGGATGGGGGGAACTTTTTGACCAACCCAATATACAGACTTTACTTCCTCCTTGTAGTTGCCACCTCTACCATTTGCATCCTGGAACTAACCAATCCCTGTTCCTTTTGCCAGAAGCCTTTACTTGTATGGAAGACTACACTTTTAAATTTCAACTCTACAAAAATCTGCCTTTGTTCTCTTTGGAGCACAGTTTAGGTTGCTACTTGAATGTGTGCCTCCTGGGTTGCAATCTTTTTGATTAAATAAATGCTTTATATTATTTATTACAGCCTGAACTACTTCTTTGGTTAATAGAGGGAACAAAATATGGATTTGTCACTAATACTTCTCTTGGAAGTATTAGTACAGAGTTAGTACAGTATTAGTATAGTATTAGTACAGAAATTAAGAAGCAGAGATGGAGAAAAAATAAAAGTCCCCAGGAACCCAAAATCCAGGCAGCTAGGTTGTAAATCAAGGAGAGGTCTTCTATGGTTCTGAAAGCTGTCAACTCAGCTGTGAAAAGCAGAGAGATATGCTGGAGTCTCCACAGTGCTCAGAGAACAGACACTGCTAAAGGGGAAGTCCTGATCCTTCCCTTAAAGTATCTGAAACCACAGTGGACTGGGTCAAACTAAAGCTGCAAGAAAAGCTCAGACCCTGATCAAATACAAATCAGATTGAGTCCATTCCTACTCTAGATAACTGATAGGTAAAGAGGCATGTATTGACTAGAAATAATAACTTTATTTGCTAGCCAAAATGTCCAGCACACAATAAAAATAAAGATACAAGGTACTCTGAAAAGAAAATATGATTTATGATCAAGAGAGGAAATAATAAAATCAAATGCAAAGATGGACAAGATATTTTAATTGTCAGCTGGAGATCTTTAATACAGTATGTTCAAAATGCTAAAGGACCTAATAAAAAAATAAAATGACGTATACAAAGAGATAGAAAAACTTTAGGAAAGTAATGGAAACTACTTAGAAAACAATTTCAAATAGTAGAAATGAAAAAATGACATCATAAATGATGTATTCATTAAATTATAATGGAGACTAGACTTGGTAGAGTAAAAGTTCAATAACTTTAAAGACATAAATAGGAAATATAAGGAAAAATCAATTATAAGAATTAACAGAGACCTAAGGGAAAATAACAACCCATTAAATTTATGTATAATTAGCATCCAAAAAGGAAATAGAGAATGGTGAGAAGAAATACTTGAAAAGATAATGTCAGAGAACATTACAAAACTAATAAAAGACATCGACCCACAAATCCAAGAAATCTAGCAAAACTCAAATGGATAAATACAAAAAAAATACCTAAATATACAGCAGTAATAATTCTGAAGTCCAAATATAATAAATCTATGTTAAAAGCAGAGAAAAAGGCATTCAGTAAAGAACTATATGAATTACATGTGAAATCTAGCCAGAAAACAGTGTAAATAGCAATGGAACAATATGTATAAAGGACTGGAAACAAAAAAAAAGCTGGTAACCTGCGATTCTATTTCCAGGAACAACATCCTTTGAAAATGAAGATAAAATAAAAACAGTCTCATAGAGACAAAAATCTGAGAATTTGTCTTCAGACCTACACTATCTAAAAAAAAAAATCTGAAGAAACCATGGATTGACTGGAATAAATGAAGAACACAAAAAAGAGGATATACGTGAGTAAACATAGAATAAAATTTTAGTATATTCAAAACACATACACACAGAAAGGAGAATAAGAGACAATGAGACAGAGAGATAAGGAGACTGTAACTTTCATTAAAAGACTCAACTGTTTCAAGCAAAAATAACAACACTGTAGAGTACAGTGTATACAGAAATAAAGTATAAGATCATAAAGAGATGGGGTTAATGAAATTATGTATACTGTTGTGAGATTCTTACACTGTTCATGAAGCAGGATGATAGTATCAGAGGCACATTGTGATAGTTTAAAAATGAAAATTGCAATTTTCAGGATCCACCAATAACAAAGTCCTCAAAAAATTCCCAAATATCATTCTAAGGAATATAAACCTGCAATCAAAACTCAAAACACACACAAAATATGAGCAACATGAGTAAAAAAAGAAAAAAAGTAAAGAAAAACAGACAATAAATTAGATGCATAATGATCTCAGATACAAGATGTAAAATAAGCATTTCAATATGTCTCATAATTAAATGTAGGTATTAAGCATGTAAGATGCTATGACATATTAAATTCTTAAAATTCAAATAAAATTCTACAATCCAAAACAATTAAGTTAAAAACTTAAAGGATATGTTAAATAGCAGACTAGTCTTAGTTGAAGAGAGAATTAGAAAACAGAAAGAGCAGAATAAATCATTGAAATTAATATCACAAAGTCTTCAATAATGAATTCTACTGAATGAAGTGTGTGTGTGTGTGTGTGTGTGTGTGTGTGTGTAGGGGAGTGAAATAGAGAGGGAGACAGAGAGGTGTTCTCATTTATAAAAATAAATTGCAATTGATTTACAAACCTAACCTCAAAATCAAAATGAAACTACAAAACTATCAATGAGATTATAGACAAATATATTGATGACTTAAGTATAAATACCTCTTAATGGGACATTAAAAAGACAAAAGGCATATTGGAAAGATTAACAGATTCTGGCTATATCAAAATTTTAAAATTATAAATAAAATAAATTAACAATTATAAAACAAGAAAATATTTTAATACAAACAGACTATTATCTAGAAAATATTTATAAACCCACACTACTGGAAAATAGGCAAAAAATTCAAAGACTCTTCATTGTCAATAAACATATGAAAAATAGCCAACTTCAAAAATAAAGGAAACAAAAATATAATAATAAGATATAACTTTAAAATTTTAAATTACAAAATACATGTTTCAGGGTATGTGAGTTGTTATGGTGGCTCTAGAGAAGCATTAGCATTATCAATCAAATTTTTAAATGCACATAAATTATAACTCAACAATTTGATTTCTTAGAATCTATCTTAAATAAACATGTATATCTATGCAGAAGGAGCAATGTACAATATCAGTTCATTTCTGTTTATAATAAAGAAAATAGTTGCTTCTGGCAAGAACTGGAATTATCAGTTGCTTTGATTTTATTTGTCATCTCTGAATTTTTCAATAAGAATGGATTCTAGCTTGAAATTTAAAATACTAATGTATAGTCAATCCATAAGCACTGAGTTACTAAGAATTATACAATGTAATATTAAATGAAAGCATCATAAAGCATGTTAAATAAACTGTGATACCATTTGGGTGCCCCCCAAAAGCAAAATATAACATCTTTATGCATAGAAAACATCTGAAAGGTCACTTAACAAAATAGTTGAAGTAGTTTTCTGTAGAAAATTAGATTTGAGAATCTGAGAGAGCTGGATATAGAAGACTTCCTTAAAAATACTCAGTATTTTTAAGTAGCATATTTGTTTAATTTCTAAAATGTGTTGATTTAAGACAGAGGAAGGGAGAGAGGAGGAAAGAGGGGGAAACAAGAAGAGCAGGGGGGTGAGGGGAGAAAGAGAGGGAGAGAGGAACACCAATTTGTTGCTCCACTTACCCATGCATTCATTGGTTGCTTCTTGTATGTGCCCTGAGCTGAGATCGAACCCTCGACCTTGGCATATCAGGATAACTCTCTAACCAAGTGAGCTACCTGGCAAGGTCCTTCAGTACTCTTTTATTTAAAAAAAGAAAATCCACAGACACATTAAGAAATTAACCCTTTTTTCCATTAAATAGGTTTCATTTGAAATTAATATAACTTGCTCTGGCTGGTGTGGCTCAGTTGGTTGGAGCATTGTCCAGCAAACTGAAAGGTCACTGCTTTGAGTCTCAGTCAGGGCACATGTCTGGGTTTTAGTTCCCAGTTGGGGCGCGTATGGAAGTCAACTAATCAATGTTTCTCATATTGATGTTTCTCTCCCTCCCTTCAGCTCTCTCTAAAAATAAATAAATAAATAAGTTAAAAAATAAAATAAAAATTAATATAACCATGGAGTTTTATCCTGTTTCTTCTTCTTTTACTTAAATGAAAACTTTAAATAGGACACCTATGATTTCCTTTAATGTACTCACACATCTCTCCAATCTAACCTCTGGAGACATTCAAACTGTGCAGCCTTGCAGAAAAATATAAATAAATAAAATTAAAAACCCAGTGCTCACTGCCAGCCTTGTTTTATCTTATGTTTAACGATCATGCTTTTACAGGAACAATAACACACTGTATAAAATAACTTGCTATTACAAAGATTTAGATATACTGTTAGTCAAGCAATGTTTCCTAAAACAAAACAAAATACTGAAAGGCCTATTACAACATGATTACTGTATATGGCTGCTGTTGTTCCTGTCTCCTGATGCACCACTAAAAAAGCCATTTTATTGTATCCCCATCCCCCCATCCACCCCAGGGCAGCTAAAAGCTGAATGAGGAAATATAAATTCAGATTGTATTCTGAACCTTGTACCTTTTCTCTTCAGGTCCCTTTCCCTCACCTAATACCATTCACAGAATCCCCTGTTAGCAATACCAAATATTTTTAAACTTTGGTTGCATAAAAAATCACCACTGAGATGAATAGCTAGTATACCAATTAACAACATGGAATGATTTTTTTATGGCTCAGTTATTAAACCATGAAAAAGATTTTACAGTAAAAATGCTGACAGAACATTAACAATGGTGAGAAGCACACTGTTATAACACAGCTATCGGTTGTTCATTATTTGTAGTAGAGGGAAATCACATTCCAATGGCTCTTCTGTAACATATCAGTTAAAGAAATGCCACTACCAACATTCTCAAGCTGCCTCATAAGAAGCTCTCATTTTAGCTGACACATCTGTAAGTGCCACTAAAGACAATTTCAATGCTAAAGAAAAACTGTGAGACTGAAGTACCTCCCCACACCCTATATATCTGACACATTCATAACAGTAATGCAAACCCATAAAACACAGCTGTCCAAGCTGGGGGAAGGGGAGTAATTAATCATATTAGCAGAAAACTAGCTTACAAAGTGCTGATCAACAAAACACAAAAGATCCATTTCTGAAGATGTGGCTAATTTATCAGGGTTGGCGAGGGCAGGATCTCATAAGGACAGGGCTGGAGTGAATTCTGAGTGATTAAGAAGTTGAATGACAGCTTTCCTGCAGTTATCTTCTGAATGGAAATTCAACAAGCTCCAGGGAATTTTATACGAGTAAGTGAGTTCTGCAATTTAGATGCCCACATCTGATTTATATGATATTCTCATAAATGAAAACATACCCTCAACAAATATTGACTAATCACCATGTTCTAGATACTGAACAACAGCAGTGAAAGGCAAAGACACTGCCCTTGGAGCACTTACATTCTGGTTCAGACAGTAGCAAATTAAATCAGTACATTATTCAGATGGTAGATGATGTTAGGCACTATGGGAGTGAGCCATGGAGATACCTAGAGAAAGGTGACGCCACCAGATCCTACTGGTCAGCAAGTGAGTGGAAGAATATCTGATAAGGCTTCTTGGCCATGAAAAAAACTGATGACTTTACTCTGACAGAGATGGAAAGCCACTGCAAAGCTTGAGCACAGCAGGAACATAATCTGACTTATATTTTAATTACATCATTCCAATTGCTATGCTGATAGCAGAGGATAGAGATTCACGGGTAGAAATGAGAAGAGAAGTTAGCAGGTTACTGCCCTAATCCAAAAAAGAGAAAATGAGTAGATTAATCTTGGTAGTATCAGCAGAGGTGATTAACCTTGCAGGAGGTCACGTGTATTCAAGATACAAATTCGTTACTAGTGTGTGCTGAAAATACAGAAAAAAGTTTAAAACACTCCTAATTTCCATTTATTATATTTCTACAATACATGACTTTATTTATTTTGAGCTATAATATAGATATCAAAGAAATATAAAAATGTGAATAAAAAATTTTACTTTCAAACATGAATATTGCTAAAAAATTAAAAATGTCTTTAACATTATTTAGAATCTTCAAGAGTTGGCTTTGCAAATATTTGTAACAGTCATGGCAAACAATATTGCTATGCTCAAGTCATAAATACTTACCTCAACACTTGCAACAATATTTTGATAAGCCATTCATTTTGGATACATAGGACCTAACACATCTTTTCCTTATCTGCTATGTCATTAGAATTACCTTCAATTTGTGTTTCAAATTGATGAAGTTTCAGATGTAAAGGCTTATGCACAGCTGTAGAGATTTCTGATCACCTTTTTATTCTGACACTGTGTTGCAAAATTTCTAATATTCTGTACCTTATTTTCACATTGCTGTTCAGCATATGAATAGCCTGAGCAATATTCCTGCAACTTTCAAAATTCTGTAAACTATAACCACAGGCCACCTTCTGGTGTTCCTGGCCACATGGTGCGTACCTATCGTTCGGTCCACAGTGTCAACTCCTGACTTCTTGGTTGTAATATTCTATTCTGTCAGGCTTCTGCAAATGTAAATTTATGGTGTCATTGAAATGCATACTTGAAACTAAAATTACACTTTCTACCTTTTTGGGTACATGAGATACAAGTGTGTAATCTGCACCAAAAGCAAGTAAGTTGGATTTTTCAGGCCTCTTTCTAGAAGACACAAATTCAGGGGTTAGTTGGGGTTTGTTCTCAGGAATAGTACCTAATATATGAAAGTCACTTCTTTTTCAAGTAGTAGATAAGATTTAGATCACTGAACCAATTATCTGCTATAATAATATGCCCTGATGAGTAAATGGGTTCTCGAAAACTCTTGATTACATCTGGGGGTTTATTACTAATCAAGTAAGGACCTTCAGGCTGCTTAAAAGCATATATTTCAAGCTTTCCTATGTCAAATACTTCTGAATTGACCATAGCAAAAAAAACCTATATGCCGTATTTCCTGGGCTTGGATGGAATGATTATCTAAATCTATTTGCCTCCATTTTGTCTACTGTTACATTCTGTCCCATAGAGCAACATAACTTACAATTTTCTACAAATGCTAAGAAAAAAAATCTCTCACAGCTGCTAATTTGTCCACTTTCAGGAGTTCTTTTTTTTTTTTTTAAAGATTTTATTTATTTATCTTTAGAGGGGAATGGAAGGGGAGAGGGAGAGAAATATCAATGTATGGTTGCCTCTTGTGCGTCCCCTGCTGGGAGCTGGCCTGCAACCCAGGCATGTGCCCTGACTGGGAATCAAACTGAGATCCTATGGTTCCCAGGCCCACGCTCAATCCACTGAGCTACACCAGCCAAGGCTCAGGAGTTCTAAAAGTGGGTAAGTTTGTCATCAAACCTGATACAATTATGAATAAATCTAAATCTTGTCAAGTCTAAAAAGTACAATCCTACTACCATCTATAGCTCATAAATCCTGCAAATTTAGCTCACTGCTGTGATGTAAACCAGCTAGATATGAGGCCTGAAAATTCACTCAATTCAGTTTTGTCTATTTGTTTAACATGTCTTTCTTGTGAAAACCAGCTCAAGATGGAATCAATGTATTTATTTGTATATAATAAGATTATATCTAAAATATTATTTGTGATAATATTTCAAGTTCTGTCTTGGCATTTCTTTTTGCATTTGACCAAACTAATGGAAGTTGATATAAAATATTCTCTAGCTGTTTTCTAATTTATCTTATTAGATTTTTCCTCCATTTTGATTTTTTATCCTAACAAAATATTCTTCATTCATGTCTTATTTATCTTCACTTTCTTCACTAGAAATATCTTGCTCAGTATCTGAATCTTCTGAATGAACTGCCACATAATCTCCATCTTCTAAATCACTTTGATTTTCACATTCGACTCTATCACTCTCATAGTCGGACTCGAGTAGCATTTGCTGAAGTTCTTCGACATCTCTTGGATTATCAAATCAATTTATTTTTTCTGGGTATTTTCAATGGTAAATGAAAAAAAACACACAAAACACTGACTTTAAATTTCACAGAAAAAAACTACACCAACACTGACTTCAGAGTTCACAGTATCTCTAACATACAATATACAAACCCTTACAAAACACGTATTATAACCAAACTGAAGGCTTAAACATTGTGGCTTAAGATCAGTCATGAACAAATGCACAGCTAGTCATGACCCTGAACTTATGCATCCAATATTATTAGGCTGGCCAAAAAGTTCATGTGGTTTTTTTTCTTCTATAAAATAAAGGCACATTTTTCTTTCTTTTTTTAAAAGATTTTATTTATTTATCTTTAGAAGAGAAGGGGAGAGGGAGAGAAACATCAATGTATGGTTGCCTCTTGTGTGTTCCCTGCTGGGAACTGGCCTGCAACCCAGGCATGTGCCCTGACTGAGAATCCAACCGTGATCCTTTGGTTTGCAGGCCTGAGCTCAATCCACTGAACTACACCAGCCAGGGATACATTTTTCATTTTCACCAAAAACTTTATTGATTTGGAATTTTGAGCATGTCAGCTATCCCCCATATGGTATGACATTGATTCTTCTCAGTTAATGTCTCTATTTGATCGCTATCAACTTCAACTGGTCTACCCAACTGTGGAGCATCACCCAGAGAGAAATCTCTAGCACGAAAATTTGCAAACTACTTTTGACACATTTAATCAGTCTCAGCACCTTCTCCATACACCACACAAATCTTTTTGGTTTTTTATTTTTTTTTTGCATTTCAGTTGGGTTTTTACCTTTCTTGAAATAATAAAGCAGAGACTTCCGCCAAGATGGAGGCATAGGTGGAAACACTGTGCCTTTTCCCACAACCAAGTTTGAATACAACAAAGGTTTAGAGAACAAAGACACAACCAAAGGACAGAAAATTGAATTATACGGAAGTCCGATAACAACGAACCCTTCAATCGGGAACAGTAAGAGGGGCGGAGCCAGCAGCGGAGCAGGGTCAGGCAGGAAAGATCCCCCAACCCAGGCACGGACCCAGTCGGGGTGTGGGACACACTGGCCACGGTTGCACATTTGCGCACAGTGAGACGGACCTCGCAGGCCCCAGCGGGCAGACCCAGTTTCAGAAGGGCTGACGGCGGTGGCACATTCGCGTGCAGTGGGACGAAACGCGAGGGCCACAGTGACGGTGGCAGCTGCAGCCACAGCGGCAGACAGGACGCCATTGCTCCTCTTTGACCCCGCCCCCTCGTACAGCGTCACAACCCAGCAACTGAGTTGCCCTGGCTCCGATCCTGATACATAACAGGAACAACAGTCCAAAAGATGGCTCAAGAAGAACTCAAAGCCCCAGAGCCGATAACTCTCAGCGACCAGGAAATAGCCAGCCTCTCAGATGCACAGTTCAAAACACTGGTCATCAGGATGCTCACAGAACTGGTTGATTATAGTCATAAATTAGAGGAACATATGAAGGCTAAACTAATTGAAATGAAGGGAAATGCACAGGAAACCAATAGTGATGGAAAGGAAACTGGGACTCAAATCAATGGAGTGGACCAGAAGGAAGAACAAAACATCCAACCAGAAAAGAATGAAGAAATGAGAATTCAAAAAAGTGAGGAGAGGCTTAGGAACCTCCAGGGCATCTTTAAACGTTCCAACATCCGGATTATAGGGGTACCAGAAGGGGAAAAGAAACAGCCACGAGTGGAAAACTGATTGGAACAAATAATAAAGGAGAACTTCCCCAACCTGGCAAAGGAAATAGACTTCCAGGAAGTCCAGGAAACTCGGAGAGTCCAAAAGAAGTTGGACCCAAGGAGGAACACACCAAAGCACATCAGAATTACATTAGCCAAGGTTAAAATGAAGGAGAGAATCCTAGAAGCAGCAAGAGATAAGGGGACAGTCACCTACAAAGGAGTACCCATCAGACTGTCAGCGGATTTCTCAAGAGACCTTACAGGCAAGAAGGGGCTGGAAAGAAGTATTCCAAGTCATGAAATCCAAAGACCTACAGCCAAGATTGCTTTATCCAGCAAAACTTTCATTTAGAATCAAGGACAGATAAAAAGTGCTTCTCAGATAAGGTCAAATTCAAGGAGTTCATCATCACCAAGCCCTTATTATATGAAATGCTAAAAGGACTTAATATTAAAAAAAGATGAAAAATATGAACAGTGAGAGGACAGCAAACTCACAGTTATTAACAATCACACCTAACAAAAGCAAACCAAGAGGACAGCTAGATCAGGAGTGGAACCATAAAAATGAAGAACACATGGAAGGTTAGCAACAGGGAAGTGGGATGAGGAGAAGGGGGGAGAAGGTACAGAAAATAGCATAGACAGTAGGTAGAAAATAGACAGGGGGGAGGGCAAGAATAGTAGGTGAAATATAGAATCTACAGAACTTGAGACTAGTGGTTATAAACTAAGGCGGGGAGAATGGTGGGGGAGGGGGTGTGCAGGGTGGAGGGGAATGAAGGGGGGAAAAGAACAACTGTAATGGTATAATCAATAAAATATATATATTAAAAAAATAAAAAATAAAAATAAAAAATGAAAGAAAATAATAAAGCATAATATACCACAAATGTTGAGTATTTTTTCATCTTCACTATTAAAACGGCCACACCGATTTTCATAATTTTTAAAAATGCACCCTATACAATCTAACAAAATTATTTAGAATAAAGTTAAAGACAACTAAATGCTACTAGAGCCATCTTACCAAGAAAAAAACCAAACTTTTTGACCAACCCAAGAAATGTTTTTGTATATCTCAGATCAGCCACGACCTCCACAGGGTTAAGAAGTGGCTGGGATTCTAGATTGTTTTAAAAGCAAACAAGACAGGATTTACTGTTAGACAGGTATGGGGTATGAGAAAAAGGAAAGCACGTCTAACTCTAAAGTTTTGGGTCTCAGCAGTAGAAGGTCTGGAAATTAGAAAGCCTGCAACTAAAGAACTGCAATTCAGTTTGAGACGGGATGAATTTCAACTACCCATGGGCATGTTGCTCAGGAAGGGGGCCACATGGAACTGTACCTGTGTGGAGAGGCTGAACTGGACAGAGAAAGGTACGAGCCATGATAGATTAGATGCTGTTATGAAAGCTATGAGATGGGATCCGATTACCAAATAGATTCATGCAGAGCAGAGGCCCATATTTTGAACCCTAGGGAGTGAAAGGAAGTGGCTGGCTGGCTGGCTGGCTGGCTGGCAAGGTAGGAAGAAAGGCAGGAGAGAGCAGAGTCCTGGAAACCAAGTGAAGATAGTGGTTCAAACAGGAAGCAGTGATCAACTGATTGTGCTGGTGAAACGGAAGTTTCTAAGGAAATATGGGGCAAAGGCTGTGACTGGAATAAGTTTAAAAGGAAAGCAGGGAGAAAGAAAATAAAAACAAGACATTAAAGGAGTTTTACTATACACAGGGGCATAAAGAAATAGGGTGGAAGCTAATGGAAAAGAAAGATCAAGAGAGATATTTTTGTTTATTTGACAAGGGAAGAAATAAGAGAGGGCATCATTGATGATGTGGGAGAGAAAGGGATGGGTTACTGGAACCCATCATTTCATAGACATAATGTAGGTAGAAACCTGCAAATCTCTACTGATGGCTTGTTGTTTCTCAGTGAAATATAAAGTGAGTTCATGTGGTGAAAGTAAGGATGGGGATGGGCATGGGCATGGGGAAACTTCAGATGACAGAAGGTATGAAACAGTAGACCAGAAGAGTGCTAGAGTGAATGCATGATGGGAATACAGTATGAGTTCCAAATCTGGCACTATAGTTACAAATTGAAGGCAAAAGCAATCTGCATATTGGGTGTTTTGCCACAGCCATATTCAGAGTGCAGGTACAAAATACAAATAGTCGGATATACCACGGTTGAGTTATGCCAAGGGAGAATAATAAAGTCAGGGAGTGGCAAGGCAACTGAATGTGGTAGCTAAAAACAAAGTAAGGAGAAGAGGGGAAGGAATGTGGTAGCTAAAACAAAAGTAAAGAAAAGAGGGGAGGTAGAGACTGAAATGCTGGGAGCATTACTGAATCATAAGTCACAGTAAAAAAAGATGGCTAGAGTCCAGACATGAGAGGGTGTAGGCTAGAAAGCCAGGAGATAGCAGAGAAAGATGGCTAAATTTGAGAGATGACACTGAAAATGCAATGTACCTAGTGGAACGCCAAACAGTTTCAAGTAAAATTAATCACCCTTTCAAAAGGTCATCTTTCTATTGAATACTGTATTTGGTCTATGGCCATACACCCTGGATGTGCCCAATCTTGTCTAATCTCAGAAGCTAAGCAGGGTGGGGCCTGGTTAGTACTGAAATACTGTATTTGTTCTCTATTACTGCAATAATAACTTACCTCAAACTTAATGACTTAAAACAACACAAATGTACGCAGTTCAGTGGGTCCCAAGTCCAAAATGGGTCTCACTGGGCTGGAATTGAGGTGTCAGCAGGATCATTCCTTTCTAGAGGCTCTCAGAAAGAATCCACTTCTCTGCTCTCTTCAGCTGTTCAGGGCTGCCAACACGTCTTGGCCTGTGGCCCTCCTCCTCCATCTTCAAAGTTGGCAACAGCAGGTCAAGTATAACACTTCTCGCATCACAACACTCTGACTTCCTTTTCTGTTTCCCTCTTCCACATTGAAGAACCCTTGTGATGGCACTGGGTACACCCAAGTAACCAAGTTAATCTCTCTCTCATAGGGTCAGCTGATTAGCAACCTGAATGCCATTTGCTACCATTATTCCCCTTTTCATAAACATAATATGGTTCCAGGGATTAGGATGTGGACATCTTGAGGGGGTTCGCATACTTACTATACATTTTAACTATTTTAATACTATCAACCACTTGTATAAAGAGAAGATAACAGAAGAAAGGGAAAGCCACAGTCTGAGTTTGTTTCAAATTATGTTTTTCCCTTGGATCTGTCTTTCTCATGGCATTGCTTATACCAACAAAAAATTAACTTGATATTTACAGAGCACCTGTCTGGTAGCACGCCAGGCACATGGTTCATGGCAAGGAAAAACACCTCTGTATTTGAAAAGTGAATCTAGACTGAACTTACTGCATTTACATAGTAATATTTTCAGGATCCTGAGCAAAGAACTTCAAGTTGAACATACACATTATTTTGTTTAAAATGTACATCATTTGGCTTTCGAAGAAAAACTCTGGTTTATTCTTTCTTCCAGCATAGCCTTCAATAACAAAGTACATAATTTCTTTGTCCTGTCACTGGACTAATTTTTGCCATTCATGAGAAATGCCTGCATTGCAGTTCTTTCCCCTGCACTCTTGCTAGTGATCCCTTTCCTTTTTGCTAAGGAGCTGTGCCTTGTAGCCCAGTGACCTCCGGGCATGCACATCCTCGTGTAGAGTACGGTATGTTATGCTCCCCATAATGTCAGTCATTATTCTTCCTGACTTCCACTTGTGCTCTCTGGTTGAAGCACTTAAGATTAATGAGGCATTTGTTCTCAATCAAGAAGCTATTTATGAATATAATGTCACTTACAATAAGCTTTGTAGACTTCTTCTCTTTTCATATTGCCTCTACCAAAGGAGCAGGGGTGGGGGCTGGGGAGGGAATAATGTCTCTTGAGCAAAAGGAATAAGAAAGGACAGAAGAAAATGATTTGTAACTTTTTAGCCTTTAAGTATTTGTCTAGAGGAAAAGCCCCCACATCACAGCTATGCTCTCAGGACAACTAATATCCAAAAATGTGTTGTTCCGTTTGTTTAAAATAATTATTACTGCCCCAGCCTTTCTGAGCCAAGGTTTAAGCCTGCAGCTAATCAGAATTACCTGCCTCCTTAGGAGGCAAGAGGTAACTTTGAACCCAAAGGCATTACCTCAAATGGGAGCATGTGGGTCCTGGCTAGAGGCTTAGAGGACACCTCTGTGGAGAAGAGCAATGGTGTCAGCATCCACCTGGCTAAAAGCGGCCACCACCCACCTGTGAATGCCCTGCCTTAACAAGAATGAAGCCTTTCTTTTTTTCCACTACTTTTACTGTTTGAGGATCAAAGTCAGTCTTTCAGGCTGACAGCCTCTCATCACCAGGTCTTGACAGTATCCCGTGGAATAAAAAAATATATAGCATAAAACACATCACAAAAAATGGCAGTGCCACGGTGACCTTTCAAGGCCAGAAGCCAATCTGATCTGAAAATCAATGGCTCTGATCTACAAAGCCACTTCAGAGCTCTTTGCAAAAGAAAAATGTCAGCCCTGTTGTCAGTGGGGAAATTGAATTCAGGAGATTATCCAGTTCTGGGAAAGGTCCTCCAGGCAAAACTAGAGTAAATATGAAAAAGTAAAGAAATTACTCTACTCACCCACCCAGTAACACTAATGATTTCATATTAAGTAGATAACCAATTACACTAGAAATTAGTACTGGCTTTATTCTCAATGTAAACTCAACAAAATCATTCCAAAATGTGGTTCAGAATTAGGCCATTTGTTCAGCCTTCTTCTCACTCTAAAAATAAATTAACTACAAAGACATAAAAGACGCTGGGCCTGGGAATCTGGAGGCCTGAGTAGTGCCATGAATCCCGGCTCTGTTACCACAGGGTAGTGATCCTAAGCAAAAGGCTTACTCTCTCAAACCCCTGGTTAGTTATCTGTAAAATGAGATTTCTGAGATAAAGAAGTCATTAGTCTTTGTCAGTATTCAATTTTATGAAAATGAGAAAAATTCTAAACCCTGCTACTTATACTAGTTTATATTTAAATCAGTAATTATTCTGAATTTGTAGGTCAAAATTTAACAACTGAACCTTTACTTTTATAAAAACAAAACTTTCAAGAGTGAAGTTACTGGCAATTTCTATCATCTATCATCGTGGCAATATTACTATTTTTATTTAGGGAGCTGGAGAGGGAATAAAAAGGTTCTATTATAGAGTAAAAGTAACATAATCCTCAACCACACAAATCTTCTTTAATAATTTCCTCCCTAAAAGGACTCCTACTTGAGAGAGAAAGGAGAGAAAGCAGTATGTTCAGATTCAGCAAAGTGTGGTTAGGGTTTCTTCACATCAGATGTACCTCTATCAAACCCAGTCTCAATGCAATGTGGGTGTCAAAGACTCTACCTAAAAAGACCAGAAATTGATAGGGCTTCATAGTTACTAAATATGTCAACAGTTACCAGCTTTCCACATCTACCTGAAACTTAAGAATTGAGTGTAAATGAACTGTATGTCTGACCACTGTGCTGTCCACCTGAAACTAATACAAAATAATACTGAGTATAAACTGTAATTTTAAAAAAAGAAGAAAAAAATTGAGTGTTATGACGTTAGTACACTCCAAAGATCAGGCATTCAGATATGTTCCAACAAATTACTTAGCCCACAAGCTCTAGCAATATTGTGGGAGAGGGTTTTATGAAAACTGCTATCTCAGTTAACTTATAACTTTGTGACTATGATTATGCAAAGAAAAGACTTCACTTTTGTTGAAAAGCCAAATAAAATAGCTACGTGTAACCTTAGGGAGCATGAATGGCAATTATCCCCAAATCTATAGATGCTACTGATTTAAAATCAAGCAGTAAAAAAAAAAAAAAAAAGCCAAAATGTTTTTAATCATTGCAATTGCATATTCCACTGTAAAAGAAAATGCTAACTCCAAATGATCATCAGTTGAAGTATAGCTTCCTTATATCTAATTGTTACTGTACTTTTTAAAAATAAACAAGCAAGATAAAGGGCACAGTGCATAAATGTATGGCCAAGGTGAAAACCAGTTTCATACCTGGGGTTTGAAATATTGCTATAAATATTACAATAAATGTTCTTCAACAGATTTTTTAAAAATGTGTGCACTCACCTAGCTTATGCATTTCATTATACAAAAATAAAACTTCTAGCCTATAAAGTGTTTTTTTAATTTTTCATGCAAGATTTATTTTTTCATAGTATAGCAATATTCATTCAAGAATATAATACATAGCTTTTTTTACACAGTGTATTACTTCTCAACAGTAATACTCAACAGTAAATACTCAAACAAATTCTCCTGAAATAGACTGAGATATACTGAAATAAAAAAAAATTTACACAGTGTATTACTTCTCAACAGTAATACTCAACAGTAAATACTCAAACAAATTCTCCTGAAATAGACTGAGATATACTGAAATAAAAAAAAATTCTGAGGGTAATGCCTATTGCTGTGCATTCCAAAACAGCAGGTAGATAAAGTTCTAGTAAGTCCTTGTTTTCTTTTTATGCCAATGAAAATTTCCCGTACCTCATAATAACTGCATTAATCTTACCAATATTACCAGTACCACTTCTATTCCTATACTTCTCTGTTATTCATCATCTCTGACTAAGTTAAGAAGCACAGAAATAAGTCTAGTTTCCTTGAAGGTCCAAAGTTCTTAAGGAAAACTAACTTTTAAAAATGGAAATACAAAACAGCACATAATTATAACATTTTAGTACCAGAAGGAAGCTTAGATATACATCTCTGGTCAAACCTTCTCATTACATTGCTTCTTCCTCTAATTTATATTTTGTTTAGATTATATGTATGTGACCTACTGCATCTGTTGTGCCCACTGCCCAAGAATTATGTAAAGTAATAGAAAAGATCGCTAATAAGACAGCATAAATGATAACTTTATTTGGAACTTTTCACACTGACAATGAAAAACTCCAGCACAGGCTTAGTGCTGCCATGTACATGAAGTGTCAAAGTCACAAATCTAACTATGATGTGACTTTCCAAGATAAGTGAGCAATCTGTACATTTAGATTTCACTCCCATTTATGGCATTGAAAATAAACCTCACAGCTCCCCACCCCCACCCCAAAAGACCCTAAAAGGAAGAACCGAGAGACTTCTGCCTAAAATGGAGGCATAGTTAGACACATTGTGCACATTTGCACATTGTGCAAAATTAAGGGCAGCAAAAAATTGGAAATAAACAAACCAGAACTGACAGAAAATTGAACTGTACAGAAGTCCAACAACCATTCATCCAGACCAGTAAGAAGAGTAGGGCAGCTGAGTGAACAGGGGTCATGACAGGAAAAAGCTGTGGCTGGTGGACCTGGGCACACAGACAGCGGTTGGCAGACCTCAAGCATGGGGTGGGAAAGAGCAGATCCAGTGAGGGGCGCAAGGCGGCAGGCTGACCAAGGTCACACATACCCGTGCAGATAAACCAGGCAAAAACGGGCAGTGAGGCAGACAACATAACCCAGGGCTCCAGTGCCAGGATAGAAAGCCTAAAAGCACTGATTGAAAAAACTAGTGGGGAGTGATGTGCTGGGACAGACTCCCAGCATCACAGGACAGTTTGTTGGAGAGACCCACAGGGTCGTAGAATATACACAAGCCTACCCACCTGGGAACCAGCACCAAAAGGACCCAATTTGCTTGTGGGAAGTGGCAGAAGGGCCTGAAATCTGACAGAGAGTGGAACAAGTACCATTGTTCCCTCTCTGACCCTTCCCCCACATACAGTGTCACAACCCAGCAACTGGGTGGCCCTACCCTGGTGAACACCTAAGACTCCACCCCTCACTAAGGAACAGGTATGACCAGACACCCCCCTCAAAAAAATGGCTTAAATGGAAAAACAGATCAAAGCACCAGAGCCAACACATCTAAGTGACCAAGAGATAGCCAACCTATCAGATGCACAGTCCAAAGCACTGGTGATAAAGATGCTCACAGAATGAGTTCATTTTGGTGACAAATTGGATGAAAAAAAAATGAAGGCTATACTAAGTAAAATGAAGGAAAATGCACAGGGAACTAATAGTGATGGGAAGGAAACTGGGACTCAAATCAATGGAGTGGACTAGAAGGAAGAAAGAAACAACCAAACAGAAAAGAATGAAGAAACAAGAATTCAAAAAAGTGAGGAGAGGCTTAGGAACCTCCAGGACATCTTTAAACATTCCAACACCCGAATTATAGGGGTACCAGAAGGAGAAGAGGAAGAACAACAAGTGAAAAACTTACTTGAACAAATAATAAAGGAGAATTTCCCCAATCCAACACAGGAAATAGACTTCCAGGAAGTCCAGGAAGCTCAGAGAGTCCCAAAGGTGGACCCAAGGAGGAATACACCAAGGCACATCATAATTACATTACCCAAAATTTAAATGAAGGAGAGAATTCTAGAAGCAGCAAGAGATAAGGAAACAGTCACCTACAAAGGAGTTCCCATCAGACTGTCAGCTGATTTCTCAAAAGAGACCTTACAGGCAAGAAGGGGCTGGAAAGAAGTATTCCAAGTCATGAAAAGCAAGGACCTACATCCAAGATTGCTCTATGCAGCAAAGCTTTCATTTAGAATGGAAGGGCACATAATATGCTTCTCAAATAAAGTCAAGTTAAAGAAGTTCATCAACACCAAGCCCTTATGATATGAAAAGTTGAAGGGACTTATCTAAAAGAAACATAAATAAACATGTACAGTAAAAAGACAGCAAACTCACAGTTATTAACACCCACACCTAAATCAAAAACAAAAATGAACTAAGCAAACAACTAGAACAGGAACAGAACCACAGAAATGGAGATCACATGGAGGGTTAGCAACAGGGGAGTGAGAGGAGGATGGGAGGGGAAGGTACAGAGAATAAGTAGCATAGATGGTAGGTAGAAAATACACAGGGGGTTGGGCAAGTATAGCATGGGAAATGTAGAAGCTAAAGAACTTATGACATATGAACATGAACTAAAGAGGGGGAATGTGGGTGGGAAGGGGTGTGCATGGTGGAGGGGAATAAAGAGGGAAAATGGAACAACTGTAATAGCATAACAGATAAAAAATATTTTTTAAAAAAGAACCAAATTACCTGAAAAGAAAGTACCACTAAAGTGCTACATTACCCCTAATTTTAAAAAAAAAATTAAATCTTATCAACATTCCTTTTAAACCTCTAAAACCTGTTTGAATATATTTGCACTTTAGAACTCTAAATTACAGGCTTTCAGCCAAGAGGGGGGCATGGGTAGATATGCTTCACCTCCTCACACAACCAAAATAAGGATAACAACCAATTTATAAACAAAAAAACAACCAGAACTGCCAGAAAATCAAACTGTATGGAAGTCCAACAACCAAGGAATTAAAGAAGAAACATTCATCCAGACAGACAGGAGGGGCGGAGATGGGAAATTAGGGCAGAGAGGACATGTGGTAAGGCAGTAGCTGGCAAACAAGGCAGTCCCACATTTTCTGGGAGAAATACACGGGGAGTGAAACAGACCATGGAACCCAGGGTTCCAGCTCCAGAAAAGACAGTCTCAGAATATCTGGCTGTTAAAATCTGTGGGTGTTGGGGCAGCAGAAGAAACTGTCCATCTTTCAGGAGAGTCAGTTGGAGGGTCCTACAGGGTACTAGAATATACACAAGCCAACGCACTGGGGAATCAGCACCAGGGCAGTTACCTGGAAGGGTATCAGTCACTTGTGAGAATCAGGGAAATGACTTACAGCAGGGTGAGAGCCAAGAAAGCAGCATTGTTCCCTCTCTGACCCCTCCCCCATATCACATGGTGATGATGTGGGTTGCCCCACCCTGGTGAATACCTAAGGCTCTGCCCCTTAAAATGTAACAACTGCGCCAAGACAAAGAAACATGGCCCAAATGAAAGAACACATCAAAACTCTAGAAAAAGAACTAAGTGAAAAGGGGATAGCCAACCTTTCAGATGCACAGTACAAAACTCTGGTAATCAGGATGCTCACAGAAATGATTGAATATGGCTGCAAAATGAAGAAGTGAAATCTACACAAAGCGAAATAAAGAAAGATATACAGGGAACCAACAGTGAAAGGAAGGAAACTAGGACTCAAATCAATGATCTGGAACAAAAGGAAGACATAAACATTCAACCAAAACAGAATGAAGAAACAAGAATTCAAAAAATGAGGAGAGGCTTAGGAACCTCTGGGCAACTTTAAACATTCCAACTTCCAAATCACAGGGGTGCCAGAAAGAGAAGGGGAAGAACAAGAAATTGAAAACTTATCTAAAAAAATTATGAAAGAAAACTTCCCCAATCTGGCCAAGGAAATAGATATAGAAATCCAGGAACCTCACAGAGTCCCAAACAAGTTGGACCCAAAGAGGAACACAGCAAGACACATCATAATTAAACTGTTCAAGATTAAAGACAAGGAGAGAATCTTAAAAGCAGCAAGGGAAAAGGAAACAGTTACCTACAAAGGAGTTCCCAGAAGACTACCAGCTGATTTCTCAAAAGAAACCTTGCAGGCAAGAAGGGGCTGGAAACAAGTATTCCAAGTCATGAAAGGCAAGGACCTACATCCAAGATTGCTCTATCCAACAAAGCTATCATTCAGAATGGAAGGACAGATAAAGTGCTTCTTAGATAAGATCAAGTTAAAGAAGTTCATCAACACCAAGCCCTTATTATATGAAATGTTAAGGGGACTTATCTAAGAAAAAAAGATAAAAAATATGAACAGAAAAAGGACAACAAGCTCACAACTATCAACAACTGAACCTAAAAAAACAAGAAATAAGAAAATGTTGGGGGAAAACCTGGAAGAAGGCAATATAAATTCTGTACTTTACAGCAAACATATTAGCATTATATTTTTAATAGTAACTTATAGTCATTATACCATGTAAATCAATAAACAGATTAGACACAAACTATAATAATTTAGGTCAAAAGTGATTTCATCCACATTAAGAATCAAATTAACAAGGAACACAAGCTAGAATCAGAATATTGACATTCTATGCCTAAAGGCAGAACCTGGTACTGTTTGGAATGTGCTCAAAAGTGATACTATAGTGAAGGATTAAAAACTGCTCCAGAATGAATTATATAGTCACAAAAAGGATGAAAACATACAGAGCTGAAAATAAAATAATCTAATAAAGCTGGATTATAATGAACCATAAACTCAAAACACAGCTTTCAGAGAGTTGTTTGTGTCCATTTACCTGAGCAGTACTGACACAGAACAAATAAGCACAGAGAAATGATACTTAGTTAGGATGATTATACAACCTGGATCTCAGGATAGGTTTTTGGGGGTGCAGCTCTTGGACTGTATCATTTCACGTCATTGGGCATACAGCCAGGATCCTAGAATCCAAGTAAGGGTATAATCCTAAATTTATAACTATGCTCTTCCTCCAACACATGAAGTTGCAATATAGCCTCTTGTTGCTTATTTTAATTGACATGAATGGATAAAGTGAAGAAATGGTAGCAAAGTGAAACTGTGAACACTAAACCAAAACTTCAGAACTGCTGCAAGCACTGCAAGTCACCGATAAAGGCCCAGCCCATACCACCATGATCACAACCTTCCTATTTATGCTCTACTAGTTTAGAATGATCTAACACTATACCAGGTATTAGGAGTGTTACAGAGATAAATGAGACAAAGTTCTTGCCTGAAGTTCAAAAAAACTATCAGAGCAGAAGGGTCCAGAGTGATGCCTACTCTTTTGAATTGGTAAATAAAAATGCAGCTGGTCTGTGGGCATTGATTCTAGCCTTATGTAAATCCTCAACTACCTTGTCCAGAACGACACTGACGAATCTAATATATGAACTTACTTAGTCATTTCCTGAGACTGGATGAGATAACCCCTAAGATGCCCTTGCTTCCAAAATTTAAATTACTGATGTCTAACCCGATCATATAGTTACTGTTATACTCTCCCATTTTTCAAACTTTATTAAAATACAACTGACATATAATGTTGTGTAAGTGTAAAGTCCACAATATGATAATTTGATATACATATATATTGAAAAACGACTACCAAAATAAAGTTAGTTAATACATCCATCACCTCACAGTTACCTTTTTATATGGGTGTGCAATGAGAATTTTCAAGGTCTGCTCTTTCAGCAACAGTCAAACATACAATACAGGATTGTTAACTATAGTCACTGTGCTATGTATTAGATCCCTAGAACATATTCATTTTGTTCTTTTTCCCCACTCCCCTCATATCTGGCAATCACCTATCTATCCTGTTTCTATGAGTCCCACTTTTTTTAATGATTACACAAAGAAGTAAAAGCAAAAGTATTTATTTTTTGTCTGACTTACTTCACTTAGTAAATGCCCTCAAGGTTCATCCACGCTGTCACAAATGCCAGGATGCCATTCTTTTTATGGCTGAATATTCCATTGTATATATATAAACCATATTTTCTTTATCCACTGACCCATCAATGGATACTTTTTTAAAAAAGAATCTTTAAAACAACAACCACCACATACAATTCTCACATATATGAGAATGACACAAGATGTTTCAGGTTCCTTCTTCTTCCCTTCAAGATTTTTAAAGCACTGATCACAAAAGGATATAGAATTAAGCAGAACAGTCACATTTGTTGTATAAATGTATAACCCAAGCAAAATATGCTATTGTAGTATTTTGCATTCATGATGAATAAATCTTACCTTCACAATGTATATTTAAAAAGAAAATCCCAGGAAATAACTAGGAATTAGAGTTAGTGAAGTACACACCAGCAATGGAATAGCATCTAACCTTCCAGCACTGTTAGGGTTCGATTAGCTCCTGTAAAGCCTCCACTTCAGAGAAAGTCTCGGGCTCCACTGGAACCTCAAATTGACAATGAGAGACTGACTCTTAAAGAAGTCAAGTCTAGGACACTTTAAATGCAATCATTCCAGCCACAAAATCCAAAGAATCATACTCAAGCATTAAGTAAAAATTATTATTGCAACACTTACTATCACATTAAATAAGGGAGTTAGAGACAAAATATCAATATTATCAGTTACTTCTCTGCAACGCCTAAACTGCAATTCAAGTATTTCTCAGGAGAAAAAGATTTTAAATAAAGCTTCATAGACAAACCTCACTCAAAATGAATAATTTTTTTTAAAAAATTAGCTGACTGTGAATCTGCATTGCTTCCACTTAGAAATAAGAAATTACGTAGTTCTAAAAGATCACTGTAAAGTTCTATTAAAGCATTCCATTTCTATTACAAGTTGAAATATTTATATGGTATCAATATTAAAATAAAAAGACTTACTGTATATCCTAAGGATGCAGGGATTAATATTAATATAAAAATGTTTTAAATCAATTCCAAAGAGTGATTAATCTAACCATTTCCTTCTTAAGACATGCTTAAGGAAAACAGCTTGCTTAATTAGAAGCAGACTTAGAATCAGGGCAAGTGGCCTAGGTATGGCCCTGGCTCTGCCATGCAAGGAATAGTGGTACCTTTGATAAATAATAAACTGCTCAGTGTGTGAGCACAGGAGACAGGTAGTAACCATGGATGGAACAGAAAACTCTCCACACCTTGGTGAACTGGAATAGCAAATCTCTAAGCCTATACCTGAAGGTAAATGAGAAGACATCCCTAGTCAAAATGATTCTATAAGCTTTTCTTTGGATCCTACAATGGGAATAAGACCTGCATGGTAAACATAAGTTGAATAAATTTATTATAAGGACTTCCTGGCTAATTTACAGATTCTCTACACTTACATAGTTTTGGTTAACATAATGACCACACTAAAGGACATACCAAAATGTTTTCTGGAACCGCTAATGAAAAGTCTTCTTAAGTTGGATATTCAACCTCTAACATCAAATATACCAGATTACTCGAACTAGAAAAAGTGTTACCTATGTCCCCTTCACTAGCCAAGGAGAATGTCAGCAAAACAACATTCAGAAAGACATCCCCATGGACACCTTTAATTTACAGTCATTATGTGTCTATTTCAACACTGAGAGCTAAACATACACAATCATGCCATAAATTTTCATCATGCAAGGCATGTTCGTTATTATGTTCTTCGGGTTTTTAACTTTGGTTCCAAGGAAATTTAAAGCAACGTCATTAGGATCACTGTTAGTAGCAACCATAGCTACTATTACAGTCGAAACCATCAAGCCGAGCATTTGCTCTAAGATCAAGATTGAAGAATATGGTGTTGAGATCTGACAGGTTCTTATCCTCAAAAATGTTGTGATACCTCTTGAAAGAGAAGTTTTTATAAAAATTAAGGTAACACACAATTAAATGGCAAAATAAGTGACATACTTGATTAATGAAATAGGGCTCAATGCTTGGATATTGAGCTAAAGTTTCACCAGAGTCCACAAAAAAACAATTTAAATGAAGAGGAATCTGTGTCCCCTAAGTAGAGGATCATTTGTTGTTGAAGGGTCTGTCTCAAGTTCACAGCAGTGCCTGGGACAAGAGAACTCTAAAATGTGTTGAAATGTGAATATATGGATAAACAAATGAAAGAACTCCTCGTGCTAGTTGAAGAGTTATATATGGGCATGGTATCCTCAGAGAAGATCCCCACCTTAACTGTTACTGTGAATAGTTATTTTCAAGAATTGTAAAAGAGAACAATATTTTGGATCTGTTCTGACAAACTGGTAGTATCTATAGGTTCCAGAGATAAGGAGTGATACCTAAAAATGTATTTACTATTTCTAGAATGAATATAGGGCAACATTTGTGGATGATTTAAAAAGACAAGACCAAAAATACAGTAAGGGTAGAACTGCACACAGATTTATGCGCACAATCTTACCTTACCACTAGATTTAACTATGTCCACAGTGAATGGAATGACAAGAGGAGCTAAGAGATAGTAACATAAGGTACTTACTGCTGTCCATGCATTTCTTTTGCACCGGGCACATAACCATCCATCACAAATTTCATGAGAAGGGATACCATAACAACCTATAAAATAATAACATGGGATAACAAATTAGATATTTTACATTGTGACAATATTACACATCTCAGCACTTGATAAATAAAATCAAAGCAACTGACTACCATACAATTTTTGATTATTAGGATAAAACAAAGATATTTTTGGTTCTCATGCCTCATATCCAATAGGATATAAGTCCTACCAAATATGAGAGTTGGTTTTAATAGTAACTAGTGCTCACAATAATTTTCATAGAGAATACTGATAATTCTTTCATGGGCAATCATAAAATTTCTAAATTTTCTTGTCTACTTCTTTTACTCATGCAAAACATCCCAAAATAAGTTGTAATTCAGCAAGCAAGCTAAATTTGGAAAAGTTTTAAAATAAAACAACTAAACTTTGACATAATATTTTTAAATTGCTATAATTTGAAATTACACTTCAAAAATTATATTTAACTAGCTTCAATTTCAGTGATAAGGACAGAGGGTCCACAATTCATGTTCAGGGATAAAGGAATGTGTTCAATTCCACTTGTCTATTCCACATACGCCTGGCTCAAAATAACTATATAAGGACATAGCTGATGATGCAAGCACATCACAACAAACAAACTTGTTACCCTGACTTCTTGAAATAAGAGGATTTCATATATTTAAATAAGTAATTTTTATTGTCACATTTCTACAACATTTTAGATGGGAAGAAAAAATAACAGAACTGTAATTACCTAAAGAAAAGTCTATCATAGTTAAGCAAAACCATAAAATGTTTAGTTCAAGCACGTTTATAAAATATTACGCTTAAAATGCATAGCTAGTATATTCAGAAGTCAAGATTAAAATCCTAATTTTTTTGTGAAATGGTGCTTTGCCTCTGATATACATATAATAATGTAGGGTGAATGTGTGTATGTATGTTACAAATTGATAGAGATATTAAAAAAACAAATTGATATAAATATAATAAGAAGGTTGCTATAATTATATTTCAAGCAGATAGTTTCAAATCCTTTGAGGAAGCTAATAGTATCTAATTAATAAATAAATGACAGACACTAAGGCTGGTTCAAACCTAATGTAAGATTGGTATTGCACTGAGGTAAATACAGAAGGTAATATCTGTATTGTAAACCATTGAGACTACACTGAAAGAGTTAAACTCTACATAAGTATGTTAAAAGAATATGTAATTTGTTAAGATCTGTAATATTACAATATTTACAAATAGACATAATATATCAAGGTTCCTTTTACATATTTTAGAGGATTCACATGGCAGGTCAATTTAAAAAATCTACTTACCACTTACCCAATTGTGTAAAAATATCAAATTGAGACAGGTATGGAGTCTAGCTATCCTAGTCCTGGGGAAAACACCTGTAATGCTGTTCTCCCACGAAAGGCAAAAGAGATCTCCCTACACTTAGAAAGAATAAAAATTTAACTCATTAACTAAATTTGCCAATAATTCCCAAAATTGCCAATGAAGAGAAATGAATATTCCTCTTTAAAAAGCCACACAGAAAATAACTATGAATCAACATCAGAAATTAAAATTAACTTTTTAAAAACTACAGCATAAAATAAGCAAAAATCAAGCATGTAAAAGGAAGTCCACAGTGACCTTATACCTAAAACCCAAACAAACAAACAAACAAACAAACAAAAAACCCGAGACCTGCTCTCCACTGATATTGTATAAAACTGGAGAAAAAAGAACAATTATACACACTCATACATTCATTAGAAGAAATGTGAGAAAGAATGATCTAGCTATTAAGAATACCAAAAATTCAATGCAATAGCTTTGACAGGTTACAAAGAGGTAAGAAATAAAGACTGTGAAGCACTGAAAAGCCAGCAATTAATGAAGAGAGATTCATTTACTTGCATGAACCTGTACGCAACACTTTGTACAGGAAATCAGAAGGCTTGTTCCATCCTCTTCAAGGAAGGCATTAGGTGGAGAATATTCTATATTTTCTTCACTATAAATAAAACACATCTCTGGAATGAGGGGCTTAGTCTTTCCTCCTGAAGTAACCACTTTATCTGGTTTTGTCTGCCATCTAGAATCATTTTCTTCATTGCTGTTATCTGGCTGAAAAACATAGGATTTTCACATGAGTGAAAAACACGGAAAAGAACTCATCATCTGTTCTGATCATTCAAATCTACTAACAGCTGTTCCATCCACTAAATTCAAGCTTTAGTTCCTCCTCATGTTCTTTTTGTCCCAGCTATTGGCTTTTTACCACCAGTCCTCCTCAGGTTCCCATTCTGTGCATCTGCTTGTACAAGAAAGTGATGAGCTACTACAACTCTATTCTTACATAAATAGTTCATGGAGAGCACCAGTTTTTCTGATGAATTTTTCTTCATTTCTTCATTTGCACTAGATTAACAGACTTGGTTTCATTTACTGAGGAATCTTACCAGTAACACCTGAATGGAATGTTTCAAGGAACTAAGTTCAAATCCAGGCAAAAGCACTGAGAGAGTTTTTGAAGGATTCTACCTCTCCACAGAGTTTGAAAACATCAAGACAAAAAAATCTGGTACATATCACTAAATAAAAAATAAAATGTACAAAACAAGATTGTCATCTCTAATCAAAATATATAAAAATATTTACTGTTTATTTGAAACTCTAATTAATAACTACCTTATTATCTCCAGAGGCCTGATATTAATAAATATCCCTAAATCTTACAACTTTGGTGGGAATTTTTAAATTATTGGGCAAATATTACAGATGTTATAGAAATAAGAATGAAAAAAAAGTGAAGTTTTTCTAAGAAAACAGAAATTTAGTGGCTTAAAAGGGAAACAAAAATGTCACTTACCAGGGCCACACTCTAAGATGAGGAAAGTAATCTACCGTACCTCCTCTATTTACAAGGTCTGAACATGTGGCATACCACAAACTTATATGCTCAGAAATACCTGAACAGAAAAGCATTTACTTTACCTGGAACTCTAAGATATGATCTTGAATAAAATATTACCAATTCAATTAGCAAAAATATAACCCAGAACACAACCTTCATATCAATATACTTCACTTTATCTTATAATAGATCAGGTAGTTCCATCACCCTTACTAGATTCCTGAAGATCATTCTGTCTCTTAGAGCTGGAAAATGTGGCCCTCAGTGAGCTAAAATGTCATCAGGATATGGACATGGAATGCTATTGAAAACATGATGGAAACCTGGCACCATGCATAGCTGGCTAATGAGATTAAGCTGGACAATCACTTTGAATTGAATCCTGTTGTGTCTTTTGCATGTTCCATGTGGGAAAACAAAGAGACACTTAAAAGTGGTCCCAGAGCTACATCTATATTATTGAGAGTCATACTTTTAAGCATAAAACAGAGACTAGGTCTAAGATCTCTCTTTTTAAGCTCTAAGTTCTGTGTTTCTTAGTGAAAAAGTAGAAAAAAGTTGGAATTGCCCCTTGAGTGAAATAAACCAAGGTCAACAAATAAACCAATCATTTATTCAAAAATGATGAAATGTCTCTCAAGTAGTGATTACAAATTCTGTTTGGGGCTCTATGATGGCCATTAGCTACATAAGTATTAATATCTTCCTTTTCATGTGCATCCTTACCTTACAATTATTCACCTGTACTTTTACGGTAGCAGAAAGTATCTCAGTGAAAGGAAACCTTGACAATGATCCCCTCCATTCTCGTTACCTTGTAGTATGGCATGAGGAGAGCGCAGATAGCACAGTACGGCTCCATTCTGCCCATGGCTGCATTATACTCTTGTTCAGCAACAAAGTTTGGAGTCTTTGTCTGCCAAAGGTGGACCAGAGGCTTTGCCCAAGATTCTGTTTCTTCCACTTCTTCCTCAGTTGATGGAACCTCAGGCAAATCTTAAGAGACAGGGCATAAAAACACAGTGAATGCAGGACTCAGGGAGAAACAACCCTGGTTATAAAAGAAACAAACACTCCAAAGTGTCTGTGATATTAAGGTGAGACAGGAAACCTAGTTTACCTTTCCAATAGGCTCTGAGAGAAGTGAAACATGTTTTCTTTTCTCGTGTTTACCCTCCTCACCCTCACAGACTACATCCGATCTGATGGCCAGGCAACTATGTCCTTTTCACACCATCTCTTTCCCCACCAGGAAGAACTAAACTGTTCCTTCCTTTCAGCTCCACTAGGTCCATGTTTCTACTGGTACCATTAATGCTTCCCATAGTAAAACACCTTATAAATTGCAGATAATCTTCAGCTGACCGAGGAATTTGCTAGGCAAGTAGCTGCCTTATCAATATTTATAATTCCCACACCTAACATAGTACATGGTTCAATAAAAATGTACAACTTGGACTTAATTTAATTAACTTTTAGGCTCAAGAATTCACGACAGGACTTCTGGCCAAGATGGAGGCAGAGGTGGAAACACTGTGCCCCTTCCCACAACTAAATTTAAAGGCAGCTAAGTTTTAGGAAGAAAAACGCAGCCAAAACAGTGAAAATTGAACTGTACGGAAGTCTGACAACAACAAACCACTCAGCCAGACCGCTAAGAGGGGCGGAGTCAGCGGCGGAGTGGGGTTGGGTTGGAAACACCCTTCAGTCCCACTGACCCAGGAGCTGAGGCAGGAAGCAGAGGCAGAGGCGGTTGGTGGATCCAAGGCGTGAGGTGGCAATGGGCAGACCCAGTGAAGGTGCAGGGCAGCTGGCTGACTGTGGTCACACATTTGCGGGCAGATAAACCAAGCAAGCTAAGGAGTGAACAGTGAGACGGACCGCTCAGGCTAGGGCTCCAGCAGGAATTGGATCCTGAAAGCAAGAACTGGAAAAACTTTCTTGGGGTCGAAGGGCCGGAAGAGGTTCCCAGGCCCAAAGAGAGTTCGTTGGAGAGACCCACAGGGTCCTGGAGAGTACACAGGCCCACACACCCGGGAACCAGCACCAGAGGGGCCCAATATCCTTGTGGGAAGCGGCAAAAAGGACAGAAATCTGAGAGAGAGCAGAGCGGAGCAAAGTGCCATTTTTTTCCTCTTTGACCCTGCCCCCACATACAATGTCACAACGCAGCCACTGGGTCATCCCACCCTGGTGAACACCTAAGGCTCCGCCCCTCAAACATAACAGGTGCGAACAGACCAAACATTATGACTCAAGAACAGCTCAAAACCTCAGAGCCTATAATTCTAAGTGACCAAGAAATAGCCAACCTTTCAGATGCACAGTTCAAAATACTGGTGAACAGGATGCTCACAGAATTGGTTGATTTTAGCCACAAATTAGAGGAACATACGAAGGCTAAACTGATTGAAATGAAGGGAAATACACAGGAAACCAATAGTGATGGAAAGGAAACTAGGACTCAAATCAAGGGAGTGGACCAGAAGGAAGAACAAAACATACAACCAGAAAAGAATGAAGAAACAACAATCCAAAAAATGAGGAGGCTTAGGAACCTCCAGGACATCTTTAAACATTCCAACATCTGAATTATAGGGGTACCAGAAGGGGAAAAGAAACAGCCACGAGTGGAAAACTGATTGGAACAAATAATAAAGGAGAATTTCCCCAGTCTGGCAAAGGAAATAGACTTCCAGGAAATCCAGGAAGCTCACAGAGTGCCAAAGAAGTTGGACCCAAGAAGAAACACACCAAGGCACATCAGAATTACATTAGCCAAGATTAAAATGAAGGAGAGAATCCTAGAAGAAGCAAGAGATAAGGGGACAGTCACCTACAAAGGAGCACCCATCAGACTGTCAGTGGACTTCTCAAAAGAGACCTTACAGGCAAGAAGGGGCTGGAAAGAAGTATTCCAAGTCATGAAATCCAAAGACCTACAGCCAGGATTGCTTTATCCAGCAAAGCTTTCATTTAGAATGGAAGGACAGATAAAGTGCTTCTCAGATAAGGTCAAATTCAAGGAGTTCATCATCACCAAGCCCTTACTATATGAAATGTTAAAGGGACTTATCTAAGAAAAAAAGATGAAAAATATGAACAGAGAAAGGACAGCAAACTCACAGTTATTAACAACCACACCTAAAACAAAAGCAAACCAAGAGGACAACTAGATAGGGAGCGGAACCATAGAAATGGAGATCACATGGAGGGTTAACAATAGTGGAATGGGAGGAGGACAAGAGGGGAAGAAGGTACAAAGAATAAGTAGCATAGATGGTAGGTAGAAAATAGACAGGGTGGAGGGCAGGAATACTATGGGAAATACAGAATCTAAAGAACTTGTGACACATGGACATGAACAAAAGGGGGGCAATGGTGAGGGAGGGGTCTGCAGGGTAGAGGGAAGTAAAGGGGGGAATGGGACAACTGTAATGGCATAATCAATAAAATATATTTTTAAAAAAAGAATTCATGACAAATATATCTACAAAGCATCTATCATGTGCCAAGCAATACAATGCCATTATATGGATAGAGAAGACAATCTCGGGACTTCCAGCCAAGATGGAGGCATAGGTAAACACACTGTGCCTCCTCACACAAGCAAAAGAAGGTCAACAACAAATTTAAAAACAAAAAACAACCAGAATTGACAGAAAATCGAACTGTACGGAAGTCTGACAACCAAGGAGTTAAAGGAGAATCATTCATTCAGGCCAGTAGGAGGGGTGAAAAAGGGCAGCTGGGCAGAAAGGACTTGCAACAAAGCAGTGGCTAGAGAACCAGGGCTAGTTTTGCGCAGTGGCAGTATCGTAGCCAATGAGGTTTATCCGAGGCGCGATTATTGCTAATTGAGAACCAGGGCTGGCAAGGAGGTGGCTGTAGGGCAAGGTGGCAGCTGGTGGATCCAACAAGGCAGCAGGTTGTGAACTGGGCAGTCCCCACATTCGAGTGCAGATGAACCAGGAGGAACAACCGGGGAGCTAGACAGACCGTGCAACCCAGGGTTCCAGTCTGGGAAATAAAACCTCACACCTCTGACAGAAAACACCTGTGGGGGTTGAGGTGGCAGTGGGAGAAACTCCCAGCCTTGCAGGATAGTTCATTGGAGAGATAAAAAGGGTCCTAGAACATACAGAAGCCAACCCACATGGGAATCAGCACCAGGAGGGCCCAATTTGCTTGTGGGTAGTGGAAGAAGTAACTGAAACCCGGCAGAGAGAGAAGCAAGCACCACTGTTCCCTCTCAGACCCCTGCCCCACATACAGCATTGCAAGGCAGCAACGTGGGTTGTTGACCCACCCTGGTGAACACCTAAAGCTCTGACCCTTGCTACATAATAAGTGCACCAAGACAAAAAAAAATGCCCTAAATGAAAGAACAGATCAAAGCTCCAAAAAAAAAAATAGAACTAAGCAAAGAAGAGATAGCCAACCTATCAGATGCACAGTTCAAAAACACTGGTAATCAGGATGCTCAGAGAATTGGATGAACATGATCACAAATTCGAGGGAAAAATGAAGGCTATGTGCAGTGAAATAAAGGAAAATGTACAGGGAACCAATAGTGACAGGAAGAAAATTGGAACTCATATCAACAGTCTGGACCAGAAGGAAGAAAGAAACATTCAATCAGAACATAAGGAAGAAACAAGAATCCAGAAAAGGCGAGGCTTAGAAACCTCCAGGACATCTTTAAATGTTCCAACATCTGAGTCATAGGAGTGCTGGAAGTAGAAGAGGAAGGCCAAGAAATTGAAAACTTATTTGAATAAATAATGAAGGAGAACTTCCCCAATCTGGGAAACGAAATAGACTTCCAGGAAGTCCAGGGAACTCAGAGAGTCCCAAAGAAGGTGGACCCAAGGAGGAACACATCAAGGCATTTCATCATTACATTACCCAAGATTAAAATGAAGGAGAGAATCCTAGAAGCAGCAAGAGATAAAGAGACAGTTACCTACAAAGGACTTCCCATCAGACTATCAGCTGATTTCCCAAAAGAGACCTTGAGGGCAAGAAGGGGCTAGAAAGAAGCATTCCAAGTCATGAAAAGCAAGGACCTACATCCAAGATTGCTCTATCCAGCAAAGCTTTCACATAGAATGGAATGAAAGGCAGATAAAGTGCTCCCCAGATAAGGTCATGTTAAAGGAGTTCATCATCACCAAGCCCTTATTATATGGAATGTTAAAGGCTCTTATTGAGGACTTCCGCCAAGATGGAGGCATAGGTGGAAACACTGTGCCTTCTCCCACAACCAAGTTTGAATACAACAAAGGTTTGAAGAACAAAAACACAGCCAAAGAACAGAAAATTTAATTATACAGAAGTCCCACAACAACAAACTGTTCAACCAGGACAGTAAGAGGGGCAGAGCCAGCAGTGGAGCAGGGTCGGGCAGGAAAGATCCCCAGACCTAAGCGCGCAAGTGGCCTGGACCCAGTGATGCCATTGCTCCTCGTTGACCCCGCCCTCACATGCAGCATCACAACCCAGCGACTGAGTTGCCCTGCTCTGGTGAACACCTAGGGCTCTGATCCTGCTACGTAACAGGCACAAACAGCCCAAAAGATGGCGCAAGAAGAACTCAAAGTCCCAGAGCCAATAACTCTAAGCGACCAAGAAATTCACAGTTCAAGACACTGTTTATCAGGATGCTCACAGAACTGGTTGATTATAGTCACAAATTAGAGGAACATATGAAGGCTAAACTGATTGAAATGAAGGGAGATGTCCAGGAAACCAATAGCAATGGAAAGGAAACTGGGACTCAAATCAAAGGAATGGACCAGAAGGAAGAACAAAACATACAACCAGAAAGGAATGAAGAAATGAGAATTCAAAAGAATGAGGAGAGGCTTAGGAACCTCCAGGACATCTTTAAACATTCCAACATCCGAATTATAGGGGTACCAGAAGGGGAAAAGAAACAGCCACGAGTGGAAAACTGATTGGAACAAATAATAAAGGAGAATTTCCCCAGTCTGGTAAAGGAAATAGACTTCCAGGAAATCCAGGAAGCTCACAGAGTGCCAAAGAAGTTGGACCCAAGAAGAAACACACCAAGGCACATCAGAATTACATTAGCCAAGATTAAAATGAAGGAGAGAATCCTAGAAGAAGCAAGAGATAAGGGGACAGTCACCTACAAAGGAGCACCCATCAGACTGTCAGTGGACTTCTCAAAAGAGACCTTACAGGCAAGAAGGGGCTGGAAAGAAGTATTCCAAGTCATGAAATCCAAAGACCTACAGCCAGGATTGCTTTATCCAGCAAAGCTTTCATTTAGAATGGAAGGACAGATAAAGTGCTTCTCAGATAAGGTCAAATTCAAGGAGTTCATCATCACCAAGCCCTTACTATATGAAATGTTAAAGGGACTTTTCTAAGAAAAAAAAGATGAAAAATATGAACAGTGAAAGGACAGCAAACTCACAGTTATTAACAACCACACCTAAAACCAAAGCAAACCAAGAGGACAGCTAGATCAGGAGTGGAACCATAAAAATGAAGAACACATGAAGGGTTAGCAACAGGGGAATGGGAGGAGGATAAGGGGGGAGAAGGTACAGAAAATAGCATAGACAGTAGGTAGAAAATAGATAGGGGGGAGGGCAAGAATAGTAGGGGAAATATAGAATCTAAAGAACTTGAGACATGTGGTTATAAACTAAGGGGGGGAGAATGGTGGGGGAGAGAGTGTGCGGGTGGAGGGGAATGAAGGGGGGAATAGAACAACTGTAATGGTATAATCAATAAAATATATTTAAAAATATATAAAAATTAAAAAAATAAAAAATAAAAAAGGCTCTTATCTAAGAAAAAGAAGATAAAAATATATAAACAGTAAAATGACAACCAACTCACAGTTATTAACAACCACACCTAAAAGAAAAACAAAAACAAATTAAGCAAACAACTAGAACAGGAACAGAATCACAGAAATGGAGATCCATGGAGGGTTATCAGTGAAGGAGTTGGAGGGGGTGAGATGAGGAAAGGTACAGAGAATAAGTAGTATATATGATAGGTAGAAAATAGACAGGGGGAGGTTAAGAATAGTATAGGAAATGTACAAGCCAAAGAACTTATATGTACGACCCATGGACATGAACTAAAGCAGGGCAATGTGGGTGGAAGGGGGTATGCAGGGCAGAGGAGAATAAGGTGGGGGAACCAGACAACTGTAATAGCATAATCAATAAAATATACTAAAAAAAGATAAGACAATCTCTGTATAAAACCTTATTTGTTCAATATGATGCCCCTAGAGGGTCAAATCTCTCAAGCATGTGTATTTGTTAACCTGAAAGGGTTAGATATCTACTCCACAAAAATAGCATTTTCAAAATTTTTATAGAAAGGAGAAAAATAGAGAAAGACTTAACAGGTTAAGAGAATAGTCTTAATGCCAATAGCAGAGCACAATATACCAGAGCAGGTGACAGCAACCACAGCTACATCTAGCTCTTAATGTCTAGAACTGTGACACATTCTAAAATTCCTCACCAGTAGCAGTCATAGACTTATGAATAAAATAGTGTGGAGCAAAGTCCTCATCACCCAAACATGGGTGGTCCATGGACCACACTGCTCTAGCCCTTGAATTGTTGACTTACTTATTATAGAAAAAGTCAAAACAGATTTGTTCAGATGAAAAAATAAGAAAAGCTGAATGAGGATAAAGGTAACTCAAAGATGTGAAATGCCAATTGATGAGAAAAGGAAAGTACCTGTTTCTATATTGTTGTTGGTGATGGTATTATTATTATTATTATTATTCACTTATCATACAAAATGCTTAGAACTCAGCCATGGATAGTAGTTTGAAAAGAAAAGAAAATGTAAGAACATTTGTCTATATGGATTTGCAATGCAGTAATCTGACTCTGAACAGGAACTGCTTCCACCTCAGTTTTCCTCCAAAATAAAACATTGGAATACTTACTATAAAGACTAAGACTTGAAAAATGAAAGATGGAAGTGAAAAGTTACCCAAGAAATTGAAATAACATTAAATCCTTAACTCATAGGCTAATATCTCCCACATATGTACTAAAAATGGGATCTAGCCCTGGCTGGTGTAGCTCAGTGGGTTGAGCTCAGGCTGTGAACCAAAGGGTCACCAGTTCAATTCCCAGTTAGAGCACATGCCTGAGTTGCAGTCCAGGTCCCCAGTAAGGGCCATGTGAGAGGCAGCCACACACTGACGTTTCTCTCCCTCTCTTTCTCCTTCCCTTCCCTTCCCCTCTCTCTAAACAAATACATAAAATCTTCAAAATAAAAATAAATAAAAATGGGATCTAAACAAAAAGAAATCCTTAAGTTTGAGTAGCTATTGCTACTTATTGGCACTCAATAAATTTATATCACTTGCTTTATTATAAAAGATTAAAACACACAAGATAGATGATGCCTTTATCCCTTTATTTGGTCGTAAGTTAATGTAAGGAGTCGTCAAAGTATTTTTAGGAATGAAGGAAATATTATTTAATTCCTAAAAGTTGATAATAAAGAAAAAGAAGTAGCAGAAAAGGATAATTCCTAAGGATGGACAGAAAGCAGGAGATACGGCTATGGACAAGGGCTATGGCGAGACATGACCTAGGACAGCCTATGCAAATTGAGCTTGTCCTAAAACCCTCTCAACACTGACCTGGTAGAGTACCCTGGTCTATAGTTGTCATCCAAAGATTGGGTCATGCTCTGACCCAACAGCATTTGTCTTCTGTCTGGATGCTCTCTGAGCCAGAGTATGCACTAAACATTTTCTTAGTAATATTTTTTCTGGTATATCTCATCAAGCAAAAAAAAAACAAAAAAATAAACAAATGGGACTACATCAAACTGCAAAGCTTTTGCACAGCAAAGAAAACAATCAACAGAGCAAAAAGAAAACCTAATGAATGAAAGAAGATATTGTCAATGACATATCCGATAAGGAGTTCTAAATTTCCAAAGAACTCAGACAACTCAACACCAAACAAACAAAGAAACAAACAATCAAAGAATGGAAAGGGGACCTGAACAGACATTTCTTCAGAGTTCATACAGATGGCATACATATATATTACATATAATATATATACATAAAATGATGCTTAACATCACTAATCATTACAGAAATGCAAAGTATCACCTCACACCTGTCAGAATGGCTTTCATCAGTAAATCAACAAATGTTGTCAAGGATGTTACAACAGTGCTGTGTACTGTTTGTGGGAATGCAGGTTGGTGCAGCCACTATGGCAAACAGTATGGAGGTTTCTCAAAAAACAAAAAATGGAATTGCCTTTAGACCCAGTGATTCCACTTCTGGGTATATATTTAAAGAAACCCAAACATTAAAACACAAGAATAATACACGCACCCACACATGTTCACCACAGCATTATTTACAATAGTCAAGCTGCAGAAGCAACCCAAGTGCCCATCAACAGATGAGTGACCATAACCAAGAATGAAATCTTACAATTTGTGACAATATGGATGGACCTAGAGGATATTACAAGTGAACTAAATCAAACAGAGAAAGACAAAAACCATATGCTTTGACCTATATGTGGAATCTGAAGAACAAAATAAGCAAAATAAGCAAACACACTCAGATGCAAAGAACAGACTGAGGGTTTCAAGGGCCAGGAAGTTGCAGGGCCACGGCGGGGGGGGGTGGGGGGGGGGGGCAATTTACTAAGTGAAGTGAGGGGATTAGAAGGTGCAGATAGGTGGGTACAGAATACCCATGGGGAAATAGGGTACAGAACAGGGAATACAGTCAACAGTATTTGTGGTGACTGTAGTTGTATGTAGTCCCAGGTGGGTAGTGAAATTATCAAAGGGAATCACCACTTCATGACTGTGTGGCTGTCTGGTCACTGGGCTATGTACCTAATATAAAATACTACTAAATGTCAACCGTAACTGAAAAAAACACTTTAATTCAAAACCTTTCATTCTTAAGGTGTGTGGCTTTGGGTAAGACAGATTCTCACAAAGTTCTCATAAATTCTAAAGTGATATATAAATATATATATTATATAACACCCATCTACTCGCCTCATTTTTGTTTGACCCGTTTGTCAGTTCAATGCTCCAATATTTAATGAGGGGAAAAAAATAGACTGCATCTAATCATAAGTTTATGATGATGACTATTCATATTTTAATTTAGCTTTAAAAGTAAAAAATATTGGCATTTCCTGTGATTTCCTCATCAAATTATATATCCGGCCTCTGTCTCAGAGAAGTCTTGCCTATTCTTGAACCATGGCTTTGTCCAAGCACAGACTAATCATGGCTATTGCCTTTCCCAAATTTATGATGTTCATATAACTACAAGTCTCAACCCTTTACTGAACTAACAAAGTTCTGGGGGAGAACGTCTCTTCAGGATACCTAAACACTCTCACCATCATATTATTCTAAATGAAAATTCTCCCTTCCAGTCTCTAAATACCTTCCTCTACCCTCATTGGTAGTTTCTTTTGTAGTGTACCTTTATCGATTTACTTAAAAAAAACCCACGTTCTATATTCTAATATACGGATGAGGAAAAATCTTTTTCCATTTTAGCTTTTAAGTGTTTTGATCATTTAGCATCACTATGCCTAGAAATTTCCTCTTTGTCCCTTTTCTTCATCTACAGTTGACTGATAAATCCCTAAAACTTTCACTGGAATCTCATTGGTATATAATTACCTCACAACATGATATGTTTTGTAATATGTTGTGCAATGAAAGTAGACCATACTATTTCATAGATTTGTAGATTTTTAAAAAATACCAGATTCGTTCTCACAACATCTTCATAAAAAAAAAAAAGGATGGCAGGGCCAGATATTATTAAACAAATAGACACACAGACACTGTAGGCTTTCAATGAATACCAATGTCTTTATTACTATAGTTATATCTTTTTTCATACCAACAACCAGAAGATTGTACACAGCTACGATCCTCATCCTGGATGCCATAGTGTGCTGGAAAATGGAGAGAGGAAGACAAGGGAAAGATCCCTCGGTTTGATGTATGAAAGTTTCGGAAACCTGTGAAATGATTACCAGCACAGAATTTTCTTATTTCTCAACTATATTCCCTGCAAGAACAAAGAAGAGCTAACAGTATTAACAGCAGTTCTCAAAGTGAGGTCTGTGGACTCTAGCAGACACACAAACATAATTTCACAGGCTCTGTATGGTCAAAAATGTTTTCAGAACACCACAAAGATGTTATTTGCCTCTGTCACCCTGTCAACATTTGAAATGGTGATGCAAAAGCAACAGAGGATAAAACTAGGCCTTAACTTCAGAATCAAGGCAGTAGCACCAACTCAGTCATTATATTCTTTATTATTTCCTAGTGTGTGTGGTGAGTGGGTGGGGGGGGGGGGGGCAGTTTCACATAAAAATGCCTTGATGAAGCCAAAAGAAAAAAACGTACCAATTTTATTAATTTGCAATAAAATGAGATATGTGGGGCAAGTACTTCTGCTACAAGCTGAAATTCAATAATTGGAGAAAGCATAAGTACAATTTGATTGAGCTCCTTTTTCAGGTAACACCATTTTTATTTTCAAGAATAATTAACAAACTATGGTCATTCAGAGACTTGGGTGACTGGCAGTAGTTTTTATGAACGTAAAGAGATACTTCCGGTCAAGATGGCAGAATAAGCAGGCATGGCTCGCCTCTTTGCACAACCACATCAAAATTACAACTAAAATATGCAAGGGGGTCCCTCCCGGTCCCCGCCTCGGACCTGGGGTTCTAGAGACTCCAGGGCACCCTTTCTGCATTGTAGTATATTTCCTCCCTAGCCCCAGCCCCAGCCCAGGGAGCTGGCCAGGAAGCACAATGGGGGCCTCTTCCGCTCTCCCTCTGCTCCTGATCATTGCCTGCTGCTGGGTGCCTGGTGAGGCCAACCTCTCCCAGGACGAAAGAAGACAGAAAAAAAAAACAAGAAATTATGGAAGAGAAGAAAATGGCAGCGGAGGAGGACGGAGCGACTCCAGTTCTCCTACCCCTGGGAGAAAATCCTGGCAGATCTACTGAGGAACAGCGCAATCAATTCCCCAACCAACAATTCCCCAGCATTTATGAAAATAAGAGACTAGAGATAGTGATGGACCAGACAGCTACAGGTCGGGACCCAGAGGCTTCCGTCTGCGCCCAGCTACAGGGGCGCCTGCCACGGAGGACTCATCGGGAGCCTGGCATCCCAGAGTAAAGTCAAAAGCAGCAGCGGTGGGACCAGCAGTCCTCGGCTGGCGCCTAACGGTCTTGGACCTGCTGCTGCCGCAGCTTTTGGGGCCCAGAGGCTTCCATCTATGGCCTGTGTCGGGGCATCTGTCACAGAGGACTCATCAAGAGCCCGGCATCTGTTAGTAAAGACAAAAGCGGCAGCGGCAGGGCTGGCTGCCCTCGGCCAGCCCATAACGCCTCGGAGCCACGACTGCCACTGCGTTAGGAGTATAAGAGGCTTCCGTCTGCGGCCAGTACCACGGAGGACTCATCAGGAGCCCGACACCCAGTGGAGACTTGGGGCAGCTGCAGGGTCCTTGGAAGAGAGCTAGCTCTGTCCCTTCCCATCTAGGCTGGGCTGGGTGGCAGAGACCTGTCTGCCTAGGTTTGCAGGGAGGGTGGGAAGGACTGGGGGCCATATTCAGTTGCGATCTCTGTGGTCGCCAGCCCACAAGGCCGACAGACCGGAAAAGAGAGAGAAGCAATGCCCTAACCGGTCGGGTTGGGGAATTGGGTTGGGGAATTGAGCTGGGCTGGGAGTTGTTTTTTTTTTAAGATTTTTTAATTTATTTATCTTTAGAGAGGAAAGAAAGGAGAGAAGGAGAGAAACATCAATGTATGGTTGCCCTTCATGACTCTCTTTTTGGAAACTGGCCTGCAACCCAGGCATGTGCCCTAACTGGGAATTGAACCACGATCGTGTGGTTCACAGGCCCATGCTCAATCCACTGAGCTACACCAGCCAGGGCTCTGGAGAAGTTTCTATTGGAAAGTGGACGGAGATGTTCTCCTGTGAAGGCAGCTTGAGTTGCTTCTCGCCCAGGCACAGGACTGGGAATGATCAGTACCAGATCCTGTGGACCACACGCAGCCTGTCGGGTAGGCGGGCTGGTGCACGGGAGTGCGCCTGGGCCTACAACCCAGCCCACACAGACAGAAGTCCTGCCGAAACCAGAAAAACTAGATTGGACAGTTTGAAACCAACAAGGGAGGGTTTTGTTGTTGTTGTTGTTTTAACTGTTTTTTAAACTTCTATTGTGCTTTTTTTAAATTTTTTTTCAGTAATCGTATATTTTTTAAATTTTATTGTTGCTATAGCTTTCAGTACTTTGTTCCGCTCCTTTCTTTTTTCCTCTTTTAGTCCTTCTTCCTTTCATTCCAAACGTACTGCTTTTTCCTCACTACTCCAGCCGTTTGTGTGTGTGTTTGTTTGTTGCTTTCTATACCACTGTAAATACTTCACAACACATCTCTAGGTTCTTAGCCCACTTTACAAGTTCCTGAATTCTATTACTGTAGTAATTAACTCTATTTGCTCACACGCTACACCTATTTACTATTCCTTACTCTCATCTTACCTCAAAATCTGACCACCCGCAACCTCACTGGTTTCTAGATACAACTCACAAATCTTCCCTCCCCAATAAGAGACTTATCCTTGGTCTATCCTTTCTTAAAAGTGGCAAATTGGGTTGAAGATTACAGTTAACACTATATATAGCATAAAGATCTTCTATCTCTTCTCTACTAGCTATGACTGTAAATATCATAAAGTACTCTCCTGCTATCATACCCATTTTGCCTCCCCGTCCAACTGATCACATACACACAAAGAAAGGAGTAGGTGGAAGAGGAGAACATCAAGATACCTTCAGCAGACTGCACCACTGAATTGCACAGGTATTCCACCACAGAAGTTCACACCATAAACCCAGGGAGTCAGAACAAATCAATTTAAGAAGCTGAGGCTAACAAGAAGAGTCTCATAAACAATGGGAAGACAAAGAAAAAATGCCCAAATGAAAGAAAAGGTGGAAGTCTTGGAAATAATGTTAGATGAAAGAGAGGCAAGTCAGCTATCAGATACTGAATTCAAAATACTAGTTATCAGGAAATTCAAAGAGCTCACAATGAGCTACCAGAAACAAGAGGGGAGCTACCAGAAACTAGAGGGGAGCTACAATGAGCTCTCCACAAACTATATGAACATGAAAAAGGAAACAGAAACTATCAGCAAAGGCCAAGGGGAAATGAAGAATACAATTTCGGAACTGAAGAACACAGTAGAAGGAATGAAAAGCAGAATCGATGAGGCAGAAGACTGGATCAACGATCAAGGAGTTGGAGGACACAGTAGAAAGAATCTCCCAGAAAGAGCAAGAAAGGGAAAAGAGGCTCAAAAAGAATGAAGAGTGATTAACAGAAATGCAAGACAATATGTAACATAATAATATCCGATTCATAGGAATACCAGGGGGAGAAGAAGAAGAACAAGGGATAGAAAACCTATTTGAAAGACTAAAGATGGAAAATTTTCCTAATTTGATGTGAGAAAAAGTTACACAGATCCAGGAATCAGAGAGAGTCCCATTCAAGAGGAACCCAAAGAGGCCCACTTCAAGACACATCATCATTAAAATGGCAAAACTCCAAGACAAAGAGAGAATCTTAAAGGCAGAAAGGGAGAAAAAGGAAGTAACATACAAGGGAGCCCCAATCAGGTTAGCTACTGACTTCTCAATGGAAACACTCCAAGAAAGAAGAGAATGGCAAGAAATATTTCAAGTAATGAGAACCAGAGGTCTACAACCAAGGCTACTTTACCCAGCAAAGCTCTCAATCAAGATAGAAGGCCAAATAAAGAGCTTCCAAGACAAAAGAAGTCTAAAAGAATATACCTCCACCAAACCAGCTCTACAGGAAATACTAAAAGGACTGCTTTAAGGAAACGAAGGAAAAGAGAGAGACTGAGAGGAACACAGGTACAAAAATGGCAATGAATAAGTACCTATCAATAATAACATCAAATGTAAATGGAATAAATGCTCCAATCAAAAGATATAGAATAGCTGGATGGATAAGAAAGCATGACCCACACATATGTTGCCTCCAGGAGACCCACCTCAGGACAAAAGACTATCACAGACTAAAAGTGAAAGGCTGGAAACAAATTTCCCAAGCAAATGGTCAAGAAAAAAAAAGCCGGGGTAGCAATTCTATTATCAGACAAAATAGATTTCAAAAAAAGGGCCATAAAGAGAGGCCCAGAAGGTCACTTCATAATACTCAAGGGAAGAATTCACCAAGTGAATTCTTGGTAATGTAATTCTTGGTTAATGTAAATTACGATGTCATTTACATTAACATCGTAAATGTATATGCACCCAACATAGGAGCACCCAAATATATAAGAAAAATTATAGAGGACTTCAAGAAAGATATTGACAGCAACACAATTATAGTAGGGGACTTTAACACCCCACTGTCAAAAATGGAAAGATCTTCCACACAAAATATCAGCAAAGATAGAGCTGCACTAAACAACACCCTAGATGAAATGGACTTGACTGATATATATAGAGCCCTTCATCCCAAAGAAGCAAAATACACATTCTTTTCAATGCACATGGAACAGTTTCAAAGACAGACCACATGATCGGACACAAAATGAGCCTCAACAAATTCAAGAAAACTGAAAACATACCAAGCATTTTCTCTGACAACAAGGGACTGAAATTAGAAACCAACCCCAAGGAAAAAAACCCCAAACACCCAAAATCATGGAGACTGAATGGTATGCTATTAAACAACAAATGGGTCAAGATTGAAATTAGGGAAGAAATCAAAAGGTTTCTGGAAACACATGAAAATGAACTCACAACAACCCAAAACTTATGGGACACGGCAAAGGCAGTCCTGAGAGGGAAGTTCATAGCAATACAGGCCTACCTAAAGAAGTTAGAAACATTTCAAACAAACAACCTAACCCTATGCCTGCAAGAACTCGAAGAACAACAACAAAGACAGTCCAGAGCAAGTAGAATAAAGGAAATAACCAAGATCAGAGTAGAATTAAATGACATAGAGATTAAAAGCACAATTCTAAGGATCAATGAATCCAACAGTTGGTTTTTTGAAAAGATAAACAAAATTGACAAGCCTTTCAGTAGGCTCATTAAGAAAAGAAGAGAGAGGACACAAATAAACACAATAAATGAAAGAGGAAGAAATTACAACTGATACCACAGAAATAGAAGGGATTGTAAGAAATTACTATGCAGAACTGTATGCCAAGAAACTTGAAAACCTAGGTGAAATGGACAAATTTCTAGAAAAACATCATCTTCTAAAACTCAGTGAAGAAGTAGAAAGCTTGAACAGACCAATAACAGCAGATGAAATTGAAGCAATAATCAAAAAACTCCCATCACACAAAAGCCCTGGACCAGATGGTTTCACAGGAGAATTCTACAAAGCTTTTAAGGAAGAGCTAACCCCTATTCTTCACAGACTATTCCAAAAAATTCAAAATGATGGAAAACTCCCAAACTGTTTTTGTGAAGCCAGCATCATCCTAATTCGAAAACCAGATAGAGACACAACAAAGAAAGAAAACTTCAGGCCAATATCGCTGATGAACATAGATGCTAAAATCCTCAACAAAATATTGGTGAATCGCATCCAACAATACATCAAAAAGATCATACACCACAACCAAGTGGGATTCATCCCAGGGATGCAAGGATGGTTCAATATTCGCAAATCAGTAAATGTAATGTATCACATAAACAAAAGCAAGGACAAAAACCACATGGTCATATCAATAGATGCGGAAAAAGCTTTTGATAAGGTACAACACCCATTTATGATAAAAGTACTCAACAAAGTGGGAATAGAGGGCGCATTCCTCAATATAATAAAGGCCATATATGAGAGACCTACAACCAACATCATACTCAATGGGCAAAAACTAAAAGCTTTTCCACTAAGATCAGGAACAAGACAAGGTTGTCCACTTTCACCACTTCTATTTAATATAGTATTGGAAGTTTTAGCCTCAGTGATCAGGCAAGAAAAGGAAATAAAAGGCATTCAAATTGGAAAGGAGGAAACAAAACTGGCATTGTTTGCAAATGACATGATAGTGTACATGGAAAATCCTATAGATTCTACCCCAAAACTGCTCGAACTAATAAATGAATTTGGCAAAACAGCAGGATATAAAGTCAATATCCAGAAATCAAAGGCATTTTTGTATACTAACAATGAATCAGCAGAAGCAGAAATCAAGAAAAAATCCCATTCGATATAGCAAAAACAAAAATAAAATACCTAGGAATAAATCTAACCAAGGAGGTAAAAGACCTGTATGCAGAAAACTACACAACACTGAAGAAGGAAATCAAGGAAGACACAAACAAATGGAAACATATACCGTGTTCATGGATTGGAAGAATTAACATCATCAAAATGTCCATACTACCCAAAGCAATTTACAAATTCAATGCAATACCCATTAAAGTACCAATGGCATATTTCACAGACATAGAACAAGCACTTCAAAAATTTATATGGAACCATAAAAGACCCTGAATAGCAGCTGCAATGTTAAGAAAGAAGAACAAAGTAGGAGGGATCACAATACCAGATATCAAACTGTTTTACAAGGCCACTGTAATCAAAACAGCCTGTTACTGGCATAAAAACAGGCACATAGACCAATGGAACAGAATAGAGAACCCAGAAATAAATCCAAATCTCTACAGTCAATTAATATTTGACAAAGGGGTCAGTAACATAAAATGGGGTAAAGATAGCCTCTTCAACAAATGGTATTGGGAGAACTGGACAGCTATACGCAAAAAAAAAAATGAAACTTGAGCGGCAACTTACACCATACACCAGAATAAATTCAAGGTGAATAAAAGACTTAAATATAAGCCGTGACACCACTAAAATCCTATAGGAGAACATTGGCAGGAAAATCTCAGATATTTCACGCAGCAACATTTTTACTGATATGTCCCCTAGAGCAAGGAATATAAAGGAAAGAATAAACAAATGGGATCTCATCAAAATAAAAACCTTCTCTGAGGCTAAAGAAAACAGCATTAAAATAAAAAGAGAACCAACTGAATGCGAAAACATATTTGCCAATGATACCTCAGACAAAGGTTTAATCTCCAAAATATACAAAGAACTCACATGACTTCACTCTAAGAAGACAAGTAACCCAATTAAAAAATGGGAAAAGGACTTGAACAGACACTTCTCCAAGGAAGACATACAGAGGATCCAGAGACACATGAAGAGATGCTCAATATCGCTTGCTATCAGAGAGGTGCAAATTAAAACCACAATGAGATATCACTTTACACCAGTAAGAATGGCTATCATAAACAGAGCAATAAACAACAAATGTTGGAGACAGTATGGGGAAAAGGGGACTCTGGTCCACTGTTGGTGGGATTGCAGACTGGTACAACCATTATGGAAAACAGTATGGAATTTTCTCAGAAAACTAAAATTGGACCTGCCTTTTGACCCAGCAATTCCACTGATAGGATTGTATCCTAAGAACCCTAAAACACCAATCCCAAAGAACATATGCACCCCAATGTTCATAGCAGCACAATTTACAATAGCCAAGAGTTGGAAGCAACCTAGGTGCCCGTCAGTAAATGAATGGATCAAAAAACTATGGTACATATACACAATGGAATTCTATGCCGCAGAAAGAAAGAAGGAGCTCCTACCTTTTTTAACAACATGGATGGTACTGGAAAGCATTATGCTGAGTGAAATAAGCCAGGTGTTGAAGGACAAATACCATATGATCTCACCTTTAACAGGAAGCTAAACAACAAAACAAAGAAGCAAGCAAAACATAACCAAATACACTGAAATAGAGAACAGGCTGACAGTGACCAGAGGAAAGAGGGGAGGGAATTTCAGGGGAAATAGGGGAGGGATTTAGAGGAACATATATAAAGTATACATGGACAACAACTGAGAAGGGTGGAAATGGGAGGGAGGGGGGAGCATGGGGTGGGTGGGATGTGATGGGAGTAATAGACAGAAAACTGTACTTGAAAAATAATTAAATAAATTTTTAAAAAAGTAATTATGAACGTGAAAAAAAATAAAATAAAATATACAACAACCGTCACTCAAGAATGTCAGAAATCTAGTTGAATGGAAGTCTGACAACTACAAAATCAAGTTGAATGGAACTCTGACAGCTACAGAACTAAAGAAACCATATCCATCCAAACTGGTAGGAGGGGTGCAGATGCAGAACAGGCTGGTTCAATGCCCATGTGGATAAAAATTTGGGACAGATATCTCAGGAGCAAGGAGTACCAGACTCACACCAGACCCCCCAAACCAGGATTTCAATGCCAGGAAGATAAGTCCCTACAACTGCCAGCTGCAAAAACCAGCAGGGGTTGAATCAGTGAAAGAAACTATTGGAGCTCCAAACAGTTCCTCTTATAGAACCCACACATGGATTTAATCAGACTCACTCCCTCTGAGCTCCAGCACCAGGGTAAGAGCTTGAAAAGCACCAGTGGTATAAAGGGAGAAACGGAAGTGTCTGGCATAAAGGCGAGCAGAGGCCTTTGTCCCTTTGCTAAACCCTCCCCTACAAAAAGTCAGTAGGCTGGTGCTATAGCTAAGTGATGCCTTGGAGATGCCCAGTGACTCTGCTCACCCAAATGACTGACACATCCACGCTGCTTTTCCATGAGAATGGCTGGTCTTGGCTCCTAAATCCTATCAAACAAGCAACAACTGCCTTCAGTGGGCCCTACTGGCAGCCAGATTAGATTCACAGCTTGGCTTTGCCTGGGAATCTCCAAGCCCAAACAGCAACCATCTCACATTACTTTATAGCTCAGGCAGGGTTCCCTGGGCAAAACACAGGTGGGGGCTGACCTTGGCCTGCATCACCTGGAAAAGTGTTTTCCTGAATTCTGTGAGCCATTCTAGCAAATTACCAAACCTGAGAAAAGGGTTGTAGGAATCCCCTCACCCCCAGATTTTATAGCCCACTGGTCAGGAGTAAGGACTTGCAGTTGTGAGACTGAGCCCTTAACCTCTAGGAGTTGAGCTAATGCCAAGTTGTTAGTGCCTGAAATGAATTAAATTGTAGGGTATTCAACCGGTGTCTGGAAGGTTGAGAATTGGTTGATTCAGGAAAAACAACCCACATGTTTGTCATCAGAAGTATCCTCACTTGTAGTACCCAAAGGGATAACTAGAAATACAGTCTGAGAATCAGTAGCACATTAAATGCTAACCCAGCGTTCTACAATAGTCAGAAGGGTCGCAAATGAGAATTAATTCTACACAGTATTTCAGGAGGAAGAAAAAAAGACTCTATAAAGTTGGGAGCTCAAGAAAACCTAAAACTTTCTGGCTTGCTATAAAAAGAAAGTCAGGCTTGCTGTAATTCACTCCAGAACCTTAAGACATTCACAGAATGTTCTTAATATTTCTACTTAGACTCCTTTGAGGTATATCCTTATTTTTAAAAAAAGGACAACTTTTTCCCCCAAATTAATAAAAATCTGCAAGGTATAGTGGGGGCCCCAGAGAGAAGTGATCTTAGGGATTATTATAGATTCATACTTTTAATTTCAATGATTAATTATTTATTTTGATTATTTTCTACATGAAGCGATTTATGAGGCCTTTCATATAAATGTATATAGGTTTTTAAAGCTTATATAAGAGTAAAACTAAAATATTAGTTTGAGTGATCATAAGATTAAATGTATGGCAAACACTGTACTGTTAATGTAATAAATTAGGTAAGAAATGTAACAGAAGCCCTGACTTTGTGTTCTAGACCAGTGATTATGTAACTATTCTGAAGTAAGCATTGCTACAAAAATAGAGCTCTGACACGAGTCTATTATTTAATAAAATAATATTAAAGTATTATTTTATTTATGCAATCTGTTTTAAAGTTTGCTTATAATTCTAAACTTTAGTTTCTTCATCTGCAAAATGAGTATAAGCTACCTAAATTACAGCATTTTCCAACAAGCTATATGTGATACCAGCCATAAAGGTGCCACTTATTAGTATGCAAGACCTAGTGCTTCAATAGATGATGGAAACAGAGTTTGCCACCTCAAAATATGCCTTTTGGAATATGCATTATTTTAAACTTAAAAAAAATCCCCACCCAAAAATATTTTTATTAATTATAAACAGAGAGCAAAGGAGAGAAGGAGGGAGCGAGAAAAACATCAAATTGAGACAGAAACACTGATCAGTTGCCTCCCATATATGCCCCAACCAAGGACTGGACCACAACCAAGGCATATGACCTGACCCAGATGACACTCACAACTTTTTGGTGTACCAGATGACACTCCAACCAAAATCCAAACAAATGAGCACCCAGCCAAGGCTAAGCTAGTTATTTTTAAGAAACAAGACTCTGGAAAAACCTTAAACCTCCCCTCTAACTGCATAAAAGAAATTTAGAGGACCTGCTCCAGAAAGGAAACTACCATCAAAGATAACTGTAGTTTAACAAGAACTACTATGTGACAGGGAAGAACACAGCAAGGCCCCGTAATCAAAGCTCCATTGTTAAAAACAGTCCAGCAAACAATTATTTACCAAATATTTACCTTTCCATCTCCATATGAATTGCCCTCTTGCCCCTTGAGGTTCCATACCACATTCCTTTCTCCTTAGCTCAAAATGGCATAAAAATCCCTCAACTGCTGATTTGTCGGTGAACCTCATATTCTTGGAATCCCCACATGTACAAACATATCAAATTTGCTGATTTCTCTGTTAATCAGTCCATGTTAAGTTATTAGCCCAGCCAGAACTCAGATGGGAGGGAATTTATTTTTTGCACTGCTCCACACTCCCTTCTGAGTCTCCAACATAATCTTTATAAATATCATCCAGAAAATTACTTAAAATATATATCCTTAATTCTAAACTCTTAACATGACAAGATAAATTGGAACAGGAAGAACCAATCTATACAGAAACCCAGTTAGCGCCTACATATAAATATGACAACATTTATTCTTTCAAAGGGAAAAAAATCCTTTATTCTCTACTGGCATTATATTTTTTCATTTTCTTTTTTCCAGTTCCCTAGGATTATTAGTGTCTTTGTAATTGGTTTCTTAAGAGCTCATTTATGACTAAAATGTTAACCATTTCACATGCATTGCAAATGAAATATGGTGTTTTTGTTATTTCACTGTGCTAAAATATTTGTTTATTTTATGGTGTAAAGAAGTTGTATATTGAAATATAATTATGTTCTGTTTTTAAAAAGTAACATTGAATATTATTTATGATAATAAAAAAATCAATGTCCTCTAATATCCCCCCAGAAGTGCCCATTTAAAAACATACACGTTATGGAATTTCCACAGACTAGAAAGGGTGCTTATGAAGAATATTAATGAAATACACCATAAACACATTATATAGCATATAATATTAAGTGAAAATGAATTACCTTAGAGAAAAAACCAGGACACAAAACTGTATAAACAAAAATATGTCAATAATATAAAAAATACATTTAAAAGTCTGGAATAAAGAAGAGGGGTGTTGGAAGTTGTTATAATTATAAAAATATATAATCTTTAAAGTTAAAATGTGGTCATAATAGTATTAAATGGGTCCTATGAATTGGGGAATACCTTAATTTAAAAGCAGACATATGTCAGATTTACGCACTCATCAGTACAGTCTTTTTTAACAAATTTTACTTACTCAATATAAATGGATTTCTCAATAGAAAAACATTTGGGCCACTGTGGAAAGGCTGCTGCCAGGACTTGCTGATGGACCCTGGCAGATGGAGAAAACCCTCTACTACAGTACAGTTTCTCTTTACCAATCACCACAATGATTCTGCTGCTGAGGTTAAGTTGCAGTGATGCGTTTTGGCTGGTATAGCACTATTCTCTGCTATGAAAAGCACAGCAGCATCTGTTATCTTTCAAGTACTCGAGCAAAATCTCAGCCTTGGGAGGCATTACATACATGCTTTCAAATGTCCTGGAGGAAAATGGGGGTGTGGTAGGGAGAGGAATAGGGCAAGAATGGGTTACTCAAAAGGGAAACAAAAGAGGAAGGAAAGAAGGAAGGGAGGGAGGGAGGGAAGGTGGGAGGGGAATAAATTCAAATTTGGGGACTTTATTCTTCCCATACAAGCTACTGCATAATCTGTATGCAAACTATATTTCAATGATTTTATAAAACCTTGAATTTCAAAGGTGTGTTCAAAAGAACAAAAAATTGAGTGCAAAAGAAAAAATATAGGACTTTTTAGATATGATCTTACTGGAAAGAGGTAACATTAAAGAAAAATTTAAATCTGTATTACAGTACCCTAGAAAGTTAATGTATCAATAAATAACAGAGAAACCCACTGTTTTAGTTAGGTCTAGAAAATTAAATGGACAGTTTTATTCTTTGCTATGGACAACTTCCCAGTAACTGAAGTTGAAAACATTTCAAAAGGATATTTTCCAAGTCATTCAATATATTGCTTTACACAAACATTCCAAAGCACACTCCTTCAAATTTCCTATTACAGCAAAGTACCCTGATACTCATGGTACCTTTGGGGAGGTGGATTTCACTGAGAACTTGGGCAACACTGATGTTGCTTAAATTTTTTAAGAAATGTTAACTCGTATTTCATATACACATATATTCTTGCAATACACATGGACAACAACAAGAAATACTGCAAATGATTTACTCTATATCAACAGAGATGACTGGTTCTTATCAGATGTTTATACATGCTCACTTCAGCTTCTTTTACCAGTACTAGGGTTAATTTCAAGGGTTGCATGATAAAGTAGAAAGAGTACAAACCTGAAAATCAGACAGAATTTAAAGCCTGTTATCTACCAAATGCCAGCCTTGTGACCTTGAGCAAGTGAATTACTGTTTCTGGGCTTTAGTTTCCTCAACAGTAAAAATGGTAACACCATCTATCTTTTAAAAACTGTAAGTAACAACTGTTCATAATATATACAATAAAAAAAAGCAGGACAGGAGATTTCCCTATCTTGATGGGGATGGAAAAAAACCTCTAAAAGAAAGCTGGCATATCTTTGAAAAACTTGATGACAACGTACCAAAAGAACTCATTCTGATCATCAAATCAAAGATAGGTGAAGAAAGAATGAGGATATGAGGTGCGTCCAGAAAACGTCCAGCAACTGTAAATATAACTAGAATGGTTTATGCAACATCGATGTAACTGGGAGCCAAGAAGAGTGGGCTAGAATGTGCATGCATGAATAATGATGACTTCACTGTACTAGTCAGAGGGAGCAGTAGACACCACTGAGTGAGCATGCGTACTGTGTGGCCGGCACATTCCAAATGACAGAGTAAGCAGAGCAATAAATCTGCATCTAACTTAGTGTTAACCCTAAACATTCCTCTGTGGAAACTATTTGGATGGTTCAGAAAGCCACACCTATGGGCAACTGGTGACTGGCAGCTTCATCATGACAATGTGCCAGCTCATGGGTCACGTCTCATGCAGAGTTTTTTTTGTCAAACATCAAATCACCCAGGTGATTCAGCCCCTCTACAGCTCAGATTTGATGCCCTGAGACTTCTAGCTTTTCCCCCAAACTAAAATCACCTTTGAAAGGAAAGAGATTTCAAACCATCAATAAGATTGAGGAAAATATGATGGGGCAGCTAATGGTGATTAGTACAACTGTGTGAGGTTCCAAGGTGCCTACTTTGAAGAGGACTGAGGCATCATTGTCCTATGGACAGTGTTTCTTGTATCTTCTTCAAGAAACGCCTGTTTGTCATATTATCTGGCTGGATACCTTCTGGACAGACCTTGTATGAAATTCACTGTGTATTAGGTTAATACGATAGATCCTGGAAGTTATAGTTAAAATAAATAGTCTCGCCTTCAAGAAGTTCAAAATTTCCCATGCGAGAAACCCAGTTTCTTACACCATTTCATTAATAGCATCTATAATACAAAGTCAAAAAATGGTCAAACAAGATCTATAAACAAAGAATCATAAGCATGTTGCAATTTACCAGCAAAAAAAAAAACCTCCCCTTAGGTAAAGGTCAGGTGTGGTCAACTATGGAGAGAACAGCGGGACCCTTAGACATACGGCCCAAGAACTAAAAGGGGTAACATCTCGTAGATCACACAAACAGCTGCTAAGGAGAACAAAAAACTTCACCCAGGGTGGTCATGACACCAACTATTGGAAAAACAAGGGTATGGACTAGTCTGTAAGGGGAATGTACAGAAAAAAGAGGACAGGCAGCATATGTCCATTCTGTCACTCTACATCCAAAACCATATGGTGGTCCTGTCAACTATACATACCTCTTGCTATTTGTTCTTCAAATATGCCACGCTCACTCCCTCCTTCGGGCTTTTGTACTCACTGTTCTCTCTGAAGAAGACTCCTACCCCCAGATCCTTGGCTAACTCACTTAAAGGCATTAAAAAGTACATTTGCTGAAGTGGAGGTCTTTACAACTATGAAAAAATTTGAGTAATATTCAAATATTTGCATAATATAGCAAAGCTTTCCAAGTTTCTACTCTCTTTTATTAGCACAACAAAAATGCCTACACTTTCCAATCTTGAAAATGTGTCACCAAAACAAAATATGAACAGTAAAATAATAGAATATCAGTGTAGAAATCAGAAGTTCATTTGAAATACACTACAAAAATAGTCATGTCATCATTTCCCCAAAACTGGGAACCTAGGACCCAAACAAGAGAAAAGAAATAAAACAACTTTATACAATTAAAATGATGATAAAATGAACCACTTCCTAATCACTCATTATCTAGGAGCCTACAAATGGCACTTAACCCCACACTCACCCCACAAGCAGTGAAAAGCCCCTTCCTAAAATCCATGACAATGATTCCCAAGTGACAGCCTGCAGAACATTGCCAGCCCAGGACTAAGTTTTCAATAGTCAGCAGCAAAACATAGAAAATGAAAACCAAATGAAATCATAGAAATAAATTTTTAAATCTGCATAAACTTTGCAAACTTTGCACACTTATTCTTGATCTTCATAGTTGGTTTCACAAACAAAAGGTGAGATAGAAATGGAGAGAATGTGGTTCCAAATAAGAGATAACTAAATGGCCTATAGGGTTAAGACATCTTTACCTACACGAAAAGGGAGTAGTGCACAAATTTGAGGAAATGTAATACATTTAAGTTAACTTGTACAAAATTACAGTTTTTGTACATTAAAAAACAAACATCACCAATTTCATACATCTCAACCTAATACGTAATTTTTTCTCAAGAATAGAATAAACCATACAACTGTAGTATCAAAAACTGTTCCTCAATTGCCTCCTTCAAGACTTTAAGAGCAACAATGCACAAATGAATTCAAAAGAACCAAAGTCTTAACTATCATTTTAAAATCCCAATGCTTTCAGCACATGCAGACACCTGAGATTTTATGCCACGCACATTTATAAAAATTTCAAGATTGATTCTGAAAAGTAAAAAAAGCAACCATATAGGAGCTCCACTGGCACAATCTATTAGCATGCAATACTTAAACGGAAAGCAACCATATAACCTAAGTTAAAAAGCAAACACTTTTCCCTCATTCAATCAAGCCCTATGATTCCACTAGCATAATAAGAGAAAGGTGTTTTTGATTTTTATTCCCCATGTTACAGTAAAACTCAATGCCACTGGGGTATCCAGTGGCATTTATGGACAGAGAAATCAAGTTAAACTGAGAATGCCTGACTATTATAACATAGCTGAATGCTAGATAAAATATTCATTAAATCTCAGTGCCAACAACATACAATGTTTTATGTCTTTATAATGCAGGAAAACACTGACTGTGACCTATCAACAAACATTCCAAGCCAATCTATTTAATAATCTGCTGAAGTTGCTATTTTATTGCTTAAACAAACAGAAAATATAACTGTGCTTAGTCTAATAGTATAATATTACCTCAAGCTAGTAAGAATTGATAGAACAAAGACATCATTATATAAAAATTAATAACATTTGGAGCATGACATGCAACAGTCATAAAACAGCATTTGTTTTTCAAAATTGATGGACAAAAGAAGTTTTATGGAAAGAATATACTGTTGAAGAGGGATGTTTCTACGCTTCACTATTCTGCTTTTCAATGACAGGTTAACACGGGGCATGGGGGTGGGGGTTACAGAGTGTCCTCTCCTATTATATTTTCATGGAATCAAAGACATCTGCAGTTTGAAAGAAATTTTAGGATCACTAATAATCCAACCAATTCACCATACACATGAGTAAACATACGATGAGCCTGAGAGATTCCATGACTTAGTTCTCCAAGGCCATGTAGCCATTAACAACCAAGGAGAGACTAAAGGCAGGTCTCAGGTTCCCTGCCAAAAATGAAGAGTCATATGTCCATTATCATCTAGCAAAACAAATAAATGGGTGCTTTGAATATTTAAAGTAAGATTTTTATTTAACTTAACACTTAAAATAACATTTGTAAAGTCTGAATCAATGAAAGACATCATTATTACATTTAGTCAATACATCCACTTAATAAATCCTAGAAATAAAAGGAACAAAATAAAGACTGACAACCCTATACTACACTCTTAAAAAGGAAAGAATTATAGAACACCAGGGACAAGAGGGCATAATTCTCCCCAAAACATCTATCTCCAGATGTAAGGTAAAACAGCCAATTCTAGATAATGTCCTTTTGTTTGAGGGGTTACTGCAAAGTGCCCAAGCACCAGCTTGTGCACCAGAAGTAGCACTTACAGTGACTAAAGACACAAGGTAAATTTCAGAAAATACCACAGGAAATATCAGGCAATTCCAGAAAAAAAAAATCTCCAAACAAAGTGAAATCAGAGGGTAGTTCCAGTCTCGAGAAAATATGCTCAGGACTGGGTTAGTATTCAATTGCACCATAAATATGAGTGTTGAAAAAAAAAAGGCGGTGTGAAAGAGAGAAAAACATTTGGGAAAGCAATCAATTTGTGTCCCACTTGAGTTCCTTAGATTTTCCTTACATAATTATGCTTAAATAGATATTTTATTCTTTCAAATAACTGGAAACCTAAGTTAAATGGGTTAAATGATGATCAAACACCAAGAACAATCTCTAATTAAAGCAGAAAATTCCATCTCTTCCATCTCTGTATTTAAATATTTATTTCATTATTAAATGAATTATAATATTAATATGAACAGGCTGTCCAAAAAATAAATTACAGTTACATTGCCTGAAATGCACTCTTAATCAAACCCTGAAAGCATGCAGATTACAGAGATAGGGATCAGGGTCTAAGATGTCTTTAATTTCAAAGAGATGCTTAACAGCTCACTACAGTATTACACTCCCTGACTTGTTGAGTTATAAAACGTTACCCAGATGGTTCATATTAGAGAAAATTAGAACCATAACCAGAGTTTTAATCTGATCTTGTCAATTTCAAACTTGGAGGTGGGATCATCTCTGTACTTGGGTGAACACAGTACAAATGGGTATCTGTGTCTTTCAATGCTTCTGTATAATTATTCTAGAAATGGTAAAATTGTAGTTGAAGAGTAACAAATAAAAATTTAGTCCAATGGTGATGAGCTCAACATATCACCACATGTTATTTCAGAATATTTGAAATGCCAAAAATCCACTCACGACCCTGTAGGTTAGGACACATGATCATTCAGGACTGGTCTTCATATTCTATACAAGATGAAACTGAAGCCAGAGTAAAGATCTGTACCATGGCAAGAAACTTACAAGAGACAAAGCCAGGACTCCAGTCAGAGTCTACTGTCCATCATCAATCAACTGGATTCCTCTTTAAAGTGGGTTCAAAAGATTTTGTAATTGCCTTTGCTAGATGCCCTGGAGGCTTTAACAAGATGTACCCCCTTTCACTCTAAATTTCTGACTCGGAATAAAAGAGAAACTTTGATAGCAGTCCTAAAGTAAGAAATGTTAGGGTGATCTCTTCTTATCCTATCACCTTTCCTCACACAAGCCCAAATCCGGGCATCAAGTCCCCTTGTCCTCGTCCTGTGCCTATGATCAGTTGTGTTTTTTGGTTTTGCCCTAGTACATCCTTAACCAAACACATGGGTTTATAAAAGTAGAACCTTGTGTGTCTGAGGCACCTATGAAATCTTAGCTCTGACTCCCCTACATCCACGTTAGTCGCAGCATATTTCCCCCAAGCATCCACAGCATTAGTGCCCCCTTCCAATCTGGATGCCATTTCTCCCTGAATCCCCTCTGGATTTCCCTCATTTCTTTAGAGTTCAACTATCAACCTCCAGATAGAACTGAGATACAGAAGTATTACACACAGTTTCTTACTCAAGACAATGTAACAAATTTAAAGGATTCAAGTTACAAATAAAGATAATGGAGGGCCTTTCCAGCCAAGATGGAGGTGTAGGTAGACATACTGTGCCTCCTCACACAACAAAAATAAAGAAAACAAAAAATGAGAAACAAAAATAGCAATTAGAACTGACAGAAAATTAAACTGTATGGAAGTCGAACAGCTAAGGAGCTGAAATAGACACATTCATCTAGACTGGTAGGCAGAGCAGAGTCTGGCGGCCTAGCAGAGAGGGGTCCTGGTACAGAAAGCGGTGACACCAGGCGGGCAAGGCACCCGGGGCGTGCAGATGGCAGCTGGCAGACCCTGAGCACTGGGTGGCAACAGGCAGACCCAGTGAGGCAGTGATTGTAAAGTGGGACACAGAGCATAAGGTGGCTAGCTGACCAGCAGTGGTCTGACATTCGTGTGCAGATAACTGGGTAGCGAGACAGGCTGTGCATCCCAGGGTCCCAGTGCTGGGAAATAAAGCCTCAAAACACCAATTGAAAACACCTGTGGGGGTTGAGGTGCAGGGAGAGACTTCCAGCCTCACAGGAGAATTTGCTGGAGAGTCCCACAGGGTCCTACCACATACACAAGCCCACCCACATGAGAACCAGCACCAGAAAGGCCCAGTTTGCTTGGGGTAAGTGGTGGAAGGGACTGAGGTCTGACAGAGAGCAAAGCAAGTGCCACTGTACCCTCTGTGACCCCGCCCCCACATACGGCACCAAAACCCAATAACTGGGTTGACCCACCTGGTGAACACCCAAGGCTCCGCCCCTCACCAAGTAACAGTCACAAGACAAAAAAATGGCCCAAAAGGAAGAACAGATAAAAGCTCCAGAAATAAAACAACCAAGAGATGAACAGATAGCCAACCTATCAGATGCATAGTTCAAAGCACGGGTGATCAAGATGCTTATAGAACTGGTTGATTTTCGTCGCAAATTGGATGAAAAAATGAAGGCTACATTACATGAAATAAAGGAAAATGCACAGGGAACCAATAGTGATGGGAAGAAAACTGGAACTCAAATCAATGGAGTGGATCAGAAGGAAGAAAGAAACAACCAAATAGAAAAGAATGAAGAAACAAGAATTTAAAAAAAATTAGGAGAGGCTTAGGAACCTCCAGGACATTTTTAAACATTCCAACATCCAAATTATAGGGGTACCAGAAGGGGAAGAGGAAGAGCAACAAGTGGAAAACTTATTTGAACAAATAATAAAGGAGAACTTCCCCCAGTCTGGCAAAGGAAATAGACTTCCAGGAAATCCAGGAAGCTCAGAGAGTCCCAAAGAAGTTGGACCCAAGGAGGAACACACCAAGGCACATCATAAGTACATTAGCCAAGATTAAAATGAAGGAGAGAATCCTAGAAGCAGTAAGAGATAAGAAGATAGTTACCTACAAAGGACTTCCCATCAGACTGTCAGTTGATTTCTCAAAAAAGACCTTGCAGGCAAGAAGAAGCTGGAAAGAAGTATTCCAAGTCATGAAAGGCAAGGACCTACATTCAAGATTGCTCTGTCCAGCAAAGCTCTCATTTAGAATGGAAGGGCAGATAAAGTGCTTCTCAGATAAGATCAAATTCAAAGAGTTCATCATCACCAAGCCCTTATTTTATGAAATGTTAAAGGGACTTATCTACAAAAAAGAAGATACAAAACATGTACAGTAAAATGACAGCAAACTCACAGATATTAACAAACACACCTAAAACAAAAACAAACTAAGGAAAACAACTAGAACAGGAACTGGACCACAGAAATGGAGATCACATGGAGGGATAGCAACAGGGGAGTGGGAGAAGAGAGGGGGGAAAAGGTACAGAGAAGTAGGATAGATGGTAGGTAGAAAATAGAGAGGGGGAGGGCAAGAATAGTATGGGAAATGTAGAAGCTAAAGAACTTATGACACATGGACATGAACTAAAGGGGGGGAATGTGGATGGGAGAGGGTGTGCAGGGTAGAGAGGAATGAAAGGGAGAAATGGGACAACTGTAACAGCATAAACAATAAAATATATTTTAAAATTTTTCAAATAAATTAAAAATAAAGATAATGCAAAGAAACTTAACAGCATGCTAATTCTATGATTTGACACCTGAAAAAAATGATTCTCAACTTCTTCTGCAGTATCTTAAGAAGAATATCAGGAATGACCAATTGTATCCCATTATATAAAAAAGAAGACTTTTGCTAGGAATGTTGCTAAATTATGTGAAGCAAGTATTTATCCCTAAGATCCAAATTTCTTTTTTTTAAGATTTTATTATGTTTAGAGAGGGGGACGGGAAGGAGAAAGAGAGGGAGAGAAACATCAATGTGTGGTTGCCTCTTCTATGCCCCCTTAGGGGACTTGGCCCACAACTCGGGCATGTGCCCTAACTGGGAATTGAACCTGTGACCCTTTGGTTCGAAGGCCCATGCTCAATCCACTGAACTGCACCAGCCAGAGTGCAAATTTCTTTTCCCTGAAAATCCTTTAATACCTTTGATCTCCTTATGGCTTATATTTACAATATGGTAAAATGACCTCTCTACCAAGCAATTTTTTTAGAGAAGTTTGTTACAAGAGACAGAATAAACACTGAATACTGTACACATATACAGAAACAATACAGAAAACCATCACAAGCCTACCTTCATCACTTGTTGCCTGCTGCTTCACCAGAGTCATTGGGGATCTTGCTGGAGGCTTGCTAAGCGGATGGCGCCAACTTTTAGCTGTTTTGGTTTCTCCATCTATTCTCTGATTATAGAACAAAAATGAGGGACAAATAACTTCAGTTAAAAACTTGTTTTAAACAAAACACTATGGTTCACAGTGATATATGACAAATTATGAAAAACTCTTGTACTTTTTAAAATCCTGGGGAATTAACCCCCTCCTTTTTTTTAGTTCTCACCTGAGTATATGTTTCTATTTATTTTAGAGAGAGGGGAATGGGCAGAGGGCGAGAGAGACATTGATGTGAGAGAGAAACAATGACCACTTACCTCCCATACCTGCCCAGTCTGGGACTGAACCTGCAATATAGGCATGTACCCTGCCTGAGAATCGAACCCACAACCCTTTGGTGTATGGGACCACAATCCAATCAACTGAGCCACCTGACCAGGGTGGAATTAGCCCTTTTTAAAAGAAATTTAAAAGTTTACGTCAAAAGAATTAGGAATGAGTTATTCCACCAAGAGGTCAATTAACTATGTTTCTACCTCAATATTAAAATACTATCTGTATATTGTGGAGGGTAAGCTTATCAAGCCTGCAATAAACTCAGCAGTTGGCAAGTTTTCAAAAGTTTTTTAAAACTAATCTAAACTTAGGATTATACATTCACATTAAAAATATAGGACTTGGTTATGTCCATTCAGGTCATGTGAAATATTATGTTATTTTTCTTTCTATCCACACAGAAAATCATAATGTCAAAATGAACCCGTATACCTCTGGTTCATTCAGAAATGAATAATCACTTTTTAGAGGATTAAATAAGAAATCAAAGCTTTTTTTTCTAATTATGGTAAACTACTGTCACCTTGAAATCACTGAAATTGTATAAAAAAATCTTTTGTCCTGGAGTCTCCAAACTATATTTTCCTTTCAAGGGTAGAGGGAAGAAAAGCCATGTATAACCTGACAGAACAGAACCTACTTACAAGCTTCTCTTGCCCACTCAATCAAAAACAACAACAACAATAACAAAAAATATGGAGGTGGGGGAAAATTACCAGGGAGTGAGTATTAACTGGTTTATATCAACAGTTCATTGGACACAAAGGAGTCTCAGAAATGTTCCTGTTAGCTGAAAAAGCAGTGACCAAAAGTAGAGAAAACTATGCTGGCATCTAACACCAAAACAGAATTTGCTGAAAAAAAAAGCATGTCAGAACATTCTATTCAGAACTAGGAGTATGAAAAAGTAAAACAAGATGACATTTATCTCTAGTTTATAACGGCTAAAAGTAACATAGGAAATTATAACTCAGTCAACAACAAGAAATACTTACTAAGCCCTCACTGTATGCCCCACAGCTCTAATATGGAGTTACAGCAGGAAAAATTATACAAGGTCCCTGTTTTCAAAGAGTGTGCCTTAGAGAGGGGGAAGAGCACAATCAATGAGCAAGTAAAAAGTAAATATTTATCAGGTAATATAAAGCAAATATGCAATAAATAAAAAATAAAGTTTGAGAAAGGAATGGAAAGAGTTGCAGAGCGGCTATTTCATACACGTCATCAGAGAAGGCCTGAGTGCAGAGGAGAGATACAGTCAGGGTCTCTGGGGAAGGAATATATTGGTCAGCACTACTAACATGTAAACTGCTAACATATTTGGTGTATTCCAGGGAGAGCATGGATCCCAGTTGTAGAAAGATAAAGAAACAAAAAGGTACGTTAAAAAAATAACCTAATATTTCTTGAAAAGATTGATGATAGCCAATTGCTACCAGCATACACATTGTATTACACCTAATAAGAAGAAACACTGCTCAAAACTACACAAAGATGAAGTGGGTCTGTATTACCGAGAAGAATGCTCTGACACCACAATGTAAGAAAAGAGTGCCACACAGATGTTTCCAAGAAGGTCAAGTCACCCAGGCCTCAGGAGCAGCATTTGCTCTCCTGTGCAGGCAGTCTTTGTTCAGTGAAATGATAAAGATCCTGCTCCTTGCTTACCCAAGTCACCAGAGTAAGCAAGGAACAGGAAAGGTAACTTTCAGTTCCATTCTAGTTTAAAGTATGTGACTAAATATAATTTAAACAAGCATTTGAGTTGTTTAAATTCCAGAAATTTGTTTAAATCGCCATTCCAGAATCCCAATACCTGTTCAGCTACAATTAATCCCTATATAAAATTAAACTGTAAAATTTGTGTACTAATATATGAATACTGTTTTCAAACTTCCCTTAATCTTTTCAAATAAATTAGACCATATTTTTCTATTTTTTCATAAACTTTTGATTAAATATTGTATGACTCAATAGGACATACAAACATACATAAAATGATAAAGATTATTAGGTCAAATAAGAAAATTATCTTTATTTTACCATTTTAAAACTACCTCTAAACAGAATATGCCCATTGGATTTCTTTCTTTACTCTCCCTTGCTACTCAAAGATACAAAAAGGCCTGTGGTGAGGTGAAATAAACAGGAGGAATCAGGGGCTTACTCAATTTATCAGCTCCAACAATTGAGGTTCTCCTTACCCACTTGAATTCCTTCATCAAGTTGAACAGGTCAAAAGAGACTAATAATTCTGATGATCACTACACACAATCAGAGTATGTGACTGCCTAATCCACTGACAATCTCACAGGTAAAGCAACAGTTTATGCTGAAAGCATAGGGCACTAACATCATACCAGAACATGTGGAAAACAGGGAGGCCCTGTGCCAATACACAGAATGAGGAGCTTGGTAGTCAAGAAGTTTTGAGTTTTCCATGAAGCAAATGGCCTCTTTCTGGCAGTGGGCAGGGCCCTAGAATCAGAGTCCATGAGGAAGTGTCAGGGATAAGCATGACCAGGGAAGCTCTAATGTTAAAATAGAGGCTATGGGAAGCATGGGACACAGAATTGTTAACAGTTGGCAGGAGATGAAAGCCCTGAAGGTAAAACCATTTGCAGTCTGGTTAACACTGCGGGAAATAGAACCACTCTGTATCTTGACTGTGTCAATGTCAATGTCGTTATGAAACCGTACTATAATTTTCCAAAAAGTTACTATTGGGGGAAACTAGGTACATAGGATCTTTCTGTACTATTTCTCACAACTGCATATGAATCCATAATTATCTCAAAATGACTTTTAGAAAAATTTTAAAATAAAATTAATCTCCAACATGTGGCCAAAAGTTCCATGCTCTCTGACTGATCACATTGTGAGCCAAAACTCAAAGAAGGCTTACCTTCCAATCATCCAAGAAAATAAGAATAATACACATAAACTGTGAAATGTTATTTCTCCACTACGGCAAGATTTTGATGGATAGGAAAATTTGCAGAAAGTCCTCTCACCATACAATAAATACAGTAAAAACAAACATTGCCACATACACTGGGGACTTTGAAGCCATTTCTCTCTTCACTGGGGACCGCTGGGAACTCCCCAGGTTCAAGAGCACTCCCATGGCTCTCCACATCACTCTTTTCTCTCTCTGTCAGCACACTGTTACTCTCTGCCACTGAGGAGCACAACTCAGGTGGCTCTGGCCATGGAATTACAGGTGAGTCTGATCCCTTGGGGGTCATACAGCCACCAAATATGGAATCATCAGTCTCACTGGGATTCGAAGATGGAATTATGGCACAGGCTCGGTCATCCTCAATTTTTATTTCCTCCATTAGAGATGTAGTTAAACAGCTGTTTCCTGAGGAGCAAAACAAAAAGACAATAAATCTAACATTGTGTTACTAATGAGCATAACTGTCAAACTATTCTGAACTGTCTATTTTTCAACTTCCCCTCTAAAATTCTACAGACGTGGGTGGGAAAGGTCATTATAGCACAGTGCAGCCTTCGTTGTTGTTAAGGTAAGGTCCTGGAGTTTGGTAAAAGAATATACTTATGACAACTAAGAAGATGTGGTACATACAAGGTCTGTCCAGAAAAAGTCCAGCAATTGTTAATATACAAGAATGGTTTGTGTGATATCAGTGTAACCTGGAAGCCAAGGAGAGTGGACTGGAATGCTCATGTGTGGACAATGACAACTTCACTGTATTAGTCAGTGGGGGTGATACAAATCTTTGAATGAGCAAATGTGTACGTGTGGCCAGTACATTCAAAATCACTGAGTAAGTAGAGCAACAAATCTGCAACTAATTTTGCATTAAGCTTGAACATCCCTCTGCAGAAACAGTCTGGAAGATTCAGAAGGCCACAGCTATGGGCAACTGGTGATTGTATGACAATGTGCCTGCTCATGCATCACATCTCATGTAGAGGTTTATGCCCAAACATCAAATCACCCAGGTGACTCAGCCCTCTTACACCCCAGATTTGGTACCCTGCAGCTTCTGGCTTTACCTAAAACTAAAATCACCTTTGAAAGGGAAGAGATTTCAAACCACCAATGAGATTCAGGAAAATACAATGGGACAGTTGATAGCGAATGGGAGAAATATGTGGGGTCCCAAGGTGACTACTTTGAAGGGGACTGAAGCACCCTTGCCCTATGTACAGTGTTTCTTGTATACTCTTAAAGAAATGTCTCGATTTTTCATATTACATGGCTGGATGGATATCTTCTGAACAGACCTCTTATATACAATGGCCTACTATTCCAACACAAGAAAAGATGGAATACTGCCATTTGTGACAAGATGGATGGACCTTGAGAATATTATGCTAAGCAAACTAAGTCAGAAAAAGCTAAGAATCATATGATTTTACTCATGTGGAATAGAAAACTGAAACTCACAGACACAGACAACAGTTTGGTAGTTACTAGATGACAGGGGGTTGGGGGAAAGTAAAGGGTAAAGGGGCCGAAAAACATGCTAACAGAAGATGATTTGGCTTTGGGTGGTAGGCACTCACTGCAATATACAGACCATGTATCACAGACATGTACACTTAAAACCTATATAATCTTATTAACCATTGTTACTCCAATAAATTTAATTTTAAAAAAGGAATGAAAGAATAAACTTATGACAAAATAAGGGATTCAAAACAGGTTCTACTATAGACAAATGTCAAAAGCCAGAGAATAACACTAATTATCCAAAGCAATAGTTATTTGAAATACTTCTGAAAAAGAAGAATTATATTCCAATATATGATGCTAAGAGATGCTATTGATAAAACACTCCAGTTCCGAGGATGTATGTAAAGAACATATGTAAGGTGGACTTCAGCCAAGATGGAGGCATAGGTGGAAACACTGTGCCTTCTCCCACAACCAAGTTTGAATATAACAAAGGTTTAGTAAACAAAGACACAGCCAAAGAATAGAAAACTGAACTATACAGAAGTCCAACAACAAGGACCCTTTCAACCAGGACCGGTAAGAGGGGCGGAGCCAGCAGCGGAGCAGGGTCAGGCAGGAAGGATACCCTGACCCCAGTCTCATAGGCGGCCAGGGTAGTAGCGCAGACCCAGTGAGGGTACCGGGCAGGCTGAATACAGCAGTCACACATTCTCGAGCAGATAAACCAGCAGAGGAGTGAGCAGTGAGACGGACTGCACAGGCCCCAGCAGGGGAACCCAGTGAGTACACAAGGCGACGGGCTGACCGAGGTTACACATTCACGAGCAGACCTCGAGGCCCCAGCGGCAGAGGGGACCACAGTTGCTCCCCTTTGACCCCGCCCCCACATACAGCGTCACAACCCAGCCACTGAGTTGCACCACCCCGGTGAACACCTATGGCTCCACTCCTTATACATAACAGGCACGAACAGTCCAAAATATGGCTCAAGAAGAACTCAAAGCCCCAGAGCCGATAACTCTAAGTAAAAAAGAAATAGTGAAGCTCTCGGATGCACAGTTCAAAATACTGGAGATCAGGATGCTCACAAAACTGGTTGATTATAGTCACAAATTAGAGGCACATATGAAGGCTAAACTAATTGAAATGAAGGGAAATGCATAGGAAACCAATAGTGATGGAAAGGAAACTGGGACTCAAATCAAGGGAGTGGACCAGAAGGAAGAATAAAACATCCAACCAGAAAAGAATGAAGAAATGAGAATTCAAAAAAATGAGGAGAGGCTTAGAAATCTCCAGGACATCTTTAAACGTTCCAACATCTGTAGTATAGGGGTACCAGAAGGGGAAAAGAAACAGCCATGAGTGGAAAACTTACTGGAACAAGTAATAAAGGAGAACTTCCCCCGTCTGGCAAAGGAAATAGACTTCCAGGAAATCCAGGAAGCTCAGAGAGTTTCAAAGAAGTTGGACCCAAGAAGGAACACACCAAGGCACATCAGAATTACATTAGCCAAGACTAAAATGAAGGAGAGAATCCTAGAAGCAGCAAGAGATAAGGGGACAGTCACCTACAAAGGAGTTCCCATCAGACTGTCAGTGGATTTCTCAAAAGAAACCTTACAGGCAAGAAGGGGCTGGAAAGAAGTATTCCAAGTCATGAAATCCAAAGACCTACATCCAAGATTACTCTATCCAGAAAAGCTTTCATTTAGAATGGAAGGACAGATAAAGTGCTTCTCAGATAAGGTCAAATTCAAGGAGTTCATCATCACCAAGTCCTTATTATATGAAATGTTAAAGGGACTTATCTAAGAAAAAGAAGATGAAAAATATGAACAGAGAAAGGACAGCAAACTCACAGTTATTAACAACCACACCTAAAACCAAAGCAAACCAAGAGGACAGCTAGATCAGGAGTGGAACCATAGGAATGAAGATCACATGAAGGGTTAGCAACAGGGGAGTGGGAGGAGGAGAAGCGGGGAGAAGGTACAGAAAATAGCATAGACAGTAGGTAGAAAATAGATAGGGGGGAGGGTAAGAATAGTAGGGGAAAGAGAGAATCTAAAGAACTTGAGACACGTGGTCATAAACTAAAGGGGGGAATGGTTGGGGAGGGGGTGTGCAGGGTGGAGGGGAATGAAGGAGGGGAATAGAACAACTGTAATGGTATAATCAATAAAATATATTTAAAAAAAGAACATATGTAAGGCTATGCAGATCCAGTAAAAATCATGCCCTACACTAATCATGTATCATACAATGACAGCATCTTCTATAGATGTGTGGCTAAACCAAGTAACTGTGTAGCAACAGAACTAGTAAAAAAGGAGGACCCTTGGCCTAAACTACCCAGTAATTCTTAAAGTGTTTAATTAAACTATGGCGAGGGACTTTAAAGAAATAGCTATATGCACTCCATAACTGTCTTCTCTGCACTGTTTGCCGCTGTTCCCTTCCCTACCTTCTCCACCTTCCTGACTTCCATCCATTTATCTCAAGTCAATTCAGATATCACTTACTCTACGAAATATTGTAGCCTCCTGTTTCAGGTCTTTCCCTGGTATATCAGCCACATTCTATGCCATCTCTAACATGGCACTGACCACATTAGATTGTAATTATATTTGTCTAGCTCTCCACTAAAGTATGAACTCACTGAAAAGTCTATGACTTAAAATCTATTAACTCAGATATTTCACGAGCCAAAGGTAATGAGCATGGAGAAGCAGCTGAAGGTCAGATTAATTAGGACGATGATAAGGACTTTTCTTTCACTTTAAGTGGAAGAAGAGTAAAAAAGAACAAGTGAGCAAAAGACCTAAGCTGCATCATTTTCAGAGATCACTATGACTGCCATGTAAGGAACTAACTAGCAGAGCTGTCTAGAGTGAACACTGGCAAAACAGGAAGGAAGCAATTTCTGCAATAGCCCAGATAAGATAAAATGGTGCCCTGAAAAAGGAAGAAGCAGGGGAAAGGGGGCAGGGCACGGATGGATTCCGGACAGACTGATTGAGAGGTATGAAAAGAAGACAGAGATTACCAATAAGCTCTATTAGTATAAGGACAAATGCCCCAAGGCACATTAAAGAGGCAAAGCTTTAAAGCACTCTCAGAGATACATGCTATAAAAGAGGGGAAAAGCAAAGTAGTTGAGACAGATGCTGGCTTTAGTATACAGGAACAGCCAGGGAACTATACATACCCTTACCCAAGACAATAATTTTTGTTGTTCTTTTTAAAAACCTTATTGCTTATTTTATTCTTAAAATTAAGTTGAAAGCAAAGAATTTGCAAAGCATTATCTATAATTGATTTTCTCTGTTGCACGTGAACTCAAGAAAAGCGTTCCAAAACTGTATTATATATTGTAAATTGAGTAGCAACAAATTTTTTTTTCATTTTAGAATCTTCTTTCTTATTAAACTAAAAAGGACATGCTGTTTGTCTCGAAATTTCACTCTATGTAACAGTCAGTGGTGTTCCTGACCTTTATAACACTCTGTGGGCCTCCTGACTGAATTAACCCGTAAGTCTAGATAGTTTATTGGTTAAGCTATGTGTAAAAGTAAGGTATCTGTTCTCTTGATCATAGATCAAAGGCATCAGATCATCAACCACCTACAAGTTATATATGAAACAGCCAGTTTCTCACCTGAGAGTCTGACATTATCTGATGAATTTGGATCCAGCTGCTCTGAGCTAGTAGAGGTCTCTTCCTCTGAAGGTGCTTCTGTGTTCCCCAGTTTCACTGCTTCTTCTGGCTTTTCACTGACTTTGAGGTTGTCTGGGTCAGGGTCAGGGACAGGGTCTGTCTCACTGACCACAGCTGACGCTTCCTTGTCCTCCTGATTTTTAGGCCTCTTGGAGTTAGAACCAGTGCACTGGAAGCTATTAATAAGAGAAGCTGTGGTCAGAGCAGAGAATGTTTGCAACAAACAGGATAAAACACATACCATTACAAATGTTACTTTCACTTACTAAAACAAGAAGAAACTGATGGTTTTTTAATTATTGTGCAGAGATAACTTTCACAATAAAAAGATTAATTTTGAAATTAAAATTTTAACAAGAGTTTTAATAACAACTTATTAAAATTTAAAATTAAAACAAGTGTAAATAATTGATTACTAAATATTATTGAAGAAAGTCTTTGCTAAAATTCTATAACAATATTAAAAGAAGTCTGAAAATAAAAGTAAAAAATGGCCCTGGCTGGTGTAGCTCAGTGGATTGAGCGCGGGCCTGCAAACCGATCGCGGTTCGATTCCCAGTCAGGGCATGTGTCTGGGTTGCAGGCCAGTTCCCAGCAGGGGACTCATGAGAGGCAACCATACATTGATATTTCTCTCCTTCTCTCTCCTTCCTTTCCCCTCTGAAGATAAATAAATAAAATCTTTTAAAAAAGTGAAAAATGCTGGCATGGGAGAAATAAAATCAATAAACCAAATACTATTTAGATAATGAAAAGTGGAAAAGAAAATGGGGAGAGCCCATACAGCTGCTCTTAAAGTCTGAATAGATTTGCATTCCAAGGTCAACAAGTGACCATGTTTCCCTGAAATTTGTATATTTCTGAAGTATGCATTAAAATCATTAAAATTAAATGTCAAATCATCATTGGCTAAAGGAAGTAAGAGAGAAGAAAGATTATCCATATGTTTTTAACATCTTCTATCAACTTGTTATTTCCAAAGTGGACATGATTTTTATTTTTTTCATCTTTTAGTATTTTCGAGCAAGTCATTTGCTAGCTTTGACTTCAAAGGTGCCTTTTGTATGTGATGCAACATTTCTAACACTTTCATTCAGAAAAAAATTACAGTTAAAATCAAAGCAACATGTATTTCAGTGCCCCAAACACACACACATATACATACACAAACACAAAGCACTGTTAGGAAGTCAGAGAGGGCAGAGATCTGAGATGAAGAGGGTGGCCACAGATTCACAGAGCACCTATGTAAATTAGCTTTGGCTATTGCTGGTAGTAACACTACTAGTATAAGCATGACCATTTCACATTTATGGAGAACCCATGCACTAGGCTATATAGAAAATCTTCACATTACTAGTAGCATAGTACATGTAAAGTAAGTTGGCTGACAGATCTTTGAGGTTTCAATCAATCATTCTCTTCACCAGACTTCCCTAGACACGGTATTTACTTAAGGGAGTCAGCACACCGTGTGATCAAGCTACGAGGCTCAGCATAATCAACAAGCCCCTTAACATTAGGCTTTCAAACTGGGTGAGCAAAGTTCATTGATTATTTTAAGTAGTTCAGATCTGTCCAATGCCAATCATCTCTGTTCCCTGGTAGCCTGAAAGGTCCACTATGGTTAGTAACTCAGAGACCAGATCATACGTCTAATTGAAGTACTGTGTTTTCTGTCCACTAAAAAACAATTCTCAACTTGATCTACTGGTGTACCTTCTGGATTTAAGATCGACTACTGCCCCCTCCCACAGCCAGTGTTTTGGTAACGTGGATTAACACGTTTGTCAAAGGCAGTGACTCTCTAAATCTGGGTTTCCCACACTTTTTAGAATGCAACCCACAGTAAGTTATACATTCTAGATGGTGACACAACGCACACATATACACATGCTCAAACACCTCAGGAATTAACACTTGCCTTTAACACACAGGAAGGACTAGAATACTTTTTATTCTATTTTACTTACTAATTTTAAAATGTTGTTCCTAACCTACCAAATTGATTTGAAAACTAAGAGTTTTAAAATCACTGCTATCTATAACTATAGGGTGAAATAAAAACACCTCAGTTTGAGTTCTGCCACTAATTCTGTGCCTCAGGTTATTTCTCTCATAAAATGCGTAAGTTTGACTCCATGTTCTTAAGGTTCCTCTGCTCACTACCATTCTAAAATAGCAGAAAATAAGTGTCAGAGAAAATAAGCATCAATAGTGTAAGAAAAGATTTAAAATCACAGTGTTTAGTTAATAGCAAAAAGCTGGAAACAAGCTGTCAGTCCATATACAAGGGATTAGTTAAATACATGCAGTCATTAAAAATCATGTTGCAGTACATCGTTTGATTAAATCAAAAGCACTCACAAAACTGGTCATCAAGTTGTTAATAGGCCATGGCCCCAATTTTAGAAAGGTATATAAGATTATATGATATATAATCAAAATATATGAAAAGGATATATACAGAAAATGTTAACATTGGTTATCTCTGGATTGTGAGGTTATGGGTGATTTGGAATTCCTTCATTATTCTTTTCCTTATTTTACAAATTTTCTCCAATGCACAAATATTACTTTTATAATCTGAAAGAAAAACAATGAATCATATTGGAGAGTAAAAATGTAATATAACCCTGGAAAACATAAAGAGTCTAAAAAGAATTGCCAAAAGACCTGAGTAACATAACACATATCCCATTGAATGAGTTTTAAAAGTAGTGAAATGCCCATAACAGGCGTAAAAGCTTCTGAAATGCTCCTACCACAAAAATGGATTGCTGAATAAAGTTCACAGGGACAACAATATTACAGAAACACCATATGCTCTGCTTTATACCTTGTAAAAGAGTAAAACCAAGTGTATAAAATGTAGCAAAATATAAGACTCACGAAGAAAAAAGCAGTCTCTCAGACATTTGACAAATGAAGAAGAAAACGACTAAAGCCAGAAAGAAAATCAGCAGCAACATGAAAAAGTTGGAAATCAAGTTACTGAAGTTAATAAAAATATGGAGATGGATAGAGAACACCAACACAACTTTAAAAGACATTAGTGTAACAGGTTAAAGAAGTTCTAGTATTGTTCTAGTACTTTCCACGTGTAACAACCTCAGGATATTTCCAAACACAAAATACAATTCATTTATTATACTGCTCAAGAATTAAAAATACTTTACCTCAAATTTTCAGTAAGAGACTTCATAAACTTAAGGGGGATAAATTTTTAGCAAAGCAAATAATCTTTGACAATATCATGTCATGACCCATTTTAATTATATGAGTACAAGTGGGATAGGCTGGAGAAGGGATCATTACCTCCTGGATGCTTTTACTTTCCTCCTCCTCTGCAGCCATGCTTTTACTTCAGGGGTGGATTCTGGAGTAGGCTTTGTGTGATCAATGGTGTATATATCCTTCCCTTGTTTCCAAAGCTGGTATCTGTCTGGCTGAAATTTCTTCACGAAGATATCCATTGAAATTTTCACCATGTCTTTCCTGCAGGTGCACTGAAACACAAATGGGTTACTGCACATTAAACATTTCACTAGTATATAAAGTCACAGAGTCCTACTTTGAATATAATGTACATGAATATTTAATCCCATGCAATTGAGGATGTTTTACACTTTTAAACATTCAGTGAAGGATAAATTAATTTTTTTCTGAGTGGAGGTGGGAACCTGCATATTCACATTTACAAATGGTAAAATAATATGTTCAAAGGCATGGTAGAGTTCATAAGAAACTGTGTTGCAAGAACAACTAAAAGGAAACCAACCACACATTCAAAAGCATGCCTGAAACAGAAGGATTAGCTTGAAACACAAGGATTAACCATCACAAAGATGCATGGGTGAAATGAATGTTGAAAGGTCTCTAAAGCTGAAAACCTAAGTTTGCAAACAAAAGCAGTCAATGAATGTAATTAGAATAATTAAACCAATGGGTTGAGATACCTACAAAGGAGTTCCCAGAAGACCAGCAGCTGATTTCTCAAAAGAAACCTTGCAGGCAAGAAGTGCCTGGAAAGAAGTATTCTAAGTCATGAAAGGCAAGGAAGGACCTACACCCACAATTACTCTATGCAGCAAAGCTATCATTTAGAATGAAAGGGCAGATAAAGTGCTTCCAAGATAAGGTCAAGTTAAAGGACTTCATCATCACTGAGCCTTTATTATAAGAAATGTTAGAGGGACTTATCTAAGAGAAAGTAGATGACCAAAAATATGAACAGTAAAATGACAACAAACTCACAACTATCAACAACTGAACCTAAAAAACAAGAACAAAAACAAACTAATTGAACAACAGAACAGTCACAGATTCACAGAAACAGAGATCATATGGAGGGTTATCAGCAGGAGAGGGAGGGGAGTGAATGGGGGGAAAGGTACAGAGAATAAGAAGCATAATTGGTAGGCACAGAATAGACAGGGGAAGGTTAAGAACAATACAGGAAATGGAGAAGCCAAAGAGCTTATATATACGACCCTTGGACATGAACTAAGGGGGGATGGCGGAAATGCACCTGGTAGGAGAGAGGTCCAGAGAGGAGGAAGATAAAGGGCAGGAAAAATGGGACAACTATAATAGCATAATCCTTAAAATATATTTATTAAAAACTATGATTAGTTAGCAAAATCACCCCAAAGGTGAATTCATCTACAATTTTTTTTAGGACTTTAGGCATTTAAAGTATCTTTCACTAATCTTAGAACTGACCTAAAGAATTATTTTTAACAATAAATTTGTAAGAAAACTTTTAGAAGAAGAAGAAGAAAATGGAGGAGGAGAAAGGAGGAGGAGAAAGGAGGAGGAGAAGAATGAGGAGGAGGCGAAGGAGGAAGAAGAGGAAGAAGAGAAAGGAGGAGGAGGAGAAGAAAGAAGAAAGGAGAAGGAAACCAATGTTTAGTAAACACCAAATATGCTTCCTTGGCTAGGTGGTTTACTCACAGTATTGAAGGCAATCCTCACAGATATTTGTCAGTAAGACACAGAAATCTCAGTTTTAAAAAAAGGGGAAACATATTCCAAGAGAATAAGTACCTCCCAAGATCAATGGTGGTCCATGATTTTCTTTCTACTCTCACAAGAGCTCTTACACCAAAGATCATCCTTTCTACGGGAAATGCTTAGTATATTACAGCTGGTATTTGCAAAATGAATTGAGATTATTATGGTAAAGATGCTAAAATCCAAAATTTTCTTTTTATCTTGGGACTTAAGGTATAACAAAGAAATCATATATAACAAAACTAAAATTCAAAGTTATTTTTTTCTGATTAATTTCAATGGAGACAGCAATCACAGAAACATAAATTAGCATCTGAAGGCATCTTTGGTCAGAAAAATTATGGATCAGATTTACTAACAGGGCAATTTTAAAAAGGGTGAGCCAATGGTGACAAACTCTGGTTTTCAAAATTTATGAGTATCCAAATAAAGCACATATTGATGTCTTCTGCTAACACATAAGTAGTATACCTTTCAACCTAAAATTACTGTAAGATCCAAGGCTTCATAATGATTATACCTATATTTTAACAATGAAAGGGCTCATATTAAAAAATATATATAAGCAACATTTTACTGTTTCCTTCAGAAATTCAAATCAGTTGATGAATTTTATTATTAACATATAACTTTATCAAAATCTAGTCTACTCCCAGAAATTATTGTTCTCAAAGGTTATAAGTTAATTATCCTCATGGCAAAACCAAATTGCTACATTAGATCAGAATTACAGTAAAAAAAAAAAAAAAAGTAGTAGTATTTCCTTTTCAACACATAGTAAAACTGTCTTACATCTCCAAATACATGAGCTATGAAAATATGGGACTATATATAAAATATAAAAATGCCAAATTTTCAATGGACTCACCATTCATTGGCTTTGAGAGCCCAAAACTTTGTAACAGGTGCCCTTTGATAAGGAGTATTTAATAAATAAAGAACAAAAAAGACATATATTCTCCATGTGTTTTCTAACAACACACTTTCTTTAGCTATTTTGATAAGAATTAAGAACATGTCATTAACATATTAGACACAATTATTCACAATTTCTACATTAAATAGTAACAAAGACACTTCAAGTATTAGGCATAGCAACCTCTTATTTAACCAAAATTGTGATGATGTGATAACTATTTAGAGTCAAAATCAGTAACTAGGCCTGAAATACAATTTTATTCTCAATTATTAAGCTACCTTTTATAGTAACTTAGACAATTTACTACTTAGTAAGTTCAGATACTTCACTGAAAAAATATGCAGACAATTCTAGGGGTAGAGCATCAAGAGAAATCTTTATACAATGTGGGTATTAAATTGAAAGGCTATGATGAGTTTTTTTAATCGGATTTTTTGACCAACTGATATACTACAATCCAGTCTTTATATATCCAGGTTTGCATCAATGCATTATTTCCTGTTCTTCAACCTTTTATTGATTTTCAGCTAAGTGATGACCAAATGCTAAACACTCTTTTTTCTTTTTACATATAAAGAATAACCTGCTAGTAATTTGTTAGCATTAACACAAACTATGTTACTACTAATCCACTCTTACTTTTTAATCTTCATCTTACATCTATGTAAACATCCACCCAATATTAAATGGAATAGGTTTATACTGCATCATATCAAATGTACAGAAGAGAAAGGATCAGCTCTTTGATACTGCCACACTGAATTAATAAATGTCCAGGATCCCAAGACTTTCTTGCTATACTTAAGCCTAGTTATTTCTGATTCTGAATGTGATGAAGGTACAATATTCTGTGATATGTACTCTAGACAAGTTCTTCTGATCAGCGTTTTCTAGCATTATGTTCCAACTTTTATGAAATTTAATCAATTATTTTAACAGAAACATGGCCTAATTTAGAGTTGTTAAATAAAACAATTTTAGAAAATAGATGCATTCTACAGTTAGTAAAGCCAGCCTCTATTGGTATTAGTCTATTTCTATAAACACCTAACCTAATGAGATACTAAAAAAATTGCTGGATTTCTTTCTTTTTTAAAAAAAAGTATTTATTTTTAGAGAGGGGAAGGGAGGGAGAAGGAGAGGGAGAGAAACAACAATATGTGGTTGCTGTTTCTCACATACCCCCCCCACTGGGGACCTAGCCCACAAACCAGGCATGTGCCCTAGACTGTGAATCGAACTAGTGACCCTTTGGTTTGCAGGCCAGGGCTCAATCCACCAGCAAGGGATGGATGTATTTCTTTACATGTTCACCAGACAATTAATAATTTAAAAAGTATATAATATGTGGATTAACTACAAAAAATATAAAGGGATCTGTTTATATTGGAATTCCTCTAAATAAATTCCAAAAGGTGAGTAAAATATTCTCCTTTAGTAGCCCATCCATTCGTTTATCATAAAATTTTTATTACCAGTTACAAATCTGAAATTAATTTCACCCTTGTTGGAGTACTCCCAATAGACCAGTATTTCTTAGGTAGCTCAAGAAATTAGAAACTTTGTTCTAAGGAATTATATTAGAAAAAAGAGAATTCAGAATCAGTGTAGTAAATGTACATAAACTTAACATATATTATACTGAGCGAAAGAAGCTAAATACAAAAAAAGTCCACAGTGGTGCTTATTCTAACTAATTAATGAATATGACTGTGTAACATGATTAATAAACAGCAGTCACATTCTCTGTTTGCTGCACACAGGTCTGTCTACAGCTACATCAAACTGGGGATGCCCAGAGCTCTTAGTCATCTTCTTCATATAAAAATGCTCTCTTAGCTCTGTCACTGGGGATCAAAGGTCAAAGAGTATGTAAACATACTGGATCAAATGAGCTCTTTAAACACAGTTATATCTCCATGATGCTCCTCTCCACAAAAACTGAAGTAAACTCAAAATGCTCTTGTCAACCAAAGAAAAATTTTTGTCTGTTTTTACTCAAATACTTGTATTTTACAGAACTCATTTTCAAAGATGGTAAAGATGTGTGATTCTTCAAATAGTTAACCAAAGCCAAAAAATGCAAGAAACTTATGCGGTAGTCCAACAGAAAATGTCCTGTTTCCTGCCAGTTCCAGTTCCCATCTATGGGACACACTAGGAAGCCACCACTGTACATACAAATGGACCTTCACCCCTTAGTCATATGTAATGTGACTATAACACTGATTTATTTCATCTATATACTTATTCAGTCATTGCTCACTTGTACATGTACCCTCTTACACAAATAATTTTGGGAAAAATTATTATAATTACCTGACAATTTATAAGAATTATTTTATTACAGAAAATAGAGTTTTAAAATATTTAGGTCTAATTAAGATGAAAAATAATATTTACACATCACTTTGATTTCCTGGGTTACATTTTATGTGATACCAGTCAAAAATAAGTAATAGGCTGTTTTAGCAGAGTACATGAAAATTAAACTACATAATTATGTTTACACTGGCTGAGCAGGGAAGAAATAGAAATACAAACTACGATCAATATTAATCAACAAAGTCGGTACATAAGAAGTGCAAAGGCCATTTCCTTTGCCCTATGTCCATTAAGGAAGCAAGGTCTGCTAGAGGCTTGAACATCCCTTGCTTTCCCCAGACTGGTCTGCGGAGTTCACAGGACTCTGGTTTTGTCAGGGCACACAATACCTTTGAAGGCTCCAGGGGTTCCAAAATACACACCCAGAATAAAATTCTGAATGTGTTGTTTTCATAGACATGAACATGAGGACTTTAAAAGTTCCCTAAAAGCAAAAGGTATATCACAGTCATAGTAACAAGTATTATACCAGAACCAAATATCTTACCCTAATTTTAATGAATCATTTTTGTGAGTGGTTTCAGATACTTCTACCATATCTGGCCTTCCCCTTCCATTCTATTTTAAACCATGAAAATATACACTATGTCTGTCTTACTGAGGAGTGCACTGTAGGTATCTGAAGAGGCCCTTAAAATATTTTTCAATAGCCTTTTAAAAATATATAAGGAAACAGACACTCAGAGATTCTATGCTAACTTGCCGAAGGTCACACAGCTCACAAATGATATAGCCTTCACCGCGTTCAAATCCAGAACAGCTCCCGTACTCTATCTTCATCCACTCCACTGTGGGATTCCAAACCCAAACTATGTTCAATACATTTTAAATGGTTTTAAATTTAAATAGGGGTCTCATTTTTCCATCTCAAACTCCCTTTTCTATGACACATAACTAAATTGAAGTGTTGTTGAAAACAAATGTCTGGGTCTCATTATTTTTTTTATGTATGGTATCATGCTGTGTTGATAGAGTTTATCCAGTCTAGCTAATAATTTTCCAAAATATGTTTCTTCCACTCCCCCTACTTCTAATAGGTTCAGATTAATTTCTTCTGAATATTTTTAGCCTTCACCAAGCCAAGATATGTCTCCCTTATAAAGTAGAGCAATTATAAAGCAATTTAAGGTATGGGACTAGAAACTCTATCTTTCTGACCCAGGGGAACACAGCTCAAAAAGATGAAGAAAACTATGCAAAATGAAGGAAATAGATTCAAATAGCTTGCTCTTGGAGTCTCCAAAAAATTCTGTAGAAATTATTTTTACAGTTTCTGTTTCTTGACATACCTGCATATCTGACAGAAAGGTTGTAGAAGTTCAGAGTTATAGATATAAAACACTTCACTCCTGCTGTGCCATGTAAAACACAGCATGAAATTGAACTTTTTAGTATTGAGAGACAGATGAAGTTACTTTGTTCTGAATTCATGCCTGCATGTTATACTTTATATGGATGATAAACTGGGCAACATGAGATAACACAGGGCTCTGCAGAGTCTGAGGGATCTAGTGTTTTATGAATGTAAATATTTGCTCGTAAGTATATAGAAGATCATGTATGAGAGCCCTGAGAAATACCATGGAAGCATACAACATATAATCCTTCTCCTATGATGCTCAGATATTCTGATTTTTGAGAATCATTCAAATAATTTTTTTAAATGACTAAGTAGACACAATTAGAAGTTCATACTGCACCTGGAATGAATCTTAAGAAGTAAATCATCTGCACTAATCATCATAATTCACAGATGAAAAGCTGAGGCACCAAATGCTTAGTGACTTGCTGAATATGACAAGGGTAGTGAATTGAAAAGAAAAGGTTCAAGTGACACAACGTTCAGTTTCCTACCGACCAGCCTCTCTGAGATTTATCATTCCCAATTCACTGAGCAACAACTGGGTAGATAGGATCATGCTGAGTAAACCAAGGGTCTGAACACAGAACTAGTTTTCTTCTATGTTTCACAAGAAATGCTAGTCATGTTAAAAATTATATCACTGATGTTGCAGGTGTTCACCTCTTCTCTTCTGTGTAATTGGAGATAAGGGCAACATCCCCTAAACCTTTTCCATATTTTTGTACAGTTCAAACACCAGTATCAATGTGGGGTAACATTAATAAATAAATACACTTTTTAAAGAGTGAAAAAGGAATAAATGAAAAAATTAATAAAGTGGTCATATATGCATAATATAAACCCCAGAATGAAAGTTCTGGATAGTGTATAGTAAAGGTATATATTACAGGTGTTCTGAGAGTGGGAGAAACAAAATAATTTTGTGACAGCTTTAAAATAAATTCTAGGTCATATTTTCTGAATCTGAATATATTCTAGGTTATATTTTTAATCCCTGTATGTCATAATGAATTCTGAAAGTGAGTCCCAGGAAAAATGACCTTTGTCATAAACACTAGCCCATACTCAGTGCACTTGGATCACATGTTTTTTGTCACCAAAAATCTTCCCTGGCTGGTGTGGCTCAGTGAATTGAACACTGGCCTGTGAACCAAAGGGTCACTGGTTGGATTCCCAGTCAGGGCACATGCCCAGGTTGGGGGCCAGGTCCCCGGTAGGGGGAGCATGAGAGGCAACCACACATTGATGTTTCTCTCCCTCTCTTCCCCTCTCCCAACTAAGTAAATAAATATAATCTTAAAAAAATAATAATAATAATAAAATCTCTGGCACTATATTTCCAAAACAGCAAACCTCATGGCAGCTAACTAGATCAAAAAATCAATGTCTTTAGGAAGAAGTATAATTTACTTCAAGTGTTTTTAATGTTAACAATATGGTTGGAAACTTAACATTAAATAATGAAAAGAAAAATAATTTTGTTGAAAATAAAAATTTTAAACTTCACCTACAACACACTTTTTCAGCAACACTTCTGTAGAAAACATGCAGCACCACTCTAAGTGATTCAGCATGTCAGATTTATCTTACCCAGCAATTTCCACAACCCCACTCAACACTGAGAACATGTCTGGCACTTCTGTTATTTTCTTTGTTATTAATTTTATGGAAACTATTTAAAGCAGAAAATCAGGTAGATATATTCAACATGACCGAGAAGGAAAAACGAAGAGAAGGCAGATAGACACACAATACATTTTAACTGTTGCTTCAATCTCTCTCTGGCCAAATTTAGAACACCATCAATAAAGAAGTAGAGAAACAGTTCTTACAAGAAGATTCATTATTATTCTAGGAAATCAAGACAGAAAGAACAAAATTTAAATCAGATTAAGGCCAAGAGGAATCCAGTATGCAGAACTAATTTCCGTGACTTGTACTATTAGCTGCTTGATTCCAGACTCACAAAGAGCAAAATGAAGCTGCATTAAACTACCTCATGACAGGTTACAAATAAATCACGCCAATAACTCAGCAACACACAACAAAACATTTAAATGTAAAATAATCTTTTGAAATTTTAAATAATATGAGACCAGTAATGCAACCAGGTATCTGTCCTAAGAAAGTAATTATTAATTAATGTACCAGTTTATGTTTATGAATGTTCACATCTGCAGTGTTTATCTAAAACCCCCAAAATGGAAAAATTTTCTCTGGAAATAACAGGATATTCCTTCAAAAAGCAGTACAACTTATGGAAGAACATTTAATGATATGCAAAAGCATTACCATTAGGTAGAAAAAGCAGGTTATTTACACGATCATAAATGTAATATATATATGTATGTCTATCTACAATAAATATACAGATGTGGGAGACTGGTCTATTTCCTTATATCTGACTTTTGGGGAAGCACTGTGAGCACAAAGGTATCCAGGTGTGAATATTTCTAGTTACACCCACACTGGAGTAAAGCCCCACACCTAGAGTGGAAATATCCATAAATAGATAGATCCCTTCCTGAAGTGACAAAGCTTCTCTCTGTTCTTGATCCTTTTTTTTCCTCAAACCAAAAGTATTTCATTTTCTAGCACATTTTGCCTTTCCTTCAGATCATTAAAAACAATTTGTAACCAAATGTTTCTGTGTTTATTTAGTTAACATCTGCTTCCCACACAGAACCTACACGTTCTAGAAGGACAAGGTTCTGGTCTGTTTTACTACTATATATCCATCACCAACAGTACATGCTCCATTAATATTCACTGAATGATTGCCAAAACACTATAGTATTGCCAGTGTTGTAACAAGCAAGACAAAAATGAAAATTAAACTCTAATGTTGACTTTGCTATATTTGTATTATTTAATGATTTGGCTCATTTCTATTTACATAATCTATTTAAAAATTGAATTACCTTATTATTATGTAGAACCTTTGATTTGGACACCTCAAGACTATTTCATTGGGATATACGGGGACTCTGCCTTAATAGGAAATATGCTATAAATGTTAAGAAGCACCTTTTTTCCCACCAACTGACATACAACTATAAATCAGATTTGTCACTCTATGTTAATCTCTAAGCAATTGGTTAATTCAAATAAAATGTAGAATTGTCACTGTTCCAATGTATCATTAACAGCTCTGCACAAGAGAAGTCCCCCAAGGGCAATGTGTCTGCTGATAAAATCTAGAAAGTGGTTTGGTGGTTTGTGCTCTATTTTTACTTCACAGAAACTCATTAATCAGTCCAAATGTAAAAGCCAGCTATATAAAAATGCAATTTTAATGATTTACATTTCCTCATATTCACATGTACTTTTACTATTGAAGACACTGAAATCCAAGCCGGACTAAGTCCAGAAAGTACTCATTAAAAAAGCTGACAGCAGCCTCACATTCTGCCAAGCAGTAAAGATCCCTTTAAACAAATCCAGAGTCTCTCCAAGGGGGCAGAATAGGTGAAAACTGCACTCACCTCCTCCTATGACCACACCAAAATTACAACTAATTATAGAAAAATCAAACTGGCTAACCACCTGAAGACTGGCTAAACAGAAGTCATGTAACTAAGGATAAACAGAAGAAGCCACATTGAGACTGGTAAAAAGAGGTGGAGATACAAAAGGGTCCGGCCCCATATCCACATGCAGTGATTAGGGTCTGGAAGAATATTTCAGATGCAGAGGACCCCCCACACTAGGCGCCCCTTCCCAGAGCACCAGTGCCAGGGACAAGAGCTTACATGACACCTGGCTGCAAAAATCAGCAGGAACGCTGACCACCCTATGGGATGGAAAGCTGCTGGAAAACCAGGTGTACTCTTAAAGGAATAGTAGGTTCCAGTAAAGGGCTGGGGGCTGGGGGATGGGGGAGCAACAGAGTCATACAGGGAAACACTGAGTTGTGAAGCTTCAGGTGAGGTTTGGAAGGACAGCTACCAATGTCCCTGTATTGAGCCCTCCACTCCTCACATGACAGTAGCCTGGTGAGCTACACTAGCTTCACCTTGATTACCCCCTAAAAACCCACCCTACTTAACTCAGATACAGCCCAAGACAGAGTCAGGGGCAACCAGCCTGGGCCTGTGTTGTAGTCATTCTTTAAAAAGTCTCCAGGGCCCTGGCTGGTGTAGCTCAGTGGATTGAGCACGGGCCTGCGAACCAGAGGATCGCGGTTCGATTCCCAGGCAGGGCACATGCCTGGGTTGCAGGCCAGTTCCTTGCAGGCTAATTACCAGCAGGGGATGCACAAAAGGCAACCATACATTGATGTTTCTCTCCCTCTGTCCTTCCCCTCTAAAAAAAAATAAATAAATAAATAAAATCTTTAAAAAAAAAAGTCTCCAGGAATTCCAGGAATTCCAGTTGCCAGGAATTACAGTTGCTGGGTTGTATGCCTTCAAGGTGAAGGCTAACTTCCTGCACAGCCAAAAAGCACCACCTCTCCTGTGTTGAGAAATCCCCCCGTGAGACCAAATCTCAATCTGGTGAACTCTATTAATTCTTCCCTGACAAGTCCCTAGGACCTTGTTCCACCACAAAGGCCTAAAGGCCCCAGGGAGACAGCAGTATACCAAGACTGCTGAGCACCCTCACACGCTGCACTGGTGCCCAGTTTCAATCTGTAGTAACCTGCTGAACACACTCTCTTATACCTGGTGATTCCTTCAGAAACTGCCTCACACAACTCATGTACCATCCAAGATTCTTTCAGTGGCTGAGACTAATGGGAAGATGGCAGGTAGCTGAAGTCTCAGGGTGTCTTGGGCCTTTCACTGACCTGCCCCAGGCACAGTGCTAGTAGCAGCCAGCCTCAGTTCACAGCTTGGCCCCTTCCACACGTACCCAGGCCTAGCAGAAGTAGACACCAACCACACATCACTTTGTGCCTCCTAACAGGTAGTGCAAGGCTGGTCACAGGAAACTCTGATATTGACTTGCAGGGCGGGCGTACCAAAAGGCACCTGAACCAGCATACCTCGTGGCTGGCTTCAGGCCACAATAGAGCACCACCTGATTATTTCCACAAGTAGTCCACCAAAAAGGTGGTCCTGCAAGTACCAGAACCTGCTGGGGGCTATTCCATTTAGTGAGGTCAGCATGGACACAGCAGTTCATATACTATGGCCATGGCCAATACCGATAAGCCAGCCACAGTATGAAGGTCAAGTCAACATACAGACATGCCAAAAACAACCAAGGCTCAACTACAACAGGAAAGCTCATAACCTACACAAGGGACACTCCTAGAACAGCTGAATGACATGATTAGAGCGAATGCACCACTGAGGTCCATAAGACACTTAATATAAAAGGCCAACCATCAACACTGAGAGGCATAGCAGACCTACTGAATACATAGAAAAAAACAGAAAGAGAGAGAGAGAGCTAAAATGAGGAGACAAAGAAACATGTCCCAAATGAAAGATTAGAGGATATCACCAGAAAAAGAACTAAATGAAATGTAGGCAAGCCACTAGCAAGACAGAGTTGTAAAAAATGGTGATAAAGACATCCGGCCAAGATGGATGTGTAGGTAGACACACAGTGCTTCCTTGCACAACCAAAATAAAGACAACAATAATTTAGAAACAAAATAACAAACAGAACTGACAGAAAATTGAACTGCATGGAAGTCAGACAACTAAGGAGTTAAAATAAACATATTCATCCCGACCGGTAGGCAGGGCAGAGATGGGCAGCTGAGCAGAGAGGGGTTGAGGCACAAAAGGCTGTGGTACCCGGCGCACAAGGCACCCTGGGTGCGCAGACCCAGCAAGGCAGCGAATGTAAAGTCAGGCACTGCGAGCAAGGTGGCTGGCTTCGTGGGTGGTCCCACATTCGTGGGACCAGATAAACCAGAGGAGACTGAGGAGTGAGACAGACCACATAACCCAGAGTCCTAGCTCTGGGAAATAAAGCCTCAAAACACCAATTGAAAACACCTGTGGGGGTTGAGGTGCAGGGAGAGACTTCCAGCCTCACAGGAGAGTTTGTTGGAGAGACCCACAGGGTCCTACCAGGTACACAAGCCCACCCATATGAGAACCAGCACCAGAAAGGCCCAGTTTGCTTGGGGTAAGTGGTGGAAGGGACTGAGGTCTGACAGAGAGCAAAGCAAGTACCACTGTACCCTCTGTGACCCCACCCCCACATACAGCACCAAAACCCCAAAACTGGGTTGACCCACCTGGTGAACACCCAAGGCTCCGCCCCTCACTAAGTAACAGGCACAAGACGAAAAAATGGCCCAAAAGGAAGAACAGATCAAAGCTCCAGAAATAATACAACTAGGCCACCAAGAGATAGCCAACCTGTCAGATGCACAGTTCAAAGCACAGGTGATCAGGATGCTCAGAGAATTGGTTGATTTTGGTCACAAATTAGATGAAAAAATAATGGCTATACTAAGAGAAATGAAGAAAAATGTACAGGTAACCAATAATGATAGGAAGGAAACTGGGACTCAAATCAATGGAGTGGACCAAAAGGAAGAAACAACCAAACAGAATAGAATGAAGAAACAAGAATTCAAAAAAATGAGGAGAGGCTTAGGAACCTCCAGGACATCTTTAAACGTTCCAACATCCAAATTATAGGGGTACCAGCAGAGGAAGAGGAAGAGCAACAAGTGGAAAACTTATTTGAACAAATAATAAAGGAGAACTTCCCCAGTCTGGCAAAGAAAATAGACTTCCAGGAAATCCAGGAAGCTCAGAGAGTCCCAAAGAAGTTGGACCCAAGGAGGAACACACCAAGGCACAACATCATTACATTAGCCAAGATTAAAATGAAGAAGAGAATCCTAGAAGCAGCAAGAGATAAGGAGACAGTTACCTACAAAGGTGTTTCAATCAGACTGTCAGCGGATTTCTCAAAGGAGACCTTACAGGCAAGAAGGGGCTGGAAAGAAGTATTCCAAGTCATGAAATCCAAAGACCTACAGCCAAGATTGCTCTATGCAGTAAAGTTTTCATTTAGAATGGAAGGGCAGATAAAGTGCTCCTCAGATAAGGTCAAGTTAAAGGAGTTCATTGTCACCAAACCCTTATTATATGAAATGTTAAAGGGACTTATCTAAGAAAAAGAAGATAAAAAACCTGTGTAGTAAAATGACAGCAGGCTCACAATTATTAACAACCACACCTAAAACAAAAACAAACTAAGCAAACAAGTAGAACAGGAACAGAACCACAGAAACGGAGATCACATGGAGGGTTAGCAACAGGGGAGTGGGAGGAGAAAAGAGAGGGAAAAGGTACGGAGAATAAGTAGCATAGATGGTAGGTAGAAAATAGGGAGAGGGCAAGAATAGTATGGGAAATGTAGAAGCCAAAGAACTTAAGACACACGGAAGTGAACTAAAGGGGGATAATGTGGGTGGGAAAGGGTGTGCAGGATGGAGGGGAATGAAGGGGGAAAATGCGACAACTGTAAAAGCATAATCAATAAAATATATTAAAAAATGGTGATAAAGATGCTCAAGGACCTTAATGAGGACTTTAGCAGCATAAAAAAGACCTAATGAGAAACAAAGGCTACACTAACTAAAATAAAGAACAATGTACAGGGAAAATAGAGTAGAGTGCATGAAGCTGAGAATCAAATTAGTGACTTGGAACATAAGGAAGAAAAATAAAATAAAAACCAATCAGAACAACAAGAAAAAAGAATGCCCCCAAATGAAGACAGCATAAGCAACCTCTAAAACAACTTTAGGAGGTACAACATTCATATCAATATGGGGTGCCAGGATAAGAGAACAACCAAGAATTTGGAAATGTATTTGAAAAAATAATGACAGAAAGCTTCCTTAATTTAGTGAGGGAAATAGACATGCAAGTACGTAAAACGGAGACAGTTCCAAATAAGATAGATACAAACAGGCCCATTCCAAGATACATCATAATTAAAATGCAAAAGGTTAAAAATTAAAACAGAATTTTAAAAGTAGCAAGAGAGAAGAAGTTAGTTACCTACAGGGGAGTGAGTTACCATAAGACTGTCAACTGATTTCTCAAAAGAAACTTTGCAGGCCAGAAGGACTGGCAAGAAATATTCAAAGCAATGAAAAGTAAGGACCTACAGCCAAGATTGCAATACCCAGGAAAGCTATCAATTATAATCGAATGACAGCCCTAGCTGGTATGGCTCAGTGATTGGGTGCTGGCTCACAAACAGAAAGCTGACTGGTTCAATTCCCAGTCATTCCCAACCCATGTCTGGGTTGCGAGCCAAGTCCCTGTTTGGGGACACACAAGAGACAACAGATTAATCAATTCTCTCACACATTCATGTTTCTCTCCCTCTCTTTCTGTTTCCCTTCCCCTCTCTGTAGAAATGAATAAATAAATCTTAAAAAAAAAAAAAACAAACAGAGAATTGAAGGGCAAAGAGCTTCCCAGACAAGAAAAAAACTAAAGGAGTTCGTTATCACCAAACCATTATAATAAGAAATGTTAAAGGCACTTATTCAAGAAAAAAGGAGATCAAAACTATGAACAATAAAGTAGCAATAAATACAAATCTATCAATGATGGAATCCCAAAAACAAACTAAGCAAACAAGAACAGAAACAGAATCATGGATATGAAGAGCATTTTGATGGTTGCTAGACCGGAAGGGGGAGTGTGGGAATGGGTGAAGACGTGAGGGGATTATAAAGTACAAATAGATAGTTTCAGGACAGCCATGGGAATGTAAAGTACAGTACAGGAACCAGAGTAGCCAAAGAAATTACATGACCCATGGACAGAAACAATGGTGTGGGGATGGCCTGAGAGAACTTTGGCTACTGAGTTTGGAGAAGAGGGGCAGAGGGGAAAAAATCAGGACAACTGGCCCTGGCTGGTGTAGCTCAGTGGATTGAGCTCGGGCTTGTGAACCAGAGGACCATGGTTTGATTCCCAGTCAGGGCACATGCCTGCGTTGCAGGCCAGTTCCCAGCAGGGGACACATGAGAGGCAACCATACATTGATATTTCTCTCCCTCTCTCCTTCCCTTCCCCTCTAAAGATAAATAAATAAAATCTTTAAAAAAAAGTCAGGACAACTGTAATAGCATAATCAGTAAAATATAATTTAAAAAAATAAAAGCAGCAAGAAAAAGACAGTTACTTACCTACCAGAGAGCTCCCATAAGACTGCTAGCTGATTTTTCAATAGAAAGTTTTCAGGCCATGAGGGACTGGTATGGAATATTCAAAGTGATGAAAAGCAAGGATCTATAAATAAGATGACACTAAGGAGCAAGGCTATCATTTAAAACTGAAGGAGTGATCAAGGGCTTCCAGGACAAGAACAAGATAAAGTATTTTATCACCACTAAACCAGTACTACAAGAAATGTTAACGGGACTTCTTTAAGAAGAAGAAAAAAATAGAACATAATTATAAACAATAAAATTGTAATAATTACATACCTGTCAATAGTCACTTTAAATGTAAATGGACTGAATATTCCACTTACAAGATATAGAGTAGCTGAATGAATAAAAAAAGATATATATATAAGAGGTCTGCCCAGAAAATGTCCAACCATTGTTAATATAACAAGTATGGTTAGTGCCATACCAATGTAACCTAGCAGCCAAGGAGAGTGGACTGGAATGCACATCCATGAACAATAACTTCACTGTCCTAGTCAGTGTGCCAGTCACATTCAAAGTGACTGAGTAGAGCAAGAAATCTGCATCAAATTTAGCTTTAACCCTAAACATTCCCCTGCAGAAACTATTTGGGTGATACAGATAGCCACAGCTATGGGCAACTTGTGATTCTCAGCTTCAACACAACAATGGACCCAAGTTAGTGGAAGAAAGGAAATAGTAAAGATCAGAGTGGAAAAAAACAAAATAGAGTATAAAATATTAATACAAAAGGTCAATGAAACCAAGAACTGGTTCTTTGAAAAGATAAACAAGATTGATAAACCCTGCCATACCGAGCACATTTATCCAGGTACCAACTTTCATATTTCACCTTAAATACAGTCTAGGTAAGTATATCTTCTACTATAAACAACCCAATCCCTGAACATGTGGCAAACGTAATGGTCACAATTAATTACTTGTGTAATTATTTCATGTGTTACTCTTTAAGGGTTACCTGGGAAAGGACAAAGATCATGCTTATCATGTTCTCTACTGCCACTATCAATTACTGGGGTCAAGAAATACTTTTTGCATGAATTAATAAACTAAGTGGTACAATATACCCATACTGTACCACTTTGGGTGTAGTCAATATACCCAAAGACAAAATATCCATAGGTCTTTGGATTTATTTTCAACAATAAATTATTGACAATAAAGAAAGCATGTATTTATTTATCACCTGCATAGTGCACTTATTAAATGCCAGACACCATTCTAATCACAGCATATGGAACAATTCCACCCCTGGAGGTTGGTATGAAGTAGCTTGCCTAATGCCTGCAGTGGAGCCTAGATTCAAACCCAGGCAGCCTGGTTCTAAAATTGATTACTAATTAATTTTAAGACAAACGTATAAAAATAATTTCCAAAAAAGCTACTGAAAGCAAGAGTTCTATATAATAGTTAAAGGTCTGTCATTTCACATTTTAACTCTGCAATCCTCATATGTGTAATGAATTAAGGAAAATGTCAATAACTGATTCTTGATACTGAGCTCTTCTTTTTTACAGTAACTGAAAATATTACATGAGGTTTTAAGAAGAAATAGATAAATTACATTTTTCCTGTTACAGAGGATTCACTAAAGTAGAAACAAATAAATCTATGTCAAGACTAGGGCAGTCATTAAAGCTGGTGGCTATTTTTTCCTTTAATGGAATAAAGAAATACGCATCTTATTTACTGAGTTTATTGTGTTGACTACAAAAAATTTACTATGTAAGAATATAAATACCCAACATATATATTTGTGTTTTTTAATAAAATCAAACCAATAAAATGATCATTGTACATACTTTGTTTTAAAAAGAAACAAAGTATTGCCTTCATATAACCTAACTGATTACCACAGAAGCTGAAAATCTCAATTATCTTAACTCATCTGAACATTAATGGATTCAGTGTCCAAAGGTCAAAGTCTGTACTTCTGAACACTAGACAACTGGATGGGTTATGTACATCTGCTATTTAAATGCATTAAACAGAATTTTTTACTTAAACTACTGCTAAAGAGGTAAAACAATGCTGTAGGAAGAAAGCATATGCTAATGAAGGTAAGGACCTCTACCTCAGGATGTTGACACAAGTTCATTCGAGTATTTCCTAGGTACAGGATATTGAACAATATGCCTCATCATCTTCAGTCCTATTCTTGTTTATTTTTTTCAGTCGATTAACTTCATTTTCTTCAAGACATACCCAGAGAGCCACCTGTGCTCCTCAGGTATCCCACCATGATTCCACGCTTCCCCACCACTTTGACAGAGAACATAATAGAGTGGATGTTGGCAAGCATAACCTAGCCAAGAGCTGATTTATAAATGAACTTGAGAGTGCCAAGAGGCATTTCAGTCTTTGATTAATGCATATACTCATTCAGGAACGCACAGAAACTGCACCAACAACATCCTTCAAATACTATGACCCTATAAGGGAAGGAACTTAAATTATAGCAATTTTTATGTAGCAAAAGCAATAACATGGAAAAATAATAGTAAAAAATAAGTCACAGTGTACAGATGACAGAAAAGTAACAATGTTAAGTACTATCAAAGAGGTTAAAAGGGTTTTATTTTTGTTTTTGTTTGGGAGAGATACAGATCTTCACTTTTCAGGTTACATTAGCAAAGTCTGAAGTTTCAAAATAGACATTATAAATAATTTTGAACTCAAGTCTCAATTTAAGATTTAAGTAAATATAAAAGACAGTTTATGACAGAGTATGTTTGTTTTTATAATGCTATTTATAAATGCTACATTCTTTCTTCCAAGTAATAGTTAAAATGTGACTCTATACAAACTTTATAAACTTTCGTTCATAGTTTGTACAATCACTTCTTTCTCTGATGAAAAGTGGGTAAATAACTTTCAGCTGCTACACCTAGTGAGTCAATAACAATAAACACAGTGTGCAAACCTTGTAGGCAAACCGCCTGATTCTTAACGTGAATCAGCACCTGTTCAATGGTTGCCCATATGTAGCAACACAATAGCATGACTACACTATGTAATTGCCACTACATAATTTAAAGACCATCCTTTGAACATAGCTATTCAGAACTAGTAATATTTACTTTAAAAAAAGAAAAAAATAATTTTAGAGACTTCCCTTAGTAAGCAAAATGTTTTCAGTGTTTGAAAAGTAAAAATTTTTATATAGTATAAACTTGTTTAGCTACAATGTAGTTCAGGGTCAACCTAGGAGAAAGGCAATGAATTTGAAAAGTGTTCTAGAAGCCACTGCTCCCTATTTTCTCTCACAGCACTCCACATGACTCATGTTTAGTTCATCCTACGGTGTGTACTTACTACTTATTTTACTGTGTGCTTGCATGTCTCTCACGCCAGTAATGCCCACGAGTCCAGTGGTTCTCAGCTGTAGACCATTTGCTCTCCGCCCCTAACACTTTATATCTGAGAATGCCAGGAAATATTTCTGGTTGTCTCCATTAGGAGCTGACACTGGGGTACAGGCCAAGAAGCTGCTAAAAATAATGCTGAGGTTAAGAAATCCTGTGTGAGTCTCAGCTACTGGAGTACAAGTACTATCCAATGCCTGTAGCACTCTGCTCAATCCTACTGCCAAGAGCAGAATGGGCATTCAAACATGGGACAAATGGATACAAGTGGACATGAAAATTCTTCTAAGTGTGACTTTTTAAATCATCATTCTACACATGACACTCTTTAAAGAGCTTTCTTTTCTTCCTACTAGTGCCTTGGAAACATTGTAGAATGACCAGCACAAATCTTTGATAAACGTTAGGGGAGCAGCTCTGCCTTGGAACAGAGAGGTAATGGGGGAAGGCGCACTGGCCAAGATTCCAGTTCCACCATGTGAGACAGGAAAGTTCTTAACCTGACAGGGACCTCCTACGAACTTAAACCAGATGACCTCTCAGATCACTGATTGGAAAAAAGTTACTTTAATTGTTTCTACCTCTAAGAAATTCACATCAGATAACAGCTTTTCAAATGAGCTACCCAGCTTTCCTTATAGCAGTCGACACCACTACAGGATTTTATATCTCAGTCACACTGTCGAATCTGCAGGAACCATAATCCTAAGGTCAAGCTTTTATTTCATTATAAAGGACTTTAAATATGAACATATCTGGTGATAAATTAAATTGACAGGCATTTGCTTTTATTGAGATTCAAAATAAGGCATCTATCTGTTATGTTGTTTGTTGTAAACAACTTGTAACTGCAGTCATAATTCGTATAGCCTAACTAGACTACAATTTCACAGAATTAACATACCATGGCTATAAATTACTTAACTTCTTGAAGTCATCTTATGAACTATAATAGGAACTCATAAATTGAAAATCTAGAGAATGATAGTAGCCATGCAGTTCCTCAGCAAATCTGACCAGTGTTAAAACCCAGTAAATGATTTCTGCAGTTGTCCCCAGTAAACACGTGACTGCTGTGCATCAAGGTGGCACTGCGCATGAAAACCACAAACCAAAGAGAATCAGAATGCTTAGAATGTATCAGGTAGGTAAGGTTCACCAATAATAATGCAAGGTACATCCGCAAAGAGCCTCTGATGACATCATAATCTAAAATTGAAAAGACAGGGAGACTTCCAGTCAAGATGGTGGCAAAATCAGACGTGGCTCACCTCTTCACACAACCACATCAGAATTACAAGAAGAAGGTAGAACATCCATCACTCAGAACCACCAGACATAGAGTTTAATGGAAGTCTGATGACTACAGAATTAAAGACTCACATCCACCCAGACTGGGAGGAAAAGTGCAGATGCAGAAGGGGCTGGTCCCTCATTGACCTGTGGTGGACAAAAATTCAGAAGGGTTATCTCAGGAGCCAGGAGTCCCAGACCCACACCAGGAGACCAGGCCCAGGGTTCCAGTGGCAGGAAAAGTCCCCACAACTTCTGGCTGCAAAACTAGCAGGGATTGAGTTGATGGGAGAAACTGCTGGATCCCCAACCAGTTCCTCTTAAAGAACCCACACATACACTCACATACTCAGCCTCACTACCTCTAAGCTCCAGCACCAGGGTGGCAGTTTGAAGTGCACCAGTGGTATACAGGGAGACACTGAAGTGTCTGGCATCATGGCGAGCAGAGCCCTTTGTCCCTTTTCTAACCGCCCCCCCCCCACACACACACAAAGCCTGGAGACTGATGCCATATCTGAGACTCCATCCATCTAGCTAACAGTGTTGGACTGCCTTGAACCTCCCCAGAGATTCCACCCCAACCAAGCTGCTTTTCCATATGAATGGCTGGTCTTGGCTCCTGCCTCAAAACTTCCTAAATCCTATCAAACAAGCAACATCTGGCCTCAGTGAGCCCCAGGCCCAGCACTAGCAGCAGCCAGCATAGTTTCAGTTTGGCTTAGTCTGGTAATCTCCAAGCCCAGCACAAGTAGCAACTATCTCATGATGTTTTATAGCTCAGGAAGGGTAGCTTTGACAAAACGCAGATGGGGTATGGGGGTATGAGGGAAGAGATGAGGGGGTGGGGGGTCTAAGAAGTACAAATAGGTAGTTACGAAACAGCCATGTGGATGTACAATACAGTATAGAAAATGGAGTAGCCAAAGAACTTATATGCATGACCCATGGACTCAGAACAATGGTGAGGAAATTTCCTGAAGGAAAGGGGAGTGGGGGGCGCACTGGGTGGGTAGAAGTGGGCAAAGGGGGAAAATTGGGACAACTGTACTAGCTTAATCAATAAAATATAATTGAAAAAAAGATGATGTGGTCCACAGAGCCTAAAATATTTACTCTGGAGTTTTTCAGTAAAAGATTGCTCACCCCCTTTTCTGTGAGACATGACTGGGCATAGAAACCAGCTATATCCAGATGTTGTCTTCATAGCTTAAGTGAAGAACCTGCTGTGCTGCATTATGCTTTTTGGTAGTAGAGAAATACTTCTTTCTTTCATTAAATCATGTGTACTGGTATCCCTTTCTTTGGTCTAAGAACACAGTGGAAGCTCCATAATGCTCTGTGGCATTATGCATCATTATTACCAGTTCCTAGTGCTACAGACTTTTTCAGCATCCCCAAGCTTGGCTACACTTTTGGAATGGTGTCTTAAGGGTCAGCCTGATTGAGTTGTAGTCCTCCTTACATGAGCATGCGCTGCACTCTCAACAGTACTAAGCTGGACAAGGGAACTACTGGCTTTGCTGAGTGGTTTTATACTGGGGCTGATTAGCATGAAGCATAAACTCCTGTTTGTGATATTTTTAGGAGGCATCTTCTAGAGGTAGAAAGTAATGACTTTGGCATAAGCTCTTTTATTTGTAATGCCCTTCAACCACGTGCAAATTCTCCCTGGCAGACAGCTGCTTAGGAAGATTATGCTCTGCAAAATGCCACCTGTCATCACTTCTGGTATTTAGTTCTATCACAAATCTTTTACTATGTTTTATTATAAACATGACAAACTAAACCTACCATTTATATTCTTCACAAAATGAGTACTGCAAGACAAATCTTTGTGCTAGCTTTCATGGAGGTTGAGGCATTTGCCATTCCATTCTTTATCTCAACCTTTTTTATGGGACTTTATTTATTCCAGGCAAAAGACTGCATTTGGGGCTGTTTAGAGCTTGTCAAACCATAGGGAAACTAAGAGAACTTTTTTATCCTTGCTGCAGCAATTATACCTGCAGCAGCAGTGGTGACAACTATGTCATCAAAGAATGACAGAGAAAGAATGTTTGATGATCTTGAACCCACCACCACTAGAAGAGTAAAACATGGAGACCACTGTTTCTCAGAAGACCATGCCATTCCATTCATTTGTGCACAGAACCATGGTGTCGCCCCAGAAACATTGTGCTTCAGATGATTCCTGTCGTGCACTGCCTATGTGAATGAGGATTCATTGTCACCAACTCGGTGCCATGCTGTGATGGATATTCTCTAACAGGGACATAACCAGAATCTGTGAAATGGAACTGGGAGTGGGTCTGAGTGTCCATGCTACAGAAGAGTCATGTCAGGTGACAAGGGTTAAGGACAGAGTGGTGGTGCTCAAGGGTGGAGTCAAAGAACTGGCTCTGCCCCTTATGGGCTAGATAACTGTGTATAAACTGCCTATTCCTCTCACCCTCACATTCCTCTACAGTAAAATTCACAGCTTCAGTGCATATATTTATGGTAATAATAATAAAAAAGTATTTATCACTAGAAACCTACAGAATCCATGTTTAGGGCCATAGAGATATTGTGTGGTGAGATGGGATGCCCTCCAAGTATATTATTTATTTAAGGGAAAGAAATCATCTACAGTAATAAAAACATTGGTCACATTCAGCTAATCCTGATTTTGCAAGGCAACATTTAGGGCTTTACAACAACAAATTTACTTTTTGAACAAAATTGCTCACAGATTCTTTTCTTTTCATTGCAGAGCAAAGAAAAGTTTTATCCAACTAGGCGTTTCCAAAACCGATTCCTAATGCTGTCTTTTCCCTGTCAACTTCACAATCTTGCTCAACAATGAGCAGTAACATTAACAAAAAACTACTAAAGTGTTTTCAGTAGAAAATGACTTAATTATTGGGATGCCAGCTAAGGACAAATAATAATAAAGCTCCAAATAAGCAATCTTTGTTTCTTCACTCAAATAGTACAGCTAAAGTTTATAATGTATTATTCCTCCTTTCATATGTAATTTTATGATAACATTATTACAGAGGAAATAATAAGGTTTTACAAGAGGTAATGTAGAGTCCCAGAGAGAAATCCCAAGGTCCCTCCTATGACTCCTTTCAAAGTCTAGAGCCTGTAGGCTCATAAAACATTGATAGAATTTCCCACACTCGCCCTTCCTTTTCAAAGAGACCCAGGAACTCAAAAAGCAAGTGAGTTCCATTGATATAGCTTACCCCAAATATTTCACTTACATAAAGAGGAAAGAAGAGGACAGCTAGAGACCCTGAGCCTTCTTCATGTTAAGGTCTTCTAAACATCTACAGATGGCCCTGTCCTGCAGTCTTAGACTATTGTTCCTCATGTGGCCATAGACAGAGGAGTGGGTGTCAGTTGCCCCTTCTCTCTTTAAAGTGCTGGTCTGTTTCACTGCACCATTGTCATTTTCTTTTAAATTTTATTTATATTACTTTATTTAATTATATTTTATTGATTATGCTATTGCAGTCATCCTAATTTTCCTCCCTATCCCCCACTCCACCTAGCACCCCCTACTCCCTCAGGCAATCCCCCCACCACTATTCATGTCCATGGGTCATGTATATAACTTCTTTGGCCACTCCAGTTCCTATACCATACTTTACATCCCCATTACTATTCTGAAAGTATCTATTTGTACTTCCTAATCCCCTCACCTCTTTACTTCTTCTCTCACATGCCTCTCCCATCCCACAACCATCAAAATGCTCTGTATCCATGATTCTTGTCTGTTCTTTTTGTTTGCTTAGTTTGTTTTTGAGATTCTGTCATTGATAGATTGTAGTTGTCATTTTATTGTTCATAGTTTTGATCTTTTTCTTAAATAAGTCCCTTTAATATTTCATATAACAATGGTTTGGTGATGATGAACCCCTTTAGTTTTTTCTTGTCTAGGAAGCTCCTTATCTGCCCTTCGATTCTAGAAGACAGCTTTGCTGGGTAGAGCAATTTTGGCTGTCAGTCCCTACTTTTCATGACTATTGAATACTTCTTGCCTGCAAAGTTTCTTATGAGAAATCAGCTGACAGTCTTCTGGGAACTCCCATGTAGGTTTCTAACTGCTTTTCTTTTGCTGCTTTTACAATTCTCTCTTTATCTTTAAACTTTGGCATTTTAATTATGATGTGTCTTGGAGTGCACCTCTTTATATCCACCTTGTTTGGGACTCTCTATGCTTCCTGGATATGCATATCTATTTCCTTCACCAAATTATGGAAGTTTTCTTTCATTATTTTTTTCAAATAGATTTTCAATTCCTTGCTCTTCCTCTTCTCTTTATGGCAACCCTATGATGCAAATGTTGGAATGCTTGAAGTTGTCCCAGAAACTGCTTATACTATCCTTGTTTTTTTTTAAGTTCATTTTTTTCTTCCTTATGTTCCAAATCATTGATCTGATTCTCAGCTTCACCACTCTACTTTTGTTTCCCTGTAAATTGTCCTTAATTTCAAATAGTGTGTGCTTCATTATTGACTGGATCTTTTTTATGTTGCTGAGATCCTCACTAAGGTCCTAGAGCATCCTTATTAACAGTGTTTTGAACTCTGCATCTGATAGATGTTTATCTCCATCTCATTTAGCTCCTTTTCTGGAATTTTGATACATTCTTTCATTTGGGCCATGTTTCTTTATCTCCTCGTGTTAGCAACCTCCCAATATTTGTTCCTATGTATTAGGTAGAGCTGCTATGACTCCCTGCCTTGGTATTGTGGCCCAATCTAATAAGTCTCCTGTAGGGTCCAGTGGCAAAGCTTCCCCTATCACCTAAGATGGGTACTTGAGGTGCACTCTTCAAGGGGGCTGAGAATATGCTCCTCTTGTAGGTGAGCCTTGGATGCTGTTGACAGATCAATGTGAGAGGGATTTACCTAGGCCAGTCTGCTGCAAGGACTGGCTGTGACCACTGACCACCAACCTCCGGCCTCTGTAAAAGATCAGCTTGTGTGCAGGCAGGGTGGCGCTACCACATAGCTATCTACTGGATGTACAGGCTCTGGGGATTCCTGGGTGGTGGAGGCCAAGGTTGGCCCCCACCTGTGTTCTGCCCAGGGGTCATCCTGTCTAAGCTATAAGGCAATCTGAGATGGCTGCTACTGATGCTGGTCTTGGAGATTACCAGCAGAACCCAAGCTCTGAATCTAACCTGGATGCTACTTGTGCCAGGTCTGGAGCCCCTTAGAAAAAGATACAGTTGCTGGGGGCTCACTCAGGCTGTCTGTTGCTTGTTTGAGAGAGTTATGAAGTTGTGAAGGATGAGCCAAGACCAGTCGTTCATATGGAAAAGTCACTATTAACAGCTTGGCTGGACTGTAAGTTGGGTAGGATAATGTGGAGTCTTAGCAGATCTCTAGGTCAGGGCAAACAGTGTTAGCCAGGTTAATGGAGTCTCAGAAATGGCAGCAGTCTGCCAGCTTTGTGGCTCTATGAAGGGGGGATTCAGAAAAGGGAGCCAAAGGAAGTTGTATTGTGTTTCAATACCATTTTATTTACAAATGTGGCAGGGGGCAAGAGCTTGCCAACAGCTGACTTAGAATGAAATTTTTAAAAAACTGGTAAGGTGGCATTTCACTCTTTGAATGTACAGCCAACACAAAGTTTAAAAACAGGATTTACAAGGACCCACGTCGTGATTTCTAAAGGAACTTAAGGAGGCTCTGGAAATGAGGCACAGGCAGAAGTACTGTGGCTATGATATATTTCCAGCCCAAGTTAAAGACAACTAGCTCTAATGTGCTCTTTTAGTCACATCAATAATTCTATATTGAACAAAAATGTTGCTGTATTCCACCAGAGGTTAATGGCTTGCCATGAAAATTAAAGGTATTACATCAAATTATGAGATACTTTGATACAAAGGGAGTATTTTTCCACAAATGAGTTCACTGATTTGGTACCGCTGATAAGGTAAATGAGAAAAGAAGCCGAAAGATTATAACTATTTTACAAAACAAAAAAGAGTGTCTAATTTTAAAAGCCATCATGCCTTTAATTAGAAATTGTTCATGCTTTCCTGTCCAGGAAAGGGTATATTTGTCAAATATACCCAGGGACAAATTCCATGCAAATCTGCCAGTGTCACAATGGACGAGATGAATGATTAAGTGAATCCAGATCAAAGGCATCCTCACTCATTGCTTAGTAAAAGAAATTCTACACTCAGTTCTTGGCAGACTGGGTCATGGTCCACTACTTCCCTCCACGAAAATGAAAGTTTGAACCAAGGGTAAGAAACAAAATGGAAGACATCTCTGTCTCCATTCAGACGTGAAAACAAAAATCTAATACCATATAGAGCTATGTGGGAGCCTTTCATCTCTCTGTCCTTTATCCCACCTACATAACAGATTGACCACTTTTGTCTAATATCCTCTTAAAACTCTGTGTACACTCATTCCACCCCACAGTAGCAGAATTCTGCTAAAACATAGCGAGGCATTCAGACTTAAGCTCTACCCTAGAAGCCCAGAGGCTTCCACTACCCAGGTCCCAGCATTGTGCCATTTAAACCCCCAGTGCACTCGCCTATCTCTAAAGCAGAGGCCCAGTAATCTAGCACTGAACTTCCACAAGTATATGATTGCTCACACTACCAGAGTTAGACTTCCCACTCCTCCAACCAAAATTCTTTCATGCTTTGTGAAGTACCAGAGATGAAAACAAAGTAATTAGGTTCCGAATGCAGCCTTCAGTTCTCAAGTCGACATACTATGCCCCTGGTCAATTTCCTGAAACCAAAGTTAAGCTGAACAAGAATTTTCTGATCTTCTCAAAATCTAAAACCCATGAAATAGGGTGAGGGTATGTGAATTCTGACCACTCAGAATCTGAATGTACAACCTGCCAATAGTTATTGGCCTTGATTCTCCTTCATTGGGCTTAGGTACATTTAAGAAATTACTTAAATGCTAAATAATTTTAAGTAGATGTTCTTAACAATGTAAAAGTTGCTGTTTATATATGAAAAAAAGCAATAGACCCAAACTCCAGAAAAATGCACATATGAACACACAAAAAATATTTCATATAACTTCACAAGGCTCACTAAAGCCTCTTCTTGGACCCCAGGATAAGTACTCCTAGAAGTAATAGTAAAAGATTGTTTCCAAGTAAGATCTGCCAATCTTACTTGGCAAGTGTAGCTACCAAAATCTTTAATTTTACTCAATATGACAAAGATTGAGGATCTATACATGCAGGAATTCTACAGGGACCAAATAAATAAATAAATGAATGAATGAATGAATGAATGAATAAATAAATAAATAGCATCACTCTTCTAGGAACATAAAAACAAATGTACCATGAAGACATTCATGTGACTAAATATTGAATAGAATTCAAATGGAGCCCCAAGACAAAGTCATACTGCATAGGGGAGATGGCTCCTGCTATTTGAAGTGGACACTGAAAGATACACAGGATCATAACCAACAGTAAATGAAGGAATGGAAGGTAGGGAGAGAAAAGTTCAGTTAGAAGGGGTCCTGTCTGGTTAGTTCAACGTGAATATAGAACGAGGTGTAGTATTTGAGAATAGAATGAAAAAAGAAAAGAACAGTGACGGACTTGTGAGAAGTACTATGCTGACTTCCCAACAGTTACACCTGAAAGTATATATGCATTCTAGAAGTTTAGTAGATGACAGGTGAGGTGGTTGTTTCTTAGCAAAACCAGTGTATTTGCTATCACCCACAATTAATTCAATAACAGCACTACAAAAAAATTCTGTTCTCTCAAAGCTCACTAATCACACTTGAGGATCACCAAGGAAAGGTCAGCATGAATTGGGGAGATGTTTGTGTAACATTATACACTGAGACTTTTCATGAAACAAAATGTTACTCTCTTAAATACATATTGTTTTCAAAATGAGCTATCAGTGTCAATTTTGTATTTCATACTCTAATAATAAAGAAAGCTTTATAGTCAGCTTGATACTATCTCCAGAGTAACTAGAAAAACAATGGGATTGATTAGATTATTGCATTTTAAAGATTAAATGCTTCTCTTGAAATGAATGCAAACAGCTAAGTTATTTCAAACCATAGGTCCAAGTAGGATAAATCATGTTTAAATCTCTCAATTTTATCTTAAAAAAACTAGATACAATGAGAGCCTTTACTTCATGGTGGATCAAAATTGCTGATGAAGCAAAAGTGAATAAACAAACATACTATGCTATTAGCTCAATCAAGTGAGAACACTCTGGCTGTCTTCTCTTAGTGAAATGAAGATTCTTGATGCTTTCCGTAATAAATATCCACTCATAAAATGTGCCAAAATGAACACAAAAACATATTATTGCCAATTCCAGCCATTTCAGAGAGAAAAGTTGGCAAGGATTTTGTAACATTCAAAACAGAAAAATATCAATTAATCATGAAAATGGCTCAAATAATCTGTGACAATTTTATTAGATATTAGCAAATTCATCCTGGTATTTTAAACCATTTATAAGAATTCATCATATAAAAATGCAATTACTATTTATCTCAGGAGGCAAATCTTTTTAAAGTAAGTGTTGGGTCCCCTACTCCCTTCACTGCACCAACAGCATAGTTAAATCTGCTCCTCGGAGTAATGTTAAAAAATAACCAGGGATAACAAAGAAAATAATAACCACCTGGGGAGAACCATACCATTTAACATTGTACTCACCTTTCTAAATGAACTTGGTCACTGGAAATATTGGATATGCTGTTTCTCCTAAAGCACACTGTGAACAATGTCCCAGGGCACTAAGCACGCACCTAACACTATTGAATGGTTCCACAGTATTCTCCTCCGTAACTGCACCCTGGTTTATGTCACTCACCTTCTACTGCTACCCAGGGTGGTGCTGTCAGGCGGTTGCTTTGTTTTACTGTTTTAAGTAATGCTATGTTGACTATCTTTACAAATGAAATCTTTCATGAATCTATTGACTATTTCTCCTATCTCTTTAAATCAAATTCCTAGAAATAAAATGCCAGATCATAGAATATCTGCATTTTTAACATTTTACAGACATTTTCTCAAATTTCATTTCAAACAGATCATTCCAATTTAAAACATCATCAGCAATATAGGTTTTAAGCCAATTTAAGCTCATCCTTATAAACTCTAGTTATTATGTTAAATTATGAACTAAATAAGAGCAAAGCCAATTCCTAAAAATCATTATTACCCTCCTCATAATATTATAAGAATAAAGGAAGAAACATCTGAATACACTTAAAATGACAAAAACATCCATTTCCATAAACTGTATATTAATAATACAAGTCATTTAAATAATATTGCTAGTTACTGCTTTTATGATTTTGTTCCCAATTTACATAAACTGAAATTAATCACATGGCGTTTCCTTTTATTTGTAAAGGACTATGTATGTCTATGCTGTATACTTACGTTATACTTAAATGTAAAAAAATTTGAATGATAGTCAAATTCTCAGTGTAGTAAGTGTTTTTTAACGTTATTTTAAAATTGTATACCTAGGTGTCACTGTCCTATTATAATGATTTGTAGGTTGTGCAGAGTTTTAACACTCAACTAAAGTGGTCAATTCTGGTTGTAAGAGATATTTAACAGCCACTACCATAAATATATATATTTTCCCCTTATATCATTGCTGTTATTTACTTCACCTTTATATGATCTTACTCATTCTCCTTATACAAGCATACCTACATACATATGCATACATAATCAAATACATTGTCACTATTATTATTTTGAATAAACTATTACCTATTACAACAATTAAGAAAAATGGCCCTGGCTGGTGTAGGTCAGTGGATTGAACACGGGCCTGCAAAACAGAGGATTGTGGTTCAATTCCCAGTCAGGGCACATGTCTGGGTTGCAGGCCACTTCCCAGCAGGGGATACATGAGAGGCAACCATACATTGATGTTTCTCTCCCTCCCTCCTTACCTTCCCCTCTAAAGATAAATAAATAAAATCTTAAAGAATAAGAAAAATGTTTTAATTTTACCTTTACTTATTCCATCTTTTTAAAAGTGTATTTTATTGATTATGCTATTACAGTTGTTGCATTTTTTTCTCCCTTTTATCCCCCTCCACCCTGCAGCACACCTCCCCTATCAGCATTCCCTCCCCCCTAGTTCATATCCATGGGTAGAACATGTAAGTTCTCTGGCTTTTCCATTTCTTATACCATTCATAACCTCTCCATCTGTTTTGTGCCTACCACTTACACTTATCCCCTGTATCTTTTCCCCTATTCTCCCCACCATGATGATAACCCTTCATGTAACCTCCATTTCTGTGATTCTGCTCCTATTCTAGTTGTTTGTTTAGAATCTTTTTGTTTTTATTTTTAAGGCTCATTTGTTGATAGTTGTGAGTTTGTGGTCATTTTACTATTTATATTGTTGGTCGTCTTTTTTCTTACATAAGTCTCTTTAACATTTCATATAATAAGAGTTTGGTGATGATGGACTCCTTTAACTTGACCTGATCTGGGACACTATGTCTGCCTTTCCATTCTAAACGATAGCTTTGCTGGATAGAGTAATCTTGGATGTAGGTCACTGCCTTTCATGACTTGGAATACTTCTTTCCAGCCCCTTCATGCCTGCAAGGTTTCTTTTGAGTAATCAGTTGGTAGTCTTATTGGAAATCTTTTGTAGTTAATAACTATTTCCTTTTCTCTTGCTGCTTTTAACATTCACTCCTTATCTTTAATCTTGGGTAATATAATTAATTATGTTGTTGTGTCTTGTGTATTCCTTCTTGGGTCCAATTTCTTTGGCACTCTCTGAGCTTCCTGGACATCCTAGAAGTCTATTTCTTTTGCCATATTGAGGAAGTCATTTATTACATTTTGAAATAAGTTTTCGATTTCTTGCTCTTCCTCTTCTCTTTCTGGCACCACTATGATTCAGATGTTGGAATGTTTAATGTTGTCCCAGAGGTTCATAAGCCTCTCCTCATTTGTTTGAATTCTTGTTTTTTCATTCTGTTCTGGTTGCATGTTCATTTCTTCCTTCTGCGCCAAATCATTCATTTGGGTTCAGGTTTCCTCCCCATCACTGTTGGTTCCCTGTATATTTTTCTTTATTTCATTTTGCACAGCCTTCACTTTTTCCTCTATTTTGCAACCATACGCAACCATTTCTATGAGCATCCTGATTACCAGTGTTTTAAACTCTGCCTCTGATAGGTTAACTATCTCTTCATCACTTAGTTCTATTTTTGGAGTTTTGATCACTTCTTTTGTTATGGCCATATTTTTTGTCTTGGTGTACCTATTATGTAGTAAGGGGCGGAGCCTCGGGTATTGGCCATGGTGGGGCAACCCACACTGCTGTGTTGTGGCGCTGTATGTGGGGAAGGGGTTCAAATGGGAACAATACCACTTCTTGGCTCTTGACCAGCTTTTAGTCACTGCCCCTGCTATCCACAAGCAAATTGGACCATTTTAGTGTGTATCCCAAGTGGGTAGATTTGTGTACTTTCTAGGAGCCCTTGGGTCACTCCAAGCAACTCTCCTGTGAGGCTGGGAGTTTCTCCTACCACTGCAAGCCCCACAGATTTTTACAGCCAGAGGTTTTGAGGCTTTAGTTTCCCATGCTAGAACCCTGGGTTGCATGTTCTGTCTCATTTCCCAGATTTTCCTTTTGGCTTATTAGCATGCAAATGTGGAACCACCTGATCCACCAGCCACCCACTAGCCTGCACAGTCTGCTGCCTTGCCATATGCCCTCTCTGCCCCTGATGCTCATCTCCACCCAACCTACTAGTCTGGATGAATGTTTCTTCTGTAACTCATTGGTTACCAGACTTCCATACAGTTCAATTTTCTGGCAGCTCTGGGGATTTTTTGTTTTTGCTTTTTAAATTTATTGTTGTCCTTCTTTGGTTGTGTGAGATAGCAAAGCATTTCTACCTATGCCTGCATTTGGCCAGACGTCCTAAATATGAATTCTTGATGCCATTTTCCAAGACATTCTTGTTTTATAGAAAGCCATCTCCCAGTAACAAATAAGATGCAAACAAAGGTAACCCTATTTTATAGGATATATTAATCTTCCTATGATCAACTGGATATGATTAAATCATGGTTGAAAGAAACTGATATTGGGCTTCTGAATCCAGATGACGAGGTTCATTGTGGGTTTTTAAAATATATTTATTTTTAGAAAAAGGAGAAGGGAAGGAGAAAGAGAGGGAGAGAAACATCAATGTATGGTAGCCTCTTCTGCACCCTCTGCTGGAGACCTGGACTGGGTAATCTATTATAAATAAGTAACAAGTATGGTACAGAGAGACAAAATGAAACTTGGGCTCAAATGCAAATGATTATGGAAGTATACAGGAGTGCTTCTCAGTTTTGGTATATATTACAATGTTATGACAGTATTGTCGTAAGTATCAGTGAAACGGCCACATACACAGAGTCATACTTAGTCACTGTAGGATGGGGCCCCAATATTGATTTAAAACCTTCCTGGTGACTCTAAGGCACAACCATATTAGAAGATGCTAAATAGGTTAGAGATAAACTGGTTAAAAAATGACATTAAAACAATTCCAAATAAGCAATATGAAATAAGAATACACGTAAAAAACATTAAGTTTCGTATCTGCCTCACACCATACAATGAAATCACCTCTAGATGGTTTTAAAATATATATACATAACATTAATAAATGATAGCCTAAATGTCTGTGACTATAATACTGTAGGAAGTGAAGCTTTTCTGAGAGTACTCCAAATGTGGAACATGAGTTTTAAAAAAAAACTGGCATTCCTTTATGGATTAAATCAGATCAAGGAACTTATTTCACAGTAGAAATAAACCACCTGCTTGCAAAAACTCTGAGGTACTTATTGAGAATTCATACTCCATATCATCATAAATCACCAGAGCAAATGGAACATAAACATCTAGATATAAAAAGGAAATTTGGAAAGATCTGTCAAGAAACTGGACTTAAATGTCCAGAAGCTTTGCCCTTGACTCTTACAAAGACCCAGAATACTCCAAATTGGAGACACAGATCGACCCCTTTTGAAATACTATTTACACACCTAATGCATGCTGGCATCTCTAAGCCCTTCATTCTTAGATTCAGTGAACATCAAGAAAATGTAAGTGAACAACTTCATGCTATATATAAGAACTAAGTATTTAGTGTACTTAAAGTTTATAGCCAGAAGGTAAAAGAGGCATGGCCTCTAGTAAGTGACAAGTCTTGCCATCCCTTCCATGAGATCACGTGTGCATCAAGCAAGGCCTTTAGAAGAAAACGCATGCTGTCACCTCCCTGGAAGGACCTTATGCGGTACCACTGACCACCTACACTTCCCAAAGTAAAAGAAAAATCTCCCTGGATCCACGCAAAACAGACCCAGATTATGGCTCTGAGCACAACTGGGAAAAGAGTCCCTACAGGTGACCTCAAAACTAAAGATTTTCAGGGCCAATACTGAGGCCCCAGAAGCAGATGGCACTATAATATAGACAGCTTTTCCCAAGAAAAATCATTTTCCCCTATTTCCTCTTTCTTTAAAGAAAAATGTGTGTATGCATATAAATATACATGCATACAAACACCTTTTTCCACATTTCAAAAATAAATAAATAAGAAAAGTTATGATTATCCTTAACTAAACAAAGAGCTCATATAACAGCAAAAAGACCACTACTGAGGAAAAAAAATTAAATAAAAATTTTAAACAAAATAAGTAAAAATAAAAAATGTTCAGTCTCTTACAGAAGTAAAAAATGCAAATTTAAAAAAGTGTTCATATTAAGGTTATAGAGAAATACAGTTTGTAGAAATTTTAGGTTGACGTTCTTAAAAGAAATCTGGCACAAATCAGTAAATATAAACACCTTTCAGAGATTGTCCTGGAAAGGTTATGCACATGGTTATATACTAGTTATTTTACAAAAGTAAATGATTTGTGATTCTGTTAAAAGCAAGAACTCTTCTATTTAATTTTCATCCCCCCCCTACTTTACCCTATGTCAGATGGCATATGAGTATCGCTGGAATATTTAGGACTGGGCAAGAAACAGCTAAATTGAGATGCATTATAACTGAGATTAGAGGTAAAATTTAAAATGTAATAAAAAAGCTTTAGGATTACTTAATAATCAAGTTAATGAGGAAAAGCAAAAAAGACAACTTTCCTGCTGTGGGACATTAAGTCCTGCCAACAAAAGCTGGCATAAAAAGTTAACATAAAATTCGTAAGATAATGAAAAAGAACAGCACTGACATACCAGTTAATGAGTGTCATCAATTTAAAAAATATATCCAATATTTACTTATTCACTGTACATCCATGCATATAAGCAAACACATTTACATAAAAAAGACCCTTGAAAGGCCTGGGAACACTACACCTAAATAAGAAAGAGAGCTGACATATGCTTATTTCAAGTCCGGACATTAAGCCTAAGCAATCTGCGTGACATTATGAATAACAAGTTGTGACAGTAAAAGAAATTTTTAAAAACTAAATAATAAAAAATACATAATAAAAAATTTAACAATGCTAGAACAAAAAATAAATCGTCTTGCTATATTCTCTTTAGAAAATGTTTCCAAATTACCATGATATGAACTGAATGAAGATCAATGATAGGAAGCCAAAAAAGGTAAGGAAAGATATTCTAAAGGTGTATCATCTACACCTTTAAGTATGTAATATAAAATAAAATCAAAATATAAAATGAAAGTGTAGTATTGATATTCTATTAGCAGAACTCCATTTTGCATTATCTATTGCTCTATGTCTTAAATTTTAAAATATATTGCATTCATCCTGGCTGGTGTAGCTCAGTGGATTGGGCACGGGCTGCGAACCAAAGGGTCACCAGTTCAATTCCCAGTCAGGGCACATGCCTGGGTTGTGGGCCAGGTCCCCTGGTGGGGGTCACATAAGAGGCAACCACACATTGATGGTTCTTTCCCTTTCTTTCTCCTTCCCTTCCCTCCTCTCTAAAAGTAAATAAATAAAATATTAAAAAAATAAAATACATTACATTGAATTTCTTTAAATGTAAGTTTTTAAAATGTTTTCTTATATAGTATCAATTAAACCACTTCATATTCTCCACTTGGTAGGAACCACTAGCACCTCTGGTTAAATGAACACCACCATAATATCACGATCATCCAAGGACATAATTTGTTTATAGCAAGAAGTTATTTTAAAATTGTATTTATTTACCACAACTGAATCCTCATTTGTACAATATAAATTTTGCCATAAATTACAATACAAAAGACACTTCTAAATCAAACAAATATTAAATTATGTGGGTTCCAATTGTGCTGCTTCTGACTTATATAAAATTAAGCACATTTAGATGGTCTTTTACATAACTAGAAAAAACTCATTTTCCTTTAATATCTGAGAGCAAATATCAAAACACACTTTACCTGTGATTCAAAGCTTTAACATGTAAAAGTTTCCACTATCTTTAAGAAATATTAGTATGTATCTCAGATTAGAAGTCCAACTGTATGTAATAAAACATTATTTGGTTTAAGCCATATTTAAAATCTGAAAAGATATTTAAACTTACATACATTATTTCCAAGAAGAATTAAAATCCATTTAACTTCAGATTTTCAGAAAAAAATATAATAGGCACATCATTAATATTATCAACTAAGTGCTACTTGAAAGGTTATAATTTGGTTAAAATTAAGTTAATTATTTACGATGTCATTTTTCTCCTTAATTGTAAGTTCAAGAAACACACACTTAGGCAAATGAATCTGTATAAAACACATCAATGCTACTTTTACATGGCTTATAATCCCCAAATCATTTTGAATTGATGCTACCCAAAATAATATTTACAGTCAGACTATCAGGTAAAAACAGACTAATTATTTGCAAAAGGAAGGTTGGGTTGATTCTAACAATAAAAGGTAAGTTGTACTCATTGTTTCATTGTTCACCTAAATGAGCTGACTAAAACAAAAGAGAGAGAAAGCTTCCATGTGTGTGTGTGTGCATGTGTGTGTGTTACTGTTTGTGTTTGTGTCTGTGTATGTGCAGAGCAAGAATGAGAGAGAGATCAGTAAAGGGTACTCTGATCAGGATAAAGCAAAACAAAAACACAATCACTACACAGTTGTGTTGAAACACAGACAAAAATAAGAACACTATACAAACCACAATAATAATGTAACATCCCTAGTTCCAGGTAACATGAGTAACTTATACTGCTTTTATCAGTTACAGTTGTAGCCTGCTGTATCCCTGTTGCCCTACAGATAAAATTAAGATAACAGATCATACAATTGCCCCACTTTCTTCCAGCATCCAATCCAAATCAAAACTATTCTTTCATTTAACCTCCCCACAAATCCCCAACCAAGCCCAAATCCAATAGTAAGCCCTTCTCAGCATATATAGTTCCCCATAAGGTGCTGTTTCCTTTGTTCTAAAGAGGCAAAAAGATTCTACTTAATGTGTTCCTGGTGGTTTGGTTAAAGGGCATCTACAGAAAGTATATTCAAGTTAATTGTTTATCCAAAACTAACGCATATGCTTTAGAGAAAAAAAATGAACAGAATTTTCACAATGAGTGCCAAAATCCTTTGATAGCTTTCATATAGTATTTGATTGTTCCCAATTTAGGTTTTAAAAAAAAATAGAAAAGTGACATGAGCCAAAGTCTAAAGAGTCACCAAAAAGACACACTGCATACCTATTGAATCATGATGTCAAACTATTAAAAGACATTGTTATTCCATCACTGGCATACATAAAATCCTACAAATGAAAATCAATTCACAGATCGGAATTTAACACACTATTTTCCAGGCTCTTAAAAACTTAACTCTCACTGCAATATTTACTTCCTGGAATGGCCTATTACTGCTCAATCTGGCATCAATTCAAATGTAAGGATGTTCAATCAATCAATAATAAATTCAGAACGTAGACTCAATTCAACAGCACACTCTACTTGTACATAATTTAATTTCATTTGAAGATTTCTTAAACATCATAATTCAACAAAGCAATGTAAAACTGTGTAGTTTTTAGCTGATATATAAATTTAAGCAAACTTGGAAGAACACACTATAACATTTTACACTTAAGCTCAGAATGACTGAAGGTTAACAAGAATCCAGGTAAAAATTAAGTCTGAATACTACTCTCCTGGCAGCTAAGCACCGGGGAAGTGGAGCTCAAACTTTGGCAACATGAGAAACACCTGTAGAATTCATTCGAAGCACAGATTTTTCTCAAGTATTCTCAAGATTCTGGTTCAGTGTGCCCTGAAATGAGTCCCTGAATTTAGCATTGTTAACAAGTATTGAGTTAGCCAAAATGTCCCTTTAGTTTTTTTTCTGTAAAATAAAAGACATGTTTTTCATTTTCACCAATAACTTTGTTAATTTGGATATTTTAAGTCACTTAGCTCCGTGTGATATAATGTTGATTGTTCCCAATATCTCGATTTGATCACTACCAACTTCAACTGGTCTACCCGACCACGGAGCATCATCCAGCAAGAAATCTGAAGCATGAAACTCCACAAACCACTTCTGACACATTCAATCAGTCTCAGCACCTTCTCCATACACTGCACAAATCAATTTTTGCATTTCAGTTGTGTTTTTATGTTCATGAAATAATAAAGCATAATATGCCAAAATGTTGAGTATTTTCTTCTGTTTTCAATATCAAAATGCCTATACAACAATTCACCAATTTTTAATGCAGGCTGATGTGACAGTCAGCACAATACAATCTAACAAAATTGTTTTGAATGAAGTCAAAGACAACTAAGCACTACTATAAACATCTTTTTTTTTAAAGATTTTATTTATTTATTTTTAGAGGGGAAGGGAAGGAGAGAGGGAGAGAAATATCAATGTATGGTTGCCTCTCATGCATCCCCTGCTGGGAACTGGACTGCAACCCAGGCATGTGCACTGACTGGGAATCGAACCGCAATACTCTGGTTCGCAGTCCCACGCTCAATCCACTGAGCTACACCAGCCAGGGCCTACTAGAAACATCTTAATGGATGAAACCAAACAAACTCTTTGGCCAACACAGTATTTCAGCCTGTTCTGACTCAGAAGCCACACTCATGCACAATGTGCTAAATGCTCTTTGGAGCAGACCATAGTAGGTCCACTGAGGCAGGTCATTATTTGTGCAATTTCTGTATGTGTCCTCTGTTTTATCAAAGAAGAAACAGAGATTTTTAAAATAGTATTTTCTGAATAATGATGATAATATAAAATATTTATAATTTTCTAAAGAAAAGTAATTATTTCCCTTAATATTTATGCTCTACAAATGTCTATAACTTTATTCTGGTTAAGAGATACCACGTTTAATTGTTTCAAATTTAGATAATACAGATAAGCACAAAATTAAATAACTATATCCTGAAATCCTATCACAGAAGTAACCACTACTTAGCATTCTAAAATATTCTTGTTTCTGTGCTATTGTTTCCATCTTGAACTTTGACTCCTTATATAAAACATCAGAATAAAATTGTCCAAAAGAAAGTTAGATGGCCACTAGGTGATCACTTAGAAAGATTACAAAAGTAGCCAATGATACTAATAACAAAATCCACAGGATTAAAACAAGAAAAATTAGCAATTACTTCACAAACCTTAATGAAAGCAGTATCATAACTGAAGGCAAGCACACATGACACAGTTTATACTAAGCTCATGTCTTCTTGGTACCAGAACAGTAATGGCAGAAGTGACACATTATGAAGTTCAAGATATAAAATATAAGTGGGCGCTGTGCTACCTAAGAGTAGCCATAACATTCAGTACCTAACCACAGGTTACAAAAGCTTTAGTAGCTACTAGATTTGCAGGTAAATATAGAGAGAGAGAAAATAAAACTCTGAGGACACACCAAAAAAGAAATAAATATAGCTAAACAGATATAATTTTTAAAAAGAGAAGAGGAAACTAAATATAGGAAAGGAAACCAAATAAACTGGATGAATTAAGATAAACCAATTTCATTTTAAGAATTACTCTACTACTTCCTGATACTCTTAGGTGATTATATTTTCCTACAAATACAATATGGTCAAATCTATCATAAAGAAGATGAAATCATATATATTCAAAATAATTGCTCTTGTAATTAATATCCACAATCCCTTTAAAAAGGGCTCCTTGTCACCTGGACTGTGAGCCGTAAAGAAGCAGGGGTCATGCAGGTTCAGAGCTACATTATGCTGCACTGCCAAGCTCACGCCAAGTTCATTTCAGCAACGGGAGCTAAAGAAGAATTGAGTGTTGGAGTCAGAAAGGCAAATCCACCCACAGCAGTGAGGCAAAGAGAATAAGCTTTTGTGTATAAACATGAACTTTACAGCCTATGATGTAGAAGGTTCTTTCACAATGAGCTCTCCTTCCAGAATTCTAAGGGAAAATAACGAGTATATTGAGAATCTTAATCACTACTTAATTTCCTTGGAATGTGGAAAGAGGGCTTTATTAATTAGATATGTTATGCACACAGGTGCTCAGTAGAGACTTTTTTAGTTTAACCCTAATTGATTACTATCCTATGCCCCAAACGTAGACAATTTTCCATCAAATTTTCAAAGAATTAGATTAAAATAACACAGTCCAAATAATATCTTTAACTGTCCAGTTGATTGAGGGAGCACCGAAATTGGAAGGGAGTGAGAAGCAAACTCAGGCACAGAACCACACAGATGATGTGAATGAATGCAGTGGGCCAAGTGTCCTCAAACTAACTGGGTGGGCAAGGTGGCAGTAAGGCCAAAGAGCCTCTGTGCCTGGTGGGTGAAGGACAGGCTGAGACGTAGGGAGAACTGGAAAGAGGTTGCGTGTTCTGAAGTAGTCAGCCTCTGCTGGACTCCAGCCAAATGTTGTTCAGGAGAGAATGTTAGTGCAGAAGTTTCAGATTGTCCCAGTTTTCAATAGAACCTGTAACTCCAGAGTTTTGTCTGAAATCTCCTGACATTTGAATATTGGTAATGAATGTACTTCAGCCATTTCTAGAACATTGACTCACCACTCTGTGTTCAGTAGACTCAACTTATAGTCTGGCTGTGGTCTGCAGACTGCTAGAGATTCCCGGATGTCAAGTAAATCTACTGTACTTACAGGTTGGGAATGACCATGACAAGGAGTGGACAGCCTTTTCTAGCTCTGCTACCATGAGGACAAGCATAAGGGTATTCATACACAACTGATAAAAAGCATGTCAATTCCACTCTTGCCTCAGTTGGTTGGAACATCATCCCATAGACCAAAAGGCTGTGGGTTCAATTCCCAATCAGAGCACATACCCAGATTGCGGCAGGTTCAACCCCCTGGGGCACATGTGAGAAAACAACACACTGATGTTTCTCTCTCTCTAAAAGCAATGAAAAAAATATCCTTGGGTGAGGATTAAAAAAAAGAGGAGGGGGGCAGTCAATTCTATTTCTCTCTTGCTTTCTTCTCTTGGCTACCAGCATGTTCTGCTCTCCTGATAAAACTCAAGGGAAAACAAAGTGAGGTTACTGGTCCATGAAATATAATCAGTTTTTATATTTCATTGTTCATGAATATGTCCCATTAATAAACTCATAGTGAATTTGTTTTATATAATTTGAGCTATTGTACATTTGCTTATAAAAAATAAATGCTGTAGGAACATAATAAATCTTTAAACATAGCATTAATTCATAAGAAGCAGAAAAAAAAAACTTCCAGAATACAACAAAGACATTCTTACAAATAGAAGCAAAGGCAAAATTAACTACCACAAAAAATGAAAAATCAATCTCGAATAGCAAAATTGCAAACAGAATAAATAAAATGTGTCCAGTATCCTATGCTGAACCAAAACAGTAAAATTTTACACATCTTGATTTAAAACACAAAGAGTAAAGATCTTTCTTTAGGGATCTGTCCATGGAGCAGGAAATTACACACAACCTATATTTTAGGACAAAATTCATAGAAATACAGTAACTTCTGTCTTCATCAAAAATTAGTCCCATCTAAAATAGAAATGAATATATTCTCTTGGCTGTCTAAGGCACCATTCATCAGAGAAAAAAATTGAATCAATACTCACTTTTACACTAGATTAATTCTTTTTATCAACTGTTATGAGTTATTGAGCATTGTTCCTCAACAAAGAAAAGCACTTTCATCCTCACTACATAGAGAGAGTTTATAATTAAACTGACTATGGAAAAAATGTTAACATGAGATTAAATTTTTAAGTCATATACTGACCAGAAAACATATACCAGGCAGCAATCTAATTTCTGTGAGGAAAGAACAAGTGCCACCCAAGGAGATAAACCCGTACGCCCACTGCTAATTAAAGCGTACACAACAGATCCAGAGCTAAAGGCCATGTTGAGGCTGGGCTTGAACATGCGTGTGAACTGACAGTAAGAAGCCAGAGAGAAAGACCAAGGAAACTACACTGGGAAAGACAATGAGACACGCAACTCAGCCTGGAAAGAGAGGCATCCTCTCCTCCTAGGCATTAAATTGTGCAAATACTGTAATGCTTCAAAATCAAGTCAAAGAATAATTATTACAGAAAACTCACTCCATGAAGATAGCCAAGGAGAAACTAAAATGCTAAGGAAAATAATCCATTTCTGAGTAAGAAAAGTGGTATAATTACACATAGGATAGTCATATGACTCTAAAAGATGAATATTTGGTTCAAATATGATGCTAGTAAAATATATAATAGAAATGAAAACTTAAGTATTTAAATGTTGTCTATTTAAATGTTGGCTATTTCTTCCCATCATTTCAATGTAATTATGAGAATTTAGAGCTGAAATGACTTTAAAGAATATTACTGCCTTTTGGGTGAGTTTAAGTCTTTTAAATTGAAGTATTTATTTGCATTAGTTTAAGCCAGTGATTTTCAAACTTTTTCACCTTGTGGGACATATAAACTACTCACTAAAATTTCTCAGCACAAAAAAGCTCCAGATAAAATACAACTAGGCGATGAAGAGATTGCCAACCTACCAGATGCAGAGTTCAAAACACTGGTAATCAGCATGCACACAGAAATGGCTAAGGATGGTCACAAAGTAGAAGAAAAAGTGAAGGCTATGCAAAGTGAAATAAAGGAAAATGAATAGGGAACCAACAGTGACGGGAAGGAAACTGGGACTCAAATCAACGGTTTGGACCAGAAGGAAGAAATAAGTGTTCAATCAGAACAGAATGAAGAAACAAGAATTTTAAAAAATGAGGAGAGGATTAGGAACCACCAGGACAACTTTAAACATTCCAATATCCGAATCATAGGGGTGCCAGAAGGAGAAGAACAAGAGCAAGAAATTGAAAAATTATTTGAAGAAACAATGAAGGAGAATTTCCCCAATCTGGCAAAGGAAATAGACTTCCAAAAAGTCCAGGAAGCTCAGGGAGTTCCAAAGAAATTGGACTCAATGAAGCACGCACCAAGGCACATCATAATTACATTACCCAACATTAAAGATAAGGAGAGAATCTTAAAAGCAACTACCTAAAAAGGAGTTCCCATAAAACTATCAGCTGATTTCTAAAAAGAAACCTTGCAGGCCAGAAGGGGCTGGAAAGAAGTATTCCAAGTCATGAAAGGCAAGGACCTACATCCAAGATTGCTCTATCCAGCAAAGCTTTCATTTAGAATGGAAGGACCGATAAAGTGCTTCCCAGATAAGGGTAAGTTAAAGGACTTCATAATCACCAAGCCCTTACTATATGAAATGTTAAAGGGACTTATCTAAGAAAAAGAAGAAGACCAACAACACGAACAGTAAAATGACAACAAACTCACAACTATCAACAACCAAAAAAAAATCTTCAGCACACTAAAAATATCATCTTGGCCAATCTGACCAAAAAAAGGTATAATTTTGATTCATTCACATTGACTGCTACTATTGTGTTAGTTGTTGTCATTTTCTTTTTTAATTTGAGAATCTAGGGGAAAAGACGTCAGTGCCCTGAGTAAACAGTCTGGTATTACATGTTTTAAAAATTCTTATGGGACACTGGTTAAAAGTCACCGGTTTAAGCCATGAGCACTTAGGTCCTATTTTGGTGGGAAATGTAACTGAAAACTGTCACAGTCCCCACAAAGACTTTCAAAGGTTGCACACACCTTGCTCTCCAGAGTAGTGACAATAATTGGTACTAACTATTCTCACTTTGAAGCTCAAATGATATGTGGGTTGAGAATTGTTATCTGTAGATTTAGAGCACAAGTGGCAGGAAGAAGAAATGTGGTTTCTACCCACAGCATAAAGCCTAAATTTCTGTCCAATATTTCATTATGGTACACACACACACACAAACATACATACACATGCAGAGGAAATAATTATATTTCATGTGTGTGTATGTGTGTGTAGCCAGGAGATGGTGGCAATTACTCGTTCACCATCATATGATAATATTCAAATGTATTGTTACAAATATGATTAACTTTTAAAACATAAGGAACACTCAATCATTGAGCTAATGGCTATGCATCAATCTAAACATACCTATTTTATAGTTCTAAGAAACTATGATCAGTGTTATATGGTCTAAATAAATTTAATATCAATACCCTCAAAGGAACGTTTGCAATCAAACTGTGACATCACCAAATACGAGATAAAAGTAAACTAATGGTAGAACCAAAAAATATAACACGATCTAATTTGAGGTTTATTCATTTCCATTAAATGAAACATGAGCCCTGGCTAGTGTAGCTCAGTGGACTGAGTGTGGCCCTGCAAACCAAAGGATTGCAGTTCAATTCCTAGTCAGGGCACATGCCTGGGTTGCAGGCCAGTCCCCAGCCAGGGATGCACGAGAGGCAACCATACACTGATGTTTCTCTCCCTCTCTCCTTCCCTTCCCCTCTAAAGATATATAAATAAAATCTTTAAAAAAAGAAACATGAAACAACTAGAATAGGAACAGAATCACAGAAATGGAGACCACAGGGAGGGTTATCAGCAAGGAGGTGAAGGGGATAGAATGGGGGGAAAGGTACAGGGAATAAGAAGTATAAGTGGTAGATACAAAATAGACAGGGGGGGTTAAGAATAGTATATGAAATGGAGTAGCCAAAGAACTTATATGTATGACCCATGGACATGAATCAAGTGGTGGAACCAAGAGGCTGGGCGGGGAGTCGGGGTGGGGAGGGGGATGAGAGTGGAATAAAAGGGGGGAAATGGGACAGCTGTAATAGCATAATCAATAAAATATATTTAAGAGAAAAAGAAACAAGAAACATGAGTAAGTTAACCTCAATGAAAGAGCTACCATTTTATTATTAGTATATCTAGAAAATACATGCTCATGTGAGAAAAACAATTTTGACCATCTTTCCTCTTTTCTCAGATTCTCCCTCTTCCAAAATTTATAAAACCACAAATTCCACAGAAGGAAAAACCATTTGGAATTATACAACAGAAGACTAGCAAATAAACATCTAAGCCACACACAGCTCTCCAAAAGGCTCTGCAATGCTGTAATGATTTGAAATCTTGTACTTTCCCCAGGGAAAGCTATAAAATCAGGGAAACTGAAGACAGTGCCAGCTGAAAAACCAAGCAGATGGCTTAGCGGACTAAAAAGCCAGCTGAATCTTGGAAGACTGTTCTCATTGAAAGTATCTTCCAAAAACAGCTTTATGTGGTTGGTTTCAGTTTTCCCTGTCTTTGACACTGTTAAGCTACCTTTTCAAGCCTTTAGATAGGAGGAGAAAAAAATATTAATTTCCTTTAGAACAGAACAAAAGACTTACTGTTTCTTTTTTTCCTCCTGAAAAAGTTTAGTCATTTAGTAAAACCATCACTATTCTTATCCAGCTGGAATATTCTCTAAAGTAGCTTAAGCAACCCCCATGAAAATGAGTGAGTAAACAAAACAAATGTATTTATTAAATATATATCAAATCTATAAGTATATATATATATACAATGTAATTGATATAGCTATATATTAGATCATATAAACACACGCATACATACGTATCATTCACGCAAACATGAAAACCTTTGGCTGAGGGAAGGAGGTGGAGGAAATCTGGAGAAGACCTCGTGTATGTAATTCGAATACATTACTCTGTTCTCTCCTGTTTAGATGAGATATGTCCACCAATCTGTAAAAGTGTTGAAAGCACTAACTAAGATGACAAATTTAAAAATTTACTCTGCAACACAAGAAGGGAATGGCGGGGGGTGGGGGCGTTCCAGGACTCAGGAAATACTACTCTTCTGTAGCTAGTTTGGGAGATAGGATTCTCAACAGAGGCACAACAAGGAAGAACTGCTTGTTCTGTTGTAAGAGAGGTCAATATTTAATAATATACAGCTTTACAAAAAAGATTGATTTTAGTAACAAGAATACCCTCTCATAAATAAAATTTAATACTTGCCACTATGCCCAAAGGAAACCTAACTGCAGAGTCACCCTGCAAGGTAAAAATTCCCTCCTTTAGGGGTACCCTGCTATACACAACACACAGGAGAATCTAATAATGCTCCTTCAACTATTTACCTTTCCACTAACCAACTAGCCATCTATTTTCTAAATCTGATTTGCATTTTCTATTTTCAGAGTATCAAACTTTAACTCCAAAGCTCAATTTTGCAAGAAAAACAAGGAGAGGAAATAGGAAATGCTAGGTATAGATTACCAGTTCTAACATGCTTATAAAACTATACATCCTGATACCATTCTTTTTGATGTTTTTAGGGAATCTTTCCTCCTCACCTCCCACAATAATCTCGGGGCCTTCTACTTCTCCATAACAGCAGTGTAAATCTGAACTTCCATCTTGAGATCCAAAACAACAAAACACATACACACGCACACAAAAAAACCCTGATACTTAATTCATAATGTAAAATTTCTAAGCTGAACGAATACATTTTAACACTAGAAACACAAGATCAGCGTTAGTCTCCCACTTAAAACCTATTTTTTACCGATCAATGTTTACACCTTAAAAGAACATGGAGTTTACAGAGTGCGCTACAAAGACTATTTCCCTAAAAGATATTTTGAACTATGAGACTACCAAGAGCCTCACAAATGCTACTCCTTTTGCAGAACAACTTCAATTTTTTATGATGATGATAATAATGATGATTCTTTTTCAAAACCTAGAGAGTTCTATAGTTTTTTAAAACCTATAATGCTCTGTAGTTAAGAGACTAGTAAATCTTGCAAATACAGTAAACAAGAAGACTATCAATAAAACTTTTAATTCTACTACTTCTTGTTAACTACGATATTAAATTAGTTGCAGTTTTTTGCTATTTTTATTTCTGTGATACAAGTGGTTATGATCACACAGTCTACTTTGTAAAATGGCCAAAAGGCTTAAGTTATTTATGGGAATGTGTGTCTAGATCCTTACCTGAAACCAGGTCAGTAATAATAGACATTTTGTCAGCATTTCCTCAGTTTTAAGTGCTGGGCACTGTGCTGAAGTTCATTCATAAGTTACCTCTCACAAATAACTCCAGAGGTAGATATTATTATCTCAGATGAAGAAACTACAACACAGAACAAGTGAGTCCTTTAAATAAGGGCACAGTTATTATGTGGAAGAAAAATGGGAGTTAAGGCAGTTCCCTGTTACTGTAAAGCCATTGCTAGTAACCACTACACTGTACCTCCCAAAATCCTGTTTCCCCATGTAGGCTTTCTACAAACTAGATCCCAGAGAATGGGCATTCCAGCTATCTAAACAATCAAGGCAAGGGGCATTGTCATTCACCAGCGAACAACCATTCGCTAGAGGAGCCAACCTAAACTAGTTAACTACAGCATCAGGGGCAAACCAAAAGCAACTCTAGAATGGGCTGAATGAGTTCAGCTGGGAAACTTCCTTCATTTTATCTTAAGACAGTATCACCTAATTTATGGACTATATAAGATGATGACTTATTGAAATTAAAAGTGAAAATATTAAATGTCAATGTCAATGTCAATGTCAATGTCTTTTTCTCATACCCGGTTATCTATGGATAAATGCATCTATGAACTGCCTTTGCTTAGCAAACCAAGTCCATCTAAAGTAATACTACCTATATATATATGCATATACAAACCCACAAATCTCTAATTTTTATAGCACATGTAGTTTTAAAAAGAGATATGAAATTACATAATTATGTGGGAGGAAATCTTTCTAACTTAAAAACACCAGTTTAGCACATAATGGAGTTTTTAAAAAATACAAATATCTGGATATCTTGAAATCACATTGTATTTTTTTTAACGTTGATAGTGTGGGGGTTTGTTTCCCTTCTCTCAAAGATTTGAATAAATTCCATGTGTTGGAGCAGCCTTCTGGCTCTAAGTAATTCTAGTTTTCATTTGAAAACCAAAATAAATTATTTTCTTAAATCCAAACAAAATGTTAAATCTTAAACATCAGTATATTTTTCTGCCAATGTAATTTAGTAGGTTTTATTAACCAGAAAGCTGACATTTAAAAGTTATTACTGTTTACTATTTGTTCATCTATTTTCACAATGTCTTTACAAAATTCAAGCCTTAAATCTGTAATATATGTTCCTTGTTGGTAGGAATCAGAACTTTTCTATTCAGCAAGTAATTCCCTGCAAGAATTTAAGGCTATTTCATGACAACAGAAATACAAACAATACAAACTACAAACAGATATACTAAAGAAATATATTTAGTGGCCTTTTTATAATCACATTTTATTCCATACTTCCTAATAAAAATGAAGTCCTTAATGATTTTCATAATAAAAACCACTAATTATTAAAATTAGAAAAGTGGGAATACAAGCACATTTTAAATATTAGAATTATTACTACTTTTAATCCTTAATATTAGCAATTCTCCTTCATCTTGGGTGTAGAAAATTTAGTTTTTAAAAAGGATCAGCTCATATTCAATTAAAGCTCTTGATAAAATTAGAGGATATAAGCTAATTTTGAAATTTAATTTTAAAAAACATTATCCAATTCTGATTTCTACAATACTAAAGACTGGAAAATGATAATTCAAAGAACCATTCACACTAAAAACAAACATGCCAAACTCCTTGCCATTGTATTATATCTTTGTCACTGCCAAGCCTATGTTCTTCACACAAATGTTTATTCCTTTATAAATTTTAATAAACACATAAGACAGTGTGTAAATTATACATAAGTAAATATTAATCAAATTACCACCAAGTTTAATTGTACTGGGAGGGTTTTTGCCCTTTTCAAGTTTATTATTAACATACTCTTTTCTTCAAACTGTACATAAAATTTTAGCCTAAAAACTACTTGTAGAGCCAGATTCCCAAGCGAAGACCACTATTCACTAGAATCACTTCTGTAAGGGCAACCGACCCTGAGTCTGGGACAAGCCATCCCTTTCCTGATGTTTCACCTCAGCCACTGGTAGCTATGCCCCTCACCCAGCAGTGCTCCTCAGATAACTAGGATCTGCTCCAGATAGTCAGATAAGGCTGGTATTTATCTTTCCCTCAGGCAAACACACCACCTGCAGTATTAAAGAAACCAAAGGATTTGGAACCAGTAGGCATAATTACCTGTCAGAATCTACTACGCCTTTCTAAAGTTAACATCCTAATACCTAGTGTTCCCATAGGATAATTCCAGAATGTGCTTTAGAGAAACCAATTCAATTTATGCTGATAGTCTATTTTATGACATTTAAATATAGCATTACTTAGTACATGAGATACATGCCTCTTTGGAATTAAAACACTTTAAGATTTTACTACTTCAGACATAAATCAACTCATTAGATCTCCTGTACAATCAAGAAACTAAGAAGAGATAAACTGCTTTATTACACTAGCTGTGGAACTGAGAGAAAAACTTGATAGGGGCCTACCCAAAGGGTGGTTGCAAAGCGTGGCCACGCAGTAAGTACCTCCCACAACAGACACTGTGAGGCCAGATGATTCTTCCATGTGGGGAGCTGCCCTGTGCGTTGTATAACGTTTGGCAGCACCGATGGCCTCTATGATGCCAGTGGCATTGTCAAATATCCTAGGGACAACACCATCATCCCCCTAAATGAGTTAGTGGAAATGGCAACACAGGGGTCTAAGTTCAGCTCTGCTCCTTTGGGTGAGCACCAGAGGGAGACATTTCACCTGTTCCTCCTACCTTAAATAACTTTAAGGATTAAATATGAAAAGAATTAAATAGTGACTAGTGCTACAGTTATGATTGGTTTAATTGTATACTTTGCAGTATCTCTCTACTTCAGACTCCCTATGCCACAAATGTCTACTCTTTTCAACAAAAATTTCCTGAAGGCCCAAAGGTAAGGGATTTAAAAAGTGGGGAAGGGATCATCACCAAGCTTATGGATTAGAGATTCCTCCTATAAGCCCAGTACTGTAGGCCATAAAAATATGATCCCAAATCCCATTTCCTACTCTTAGTCTACGTACCAGAGAACCAAGATGATCTACTTGGTCATGGGAACACATCACATAACCTTCCCCCTCTGCATTCTGGCTGTGGCTCTTGTCTAATGGGTAACCTCCACACCTGTTACAACCCAGCATCTTTCGTGAAGCATTTTCCTGACAGCATCCGAATCATCTCTCTCTTACCCACCCCTCAAACAAACACTGCGGAGTATTGTACTCTTCAGAGCACTGTACTCTTCAGTACAGTACTCTGTACTGAACTCAAGAGTACAGTACTGTACAGTACTGTATTCTTCAGAGCACAAGTGACCCAGTGATGGCAACAGCCCATGAGAACTCATTTCCTTACTAAACTGTAAGTACTGTACTGTACTCTTCAGAGCACAAGTGACTCAGTGATGGCAACAGCCCATGAGAACTCATTTCCTTACTAAACTTCAGGCACCTTGTTTGCCCTCATCTCTCTCTGGCCTACACAGTCCAGCCAGGGCCCTGGCCACACTATGACTTAAGATTTACTTTTACATGGATGGCTACATTTAGAGAATTAATTGTAATTTCTTATGGGCTGATATACAGCTCCACAGGAAACATTTTCCCCAGAGAACATTGCCATTAATATTTGACCAATGCTCACTAACACCCACAGCCCCTACAAGACTAATATTAAAAATAATATTCATGCAAATATGGAAGAAATTGTTATGAAGCCTGAATCTTTGGTTGAGAACTATTTATTGAGTACCTAAAAGTATCCCTATTAAATAAATGAAGGATATTTCTTAACAAAACAAGAGAGCTGTGACCTTTTTTTGAACATTAAATCTAACACTTATTTGTTACTTACAACTAATTGTTAACCAATTCTCATAATATTTACTTTGTTCAGTATACACACACCCCTTTGGGCAACTATAATCCTACTATAGTGAGGTGATGATATTTTCACACCGGCTCTGGGATGGGGGGTTGCTAAATGGACACACAAACTGAATATCTAGCAATGCCTGCTGTACATTATAGGGCATTAAGGCCCATGGTGTGTGTGGAGGGGGAGACAGAGTACTCCAAACATCCAAGAGTCAAAAGTTAAGCAATTCTGTGTAAAGCCAGCATTGCCCGGAAGGATCCTGGCAAAAGAAGATGGTAGTCAAAGATGAAGAAGAGTAAGACTGCAGCAGTGTATCTTAAACATGCACTCAGAGGATCACAGGCCTCAGGCTACTCTGTGGTGCCTGATTCAAAATGTAGGTGTAGAGGAATGGGACTCAGCTTCCACATTTTTAAAAAGTTCCCCAGGTTTCTTATGTCCATCACTGTGAAAAAAATATTGGATTAGGGAGTATCATCCTCTTACAACACAGGAATAGTGATTGTTTAAGAAGTGTGAAGGAATTAAGCTCTGTACATCCTTTCAAAACATATTTTAAATTAATGCCACTAAATTCAACAGCTGTTTTATTTTCTAGGCATTCTCTATATTAGATGCACAATTATAAATGAATAAATGTATACAAAAAGACCAGAGATGAATACACAGAAACAACTAATGTTGCCAATTCTGTAAATATTGACAGAATGGGGCAGAAGTTATTTCAAGAATGTGAAAATTCAACACACACACCCCAAAAAACCTACTTGGGAATGACCTAGAGGATTTCCCATCAGTGGCTAAATCTCACCTCTGAGAGATCCCAGGAATTGCCAACTCTGAACGACGTGACTTCTGCAGAGAGCCTTGGGAGACAGAGACGCTGGAGCAGGGCACCAAGAAGAATGTCTTTCTCCTCTGACAAACCGAAACCATTAAGCGAGAAGCATCGCATTGATCCACTTACACGGGGAAGACTTAAAATAAAACTAGTATCCCTAAAACCCTCCAGACTCATTAGTAGGGAGTAACATTCTTTAGGGGCCAATAGAATTAATGACATTTCAGAAATAAGACTCCTATAAGCCATAAAAGAAGGAAGTGGCAGAAGGTTACAGAAATCAAGTCTATTTTAATCATTAAAAACTAAAGAAAACATTTGAAAGAAAATCTCTACAATTCCTTCAAATTGGAAAGATAAACTTCTGAATTATTCTTTGTTGGCACCCACAGAATATCCCTCCTTGTTACATAGTCTAAAAAATATCTATTTGGGTTGCAAACCTAACTGAGATACCAGCTGGGTGACATCCAACAGAGTTTCTTCCTCTAAAAATCAGGGCTGTAAGAAGAGTCAACTTAACAGGATGGCTAAAGTTCTTGGACCAGGGACTGGGGCAGAGTAGACAACCAAAGAGATGGCCTCCACATCGTAATTTCTGCCTTATTTTACAGTTTACATACACTGAACTATTAGCAGGGCATCAAATAGGATAAATGTACACTGCTTTGTGAAAAGTAAAGCACTATACATACTCCAATGTTATATGCTGTTACTTGGAAATGGAAAAATAAACACAATTAAAAGAAAACTGGCACCCAGGATAGCTAAGTACCATAAATAGTAAAGGGCACCTAAGTTTCTTTAAATGAGTTCAAGTCTCTTTTATTCCTTCATTAAACACTGAACAAAAGACAAGGGCTAAGCATTTGTCTTCTGTGACCTACAAGAGATATTAGACACAAGCAGACACAAGAGGGAAAAGTCTAAGCACTATAATTAAGATCAAGATAACTAGGAACTTCACAGTAGAAAGCGATTACTTTAAACTTAGGGTGAGCAGATAAAATCTTTGCAAAGGAGGAAGTAGTTGAAATAGCCTTGACTTACATGTAGAGTTTGGATAAGGAACATAATCCAGGTAACAACATGAAGCAAAGCAAAGGGACCGAAGGGGCATAGGTGTGAGGTATAAGGTACCTCAGTTTTGCTAAAGTACAGAGTGGAGCTACTACGGGCCAACAGACTGGAAAGCAGCCTACAGACAAGCTGAAGAGGACGCTGAATGTGCATCTAAAGAAGCAGAGACTGGGAGTGTTAGCAGCTTGGATTCCTTGTTCAAAATCCCTTTATAAAGGAATTTCAGAGCTTTGCATTCTCAGAGTAACTTGACAGATTTTAAGAGCTGGGGTTAAAGCCAAGGGTTAACCATCAACCTCCAAAGTGGTCAAAAGGTGAAGGTTTAAAAATAAACAGGTGGGAAAGCAAGTGAAGTAACTGATTGAGGGAGATTAAAAAATGGGAAAGGCATCAATATACAAAAAAAAAAAAAAAACAGCTTTTACTTGTCACAAAGTAGTACAATTATTGGGGGTGGGAGTTGGGAAGTGAGAACATAGGTGAGTACAGTAACTATACTCCAGGATACTGAAGTAATTTTCAAGGTGATCACAGAACTACCACCTCTACTCTTTCTGTGAAACGATGGGGAGCTAGGACACAAAAATCCAAGTAATGAGAGGAGTGATGAGGGATCTGGCCAACCGGTCAGTGCCTACTATGTTTGCATTCTGTTCTGGGCACAGGAAACACAAGCACAAACAAGACAAACTGCCTGCTCACAAGGGACTTACATCCTATTTTTTTAAATATATTTATTTATTTATCTTTAGAGGGAAAGGGAAGGAGAGAAATATCAATGTATGGTTGCCTCTCGTGAGTCCCCTGCTGAGAACTGGCCTGCAACCCAGGCATGTGCCCTGACTGGCAATCGAACCACAATCGTATGGTTCGCAGGCCCGCACTCAATCCACTGAGCTACACCTGCCAGGGCTGACTTACATCCTATTATAGGAAAGACAAATAACCAAATCAATAAAGAACTTTTAAAGACAGAGAGGAGGGCCAAGGAAAGAGCTCGGTGACCCTCTGATATTTAAAAGTCTGATAAAGGAGGTGGAGAAATAGGTCTAAAGGGCTAGAGTAGTGAATCCAGAAGGACAGTTCCTAGTAGGATGGCCATTGCTAGTAACCACTACACTGTACCTCCCCAAATCCTGTTTCCCCATGTAGGCTTTCTACAAACTAGATCGTGAGGCAACCCTGAGGGTGAGCTGCACATCACTGGACCCTCATTCTCCTTCCCCCCTCCAATCTCTTGCCTGCTCCAACTGCCTGCATCCAACCAGAAGCCAGAAGGCTATGGAGTCTGTTGTGGTGGTCCACGCAGACCAGCAAACCTCAGCAAACAGCAGGGGAGAGAGAGACCTGTGCAAAGTAGACCTTGAGGCACAAATCAAAGCTATCCAAAAGGAGCACTATACAGTATATTAAACTAGTCTGTGACCTCACTCATGATGAACTGAAAGCTCATTGCTACCATTAACCACCTCCTCCATCCTATAAGTTCTGTGATTCTAGGTTAAGTATAAAACCACAGCTTGCATTTTCCAAAAAGGGAGAAAGCAGGCAGCCATTTAAAAGAGGATTCTGGATTACCATAGCTGATGTTTGTGAGAAGTAAACACTGTCTTCCCTTAGGTATACAAGGAAGATATGCTGAGAAATGTTACCCAAAGTTACCAAGAAATTTCCAAACATCAGCAGAAGGAAAGAAGTTGCATGCCCCACCCACAACATCGCTTCTCAGACTTTCACTCTTTTTCGAATAGATGACAATGAAAACTGATGTGCTTGAAGACAAAGTGGTACCACTTTCATTCCCTGCCCCCAAAAAGACAATTCTGGATTCTGAAGTCATAGACACACAAGGAGATTTGAAACAAATAGCAAAGATAAAAAACCATTAGGTGTGGTTATATCCACATCTTTTTTCACGGGTCATTCATTATAAGTAATTAGGTCAGATACCAAACCCTACAAGACTCAGAACATGTCTATGGTATCTGGCTATTCTGACTATGTTCTGTCATCTGACAGTCCCCTAGCACATAAACTCAAGAAGACATTTCTTGGAATTCAATGGAAGGTTAAAATTTACATCCTTTCACTCTAATCACTAAAATTTACATCCTTTCACTCTATTTACATCTATCACTCTAATCATTCATTCATCATTCAAATAAACCCAATAGTGTGATTTACTAGCAATGTATGTGCACACTAAACTTAAACTGCAATCACTATGAACTACAACAATTCCAACTACCCTTGCAAGATAACCACTCAAAAAACAGAAGGTCAGAAGGTCAGTATAATGATTCAGCATCACAAAGGAAAAAAATCACAAATACAAATCACACCACTGGCCTAACTCTTAGCCACATGAATCAAAAAAGAGAATCAAAAGAAGCATTAGTGTAACATTTTTTGAAAAAAAAAGTTTTGAAGATTTTAAGAATCTGTAGGATTAGAATGTTCTACATATGATTTATATGACTATAATCTTAGTCACCAAATGAAAGGGGAGGGGACAACACTATCAAGACCCAATAAACAGTAAAATTATTAAATCAAACAGGCTTTTACCAAATAAACTGACTTACAAGGCAGAGAATTTAAGGCATATCACAAAATAAGAAACCAGGGGATTTATTCAGAAATCTCCCTACAATGCAGTCTTTCAAGTTAGTAGGGATACATCATTTTGGAAATAAATCTAATGTACTATCCATTTCTGTAGCTAATGCACAGTCCCAGTAGAGGAAGGAAAAGGAAAGCACCCCATCTCTGATTTGAAAAAATGCAGAACAGAACAGAAAGCTCAGAAATAAACCACACAAGGGAGTTAAAACAGTCCACTCAAGTGTTGTTGGAAAAATTGAACAGGTATGTGCAGAAAAATAAAAATAAAACTAGACCACCTTCTTACACCATGCACATGGCTGTAAAATCTCAGCCACTTCTCATAGCAGTTCTTTTTCTGATACATCTCCTTGGGCAAGGGGAACAAAAAAACAACAAATCAAACTAAAAAGTTTTGCACAGCAAAAAAACCATCAACAAAATGAAAAGACAAACCACTGTACAGGAGAACATATTCACCAATGACACATTATGAAAAGGGGTTAATATCCAAAATTTAAGAACTTATACAACTCAACATAAAAACAAATAAACAATCCAATTTAAAAATGGGCAAGGGATCAGAATAGACCGGTATCCAAAGAGAACATACAGAATGCCAAACAGACATAAGAAAAGATGCTAACATTGCTAGGCATCAGAGAGATGCAAATTAAAACCACAATGAGGTATCACCTCATACCTGTGACAATGTTTATCATCAATAAATCAACAAACAATAAGTGCTGGTGAGAAAGCAGAGAAAAGGGAACCATCATGCACTATTGGTGGGAATGCAGATTGATACAGCCACTGTGGAAAACATGGTGTTTCCTCAAAATACTAAAAATGGAATTGCCTTATGATCCAGCTATTTCACTTCTGAGAATATATTCAAATAAAAACACGAAACACTAATTCGAAAAGATATATGCACCCCAAGTTTAATGCAGCATTATTTACAATAGCCAAGATTTGGAAGCAGCTCAAGTGTCCATCAGCAGAAGAGTAGATTAAAAAAAAAAAGCTGTGGTACATTTATAAAATGGAATACCACTTGGCTATAAAAAAGAAGGAAATCTTAGCTTTTGTGACAGCATGGATGGACCTGGGGAGTATTATGGTAAGTGTTATTAAGCCAGTCAGAGAAAGACAAAAGCCATATGATCTCACTAGTATCCACGGAATCCAATGAACAACATAAAAACAAACTCATAGGTACAGAAAACAGACTGACAGCTAGCAGTGGGAAGGGGGGTGAGGTAGGCGTGAGGAGAGGGGGTGGTTATTAGAGGGGGAAAAGGTAAAGGGGTTAAAAAAAACCCTCACAGCCACAGACAATAATAGTACAGTGATCACCATTAATTGGAAAAGGAGGTAAGGTGAGGTAGAAGAGGGTAAAGGGGGTATAAACAAATGGTGATGAAAAGAAACTGGCTTTGAATGTTGAATACTCAATATAGATGATGTATTACAGAATTGTATACTTGAAACCTATATAATTTTTTAACCAGTATCACCTCAAAAAATTCAATTTAAAATCTTTTAAATAATAAAAAATATAAAATGAAGTGGCTTGACTAAAGCCATAGAAAAAATTATAAAATCTGTACAATTTGTACCTTGTTACTACAAATTACATGTTCAAACTGAAACTAGGAAAATTATGAATATCTTATTTATAGTAGTAATTAAATGTGTGTACAGAAAAAAAGCAAACAAAAAACCAAAAGAAAAATGCTATTAAATTGTAAAGTTATCTATCATTTCTTTTTACCACTATGTTTTATAGAGTTTATATTGAAACTCTTCTTAAAAATTGACTAGCTCCCCATCACAAAGAATAAAAAGGTTCAAATTCCTTCATGTAACACTCAAGATATTTCACAGCCTGGCTCCACCCACCATTCTAATTGTACTACATCTCAAACCATACAAGTCAATTACCAAGAACATCCTACCACATCTTGCCTCCATTATTTTACTAAAGCTGGTGATTCTCTGTTTCAAATACATATTTCCAATCCACCAATACCTTCAAAATCCCTTCCAATCATTATTAGCATAAATATCAGTTCTCTCAAAATATGTTTCAGATCCTTGCCATGTTGGAATTAAACTTGCCCCATCCTATATTCCCACACTACCTGTACCTTAATCCCAGCATTAACCACTGTGAAAAGTCTGACTGCTATATATCCAAGTGCTAAAAAACTGTCAATGTGTGCTTCTCACACCCAGCATAGGTCCTACCTCTACCACAAGCTGTTAATGTTAACTCTGGTAACAGAGAGCTTACAATGGAAACTGAACTCATGTAACTGGCCCTTTCTGTGTTCAAACGCTATACCTTCAATGCAATGTATAGCTACCAAGATTTAAGCCATAGTAAGGTCCAAAGAAGATATATAAATTATACCATTCAAGGGAAGAAGAAAAAAGCAAGTCTCTTTATTCTTAAGACAAAGGGAATTTTTCCCATTCTGTTGTTCTCCTTCTGAGGGGTTAAAAACAATCATCTCTTGACAATGGAATAGGCTAAAAAGGCTCAAGAACAATAGAACAATCACAACAATGTCTTCTTAATAACTGGATGTAACAATAATTTTCTGTATTTTGAAATTGAAAGGAAATTTAACCCCAACCTCAAAGTGGCATCTCCAATTCTTCAACAAGGTGGTAGTTAGAAGAGAATACACTGAACGTGATTGCTTCAAGGGAGGTCAATTTCTTTTTTTCCTATTCCTTTTACCAAGGAACTTCCTAACCCCCTCAAGAAAATGTGAAGGCCCCAAGACAAACACTCCTAGGCAAATGACAGAACACCCATTTTGCTTAATCTAAACAGCAGAAAAATGTGCTTCTCACATATTTCTACCACAAGAAAAAAATAAGTATGATGCATCCTAGCAAATTAATAATATGCTGTATCTTAGAAGCAGCAAAGTTTATAAATTTTGTAAACCAAAAGCACCTTATTAAAAAAAATCTATCATTCTAGAGCCTTTCAGAATGTTAATTTTGAAAACAAAGTTAACTCCAGAATTTCATATTTGTGGCCCATTCTTGTAAGTAACCTAACACAATCCTTAAAACAGAGAAAAATAGACAAGTAGCAAAATGAAAAGACACAGAATGAAATGAGACTAATTTTAAAGGTCTTTCAGTGTCAAAGGGCACTCATAACTCGGCTAAATATGTCCATAATCCTCATTGTAAACACCAATTTTACCAAAATTAAATGGCTCTCCATTGAGGTATTATTACAATTGGCCAGAGAATAAGGTACTTATTTGTTGCTGTCTTAGACAATCCTATTTAGAATAGAAAAATAAGAAATGTTGTAAACAAAGATCAGAACTGGGCTCTGAACTACAAACATGGACAATGGAACAAAATTCAAATGGAAAAGCAGAAAGTGTGACTGCTTCTAAAAGAATTCTTAATGTCCTGACTCTCTATTTGTAATCTGTACACAACTGTCATGCTATCTTTTTCTCCTACATTGACAGCAATATGTTTCAATTAGAACTGCATCAAATATCAAAAACTCTGACATCAGCTGGCCTCAGGGGATGTCAAATACAGCTGTTTGATTTTAATGGTAACTGCATGAATTTGCATCTGAGAATTATCAATTCTGCTGATATGTATTATCATAATTAGAGGTGTCCAATTTCACTGAAAAGAAATAAAGAGAAGAAAGAGAAGGAAAGAAGGAAGGAAGGAAGGCAAACAGGTAAGCAGGCAGGCTGTCAGGGCATCCCGCAGAGCTCAGCTCCCGCTAATAAGGGGCCTCTTCCAAACCCACCCACAGGGCATGCAGGGAAAGTGATGTCCACCAATCCACACCTCTAAGAGGTGTCAAATAACATTCCTTCACTTGCCTCTCACCAATGCCACTGGAGAAGCACTTTGAATGTGACATGTTATCTTCCCCAGCTGGGACAGGCATGAACTAAAAAAAAATATACTTCAAAAAATCAATTTTGCAAACTTTAAACCTAAAACAGTACAATAGATTCCCTAATTACTGCATTATATTAGAAGAAATATGTTTGTTTTATCACATGCTTCAGAATACCTATATATATTTTTTAAGTTTTAAACCAATTTAAATATTAGTACTAAGGAAATGTTTTTGTGCAAGAATTTTTATTTTTCAATTCATATCCCTGGACTCTAATTTTTAAAGTTATATTACTCAGAAAGAAATCTGATCCTCTATTAATACTTTTCCTAGAATAAATGTTGGTATTTTGTTTGCTCATTTGAATACACAAAACTAAACTATCATTACTGAAATGAGGTTAAACCTCAAGCATTTTAATCCTCACCTTCCATTTCTTTTCAGAAGGACTGAAATAGCCAGTATTTCATTTGTTTTTTGTTTGTTTGTTTTGTTAAATTTCTCAACATGCTGAAGATACCCACTGATTTGCAACAATTTAGAAAAGTTACCACAGGAAAAAACTCTAAGAATTGAATATCACAATTCTTGAAATATCAAGCAGTAAAATGATGAGAAAATGTATCCTTCCCTTCTTGTTTCTATAAGAAGTTAGTACAAAAAGAAAGGGGGGAAACCCCATTGTAACTCACAGGGAATACACACACATCTCTCTGAGACCAACCAGCGGTTCAGAAGACACTGACTGACACATGCCACCCTCCTCAGAATCCAGATAACCGGGAAAAGAAACACCTCCTCCTCTAAGCAGCAATTCCTGTAGGCTACAGCGAAATAAAAATCAGCTAACACACATTCTTCCTTTCTCTTACCCACACTAAGGAAAAGGTTATACCCAAGCATATCACCCTTCAATTAGAAAAGGAAACAAGTGTATACTTGGGTTTCCTACACCTTCAACCTACCTTACTTTCACATACATTAAAGTTCTATTTCTGTTTTGATCCACTGTTTGGTTGAAGTACTTACATTCCTTCTACAGTGAAATCCAAGACTGTGTGGGCTCCTACAACTCTGTCTCAGAGAAGAGAGCAGAATACACACACTTTGTGTACATTTTCTCATGTAACCTACAGAATAACCCTGGAAGATAAGATATATATGGTCCTATTAACCTGCACATGAGGGGTCAGGAATGCCACCTGCAAGAAGTGAAAGCACAGCTGAGACCCACAGCACACAGTGAGTGTTCCATAGTCTGCGAAGAAGCAGCACCATTCCTAAAAGAGGGCTGTAGGGAAGTGCAAAATAGCAGCAAGGAAGGAACTGGGGTGGGAGAGGAATACGGCTAACAGGTCATGAGAGAGCACCCTGCAGGCCCCTCCAAGGCTCTGCCTGCAACTTGGGAAAACCTGTATTTCCAGAGGTCACCTTCTACCTGCCCATTCTGTCCCACCTCCTGGCAGAAAGACAGAGATTAACTGGATGGCAAGGAATTTCAGGACCAGGGTCCTACCTTACTCATTTCAGAGATGGGTCTCCCCCTCTCAGGGGACAGTGTCCAGCCCTTGCTCCTCCCTCCCTTGGCCCCTATGATCCTTTGCAGGACCTGAAGCAACCAGCTAAGTCTCACATATTCATAAATGCACCTTTCAAATCTCTCAAAAAAAAAACCTCTACCACCAAAAAATTTTTAATTACGATTCCAGATATAATATTTTAGAGATCTAGATTAGTCAACCCCCCCTTTTGTTTGAAATAAGAACATTTGTTTGAAATAAGAACACTGCTAACATTATTAAAACAGACTAATTTATCTAACACAGGTAGGAAGTGAAATGTACCATCAGAAGGGCATGCACGGATTTTAACTGTTTAAAGCTATTAATTCTAACATTCTCTAACATACTTGCTTACTTTATCATGGTATAGATACATCAAAATCATTAACTAGCTTAACAGCTCTTAGTCATTGCTATGAATATCAGATACAATTATATGCACTCAGGGATTATTGATATATACACTCCTGTTTGAAGCTGAACACCAGTAACTTACTCAAAGCCTCAAATCTAGCAAATTATATAAACCCTGATCTATCAGATTTTCATCTTGGATATTTTCCTAAGCTACTACTGTTCCTGTCTCCTTACCTCTAACTTTAAAAGCATTCACTAATAGACATGCACTTAATTTTAAGTAAATTCAATACTTTAAAATTTATATTTACCTGGAAAATAGAATAAGACCATTCTTTATAAAAACAAACTTTTAATTTTTAATTGCACATGTAATAGTTGGTTGTGGCAGAAATATAATAATAAAGAAAATTATCATCCTACCCTACGTGATATCACAATTTAATGAATACCTTTCTATAATTTATAATACATGTGTAACTTCAAACATAAAAAGGGAAATATCCCGTTTTGTTACCTGCTTTTACTCCTTGTCAGTATATTACAAATGTCTGTCTATATAAATAAACACACATCCACATCATTTCTAGTGCTGATTAGCACATCACAGATGGGTGTGCCGTAAGTTATTCAATCATCCCCTAGTGTTGGACATTTACTTCCTACCAATGTTTCAGTTTCATAATCAGTACTGCAGAGGTTATCCAAATACTCACATCTGGTGTAACTTTCTCATTTTTCTCCACAAAACAAATTCCCAGTTGCATAATGCAGGGTCACAGGCCACACTCACAAGCATTTCTAAGGCTGGTAGCCTGGGTGTCCACTAGGTTGTCTTCGTTGTCAAACTGAGAGGTGAGAAATGGCACTCACCCCTTAGCATTTCTGTGACTACCACTGAGATTAAATAAAGGCTATGTAGTTACTAACTGACTATATTTCTTCTTGATGAACTGCCTTCTTTTCACTTTAATTTTCTCCTATAAGACATAGTAGTATTACTACCCCATCTTGGACATTTGAAAAAATTAAATGAATTACTGTATTCTTACTCATCTAATTTTTATGTCTGACACAAAATAAAGACTCATTGCATTTCAATCATGGTAATTACGAACGAATTAAGAATGAGGTTCTTTATATGTTAAAGCGGCGTGCTTCTCAAACATGCGCACTGAAGTACACCTAACGGCAAGGAAGAAAACCACAGCAGGTGGTAGCTAAAGGTAAACACCAAGTAACATCTGAGATGTGCCAAATTTTCTTAAAATATCCAGTTTTACTTTAAATATTCTTGTAGGTTTCACATTATGCATCAAGTTATATCAATACTTGACTATTTTCCTTATAACCCATCAGCTATTAAAAGTAACATTTAGGGATTAATTGGAGGTATACTTTACTAAGAATATTAATCCACTATCTCTTCTAATACAACAGTGTATTTTTTCATTTAGTTTGCAGTTTTTTAAATTTATTTAATTATTTTTCAAGTACAGTATTCTGTCTATTTTTTTATTTATTTAATTTAGTTTGCAGGTTTTTTTATAATGTAGTTTCGAATTTCATCATCTTTTTTTTCATGGTATCCACCAATGGTGTCCCCTACTTGAAGTCCTTTTCAACCTGACCCTCTACATTTTCTTCTAGTATGTTTTATTTTATTTTAAATTCTTTCTTGTTTTTCTATTCTGAATATGTTGCTATTTTATATCTTATTTAATCTTCCCAAAATCTACTACCTCACTTTATTTACATTTTTATATTTTTAGTAAAAAATGTATAAAGTATTTTATGTTTTCATTAAAAATTGAAGAGCATTCTATCACTTTGGAAACAGCAATTAATAGAAAAAAATCTTTGAAACATCTGATAATAGCAAAGATCTATCTACATCTCTGGTGATTTTTCAGTCACTGCTGAATAGCTTGAGTTTATAAAACTAAAACTTTTTCTCAATACACATCAATGCCACTGATGCACTAGATCAGACAGTCATAAAATATCCATACTCATGTAGTTACGATTGGCAAGGAGTAAAGAAACATGTTGCATTCTCAAGCCTTTTTGGCTCACATTAGAGAGGTCAAGTGCTGATCTTTGCATCTCTGTTCCCAATTCCACCTACATATGTATGTACATGTACAGCCCTCTCAGCCACAGCCACAAAATCTAGGACATCCTTCCACAATCATAGAGCCAAAGTTGAACTAGGACCAAATCCTCCTCCTTTGCATGTACATATCCAGCAAATTAAAGAATTACATTTTTTCCTTACAAATAGTCTCAAGCAGAATTTTGCATTTTCAAAGAGTTTCGTGTTTTTGCTTTATTTTACAAAGAAAAGACTCAGTACAAAACATAAAATAAAGTAAAACAAGGAATATTTTAGAACAGGGGTCTCAAGATTTAAACCTTTCTCCCAGAAGTACAGTTTCTGGTCTCTGGTAAGTGACTGACTTGAAAAAAAATTCCAGAACTACAGTCCGTTAGCATGTTCTGTACACAGCTCAAAGGAAAACCGAAGGATAAATATGTTGACGTTTTTGAAATCCCTCAGAAGCCAGATGATAAGAATGAACCTCCACAGTGGGTGCCTCCACAGTAACCTGTCTGAAAGACAGCTAACATGGCATGGCTGGTATATGTTTAAATAATCACTACCCAATGACATGGGACTGGATCTTCAGCCACCGAAAGTGTAATCACAGAACAAGGATCTGTGGCCTATAACTAGTTTCTGAGGCAGATCTGGGGGGCAAGCAAAAAGTAGGAATGCAGTGTTGGTCACTGCCATGGCACAATATGAGACAATGTTGATCCCCAGATTGCTTTTAAAAGTTTAATAAATGCCGATACTTCATGAAAGAAAGAATAAACAAAACATCTATTGCACACCATGTATCAGTCTCTATTCAAGTAACCTATATTAATTACCTCAAACACTGCTATTAGTCAGCTTATAAGTTTACCCACCAAAAATGTTATTTTGTGCTAATGCCGTGTTTGTGTGTGTGCACGTTTCGCCTTTGCACAGCAGCTATTCTATACAACATGGAGGGACCACACACAGTTTGCAGTAGATTTGGGCTAACTATAACTTCATTTCACAAAAGAAACACTTGAACTTGACTATGTTTTAGGCTAAATGCACATACTCCCTATACATAAAATGAGCACTTCTTTGAAGAAACAACCAATCTGAAAGGAATATAAAAAGTAGTATAAATATTACGACATTCAGTTATATCCATTTTATCATATTTAATTCTATATAAAACATATCAATTACAATTTTATATTTAGTAAATAACTATGACTTTATGTGTCAAATTAGGTCAAATGCTATGAAGGAAACTTATTCCTAAAGACTTAGCAAAAAAAAAAATTGTGAAGAGACACTGCCCTCTGCTGGTAAGCAATACACATTGTCCATAAATCTTTAATTTGAGAATAAACAGAATTAAATACATTAATATTTTAAGCACCATAATCCACAGTACAATTTACAGAGTCTAATAGTGACTTTTGATTATGTGGGAATGATAAGTACATGCATAGTACATGGTTTAGCAATAGCCAATATGCAATTTCAGGCTTTTTTACTACAACACATACAGAACATTACATTCTACTTGAAAATATTTTTTTGTTGACACTCTTACAGATGTCCCCTATTTCCCTGTCCTTTTCCCACCTCCACTGAGACCCTGCCCTACCCTCCCACTTGCCCTAGTTTCAAAGAAAATTTCCATTTTAATTTTTTCAACAGTTATTTTAAATAATGTGTATCAGTGCTGTTTTCTTCCATTTCAGAATAAATGATGTCACCTTAGTTACAGGTCAATTAGTAAGTATAAAATAAAGTTTTTAAACAGATTTTATTAGTTTTTTTAGATTTTATTTATTTATTTTTACAGAGAAGGAAAGGGAAGGAGAAAGAGGAAGAGAAACATCAATGTGTGGTTACCTCTCACGCAACCCCTACTGGGGACCTGGCCCACAACCCAGGCCTGTGCCCTACCTGAGAATTGAACCTTTGGTTTGCAGGCCTGCGCTCAGTTCACTGAGCTACACCAGCCAGGGCTATAATAAAATTTTAAATGCTTTAAAATGAGCATGTACAGACACATCTATCATCTTCCTCTTCCACATTAAAATACTGGTTACAAACTAAAATACCCAGAAGTAGACAGATTACAGAACATCTCTACTATGTGCCTGTAAGACATTTAGACATTAGTTTAGAGTTCTCTAAAATAGAGTTACTATTAAAAACTGTATACTACTACAAACTATAAAAATAAGTTCATTGGACATTTTTCAAATAGCGCAAAAATACATGAAAACAGTCTTGTAAGAAAGTAATTACACTCTACAAGACGTAGAGTGCATGAAAGGTGAGAGTCCCAGATCTATACACCTCAAATTCATCCCACTGACCACAAACCACCATAACTAAATATGTATCCTTTTATTTTTCTTATCTATTTATATATTTTTAAAGATTTTTTAAAAATTATATCCTGATACTATATATGCTACCCTTAACTAGCTTTTTGATTTTTACTTAATATATTTTAAAGATCTTCTCACACCCTTTCATATAGACTGACCCCATTGTTTCTAATGACTGCACAGTAGAGATGTCCTAAAATTCTATTCCATCAACCCTGTACATTTCCACACTAGTGAAATGGAGGGGAAGGGTGTTATAAATATCCTTGCTTAAACTGTCCGGAAGAATAATGTCTAGATTTACTGATCTATATCATAAATCTAACAGTTTCCATAAAGTAACAAAATTATGTCACACGTGTAAATAATTCACAGTATAGTTTTATTTTTATCAAACTAACATTTAGAAGAAACTTGATTTTAAAACTCATTTGAATTTACAATTGTATACAATGATATATAAAAATATGAAATACCAATATTTTCTAGTGACTCAAAGAGAAATCTTTAAAAACCAAAAGCTGGACATACATATGGAGGGGAAATGCACATCATATATTTGTGAAAAACATTATCTGAGTATTCATATGTTTTGGACTATTTAAAAAATGTCACCTTACATTAGAGTACTATCAAAAGCTCATAAAAACACACACTCTCAAAAAAAAAGAAAAAGAAAAAAAACACACTCTCACAGTTTAGCATCCAATTGATCTTTCTTCATATATGACTATTTTACACCACAGTTAAAATCCCCAACTGAAAAGACGAACAACTCTTTAAACAGCACACTTCCTTGAAGTTCAACCTTGCTCATCTTTGTTCAGTAATCCATACAAATCCAGTAATTAGTTCTGCTGTAGGCTTAAACCATCATATACAAATGGCATAAAATGTGCTGGCTTTGTCCTCCTTTCACTTAGCTATAAATTTCCTCTGAAGGTTTATTAATGAACAGCATAGTCACAAACACTCAAGCTGTCATAAAGCTCCTTGCTGTTAATTTACTGAAGCATATTCTCTACTGTCTACACATTTCCACACAGGATTTGTAAAACTGTATCCACCGACTGAAACTGATTTTTAGTAAGTATCCCCCCTTGCAAACTGCCCATTACCAAAGAGTACATCATTCCCTGTTAAATGTATAGCTTAGTGAGTGAATGACTATTTAGTCTACAGTTGTGTCTTGACTTTCTGTTGAATACCCATTTCCCTCTGTGCCCTCTTTCTGTTTTCCCAAGACTGTAGTTGCTTCATCTTTTGCCTTCCCAGCTCTAGATCAAGTCAAAACACACCCACAAACACACCCTCCAAGAATGGCAGGCAAAGGAACACCTTCTTTTGATTCCCTTGGGTTATCATGATGGCATGACCTGCTCTGTGAGAATGAATACAATAAAAAGCAATCTCTTAAAAGAGGCAGGTTCAGAGGCTAGAGATGGGAAAAGACACAATTAAAAAACTATAGCTTCCCAAGAAAGATACACTACCTCAAGAAAAGTTTCATGGGAAACATAAAATATTAAGCTGAACTCTGAAGGCTACCAAGGTTTATCGTTACATATGTAATCAATAACCTATACAATGTAAACCTGTTTAGGGAATAGAGATCAGTCTTATCCTCCAGAGGCATAAGAGGATAAGAACTGGGATGAAAATGTAACTTGAGAGCCTAGAAACAGTAAAGGCTTACTTTTTCTTTTTCTTTTCCCCTTTTTTTGGGAGAGTCAGCTGAGTCTTTATTTTGGAAAAAAATACTTTATTTGGCTTTTAGTCTGGGATATAGGTAAGAGGCGGTCCCCCAGAAAGTAAACCCCTCCCCACCCCAAGAGTGAGCTGAGGCCTGGGGCTGAGTTTCGGGTGGGTCTCCTGTGCCCTCCACTCCCCTGCACAGCTCCTTTCCCCAAGGGCTCAGAGGATAGCAGGGACCATAGCAGTAGTTCACTTGGGCATCAGGTGACTCAGACACCAGCTTGGGTCCCACCGTGGGACTCAATCTTCTCAACCACTGTCTTGGAGGAGCTGGTACTGGTTCGGTTGAAGGAGCCAGGGCCTCCGCCAGAGCCCGAGCTGGACTAGAAGTCCAAGCCATAGTTAAGGTTCCAGTAGGCTGGGCTCAGACCACCTGAGTAGCCACTAGTGGTTTTGGTATGAATACTCATGTTCTGCATCCCAAACTCCAGTGGGTTCTCCTTGCCCTCCAGCAGCTTGCAGGAGGTGGTGATCTCCACATCCAGGGCCATCTTGACATTCATGAGCTTCTGGTACTCATGCAGCTGCTGGGCCATGTCCTGTTTGGCAGTTCTCAGAGCAGCTTCCAGCTTAGCCACCTTGGTCTGAGCATCCTTGACAGGCAGCTTGCCATGATGCTTGGAATCCACGATGGGGGTCTCCAGGGAAACCCTCTGCTCTTTGAGGCCGTGGATCTCAGCCAAGATTCAGCTAATGTTTCACTTAATCTAAGAAATCTCTGTCTTCGTGCAACACAGGTCATCCCCATGCTTCCCAGCCAATGTCTGCAGCTACTCATACTTGATGTGGTACATGGTCTCAGCCTCAGCCTGGCTGCAATTGGCGATCTTCTCATACTGGGCCTTTACCTCGGCGATGATGTCATCCAGGTCCAGGGAGTGGCTATTGACCATAGACAGCACCATAGGCATGTCCGAGATCTGAGACTGCAGCTCACGAATGAATGTCCTCTCCATACAGCTGCCTATAGAAGTTGATCTCACCAGTCAGCCCTTCCAGGCAAGACTCCAGCTTACTTTGTTCATGTAAGTTTCACTCTCATTCTTCTTGATGAGGACAAATTCATTCTCCATTTCTGTGCACTCGTTGATCGCCTCCTCATACTCATTCTTCAAGTCCTCCACCAACCCCTTCATGTTGCCAAACTCTGCCTCCAGTCTCAGTTTCTCCTGGGCCACTATTTCCAGCTGCCTCCAAAGGTTGTTAATGTAGCTCTTGAACATACTGCCCACATTACTGCAAGCCATCTTCTGCTGCTGAAGAGTCCACTTGGCCTCCAGAATCTTATTCTGCTGCTCCAGGGTCCACACTTTATTGATGAAGGAAGCAAACTTGTTATTAAGGCTACTGATCTGCTCCTTCTCCTGGATAAACATGGCCTGGATGTCGGGGTCCACCAGCCACTTCAGGGAGCTCAGCAGGCTCTGGTTCACTTGGACCACTTTGATTGTCCCCATACTTCCAGCTCCACCAAAAACCCCAGCCAGATTCATGTTGGCACCTAGGCCAACCCAGTAGCTGCTGCCCACCCAGGAAACGGCCAGGGAGCTGATGCTGAGCCCACTCAAGTACAAGTGGCTGCTGAATACCTGGGGGCTATATGACCTCCTTTATCAACAAAGGAACCAGGAGAAAAATGATCCTTATCCCCTAACATTATGAAGCAGACAGGATATACTCCCACCTGGAACCTCTGCAACTCCCAAAGTATGACTCTCAATCCAGTTTCCCTGCAGTCACTAGCAGTATAAGCATTAAGACAAACTGTAGGGCATGGAAGGAAAAAAGAAAAAAACACTCATGGACAACAGTGCGGTGATTGCAGGAAGAAGGAGGGTATAAGGGGGTTAAATGGTAACGAAAAAAATACAATAAAAAATTTTTTTAAAAGACACACAAGACATCTAAGACACATAAGACATCAGAGTGGGGAAGGAAGTCTATGGCTGTCTCACAGTCAGTGAATGGAGGAAAGGGAGTCCAGGGTACACAGTGGCAACTAAGAAGAAAGAGAAACAGAGGCTCAATCCTAGGATCATAAGCAAACACTGACTTCTATAAAAACACAAAAATACTCCAATGCAACTAAAAAGAAAACAAACTGGGAATGATATTTGTAGAAACCAGAGCTAAAGGTCCATATCCTTAATTCACAATAATATTCATAATAAAATATTTTAAAATAGTAAAATATGAATTAAAAATGTAGGCTGTTAAAATTGTTCAAATTCCCTAATAATTAAAAATAGGATTAGACTTTTCACTTCAAAAACCAAAAATTGGTTTAATAACAATTTAAGAATTGTAAAAAATAATTTTCGTGTTGCTTATGTGAGTACAAATATTGGAAACAAGCTAACAACATGTATCCAAATACTATTTGACTCATAATTAGCTTTCTAAAAATCTTATCCCTGAAGAAAAAAGGAAGTTGGACAGTAATTTATGCATATAGCTCTTTACTGCAATGTAATTGGTAATAATAAAATTTGTAAACAACCTCTATGACAACAGAATAGTTAAATTATGATGATATTGTTGGCAATTAAAAATAATATTTTTAAGCACTTCAAAGTGGCAAAGAAAATATTTAAAAACAACAGGATATAACAAGATATAAAATGTTGTCGATTTGATAATATTTTAATTTTCTTTAACAGAAAAAATACTTATATGCATGACTGAAAGCCTGGTAAAGTAGGTCCAAGATCTCATCAAATTGACACTCTACGATTCCACAGTATCCGGAATAACTACAATGCAAGGGGCCTCCCACTAAAAGCCTAGTCACAGGCCATTGCACAGCACTCAATTAATAAATGTTGAATTAAACTAAGCACCAGTCTGAGAAATTTGGTAAGCACTGATTAGTGGTTCCAGGTCCTCTGCTTAAGAAGCAAACCCATTGAAGCAAAAGGTCTGGAACCACTAACCTACCCACTGAGGACTACTTTGTCCACAGACAGACCTTACTGAGGGAGTAGAAAACAGGAAGCTGAGAGCTAGATACACGGCATCTATTGAAGACAATTCCCTCCACAACGGTATCATTTGCCTTTATCATGTGGAGTTTCCATAAGTTTATTGCAAAGTTTAGTAATTATAAAAACCAAGAAAATACATCTGATTCAATCCTCTATTGTGTCAATTTGTTCTAGATGGTAAAATGGAGAGGATAAACAGGAAACAAAAGGGGTCTTGCTAAGAATGAAATCAATAAAAACTACATTATATCAATATAATAAAGCTAAACTCTGCATGTACCCATTGGAATTCTAGGTTTACAAACTTCCCCCCAACCTGAGCATGGTTTTTTTGAAAACACAGTGATTGCATCACCCCAATCTTCTTAACAAAGTGCATCAGTTACTTGGTAATTGAGTATGAACTTCAGATACTCCATTGCACAACTCAAAGAGTAGATACTTTGAAATATGGATCTGAACCTCCAATTCCTTTTCTTCCTTTTCATACAGGCTCTGGTAGAATTACCAGTGTGAACACAAATGAAAGTGGCAACAAGGACTGAACAAGAATCTGTGCTCAGCACCAACATTTGTCAGTCCAGCACTTAATGGCTGAATCAGTCAGACTCCTTTATTTGCCACAGACCCTTCCATCTCAGTAGCACCAGCACACATCTATACACTAATTGGGGGGCGGGGGAAGCACCATGGACTGATAATAAGGAGCCTACACAACAGAAACACCTTTTCAGATTCACTGCTATACATAAACCCATGTACAAATCTGAGAACAACTGTTATTTCTTAAGAAGTCCTGGTTAAGCTTACTCAGACATTTTAGGGCTTAAGATTCAGCATTAATTTTGAAGGTCAGAGTGTACACAGCACCAAAATTCACAAAAACCTAACATTCTCTCTAATTAGATGTGAAATACTAGAGCATTAAATCGTGTTTTCTAAAAATTATGGGCATGTACTGAAAAATGGATGAGGTTTTAGAGATACAGTCTAGACATTTCAGAATTTAAACATTCAACATCACTAGGGCCACTTATGGGAGGAAATACGTAACAGAGAAGTTTCACATAGGAGGAGCTAAGCACAGTTTGGAACACTGCTTTCTTAGTCATCTTTTCCCTCATCTATCTCTCCAATCCCCTGCTAAGACAGCCTCCAATGTGTGCTTTTACTGGCAGAGTAATGTTGCATTTGTTTTTCTTCAACCGTAGCATTCCACCCAAAATAGAAAAATTCGAATTTAACTTTTTAAATATAGATGGTATATGTTCTTTGGTTGTTTGATTTTAAGAATGACATAAAATTAAAAGGTATTTTAAGCACCATCTGTTCTCTTGCAACAATAGGCAATAATTTCCCAATTGTCTTATTTGATGTATGTGTTATAAATCTAGAGTACCCTTTATGATTATTGCAGTTGGTATTACTTTATGTAGCCCTCCGTGCCTGTGTGTATATTTAGAAACCAGGCTGGGTATCAATTCCCCTTTGTGCCATTCCTATTTCAATTTCCCATTATCATAGAACTGTTGACAAAGTCATTTAGTTACTATTTCCTGTCATGTCTTTCAAATCCACTGGAATAATACTTTATGAGCCCAGAAAAATGCAACTCTAGAGACATTTATTAAAATGTTTTTGACCTGTCCAATTCTTTTTTTTTTGACCTGTCCAATTCTTTAAATATGAGGACACAGTTACAAATGCTGTGGTTCAGTAAAACAAAAACTATAATGGCATTAACTATCTTCCAGTATTAACTGTGGTGGAATAAGCTGAGATGGCAGGTGCAGGCAGGGCCCGTCAACAAGACAAAACTGGAAACGTGCAAGTGCACCAGGTCCATGTAGCCATCTGCTCTGCATGAAGCGAATGAAAAGAGAGCAATGAACTAAGGCATTCATTTTCAAAGTCCTGATTTGTTAACAAGATCTGTGCAACGAACTCTTATGCACTACTGTGATTCTGTGACGCCCCTCAGAAAAAAATCCACTGCAAACCATCTGTCATACCCTACTGGGAAAAGCTAGAAGACTTTTCTAATAAACATCTACATTCTAAAAATTTTTTACTTGCCATAAATGACAAACATATTAAAAGGAAAGATGCTGGAAAATAACATGTTTAATATGGGTCATCTTTGTGTAGATTTTTTAAAAGATATAGATATACACTGACATTTTTGAAGATATATAAGGAGTTGTTAACAGGTTTTACCATTTCTTTTTTTAAGATTTGATTTATTTTTAGAGAGATGAGAAGGAAGGGAGAAAGAGAGGGAGAGAAACACCGGTGTGAAAGAAAAACAACAATCGGTTTCCTCTCATACACATCCTAACTAGGGACTGAGCCCATAACCCAGGCTTGTGCCCTCACCAGAAATCAAACCAGTGACCTTTTGCTTTGCAGGATGACGACCAACCAAATGAGCCACATCAGCCAGGGCCAGATTTTACCTTTGAAGAAAGGACTGGAATGGGTGTCATTAAATATGTTTATACTCTAATTTTTTTAATCATGGGTACATATTAATTCTTTCTTTTATTTTTGTACTTTTGAACACTGGGTATTTGGGTAGTAATATGAAGAGCCATAGTGATTTCTTTTCAAATAATTTTCTGTAAAATTAAAAGTATTTTAATATAATAACTTACTCAATGATTCCCAGCTCTTTGAACATTTGTTATAATCCAATTTTTTCCGATAAAGCTAGTACTACAACAATCATCTTTGTAAATGAACTTTTGCCTGAATTTTTATGAATTCTGAGGAGTGTAAAAAAAGGGTCAAAGGGCACAGCGATGTTGAGAGCTATTTATATATACTACCTATCTGCTTTTCAGGATGCTTATGCCAATTATACTGCCACAAGAAGTACAGAGTGCCCGCTCTGCTAACTATATTCCCACGTCCATTGGAACTTCCCTGTTACATTTACTAATAAGAAATCCTTCCCTATTATATTTTGAATAATACTGAAGTTTGAACAATTTTCCAATTTTATTTACTAGCAAAGAAATAGTTCTTCATTCTATTTCAATAATCATCAGCACAGCCCTGGCTGCTGTGGCTCAGTGAATTGAGTGCCCACCTGCAAAGTGAAAGGTTGCTGGTTCAATTCTGGGTCAGGGCATGTGCCTGGGTTACGGGCTAGGTCCCCAGTTGGGAGCGTGCAAGAGGCAACAGATCCTTGTATCTCTCACATATTGCTATTTCTTTCCCTCTCTTTCTCCCTCCCTTCCCCTCTCTCTAAAAGTAAATAAAATCTTTTTAAAAATTATCAGAACAGTCCATTTAAAAAATACTCAAAACTAAAGAACAATCCAAAGTATACATTCCTGAGATCTGGAAATACTCTACCAAGAATCACTGAGAATTATTAATAGGCCTTTAAAAATTTCCACTATGAGAATTTAGGAAGTTGCTGGAAACTACCTACTTTTTCTAACTCAATTGAAATAAAACCCTGGAGTATGTAAAAGCTACACGTGGACTACAGTCAAACTTAGCAGGAATCTTTAACATCCACGATGGCTTTCTTTCCAAGGATTTACAATACACGGTATTTCGAATTCAACATGGTGCCCAAGAGCAGGAGTATGTTTTTGAAGACAAAAGCACCAGCTCCTTCAATTCCTCCTCTCAGCAATACAGAACCCCAAACACTGTTAGTTGATGTCATACTTTTCATACTCCCCTCATTTTTGTGGAAAGTAAAAGTAAAAGGATCTGAGAAATCTGTAGAAAGATACAAAGCAACCTACCTGCCCAGCCTGCTATTAGCACATACCCTGAAAATACTATCCCTACAGCCACTGCTGTTCAGGCCTGAACTCCACCATCTTCCCCAAATTAGTATGGGGAGTGCCTTAGGTTAGAAATGACCCACGATGAATCCCTTTTTAAAATGTATTCAGCAGTAGAAGATGGTGCTATGTGACTGTCCCAGCTACCCCATTCTCACTATAGCCTGGAGGGGCACCAGTTAAAGGTCTCCCACAGGTAAAGAAACTCCAGTTGACCCAGGCAGGTCACACAAGTACCCCACACAGAACCAGAATTCTAACACAGATCGATGTGATTGGGCTGGGTTTTGTTTGCCTACACTCAAGTTAGCCATCGAAACACTTTTAGTAAGCAAGGAACACCTATGAAGATAGAGCAATGAACAATAACTTGTATTTCTGACAGTTATGAAAAAATAAACACTGGCATGCTTTCTCTAGACTTTGATTTTTAAACAGAACCTCTTCATCTCCCTAGTCAGATATACAAAGTATGGACTTTAAGTTAGGTCTGACCACCTTATGATTTGTAAGTTGCAGACTTCAGTGCTGCCTTGTCCTCATCTAAAAAGAGAGATGAGTATCCTGTTACTCCCCTAGGGCATTTTCCTCTATGTCTCCACCAGACCTATTCTCCCTTCTACTTCACCAGACTGGCCCCCTGAACTGACCCATCACCAGTGGAACAGGAAACAGACAGGCCCTTACACCAGACAGGCCCACCACTGAGCCAAAGTCAATTCCCAAACTGAAATTCTAGAAGAAAAATGCAGTGGAAATACAATCCTAATCCACCACATAGCTACCTAGTCCACATCACGACTCTGCAAAGCTCCTTATATATTTAATTTCATTTATTTTTCAGAAGTACTATACAGAAGCTATACTATCCATTTTACATGTGGGAAAAGGGAGATTCAGACAGGTTAGTTAAGTACTTGCTCCAACCACAGAGTTAGTAAAAAAGAAAGGGTAGGAATGGAGAGTCTAGCTAACCCTTGAACTTATACCCTTTCGACACTACAAAACAATGTTTCCCTCGTACATGAGTAAATAAAACTCAGCAGAATTACATACAGTCTGAGAGAGATTCAAGACAAAGCATATAGCTCTCCAGAGTGTCTGCCATCTCCACCACCCTGTGCTGTCTCCCTTGAGTGCTTCTGACAGCAATCCTATGGCGAGCATGGAATCTCAATGACTATTTGAGCTGTATTTCTGATTAAGCATTTTGAAGGGAGATGCAAGATATAATTAATTTTATAAAACTAACTTCGAGTAATCTCATGGAACATAAGGCATGCTATATTTTTCTTCCATAATGTTTTCTAGCCTTTTCATAAAAGATTATAAAATAGCAATAATAGTGAACTATACATGTACATATAATTCTCATCCCCTGCCCTGAAAATACTGATATATCTGACTATAAAACAATTTCCCAATATTATGGTTTCATTTTTCATATTTTAATGACATTACAACTCTAAGTTGAAAATTCTCTTACTTATTTATTCATTAATCACACTCACATATGATAAAAATCAAAATATCAAACAATACAGTAACAGTAACAGACATAAAAATCATAGAAATTGCACTCAACACTATAAGCAAAAAGGCATAAAAATACTGATATTGTTCTTACCTAAAGAAAGCACTTAGAAAAATACAATCTGATCAATACAAATGAAAAACAGAAACAGTTCTGGCTAATGTGGCTCAGTGGATTGAGTGCCAACCTGGGAACCCAAAGATCCCTGGTTTGATTCCCAGTCAGGGCACATGCCTGGGTTGTGGGCCAAGTCTCCAGTTGTGGGCGTGCAAGAGGCAACTGATCAATGTATCGCTCACACATTGATGTTTCTCTCTCTCTCTCTTTCTCCCTCCCCTTCTCTATAAAAATAAATAAATAAAATCTTTCAAAAATATATTTAAAAAAAGAAAACAAGAAACAATGCCTGGCAGAATTAGCTGTAAGCACTAAAGTTTATAAACAGTGTCACAGAGAATTAATCAGTGCTCTAAAATTTTGTGTTGGAAATCAACACAAAATTCAGAGTGTCTAAATGTCCAGAAGACACTCTTATTTTGCCTTCCTTATTCTAGAAAGAGGTAAAATACAATATTGGCCAGTTTGTAGGAGATAAATGTCTAGTAAATTAAAAATAATAGGTATGCGAAAAAGAGGAGATAACTAAGCACTAGGCTCCTATCTTACATCGGATTTTTTTAGGGCCTGCCTTACTGGGGCCACCTTTCTTCTTTGAATTGGCTAACATTGATTCTTTGAATTGCAAAGGTACAGACCTATTAAAGCAGTAATTGAGATTAATCACAGGTTTCTTCACCCATTTTTTATTCCCTTTGATATCTAAATATAAAAAACTTACTCAGCTATTACCTGCATCATTTTTAGCCTTTTTCCTGAGGATGAGTCCTGCCACTGGCACAGAGTGTTCTGTGGCCACGGCTTCTATGGGGAACTTCTAAACTACAGTTCCACCAAGGAGTTTCTGAAATAGAAGTGCTCATCCTCTCAATCACCTTGCTCAAAGCAGAGGGAGGGCAGACTATGGATCCACAAATTAAAGTCTATAGCCACTGACCCCAGTGAAATCCCATTAAAGCTTTCCTTTGAGTCAAAGAGGTCATAGCAAATGATCAAATAACCAAAACTCCCACAGGCTTAAAACTGGGCATCACATTTTGTTACCGTTTCATCAGCAGCAAATGAAAAAGGGGACCAGTGACCTTGACTGGCATGCCTTATTTAAGAAGTCTTATTTCACACTTAGCCTCTTTTGCTGAAAACAAACAAACAAAAAGAAATCGCCGTGTGGCTGGCTAGGGCAGGGGTTCTGAGCCCACTTAAGGAATTTTCCCACGTCCTCCTTTAACCAGCTTTTTCTTTAAATTACATAGTGTGCCAAAAGGCTACATATTTTTTAAAAGAGGTACTGCGTAAGAGCAAACAATTAGCAATTAGATCATAAAGTTTTCAAATTAGTTAAACTGCTAGCAGGAGAATCAATGGCCAGCAACAGGGGTGCCTACATTGGAACCCAGCTCCACAGCCACAAACTGCTCTTTATCTCCTATATTCTTCTTTCTAAGCCACATGTGGACATTTCCAACCACAACTTCTGAATCAAGTTAGGAACAGGACCACCATTTTAACATTACAGCTTCAGCAAGACAGAATGATTTTCCCAAAGAAAATCAGCTTATTTGGTGGTACAGGAGAAGTGACTTTATTCAAACAATCCATGTATTTTCTTTTTCTTGCCTTGTCCCAAAACTTTTCAAATAAAACATTTTCTTTTCTGCAATGAAATCTCAGGCATCATCTGATTTGATGTGATCACATTTTCAATTTTGAAAATAAATTTTAGGTATGGACTGGACAACTTTAGGTTCTCAGAACATTTTTAATGTGGTAGATTTCTACATTACATGGATATTTAAATTACATCTATAATTCTGTGCTGTTTGACAGAGCTGTCAGTGAATGTTAGCTGAAATATTTTTTAAAAAAAGAAAAAAATGTCTAAATGGGGAAAATAAAAAGATACACAAGATTCCTATCTTTGAATCTTGGTTCTGATGCTTTTGATCAAATGGCCTTGAGCAAGTCAATTAATCATTCAACAAACTATTTCTTGAGCATTTATTATATGCTAGGTAGAGAACACAGAAATGAACTAACAATATTTTTTAATCCTCGCTTTTATAGAACTTTGTTATATAAGTGCAAGAGAGAAAAACAAAATAAATTTGAATGTTATACATATATGTCAGACAGTAATAAGAAGAAATAAGCTTAAAGGAGATACAGGGATTATGGGGAGGGGGGTATAGGAGAAAGTTGTTTTCAGATATTTTAAATAGAGATGGTACTTACCTCTTTGATAATTTAGGTTCAGCTTTGATAGCCCAACTATAGTACTATATAATTACATTATTATATAAGAGATCAAGAGTTTATTTATTTTTGTCTTGTTTCCACTCATCACTCAAGTACAGAACTTGACATGAGCCTGGATCTTCAGCAATGCCCAGAGCAGAGACTGAGGGGGGTGGGTACAAGATTTGGGTAAGGAGGGAAACAGGTTGGAGAGGAAATACTGGAAGGGGATCCACAAGGTAATTGCCATGACACCAGAAGGCATCATTGACCACACTAACTGGCTGAGGAAGAGAATAGAGAGAAGTAATTGGCACAAGAGTGGTTTTCCCCATGTCCCTAGCACCCCCATGGAAGCCACATGTTTAAAAATGGACATGGAGGAGGAAAATGGCTGCCCAGGAGGACTCCCTACCCACCCTGATTTCATATCTGATCCCACATCCCTACTGCCATTTGAAAATGGGCATAGCAAAAAGAGAAAGCAAAATAAATTACATAACAATCTGATGAGGGTGCATGAAAGAGGGAGAGAAAGAGGGGTTGAAAACATGTAAATGATCCCCTACCTCAATTCCCCAGCCTATTCCTTTTCCCCTTTCCCCCAAATCACCATCCAACCAGACAGAAATATAAAGGTCTAATTCACTCAAAATTCTTCAATTTTTACAAAAGGAACAGGGTAGAGCAGAATAGGGAGCAGGGGAAGCAGGCAGCTGCAGGAGTAGGGCTTGAGAGAGGCTATGCTTCTGTCTCCACCTGAGACTGGCTCCCTGTTTTTGCACAAAGAAATAAAGAAAGAAAAAAAATAGCCCTGGCTGGTGTAGCTCAGTGGATTGTCAGCCTGCAAACCAAAGGGTCACTGGTTCAATTCCCAGTCAGGGTACATGCGTGGGTTGCCAGCCAGGTCCCCAGTAAGGGGCACGTGAGAGGCAACCACACACTGATCTTTCTCTCCCTCTCTTTCCCCATTTCTTCCCTTCTTTCTAAAAATAAATAAATAAAATATTTTAAAAACAACAAAACAGGAAAAAACTTAGAAAGGGGTTTAAAAACAAAAAAAAAAATTCCAAAAAGAAGTCACTGAACAAAAGTTTATACTTAAGAAATAGCTATATACAGTACACTCATCTCTTTAACCTTCATGCTACTCTCTTATATTGTTATTTTATCTTGCCCAATATGTTTCCTTCTTCCCTCTAAAAATATTGTACTAAAGGGCACATTTACAGGACATATCCATGAAACTTCCAATTCAGCAGGTGCCCAAATACCTATTAGTTATTACAGAACAGAGGCTACTAATGATATATTTGGATGTTATTACACATCTCCAATTTATAAGAAGATAAGCTGATGGTTTGGAAATCAAAATATCTTTTAATAGAAAAAATTATATCACATCAATGGATTTCAACCCAATCATACAAAGGCCTTATTTAATTTACCAAATACCTGTGGGTCTCAACCCCAAAGCATCCACCAGACTCACCTACGGGAATTTTTAAAATGTAAATGCAAAATCTCCTCACCAGAGATTCTCATCCTGTTGGTCTGAGCGGGGCTAGGAGTCCATGCTTTTAAAGCTCTACAGGGCTGAGAACCACCCTATGCAGAGACAACATCTGTCTAAAAACGTCAGTGGCTTGCCATTTACTTAGCCAGCCTTCTTTATAGTTATGGTTGGCCATGGGATATAAAAGGAAGATTTCAGGTAGGTCTCAAGGAAAGATTCTTCTCCCAGGCAGGGGCTTTCTAGTCCACTGCTGGAAGTCTCAGATTTTCTGAATCCCACAACTCAACACTTTATTAGAGTAAAATAGAAACAAATGTGAATATTATGTCTAAATACCTCTTCCAGATATGTAATTACTAACTCCCCAGTTGGAGTACAACCTCTTAAGGACAAGAGATCTTATGCTTCTTTTTCTCTACATAATACTGTCTCTTATTCCCATCAAGCCCTGTAAAAAAAAAGCATCATACAGCCACCTATCAGCACTGTACCACCAGGGCCCAGGAAACAGAAAGAACAGGTAAAAAGAGAAAATGCAGAATATAAAAACCCCTATGGTTCACAAATTTGTAATATAGATGCTTTATCAGACACTTAAAATTAGAATGCCAAGAACTGTTAAATGAGCAATATGAAAAACAGTCCATATTTGCTTTCTTTCACAAGCTACAAGAATAGAGAAATGTCACTCTATTAGTATTTTGTGATGTAAAGCATATTAACTTATAACCTAGTGGTTCACCACTAAAATGATTCCTGATTGTTTTAATATATACTGCTGCCCAAGATTAAAGGGTTTGGGGGAAGGATGCTACCTGATTTAAGAAAAGCCAAATTTAATTTTACAGAAGGATTGAACTATAAAATAAAATGAACCCATATCGTGGTTTTTGTATGCGAGAAAATGTAATAGTTGAAATCCCTACCAGATGAAAAAGAAATCAATTTCAAAATTCTATCATCTCTTTTTAAACTTGTTCGAACGTTTGAGGATTCAAATGTCAGAATGCATTAAAATTAGATAGTGAAGTAACGCTCCTGGAGTTCATAGGAGAACATTCCCAACTATGCAGTGCAATTTTTCAACATTCTGGCATATCATGTTAATAGAGTATCACCTATAATAAAATTAATGCAAATAAGAGATATCATTTTGGAGTTAGCAACTATTACCTCTCCTTCCAAGAAGATAACATTATTTATCATGCCATAGATAAGTCTCTCCCACCGCACAGTGTCATAAATACACCACTTCTGATGGTGTAGGCTAGATACGACTATCCTCAAGACAATGATTCTTTTTTACTCAAAAAAAAATCAGTAAATAACTTTTCTTCCCTTTGAGACAATCACAGTGCTTGAGGCTGATGCAACACAAAAACAAAATATCTTCACAAATGTCTCCAAACAGTCAAGCTGAAAATCTAAGCCAAAGTTTCATTTAACAGCCTGTCAGTTTTTTGATGTGAAGCTAATGAATGCAGTGGCAAACAAATCCATCAAACCTAACATCAAAACAACTGCATTTCATCCCACCAAACGGAAAAATGAAATACAACCTGCAGGCCAGCTCTTTGATCCAACTCAGCCAGGAAGCAGCCCTGTGAGTGCCACTCAGCTGCTGCACAGAAGTAATCACGGACTCCGCTTCACCACAGAAAGAATACACCACAAACAGAAAACATTCCCCTCGAATATGTACCAACCTCTTATTTCAACTGTTAATCTATGTTACATATTTTTAAACCTCTACTACAAAAAATAAATATAGCATTTCACTCTAGATTGCTCTGATGTTCAAAGCTACTATAATACCAAAGATAAATAACTTGGCATTTGATAGCACGTCCCATTCATACCACAACTTTACAAACAGAGGTTTATTACAAGCCCTCTGCTCTTTACGAAACCTCCTTGAAGACAACTAACGCATCTTTCTCCACTGTACACGCACACAGCACAATTCCTGTTGCAGAGGAGAAAATCGCTGAGCACTCACCAAAGCCAAACACTGCCTAAGTCAGTAGTCAAACAAGCATGTGGCTACACAGAACATTCTCCTCAATTTTTTTCAGTGAAACTCTTACCTCTGGCTAATGAAATGGGGAAAATTACATAACTGCTTTGTCAGGTAGATGTGTCCTCTGAAGACAAGACCTTCTGTTCTGTAGTATCACGCAGGATTTGCTATGCTGTATTTTGCAAGCCAAGGCAAAAGAGAGAGCTAAATAACCCTCATTGATGAGAGGAGCAAGAGGAATAGTAAGGATATGGGGCATTAGTGGAGATTTTTAGAAACAGGGAGAGTCAAATTACGCTGGCATCAAGGCTAAGAGGTCAATGCCCCTCATGCCCACCTTTGCCCATTTTCTGAAGATCTTCTCTATAATCTAAGTGCAAAAAAAGCCTTCTGCTGTGAGATGAGGCAGTTTGGGTAGATATGATTAAAAAGAGGGAGGGATTACTGGAATTAAGTGCTAAAAAACAATATACTGAAAGGCAGTAAAATATTCACATAATTATAGTTGTTAAGAATATAAAGCATCTAGAAATTTGCTAAAATTTGGAAGATAGCTACTTGGGCTTAGCACAAATAATGGAATGGGAGTTCCAATCAATGTTAGTCTTTTCTTAAACATATATACCACATACCAAAAGGACAGTAATACATTCAAAAGAAATCCACAGAAATCCCCTCTCCCATCCTACTCCAGAGATGCCTCCAGAAGGCAAGCAGCCAATGACCAAGGAAGCAGCCCTTGATTCCTTGCCAGAGCCAACTTGACTTTCACTTCTTTGCTCTCATTAAACACATAATCCTCCAACTGATGAATTCATAGAAATATGCATGGTGCCTGGTATACAGCAGACAAGCACTTTGAATAAATGGAGCTCTGTTCAATAGCAGCCACCTGAATGGGCTAAAAAGCTCATATTAACCAAAGTCCACTGGCAGTCGAACAAAGATAATATACCAGAGAATCCCTGAGGATCACCTTTTCAAACCCTGGTGCCATTTTTTAATTAAAGAATAGCGTTCTGTAACAACGCTTTTCTAAGTCATGAAAATAAGAAATAACTAGTTTGCAATATATAAAATATAATCAGTGGAGATCCCACATTAGTTGATTAATGCTGCACTATAAACAAATTATTAGATGCTTTCATATACTCAGATCAAGTATGTGACATGTAGCCCTGGCGGGTGTGGTGCAGTTGGTTGGGCATCATTCTGAGAAACAGAAGGTTGCAGGTTTGGTCCCTGGATGGGGCATGTACAAGAGCAACTGATCAATGTTTCTCACTCTCTCTCCTCCCTTCCCCACTATCTAAAAATAAATAAATAAAATCTTAAAAAATATATGATAGGTAAAGCAGATATCACCCCCAAGTGCCTCAACTATGAAAAAGCATGCCATTATTTTCTAAATTATCCCTTCCAAATGCATAATTCATCATTGCTTTTGACAAACAACTTGGTTTTTTTCAATAATTATCATTTAGAATACATAGAAAAAAGCAAAGAAGTAACACAAAGTAACAAACTTGGTAATCCTGAAAGCTAAAAGTCCTTTAAGTGCAACTGACTATTGATCTACCATACATTTGTTCCCAAGCAAACACAAAAAACTAATTGTCCGACTCACTAATTTTCCAAGATGCATGTGGCACACACACCATAAATTTGTAAGGTTGCCTAAAGAAACAGACATGAAATCAATAAAAATATATCAAATAAGTGGTAAAAGGAACTAAAATTTGAAAAAATATCACAGCACACTGTAGTGTAACAGAACTTATTAACTGAGAATAGCCAAGAAAACATTAATATTGAGGAAATGATTAAAAAGTATAAGGCTGTTTTAATGAAAAATTCTGAATTGTATCCATTACAAGTTTAGTTTCCTATTTTTAAGCAAAATAAATAAATTAGATACATGACTCCAGGTAGACTCTTAGTATACCACCAGGTCAGCTATTCATCAGAACTCTCTATGCAGAACTCTAGGTATGCGGAATGCCTAGATATCCATCTGAATCCCTGTAATCTGTAACAATCTGTAAATATTGTATTTTACACGACAAAAGGGATTTTGCAGATTGCTTGCTCTGAAATGTAGGGAACCATGTGCAAGAACCTGAGAGAGGCCCCTAGAACCGGGGACCTCACTGAAAGGCCAAGAAGGAAAAGGAAACTCAGTCCTACAAGTGCAAGGAACTGAATTCAACCAACAACCTGACTGAGCAAGGAAATGGATTCTTCACCAACCTCCAGTGAGGAATGCAGCCCACAAGTACCTTCATTTTTGCTTGGTGAGACCAAAGTCAGACATATAACCTATAGAACTATGAGGTAGTAAACGGGTATTGTTTTTAAATTACTAATTTTATGATAATTTGCTACAGCAGCAATAGAAAAATAATACATTCTCAGGGTAGCACCACCTCACCAAAAGGGAAGGATGGAGACAAACCTAAAAACATAGGTAATTACAACAATTTTAAATTTGCCAAAACACATTATATACAACCATTGAACATTCTAATGTACCTAGTAAAATACCCAGAACAAAGTCAGTCATATCCCTTGATTAAATTGAATGCTATAAATCAACACAGCATGAGTGCATATGAACATACCTAAGTTTTTTCTCCTCAAAAGAAATCTATGGGATAGAGAAGTATTTCTACTTTGTATAGGAAGAAATGAAAAGAATAAATGACTTTCCTATTGTTACATGGCTAGGTAGGAGAAGAAAAGTTCCGCCTCAAATCCCTGGCTCGTCCACCACAGTACACACTACTTCTTAACAACGCCACAATGCTAGGTTCCAACAGTAAGGTTTCAGAAAGGATCAACATAGACCTCTGTGACATGGTCACACTCCACTCCACATGTACATGGAAATGTGAACACACTTTAGCCTTGGAGAGAAGCTATTTTGGTCAATACCTTGAATTAGATCTGAAATATGTAGTAAACAAAGATGAACTCATTTTTTCTAGTGACTGTAACAGCTGTGATAGCTAACTTACTATGTCAATGATTAAAGCAGCAAACTACAAAATAGCATAGCTTGTGGTAACTTTGAGGTTATGACACTGTTTCAATACAGATACTAGCATTACATTTCTGCAAAAACACTGCAGTAGCTGGCCAAGGTACATACACACTGAGATTTTTCTTTTTTTTTAAATTAGGTTTACTACAATAGGAAGGATGTGAAATGGGAAGAAATAGTTCAGTTCTCTTCCTTTCTAAATTACCCCTCAAATAGAAATTACTCAAACAGAAAAAGTCTTCTAATATGAGAACTTTCCTTTATCTCACGAATTTATTCAAATGCTTCTTAAGCTGCCATACTTAAGGGGACTATACTTTTTAAAATATATTGTGCAATTTTCTAAATACACATATAAATTAAACCTAGAGTTACCTTTCCTAAATATTTGTATTCAAATACATCCAATGGTTCTGCATGCAAGCTCTATCAATGTAGAATGAAAAATACTAGCTTGTACCATGCAGTAGCCACAATAAGGCCATGTAAGCTGTATATATCATTTTCCACTAAATCCAGGTCAATTTTACATACTCCGTAAAACATAGTTTCATTAAGAAGCTGCTCTCTCCCTTTCTGCACCAAAAGAAAGCAACCTAACAGAAGCCACCACCACTTTGAGGGTGTCTTCTATTTAATGCCACAGGGGGAAATTAATTAACAAAAGTTGTGAATGAAAATACACAGTATATGGAACTAAATTAAACATAATGGGCAGAAGTAGCAAAATTTTATTCTAAAGTTAACATGAAGATATATTTCTTGTTCTACATAATTACTTTTAAGAATTAATTTCTGGCCCTGGCTGGATAGCTCCGTTGGTTATAGCATCATCCCAATACACCAAGGTTGGGGGTTCGATCCTTGGTTGGGGCACATACAAGAGACAACCAATGACTGCAACAGAACAACAAAAACCGATGTCTGCCTGTCTGTCTCTCTCTCTCTCAAAAATCAATTTTTAAAAATTATCAAAAAGAATTCATTTCTGTACTGAGGGCAGTTTTAATCCTTTCTTACCAGTCTACCTCAACTTGTTATGATTTTACTGACACTTTTTTTTGTAAACAGTTGTTTTTTAAGCAATGGACTGAACTCTTACATGGAGACAGTTCAGTCATGGAGCCACACACAGGGAGCTACCAGAAAAATCTCACAAAAAACAGTCAGTGGTCTCAAGAGAGAAAGCAAATATCAGCTGCATAAAATTACCTTTCAAGGTAAATTATTCTACATTAATTTCAAAATAGACAAATGTAGCTACAAATGGTAATATAGCCTATGTAAAATCTAGTCTGAAATAAATTACCATGGTGAGAGGTACACAATGAGGAAAAAAATAAATGCTGTATATGATCTTACCTTTCCCTCTATACTAACCAGAATACGCATTTAATTTATGCTTTATTTTTGAGGCATAACTTACCAATTTAGCAACTTTCCCATAGTCAATCCATCTGATAGTAGCAAAATTTGTAGATTCTGCACAGTTGAAACCATGATTAAAACCAGCATGGTACCCATATGGGAAAGTGATCATAAATTCTCCAGCTTCCTGAGTGATCTGCAGAGCAGAAAACAGACAGTACTTTCCAATTTTAAGACTTCTCAATTATGAACACAATTAAAATATATTTTCTTAAAAAAATTAATAAATAATGCCATGACATTGGGATATACCAGTGTAAAAAGTGCCCCCAGATTCTTTATTTAATCCTTTATTAGTTGTTCAGGAAACTTTTAAGACTTTTCTAAACAGGGTGTGACCAGGGCTATATAATTCTATCATTCAATCTATAGTTAAAGATATCATTCTTTATATAAAAATATCTTCAAGTTATTCTAATAAATCTGTTCATATTATTAATCATGCATACATTTGAATATTTTTAAGTTTTGTGTTGTTGGAATTATATAAAAGGACATATCATAACTGATTTTTTCAAGTTAGAACTGCGACAATTTTCATAATGCATGCTGAACAGGTTTTATTGTGAATTCCTATTGCTAAAGAGTTAGTGGTGTTCATCAAATTATTCTTCCACAATACTTAGAAAACTATCAATTAACTATTTTATCTAATAGTAAAATTTCTATCAAAGAACTAGTCAAATTAATATATACGTGTATGAGTGAAGAGATTTTTAAATACAATTTAAATAACAGGTAAATCAACCAGGAGCTACAAAGCAAAGATAAAAATTTATTTATTTTTATTTTTAAAATCTAAAAGAATGGTATCTTTATAATCATCAAAGCACACAAAATACACCATGATCAACAGAAAAATAGTAAAGTTAAATTTTTCAGTGCTTTTTTAAAACTGCCTACTCTGTGCTAGATTATCAAGTTTATTACTCACTGGTTCATTCAGTCACCATGGTTCATTTCATTCCTAAAATGTTGAGAAATGAGTATGTGGGATGTGGGTATATACACATGTGTAAACATACAGGAGACACACTGTGTGAATACAGGTAGACACACAGCAATTCACTCGCAAGTTTGGGAATGCTAAAATGTTGTGTGTAGCTGTATTTTCTTTCCCAACGTCTGAAATTCAGTTTGTTGTCTCCTCCCCCGTGACACTCCAGCAGGTGTCCCTAACTGCAATGGGTTGCAACTCAGCTGCCACCTGGCAGGCAGAGAATGGCTTATCCATGTTCAACACAGTTCCAGTTCCACCATGCTGAGCCACGGGAGGACACAGCCTGAGTCTCTCCTTTCCTCACTGAATCTCATTAATTATAATTGTGCTTAAAAACTAGGACCATTCTCATACTACCTGATAAAAGAAAACTCACCCTGCTCAACTGCGTCTACCTCTATAAAGGTGGGGGAAAGGGAAAGGACCGCTGTCATTGGAAAAAGGAAACTACTGTCACTGCTCCAATGAATCCCACCTACAGTCCTTCTCTACTCCGCCTTGAAAACCCTGCTCTTGCCATGATGAAGAACACCTGTCCTCCATTAATGGGACTCTAAATTTTATGCCTCTGTAAAATTTCTAGAAAAATGTCAGTCAGTTACCCAAAATATAAAGCCAATTTACTGCCTCTGTGTGATAAATTTATTTTTAAAAAAAAGAAAAAAAAAGTACTGTGAAGAAAAGAATGAGTCCCTTTTACTAAAAGATTAAACAATCATCGCAATCCCATGTCATGGAAAAAGTTGGAAAGAGTAATACATACAATCTGAAAGTAAACACTGACTATTTGTTAAATACATATTTTCATATATATATCTGAATATGTACAAATACATTGAAAGAAAAGAAAAGAAAACTGTTACTCCAACTGTGAAACGATTGCCTAAGAAAAGGGGCTGAACCGGGGAGAGAGAATACTTACTATATAACATATACTATGTGAAGCCCTCATATAGACCACTGATTTTCAACCAGTACACCACAGGAATTTTTAAAACGTGCAATAACTGACTATTCAGTCAGGGGCACTGACCTCTTTTCCCTCAGATTGTCAAATTAAATAAATGACAACAGTCAACACAATAATAGCCATCCAGTGTGAATGAATCAAAATTATACTTATTTTTGTTGTCAAATCAGCAAAAAAATTATTTTTGAGTGCCACAAAATTTTAGTAGTTTATGTGTGATAAGGTGAAAAAGATTGAAAATTGCTGATACAGACATCTTTTCATCCTAATAGCCCTAATAAGTAGGTACTATTATTATCCCATTTTCCAGATGAAGAAAATGAGGCTCTGAAGAAAATCAGGCTCAGAAAAACTGTAATTTATCCAAGGGACAGAATCAGGAATGAATTTGCAAGTTTAATTCCAAAGCCTGTGCTACTCTGTCCCATGTTACGTTAACATCAGGGAATGAGTTTTTTAAGGAGCACAGCATCATGTGTCATACACCATTCACAAAGGTAAAAGGGAAAATGGCAGTATTTTATAGAAATACTTTGTCAATTGGCCTTCATGTCACTGGTGTCTCATCATCTGAAGACAATCTCCTGCCACTTCCATAGAAATCAGAAAATGTCCCATCCTCAAAAGATGATTTAGGGATCCACAGACAAGAAAGAGGCGCAGGGCACCTACCTCCTTCCCCTAAAGATTGGAAAGTAGCTACAAACCCTGAAGATCCACATCCTGGGAGAATGAGCCAATCCCTCAGTCCGGCTACTTCATATAAGCTCCTCTCCAAAGAACAGCTCCATCAATACCTATCACCAGTCCTAACCCCATGGAGGGTTTTTCTTTCTTGTGGGACTCTAGTCCACTCCTCCTCTACTTTGTAATATTCCAACTTAAATAAAAGTGCCCAATCGAACTTATGCCAACCACCTGAAAGAAACACTACTGATGAATGTGTTCATGACAGAAAAGTCCAGTGCCCTGAGGTATCTGCAAGTAAGACAAAGCCCCAAAGTGACAGAGGCCCCTCTGGGGGGGACAGCCTCTCACCTCTATGCATGCAACAGTGCTGTCACCTATCACCAGCTACTCTCCACACCCATGGACATTTCCCACAGTGCACACTCAGAATCATGTTTTTTTGTATTTGGATAAAAGTATTTCAGTAAACCAGTGCTAAGAGCAACCTCATCTCACAAGACAAATATGTGTCATAATGACTGCCACATACACAGTTTGTGAGTGGGCAGGGGGGTCACTCCAACTTGGAGAAGGATTCTTGGTCCTTGAAAAAAATGATACTTCAAACAAAGCCAAAGTAAGGGGGATGGGGGGGAAAGGGAGGCAGAAGGGACTTTAAGGACCCCAGATTAAGAAGAGGTTAAGATTTAGTCACAGTGAAAAGATTCTAAGGTGGAACACAACAAGGATTATGGGAAGAAAGTCAAACAAAAAAAATGGAGATGAGAGTGGAGCTATTTTTTAATGTTTCCAGAAGTAGCTAAGGGCTTAATCCTCCTCCAACTGAGAGAGAGCTTTTATTTACCTAGGCAAAAGCTTTTTTCATTTCAGTTTCTTCACATAAAAATGCTCATCATGTTCTGTAATAATTCTGACCCAGTAACTACCCATGGACAAAAAAAAGAGGGCTTTAGCATGTGCAGAGTCTAACAGAACTTAATGTTTAAAAATACTCCAAAGAAGCAATATCTGATTATTAAGTCATTGGGCAATTTTTATCCATAATGAAATCTCAATTGTATTATGTCTAAGTGTGTTTAGAAGCAATATAATGGTACCATAATCAATGATTCTAACCAAAAAAACTGCTAATAATAACTGCTCTGAATTCTTTTTTAGAAAACAGACATAAATTAAGTTGCACATACAAAAGACTTCATTATAGAAGAGCTACATCCTATTTTGTCAAATGTGCTACATTTTATTATCAGTAGTTATAACTAAACTATGACAGCATGAAATCTCTAGTAAATGTATTCTGAAATAAAATAACTTCAAATTACTATTTAGATAAATAATGGTTATAAAACATGAATCTGAATTTTTTCCCCACATCCTAAAAATTCCACTGTGAAGTCACAGCTATATTAGTGTTGTTAAATGCATTTTAAATACAAATACTACACACAGAAATTAATCTGTTGAAACGTAATACTAACATACCTTATCAAAGGGAATGCCGTATTTCTTCAACACTGAGGGAGATATCAGTGTCATCTTGTGGCGAAGAAATGCATCACACCCTTGAGAACTGCTTGGGAAAAAACCTAAATGGGAATAATAAATAAACGCAGTAATATATCAATTAAGATAAAATTTCTGACGATTTTTTAAGCTTTGTGCTGCTAGTCTCTTAAAATGACAGCTTTATGCAAATACAGGCCAACTTCACCACACACACACACACACACACACACAAAACCTCATACTAAAAACTAGATAATTTTTTAAATGGTTTTATTTATTTATTTTCAGAGACAGGGGAAGAGAGGAAGAAAGGGAGAGAAGCATCATCTGGTTACCTATCATACATCCCCAACCAGGGACCAGACCCACAACCGAGGCACGTGCCCTGACTGGGATTCAAATGGGCAACCTTTCGGTTCACAAGCCAGTGCTCAATCTACTGTGCCACACCAGCCAAAGCAAGAGTCAGAATTCTTAAAAATTAACAGATATATTTTGGTATCACCAAAGACTGACTTTTATAAAAAAGACCTACAAAGAATTGTTTCCATAACATGTAAAATTACTAAACCCGAAAATTTTTCATTTTCTAACAAATTTGAATTTAATCTGCCTAATATCTAATTAATGGACAAAATACTAAGGGAGATTAGGTGGGTAACTTTGTGTTTTAGTAGAGGAATCTCTCATTTTAGATTCTTAGAGGTGATCGTTCAAGAACCATTTGCCTCAATACCAGACAGTAGACAGATAGCAGTTTCCCACCTTTCTTTGTTTCTTTCTGATTAATTTTAAACTGTTTAACTGCCACTAATTTCCTGAACCAGTCAAACACTTAGAAACCTGCCTCACCAACCTGTGTGGGAGTAGCATTTTGAGACAGCCTTTAAGTGAGAAAGCTAAACTGCAACAATCCTTTTTTCTACAGTGTATTACAAAGCAAAACACAGTTGTTTTTCTCCATTGCTGGCTTCAACCCTGCAATTCTGTCTGAAGCAGACTCATTAACTCAGTTATGCAAGCCAGAAGAAAATAAGCATGCTTGATGCCCTGCTCTTCGCCTTCCACACTCAGAGGGGAACACTACCATGGTGATGAGAGTGGGCAAGGTAGAAGGGAAAGAAAAGAGAAACATGGAAAAGACAGGAGAAGCGCAGAGAGAATTCAGAGGGAAAGTAGAACTTACCAGGAAACATGAGTAAATGAGTGCAATGTTTATGAGTAAAGTAGAATGTAAAACACAGATTTTATGTAACTCTTCCACTGCCAAGTAAATGTTACCTTATCTAACTCTGTGGCTCACTACATGCAAATAGCTCAAGAATGTGACCACTCTGACAAAAGAATTACCAGCACTCATTAAGCAATTGTGTACCATTTTTCTCTCTTAGAATAGTAGGGTCTTAAGAAAATATTTTTAAAGTAAATAAGCCTTTCTTGATGCCACCACCGAGTGTGTGAGGCCACAGATTATCAGAAGAAAACAAATCAAACAGCCAGCAAAAACCATTAGAGTATAAGAAACTACCTACAAAAAGCAGTATATTCTGCTTACGCATCTGCACCTGGATGTTTAAAAAGAAAAATAGACAGAAAGCCAAAAAAATTACATGCCAACAGAAACAAGAGAAATAGTACCATTTTCTACAAAACCAATGCAAATAAAAGGGGTGATTTTGCCCCATATTTCATTTGATGCAGCCCCTCTCTTCACAGTTAATATTCAATAATATATAAAAAGAAAATAAAGCATTATGGCAAATACATAACCTTTGAAAGAATGCAGACTTCAGTGAATGGAAAAAAAGTGCCACACTAATGTAATGGCCACATCTACACAATATAATGTCCTGAGGGATATCACAGGGTAAAGAACAACAGGAGGATCCCACATACAAAACCCACAAAACGTTTTAATAATGCCATTTAAATGGATCTATCAAACTTTTCAAATCTGTAACTTTGTGCAGCACTAGATGAATTACATCTTAAATTAAAATCAATGAAGAAAAAGGACTCTATTTAATTTTCTTTTGATATGGATTTGTAATCAAGACCTATACAATGTGTTGACTGGTCATAAGTTAATTTAAATTGGAAAACCACTGAAGGAAGGTAATTTGCAGTATATTAAGAACTTCTCATTGGTTCAGAATTTATATTAACAACAGGTTATTATATATTATATCACCCTGGAAAATACCTCATAAATAGCACGAATTATATGCAAAGCATGTATGTCAAGATGAACTTTACCTCAAAAGACCTTCAGGAGTGCACAGTTCAAACCCACCCTCACACCACAGTCTATGAAAAGTATTTTACTCAGTATATACACAAGCCAATATAACCAGAATATTATTAGATATAATAGTTTTAAAACTCAGACCTATGCAAGCTAAAAAAATATATCTTTCATGATAAATAAAAAAATAACTTTTGAGTCACCTGTATGAAAAATAACAAAAAGCTGATATAAAAAACAACATCTAACTAAAAATTCAGCTTAAGACTATCAGAAAATTTGTAAAAAACATGAAATAAAGAGAATACATGGTGTGTGTTAAAATTTTTGGAAGTGTTTTTTTTTTACTTTTTAAAAAATTGTTGTTCAAGTACAGTTTTCTGCCTTTTACTCCCATCCCAGCCCACCCACCCACCAACCCAGGGAAGTTCTTTAAAATATGCCTTTCTAAATCATTTTTTCTATTCCAACATTTAATTACTTGATGTTCTTTTTATAAGTTTTGAATAATTTATCTGGAAGACATCTTCTCTAAAAGTTACATATTTTTTTATTTATTTATCTTTAGAAGGGAAGAGAAGGAGAGAAGGAGAGAATACCAATGTATGGTTGCTTCTGGTACATCCCCTGCTGGGAACTGGCCTGCAACCAAGGCATGTACCCTAATGAGGAATCGAACCGCGATCTTTTGGTTCGCAGGGCCGCGCTCAATCCACTGAGCTACACCAACCAGGACTAAAAGTTATCATATTTTAATGATACTACTGTAACATTACATAAGAATTTCCAATTTGCTGGTCACCAAATGGTATAGTCCACTCTTTCACGATCTTGAAGATCAAGAAGTTCCAATTAGGACACAGTTCTACACTGATCCTAAATCATCCAGGAGTGAAAACAGCAGCTAGCATACCACTGCAACACCTTACATGCCCCATGACCACTAGGTTACAATGCCAGGTGGAGAAGTATCACAGATAAACCTGACATATCTTTCTACTTTTGTCATGATAAATCACTTGGTTTATTTTTACATAAAAACAAACATACTGACCTGGCTAGTGTAGCTCAGTGGATTGAACACAGGCCTGCAAACCAAACAACCATGGTTCAATTCCCAGTCAAGGCACATGCCTGGGTTGCGGGCCAGTTCCCAGCAGGAGATGCACGAGGGGCAACCATACACTGATATTTCTCTCCCTCTCTCCTTCCCTTCCCCTCTAAAGATAAATAAATAAAATCTTTAAAAAAACCATGCTAGGGGAGGAAAATACAAAATCTGCATGGGTACTATAAAGTGGTTGGGTTTCCACTCTCCTCTCCTGCGGGTATGTTTTGGTAGAAACATTTGACAGGTAGCCTGCTGTGCTATGCAAACCATTCTGTGCGACTGTCAACAAGTCTTATACAATCTCATCTAACAGGCACTTAACACACAAGATTGCTTGAACACCAACTTTCCTCTCTCCAATATTGCACTCAACAAACACACAACTTTTTTGGTATTAAACAGTGGAGCTGAGTTTTATACCAAATACCAAATTGTTTGAGTTATGTGAAGACATTTTTATCTTGCCTGCATGGTCAAAAAAACAAAGAGAATAATAGTTGTTAAGACTCGGGACTTCCAGTCAAGATAGAGGCATAAGTAAATATGACTTGTCTCCTCGCACATTCATATCAAAATTACAAATAAACTATAGAACAACCATCAGAACCCAGTCAAAAACTGAGTTGAACAGAAGTCTGACAACTATGGAATTAAAGGAAACACACTCGCCCAGACCAGTAGGAGGGGCAGAGATGCAAAATGGGCTGATCCCACATCCACGTGTGGTGGATAGAAATTTGGGAGAGAGATCTCAGGAGTGAGGAATCCCAACCCCAAACCAGGCCTCACAGCCCAGGGTTCCAGTGCCAGGAAAAAAAGTACCCACAACTTCCGGCTGCAAACACCAGTGGAAATTGAGTTGGTGCAAAAACCTCTGGAGTCCCAAGCAGTTTCCCTGAAAGAACCATCATACAGACACACTCAGATTCACTCCGTCTGTGCTCCAGCTTGAGCACCAGTGGCAGCTTGAAAGTCACCAGTGGCATACAGGGAGAAAATGAAGGAGCAAAATCTTGCTCACATCAGGGTGGGAGCGAGAGAACAGCTTTCTCTCAGACAGAAAGGTCGGCAGAGGCCATAGTCCCTTTTCTGAACCCTTCCCACTCAAAGCCACAGAGCTGACAGGCAAGTGTCATATCTGAGACTCCATGAACCTGGCTAACTGTTTGCCCAACCCTGACGATCCCTGAGACTCTGCCCCACAAAACTTACTGGCCAAGTAAGTTTGGTCAGTTATGACTTGTTACTAGACAAGTCATATTTACCTATGCCAACCAAGCTGTTAATAGTGACTTTTCCATATGAATGACTGGTTTTCGCTTATGCTTCACAACTTCCTAACCCTCACAATCAAGGAACAAATGGGCTCAGTAAGCTCCCACTCCTGAACCTCTTGCTAAGGGATCCCAGGCCAAGCACTAGCATTGGCTAGCTTGACTTTACCTGGTAATCTGTAAACCCAGCACAAGTAGCAGCCATCTCAGATTGCTTTATAGCTCAGGCTAGTGGGCCCCAGGCAAAACACAGGTGGGGGCTGACCTTGACCTGGACCACCCTGGAAACCCCAGAGCCTACACAACCAAAGGACAGCTACAGACCACATCAGAACACCACCATCCTTCCCCTACACAGCTGATCCTCCACAGAGGGAGGGGGTTGGTGATCAGAGATCAGAGCCAGTCCTTGCAACTGACTGGCCTGGGTAAATCCTTCCCATTGATTTGCAAATAGCCATCAAGACTCAACTACAAGAGGAGAGTATACTCAGCCCACACAAAGGGTGCACCTGAAGTAACCAGCTTAGGTGATAGAGGAGGCTGTGCCAGTGGACCCTACAGGTCACCTACTAGGCCATGCTACCAGGACACGAAGTCACAGAAGCTCTATCTAATACACAGAAACAAATACAGGGAGGCTGACAAAATGAGCAAAGAAAAATGGCCCAAATGAAAGAATAAGTCAAAACTCCAGAAAAAGAATGAAACAAAAGGGAAATAAACAATCTATCAGATGTAGAGTTCAAAACATTAGTTGTAAGGATGCTCAAGAACTTAATGAGGACCTCAACAAGAAAAAACAGATCCACTCAGAAGTGAGGGATACACTAATCGAAATAAAGAACAATTTACAGGGAAACAACAGCAGAGTGGATGAAGCCAAGAATCAGATCAATCATTTGAAACATAAAGAAGTAAAAAACCACCAATCAGAACAAGAAAAAAGAATTAAAAAAAAAAGATAGTATAAGCAGCCTCTGGGACAACTTCAAGCATTCCAATATTTGCTTAATTAGGAGTGCCAGAAGAAGAGAAAGAACAAGAAACTGGAAATCTATGCGAAAAAATAATGAAAGAAAACTTCCCCAATTTTGTGAAGGAAATAGACATGCAAGTTTAGGAAGCACAGAGAGTCCCAAACAAGCCGGATGTAAAGAGGCCCACTCCCAAGACACATCACAGTTTAAAAGCCAAAGTTTAATGATAGAGAGAATCTTAAAAGCAGCAAGAAAAAAGAAATTAGTCACCTACAGGGAAGTTCCCATAAGACTGTCAGCTGAATTTTCAAAAGAAACTTTGCAGGTTAGAAGGAATTGGAAAGAAATACTCAAAGTCATGAAGTGGGGACTGACAGCCAAGAATGCTCTACCCAGCAAACCTGTCATTTAGAATCCAAGGGCAGATAAAGATCTTCCCAGACAAGAAAAAACTAAAGGAGTTCATCATCACCAAACCATTATTTTTTAATGAGGTGTTAAAGGGACTTATTTAAGAAAAAGAAGATCAAAGCTATGAGCAATAAAATGGCAATAAATACAAACCTACCAACAATGGAATCTAAAAAACAAACTAAGCAAACAAGAAGAAAAGAAATGGACACAGAGAGCATTTTGATGGCTGCCAGATGAGAAGGGTTGTGGGAGAATGGATGAAGAGATGAGAGACTTAAGAAGTACAAACAGGTAGTTACAGAATAACCATGGGAATGTAAAGCACAGTATAGGAAATGGAGTAGCCCAAGAACTCATACACATGACCCACAGACATGAACAATGGTGTGGGGATTGCCTGACGGAGTAGAGGGTGCTGGGTGGAGCAGGGCAATGGGGAAAAGTTGGGACAATTGTAATACCATAATCGATAAAATATAATTAAAAAAAGAAGAACTTGGAGTTCAGCCTTGCAGAGACATGGATTCAAAACATAATTCTAACACTCATATAGCTTTGACTAGTCCCCTAATCTCTCAGTTTCTCAATTTCCCCATCCATATTATGAGGATGTTATTGTTACTTCCTAATTGGGTTCTCTTTCTTACAGCTTTATTGACATATAGCATTGTATAAGTTTAAGATATACAGCATAATGACTTTATATATATGTGTGTGTGTATATATATACATACACACACACTTAAATGATTAGCACAATAATGTTCAGTGACATTCATAACCTCATGTTACAATATTTTTATATGTAATGAAAAGTTTTAAAATCTACTTTCTTAGCAATTTTCAATATAACATTATTAACTATAGTCACCATGCTGTACAGTACATCCTTGTAATTTATATTCATCTCATAACTGAAAGTTTATACCTTTTCACCACCTTCACCCACTTCTCCTACCTCTTGCCTCTGGCAACCACCAATCTTTTCTCTGTTATCTATAAATTCAGGTTTTTTAGGTTCCACATATAAGATCACATAGTATTTGTTTTTCTCTGACTTATTTCACTTAGCAAAACACTCTCAAGTTCCATCCATGTTGAAGGAAATAGTAGGATTTCCTTCTTTCTCGTAGCTGAATAATATTCCATTGTATTCATATAACACATCTGCTTTATCCATTCACCTATCAATTGGACACTTAGATTGTTTCCATGTCTTGATTATTGTAAGTAATGCTGCAATGGACATGGACATAGAGGTGCAGATATCTCTTATTAGTGATTTCATTTCTCCCAGATATAAATCCAGAAGTGAAATTGCTGGATTACAAGATAGTTCTATTTTTAATTTTTTGAGAACCCTTCCTACTATTTTCCATAGTGTCTGTTCTCACAGGATCCTCATGGCAATCCAATCAAATAATGCACAAAAAATTTATCCATAGTCAAAGGGTAGAAACCACTGAAATATCCATCAACTAATACATTGGTGATCAAGTGTGGTATGCCCATACAACAAAATATTACTCATCAAAAAAAATTCAAGTTATGATATAAGCTATGACCTAAAAACATGCTGCATGAAAAGAGCCACTCACATATCATATGATTCCAGGTACATGAAATATCCAGAATAGGTAAATACCTAAAAAGAAAGCAGACAAAAGATGCCCGGGTCTGGAGGGGTGGGAATAGAGTAACTGATTCATAGATATAGGATTTCCTTTTAGGGTGATGAAACTCTCCTGGAACTAGATAGAGGTGATGGCTACACAATGTTAATATATTAAATGTTACTGAATCATATACTTTAAAATGGTTATTTTATGTTATATAAATTTTACCTCAATTAAAATAACTGAGTTTACTTTACACATACTAACATTCAAGAAATAGTGGCCATTATTATTTTCTCTATTACTCGCTTCTACCATATTGACTCTACTCATCATGTTAGTTCATGGAATCTTTGTTTTCTACCACCTCAGCAGACTGCTTAGTGGAGAAGGTGGATCTCTGTCCCAGTAGACCTACAAAACCAACTGGGGAGTTGCCATAAAAATTCAATGGTTACTAAGTCTTAAAAACCATCTTAATACCTTAGGCCTTATGACCCAAACCTAGCAAGCAGTGCTGGTCATGAGTAACAAACTTCTCCCCCATAAAAGAGTTCTAACAGTCAAGCACAACTAGGGTTAAATTATATTGCTTCATGTTTTACTTTGTATTCACCTACAGATTTCCCAATGTTTTCTTTAACTCTGCTATTTTAAAATTAAGTATTAAGTTTTACTCTGGGTTCCAAATTACTCCCAAATGGGCATCAAGTAACATTCTATAAAAGTAAAAATACTGAGCAGAGAAGAAAATCAGTTATTTCACATTCCAAACTATGGAGACAAGTAGGGACAACTACTCTACAACTTCTTCCTCCCATATCAACTCCTCCCTACAAGTCACGCATTAGTTTCTGTAACAGGTAGACCAATGAACTCTCAATAAAACTGTATCTAGTTTGGGGGTGAAAAAACAAAGAAAAGTTTGGAAAAAAATTACATTTCTACAAAATTATTAAATAGTAAGACTACATAGATTTCCATTTTAAATAAATAATCAAAAATTAGAACTACGATACTGCATAGGATGCATGGAATAAAATAGTTTAAACACTTATTCCAAGAACTCTTGTAGTTAGAACATCCAAAAGAAGGAGGAAAGCCTCAATACAAGTTACAATAGACTACTCAGTAACTCAATTTTTTGGTCTATAGCTTGGTTATATTAACTGCAAAAATGAAACATGCTGGCCATCAATCCCTAACAAAATAAAGTCATTACTATACTTTCTCTTTTTAAAGATATTATACAGTGGTAAGCAAGCAAAGATGATCTTCAGAACCATTCTCTCAATCCAAAGAACATGTTAAAGGGATGAAGTCTAGTATAATAAAGATTACGTACTCCAAGGATCCCAAGAGAGCCCTGAAACCTTAAAACATCCCACAATCACCTTTGCTAAAACAGCCACAGTACTGCTGGTAGCTGTGTAACATGAGAAAGTACAGAATCACATAAGCCCTCTTAAAGACCAAGACACATTCCAGGATACCCTGTGTTCAAGATAAAAATGAACATATATAAGAAGTATTATTCTTAGTGAAAGAATGAGATCCAAATGTCTACCTATTGTATAATACCACTTTTATAACACTCTAAGAAGAGAAATCAGATTAGTGGTTGCCAGGGCTAGAGGAAGGGATTAATGCAAGGGGTACAAGAGAACTTTATTGGGATACTGCCCTATAGACCAATAATGGTGGTACTGACACCACTTTATTTTTTTTTTAAAGGTTTTATTTATTTATTTATTTTAGAGGGGAAGGAGAGAGGGAGAGAAACATCAATGTATGGTTGCCTTTTGTGCATCCCCTGCTGGTAGTTGGCCTGCAAGGAACCGGTTTGCAACCCAGGCATGTGCCCTGGCTGGGAATCGAACCGCAATCGTCTGGATCGCAGGCCCGCACTCAATCCACTGAGCTACGCCAGCCAGGGTTCCACTTTATAGATTTGTTAAAACTCAGTAAACAGTATGAGGTTGTCCGGAAAAAGTCCAGCCACTGTTAATATAACAAGAATAGTTTGCACAACACTAATGTAACCTGGAAGCCAAGGGCAGTGGACTAGAATACACATGCATGAACAATGAAAACTTCACAGTACTAGTCAGCGGGGGACAGTAGACACAGTTGAGTGAGCATGTATACTGTGTGCCATTGCATTCAAAATGACTGAGTGAATAGAGCAACAAATCTGCATTCAATTTTTTGTTAAGCTTGAATAGTTCCTCCACAGAAACTATTCAGATGATTCAGAAGGCCACAGCTATTGGCAACTGGTAATTGGCAGCTTCATCACAGCAGTACACCCACTCCTGCATCATGTGTCTTATGCAGAGATTTTGGCCCAATATCAAATCACCCAGGTGACTCAGCTCCCCTATATCCCAGATTTGGCACCCTGACACTTCTGGCTTTTCACAAAACTAAAATCATCTTCAAAAGAGAAGAGATTTCAGACCACTGATGAGATTCAGGAAAATACATTGAGCAGCTAATAGAGATTGGGAGAACTGTGTAAGGTTCCAAGGTGCCTACTTTGAGGGGGACTGAGGCATCATCATCCTATGTACAATGTTTCTTGTATCTTGTATCTTCTTCAATAAATATCTCCATTTTTCATATTGCATGGCTGGATACCTTCTGGACAGACTTTGCATATTCAATCAAGATAGCTTTTACTAGAAGTGCATTTTACCTCAATCAATCTGATCATATATATATTACATTTTTAAATTGTGCTAGAAATAAAACAAGTACGATCCAAAAATAGCGTGTTCTTCCTGTGAGATAAAAATTTTCCCAAATTGTCAACTGGTTTATATTTTCTAATATATAAGCTATTACTAATTATGAAATTCTTTTTAAATCCAAACCATGTATGACAAACACAAACACATGCAATAGCTATTAAATTACCAAAGCTTCAGCCTTGGAAAAAGATTTATTAATCAAAGCTTAACAGTTTCTATGGGTATATAAACAATAGTTTGCAGAAGGTGAAATCAGTTATTAATCAGTTAGGAAAGAAAGGAAAAAGAGACAGGAAAAAGGAGGGACAAAAAATGGAGAAATCAGACATGTAGAATATATGTCCACAGTAGCAACAGAGTTTAAGATAATTTCATTTGAATATAATTAAAATTTACCCAAGTATGCTTTGATAGAATTTTTACATGGTTTGTGCAATATTCATATAACCATTTGTATAGCAACTATACAAATGAATGGTAAGAAAAAAAACACAAAAAAGGACATGGAAGGACTGCTGATATGAGAAAAGTTTTTAGACAGCATTTACATATAAATCTTATTAATGGAATAAACCAATGAGCTACATACATTACATGGAGAGAAACCTCGTCATTTTTACCCAAATTCATATGTAAGAAAACATTAGGTGTTTAAACTGTAGTTGGACTCTCTATGCTTCCTACCATTCGTAGAGAAATTAACTACTCAAGAATAGATAGAAAATTACCACACTGCAGGCTTCACTCACCTCCAAGTGTTCCACAACCCATCAGCATCTCTAGTGGTAGAGATACAGTTCCATGGAACTCTCCAAGAGAACAACTAGGAGAACTCCATACTGATCACGGATGGTATCAAGAAAGATGGTGGTTCTAAACAATTGCCTTATTTTTTCCCTTGAACACAGTGCACTGTGTAAAGGGCAACTTTTTCCAATTTCAAGTTGGTGGGTTATTTCCACTCAATTTAACAGGTATATGGGCCATTACATGTGGTTTTAAACTGCACCCTGAGATCACTTTGTTTCAGTTCCCACTTTCCACACCTTGACAGGACAGATGGACCATACATACACAGGTCATCCAGGAATCTCCAGCCTATGCACTTTGGGCTCTAGGAAATCATAGCCAAAGTAGCCAGGATTCTCCTGGCCTTGCTTCCACCCTGCAGAATCAAAGAACTCTTAATTTCCCTCCATGGTAATTCCTCCCTGCTAACGGGCATTCCCTTCCCGAATTCTTCCTCCCCATTCTCTACTGTCATTTCTCAGAATTTTATTTCATCCATTTCAATTATGCTAACTTGGTGTATGTTACTGTTTAATGTCTAAAATCCTACTATAGAAACATGACTGGCTATAAAACATTCAAAAGTTTAATCATAGTGATATCTAACATCAAATTATGAGAAAATTAAGTTTACGGATTGTCTCACCGTTCTTAATACAACTTGATTGATAGTAAAATGAAAACAAACATACCCTGGCACACCGTACATTGATCTCCATGCCTGAAGCATGAATTTGGCATGAAGAGAAGATATATCACTGGACTTCTTCAGTTTTTTATGGCTCAAGGGGCCCCTTAAAATTGACTGCTTATAATCAGAGGTATTTTATTTATTAGGCTTTCAAAACAAGACATTTTAATAGAATATTTTCAGACCATCAGCTAAATGAATGCTTATGAAAATAATGTATTGGCCATTATTTTATGAAAGTACATAAAAGTACACTCTCCAAACTCTGAGGTAGAGGTATCAAAACAAGTCAATTCAAAGAATCTATTCATAGAATTAAAAATGGCATATTTATTGCTATTTTCTAATCTCTTGACAGTATCTCTTTTGGAACAAACCCTTTTAAGATTTCATGATAGCATCTCAGAAATACACATATATGCCCTATTTCAACTATGATTTCAGAGAATCCACAGACTGCCTGAATCCTACCACAGATGCTGGTCCACCTCCTGGAATAGGGATCTCTGCCTATCAGGCTAAGCATCTGCTCCTCAGGCTTAAATTTAAAATTAATAGTCATTTAAACATACACACACATACCTCAAAGATAACTGTTTAAAAAAAACACCATGAACTAAAATAAGCTTTCATAATGATACTTCTGTTCCTTTTTGCTTCCTTTGCAACATTCATTGCTTTTTTAATAAGTCAAAACTAGCCCTGGCTGGCGTAGCTCAGTGGATTGAGCGCGGGCCTGCAAACCAGACGATCACGGTTCAGTTCCCAGTCAGGGCACATGCCTGGGTTGCAGGCCGGTTCCTTGCAGGCTAACTACCAGCAGGGGACGCACAAAAGGCAACCATACATTGATGTTTCTCACCCTCTCTCCTTCCCCTCTAAAAATAAATAAATAAAACAAAAAAACAAAAAGGGCTAATTACTGTCACTTTAAAAAAAAATAAGTCAAAACTAAAACACTTGTAACAAGCAAACATAAGGATAATGACCTAAAAGAATCAATTTATTCACTTCTACCATCCTGTCACTCATTTCAAACAAGGTTCCTGCTGATCAATCACACTTCTAGAATCAGCTGCACAAGGTCTTAACTCACATATTTTTCCCCAGTAACCAAAATTTTGACCAAAGTAAGTCATCTTTAATTTTTATTACATATTGGCATTTTATTCATAATAAAAAAACAACAGAATACAGTCCTTCACAAATGTGTTTAGCTATTCCCAATTGTCTTCAAGCTATATATTCTGCTTAACTTAATAGAAGAGCAAAAATATTGTTTTATTTCTAAAATGGATGAGATTTAGACATTCTGAAAACTGAAAATCTTCAAAACTGTCATTTATGATTTAACATTATACCTCTATTCTCCTTTATACTTTCCATTCAATTGTATCAAACCAAAAATTAGAAAGAATGCAACAGCATTATAGCCAAATGTAACAAGTATAAAAATTGCAACAATTCACTGGAGATTTTTTATTACATTTATGTCTACATAATAGTGGGGGGGAAAAACCCTGTATAAATGAGAAAGCCACTGAAGGGCAAAATCCAACTCCTGGCTTTATTAGATGCAGGCCTAATGTCTTTCAGATAAAATATTTGCAGGTGCCACAGTCAATCAAGATTTCAACAGGAACCAAAGATGAAAGCATTCATGCATAAAAGGCAAGGGTGATAATTATGATGTGGAGACAAGATAATGGAAAATATCCAAGGCCGCTTTTCACTTTATGTATCAAGTGCTGCCTTGACCTAGACATCCTACAGTGCTCCATCATATTTACTGTGTTATTTTATCATTTTAATTATTTAGTAGAATTCAATAAATTGGGCTGGCATCTGGTCAGCAGAGGAAAATCCTCCACTATCTTACAGGGCCTTTTTCCTATGTCATTTCTCAAAATAATGCTGCAAAACAGTTTTGAATAAACATGCAGTTGAGTTTAAAGTTCTTGTTCATCCTTTAAATTTATTAACCTCTTACCGATTAAAGAAATGGCACCTATTTTCCTGGAATGTTATTCTCAGATAGATTATATCAAAGTGGTTACAGACATATTCTCACTGAAATTTTAGTGTGACTCCATACTGTGAAGTTTATACTGACTCCATTTAAAAAGTTCTCTGGTACTGGAGCAAAAAGAAAATGGTGAGGTAATTATTACAGGGAAGATAGTTCAGCATATAGATTTAGCATAAAGTTCACTGCCTGTGTATTTAAGGATTATGGTAATCAATTTCTAAACTGTGCTTTAATCTATTATCCAGAACCAGGGTTCACCTACCTTAATATTCATGAAAATAGTCCTCAACAAAGTTCAAGATTACAGTTACATTGTTATTGTCACTATAATGTATCACATTATAAAAACACTATGGCATTATACTTATTACTTGCCAAAATTATAATAATGCTTCTTACAAATGTGATACGTAACTATTCCTTCTAAAACTTTTCTGTCAATATGATTTGAAGGAAAGTAACTTTTAAATGCTATTAAAAATTCCTGTTCAGAACCCTCAAGTCAAAGAATAAAGTTTCTCAGTATGCCCATTTCATTATTTTTTAAAAAGGCTTCCATAAAGTAGGGACAAAATTCCTTTCCTACTGGAAGGCGAACCTAATATACCAATGAAGCAGGATACACCTGATTAAAAGGGAAATACTCACTGAGGATTCAATCCTGAATAAAGGCAGAACATCTATCTTATCCTTAGTTGTTGCTCAATAAAACTTTTCTTTCCCTGAAAATAAGTCACTATCAGCCTACTTCTTCCTTGCTAAGGGTGATTAACAAAACCAGGGATGAAGTTGGCAGGAGATAATCTGATTCTTCTTCCTTGTATAAGAAGATGAGGGCAAGGTTGCCCAGTATATCTTTAAGACAGAGAAGAAAAAGGAAGATACTGTCTGCAAACACAACTGGACACAGGTAAAACCATCAACAGACTTCCCAAAAATAATGATGAACAAAGCCAAAAATAATTAATTCAAGTTAAAGTACAGAATGTTCAATTTTGCCAATCTAAGAAGACATACATTCTCATGCTCCTCCAGTAATCTGAGGACATTCATCTTCATATTCCCGTAAGGGCAGTCCCAGGCCAACAGGACAAAACAAGACCTGTGAGTCAGAAGTCCCCCTTTGGTGAAATGACCCGACAAAATAAAAACATTCATAGAATGCCTGCACCTTGGGATGCAGCATCAGTTCTCTTTGGAATTTACCTCAAGGATGTAACTTAAGAAAAGGAAAAGTATTATTGACACAATGAAGTTAATACATTATATAAAAGAGAAAAACATTGGAAATAACCAAAATAGGTTAAGTATACTCACTTGATAAAATACTAAGCAGCCAATTAAAATAATCATAAAGATTATATAACCAAGAAAACTAGGCATGTACTAACATGAAAACAACGTAGAATGTTCAATTAGAGAAATATTCAATAGCCAATAACTTGAAAATAATGAAATTAACACACCGACATTCTACACTGTAAAAATATCTCAAAAACAAAGAACTCATCTAGATGAGAAATACAGAAAGTAGGTTTACCTTGAGCTAGTCTTTCAAGTCGTTTCCCATGCTCCGGGGGTATTGCATACCTAAAATTTTAAACATAAATAAAGATTTTTGGTTTACACTTATTCAGGTAGTATCCTAAGAACATTTACTCCTAAATAATGTCATGTAAAACAATTCTACACCAGCCGAGCTAGTGTGGCTCAATGGGTTAAGTGCCAGCCTGCAAACAAAAGCGTTGCTGGTTCAATTCCCAATCAGGGAATCATGCCTGTGTTGAGGGCCAGGACCCCGGTGAGGGGAGCACAAGAGAACAACCACATACTGATGTTTCTCTCACTTTCTACCTCCTTTCCCCTCTAAAAATGAGTAAATTTTTTTTTAAATTCTACACCAAACTCCACTTAAATAAACTGAAAAGAGATTAGAAAACCAATCACAGAGTCATATCCCTTAGACACTGGACAAAAGTAAAATGAACTCATAAATCACTTATTTTAATGACCCAGCTCACCATACCAACCACATTTTAAACATTAAGGAACAAAGGCAAGGCAGCAAGGAAATGGTTAGCCCAGGAGGCAGCCGGCCGCAGAAACCAGAACCTCTCTCCTACCATTCACAGCACCCGAGAAATCCAGGCCTATTTTTGGTCATGTTTTAGTTTTGTGCTGGGTTAGTTGGCCTTTGTTTTTACAAAAAACTGGGTTGCTGGGTGTTTTTTAACCTTTTAAAATGTTTTTACTGACAAGCAGAATACAACACAAAATTTTATAGCAACATTTACATTTTTAATCAAACCTTTCTCTTGTACCTTTCAAATAGGTTTTAAATAAAATCATCAGCCTAAAAAATAGCTACTATTTATTTCATGATTATGTGACTTTTAAAGTCTTGATTATAAAAAAAAAATTTTCAAGAGAAATACTCATTTCTAATACAAGATGTTTCCAAAAGTGAATACTTGAAGTCATTTACTGTAAACTTACTAACAAATTTTAAAGCAATAATTTCATAATATGCTACACAAATACTAAATTTTACAGGTAGTTTAATGAAGAAAATTAAGGATACTAAAAATAAAGTTAAATGATCATTTTGTTTTAAGTAAAAATACGTTATTCTTAAGACCTACATTCACTACATTTATTAGATCAAGTTACTTTTAAGTTCAAGTTACTTTTAACTAAAATAACTTTTCTAATTTTACTTAACACCACACTTGGCTGTATTTAATGCCACTGATAACGTATGCAAAACATAATTGGATACAATATAACTAGGCAATTCTCTGAAAGAAAATTCAACCATACATCCTATTCCTTGAGGCACTATTAATGAAATCATCCCAATGAATTGGGAAGATAAAATTTTGGCATAATTAAATGCCAATCACCCAATGTATACTTATGGTCACTTCTTACTAGTTCTTAATCGCTGATTAATATCACCACTTATACCCAGAAAAGAAAAATGTCCTACATATGCCTTATATATGCCCCAAACAAGAGGGTTTCCTCCCCATAACACACACACACATGCATACACACATGTAAAGGGCATATGCCTGCCCTCAAAGGGTCAGATGTGGATGGAGGTACTTTATATCCTGATTCACATTTCTGAAAAATCAGTATCAAAGTTAAAACTTGTTAATCTGAAGCTCTGTTCACAGAAAACATAAGTCTCTTCATCTGTAGAAGGAAGGGGAGAAGGCAAGGCGCAGTGTCTCTACTCCAAGATCCTCCCTTTACTCACTCTAGAATTTGAATCAACCCATCATACCTCTCCCCCCAGGTAGCCCTTTTATTGGCCTATCTCCTAAATTCTTTTCTGCAAGTATAGTGTCTCCCAGGTACAGCTGTTCCTATCAGAGCCAGGTGATTATTTTCTTCTACGGGTTTGAATAATGTCTCAATTTTCACATTCTAAAAAAGATCCAGGATTGAGCACGGGCCTGTGAACCAGAGGATCGCGGTTCGATTCCCAGTCAGGGCACATGCCTGGGTTGCAGGCCAGTTCCTTGCAGGCCAACTACCAGCAGGGGATGCACGAAAGGCAACCATACATTGATGTTTCTCTCCCTCTCTCCTTCCTCTCTAAATATAAATAAATAAATAAATAAATAAATAAAATCTTTTTTTAAAAAGGCAGAAAACCATTTATTTAAAAAAAAAAAAAAAAGATCCAGCATTTTCCCTCCCTGGCTGCCTGAAGATCAACTACCATCATGAACAGCACGGTACCTATCTGGACCAACCAACTACTTCAACAAAAACAAATGGTCACTGATGTCCTTCACCCTGGGAAGGCAACAGTACCCAAAACAAAAAATCAGCAAGAAACTACCCAAAATGTACAAGACCACAATGGATGTCATCTTTTTATATGGATTCAGAACCCATTCTGGTGGTGGCAAGACAACTGGCTTTGGCATGATGTATGATTCCTTGGATCATGCAAAGGAAAATGAACCAAGCCCTGACTAGTGTGGCTCAGTTGGATAGGCACTGTCCCACAAAGGGAAAGGTCACCAGATCAACTCCCAGTCAGGGCACACACTTGGGTTGTTGGTTCAATCCCCAGTCAGGGCACATGCAAGAGGCAACCAATTGATGTTTCTCTCTCACATCAGTGTTTCTCCCCCTTTTTCTCCCTCCCTTTCCTCTCTCTAAAAATAAATGAATAAAGTCTTTAAAAAGAAAAGAAAAATGAACCCAAATATAGACTTGCAAGACATGGCCTGTATGAGAGAAAAAGACCTCAACAAAACAACAAAAGGACCACAAGAACATAACGAAGAAACCCAGGGGGACTGCAAAGACCAATGTTGGTGCGGACATGAAGAAGTAAAGGTTCTGTAGTGACTGTTATGATTGTGCAGATTTTTCATGAGAAAAATTTAAAACTTTCCCAAAAATCCAGTTCATTTTAAAACCATAAGTGATTATTAATAAAATTTTTGTGGCTAACCAACAATTGCTATAGTTCTATAGCATCAGAAATCATCAAAGGATAAAAACTTCCTTCCAACCACAGCCCCTTAACACAAGAAGACATGCAAAATTTCCTGAGGACAACCAAATCCTCAAACTGAAAGCCACACTGCGTTCACCCAATGAGGCACACTAGGAGAAAATGACTTCAAGGGGCAGCTCCTCTTCTCTTGCCTGGTTTAGACACTGCCCTTTTATTTCACACCTCTGCTCCTTTCCAGCTCCTATTTCTGGACCTTCTATTCCCTTACCACCCCTGTCCAGTTCACAAAAGTATCCACCCCTTTTTCCAAGCTCAGCCAGAGTCACCCCCAGGGAGAGCTTCCCATTCCCTCTTGCTGACCAACCAACCACATAGAATATAGGCTTCCACCATGGCGCTCAGAATTTGTTTGTTCGCCTTTCTGCCTTCCTGCTCTCCCATCAAGCTCCCTTGGGCAAGGGTCATGTCTGTCTCCTGAAACACAGCACCAGCTGAGCAGATGCTCAGTTATTGTTTGCTGACTTTTGCTCTCAAATGATGAATTTTCTTCCTGCTATACAAAAATAGAAGATATAAAGGAGAAGCAGGATACAGAAAGAAGAAAAAAATCATGAAAGTGGGAATGTAGAGAAAGGGTAAGTAATGATTTAAGCCAATTTGCAAACTATGTATAGAGTCAGCCTACCATACTCAGGATCAACCATTGCGAGTCTCAACTTCCCAGTCTGTTCAAATTTTAATTTCAATCAAAACTTTCTTTCTCCCAAGATTTAAGCATCTCCCAGGACCCCAAATTTTTAGGTTTCCCCATTCTGCCTTGCCTTTTCTTTATTCCTCCTGGATCCTACACATTCTTATAATGTATCAACAGGCTGTGAAGGACAAAATGTGCTCAAAGGTAGAAGGGCAGGTTTGAGGTACTTAATTTCCACTTAAATGGTATGGGTTGGGGGAATCTATTTCCCAACATAATTGCCTAACAATTTAGTCCTATGAATGTCGTGGTCAGCACTGAAAAACATCATCTAATTATTTAATAAAAACAAAAAATGAGTAAGAAAGTATAAGTCAACTAGCAAAAGGTTCTAACTTCATAAGAATGTTGATATTTTCATCTAAAAAACTTTTTTTTTAATTGGTATAAGCCACTATTAGACCACATTTGAAACAGAATGCTCTGAATAAGAGCAAGTCATAGGGTATAAAAGCCAAAAAACACTAAATACTAGCATATTTTCAAAAAGTTTGAAATCCTGCTACTCTGATAACATCCAAGATTTTGTTCATTTCTTCTGATATACTACCTCATGGAAACACTATGCAATTCTCAATAATTTTTTTTAAATTATAGCATCAAAATACTGCCTGTCTGCCCATCCCTCTGACACTTTGTCATCAGCATTTAGATATCTGCCTAAATACAGGATGGGACAAAAGTAGATTTACAGTTGTTGAGTCCACAAAACACAGTTCATTCTTGTATTATTATTTACTAATTACTGTATTATTTCTATACAAACTGTAAACCTACTTTTGCCCTATAAATAAAGTAACAAGTAAATAAATAACTTTCCTAAGTCCTTCATCTTGCTACCATTCATCTGCTTTCCTTTTTTTTTTTAAGATTTTAGGGGTTTTTTTATAGAGAGGGGAAGGGAGACAAAGAGGGAGAGAAATATCAATGGGTGGTTACTTCTCACACGCCCCGTACTGGGGACCTGGCCTGCAACCGAAGCATGTGCCCTGACTGGGAATCCAACCAGCTGGCTTCAAGGCCAGCAATCAGTCCACTGAGCCACACCAGCCAGGGCTCATCTGCTGTCTTTTCCTCCCCTTACACACATGACTTCCAATGCTTGCCATACTTTCTACTACCATTCACACTGGAGCCCAGTGTAATCTGGATCCTGTTTTCATCACTCTCAATATAGCTGCTCAGACAAAGGCTGTCACATTTTTTTGTCTTTATCTAACATTTTTGTCTGGAATTTTTTAAAGATTTTTTTAAAATTATTTTTAGAGAGGGGGGAAGGGAGGGAGAAGAAGACATCAATGTGTGGTTGCCTCTTGAGCATCCCCTTCTAGGGACCTGGCCCACAACCAAGGCATATGCTCTGATTGATAATTGAACCAGTGACCCCTTGGTTCGCCGGATGGCACTCAATCCACTTAGCCACACCAGCAGGGTGGGATTTTTTAACAGTTTCTTGAAATGCTCACTTCCCTTGAGTTTTATGATCCAACTCATCTCTAGTGGTTTTCTACCTTCTACTCTTGCCACACCTAACATTGATGTTTCCCCCAATTCTGTGTTTTGGTGTCTCCACCTTTCCTCCACTTGAGGAAACCACCTTCACTCAAGGCTTCAAGATCACCCACATGCTCTACTCCATACATGTCCCCTAAGCAAGCTCTGAATCTCTAAAACCAACAGCAATTGAGCAAGTTCATTTGGCAGCCCTCAAAGAATTTGTCCAAAGCTTAATCCTCCATCACCATCCTGTCAGATCTGCTTTTCCTTGAGTTCCCCACCCAACCAACTGCCCAGAAATGTAGGAGTTGTGGTTACATTCCCCTAATCTAATCAACCCCCACGTGTTACATTTTCTACCTTTCATTTGTTCAAGACAGTTCTCTATCCCCATTGCCACCACCTTGGTCCAGGCCACCATTCTCTATCACACAAATTACTACTGTAGCCTCTTAATTACCCTGCCTCAAGCTTCACCCTCACCAGTCCATGTAGCCCGATCAGATCCTTTCACTTTGCTTCCCTATTGAAAATCTGTCCAGCAGGAAGAACTGGTAACTAAGTAGAGGCAACAAGTTGAAGGGCCCATAGGAAGAGGTCCTGTTACAGATAGTTAGTAACCTCAAGCCAGAGAAGTCCTACTTCTATGGCCCTGACCACTTCCTAGGTGTTTCTATAACAGTATTCCATGACTTCAAAAGTTTCTACATACACAAGATCAAATTCATATTTTCCCCTTTAAGTTGATTATCTCTCCCAGAATTCCCATTTCAGTTCACAATCCATTTTCCCCAAGCCTTCCAAACTAGAACTACCAGAGTCACCTCTTCTTTATTTCTCATCCTCACTGCTCCCATTGCTAATTGCAAGCCCCATGCACTCCATAGCCTCAAAATTTTCTATCCATCTCCTAGCAGCATCACCTCAATTCCAATCTTGATCTGCCCCAGCCAGATTACAACCGGAAGTATACTCTCTTGCCTCCACTTCCCTGGGCAGCTACAGTCCTCACATCACTATCAGAACATAAAAACTTTTATTCCTTACTGCCTGGCTTTCAAGACCCCACCCCACCTCACCCCCAATTTAACCCCAGCCTTAAATATCAACAGTCTATTCTAAGTAGGCCAGACTATAAATTAGTCTATCACTCACACAGGATTGGACCTCACTCCTCACCTCAAACAGCCCCCTCCATCTGCTTCAAATCCCAACCTCCCAAGCCCTGCCCAGATTCCACATCCCCCTTCAAGCTTTCTTTGAACATGATAAATCTCGGCAATCTCATTCCTCTTCTTCCACCCAGAACACTTCTGTTACATTTTTCATGTAGTATTTATCATCTTTCCACTGCTTTCCATAACTAGCTGCTATGCATAAATAACTTTTGTCTGGATAGGCACTGAGTTCTGTGAGGGAGAGCACACCAACTACAACCCAGAAATGTTCACATGAATTACCCTTTTTCCCCTACCTTGTACAGTGAGTGCCTAGTTCACAGCCAGGCACTCCGTTAAGTGCCACCATTGCTCAGTCACACAGGTAATTCTTTATTCTCTGAAGATATGAGTGTCTCTTGCACTTTTTTTGTATTCTTTGAAAATCACCAAATAAGATGCCTACCACTGTATGCCCTCAAGTACATACCAGTTTGTTGAAATTATTCATTGTTTATTTAACCTTTAAGAGTTTTTTGTTACTCTTAAAGGTTAAATAAAAGATGAATATTGCAAACAGTTCTACTATATCATTAAGAAACTATAAATCACTAATGATCTATCACTAATTAGATATTTATAAGGTGATGTTTTATTTAAAACCAGAGTCTTTTATGAATTAAAATAAAAATCTAATTTGAAGGCCAAAGAAGACAGAATAATCCCCCAAGCACAATTTTGGGTGCTTTGCTCAAAGAATGGACCAAGATGATGTTATCCCAGTGGTTGTAATATAAACACTACCCTGAATAATTACTAGACAGATATTTCAAACTGTCAGTAGGTAAAACTATTTTTCAAAATGTAGATTCAGGTTTTCTCTATGAACTTGTCTCTCTTTTTAAGAGATGTTCAGTCCATTAGAAGTGTTTAACAACACTTCTCAAAGGGTAACTCCTATTTCTCAGATCACTCCCTCAAAGTCTCCCTACTTTTATTCAGGGACCCTGGGGTTACCAATACTGCGTTCAGAAACCAATGTTCCTAGCTCCACTCACTGCCCATACCTCTGTTACGGTGCTGAAACAAATGACTACATCGGTCCCTCTGTCAGTTTCACTCACAGGTGCTGCTGATGTTTTCTGCTGGCCCAGCTTTCAACTACCCTGTGACATCCAGGGCTAATCCAGCCTAGGGCACAGAGGGGAGAACCCCTTCCAGGTCCACGCCATGCTCAGGCAAGTCAATCCTAAAACAAGGCTGTCCTCTATTCCCTCCCCTCTGAGGATGATTGTGTGATAACCCTTTTCTCCTTAGTTTAAATTTCTTCTTCCTCTTGTTGTTTTGCTCATAGTCATCTCCCCTAAATAACTAAGCTCAATTTGTCCAGGGAGTTTTCTGACAGATGACAACTCTAAACTGACCCTCCCCTTTTTTACTGGCATGAGCTTACACATCTGACTTGCTTTCTGTAGTTAGTTGCGCTCAGTGAAAAGAATAACTGACCAATCATTATGATTAGAGCTCATCACAGCTTCCATTTATTGAGCCCTTATAATACGTCAGAATTTGTGCTAAGATCCTGTACTTTAAGTTCTACTACTAACACCTCCATTTTACTGATGAAGAAACCAAGGCTTAGAGGAATTAATTTATTTACACAAGGTGGTAATAACATAGGTGACACCCAACCCCAGACCAATTTCACTCCATATTCCAAGATATTCATGTTTCCTAATCAATCACCAAAAAGATACCAATAGGAAGGAAGTGACAAGCTATTGGCCACCCTTTACAATAATGTCTGCAATATCTGAAGGGTGACTCAACTTTTGGAAGACAATGTTTTATACCTGATAGCAGACCAAAGTTCCAATACTCACATAGTACACTTCTCCCAGCCATCCTTCTTACATTCACTCATTTTTAAAACACAAATGAAAAATGAAATCACTAGCCTCTGAAACTAAAATTATAGTATGCACCAAGCAAAAGACAAAGGCATTTTAAATAAAATTCAGATACAAAGAACAAAGCCATTAAACCACTAAGGTTTTTTTGGTTCTTCCACAAAAAACTTCACAAATCAAAAGTATCATACCTAGCACTGGTCAGTGTGGCTCAGTGGAATGAGTGCTGGCCTGCAAACTAAAGGGTCGCTAGTTCAATTCCCAGTCAGGGCACATGCCTGTATTGCAGGCCAGGTCCCAAGTGGGGACCACGTTAGAGGGAACCACACACTCATGTTTCTCTCCTTCCCTTTTTCCCTCCCTTCCCTTCTGCCTAAAAATAGAGAAATAAAATCTTAAAAAAAAGAATCATTACCTATATTTCACAAAACTCAATATTTCTGAAGCAGATAATTTACAATATAGTTTTTAATCAAGGTATATTCTTAACTGTATCAAAAAGAAGGCTGAACAACAACTATGGATTTCATATGCATGATCATGTTACATTTCCACATTGCTGATGTTAACAAGGTTTAATATTTATGAATTTATTAAAGTTTACACAGTAATTTTATTTAAATTATAAAGTCTCATTAGTTAACTGTGGAAAACAGAACATTGCTTACTTCCTTTTCAGGTCTTAAAAGCAAATGAATGTGAGAAACAAGAGTGTGACTGTAGAGGGTGCTGTGGTAGAGGCCCAAGTACCCCTTCCAGACGAGGCCCTCTTCTCAACGCCTTCATCAAGGGGAGGCTGCTCCTTGCCTCACCCCACACTAACCCAAAGTCATATGCCCTCCCCAAGATCCTGGCCTCTGGAAAGGGAAGGACTAGTGTCCCATATGCGGTGAATGATAAGAATACAAAGGCCTCGCCCTCTTGCCTCAGTCTGGGGGAATTCGTAAGGGCCCAGACAGCAGACCCACCTACGGGATCTGCACAGGGCTCCACCGCACTCTAGCTTCCCCTTCTGCCCAGTCCTGTTTTTCTAACAGGTGTTCTTTCTGGAGCATAATCCACAACACCTCTGCCCCACATAGCCAATGTCAGAGTAAACTTCCCAAGCAACCAAAACTACAATTATAATGAATGCATTTGTAACACTGTGTTACTTAGGCATCGTCAGTCCTTATCATACAAGCTGGGCATCTATAAGTATGACCCAGATAATAAAGCACTTGGGCTGAGGCCCTGTAAGAACACCAGATAAAAAACTCTAAGTAAAGGAATTCAGCCAGAGCTTAGGCCCAACTTCATGCTATCTGTGGCCCACCTCCAGACAGAACACTTCGATGAAAAAGAAACTCTAGCAGCCATATCGACAGACAGTCATAAGTGAGGAAATGACAGTGAGAAAAAAAATGCTAACAAGAACAGAGTTTCAGTGAATAACTGAGCATTAGAAATATAAGCAGCTCCTTCTGAACTTCCAGGCAAGATGGAGGTACAGGTAGATACACTTTGCCTCCTCGCACAACCAAAAGAGGGACAACAACATATTTAAAAATAAAAAATGACCAGAACTGCCAGAAAATCTAACTGTATGGAAGTCCAACAACCAAGGAGTCAAAGAAGAAACATTCATTTAGACAGGTAGAAGGGGTGGACACAGGCAGCCAGAGAGGACAGGACACATGGCACAGCATCAGCTGGCAGACCTGTGTTCCCACATCTGCATGCAGATAACTGGGAAGAACAACTGGGAGTGAGAGAGACTGCACAACCCAGGTTTCCAGCATAGGGAAATAAAGACTCAAAACCTTTGGCTGGAGTCTCTCAGCCTCATAAGAGAGTTTGTTGGAGAGCCCACCAAAAGGGACCCATTTGCTTCTGAGGAGCAGGGAAAGTGATTGAAATCCTGCCGAGAACAAAGCAAATGACATTGTTCTCTCTCAGACCGCACCCCCACATAGAGAGCCACAACACACAAACATGGGTTGCCCCGTCCTGGCAAATACCTAAGGCTCTGCCCCTTAAAACATAACAGCTATGCGAGACCAAAATAAAATACGGCCCTAATGAAAGAACAAATCAAATCTCCAAAAACAGAACTAAGTAATGAAGAGATAGACAACCTATCAGGTGCACAGTTCAAAACACAGATAATCAGGATATTCACAAAAATGGTTGAGTATGGTCACAAAATGGAGGGAAAAGTAAAGGCTGTGCAAAGTGAAATAAAGAGGAATGTATAGGAAACCAACATATAGGAAGGGAAGAAAACCAGGACTCAAACCAATGATTTGGAGAAGGAAGAAATAAACATTTAACCAGAACAGAACAAAGAAAAAGAATTCAAAAAAATGAGGAGAGGCTTAGGAACCTCTGGGACAACTTTAAACATCCCAACATCTGAATCATAGGGGTATCAGAATGAGAAGAGAGAGAGCAAGAAATTGGAAACTTATTTTTTAAAAAATAATGGAGAACTTCCCTAATCTAGCAAAGGAGATAGACTTCCAGGAAGTCCAGGAAGCTCAGAGAGTCCCAAAGAAGCTGGACCCAAGGAAGGCACATCATAATTACATTACCCAACATTAAAGACAAGGAGAGAATCTTAAAAGCAGAAAGAGAAAAGAAGGCAGTTACCTACAACAAAGTTCCCATAAGACTATCAGCTGATTTCTCAAACTTTCAGGCAAGAAGGGGCTAAAAAGAAATATTCAAATTCATGAAAAGCAAGGACTACAACCAAGATTGCTCTATCCACCAAAGCTATCATTTAGAATGGGAGGGCAGATAAAGTGCTTCCCAGATAAAGTCAAGTTAAAGGAGTTCATCATCCCCAAGCCCTTATTATATGAAATGTTAAAGGGATTTATCTAAGAAAAAGAGTATGATAAAAATATGAACAGTAAAAAGACAATAAACTCACAACTATCGACAACTGAATGTAAAAAGAAAAAACAAACTAATCAAACGACTAGAACAGGAACAGAATCATGGAAATGAAGGTCACATGGAAGGTTAGCAGGGTGGGGGAGGCATGGTAAAATGGGGGGAAGGTACAGGGAATAAAGAAGCATAAATAGTAGGTTCAAAACAGACAGGAGAAGGTTAAGAAAAGTATGGGAAATGAAGATGCCAAAGAACTTATATGTACAATCCATGGACAGGAACTGGGGGCAGGGAATGCTGGTGGAAGGACGGGTGCAAGGGGAAAGGGAATAAAGGGGAGGAAAAATGGGACAACCGTAATAGCATAATCAATAAGATATACTTTAAAAATATTCCTATGGTTGTAGATTATACTGTAACCTTCTCATTCTGTAGGTGAGGAAGCTGGAATCCCCAGAAGTATAGTTATTTGCCCAAAGTCAAACGTTAAGAGAATTAAGGACTAGAGCCTTGAATGATGGTCCTTCGTGTCTAAGTTCTGCCACAAACAGTCCCTGCCTCCCAATATTTACATGAACTTGTATTGTTTTTACCTACTTTCAAAGCTTACTTCAAATATAGTATGATGATTACTAAAAATGAATTTTAATGATGATAAAGTTTACCTCACAAGTACATATGCTGATCTAATATAATCTTTCATAAATCTACTGGGAAATTCCCTTAGAGTCATTTGTATCACTAGTTTCCTGAAGTAGTTATCTTAGAAAATGGAACGTAGATTAGCTGTCATACTCACTGCTGTGTTTTACTACTTTATCATTATAAATGATGGTTAAAGATAATAGTGTTCTATAAATCCACCCTTAATGCATATAATGGAGACTATATGATTACTAACAAATAGAGTAATTAAACAGTGAAATATATACTTGCTGGGAGAAAGGAGTATTTTGGAAACTGGCATCATTATTCTCTCATAAACAGTGGTGTTCCTTCCCAGAGACACAAGATTCTAAAATCAGCCTCATTCCTGACCAGAATATTTTCCCCTAAGCAATCGTTAGCAGATAACATAAACCTGTTTCCAGTACAAGAGGAAAAAATCGTATTTCTTCACAGGAAAGCAGAGACCTCATCAAAACTCCTTTAATACTAAAAACTCACATTAATTAATATCGAACAAACCTCCAGAAAAGTTGTTACTAATTTTTCAGATATCCTAAGGGAAATATAGTATATGGTTGACTATATACTAAGATTTCACCAACATGTTGAATTTATCCACTTCATTTAATTGTATCCACACTGAGAGGGGGTGTCAAAAAGAGCATGGAGATAATATGCAGCTGAGAAACTGCCCAGGAGCCTATGTGCTACTTTGTAATAGTGCTACTTCTATGTGCTACTTCTCATAGTCTCTTTTAGCTAAGTCCCAAAAGCACTAATTCCAACAGATATTTAGAGTGTTGAAGAAATATGACAAAGAGAAGTCAATGGAGCCTCGAGTGTGTACTCACAACTGCCCCTCACTAAACACCTGCATAATGAAAAATCCCAGCACACTTTTTGTCACAAAGCCTCTCTAGGTCATAGACCATGCATTTAAAATCATTAAATTTGATTTATTCCATTAAGAAAGCAGAATGCTAAGAATTTACCAAATTAAATGTGCTTACCTTTAAAATAAGTTAAAAGATTTCCTGGTACATTTTTTAAAATGAAAACTCCACAGCAAACTAAAAACTGCCTAAATTTTTCTTATATGTCCTAAGAACTCTGCTCTTGTACCTAAAATTTTCCTTCTGATTAGATGCCATTTTCAATCATTAGGAAGTTTTGCTATAATTGGATTTTTTTGGAGAAAGTTTACAATTTCTCACTTCACCAAATGATAAAATCTCAATGGTAAGATGAGCCTAGAACTTACATACTGTATCTCAACCCCTCATCAGCAGCACTTGAAAAAGAGGCATTCTCTTTCAATTGGAGACAAAAAAGCTGCTGGGCTGGCACAGGCAGCTGAGGGGCAACCTGAGGGTTCATCAGAAACATCTGTTTCCTGGGTTGTTCAGTTGATATGCTTCTGCCTGTGTGTTACCCTCCATATACATGTATTATAGAAATGTATAATGTATACATGTATTATAGGCTGGTGTTATAGGAAATAAACTCGCCTAAGACTAAAACCCATGAAAACAAGTTTAAAACATAAAATTGGCTAAACACAAAGGACACAAAGATGACTGACAGATTAATAATTACAAATGTGTAGTGAATGTACTATATGATTCATTTTAGAAAGCAGAAAGTCTTAAAACCATCGCTCAGAAAGACGAGGACAGGGATTCACAAATAGAGGAAACTGCAGGTTAAGATCACATAGGCAACATTAATTTGCCCTTTGACCCATGCCTATCATCCTCTCCCTCTAGCCAACACATACTATACGGAACCTGTCATTTATTTAGAGGAGACTGGACCAGAAAATTATTAAGATAATTTGATACTTTATATCTAGGAAGTAAACTTTCCCACATACCTTCCAACAAATGCTCAGATAAGTAAAGATGCCTAACAAATTCTTCAAGACTAAAATACCAATCAATCCGTCACCCAAACACTAGTCTGCAGGCAACTTAGATAGACAAGTCACCACTAGCTTTATGATTTTGAACAAAACCCTACACATAGTGGAAGACAATTCATTATTAGTCAAAACTTTTCTTATAGCTCTTATCAATCTGATTCGACCAAAGGAAAAACATCCTCTTCAATAGGTTTATCCTGCCTTGCCCAAACTTCACCACTCCAAAGCAAATGAATATTAAACATGTAACTTGCCAAGACTTGGGCTCTCCAAAGTGGAGATAATTAATGCTGTAGAGGTCCATATCCTCGGTGTGCCACGCGAAAGTGGTTTTCCACATGCCAAAATAGAGGTAAGGGGTGTTTACACCCTCAATAGAAATACCGCACTCTTCCTCAACCACATCCAAGACCGTATTTAGGCGAGCTATGTTCCATTCATCCACACCCTGGAACCAGGAAAGAGAAAAAAATCAAATATTAACACACTAGTAAAGATAACATTTACTATTCAAACCAACAGCTGCCAAAATTACTACACTGTATATTTTAATTAACTTAGAAATGAAAAATAAAATGAATATTATTCAAGAAACACACAGAGGTCTGTCCGGAAAAAGTCCAGCCATTCTTAATATAACGAAAATGGATTATGAGACATCAATGTAATCTGGCAGCCAAGAGTGGACTGGAATGTGCATGCGTGAACAATGACAACTTCACTGTATTAGTCGATGGGGGCAGTAGACACAGTTAAATGAGCATGTGTACTATGTGGCTTTCCCATTCCAAATGACTGAGCAAGTAGACCAACAAATCTGCGTCAAATTTTGCATGAAGCTTGACCATTCCTCAGTGGGAACTATTTGGATGATTCAGGAGGCCACAGCTATGTGCAACTGATGACTGGCAGCTTCATCACGACAACACGCCTGCTTGTACATCATGTTTTGTACAGAGCTTTTTGGCTAAACATCAAATCACGCAGGTGACTCAACTCCTCTACAACCCAGATTTGGTGCCCTGCAACTTCTGGCTTTTCCCAAAACTAAAATCACCTTTAAAAGGGAACACATTTCAGACTGTTGATGAGATTCAGAAAAATATGGAGCAGCTGATGGCGATTGGGAGAACTGTGTGAGGTCCCAAGGTGCCTACTTGGAAGAGGACTGAGGTGTCATTTTCCTTGAATCTTCTTCAATAAATATCTTTATTTTATAGTATATGGCTGGATACCTTCTGGACAGGCCTCACATATGCATGTATATCCAAAGTTATTAGGAGCATAATGAGGTTCTATATAAATACTGGTATAAAATTATACCAAATGACTTTTTGATTGCCAAAATAAATGTAAGTCCCCACTTGCTGTAAGCAAAAGAATAATTGATCCAAAATATATGATCTAGAATATGCTTCCATATTTGGCACACCTTTCAGTTTTGAGGGGTTTTTTGTTTTTTAGTTTGTTTATTTATACATTAGTTTAGAAGTCATATTCAAAATCAGATACCATTTCAAGATGGCACTAGCAAAATATATCTTCTTTCATCCCTCTCTGTCACCCATTTCAGTTTCAGCATGTGATACATCACTGTGCTTTTGCTGCTTCTTCAACTAAATGTTAAACTCTATGTTGATGAGAAATTTTAAATATATAATAACCGTTAAAAATCCTTATCCAAACTTTAGTAAAATTGTTGGAATAATGTAGTTCTCTAACAATAACCCAACATTCCTGATGATGGTAGAAAAGGTTAGAGTTGCCATATAAGAGTTAAGGTGATAAGAAAAGATTCTCTTTTAATTAAAACTTACCAATCAATTATTAATTCACTATAATTCACAACCATTTAAAATGTATACAAACAATGTATTTTCCCATATGTCTTTCTTATAATCAAATATAACTATCAGAGACTGTGACATTCCTATACAAAGACACGGAAATGCCTTTAAAATCACTACAACCTACTCAGAGTACTGTTAAAGAGGGGTGTTAAATTAATGTATGTGTACCAATAAGGCCCTCTAAAATAGCTATGCCAATGGCCTTACAGACAACCACACCTAATGTTTCCCTTACACACTAAAAACTTGCAGGGTTGCTCTGTTTTCATTTTGGTCTATAGGTAATGCTCTAATTAGTGTAGTGGTCTTACTTCCTCAAGCTTTATGGTTAGAAAAATTGTTGATGAAGCAGTTCATGAAGCTCTGCCTCAGGTAACATACTTGAAAGTGCCAGTGGAAACAATTTAATCCCCAAATTCTCCCAAATTGCCATTCTATCTTAAACCCTACAGTGGGAAATTTGTTATTTGGAAATTGATCAAAGTAAGTATCCTTTAGAGAAAGTCCTAGGTTCCAACCTATGAAACTTTATAAAAGTTCAATCAAATTGTGTAAAATATTTTATCTCACTCTATTTATAGTGATGCAATCTCTTATCCCTAGTCCAATCAGACCCCAATCCAATCATTCTAATGGTAAAGTTCTATTTAAAAGTCGTCACTGAGGCAATGAATCTGAAGTAATCAATGAGAGCCATATCATAGGAATCATTTTTAAATTGAATGAAAATTTACAAATTTAGGAACAAAGTATTCCTCTGAAACTCTTACATTTAGAGAAGTCTTAACTCTATTACTGATTGACATTATTTAAAAAAAAAAAAAAAAACCTGAGGCTGATTCCTTTGACATCCTTAGACCTGTGGGCCTAAGGGGATAAGGACAGAATAGTAAAGGTACTGGCAGAAGGCCCAGATTATAACCCCAGCTCTGCCACTGACCAGGGTGAAAATCACTGTGATTTTCTGAGCTTCCAGTCATTGTTTATAAGAAACATGAGGGCTAGTACACTCCCAAATATTCTTGGAATCCTGAGCATGCTAAAGAACATAAAATATTTAGAAAATAAAACATTATTTCTTAGAACAAAAGGAATAAATATCTCCACTATTCTCTAGTAAATCTCACTGGAGAGCCTCCCCCAATATAACAATCAAACACGTTATAAGAGTTAATAAAGGCCTGACATTTACTACTGAAGTTCTCCCCACTAATCGGCAAATAACATGTTTTTACAAGGCCAAGTTATGGACAAGGCCAAGGTTGACATGATGCTGAAACTTTAATTTCTTTTGCTAAAATAAGGAATCAGGTCATTTATTCAAAACTCCGGTCAAGATGGAGGCGTAGGTAAACACGGCTTGCTTTCTTGCACAACCACTGCCTATTCACACAATCATCACAAAAATTACAACAAAACTACATAACAACTATCACCTAGAACACTCAAAAAATCAATCTGTATAGAAGTCCAACAACCAAGAAATCAAAAATGTCACATTCGCTCAGATGGGTAGGAGGGGTAGAGACTCAGAAACACGGAGACACAGAACACACACAGAACATGCAAGTTCCACCCCATGCATGGTAGATAAAAATCAGGAGGAATACCTCAGGAGCAAGGTATCCTGGCCCCATATCATGCCCCCAGTCCAAGATTCCAGAGCCAGGAAGTTAAGTCACAATAACTTCCAACTGTAAAAACCAGTGGGAATTGGGGTGGCAGAAGAAACCACAAAATTCTCAGGCATCTCCTCTTAAAGGTACTGCAACTGACTTAGGACTTACACAGTCACATTACCTCTCAGCTCCCATATGGGGCCAGCAGTTTGAAGGGTACTAGTAACATACAGGGAGAAACTGAAGTGTCTGGCATCAGGGCAAGAGCCAGGGGAGAGCTTCCTCCCAGACAAAACTCCAGAGGCCAGGCAGTAGTCACTGCCCCTTTTCTAAGCCCTCCCCCACACAGAGCCACAGAGCTGCAACACCATATCTGAGACTCCATCAAACTGGTTCATGAGTGCTGCCCCACCCAGGCAATTACCTAAGACTCAGCCCCCTCCAACTTACAGGTGGGCTTTTCTACAACAGGCCATGCTACTAAGACAGGGAGTCAAAGCAGCTCTACCTAATACATAGAGACAAACATAAGGAGGCTGCCAAAATGAGGAGACAAAGAAATAGGGCCCAAATGAAAGAGCAGATCAAAACTAGAGAAAAAGAACTAAACCAAAGAGAGATAAGCAACCTGTCAGATGCAGAGTTCAAAACATTGGTTATTATTAGGATACTCAAGGAATTCATTGGATACTTCAACAGCATAAAAAGGACCCAGGCAGAAATAAAGTTTACACTAAGTAAAACAATGAAAAATGTACAGGATTGGATAGGGGATCTGATCGTGGAGAGGATGAAGCCAAGAATCAAATCAATGATTTGGAACATAAGGAAGAAAAAAATCATTCAATAAGAATAGCAAAAAGAAAAAAGAATCAAGAAAAAAATGGATAGGGTGAGGAACCTCTGGGGCAACTTCAAACATACCAGCATTTGAATCACAGGGATGCCAGAAGGAGAAGATAAACAGCAAGAAATTGAAAAAAATAAGAAAGAAAACCTCCCTGACTTGGTGAAGGAAATAAACATACAAGTTCAGGAATCTCAGAGAGTCCCAAACAAGACAGATGCAAAGAGGGCCACTCCAAGACACATCATAATGAAATGTCAAATGTTAATGATAAAGAGAGAATCTTAAAAGCAGCAAGAGAAAAGCAGATAGTTACCTATAAAGGAGTTCTCATAAGACTGTCGTTTATTTCTCAAAAGAAACTTTGCAGGCTAAAGGGATTGACAAGAAGTATTCAGTGATGAAAAAGCAAAGACCTACAAACTACATTACTCTATCAAGCAAAGCTGTCATTTAGAATAGAAATGCAGATAATGTGCTTCCCAGACAAGGTAAAGCTAAAGGAGTTCATCATCACCAAGGCCTTATTATATGAAATGTTAAAGGGACTTCTTTTTTAAAAAAGATCAAAATGATGAACATTAAAATGGCAATAAATTCACAACTATCAAAAATTGAACTAAAAAACAAACTGAACAAACAAACACAACAGAAACAGAATCACAGACATGGAGGTCTTTCGGATGGTTACCAGTTGAGAGGGAGAAGAGGGAGAATGGAGTTAAAGGTGCAGGTACTAAGAAGTACAAATTGGTAGGTACAGAAGGATGTAGGTAGGCAGGAGGATGTTAAGAACAGTACTGGGGTTAGGGCAGGTCTGGGGACAGCAATGGGGGAAAATGGATACAACTGTAGTTGAACATCAATTTTAAAAAAAAGAACAGTATAGGAAATGGAGTAGCCAAAGAATTTACATGCATGACCCATGGACATGAAATAAGGGGGGAACTGCCTCACAGAATGGGGTACACTGGATGAAGGGGGGCATAGGGGTAAAATTGGGACAACTGTAATAGCATAATCAATAAAATATACTGAAAACAATAAAGAAATCATGTAGTTTCAATTAAAGAGATGATTAAAATATTAAGAATAACTGGTATAAAGAGGCTGAAGACAGATCGTACTGCTTCAAAATTTCTTCTCTAATTTCTGTTCTCTACTATTGACTAAACTGCCTAACTGCCTCCAAAGACAGATACTACTCAAATACTCAACAGCACCAGGTCTCCTTCACTAATTCTGACAAAGAGTATACCTAGCCTATCACTTAGGTGTAGTGTTACACTATACTCTACCTCATTACAATAAATGTGTGTGCGCCCGTGTGTGTGTGTGTGTGTGTGTGTGTAATGTGTGTGTGGTGTATATATATATACCACACCTATTCAAAGCAATCCTGTAAATTAGATGACATTATACTCAAGTGAACAAATGGGGAAACTTAATATTCCTCACTAGTTGCAAGTGGCAAAGATAAACCTAAATCTATCTGACTCCTGGGCCTTCACTTATAAACACTATGCTTCCAGTTCTGATCATTTTAAAATACAACATATCATCCTCCTCTCTCTGCAACAATTGTCAACAAATATCCAAAGGGCTAAAATTTAGGACAGGCAAACACATAAAGCTGCCACATTCTCCCCACCCAGGGGTACAGTCATTCCATACAAACACTGGCAAAGCTTATAATAAAGGCTGCTTCACTTGGAGATTGGTAATAGAACTGATTTAGTACAAAAGTCTCCAGAAAGACCTCAGCTACAAACAAGCCCCACAATGACAAGTCAAAATCTGCCAAACAGTTCAAAGCTTAAAGCAATCAAATCTCAGCTGGAAATTCACACAGCAGCCCTAGTTCAGAGACAAATACCTCTTCCCAGACTCCCGCCTTTCAAATAAAGCTCTTCCACACAACGTTCAGCAGGTGTGTGTGATATTTGTCACTCACTTGACCTCCACTGAGCAGACATTTCCTCCTGGATCCCCCACTCCCTTCACCCCAATTACCCAGTCAGCATTTTAGGCCCATCCTGCTTTGTCTATTTACCCAGTGTTTGTCTGGTTTTCTGAAATAATTCATCATTAGATCATGATTTGTGCATATATGTATAATTATCAAGGGTCTTTTAGAACTTGTCGGTCTTCATTAGCATCACCAGAGTCAGCAGCTGTTTAAGGGAGTGAATGCCCCAAAGTGGCATCAGAGCACGAACGATGCACCCATAACCATACAGAGACCATACCAAGTTTGAGCTCACAGCCCTTAAACTCAGGGGTATATATCCAAGCCAATGAGAACCCTCTTTTCGGCACTGTGAGCATCTAGCACCTACTCTACAATGACTGCGCTCGGTCACTGAGAGACTGAAGGATGACATGACAGCAACATGCCACATTAAAAACCTTACCAATAATGAGCCATTCCCATCTGACATAGAGAAATAATGCAATATTATAGCAAACTAATTTTTTCCAAACTATTTCCAGGAGAACATAAGTCCCACTAGAGACTGTGGTTAAAAAACTTTGACCTCACCCTGACTGGTGTGGTTCGGTGGGTTAGGAGTCACCTGACAAAGCAAAAGGTTGACAGTTTGATTCCCAATCAGGACACATGCCTGGGTTTCCAGCAGGGTCCCCAGTTCAGGGTGTGCAAGGGGCAACCAATCAATGTTTCTCTCACACAACCATGTTTCTCCCCCTATCTTCCTCCCTCCCTTTCCTTTCTCTAAAAATAAATGAATAAAATATTTTTTAAAAGAACAAAAACTCTGCCCCTTTTTCCTCCTCTTAGAGAGTCACAGTGCTGACAGGTACTCCAAAGGTTCTGAGAGGCCCGACTGAAAGCAAGCCTGTTTAACCATGCTTAACTCCACATTTCCCAAAAATCATTGGACAAGGAAACCGTGTTTATACAATACATCAACATCCTGTCAAATAGTACTGTGGGGGATAGCACATTAGGAAAGGCATTAGAGTACACTGTTCCCTCTAGGCCTCAGCCCAAATGTATCTCAGGAGTGAAACAGAAAAAATTACAACCACAGCAGAGAGGGTATTTAAGAACCCATATTACAACTGGAATATGGTGACATCTATTGTTGTCATGATACACATATGTAATTTGATTGTGTCGCCTAAAAATACACAGAGATGGTATAAATTAAAAGCAATTAAAACACCCCAAAAGCTATTTCTAAATGAAGACAGACTAAAAGATTAAAAGTAGAAGCAGAAGAAGGGAGACCTAATCAAACTTTTAAGCCTACCAAATGTACTGACAACCAGAGACTGGACTTTTTTTTTCTATTTTTAATTTATTTTTAGAGAGGGGAAGGGAGGGAGAAAGAGAAAAAGAAAAACATCAATGTGTGGTTGCCTGTTAAGTTCCCCTACGAGGGACCTGGCTTACAGCCCATACATGTTCCCTGACTGGGAATCAAACTGGTGACCCTATGGTTTGCAGTCTAGCACCCAATCCAATGAGCCAGCCCAGCCTGGGCTGGGCTTTTTTTTTTAAGAAGGGCATACCCATTAAACACCACAAAAAAGGTTCTGCAATAAAGACAAACTAATACACTTATAAAAATAATGGTTAACACACACTCTTCTTTACCCTGAAAAGATCAAAATGAAGTTAATTTTTTTTCTCAAGGAATGACACAATCTCAAAAAAGTAACATGCTGAATGGGAGTCAAAAGTTCCCCAACCAAATACTGGTTCTGCCACTATGGGAGTTGAAGGATCTTTTTATTCATGGCAGAGCAGTGACCAGGGTTCAAGTCTGCAAACTAGGCCATGACAAGAATGTAGCCACCTTGAAACACTCATAGAAAAGGTCTAATCCCTTATTGGGCCTATATACTTTAAAAAATATACCCTTGTCAGCAGAAGTGGAGACCCAAAGCTTCCTAACAGTACATAAACCCAAACTGGCCTACTTAACGGTCCCATATCTACATGCAGATAAGCCAGGAGGATCAACTGGGGAGCAAAACAGACTGCACAACCCAGGGTTCTAGTATGAGGAAATAAAGTCTTAAAACCTCTGACTGTAAAAACCTGGGGGGGTTGCAGCGGCGAGAAAAACTCCCAGCCTCACAGGAGAGTTCCTTGGAAAGACCCACAGTGTCCTAGAACTTACACAAACCCACCCACCCTGGAATCAGCAACAGAAGGGACCAACTTGCTTGTGGATAGTAAAGGAAGCAACTGAAAGCCTGCCAAGAGCTGAGCAAGCAACATTGTTCCCTCTCGGATCCCTCCTCCCCCCCACAGTACTGCAATGCACCCATGTGGGTTGTCCCACCCTGGAGAATACCTAGGGCTCCACCGCATACTATGTAACAGGTGTGCCCAGACGAAAAAAAAGATGTATGGCCCAAATGTAAAACAGATCTAAGCTCCAGAAAAAATACGACTAAGTGACAAAGAGACAGCCAACCTATCAGATGCGCAGTTCAAAGCACTAATTATCACGATGCTCACAGAAATGGTTGAGATAGTCAGAAAATAGAGGAAAAAGTGAAGGCTCTGAAAAGTGAAATAAAGAGGAATGTATAGGGAACCTACAGTGAAGGGAAGGAGACCAGGACTCAAATCAATGATTTGGAACAGAAGGAAAAAATAAACACTCAACCAGAACAGAATGAAGAAACAAGAATTCAAAAAAATGAGGAGAGGCTTAGGAACCTCCAGGACATCTTTAAATGTTCCAACATCTGAGTCATAGGGGTGCCAGAAGGGAAAGAGGAAGAGCAAGAAACTGAAAACTTATTTGAACAAACAATGAAGGAAAACTTCCCCAATCTGGCAAAGGAAATAGACCTCCAAAAGTCCAGGAAGCTTAGGGAGTCCCAAAGAAGTTGGACCCAATGAAGCATGCACCAAAGCACATCATAATTACATTACCCAATATTAACGATAAGGAGCGAATCTTAAAAGCAGCTACTTACAAAGGAGTTCCCATAAGACTATCAGCTGATTTCTCAAAAGATACCTTGCAGGCAAGAGGGGCTAGAAAGAAGTATTCCAAGTCATGAAAGGCAAGGACCTATATCCAAGATTACTCTATCCAGCAAAGCTATCATTTAGAATGGGAGGGCAGACAAAGTGCTTCCCAGATCAGGTTAAGTTAAAAAAGTTCATCATCACCAAGCCCTTATTATATGAAATGTTAAAGGAACTTATCTAAGAAAGAGAAGATGATCAAAAATGGGACCAGTAAAATGACAATAAGCTCACAACTATCAACAACTGAATGTAAAAAGAAAAAACAAACAAACAAACAAAAAACTAATCAAACAACTTAGAATAGGAACAGAATCACAGAAATGGAGATCACATGGAGTGTTATCATTGGGGAGGGGGAGGGAGGAGAATGAGGGGAAAGGTGCAGGGAATGAATAAGAAGCATGAATGAATGGTAGGTTCAAAATAGACAGGGATAGATTAAGAATAGTATGGAAAATGGAGAAGCCAAAGAACTTATATGTACAACCTATGGACATGAACTAAGGGGGAAGGATGCTGGAGGGTGGGATGGTGCAGGGCAGAGGGGAATAAAGGAGAGGGGAAAAAATGGGACAACTGTAACAGCATAATCAATGAAATACATTTAAAAAAAAGAGAGGCAGGGAAAACCATCTGGGGACCGTCTACTATCCTAACAGAAACAGCCACTACTTAGCTCCTATCTGTTGCGTCACTGGGAATACTGCCAGATCTTCTGATCTTATAAGAGAAGCTCAAAATACAAATTTTATGTGACATTAACAAACTTTTAAAACTATGTGGATCAAACAAAATATATCTGTGGCACATTTGCAAAAAGGTAGTAGATATTAACAACTTGACACCTATCACAATAATTTAAAAGAAGATGACATAAAAAGAAACAAAGCAATGCATGCAAAAATACCTTTAAAAGTTTTTAAAGGAACATTTTCTTTATACCTGATATCTACCCAAAAAGCTGGATCTAAGTCTTAAAACTCTGTAGGTATTCAGTAATTATTAGAACAGGGATCTCATAAAGCACTGGGATAATCCCAATGATGAGAAAACAAATGTAAAACACCCTTAATTTTACAGATAGAAATGACATGCTCAGTAACTTACCAGCCCTCCTTGTTTACAAATGAGAACAAAGCAGTCAGTCTCCTCAGCAGCAAATGTGGTGTCAGTCTAGAAAACCACAATTCTTTGTAATCAATCCTTTCATAAATACTAGCTTGGGTCCCATTTTTATAATACAGCATTATAACATGGTATTTCTCAATAACACATTACTGTGCAGTATTTTTTAGTTATTTTTGCTTAAACTAATTAAGTAATACTAATTTTTGGCCATCTTATGGAAGTGAAATCAATGCCTGCTTCGGAGCACCAGGGATACTAAGGGTTTCTCTAGACAGTGTTTCTCCCTCCAGTCTACAGCATGGAGAATATCTTTGCAAACCTCTTCAAGGGCCTTTTTTACAAAAAAGAAATTTGCATTCTTATCAGGAGCCTGTATGCTACGGGGAAGACCACTACTTGTACAAACTGAAGCTGAGTAAGATCATGTCCACCATCCCCATCATAGGTTTCTATGTGGAGACCATAGAGGGATGTGGGCAACCAGGACAAGACCTGGCCTCTGTGGCTCCATTACTTCCAGAATATAGAAGGTCTCATATTCAACAGCGATGACCAAGAGCACATGAATGAGGCCCAAGAGGAGCTCAAGGGGATGCTGACCTGCTCATGTTCAAAAACAAGTAGGACCTCCCTCTCCCTAACATCATGAACAAGCTGTGCCTGCACTCTTTGCACTACAGGAACTGGTGCATTCGGGCCACCTGTGCCACCAGTGGGGGCACTGGTGAGGGACTGGACTGGCTGTCCACTCAGCTCCAGAACCAGAAGTGAGCCACACTCCTCTCTCCCGCCTCACTCCCTCCTTCACCCTTGCTTTCTTCTCATGTGGCAGAAGAGCCCCTGTGGGGTGAGCGCCAGAGCTATCTCCATGGCCAGGCCCAGCATGCTTTACCACACCGTAATGTGCAACCACAGCCAGCACCGGGGTTGTTGTTGGTTTTTTTATGAAAACAGTTCCTGTTTCTGATGAGGCAGTATCTGATTCTCCTATGCAATATTAGTCAGCTTTATTTTTATTGTACAAAGAGAATCAACCCAGTGTTTAGTACTGAGAAGTGATTTTAGGCAGCCAGGGCCTCTGGAGTCACTGTCAGATCAGCCCAATGTTCCTCCTCTGGGCTTTAGATCTATTTTAGTGGTTGGTTTGAAACCCAAACTCAGTGCATTTTTTAAAAATAGTTACAAACAGCCCTAACAGGTATGGCTCAGTTGGTTGGGCGTCCTCCCACAAAGCAAAAGGTGGCTAGTTCAATTCCTAGTCAGAGCACATTGCCTGGATTCGTCCCTGGTCAGGACACATATGAGAAGCAGCCAATCAATGTTTCTCCCCTCTCTTTCTCCCTCCCTTCCCTCCTCTCTAAAAATAAACAAATAAAATCTTAAAATAGTTATAAATACAAGAGAAAGGAGAAATGTGCCAACTGTAGGTTCTGCAATAAGGCTGGAGTCCAAGATACCCATGGTCTGTCTCCTGTCTGGAACATGCAGTGGGAAGAACCAACCACAGTACATTTGCATGGTCACCTATGGTCCATGATTGAGTGACTCACTGGGTTACCTGCATCCCATAGCATTTATGCTTGTTACCTGTGCTTATACCACTACCCAGGGGATAGGCTGCACGCCGAGGCCACCACTCACAGACCCCTTGAAGGGACCCTAGCCTACCCTTGGGTCAGTATAGTTGCTTCAGTGGGACACCAGTCTAGCCTGAGCAGAAGCTATCCATGGTCACCACGCACTCCAGGTTACCTGGGTCCCACTAATAGGAACATGGGAAGGTGGCCAGTCATCTTAGAACAGAGCTCCTCAGAGCCTCTGTCCAAATGTACTTTCACTTCCTCAGCCTGCAAGGGTCAGATCTGAGATCAAAAACAACCACCTCTAGCCCTGGCTGATGTGGCTCAGTGGACTGAGTGCCGGCCTGCAAACCAAAAGGCCTCTGGTTCAATTCCCAGTCAAAGCACGTGCCTGGGTTGCAGGCCAGGTCCCCAGTAGGGGGCACACAAGAGGCAACCACACATTGATGTTTCTCTCCCTTTCTCGCCCCTCTCCCTCTGTCTAAAAATAAAATATTTTTTAAAAATCATGTTAAAATCAACCACCTCTAATTTCTTCTTTTGTATTTTAATAAACACTGAAGAAGCTGGAGCTGTTATACATTATCATAGGGAAAACCTCAGAACTGGTTTATCTGGTGTCCTGGAACCTCTTACTGCTTTCAGTACACAATTAGTAATCAACTCTTTTACATACTTATTTTCAGTTTTCATCTCAACAAACAAGAAATGTAATTACAGCTATTATAATAAAATCTCTTAACTATTAAAAACACTAATTTTTATGTTTTTTTAATTCTGCTTTTCCTCATTTGACTCCACCACTCTTGATAAAACCCCAGCCCAGTCAACACCTAACAGTGCACTGTGATCCAAACAAAAGACCATCCATGCAATCACCACTAATTTGCTGGAAAGTTAGGCCTAAGCTAATGTATGTTACTGTCACTAATTTATATGGCTGTAATAAGCCATTAAGTTTCAAAGACAAGGTACATAGAGAGAGAAAAATAAAATGTGGTTGGTTCTTTCAAGACTTCAAAATTCAGCCCATTTCAGACAATAATGTCTGAAAATTGTACATTTCACTAACTAAAATGAACCGTTAGGTCCACATTTTAAGACACACTGGCAATCTCCTTAGGATCTTTACACAATAAGAATAAAATTGGACCCACATGCAATTCATTTAGCTTTAAAGTTAATTACAATGCATGACATGATAGCTCTTCGTGCTTCCTCCTATGCACAAAAAAATCACATTATTTAAACATTTTACTTTTAAAACAGATAACCTTTTTTTCATATTTACACATCAAAATATTGACAATGTTAAGCAGTGTGTGTGTTCTTCTCTTTCTAAAAGTCTGGACAATAACTAATGGAGAGCAGGTTTTGAAAGAAACAAAATTCTACAACAAAAAGGCCATATAAAGAGACTATTTGCCTTTAAAAGGTAAATATGAGTATGAAAAGGAGAGCAGAGAAGAAAAAAGGGAAAATGTACACCCAAATAACAGCCAGCAGAGGGCTTGGAACTCTGCCTTGCATTTGGACCATTAAGGGTTTGGGGTTAATGGCATCTCTGGTTCCAGGCAGAAACAACCCAAATCCTTTTGAGAGAAGAGCCTCCTCCATCAAAACCGGCAAATTTTCCACAAATTAAGATGAAGCCAAAACATACAGCCAAAAAGCACCCTCACCCAGGGAGGCAAGCCAACATGGAAGCAGCAAAAACAGCTGACAAAGCATGTAGAACGCTCCCCGACCTGATATCAAGGACTGTTGATCTCAGAATTATCAGAGAAACATTAAAATATATAAAATGTTTAAAGATATAAAAACTGGAATCACAAAGATAAGCAAGTAAAATAAACTATTTGTAATGACCAATCAGATCTGGAGGGGTGGGGTGGATTTCTAAAAGCAAACTAAAAATTGAGATTTCATTAACATTATTAAACTAAAAATCTCAATGAGAGTGTTAAATAAGTAGTTAATCTGAAGATAAAATTTAAGACATTGACACGGAGTGCAGTACACAAAATATAAGACGGAAAGTCTGAAAGGCAAAGTAGATTAAGTATGTGTAAGGTATCTCAGACCTTTACTGATGCCACAGCCTTTATTTCCCAGTGGCCAAAATCCCTATTGTGCTTGTAGAATAAAACTGCTTATAAAGCCTTCATTAGCTCCTCCTCTTGAATGATAATCTTCTATGTGGCCAAATATTTGGGTTCATTCTGGACTTAGGCATTTCAATGGTTCTTGGTCTTACTACTTTTCAAGTAATTCTGGATTGGGGATTCAAAAAACTAAAACTGTTTTATTTGATATAATATAAAATACAGAATTGATCTTTCCACAGTAAGACAATTACTGTAATGCTTTTGCTATTTACCTTGATACATCATTTTCCCAACAAAATAGTTGCCCGATATTTTTGTTTGTAAATGTGCTTTCACAGCATACTTTGTATACATGTAAAGACAGGTATTTAATTCTCACTATTTATTTCTAACTAATTAAAAAAATAAAAAGTACATAAACTGTGATAGAACTTTACTTGCTGTTCTGGTCCTCGTGGTGCTCGCCAGGTTAAGTATGCTGATCAGTCACATACTTACAAAAGAAACCTTCCCAATAGGGCATATATAAAAGGATGAGAATCTGAAATGGCTTTCAATACCCCCATTACATATTGGATGTTCTATAAGTATTAAGTGCAAAACAAGCACTTAATTGACAATCATTAAAGCTGTGAATGGCTTCTAATTTTATTTTAAACTCTGTAGATTATATTTAAATATTTCAAAAATATGTTCCTGATTTTGAGATACCAAGTGATATTGTGCAGTCATCACTTCATTGAATGTGTTCAACAGTCCCATGAAGTTTATAAAGTGAACCTTTTATCATAGCTTCAGGAGCTAAAATTAAAATTAATTGGTTATCACAAAAAAAGGACAACACTGAAAACATTAAACATTAAACATTTTTTGTTTAAAAAAATGAAAAACTAATTGGTTATCACAAAAAAAAGGACAACACTGAAAACATTACACATTTTTTGTTTAAAAAAATGAAAAGAACAATCCACAACTAAAGCAAATAACTCAACCAATACAACTGGCATAGTTTTCGTATCCAGAATACATAAATAATTCCAAGTAATAAAAAAAAGTCAAACATTCTAATAGAAAAATAGGAGCAGGTTTTACCAAAGAAGAACATGAATAGCTAATAAAGACATGAAAATATATTCTCATATCATTTGTGGTCAGAAAAATGCAAATTCAGAGCTTCGGGCCAAGATGAAGGTGTAGGTGGAAACACTGTGCCCCCTCCCACAACTAAATTTAAAGACAGCTAAGTTTGAGAAACAAAGACACAGCCAAAACAGTGAAAATTGAACTGTACGGAAGTCCAACAACAACGATCCACTCCACCAGACCAGTAAGAGGGGCAGAGTCAGCAGCAGAGCAGGGTTGGGCTGGAAAGATCCTTCGGTCCAACCGGTCCAACCGACCCGGAAGCGAAGCGGAGGTGGTTGGTAGATCCCAGGCATGGGGTGGCGATGGGCAGGCCCAGTGAGGGTGCAGGGCAGCTGGCTGAGTGCAGTCACACATTTGCATGCAGATAAACCAAGCAAAGGAGCAAACAGTGAGACAGACTGCTCTGGCTAGGGCCCCAGCGACGGGAATTAGAGCCTGAAAGCACCAACTGGATAGACTTTCTTGGGATCAAGGGGCCGGGAGAGGCTCCCAGGCCCACAGACAGTTCCTTGGAGAGACCCACAGGGTCCTGGAGAGTACACGGGCCCACACACTCGGGAACCAGCACCAGAGGGGCCCAATTTGTTTGTGGGAAGCCGCAGCAGGGACAGAAATCTGAGAGAGAGTGGAGCGGAGCAAAGCACCATTTTTTTTCCCTCTCTGACCCCGCCCCCACATACAGCGTCACAACCCAGCCACTTGGTCTCTCGGCCCTGGCGAACACCTAAGGCTCCACCCCTCATACATAACAGGTTTGAACAGACCAAACATTATGACTCAAGAACAACTCAAAGCTCCAGAGCCTACAATTCTAAGTGACCAAGAAATAGCCAGCCTTTCAGATGCACAGTTCAAAACACTGGTGATCAGGATGCTCACAGAATTGGTTGATTTTAGCCACAAATTAGAGGAACCTATGAAGGCTAAACTGATGAAATGAAGGGAAATGCACAGGAAACCAATAGTGATGGAAAGGAAACTGGGACTCAAATCAAGGGAGTGGACCAGAAGGAAGAAAAAAAAATTACCAAACAAAAAAGAATGAAGAAACAAGAATTCAAAAAGATGAGGAGAGGCTTAGGAACCTCTAGGACATCTTTAAACATTCCAACATCCAAATTATAGGGGTACCAGAAGGGGAAGAGGAACAGCCATGAGTGGAAAACTGATTGGAACAAATAATTAAGGAGAACTTCCCCAGTCTGGCAAAGGAAATAGACTTCCAGGAAGTCCAAGAAGCCCAGAGAGTCCCAAAGAAGTTGGACCCAAGAAGGAACACACCAAGGCACATTAGAATTACATTAGCCAAGATTAAATTGAAGAACAGAATTCTAGAAGCAGCAAGAGATAAGGGGACAGTCACCTACAAAGGAGTTCCCATCAGACTGTCAGTGGATTTCTCAAGAGACCTTACAGGCAAGAAGGGGCTGGAAAGAAGTATTCCAAGTCATGAAATGCAAGGATCTACATCCAAGATTGCTCTATCCAACAAAGCTTTCATTTAGAATGGAAGGACAGATAAAGTGCTTCTCAGATAAGATCAAATTGAAGGAGTTCATCACCACCAAGCCCTTATTATATGAAATGTTAAAGGGACTTATCTAAGAAAAAGAAGATAAAAAATATGAACAGTGAAAGGACAGCAAACTCACAGTTATTAACAACTACACCTAAAACAAAAGCAAACTAAGAGGACAGCTAGATCAGGAGTGGAACCATAGAAATGGAGATCACATGGACGGTTAGCAACAGGGGAGTGGGAGGAGGAGAAGGGGGAAGAAGGTACGGAGATAAGTAGCATAGACGGTAAGTAGAAAATAGATAGGTGGAGGGCAGGAATACTATGGGAAATACAGAAACTAAGGAACTTGTGACACATGGACATGAACGAAAGGGGGGAATGGTGGGGGAGGGGTGTGCAGGGTGGAGGGGAGTGAAGGGGGAACGGGACAACTGTAATGGCATAATCAATAAAATATATTTAAAAAAAAGAAAAATGCAAATACACACACAAGACATTTTAGTCATAAGACAATAAGTAAAAAGGTGAACAATAGTAAGTGCCAAAAAGGACGTATTCGTAAACACGAGGAAGCTTTTGGAGGTAATGAAACATTCTACTACTGGGTTGGCAGCAATGGTTACACAAAAATCACTGAATTTTTACATTTTGTGGTTTGTAAATTACACCTCAGTAAGACTGTCTTAAACATAAGCATATACTGCTGGAGGAGCATAAATTGACACAAACCCTTCGGAAAACAATTCAGTATCTAGAGTGAAGTTGGACACTCTATGAGGGAGCATTTCCATTCCTAGGTGAAGGCTCTAGAGCAGGGGTATCAAACTCATTTTCACCGGGGGCCACATCAGCCTCGAGGTTGCCTTTAAATGGCCAAATGTAATTTTCAGATTGTATAAATGTAACTACTCCCTAACTAGGGGCAAGGAGCTCAGAGCTGCCGCCTGTTGGAAACAAGGTGCCAGGTCGGATGAAACAAGGTGGAGGGCTGGATTCGGCCCACGGACCTTGTGTTTGCCACCTATGCTTTAGGGAAACTTCTTTACATATGTAGGAATCATATGTTCATAGTAGCAATATTTGTTTTTCAAAGAGAAAAAAGAAAATATCCCCTGGCAGCAAAACAAAAATAAAATGTAACTTCATAAAATGAAGTATTATCCAGCAACTAAAATGACTGAACAATAGCTCACACAAAACCTACTATTCAGTGAAAAAAAACCCGAAGTCTATAATGGAGATAAAAATGGTAATGGAAGGAGATTTGACTTGGAGTGATGAACACACAATATAATATACAGTTGCTGTATTATAGAACTGTACATCTCAAACCTATATAATTTTATTAACCAATGTTGCCCCAATAAACTCAACAAAAAAGGGGGAGAAAAGAAAAAACCAAATTCCCAGGATTACCTAAAGTGATACTATTTTAATAAGGTTAAAAAATAAGCCAAACTAAATATACATCAATGTGGCACAAACCATTCTTGTGATACTAACAATGGCTGGACTTTTTCTGGACAGACCTCGTATATCGAAATTACCGGGCATACTGATCACCCAGTACCCTTAGAACATTTTAGCATCCTCGTTCTTCTCTATGGCTCACATGTTGATGCTTACCAATGTCCTGAATTCTCAGGGATTCTCAGTCCCCCAGAAGCTTAACCTCTTTACATTCCCATGGTACCTGGTATTCCTACCACCATGAGGTACCTAGTCTGCCCTGCACATGTTATTGGTCCCTCAGAGAAACGATTCATGACTCTCCAGCTACCTGATCAGCACCTTGCACTGGCAAACACCTCATATCCCTAACACTTCTCATACCCCCATAAAACATTCAGCATGGGACTCCGCATATATTTGTAGGTTTACAATTTAACACTTTGTTGACCACCTAAGTGTACTTTGGTGAGCTTTAAAAGTTGAGACGTGAAGAGAAGAGTTAAAACAAAAATTAACAACTCATTCCAAATGTCTTTTAAATCATTTCTGACACAAGATCAGCCAGTTTTCCCTGTGAACATTCCATGGTTGGAATCAGTAGCTCCTTATCCTGAGGGCAGCCTAATCTGCTTTGGGGCAGCTGTACACGCAAAGACACTTGAGGGCAGTAGCCATATACTATGAGGTCATCCTGTGGGTGAACTTTAACTCTCTTCCATCAACAATTCCCTGACAATATCCACTCGGAAAACAAAGACTCCAGACATGCAACATTCTTGATGCAATGTGAACAGAACTATCATCACCTCCCCTGGCTGGGTGGTATAATTTGGGATCATGAAGGCTAAGACTTCATTCATTAAAGACCAGCCATAACATGCCTGCAGATAATGAGTTCTGATTAACTAAAAGCTTTATTTCACAAAACAAAAATCTGAAAGTCACATTATTATAGTCCATAACTGTCTTTGCTCCAAAATATGTCTAGAATAATGACATCTTATTTTCTTTTTTAAAGATTTTATTTATTTATCTTTAGAGGGGAAGGGAAAGAGAGAGGGAGAGAAATATCTGTGTACGGTTGCCTCTCGTGCATCCCCTGCTGGGAACTGGCCTGCAACCCAGGCATGTGTCCTGACTGGGAATCGAACCACAATCCTTTGGTTCGTAGGCCCTCGCTCAATCCACTGAGCTACAACCAGTCAGGGCGAAAATAATGACATTTTACCTTGGGTGTGAAAAGTACACAAGTTAGTGTAATGGCTTCAAATTATTTCTTATTTTAGGATAAATGATATTCTGACATGATAAAAATACAAAAACGGAAAGGAACTCTGCTGGTGACTCAGTGAAATCTTGTTCATTTGGAAAACCACAGCCTTAGATAAATTTGTTGTCCCACAGCACCATCTGGTGGATGAACGTATTTAAGCTAGTCCATGTGAAAAGAGGAAAATAATGTCACCTGTGAGACTAAATGCTGTTAAAACTAAAATCTTACTGTGAAAATATTCCCATGATTTAGCCAACAGATTTCTTATAAAAAGGATCTTAACAAAATCCTAATACAAAAGAAATCTAGAACTCATAAAAAGTCATATGAAAGAAGAAATTTGAAGAAACTGCTTCAAGAAGAAGTATTGTAAAGCAAATATTTTTAAACTGGAAGGAACCTAAGACAACTGTTAATTCAATCCCTTCCCTTTACAGATGAAGACTTTAGAGCAAAGACTGAGCTTCCCCAAAAGTCACAGCTAAGGACAATGAACATTGATTATATAAGTAAATGGGTTAAATATTCTGTGCTGATTACTACAGACTTCCATTTTGAGAGACTGCTGAAGAAAAGGCGGGAAATAAGGCAGTCAGTGTGTCTGGTTCAAAGAGCCATTCTCTGGTTAGCAATGACTTTGCCACCCCACTGTAGATTGTAAACTACACCCTACACTGACCCATGCAAAACCAGGTCCCTCCCGGCCTCCACAGCCCACCTGCAGCCCTCTTCACATTACAGTTATCTGTTTTCACCTGTTTCAAAAAACCATCCCACCAATAAAAGACAGATAAATGTTATATCACTTGTTGAAGAACATCTATCATTTTTAAAAAGCATTCACAACGTGTTTAAAATGGAAAGGAACGGGAAGATAAGACCGAACTATGTTCATTGTGACACCACATCTGCTTTTGAAAAATAATTATCAAGCATTAAATTGAGAAAAAATTGGAAGGAAATACGATAAAAATTTTTGACAGCTGTTGTCTCTGAGTGAAAGGATTATGAGTGATTTAAATTTTATATAATACCAATTTTTAATATATAACATTTATATTAACAAAAAGGTCATTTTTACCCTAAAATGTATGCATTTGTAATAAGACATTTAACAGAAATTAGAAATAGGACCCCATATACACACCTAACCATAGCAAAAGAAAAAAATCACTACCTCTCAAGGAGAAATACAAAGTATAGGATATTATACTTAAGCCCTGGCTGGTGTGGCTCAGGGGATTGAGTGCTGGCCTGCACACTGAAAGGTTGCCGGTTCAATTCACAGTCAGGGCACATGCCTGGGTTGTGGGCCAGGTCCCTACTTGGGGGCATGTGAGAGGCAACCACACATTGATATCTCTCTCCTTCTCTTTCCACCTCCCCTCTTCCCTTCTATCTAGAAACAAATAAATAAAATAATTAAAAATAAATAAATACATACATACATACATATATACCTGCATGACAAAAGCAATAGACCAGCAAATTAATATTGAAAGGAAATCTTAGAAATATAATTCCTTTAAAATATTTTATATATTTTTCAGACACTGGGATTTGAGTTTACATCCTAAGCCCATTTTCTGCTTATAAAATCTTGCCTGAGTTATATATCAGGATATATGGCAAGATGTTCCCCAAGGAATTCCACAGCTGGCTGTTTAAGAACCCTGTCTCCTAATGTGATTAGGTCTCTGAGGTACTTAACAAAGGTGCAATTACCTGAAGGTCTGTAAACAAGAATGAAACACTACTGCCCTGCCGGAAGGCCTGGGTGATAGAGGAGGTGGGTGGGGCTTACAGGAGGAGATGTCACCCCTCAAGTAAGGGAAAATCTTGTAAAGAAGAATCTTTTGGAATTAGATAATATTCTGGGAGATCCTTCTAGTGTTAGGGATTAGGGAGATAATAGCCAGTTTAAGCAAAGCACATGGAATTTCATTTTCAACCTCATTCAATGAACCATTCACTATCAACATTAAAAGGATCACCCTTATACTATACGACAGGTAGTACTAGAAATGCAGCCTTAAGTAGCATACACCACATGCCTGAACAACACTCTGTACTGTACTAAAGTAAGTAAATAATCTTGACCTTTTTCTGAGCTCACACACAAAACAAGGAGAACACATCCCATCTTCAAAGGCCTGTGGAAATACACGTGGCTACTGGCTATCCAGAAATGTTCTATCCTCTCTTTCCAACAGATACCTGTTGACTTTCATGACCCTTAGGCAAGCCAAATTATCCCACATAGTACTTTTTTCTCCCTGTTCCTCTTTTTTCTTTACCTTCTTTTTTTGTGTGTTTTCTTCTTTAACAAAAGGCTAACTTTTTAAATGTACAGTTAGCAAAGGCTATTAAAATTTTCTTTACTAGTGAACCAGACCTTATTGAAACATATCAAAAAATGCACCCCTGTGCTCATTGCAACATTACTTACAATAGCCAAGATTTCGAAGCAGCCCAAGTGCCCATCAGTAGGTGAGTGGATTAAAAAAGCTGTGGTACATTTATACAATAGAATACTACTTGACTATAAAAAAAAGAAGGAAATCATATCTTTTGCAACAGCAAAGATGGATCTAGAAAGTATTATGCTAAGTGAAATAAGCCCATCAGAGGAAGACAAATACTTATATGTGGAATCTAATGAACAAAATAAACAAACTAGCAACAGACTCACTGACACAGAAAACAGCCTAAACAGACTGACAGCTGTTACAGGGGCGGGGTGGGGTTGAGGGCTGGGTGAAAGGGTGAAGGAATTAACCACAAAAAGAAACAAAACTCATAGATACAGACAACAGTACGGTGACTACCAGAGGAAAAGTGGAGTGGGTGGAGATAGAAGAGCGTAAAGGAGGGATAAATAGTGATGGAAAGAGACTTGACTTTGGGGGATGAACACACAATATAATATAAAAAAATGTATTATAAAATTACATACCTGAAACCTACATAGTTTTATTAACCAATGTCACCTCAATACATTCAATTAAAAATTTTTTTAGAAAACATTTTTTGGCCCTGGCTGTTGTGGCTCAGTGAATTGAATGCCAGCCAGCCTGTACACCAAACGGTCACTGATTCAATTCCCAGTCAGGGCACATGCCTGGGTTGCAGGCCAAGTCTCCAGCAGGGGGTACATGAGAGGCAACCGCACATTGATATTTCTCTCCCTTTGTTTCTCCTTCCTTTCCCCCTCTCTAAAAATATATAAATAAAATCTTTTTTAAAAAAAGCTACAACCTGCATTTTAAAAAAAAGAAGACATTTTTTAAAAGTTCAGATCTTAGGATTCTTATGCTAATGTTACTGTAACGAAGGAACCATATGCCTACCCAAGAGCACAGGTAGCTCTGAATAGAAACTTCGAAATCAAAGTTCAAGACCTTATTTAATTTCAGAAGGTTCCTGACATCATCAAACATTTCAACAATTTCATTGCCTTAAGATATCAATGTAGTCAATGTATATGAATCTCATTCTCCTGAGAACATTCAGAATTTGATCCTATACCTCAAAAAGGCTTTGAGCATCCTTACCCAAGAACAAATAATTATGCCTCTATATTGGGAATTGGCAAACTTTTCCTGCAAAGGGACAAGCAGTAAATATTATAGCTTTTGTGAGCCAATAATCTCTGTCACAATTACTCAACTCTGCCACTGTAGGGCAAAAAAAGCCATCCAAGATCCGTACAGAAAAAGTTCAAACATTGTTAATATAACAAGAACAGTTTGTGGGACATCGATGTAACCTGGCAGCCAAAGACAGTGGACTGGAGTGTGCATGTGTGAACAATGACGACTTCACTATACTTACTACTCAGTGGGGGTGGTACACACAGTTGAGTGAGCATTCAAAATGACTGAGTGAGCAGAGCAACAAATCTGTATCCAATCTCGCATTAAGCTTGAACATTCCTCCATGGAAACTATTCAAATGATTCAAAAGGCTTTTAGGGACAATACAATGAGTGCAGCAAGATTAAGACCATGTTAACTGTGTTTTTTGATTGGGAAGGTATTGCCCATCACAAGTACGCCCCTCCAGGCCCAATGAATTAATAAGGAGTACTACCCCAATGTTTTTCATCAGTTGAGAGATGCAATACAACAAAAATGGCTGCAGCTACGGGCAACTGGTAATTGGCAGCTTCATCATGACAACACACCCACTCATGCATCACGTCTTGTTCAGACTTTCTGCAGAGTTTTGGGGGAAACACCAAATCACCCAGTTGACTCAGCCTCACTACAACCCAGGTCTGGCATCCTACAACTTTTGGCTTGTCCCAAAACTAAAATCACCTTTGAAAGGGGAGAGGTTTTAGACCATTGATGAGATTCAGGAAAATATGATGGGGCAGCTAATGGTAATTGGGAGAACTGTGTAAGACCCCAAGGTGCCTGCTTTGAAGGGCACTGAGGCGTTATTGTCCTATGTACAATGTTTCTTGTATCTTCTATTTTCTGCAGCAATGTCTCTATTTTTCATATTACATGGCTGGATACTTTCTAAACAGACCTCTATATATGTAAATGAATGAATGAGGCTATACTCCAATAAAACTTCATTTACAAAGAATAGCAACAGGCAGAATCTGACTGCCAAGCCCTGCCCTTCATCATATGCACAAAGGCTGGGTTTTCTTAATGCAGGCCTTTGATAGTCTTCATATTTCAGTTTAAAAAACAGTAATTTGCTTAAAATGTATTAGTGTTATTGCTACCATAGGCTACTGCCCATGGTGTTGACAGAGTTCTCAGTACATCCTCAGGAATTAAGTTCTGAAGGAAGCGACAGAATGAATAAAGGGTCCACACTATGCCCTGGGATCTCAGGCCCTTCTTCCTTTACTACCAAGACCAACTGCTCTCATGAACACCTCACCCCCAATTCCTGTGTTGATCGACATTACAATGGCACCTCCCTGCCTGATGCTGCAAGAGAAAGGAGAGGCTGCTACAGCACGGGGTCCAGGGGACCAGGCCCACAGCCCTGTCTCCAATCTTGAATTGGTCCCTGGCCCTCAGATGCCAAGCCACTCTTCCAGGTCTGCCTCACTCTCCTCAAGCCCATGTACAGTATAAAGCCTCCAAATTCAAGTATTTTTACTGAACTTGGTCTTACCCTCAAATTTACCTAGTTCCTGTCTCATCCTCCTCTCTTCCTTCTTTACCTGACTTCAACTTACTCCTCTAGGCCCAACTCAGATGCCCCCTTCCCACAAGAATGTCTTTCCTTCAATGCCAAGACTGCTTTAAGTACCTCTTCTCCAGGTTCCATGGAACCCCACATTTGCCTTTATGGCCCAGGTCCTTATAACTCTTTGCCCCACTGGCCCTATCGACCCCACCGCCCCTCTGGGAATTATTTGAGAATGAGGACCCTTATTCATCTTTGCACCTTACACAAACTGTTTCTCTTACATCCCCTCATCCTCTCAAAGAACTCCCATCTACACATACACACACACACACTATGATTTATTTTCAATCATTCTTTTAAGATTAAAGAAAACACTCATAACTAGAAACGAGGGGAAAGTGAACTACAAATTGAGGAGTATAATCCCTTTTAAAATAATGCCATGAACCATAATAAGCCAGTTCCCAATACAATTTAAATATTGAGCTGAACAGTTCAACAATACAATGATACTATAGTAATACATGGGCTTTTTCAATGATCATTCACTGCCATGATTTCAGATGTTCCTGACAGTTACAGGCTATCCTTACACTCCCTCTTCATCACTCTCTTTAATACACTCTCTTGTTACTCCCTATCCACCTCAAGGAGACAAATACAAGTTATTTCCCATTTGTTTGAATTTAGGTATCTTGAGTGTGATTCCTTTCACTTACCAGTAGCAGTTTACAACATCTCTCTCACGTCATTCTTTATGCCTCAAAAGCACCGAAAATGTCAGCTCCACTCTGAAGCAACTAAATGCTCCCACAGAGCCTACAAAAAATCCGTAACATACTATGCCTTGTCGGTCCTACCAAAATGACACAGTCCGGCCTCCCAAATCTACAAATAATGAGGAAGGTTTAAAACTGCATGCTTACAAACTAGCTAATTTTGTTCATTGGATTTAATCATTTAAGTTACTTAAATCTGAAGCCTAAAGTCAATGTTCACTTGAAGCATTGCCAATGTGTAACTGGTTTACAAACACAAGCAGTAAATTGATAAGCACAGTAAACCAAAGTCCATCAGCCTCATCTATGCAGGAAACAATTGTTATTTCACTACCAAATATGGAAAGCTAGTTCAGGGCTTTTTATACCCATTGTTTTTACAACTGTCCCCCAAAACCTGCTTCTAACTCTTAATCACATATGTAAAAAGAAACAAAGAACTTAATGATCCAAAGGGGTGGTTAGAAAAAATAACTTGGTCTAAGTTATTTTTACTAAGTTTTTAATAAAAAACTTAATTTAATACGTTTTTATTAAAACTTAGTTTTAATGATAAAACTTTGTTTTAGGGTTTTTTTTTATTTTAGAGCACTTAGACATACAACCTATCAGCCCAGTATCCAGATGATTCCTCAGCTAACTTCTCCTTTCAGAAGCCTGAAAACATGCCAGGATATCACAGAGAAGAAACCAGAGAGAAGGCCCAAAATAAACCATCAGCTCGGAAGAAATTTGTAGTGACATCGACCTAGTTTTACACATTTACACAACTAGGAGACTGACTATAAGTAACTGCTTCCCTAAAGCTGGTGTGGGGGATAAGAGCAACTGGCAGCCTCTCTACTGGCCTCAAAATTTTGTAAAAGCAATTTAACTGCTCTGGGCTTCAAGTGTAAAATATCAACAATATTTAAATACCCTCACCCATTCCAGTGGAAATCCCACAAAACCTGGCTTAATACAACAAAGGTGCCATGTTCTGCAAGAAAGCCTTAGTGGTACTAGCACTCATTTTCCCAAAAACGTAACCATAACATGTTAAACTTAAAAGATAGTTGTTATTACTAAAGAATAAATCAGTAATACAATTGGAACTGAAATATCAAAAATAGCAACAATTTAATAAAGGTACAATTTGAAACTGGCAGTACAGAAATGGCTGGAACACAGTAAAATGATCCTCTGGAGAGCAATACTGAAAATGTTTCTAAAGCTAAAATACTATTAAAACCTTCTCAGATCTTTGGTGGGGAAACACGTACACATATGTAAATACATACATACACAAATACACACACTCACATAAACTGAAAGACCAAAGGGAAATCATAAAAAGGCTACTTCTCTTTAGTATGCTTATGAGTAACATTTCTTCATATTTTCCCCTATTTTTCATTTTTCTACCTGAGTATGTACTACCTTATTAATAAACAAAAAATTCTCAACACAGAAGTTATTTATACTAATAAAAAACCAGGAGAAGAAAGGATGTTCCCTCTTTTTTAATTTTTATTTTTAATATTTCAAACATATACATATTTACTGAGCCTCAATTACCAACAGTTTGCCCGACTTCATTCAACCATACCCATTCCACTTTGTTTTCTGAGGTATCTTATAAATAAATCCCAGACTCCATGTTATTTCACCAGTATATCTTTCAAGTGTGCATCTTCAGTTGATAAGAAAAATATTTATATAGCCACCATGCCATCGTTATATCTAAAAGTGACAACAATAATTCCACAGTATCATATAATACTCAGTCCATATTCAAAAAAGAATAGTCCTTTCAATAACAGCCTTCAACAACACGAAATCCATACAGAAAATTTGAAAATGTGATACTACCTCATAACCAGGATGTATAAAAAACTATAAATCAATAAGAAAAGCACAACACAAAAGAAAACTGTACAAGAGGTTGAACAGGTACAAGATACTACTACACACATCCAACAGAGTAGCTGAAATTACAAGACTGGTGTTAATAGCATCAGGGAGAATGCGGAGCAATGGGAACTCACAAACATTGCTATAGAAAGGTGTGACCTAGAAAATAGTTTTCTTTAAAGCTAAATGCATGAATATCTTATAACCACTCCTAGGCATGCACACTATAGAAACCCTTCCATACTCTAGGAAACATATAAAACATTCACAGAAGTTCTGAGCACAAAGCCAAAACTAGAGGCGACCAAAACAATCATTAGTAGCAGAAGAATAATAAACTGTGGTGCATTCATATAATAGAATATACAGCAATGAAAATAAATGAACTATAGGTACACATGATACAGAAAAACTTTAGAAATACGATAAGGTGTGACAGAAGGCAGACAGATAAGAATATACTGAATGATCCTTCTAGTCATATAAAGTTTTGAAACAAGATACAATTAGCTACATTTTTAAAGAAAAGAAAGGAGTGATTACCCTGAAGTCTGAATAGTGATTATCCTTAGAGAAAAAGGGGAGAGTATTATACTAGGTAAAGAAGGTGTACAGGCATACTCCAGCATGCTGGTAATGTTTCCCTGATGTCAGTGATGACATATGGCATTCACTTTACAATAATTCATGAAGGTCTAACGTTATGTTTATGTCCTTTCTAGCTTGTTCTGTTTTTCAAAATATAAATGGTATAAAAATACACAATAATTGACTCAGACAAGGAGTACCAGTGAATGTAAACTTATTGGGTGAAAGGCCGTTGGGGAAAAAAATATTCATCTGCTCTCCAAGTAACACCCTATAGATCACTTATTGATTATAAGAAGATGTCCTTGTCTGGATCCTTCAAATGCAGAAAAAAATGTTTATAAATAATATTATTGAGACAATTAAGGATCTATAAATATGGTCTGTATATTAGATGATATCATATAAATCTTAAATTGCCTTGTAATTAACAGACACATGTTGAAATAATTAAGAGTTAACTGTCATGATGTCTGCAACTTACTTTCAAATGTTACAGCTCAGAGACAGACAGAGTGACAAACATAAAGCAAATCGGCCAAATACGACTGGTGAATCTAGGTGAAGGTGTTCACTGAACTACTTCAACCTTTTGCTGGGCAAGAAATTTTTCAAAATAGAGCAATAGGAGAGGGATGAAAGGTTTCAAAAAAGGAAAAAAATTAAAAATAAGAATTACAAAAAGGCAAAAAGGATTGGACTATATCTAGTAGATGATGCTCTCCTGAAACTGGAAAGACTATACTAATATGTACTTTTTTTTTCCCAATTTTTTTATTTAATTATTTTTCAAGTACAGTTTTCTGTCTATTACTCCCATCCCATCCCATCCCCCATCCTCCCCCCTCCCTCCCATTTCCCCCCTTCTCAGTTGTTGTCCATGTATCCTTTATATAGGTTCCTCTAAATCCCTCCCTTATTTCCCCTGAAATTCCCTCCCCTCTCCCCTCTGGTCACTGTCAGCCTGTTCCTAATAGGTACTTTTTAAAAAAATTCTCACAGTTCATGGAAGAAAAAAAGATAAGTCTGCTCAAATATATCTTTTTTAAATTATTAAGGAAAAACTACAGGAATATATTTTAAAATACTGCTTTTACCTTAACATGGTATTCTGGATATTTCCTGTTTTCAAAATATATTCATCATGAGCTTTGCTTTTTAAAAAATTTAATGTAATTTAAAGAATAGTCAGTTATATACTATAGATTAGTACTACTATACTAATACTACTAGTATTACTATACTATACTACATATTACTATATATATTACTGTTGAATAATCAGGTACTTGTTCAACTAGCTCATTTCAATTAAAAAATACCAGCTGTAGAAATTCTATTGATGTGTCTTTTCTTCTTCTTGTCCCACGAGAAATTATGAATCACACAAAGCACAACAAATGACTACTTCTCAACTACCTAAAATGGTCACAGGAGTAGTAACATAAAATGATTCTTTACAAAGCCTATTATAAATATAAATATACCTCATCATATATGCTCCCATTAATGTCTGCTCCATAGATGGGGGCCACAAAAGTTAAGTTCTTCCAGTACTTGCGCTCCAAATCTTCATAATCCAAGTATCTTGGGGTACAATATCTGGAAAAGGCATACCAAAACAGTAAGTGCAAAATAGTTAAGACAATTTTAAGATTTTTCTCCACCCATCTGATTTAAATCACTTTCTAAACAAAATTCCATTAATGAAAATACTGCTGCGATTTGTGATGTCAAATTTAACAAGCAAATATACATTAGTGTTTATCGTAGATATCTGAATACTCTTAAGATTCCTAAATAACACTATGAAAACTTCCTATTTTTAACTAGTAAGGAAAATACTTTCTTGAAAGTATCAGTAATAGAAAAGTACTTAAAAACTCATTATTTTAGCTTTCAAAATATTTTTTTAAATCTTCTACCAATTATACATACGTCATCCCTAAGTGGATGTCCATGGGGGTTCTAGAACCCCCACCATGGATAACAAAACCTGAAAACACTCAAGTCTTTTATATAAATGGATAGTATTTCCATATAACCTACTCATATCATCCCATATACTTTAAATCATCTTTAGATTACTTATAATACCTAACAAAATGTAAATAGTAATTATACTATTGTTTAAGAAAAAAACATCTGTACACGTTCAGTATAGCCACAACCATCTTGTGCCTAACTACACAGTACATGTCAGCAACAACATAATATTTTTTTTTAAATAGCAAACTTTTTTTGTTTTTTTCAAATATTTTTATTTATTTATCTTTAGAGGGGAAGGGAAGGAGAGAGGGAGAGAAATATCAATGTATGGTTGCCTCTCATGTGTCCCCTGCCGGGAACTGGCCTGCAACCCAGGCATGTGCCCTGACTAGGAATCAAACCATGCTCCTCTGGTTCGCAAGCCCACGCTCAATCCACTGAACTACACCAGCCAGGAACAACATAACATTTTTAAAAATATTTTCAATCTATAGTTGGCAACTAATACAATAATAGTATCCCTTCAAGTCATTCAAGGATTTTTTTAAAAGATTTTATTTGTTTTTAGACAGAAGGGAAGGGAGGGAGATAGAGAGGAAGAGGAACATCAAGGTGTGGCTGCTTCTCACACATCCCCTACTGGGAAACTCATCTGCAACCCAGGCATGTGCCCTGACTGGGAATCAAACCAGGGACCCTTTGGTTCACAGGCCAGAGCTCAGTCCACTGAGCCACACCAGCCAGGGCCAAGGATTTTATTTTTAAATCACTCATCTTCTAGTATGTATAATTTATCATTTAAGACTTAAACACGGTCACACGAAGAAAATTTCCTGGGGGGGATGGACTGGGATGGGAGTGGGGGACAGAAAACTGTACTTGAACAAGAATTAAATTTAAAAAATTAATCCAAAAAAAGAGAAAATTTGCCTTACAAAGATGAATTATGTATATAATAAATTCATGACAAGTAAACTATAGAAAAAACTATTTAGAGATATTATTAATGAGATGATAAAACAAGGAACAATTTTCTTAGCAGTAAACTAAATCTAAGTGGGCAACTACCTGAAGAACAGAAACAGTTAAATAGGAGTAATGTGCAGGAAACTCATTTTCATTACAAACTTCTTTGTCTACTTGGTTTCTGACCATGTCCGAGTGTATCTTTGAAAGAAATAAAAATAGAAAACGGAATCCACTCACTTGCCACTGTTGGCCAGCTGCCTAAACTCCTTCACTGTCATGGCTTTTTTCTGGATGTTGTATTGAGTGAACAGTCCTGACTGCCCTGTGACCATCTGCTGAATGGGTGCCGGGATCAGCAAATTATCAATTGCATCATAGCACTGCCTTGGCTTCCACTCCTTAGGAGGAATCACCTGAAAATAAAATATAATAAAATATTAGCTTGAAAATATTCCAAGTAGTTATTTAGCTTGCATAATCCAGCAGAATACACATGAGGAATATGTCAGCATTTCTGTGACAAATATGTGAAAGAATCATGAAGATTCAGATTAAGGAAAATGTTCACATTCTCCCAAATATCCCTTACTGATAATGATTTTTTTATAAAGCAAAAATTACTGAGTACTCACTATACCAAATTTTATACTTGAATTAACTTTATTTTTAGTTGATGCTGTTAATGTCCCAATTTTAAATGTAAAATTGAGAGACAGAACTATAACTTCTAAAGTTCAGGTACTATTTATACAAATGAGAAAAAAATAAGTAAATATTTGTGTAGTGTACATATTTTTTAAATTGTCTGAAGGTAACTGACAGGAATGGCTGTTAGTCATATTACCAATCTACCTCCAAAGGTTGGTTTAGCACATCAGAAATTTTTTTCCTCTTAACATAAAGCTAAAAGACAATGAAATGTGCACTAGTCAATATATTTTTAACTGCCTTTCATGCAATATGATAAAGAGTGGTATGCTCATAAATGTTTAACAACCAGCTTTCTGGGGAAGTTCGGGAAACCTTGACTTGGAGCTTTTGCGTATTTCCATGGTAACCACTACCACTGTGGCCAATTTGAGTTTACCAATATCACTAAACATGGAGTAGGAAAAAGATGTGAACTATTAATTCCAATGTGTCTGTGTGAGGTTGCTCAGCCCACAGTTTTCCCAGTTACAGTATTGCCCCATCCCCAACAGTCAAAAACACAATGTGCATACTGAGACTTCCTGGGAATGAGCCTTCCTAGTGCTGTGAGATCACAGTCTCCAATCAAAAAACTGGTCATCAGTGCATGCTTCCGACTGATTTATGAAGAAAATGGGGAACAGTGAACCCCCCAAAAAGGGTTATTTTCCCAGTGTGGAAATTAGCCAAACAGGATACTGTGATCATAAATTGCTAACTGCCCAGATCACGGTAGGTAGTCATACCCCAGGCATACAACGTCTTTAGTGAAAGGTTTTCTCTTTGCTTTAAACAAGCCCTGTCCCTTGTCTCTGTGCATCTGGGTTAACACACCTTTGAAATATGCCATATCCACCCTCAAGAGAGCACATTGTCTTGTTAACTGTCCTGTAATCCAATCCCACCTTGCTTTTCTCCCACCTCCATGTAATCTTCCTTAGTTCCCTCCTTAATTCCAAGTGCATAAAAGAAGCTGTAAAACTGTTATTCTCCGGAGTATTTGAGATCTTGCTCCCTAGCACATGATGTCAGTTTGGCTTAAATATACTCTTACAAAAAATTTTTAATTTGAATATAAGATGTCGAGCATAATAATAACAACTTAATTTTCATCAGCAATATGGGGATATTAAACATTTTATTTCCTCCAAGGTATATTAATTTAAAATGAGGCAATAGATAACCATACTATATGTTACTAGGAATACATACTCAGTACCTTAAAAGAATATGGATAATCATACCAAATGGCTATAGATAAACATACTACATTTTCTTGAACACACATGAAAAGAAGAGGTTATATTTAACAGTGTTATAAGTACTAAACTTCTTCATCAGAACTAAGTCTGAGTAATAAAAAAAATGGATTTAGGGTGAAGAATAGATATAGGGTTAGGGCTAATGTTCATGTTAGAGGTTAGGTTATGGTTAGAGATTAGGGTTAGGATTAAGGTTAAAGTTAGTTTAGGTTAGGAGCGGGTTAGGGTTAGAGGTTAGGTTGCTTCGGTTTTTGTTAGGAATAGATTAGAGTTAGTGTTAGGATAAGAGTTAGGGTTAGGGTAAGAGTTCAGGTTAGGGTTAAAATATACAGTTAAATTTAGGGTTAGGATAAGGGTTATAATTAGGGTTAAATTTAAAGTTAGGGTTAGGATTATGGTTATGCATTAAACTAAAGTTAGGATTAGTGTTAGGGTGAGTTTTAGGATTGGGGTTAGAGTTAGGGCTAGGTATGGTATTAGGGTTAGTTTTAAAGTTCAGTTTATGGTTCACATCAAGAATAGAGTTAGTGCTAAAGTAACAATTAAATTTAGGTTTAGAATTAGGGTTACGATTAGATAATTTAAGGGGAAGGTTAGTTTTAGTTTTGGGATTAGGATTATAGTTAGGGTTATAATTATGATTATAGATTAGGATAAGAGTTGTGGTTAGGGTCATGTAGGATTGGGATTGAGCTTAATATTAGTGTTAAAGTTAGGGTTAAAAATGGGCTTGGAGTTAGTTAGTTTTAGGGTTAAATTTGTGCTCACCAGGTAGATTAGGGTAAGTATTAGATTTAGTATTAGGGTTAGTGTTAGGGTTTAAGCCAGGATTGAGGTTAGGTATAAACTTAAGGTTACAATTAATGATAGAGTTAGGTTAGGGTTGGGTTGAGGTTAGAACTAAAGTTGAGATTAGTTTTAGAAACAGATTTAAGGTTACAGTTAGTGTTAAAGTTCAGATTAGGCTTTGGGTTAGGAATAGAGTACAGGTAAACATTGGGTTAGTGTTACTATAAAGGTTATTGGTTAGATTAGGGATAGGGTAAAATATATGCTTAGGTGTAGAGTTAATGTTATGATTATAAGTTAGGGTTAGGACAAAAGTTAGAGTTGAGGTTAGTGAAGGATTAGGGTCAAAGTTAGAACTGAGGTTAGATATAGGTATAAATTTAGAGTTAGTGTTAGAAGTTAAGATAGGTTTTGGGTTAGGATTAGGGCTAGTGTTACAATTAATTTTAGGTGTAGGTTTAGGGTTAGAAGTAAGGCTAGGGATTGGGTTAGATTAGTGACAGGTTTATAATTAGTGCTAGGGTTATGGTCATGTTCAGGTTTTAGGTTAAATTTAGGATTTAAATGTTACAGTTAGGTTTAAGATTAGGTTTCATGTTAAGATTAAGGTCAGCTTTTTTTAAAAAAAACTTTTTTATTACGGTAAAATGTGTAGCATAAAAATTGCCATCTAGACTGTATTCAGTGATATTAAGTACTTCATTTTGTTGTGGAACCATCACCATCATCTATATCCACAACTTTATTCATCCTACAAAAATGAAACTCTATACCCATTAAAATACTCTTCTGGCCCTGGCTGCTGTGACTCAGTGGACTGAACACTAGCCTGAGAACCAAATGGATGCCAGTTCAACTCCCAGTCAGGGCACATGCCTGGGTTGCAGGTCACATCTTCAGTAAGGGGCGTGTGAGAGGCAACCACACATTAATGTTTCTCTCCCTCTCTTTCTCCCTCCCTTCCCCTCTCTCTCTGAAAATAAATAAACAAAATATTTTTAAAATTTTTTATTTAAAGTTTATTTTGTCTATTTTGGGCAGATACAGGTTAGTTTTAAAGTTAGGTTTAGGTTTTAGAATTAGAATTAGGGTTAGGGGTAGGTTTAGGGTTATGGTTAGTGTTAGGTTAAGTATTAGCAGTAGGTTTAAGGATAAAATTAGGATTAGGGTTAGAAGCGTGGTCAAGGTTAGAAAATTAGTGTTAGGGTTAAGACTGAGGTTAGCTTTTGTAAATATTAGGTTTAGTGTTAGAGGTTAGGTTACAATTTGGGATTAGGTAGGATTAAGGTTAGAGTGAGAGACTACAGTTGGGTTTAGTGTTAAGATGAAAGGTTAGGTTAGGGTTTGAGTCGGGGCAGGCACAGGATTCAGTTAATGTTGATGTTAGGATTAGTGTTAGAGTTAGGTTTGGTACCAGGGTAGATTTGAAGAAAAAACATGGATTTGTTCACAATCCTGTTTAAAAATAAATATATCTAAAATCAAAATTAGTGTTACATTTTGAGTTAAATATTTTCTTTTCTCGTGAAAAACAAGGCAGTTGCTTACCCAAAAAAGAAAGTTTTGTGGCAATTTTTCCCCAAAAGTTAGAGAAGCAAAAAATACTATAAATTTACAAAAATCTAAATAGCACCTTTGTAAATATCAAGTGTGTGTATTAATTTTTAATTAATTTATTTAATTGTTGTTCAAGTACAGTTTTCTGTCTTTTACTCCCATCCTGCATGTATTAATTTAGATTAAATTGTTCAGACAGAACTTTTAAAAATTCGTAAGGTCAACCTATAATAAAAATCTTATTTGGGGACTGTAATTTTATTTTATTTTTTTCTTGGTTTCAGGTGAACAGCTTAATGGTTAGACAAAAAATATACTTTACATATGGTCCCCCAATTATTTCCAGTACCCCAACTGGTACCATACATACTAATCACAATATTATTGACTATATTTCCTATGTTTTATTTACTTTCCCATGACTATTCTGTAACTACCAACTTGTACTTCTAGAGATGGTAATTTAAAATCTTAACACATTAGATATTCTTATATGGGAAATGGAAGCACAACATACTAAGGATTTTTAAAGATTCCAAAATTAAACCTTTATTTTTTTTATCCTCACGAGAACATTGTTTTCATTGCTCTCTACAGACAGAAAAGGAGAAAAAGAGGAAGAGAGAGAAACATTGATGCAAAAGAGAAGTATTGAGTAGTTGCCTTGTGTATACACTTGGACAAGTGATTGTACGCAACCCTACTGGGGACCAAACCCACAATCCCTCATTTACAGGACGATGCTCCAACCAACTGAGCCACATCAGCCAATACTAAACTCTTATATTTAATCAATCAAATGAAGAAAACTCATTATTCCTAAAGTTTACCTTCCTGATTATATCAAAATAAAATTATGTAGTTTGTATTAGAATTTTCCCAACCTCAGCCTAAGCTCAATAGCCAGTAGAAAAATTTTGACTGAAACCTGTATTTGCACTACTTATCTTAAAATAAATTGCTATTACTACCATCTGCTATTACTACTGAGGAAAGAGCTAGAGGAAGAATAGTGCTTTGTATAATCTTTCTTCACCTTGAGGGCATAGATCGCTAAGTGTACTTGCTAGGCTATTCCTGAAACTACATAATGTCCATAATCTATGGCTCAGGGGAGCCCATGTCCAGATTATTGTTGTGGAAGAATTCCACCCATTTTATATATAATAATGGTTCATCAAAACCTTCCTCCACAAAAACAATAGACAATTCACATTTAAGAAGGTAGTCACTCTTTTCACTTTCCCAAATTGACCACCAACTTTGTAGAGAGAAACTTAGGGTATAAAACCTCTTACTCTGGAAATAAAAGTTAAATCTAACATATAAACCTAAAAGATGTTGGTAAAAGAAAAACCAAGGCAGACTATAATCTGAGACCAAAGTCACATCTGGAGGAACTGAAGAACTACTCAACTATTTTCTTCAAATTATAAATTACAAATCAAAACCAATACATTCATTAATTGATGCATTACAAAGACTCTCATGGGCAGTTCTGTTCCCCAGGGCTAGCCCTCAAAACAAACTAGCAACATTAATAGCTTTGATTTCCACAATTTGATATGATTTGATAGTTTTATATATTTACATTTCTGCAACTTCCAGAAAAAGAGGGGAAATAGGTGAAACCGAGTTTATGTGATTTGACAGAAAAGATGACAAAGATAACTAAAAATAAACACCTCATTGTATTCCTAACATAAGTAAAAGGAAAGTATCACAAGTTAAATAAATGAATACGTCCAACATGCTCGATGAATCTCACTTTAAAAAAGGTCTGGACTCAGGTGTGCTTCGTTCAACATCCAGAAAACTAATTATACAATAGTTCTCATTAACTTCATTATGTTCCATGATGCCAAAGGCGGCACAGGTGCACTTGTGCCTGACAATCCTTGTGAGAGAAGCTGTTGCTTCCTCTTCTCGTGTTACTAAACATGCCACCCTGCTACAGGACATTCACTAATCTCAGTGGAACACCATATGATGTATGTTTTCAAGAAACAAAAGGGGGAGAAGAACAGGACAAAGGACTGCATTCAGAACCCAAAGAAAAGGACGGTCACCCCCAACTCCCCTCCACCCAAATAAACTTCTTGCTAACTCATTGCGAGTTTATGATCAAAACTGTGTTTGTCAAATGACTCTGAAATGATTATCATTCTCTTCAACTAAAGTATGACTACTCGCCCTGGCTGGTGTGGCTCAGGGAATTGAGCACAGGCCTGTGAAACCAAAGGTTCCCCACTTCAATTCCCAGTCAGGGCACATGCCGGGGTTGTGGACCAGGTCCCCAGTATGGGGTGTGCAAGAGGCCATCACACATTGATGTTTCTCTCTCTTTTTCCCTCCTTTCCCCTCTCTCTAAAAATAAATAAATAAAATATTTAAAGAATGACTACTCTCTTCCAAAATAATCTGGAAGTGTTGAAGTTCCAAAAATGGGATGTTTTAAAGGACTAACCCAATAAAGTGGTTAAACTAAAATCACTCATCTGAGAAATTCATTATAAACCATTACTTTCTGTTTTATCTTCTTTTTTATCTCTCACCAAACCCTAATAAATCTTCATTCAACTTGATGTCTCCAAATTTTAAATCTTTTCTAGGAGGCACCTGAACCATATATGACAGAACGACAGGCTTCAGAGGACAGATGTCAGAACAGTCCATGAGCCGGGTTACTAGCAGCAGCAGCCATAATGCTATTTAGAAGGACTTGAACATTGACCCCTGCAATTTTGGAAGCTCTCTCCTCAACCAGTCTGCTCTCAAAGCTACAGGACTTTCCCACAGAGATGGGGATTCCAAGAAGAACTTGAGACCCAGCCACAGTCAAGTGGGCTCTGTGAGAGCTCAGAAACTTACATGGTGATGCCAACAAACCTACAGAAACCCAGATTATGAATTTAATATTTAAAACAATAATGAAATGAAGTAAATGCTACTAAGGGAAACTTTTCAATTGAAAGAGATTTCCAGTATGGAAGGGACACACAATCCATCTCAAGTTGAAGTCAAAGGAGACCATCTCTTTCAAAGCTGCAACTTTGGGTCTATAGGTGCAAACCTGCAACGCAGTCCTCGGGACCTTTGTAACCACTCCTATGACTCTGAGCATATCACAGTTACCCCTGGGAAGACTCCTTGCTGCTGCTCTGCCTCCCCCAACAAAGTCATTCTTCACATAAGAGCCATTGTGATCTTTACAAAATAATATCACAAAATAACGAATAATCAAACTAACAGCTACCATGTCCTCCTCTACTCTGCTTCAAGATGCTGATGCTTCCTACTACACTTCCTGTAGCTGGACAAGCCCAATACCATTTGTCCCCTTTCAGGGCTCTCACCTTACTTACCACCCTCTTCCCTTGCACACTGAGCCCCAGCTCCACAGACCCCCTTACTATTCCTCCCATACATGAAGCTCAAATCAGCCTCCAGGTCTCTGGACTTGCTGTACTTTCTGTCCCCACATCTTGAAAGGTTGGTTTCTTTATACTATATGGATTTCTACTTGAATGTCCTTATCTCACTACCCAAAGATGCTCCCACTTGAATATAAGCTCTATAAAGGCAGGAACTTGTTCTGCTCCATTCCCCACCTCCCCCAATGTGTGGTACAGAGCCTGGTACCTAGTATGCACACTCCACCCTGGGTAAACAGATAACTAAAAACAAAATAAAACAGGTAAATCTTTAAGAGAAAGAAAGTAGACTGCCCAGGGCTGGATGCATAGCAGGGAATATAGAGTGACTGCTAACAGATATAGCTTCTCTTGGGGGTGAAGAAAAGTTTTGGAATTAGGTATGGGTGATGAACTGATGATGTTCTGTGAATATACAAAATACCACTGAGTTGCACACTTTAAAAGGGGGAATTGTATGGTGTGTGAATTATATCTCAAACAATCTGTTAAAACATTTTTAGAGAGAAAGAAAAACACAGAATGAAAAAAGAGGAGAGAGAGAGAAGGAAGAAAAGGAGGAAGGAGGGAGGGGAGTAGTAGTAAAGCTCCGGGTTAATAACTGTCCTCCATGGGAAACTGACAAAAGCTACGAACACCTTCCCTCCTCTAAAACTCATATAGAGGTCCTTTTGGTTTCTATGAACTGTTTTTGTTTTTTAAAAAATAAGATAGTTATTCTTTGAAGAAATCAAATGATCCCTCCATATGGAATAATAACAAAGACTTTATAAATTCTTTCCTTTGGAAAAAACAATTTCCCACAACATGAAGATTAAGAGCATAACTGAAAGGCCAAGTGATCATTCTGGTTTAAAGGATCTGAGGAGACGCACCTTGGCAAGACCAGCACGGTGGGCTCCTTTAGACTCCATGTATGCAAGGTACTTGTTGAACTCCCGGAATTCCTCCATGGAAGGTCTGAAGGTCATGATCTTACAGCTGGGATTCAGAGGACTCTCTGCCTCTGCCACCTCCATGGTGGCTGGGGTAGTCTCTGTAGAGAGGAAGACATGGTCATCAGCAATGAATTATTACAGGATTAAGTGATCACTAGTGATCATTTCTCCCAAATGGTACATGAGCTCCTCCAGCAACATGTCTTTTATTTAGGTACTATTCCCTTCTACCACCCTATTATCCCTCATCTCTTTCTGGACTGCTGGGGTCGGGCCAGGGGAGCAGAGGGGCAAGGGGCGGGGAGGGGTGGATACTGCCTCTAGTCATTCTTCCTCTCAAGCTCTTATTCTTGGCATTGAATCACTGACCTAATTATTATCACTGGCCTCCTCAAAATCCTTCCTAGTGAGAATTAATTTTCTCACTTTGCAAGCAAGTACAAGTGTTGTTCCTATGTACCAGTTCTGAAACAGACTCTGTCATACATACACTTGTATAAAAGCCCAGTCTAGGTTAAGTAGAAGATGGACAATGTTCAACATCCCCAGCAGACTTTACTCAGGTGTGCTTATCATGCTTTCCTACAATAGCCAGTAACCAGGCTAAAGTACTGGAGACACAGAAAGAGGTAAGGTTTATCTTCACCATACAAGCTCACTGACTAGAGGCCAAACTACAATGCAAAACTGAGCACAGGAAGGAATAACTAATACCACCCGGGTTCCTCAAAAAGGGATAGAATTAAGACTTTCAAACAGGCAAAGGAGTTTGCCAGATGACAGAAAGAACAGTCCCAGCAGCAGAAATATTTGGAACTATTGAGGGTATGGAGAAGGGAGATTAGTCTGTCTGGATCTTAGAAAGAAAAGATTCCAGGGGATCAAAGAAGGAAAGTAGGCAGCAGGGTATGCTACAAAAGCACATACTTAATCTTTCCACCAATAAATAGGTGATTGCTCAACAAGCATTTATTGAACACCAGGCATGGGGAACTCAAAGGTGAATGAGAAGCACTGGTGTGCCTGCCTCAGGAAGGAGTCCCACCCATCCCACTTTCAGATGCAGCAATATGTCTGGCATCCAACAGCTCAAACAACAAATCCTTTCATTGTTTTTTTTTATAAATTTAATTCGTCTAACAAAAAGAGACATTGAGAAATGAGGGATGGAGTAGATAAAAGGAAAACACGCAATGGGATAATAGTAGGTTAAAACAAATCAGGGTTACAAATAAAGTTGTAGTCACCACTCATCTAAGGTTTGAAAAGCATCTGTCTCACCAAGTACAAGTGAGGAAAATGACCTACATCAAAATTAAATTCTGCCATTTTTTCAGAATTTCTAAACTAAAGGAAAACTAATCTGCAAGGAGGTATATTAATACACAGTAGAAAATATTCAGTATTCTCCCTGCCAATGGGAGGGGGCATGCAAAAGATAAAGCCTTCCAGGCCACATTCCTCACCCACTTGCACAGGTACTCATGCCCAAATCCATGGGCTGCAGAATGGAAGTCTCACCTCTCTACAGGTTATACACAACCCCTTAGAGGTGTCCAGATCAGTCCCTTGCATGACTATTATGGCCTTGAACCACAGCCTGCATTATACCTTCTGCTTCAGCAGTACAAATGGATTTGTGCTTCTCTGAACAAGTACAGCTCTCTATGCCTTTGCCCTAATTCCTCCTATTGGAGCATCCTTTACCTGTTTCCTTACCTGGCAAATTCCTTCCTGCCCACTGATGAGACTCCCAACCCCCTGTAGCAGGCCTATATGATAAATCTGTGTGTTTTGACCTTCCTTTCTGCATTCCTCTTATAGGACTGCCTGTTCCAGTGTCTAGCACTTCTGACCACACAATGAACTCTAAGCTTCTCAAAGAAAAGGCAGGCTACCCATCTCTTTAAACCCTAACATCCAGTCTGCAACCCAGCCTGGTCCATAATATCTGCTACAATAACTACTTGCTAACTAAATGAAGGAACAAATACCAAATGTTACTAAATACTTACATAAAATAATACCAAATGCAGGGAAAAGGAAAACACTGGTCCCAAACACAGAAACGTTACTTATAAAACAGATTCATTTGCCATTCTGGTAAAGAATAATAGAATATAAATATCTGAGCAGTGAGAAAGTAGATGTCCCCAGGTTACCTTCATAGAAACATTTGGTACAGGGAATGCAGCCTTACTTCTCCTGTGGCCAAAAAATAACAGTGGTCTGCATATTTCTCTAAGCAGAGGAAGAAGCCACTACAGAAGGAACTAGAAATCCAGCCAGTCACTCAACAAGTAGTTACAAATGCCAAAAAGCTGGGTGGGCACTCAGGAAGGAAAGAATCCAAAACCTAACAATAGTGGAGTCCAGCAGACAATAAATAAGTGCTCTGAAGAAGAAACCCAGCTAAGGGGATAGAGCACAAAGAGGGGACGGAGTTATTTATACTGGGGAGGCATTTCAAGGGCCTAAAGGAAGGACTAAAGCATACAGGTATCTGGAAGAAGAGCAGTATAGGCTGAGGCAAGAGCAAGAAGCCGCTGGGGCTCTTCAAAGGAATGGTAAAAAAGTGAGTGTAACTGGAACTAGGTGTAGCAAAGGAGAGAATGGTTAAGAGAGGAGATGAGGGAGAGGAAGATGGGGATGAGAGAAGAGACAGGGAGAAATGGAGTTTGGTGTTTACTTTGAGTGAGAGGGCAAGTCATCTTGACCCTCCCTTTCTTACACATTCCCATTCTTGATACTCTAATATGCTCTATTCAAGGAGATGACACATCTTTCTAAGGAAACTGTTCTGGAGTATTTTCAGCAGAAAAGTGAGCAGGTTCATCACTCTAGCTGTTGTATCAAAAAAGGACAAGGTTAGAAGCAGAGGAAATTTACACCAATCCAGGCAAGATAAAATGATGGCATGAACCGGTGGTAAGCAGTGAGAAGTGGTCGGGTTAAAGATACATTCTGAAAGAATTTTCTGACAGAAGTGAGAAAAATAGGGATCAAGATTTTTGGTCTAAAAATCAGAACATTGGCTCTGACAAGAAACTGAAGCAATGAGACTAAGATACACAGCAAATTACTAGTGATCAGAATTAAACCTCAGCCCCTGACCTGGTTTGCTGACTGGTCTGTAAAACGTGCTTTGCTTCTCCCTAGTGTCACTACTTCCTCAATTACACAATGTTCTACCTGCCAAGTAGATACATATTCTGAAGACCCAGTTAGCTTATGTTTTAGACCTTTTCAATCTATAAATTTAGATTGGGTCAATAAAAATTATACAATCATCATAAAATTGAAAAGCTAAAAAAATTTTAAATGCTAAAGCCTCTAAAAATTTAATATTAATTTAACCACTCAAATATTTGCCAATATGACAGGCAAAAAAAGTCTGCTGTTAAGTTTCATTTCTTTGATTATTAGTAGTACTGATCACTTTTGAATATTTATAATCATTTTCATTTCATTTTACCTACTTATTTTCTTTACCCTTAAAAGGTAGTTTATTTTCTGTTCCTTAAGTTTTTCCTAGTACACATTTATCATTTCATTATTAAACTTAATAATGTTAGAATCAAATTCCCAGCACTCATTCTTTCTCTTTTTTCTTTATTTTTCTGAGCCAAGCAGAAAAGTAGATTTAAAATGTTCTTGCAATGTTTCCTAGTCAGAGAAGGGCTGTTATATTTCGCAAAAAGCTTCTGTATAATTTTCAGCTGAAACTGATGTAATCATCATTTTTTTCAATGCTACACCTCTTTAGAGACTGAGTCCCCAGAGATTGACAACAGTATCTTTGTTATTTTGCTTTTATAGAGCTGGTCTCAATGTTTTTGAGACCTAAACCAAATAACCATATTTATAGTAAGTACCCTAATAATTTTTTCCTTAACGAACTACAGATCTTTTTCATTAAGTAAAGTCTAGCACTAATTCAGACTTATATAACTCTCCCATTGTTTCTTATCTGTAAATTTTACCTTATCATAAAGGAAAAATATCTATTCTTCTTACTCTTTATATAAGCTTTACTTGGCTGAAGCTTTTTCCTGCTAAATATAAATCTATGCTCTATACTGTTTTCCTTATATACAGTTTCTGTGAGTAAAAACTGATTGCTTTCATCCTAGAAGTATTAGTTTTTAAGATGAGGCCTGCCTCAGAACTGGTCTGCACTGCTAACTGCCCTTGAAGAAACCATTTCTGGATCTGCTGTAGAGCGCAGCCCCTGGGAGATGCAGCACTCGTTGGGTAGACAGAGAGTGCACTGGGCTGGGAAGAAAATGAATGAGGGCACAATTATCAGCTGTGCTAGTGTTAGAAGAGAGCACTACTCCAGCCTCTTCCATGATTCCTCTTGAAGATTAACCCAAACCCTAGAGGCCAGGACATCCCCTCACTCACTCCTCCATTCCTACACTGAAATTTTTACATGGAACGAGCCATGGTTCAGGCCAAGCAGGTGCTACTATCCTGCTCTACTCTAGTTCCCTGTGCTAAATTCACTGGAGGCAGAGCCTAGGCCACACCTGAGGCAACTGGAAGCCTGGCCTTTGAGTTCCAAAACTGCAGCTCAACCAGTCTCTGGGTCTCACAGAGACTCAAGGAAGCATTCGCTTTCAGACTGCTTTGGCCAGGCACGGTTATGGGTTGAACTGTGTTCCCCAAAAAGATATGTTGAAACCTAACCCCCAATACCTATTAAAGTGACCCCATTTAGAAACAGTCTTTACAAATCTAAAGATCTGGTCATACTTGGTTAGGGTGGACCCTAGTCCAGTATCGCTGATGTCCTAAAAAGAGGAAAAGACAGACACAGAGGGAAGAACAATATGTGATGATGGAGGTAGACCAGACATACAGCTGCGAACCAAGGGATGCCAGCAATCACAAGAAGTTGAGAAAAAGGCACAGAACAAATTCTCCCCTAGACCCTTTACAGAAAGCACAGATCTATGACACCGTCCCGTTCGCCTCCTAGTCTCCAGAACTGTAAGAGAATCAATTTCTCTCAGTTTAAGCCATACATTTTTGTGCTAATTTGTTGAAGCAGCACTAGGAAACTAATTCAGGCATCTAGGGCCAGACTGGAGAGAAAGATGTAGAATGAACATTCCCTACAATCCAGCTTTATCAATAGTGAAGCTCATAATACTCTGAGACTTGGGTAGAAAAGGGAAGTGGCAGGCCACCTTGAAAACTCTACATTAGCCATAAGCGCACCTATTCAGATACTGAGCTACAATAGGACAACTGGCTTTAAAGGCTGCCTCTTTCTGTCATCTCAGAAAGCCACAGGCCTAGTGCTGTAAGTTAAAAAGCAAGACAGCAAAAAAAAGCCTAGTCCACTGGTTGTTTTTGCCAGAGCCAGGCCTCACTCGGCTCCCAGAGGCTCGGGCAGCTTTGCTTTATCCTTTTGGTCCCTCTCACATCACCATTTCATCTTGCTTCACCAGCCTACAGATACCAAGGGCAGGAACAGAAAGATGGGCTTGAAGAGATGATTCCTGGACAGAAGACCAAGACAAAAATAAATAAATAAATCTATGCAAAAGTTTCTTTTACTGCAGTTGAGAGATTCTAGGCTGAGTCCCAGGAGAACATTCCTGAGGAAAAATGATGCAAGTAAATATGTAAATTTTCTTCATCAGTCTATGATGGCCTCTCTTATACTCTTGGTAAATGAGAGCAGGCACAAGTCATCTTCCTGCACAGACTGAGGAAGGCTTCCTCTTCTCTTGTTCACCAAAGATCTGGCAAGATTAACGCGAGCACACAGGCTGTCATCATCTCAAGTAAGCATGCAGAAGACAATGTTGGAACCAACAAAATTACACTGAGGATTCACTCCTGGCTTCACCCAGTGTGCATCCTTTACTGGGTCAAACTATATCTAGGCCTGGACTGCAGTGGATCAGGAGAAGCATTTTTGTCTTACATGACATGCTCAAAAACTAACTGATTCTAGATGCAAACATGCAACCTCCTCCAATAACTGATTACATATAACTTCTAATTTATTTGTGTCTACTTCAGCCTCGAGTCAATTTTTCAAAAACATTGAGTCAAATTTTAATTTTATCTGTCATTTCCTAGCTTTTCCTTTCTCTAGCTCTTACACTACCTTAGTGTCCAACAATACAGGCCTGGTTGAATCAAGCTAGTTCTTCCAACACAGGACAGGCAACATCAAAAGAATAAGGAAGATCTCCAAGCAAAGATCTGGAGTGATTTCCAAATTATTCTATTATATTAATAAAGCAAAGTATAGAACAAAGTTTATAATATTCTATTTTGTGTACTGGAAACAAGACCAAAACCAATAAAAATGGCTACCTGCAAGGAAAAGAAGAGGTAGGAAAGGAAGCTAGATTTACAAAACAGGCAGGAGGGAGATGAGCCCTAGCTGGTGTGGCTCAGTAGACTGAGTGGCAGCCTGCAATCAGAAAGGTCACTGGATTAATTCCCAGTCAGGGCACATGCCTGGGTTGCTGGTCAGGTCCCCAGCTGGGGACATGCAAGAGGCAACCAATGCATTGGATGTAATTTTCTGTATCTCTCATGCAGTTTCTCTCCATCTCTTTCTCCCTTCCCCTCTTTCTAAAAATAAATAAAACATTTCTTAAAAAAAGAAAGGAATGTATAAGATGTGACTGGAACATGTTGTTCCAGGAAGCTTGCTTGGATAGCACTTCAAAACTACAATCAGTACTGAAAAAATTAGACTTCACATGTCCCCTGATGTGGCACACAGAGAAGGACACAACATCACTGAGAGGGCACAGCACTTACAGGGCTATTCCTACTAAAAATGTACAGCTTAAATCTAATCATGAGGAAACATCAGAAAAGATCGAATTAGATGACATGCTTAGAAGTAAGCAGTTTTTTTAAAATAGTGGTTTGTACTCTTCAAAAATGTCAAGGTCATAAAAGACAAAGAAAGAACAGTTCTTGATTGAAAAAGACTAATAATGTGTTATGTGATTCTCAGATCCAGGACCAAAAATCAAAACAAAAATATTTCTCTTTTCTTTTGCTAAAGAATATTAGTGGAACAAATGTTGAAATTTGAGTAAGATGTATAGATTAGATCATAGTATTGTGTCAAGATTAACATGCTGATCTTGAGAAAACACACTGTGGTTAGAAAATGTCCCTGTTTTTAGGAAATATATGATGATACAGTTATAGGTAAAGGGGTATTATATCTTTCAAATGATTCAGAAAACAATATGTGTGTACACACACATACACAATAACAGGATAAAAGCAAGATCAAGAAAGTGACAGGCATGGAAAAAGTTTAACATTTGGAAAATCTGGATGAAGGGTATATGGGGAACATTTTTGTACTTTTTGGCAAATTTTCTCTAAGTCTGAATTTATATCAAAATAAAAGTTAAAACAACAACAACTAATGGGAGTCACATCAAAAGGACATAAGAAGTTCATCGGAAAAAAATAGCCTTGGTGGCCCCATACAGGGTATGAGAGCCTGACTGGGATAGAGGAAATCCACGCAAGTGCAGCACTAGCAAGAGGAGATTGGATAGTGCTGGCTGAAAACAGAGGCCGGGTTTCTCACTGTCAGAGAAAGGAATTTACAAATACAGAGAGGGAGAGAACTAGAGCTAACCTATGGCATTATTTTGGAATTTTGAAATATTGGTGTAAACTCATGATATGTGTATATATATGTGTGTACATAAGTGCATGTATATATGTGTATGTATAGAAAATTCCTCGGCTGTGCCTACTGAAAGATCTTGGGAGCAGTACCACTCCAGTAGCAATGAGCTCTCAAATACTGGTTTCTAAACACCATTTTCCACTAAGAGGAACCAGGGCTTCTTGGGTAAAAACTGATTCCAGATCAGGGCAAGAAAAAGTACAAAGTAAGCCTGAAATATCTTGTTCCAGAAAGTTTTTTAAAAACTACTCAAGCCCTGACTGGCATGGTTCAGGTCAACTGAGTGCCGGCCTGCAAACCAAAGGGTCTCTGGTTCAATTCCCGGTCAGGGCACATGCCCAGATTTCAGGCCAGGTCCCCAGTAGCAGGAGTTTGAGTGGCAAGCACACATTGACACTTCTCTCCTCTTTCTGCTTCCCTTACCCTCTCTCTAAAAATATATGAATAAAATCTTTTTAAAAATACTCAAAAATGAGAAGGACAGGAGAAACATGTAATAGTCAACCTCAAGGAGTCTTCATTGGCTAAATCTGGGGAATATTGACTATCAAAACAAATAAGGATAGTAATGAAATATAATCAATTAAACAAAACAATAAAACTTGAGTCCATAATGAAATAAATGTACTATAAAATATTTTTAAATCCATAAGTCTATAGTATTCCTTTTTTAAAGAAAGCATCGATCACCACTAGAATGCATCAACGCATCACTCCAAATATTTATAATTGAAGAAAAGGAATAAAGCCCTTATCTTGACTTTCCTGAACAGTTATTTTAGTGTAAGTGAAGAATTCATGGTGGAAATTTTTTTATAGAAAAAGCCCAGCTATTAAATGCAGAAGAAAAAACAGAATTACATGATCACCATTTTTTATAATGCAATCCCTAATAAAATAAAGAATCTAGGGAAATATTATTAATGGATGCTCAAATCATGAGGCAACAATTTAATAGCAAGTTTTAAAATGAAGAAATCAGGCTCATTATTAGTGGAATAAGCAGACATGATATGAAGCAATGGAAAATATGTAGCATCACTTACCAATCATTTTCACCTTAAAAAGTAAATCAGAATCTAAACTAAATCATTAAATCCAACTCATTTTCAAGACATACAGGAGTTACAGAAACAAAGTAAACAGCACCACAAGAAAGCAATATGCAAATCCTGCGACAGTCTACATTTCAGAAATCAAAGAAGAGAGTGGAAGGACTGGGGGGAGGGAGTTCAGCAAGGGTGAGAACAAGGGACTACTACAGAATAAAAGACACAATAGATATGAATGAAAACTACATGCATCATCAACTGGTCACCAGATATTTGCATAGGAAAGCACTAGAATAATGCAAAAAGAAAGAAAATACAATTAAAAGAACAGTATCTTGCTCACTTGGGCAGCACATACACTAAAACTAGATGGACACAGAGAAGATTCACATGGTTCCTACACAAGATGACATGCAAATTCGTGGAGCACTCCATATTTTTTAAAAATAAAAATAAAAGAGCAATAGAACAACTAGAACAAAGTATCTTTGATATGCTTTATATGTACACATATACATATCTGTACTCTGCTGTTATAAACCTGAAAATGTCCTCATTTTAGAGGACAGAGAAAGACAAATACCATATGACCTCACCTTTAAGGGGAACCTAATCAACAAAACAAACAAGCAAGCAAAATATAACCAGAGACACTGAAATCCAGAACAATCTGACAGTAATGAGAGAGGAGGTGAGAGAGGATAATGGGGGAATGGGGCGAAGGGTTTTCAGGAACAACTATAAAGGACACATGGACAAAACCAAAGAGGGGTGGAATCAAGGGAGGGAGGGAGGGAAGGATGGCTGGGGTCGAGGGGAGTGGTGGGGGGTAAATGCAGACAACTGTACTTGAGCAACAATAAAATATTTTAATGGCATAAATTAAAACACTGAACCTTTTAGATTCAACAGGCAAGACTTTTTCTGTCCACCCTACTATTCATTTTTTAATTTTATTGACTTATTTTTATAGAGAGGATAAGGTAGAGAGGAAGAGTGGGAGAGAAACATCAATGAGAGACACATCTTTCCCTTGCCTCTCACATTCCTTCAACCAGGCAGGAACCTGGCCTACAGCCCAGGCATGTGCCCGGACTGGGAAGTGAACCAGTGACCCCAGTGACGTTTGGCTTTGTGGGACAATGAGCCACTACAGTCAGGGCTGCCTATTATTTTAAACTTGGAAAGTTCAGTGGCTGAATGTCAAAGTTCCTTTATCACTAATCAGATTACATTAAATAGGCAATTATAATAGTGTACCCCTTATCCCCAAGAGGCACGTTCCAAGACCCCTAGTAGATGCCTGAAACCGTGGATAGTACCAAAACCTATATATACAATTTTTGTCCTATACATATGTAACTATGATAAAGTTTAATTTATAAATTAGGCATAGTATGAGATTAAAAATAGTAACTAATAATGAAACAGGACAATTATAACAATATATATTGTAATAAAAGTTATTTGAATGTGATCTCTCTCTAAATATCTTATTGTACTGTATAGATAGCATAGATACACTGGATAAAGGAATGATTCACATCCTGGGTAGGACAGAGTAAGGTAGTACAAAATTTCATCATGCTACCCAGAATGGTTGGTGTACAACTTAAAACTTGTAAATTGATTTTTTTCAAAAATTTTCCATTTAATATTTTCAGACCATGGTTGACCACGCATAAAAAAACACAGAAAGTCATAGAGGATGACTACTGTATTACACTGTTTTTTTGTTTAAGATTTTATTTATTTTTAGAGAAGCGGGGAGGGAAGGAGAAAGAGAGGGAAACAAACATGGATGTGTGAAAGAGACATGGATCAGCTGCCTCTGACACAACCCCCACTGGGGACCTGGCCCATAACCCAGGCTTGTGCCCTGACTGGGAATCACTGGCACTCAACCCACTGAGCCACACCAGCCAGGGTAGGCCTACTGTATTAGAAAATGGGGGGAAGACAATTCCATTCAATCATTGCATGTGCAACACTATAAACACCTATTTATTAGAAATCTTACCATCTTTTTTCTTGGGATAAAGTTTCCATTCATCTCTTAACAATACAATGACCAGCAAGCATGTTGATTAATGAAGCCATGACCAAATCCTTAGGTTGAAGCACCAACTTAAACAAAAGTTTACTGTAACAGACATCAGTTACTCTGCATTCTAGCAATTAAATTACACCAACATCAAAGTGGTCAGTGGAGTTTACCCCCTTACAACGTAACAGGTGTGCCAAGACAAAGAAAAATGACCCAAATGGAAGAAAAGATCAAACCTCCAGAAAAAGAACTAAGTGACAAACAGGTAGCAAAACTATCAGATGCAGATTTTAAAACACCGGTAATCAGGATGCTCACAGAAATAGTTGCATATGGATGCAAAACACAGGAAAAAGTGAAGGCTATACCAAGTGAAATAACGGAAAATATACAGGGAACCAACAGTGAAGGGAAGTAAAATGGGACTCAACAAAACAGAAAAGAAATAAACATTCAACTGGAACAGAAAGAAGAAACAAGAATTTAAATAAATGAGAGCCTGGCTGCTGTGGCTCAGTGGACTGAGTACTGGCCTGAGAACCAAAGGGTCGCTGGTTGGATTCCCTGTCACAGCCCATGCCTAGGTTGCTGGCCAGGTCGGGCCCCTAGTAGGGGGCCCACAAAAGTCAACCACGCACTGATATTTCTCTCCCTCTCTTTCTCCTTCCCTTCCCCTCTCTCTAAAAAACAAACAAACAAAGAGAAGATTAGGAACCTCTGGGACAACATTAAACATCCAATTCATAGGAGTGCAGGAAGATTCACAGAGGTGCCAAAAGGACAAGAGGAAGAGCAAGAAATTAAAACTTATTTGAAAAAATAATGAAGAATTTCCCTGGTCTGGCAAAGAAAATAGACTCCCACAAAGTCCAGGAAGCTCAGAGTCCCAAAGAAATCACATCCAAGGAGGAACACACAAAGACACATCATAATTAAATTACCTAAGATTAAAGATAAGGAGAGAATCTAAAAAGCAACAAGAGAAAAGGAGACAGTTACCTACAAAGGAGATCCCATGAGACGAGCAGCTGATTTCTCTATAAAGAAACTTTACAGGCAAGAGGCCAGAAAGAAGTATTCAAAGTCATGAAATCCAAAGACCTACACCCAATATTACTCTGCCCAGCAAAGCTATAACTTAGAATGGAAGGGCAGATAAAGTGCTTCCCAGATAAGGTCAAGTGAAAGGAGTTCGTCATCCCCAAGCCCTTACTTATGTGAAATGTTAAAGGGACTTATCTAAGAAAAAGAAGATAAAAATTTTAACAGTGAAAGGCAGCAAACACAGTTATTAATAACCATACCTGACTTCCAGCCAAGATGGAGGCATAGGTGGGAACACTGTGCCTCCTCACACAACCAAAATTAAGGACAACAAAGAAAATTGAACTATATGGAAGTTCGACAACCAGTCAACCAGACTGGTAAGAAGGGCAAAGTCAGCAGCTGGAGGAGAGGGATTGCAGCAGGAAAAGGCAGTGGCAGCCAGACCGGGGAGCACAGGTGGTACGGGGCTGACCACGGCTACACATTCACATGCAGATAAACTAGGCAAAAATTGGCAGTAAGACAGACCCCACAACCCAGGGCCTCAGCCTTGGGAAATAAAGCCTAAAAGCACCAACTGAAAAGGTGCCAGGAGAGACCCCCAGCCTCACAGGAGAGTTCTCTGAAGAGACCCACATGGTCCTAGAACGTACACAAGCCCACCCACCCGGGAACCAGCATCAGAAAGGCCCAGTTTGCTTGTGGGAAGCAGCAGAGGGGACTGAAACCCCAGAGAGAGAGGAACAAACACCATTGCTCCCTCTCTGACCCCACCTCCACATACAGCATCACAATCCAGCAACTGGGTTGCCCCGCACTGGTGAACACCTAGGGCTCTGCCCCTCATATGTAACAGGCACAACCTGGCCAAAAATGGCTCAATTAAAAGAACAAATCAAAGCCCCAGAGCCAATACTTTTAAGCAACCAAGAGATAGCCAACCTTTCAGATGCACAGTTCAAAACACTGGTGATCAGGATGCTCACAGAACTCATTGATTTTAGTTACAAATTAAAGGAACAAATGAAGACTACACTAAGTGAAATGAAGCAAAATGCACAGAGAACCAATAGTGATGGGAAGAAAACTGGGACTCAAATCAAGAGAGTGGACCAGAAAGAAGAAACAACCAAGCAGAAAAGAATGAAAAAACAAGGATTCAAAAAAAAAAAAAATGAGGAGAGGCTTAGGAACCTCCAGGACATCTTTAAACATACCAACATCCAAATCATAGGAGTACCAGAAGGGGAAGAGGAAGAGCAACAAGTGGAAAACTTATTTGAACAAGTAATAAAGGAGAACCTCTCCAATCTGGCAAAGAAATAGACTTCCAGGAAGTCCAGGAAGCTCAGAGAGTCCCAAAGAAGGTGGACCCAAGGAGGAATACACCAAGGCATATCATAATTACATTACCCAAGATTGAAATGAAGGAGAGGATTCTGGAAGCAGCGAGAGACAAGGGGACAATCACTTACAAAGGAGTTCCCATAAGACTGTCAGCTGATTTCTCAAAAGAGACTTTATAGGCAAGAAGGGGCTGGAAAGAAGTATTCCAAGTCATGAAAGGCAAGGACCTACATCCAAGATTGCTCTATCCAGCAAAGCTTTCATTTAGAATGGAAGGGCAGATAAAGTGCTTCTCAGATAAGGTCAAATTCAAGGAGTTCATCATCACCAAGCCCTTATTATATGAAATGTTAAAGGAACTTATCTAAGAAAAAGAAGATAAAAAATATGAACAGTGGCCCTGGCTGGTGTAGCTCAGTGGATTGAGCACGGGCCTGTGAAGCAAAGGGTCGCTGGTTTGATTCCTAGTCAGGGCACATGCCTAGGTTGCAGGCCAGGTCCCTAGTAGGGGACACATGAGAGGCAACCACACATTGATGTTTCTCTTCCACTCTTTCTCCTTCCCTTCCCCTCTCTCTAAAAATAAATAAATACTAAAAAAATATAAACAGTGAATGGATAGCAAACTCAGTTATTAACAACCACACCTAAAACAAAAACAAAAACAACTAGAAGCAAAAGCAAAAACTAAGCAAACAACTAGAACAGGAACAGAACCACAGAAATGGAGATCACATGGAGGGTTAGCAACAGGGGAGTGGGGGGCAGGGAAGGTACAGAGAATAAGTAGCATAGATGGCAGGCAGAAAATAGACAGGAGGGCAAGAATAATATGGGAAATGTTAAAGCTGAAGACACATGGACATGAACTAAAGCAGGGAATGTGAGTGGGAGGGGGTGTGCAGGGTGGAGGGGAATGAAGGGGGGAAATGGGACAACTGTAATGGCATAATCAATAAAATATATATTTAAAAAATAAAAATAAATTTTAAAAAACAACCACACCTAAAACAAAAGTAAACTAAACAGACACCTAAAACAGGAACGGAGTCACAGAAATGAAGAACACATGGAGGGTTAGCAACAGGGGAGTGGGAGGAGGAGAAGGGGGGAGAAGGTACAGAGAATAAGTAGCATAGACAGTGGGGATAAAATAGACAGGGGGAGGGCAAGAGTAGTGTGGGAAATGTAGAAGCTAAAGAACTTGACACATGGACATGAACTAAAGTGGGGGAATGTGGGTGGGAGGGGGTGTGCAGGGTGGAAGGGAATGAAGGGGGGGAAATGGGACAACTGTAATGGCATAATTAATAAATTATATTATTATTAAGAAAACAAAAACAAACTACACAAACAACTAGAACAGAAACAGAGTCACAAAAATGGAGATCAAATGGAGGGTTATCAGTGCGGATGGGGGGGAGAATGGGGGAAAAGATACAGGGAATAAGAAGCATAACTGGTAGGTACAAAATATGGGGAGATTAAGAATAGTATAGGAAATAGAGAAGCCAAAGAACTTATACATATGACCCATGGACATGAACTAATGTGGGGAAATACTGGTGGAGGGGGGTGCAGGGCAGAGGGGGATAAACGGAAGAAAAAAATGGGATAACTGTAACAGCATAATCAATAAAATATTTTTTAAAAAGTTGATATTGCTTAATAGAGACAGACTCATAGAGAGCAGGCCGACAGCTCTGGGGAGAGGGGTGTGCTGGGGGTGCAGGGATTGAGGGAAAAAAAGAGAGAAAGGACTCATGGACCAGGACAACAGTGTGGTGATTGCAGAGTTTACGGTGGAAGAGGGTAAGAGGGATAAATGGCAACGTAAAAAACACAAAATAAAAAAATCAAATTTTTAGATTGAGCGCGGGCCTGTGAACCAGACGATCGCAGTTCGATTCCCAGTCAGGGCACATGCCTGGGTTGCAGGCCGGTTCTTTGCAGGCTAACTACCAGCAGGGAACGCACAAAAGGCAACCATACATTGATGTTTCTCTCCCTCTCTCCTTCCCCTCTAAAGATAAATAAACAAATAAAATATTTTTAAAAAAATCAAATTTTTAAATAAAGAACCATTCTGTATATTATAATACAGGCATAAAAATAATGTTAAGGTCAACAATTGCCAGTCTAGCCCTGGATGGTGTGGCTCAGTGGATTGAGCACCAGCCTGTGAAGCAGAGCAGAGGGTTGCCAGGTCAATTCCTGGTCAGGGCACATGCCTGGGTCGTGGGCCAGGTTTCCCATTGAGGGGCGTGCAAGAGTCAACCAGTTGATGTGTCTCTCACACACTGATGTTTCTCTCCCTTCTTTCTCTCTCCCTTCCTGTCTAAAATTAAATTAAAAATCTTAAAAAAAAATCGCCAGTCTTTCCTCATGGCCAAACATAACTATTTCCCTTATCTCTTCCATAATGTCCCTGCCCCACCCCCAGCTTTAGGAAAATGTAAGATCAATGAGGGCGTTTAACTTGAGTTGAATAAAGACACAAAGCTCTGTGGGTTTATTCTTTTATTTGTTGCTATTATAAGTAATATTTTTTAACTTCTTCAGAAATAATTTCAAACAGAAAAATTGCAAGAATAGAAAAAACCTATGAACACTTTACACAGATTCATCTAATTATATCTTACCATATTTGCTTTATCAATTTATGTTCTCTCTGTGTCCACACTGGACAAAAAAGGGGATACTATAATAAATCGTAAATTCCTAACTGGGCATGTCATGAGATGTAGTCATGTCCCAGGGCCGTAACTTCATTAGTGAAATATTTTTAAACCAGGTCTGTCCATTGTTCTTGTACATCTAGTTTAATACACCTTTGTAAAAGAGTAATACTTTTGGAAGGCATAACCACATAATCTTAACTATCCTGAAATCCAATCTCCACCTTGCTTTCTCTTACTTTCATGTAAACTCCCTCATCTTCCCTCCTTAATTTCAAATGCATAAAAGAAACTGCAAAACTGTTATTCTTATTTGAGATCTTGCTTGCCAGCAACTCTCATCAGTTTTGGCTAAAACAAACTCCTATAAAATTATCTACAGGTCTGGATATTTCTTAAGTCAACAACATACACATGATAAAGTATATAAGGTAGAATATTCTGTGTGTGAAAACTTGTGTTTTTACAAGTTTTTTTCTGAACCATTTGAGAGTAAGTTGCATACATCATGACCTTTTACCCCTAAAGTTTCCTGTGCTTTCCTAATAGGGATCTTCTCTGACATAGAAGCAGAACAGTTTTCAACTCCAGTAAGCTTAATATAGATCCAATACTTGTATATAGTTTCTGTATTCCAATTTTGTCAAGTGAACCAATAGCGTCCTTTATAACATTTTATTTTTCCCTTCTGTAGGGAATTCAGTCTAGGATAAAGTACTGTGTGTAGCTGTCATGTCTCTTTAGTACTCTTTAATCTGAAATATTTCCAGAACCTTTTTTAATGGTACTTATTTTTGAAGAATGCAGTCCCTTTGTTTTAACATTTAAACATGGAAATGAAACATATATTTGTATTAGATAGAACATTTCTTATTTCGATATACTATATTATAAGCTAAGTATTTCTCCTTTTGTGGCTGATACATAAAAATGCTTTAAAATTAATCTCACATCCAGCTACCTTGCTAATAATCTCATTTTCAATCATTTGTCTATAGATTCTTTAATGATTCTGCCTATACTATCATGTGAAAATTATTGGAGAATAGTGATCTTTTGTTGTTTCATTTACAACACTTATTCCTTTTACTTCTCTTTCTCACCTTAATGACCTAGCTAGGACACCCTAGTGCTGAAGAGACGAAGTGAGAGTGGAAGATTCTAACCGAAGTGAAAGGGGATGATTCTAACCTTAATTCATCAGAATATAGGTACCCTTTAATAGGTTAGAAAAGTTCTGTTCTACTTCTTTCTCTATAAGGTTTTGGGTTTTTTTTGTTTTGCTTTTAAATCAAATACATGTAGCATCTTGGTTTTTTATTTTTTTTAACAACTGATAGTCAATTTATTAAAAAGAATGATTTAGGCATCTGCAATGGTGACTTCAACCTCAACTCCTGGCTCAATACTGATCGATGTAATCTGCTTAACAATCTCAGAAGGGCTGTGCGAGTCAATGAGTTGCTTGTGGATCCTCATCTGAAATCGATCCCAAGTCTTAGAACCCTCCCCACAGGAAGTTTTTCTTGTAGTGATTCTGAGTCTTGGTAGGCATCCAAACTTGTCCTTTCATTTTGAGATTCTTCTCCTTTGTGCCTCTGATCAAATCAGCACACACCTCCTCCAAAGACTTTACTTTCCGGCTGGTTAGAATAATTCTATTTCAGTGAATCGCCACCTCTGGTTCCACGGGTGTCTTTCCAGTATCTTTAAAAGCCATTGCTGCGGCGCGGCTTCCTGACCAACTTGTTCCTCGGCGAGAGCAAACAGCGGTGAGCCAGGAGCAGGAGCGGGCTGAACAGGAATAACCTACACACGCGACTGTGACTTCCTCAAAAAAAAAGCCATGTAGCATTTTATCAAATGCTTTTTGTATATGTTATGACAGGTTTTCACCTTTTTCTATTGTGATGAAACATGATTCTTATGTTGAACCCGTCTATATTACACAACTTCATGATGATGTATTATCAAAATGGCACACTGTGGAATGATCCACACTAGTATTATATTTTAGGTTTCATATCTTCATAAGTGATGCTAACTTGTAATATTACTTATTCATACTATCCTGTCTGGACCCGGTATTAAAACTTGCTAGCCTGAAAAAATAAGTTGGGAAGTATTCCTGAAAGAAAGAAACCTGTAGTCTATTAGTTCTACCAATAGTTTGTAGAACTAACCTGCAAAACTATCTAAACCTGGTACTTTCTTTGTGGTAAGACACGTAACTAAAGAATCAATTATCTTTTTTTAAAAAAGACTTTATTTTATTTTTTTAAGATTTTATTTATTTTTAGACAGGGGAAGGGAGGGAGAGAGTTAGGGAAACATCAATGTATGGTTGCCTTCTAAATAGCTCCCACTGGGGACCTGGCATGCAACCCAGGCATGTGCCCTGACTGGGAATCGAACTGGCAACCCTTTGGTTCGCAGCCCGCACTCAATCCACTGAGCTACACCAGCCAGGACTCATTTATCTTAATTGATATATTTCTATCACTTCTTGATTCCATTTTAGAATTTACATTTTTCTGGACAACTATACATTCAAATACATTAGCATAAGTTTTTCATGGTCTCAACTGTATTTCAGTACTCTTTTCAGTCCTAATGTTCTTGTCCAATTTTTCCTCTAAGGTGAGACCTGTAAGTTCCTATAATTCTCAAATATACCTACATATGACCCCCAAAATAGTTAAGAACCACTAAACCAGATCTGGACCACAGAAGTGAATGGAGCTGTGACTCCATCAACAACTGGAGATGTGACTTCACCTAAACACTTCATTCTTGTTAATGTTAAGCCTTAGTAACTTTCGAACTTAGGAAATTAAACAAACTCAGTGTTCCTAAACACAGGGGGAAAAGTGGTTCCACCAGTCCACAGAAAAGCAGCAATGAAAGTGCTCTGATTTTTTTCAAGTTCTATCTTTTATTCTCAGAGAACACTCTTTATTTTGTTGGTGTTTTTTTAAATAAACAATCTTCTTTTTAACATTTTATTGATTTTATTTTTCAGAGAGACAGGCAGGAGGAGGGTGGGAGGAGAGGGGGGAGAGAGAGGGAAAAAGAGAAGGAGGGAGAGAGAGAGAAAGAAACATCGATTTGTTGTCCCACTTATTTATGCGTTCATTGGTTTCGTATGTGCCCTGATGGGATAAAGCCTGCAACCTTGGCCTACTGGGGACACTACTTTAACCAACTGAGCTACCCAGCCAGGGCACTTGTGTTTTTTGAACATCACATTAGATAGTAAGTTTTCTTTGGTAATTTTTATTTTAGAAAATTAAAATTTGGCAAGCCTATGTCAGTACAATTTATTTTTTTCAAAACTCTAAGTCTGGGAACCAGGGAACTAAATGATCTCTGGGATCCTTCATGGCTCCAGTGTTATATATTAGAGAGAGGAAGGAAGAGAGAGTAGAGGGATAGGAGAAACTATTACATTAACAAAGATCAAGTAACTTATTCAAGTTCAAGTCCTTATTTAACCAATACTTCCTTGGTTTCTAGCTTTTAACTCTACAAAACACCCAACCTCCACCAATATACAGAAATCTTCCAACTGTAACATTCTTAACAAACCATTCTCTCAGTAAAAATGGCTTCTACTTGCAAACCACTTTAACTTCAAATTCTTCAGCTTGACAAATAACATAACTATCACCTTCCTCCAAAGTATATAGGTTTTCGGACCTTTCTAACTATCCCTCCTAAATCATTCATTCATTCAAGTGACAAATGTCCATTCCCACAGCTAAACACAAAGATTAATCAAAAAACTTTCATGAGAGGGAGGGCAAGATGGTAATGGAGTAGGACAGAGTGGATTCCATTTCCCTGCACACATGGGAGAAAATCCTGGCTGATCTACAGAGGAACAGCACCAACAGTTCCCCAGCATATATGAAAATAAGAGATCAGAAATCGTAACAGACACTGAAAAACCAGATGGTAAGGAGACAACTGCAGTACAGTAGAGTCTCAGGGACGGGAGCAAAGACTGGAGCAGCAGCGGTCTCAGCCAGCGCACAGTGCCCAGAGCCCAGTGCCCCAGTGCCCTGCACACAGCACCCGGCACACCTCAGCCGGTGCCCAGAGCTCAGGCCCAGCTCCCGATACATCTACCATGGTCTCTTTGAAAGCCCCAGGCCTGCTGACAGGTCCGTGGGAGAGAGCTGGGTTATCAGCTCCCTCCCTCCCCGGCCAAGCAAGGTCCAGCACCAGGAGAGCCTTGTTTCCTAGAGTTTGCAGAGAGGGTACTAAGGACAAAGAGCCGAACAAAACAAACAAGCAAGCAAAATATACCCAAAGACTCTGAAATAGAGAACAGGCTGACAGTAATAGGGGAGGGATTTAGTGGAATATATATAAAGGATACATGGAGAACAACTGAGAAGGGTGGAAATGGGAGGGAGGGGGGAGTACGGGGGGGTGGGATGGGAGTAATAGACAGAAAACTGTACTTGAAAAATAATTAAATAAATTAATTTTAAAAAACACACACAAAGCGCTGAGATCGACCACAGACTCTGTGCTGAACAGCTTGGGAGAATTGAGAGGCGTAGTGTCAGGCTCTGACTCTGATAGTCACTGTTCTGGATGAGGGATTAGGCTGTACTGAGAGGCAGGCTTTCTAAAGGAGAAAGTTTTTGGAAAGTAAACTGAAGGATTCTCCTGAGACAGCCACTTGGCCTACTCCCCATCCAGCCTGGCAGCGATCCCACGGTTGGGCAGAGGGCCTGGAGTTCCCCCACACAACTGGGATGGGTCTGCACCCAAACCCATGGGACCCAGGCAGCCTGGCCAGCCAGCGCACACATGTGCACCCCACAACGCATCCCACAGTGATGACCCCCAGGGAAAGAGTGCTATGAGGAAGACCTAGACCCCCTTTGTGGGTCGCTGGGAAGAGATGCCAGGTTGGTTCTTGGATGAGGGCAGAAAGACCACACCAATCAATCACCCCTCAGCCTGCTGCAGCCAGAAAAACTGGTTTGGCCAGTTTGAAACCAACAACAGATGTTTTTTATTTTGTTCTGTTTGTTTGTTTTTTAAGTGATCTTTTATTTTTTTAATTTTATTATTGTTTTATCTTTCAATACCTTTTTCCTCTCTTTTCTTTTTTCCTGTTTTATTCCTTCTTCCTTTCCTTCCAAACTTATCGCTTTTTCCTCCTTTCTCCTGCCTTTTTTTTTTCCTTTTACCCACAAGTGACACAAACAACTTGGAACTGCGAAAAGACCAGAGTTGGACCCAAAGAGGGAACATCCCAAGAGTAGAGACAGAGAGACAAATTTTACTTTGCTATAGCAGAGAAGCCACAAGTTGCTGCATATTTGTATTATTATTATTTTTTCATTATTCTCACCTCTTTTATATTTTAATAGTATCTTTGTATTCCTCCCCTCTCTCTATAGGATTCTTTGCCTTGGCTGGTTATATTCTATCATTTGACAGGTTTCCCCTGTTCTCTCCTCCACAGTATATTGCTAATTTTCTATACTCACACCACTTGTTTTCATTTAGCACACTACCCAAAGTTCTATACCCTCTATTCATGTGATCCAGATCACATACAGTTGTTCATATGATTGTGGCTCTAATATTATTGTAAATAATAGCTGTTCTATACAAGGGTAAATATTTCACAACACATCTCCCAAGTCTCAGTTCACTTCACAGTTTCCTGAATTCTATCACTGTAGCGATTAACTCTATTTGCTCACATACTACACCTATTTACTATCCTTTACTCTCACCTTACCTCAAAATCTAACCACCCACAACCTCACTGCTTTCTAGATCCAAATCACAAGCCTTCCCTCCCCAATAAGGGACTTATCTTTGGTCCATCCTCTCTTAAAAGTGGCAAGTTGGGTTTTTGATGCCTTTTAGTGCTTCTGCTGTTTTTTTGTTTCACCTCTTTCACACTGGTAAGACATTTCCCTTTGAGGACTTTTTTCATTGGGGGAATAAACAAAGTCACTGAAGTTTATCCCTGAAGTTTTTAACATTTCAATCATTTTAAAAATGATTGAGGAACCCAACAATAAAGAGCTCTCTATACATGTGGGGACCCCAAAAACTAAAATTATCTTCTGAAGGGAGGGCCCCTTGTAGTACAGGCTTCCCCTGTTAGGTGAGTATTCTAGGAATCCATCTGTATCAGTGTACCAGCTGGTGTTGTGAGAGGCTGCATTCGGCTTCAGTGATTTTTTTAAAGGTTTTATTTATTTATCTTTAGAGGGGAGGGGAAGGAGAGAGGGAAAGAAATATCAATATATGATTGCCTATCATGCGTCCCCTGATGGGAACTGGCCTGCAACCCGGGCATGTGCCCTGACTGGGAATTGATCCGCAATCGTGTGGTTTGCAGGCCAGTGCTCAATCCACTGAACTACACCAGCCAGGGCAGCTTCAGTGATTTTTTTTGTTGAAGACTCAATCAATGCATTTGCCCATTTCATGATTTATCAGCACATGTGCCCGCCCCTGCACTACATGTTCAGCAGTTTTTAACCAAAAACAGCATGACCTTTGTGTTTCACCCACCATATTCACCAGATCTCATCCCAAGTGACTTTTTTTATTCCCCCAATGAAAAAAGTCCTCAAAGGGAAATGTCTTACCAGTGTGAAAGAGGTGAAACAAAAAAACAGCAGAAGCACTAAAAGGCATCAAAATCAACAAGTTCAAAAACTATTTTGAGCAGTGGAAAACAATATCTCAATAGGTGTAGTCTATCAAATGGAGAATACTTTGAAGATGACCAAAGTTTAAACATGTAAAAATACACAATTTTTTATAAATAAATTCCAGGAGTTTTGGGGTCTCCCCTTGTATATTTACTAAAACAGAGTAATTTTTAAGTTATATATTAAAAAATATGCCCTGGCTGGTATTGCTCAGTGGACTGAGTGCTGGCTTACAAACCAAAGGGTTGCCAGTTCAATTCCCAGTCATGGCACATCCCTGGGTTTCAGTCCAGGTCCCCAGCAGAGGGTACATAAGAGGCAACCACACACTGATTGATATTTCTTTTTCTCTCTTTCTCCTTCCCTTCCAGTCTCTATAAAAATAAATAAATAAAATATTTTTTAAAATAAAAGTAAAAAGTAAATGACCCCTGGCCTGTGTGGCTCAGTTGGTTGGAGTGTCACCCTGTACACCAAAAGGTTGCAGGTTTGATCCCCAATCTAGGCATGTGTGAGAAGCAACCAATCCATGTTTCTCTCCCACATTGATGTCTGTGTGTCTGTCTTTCTCTCTCCCCCGCTCTTCTTCTCTCTCTAAAAACCAATAATTATATATATATATATATATATATATATATATATATATATATATAGTTAAAAAGATAAATTAAGCCTAGGTTGGTGTGGCTCAGTGGATTGAGCACCAGACTGTAAACCAAAGGATCCCAGTTCAATTCCCAGTCAGGGCACATGTCTGGGTTTTAGGCCAGGTCTCCAGTAGGGGCACGAGAGTCAACCACACATTGATGTTTCTCTCCCTCTCTTCCCCTGTCTAAAAACAAATAAATAAAATCTTTAAAAAAATAAACTAAAAATTCTCCCTATGTATGAAAATTTCAAGATAATCTTTAATTGTTCATGGGTCAAAGGCAACAATGGTTCTCAACCAGGGATGATCGGTCCCTTTGGGAATACAACATCTGGAGTCATTTTTGTTTGTCACAAGTAGAGGATTGCTAGTGGCATCTAGTGGTTAAAGGGCAGGGACGCTGCTTAACAATGGCCTACAATGCAAAGGAAAACACCCACAACAAAGAATTAACCAGCTCTAAATGTCAATAGTACAGAGGTTGAAAAACCCCACTCTAGCACCTAGAGTTTCTCTAGCCTATGTTCAATGCCAGTCATACAGAATAATGTTCACAGCATTTCTGCAACAGTTGAAAACAACTCAAATGTCAATCTCCAGGAGAATCAATATATATATATCAGAATATACCCACCCAATTAAATATTATATAGCAATGAAAATTAACAAACCAAGGCTGTTCTCAACTATATGGATAAACCTCAGAAAGTCTTGGAATATTCAAAGTAAATGTTCATTTTTACAAATCTAAAATATACAATTTAACTGCTCTTTAAGAATAAGTGCATATAAAATAAATCTATTTTTTAAAGAAAGGGAAAACTGAGCACAGAAATGAGGACAAGGTTGTCAAGGGAAAGCAAATGAGATAGAAGAGAATTACATAGTTATGTCTGGGTAAATTCATAGAACTAAACCACATCTTTTGCATTCCTCGAGCATTACATAAAACCTTTTCTAAATGATGAACCAAGTGATATATTCCTGAAAATACCTTTAAAATTGAAATATAATTTAAGTGGTGCACCCAGAGAAGACTGATTGGATGTGAATGCCAAGAAGGAATTTATCTGCAGAGATGGACTCCCCATGATCAACAAAGGGCCCAAATTTTAGGAATAACAGGAGTCTAGCAGCCATTTGCTGACAGGAGTTGCTCGAGTGATCTGTGTAGCAGGAAGAACTGCAGATTGAACGACTGTAGACTGTGTGAACTGACCACTGCAGGAAAGCCCCAATTTCACCCTTCTACAAAAGCACTGAGGCCGGCCCCATGCGATCTGAACTACACAGTTTAGAATGAAAAATTTGGAAACTTCATTGCCTGAAATTGGGAGCTTAGGTGGGAATTTTCTCTATAAAAGATGGCCCTTTTGTACTGGTGGAACACAATTTAAGTTGTGACCTGAATCTGTGTCTCCAAGGCAGCAGCCACTTTTGCTTAAATAAGTGCTTTTTAATCTTTATTGGAGTCTAAATTAATTTTGGCTTACAAAATTAAACCAAGAATTTTTTAACTGCTATGCTAAAGCCATTCTGTAATATCAAGCAAGCATTCCTAGTTTTTAATTGAGGCAATTCCTTATTTTGTGTATTCAATGTATCAAAAGCAAGACAAGCCTACATGCCAATGAACAACCCAACATTAGGCTTTAAGTTGTTTTTAATTCTATTTTGTGGCATTATTTTAATTGAAAAATCTATGATTGGGCTATATATTTGTATTCAAACACTTAGTTTGCTTAGGTCTCTTCCTTTTATTCTTACAACTAGAAATATCTATAAATTTACAGATTCAATGAACAATCAAATGTAGGTCTTTAACTAACTTAAATAATCATCAACTACAAAACAACTTTAACTTCCAGCCAAGATGGAGGCACAGGTGGAAACACCATGCCTCCTCACACGACCAAATTTAAAGACAATTAAGTTTTAGTAACAAAAATGCAACCAAAACACAGAAAATTGAACTATATGGAAGTCTGACAGCAAGGAACCATTGATCCAGACCAGTAAGAGGGGTGGAGTCGGTGGCTGGCAGAGCGGGGTCCCACAGGAAAAAAGAGCCGCAGGACCGACCCAGGTATGCAGGCAGCAGTTGGCAGATCCCAGGGGTGGGGTGGCAACGGGCAGACCCAGTGAGAGTGCAAGGTGGCTGGCTGACTGCGGTCACACATTCGAGTGCAGACAAACCAGGCAGAGGAACGAGACAGACCTTGCAATCCAGGGCCCCAGCGCCAGGAATTAAAGCCTAAAAGCACCAACTGGAAAAACTTTTGGGGTCAAGGTGCCAGGAGAAGCTCCCAGGCTCACAGAGAGTTTGTTGGAGAGACCCACAGGGTCCTGGAGGGTACACAAGCCCACACATTTGGGAACGAGCACCAGAAAACCCCAATTTGCTTGCGGGAAGCAGCAGAGGGGACCAAAATTTGAGAGAGAGCAGAACAAACGCCATTGCCCCTCTCTGATCCCTCCTCCACATACAGTGTCACAACCCAGCGACTGGATTGCCCCTCCCTGGTGAACACTTAAGGTTCTGCCCTCATACGTAACAGGCGCAAACAGACCAAAACATTATGGCTCAAGAACACTTCAAAGCCCCAGAGCCAATAATTCTAAGCGACCATGAGATAGCCAACCTTTCATATGCACAGTTCAAAACACTGGTGATCAGGATGCTCACAGAACTGGTTGATTTTAGTCACAAATTAGAGGAACAAATGAAGGCTAAACTAATTGAAATGAAGAGAAATGCACAGGAAACCAATAGTGATGGAAAGGAAACTGGGACTCAAATCAAGGGAGTGGGCCAGAAGGAAGAAAAAATGACCAAACAGAAAAGAATGAAGAAACAACAATTCAAAAAAAAATGAGGAGAGGCTTAGGAACCTCCAGGACATCTTTAAACTTTCCAACATCCAAATTATAGGGGTACCAGAAGGGGAAGAGGAACAGCCACGAGTGGAAAACTTATTTGAACAAATAATAAAGGAAAACTTCCTCAATCTGGCAAAGGAAACAGACTTCCAGAAAGTCCAGGAAGCCCAGAGAGTCCCAAAGAAGTTGAACCCAAAGGGGAACACACAAAGGCACATCATTATTGTGGCACACCCAAGATAAAGACAAAGAGAAAATTCTAAAAGCACCCAGAGGAAAGGAGACAGTCACCTGCAAAGGAGTTCCCATCAGACTGTCAGCTGATTTCTTAAAAGAGACCTTACAGGCAAGAAGGGGCTGGAAAGAAGTATTCAAAGTCATGAAAGGCAAGGACCTACATCCAAGATAACTCTATCAAGCAAAGCTATCATTTAGAATGGTAGGGCAATTAAAAATGCTTCCCAGATAAGGTCAAGTTAAAGGAGTTCATCATCACCAAGCTCTTATTATATGAAATGTTAAAGGGACTTATCTAAGAAAAGAAGATTATCAAAAATACAAACAGTAAAATGACAACAAATTCACAACTATCAACAACTGAACCTAAAAAATAGAAATAAGCTAAGCAAACAACTAGAACAGGAATAGAATCACCGAATAGATCACATGGACGGTTTTCAGTGGGGATGGAGAGGGAAGAAAATGGGGGAAAAGGTACAGGGAATAAGAATCATAATGGGTATATACAAAATAGACAGGGGGAGGTTAAAAACAGTATAAAAAATGGAGAAGCCAAAGAACTTATATGTAGGACCCATGGAAATGAACTAGGGGGCTGGTGGGGTAATGGAGGTGGAGGGCATGCAGGGTGGAGGGGAATAAAGGGAGGAAATTGGACAACTGTAATAGCATAATCAATAAAATATATTTTTTAAAAATAAATATATTAACATAGGCATAATGTCAACTTAGAGACAAAAGGCTTGTATTTGTTATACTGACTTTTACATTATTTATGCATGCAGATAAGCTTCACATATGCATAATTTATGCATGCAGATAAATTAAAGGAATATAGCCCTTAGGCATACATTTTATATGTTGTATAAATAGTAAAGAAAAACTGTTTTTCAGTTTTAAAAAATTACGAAGACTGTAAAAATCATTTTAATACAAAATTAACACTGTAACTAATTAGGAAAGATACTTATGAAAGAATTACAGAAAAATTCTGAACAGTATTCCATACATATTTGGTTTAAAATTTTAATTCTCAAGTTCTGGCCTAGACAGAGGCATAGGTAGAAACCCTTTGCTTCCTCACACAACCAAAAGGAGAATAAACAACCAATCTAAAATCAATGAACAACCAGAAGTGCCAGAAAATCAAACATGGAGCTCCGACAACCAAGGAATTAAAGAAACAGTCAACCAGACCAATCAGACCAGAAAGACAGATGGATGGAGAGAACCCAAGGCAAGGTCTCAGACTGTGGGGTACAGCTGGCTGAAGGGGAAACAGACTCAGAGCTCACAGTGGACTATGGGGAGGTGAGGGGTGCGGTTGCCGTGTTGGCAGAAACTCCCAGTCTCACACAAGAGTTCATTAAAAAGCGTGGCTAGAGCCGAGCAGCAAGCCACACCTTTCCCTCTCTGGCCCCTCCCCCACAGACAGCACTGCAGCACAGCAAAGAGGGTTGCCCTGCCCAGGTGAATACCTAAGGCCCCACCACCTTACAACTTAACAGGTGTGCCAAGACAAAGAAATAAAGTCCAAATGAAAGAACAGAGCAAAACTCCAGAAAGAGAACTAAGTAATGAGGAGATAGCCAACCTATCTGATGGAGAGTTTAAAGCCCTGGTAATCAAAATGCTCACAGAACTGATTGAGCTTAGTTGAATAATGAAAGATACCCAAAGTGAAATAAATCAAAATATTCAGGGAACCAAGAGTGACAGGAAGGAAACCAGGACTCAAATCAACAACTTGGAACAAAAGAAAGAAAGAAACATCCAACGAATGAATAAACATTCATTCAACAGAATGAAAAAACAAGAATTCAGAAAAATGAGGAGAGGCTTGGGAACCTCTGGAACAACTTGAAATGTTCCAATATCCAAATTATAGGGGTGCCAGAAGTAGAAGAATAACAGCAAGAAATTGAAAACTTATTTGAACAAATAATGAAGGGAAAGTTCTCCAGTCTGGCAAGGGAAATAGATGTCCAGGAAGCCCAGAGAGTCCCAAAGAAGTTGGACCCAAAGAGGAACGCACCAAGGCACATCATCATTAAATTATCCAAGATTAAATATAAAAACAGAATCTTACAAGCAGTAAGGAGAAAGGAGAGAGTTATCTACAAAGGAGTGCCCACAAGACAATCTTGCAGACAAGAAGGGGCTGGAGGGAAGTATTTAAAGTCATGAAAGGCAAGGACCTATATCCAAGATTAGTCTATACAGCAAGGCTTTCATTTAGGATGGAAGGGCAGATAAAGTGCTTCCCAGATAAGGTCAATTAAAGGAGTTCATCATCACCAAGCCACTATTATATGAAATGTTAAAGGGATTTGTCTACGAAATTGAAGATCAAAAACTATGAACAGTAAAATGACAACAAACTCACAACTGTCAACAAATGAACCTAAAAAAGGAAAAACAATGAAAACAAAAACTAAGCAAACAACTAGAACAGGAATAGAATCAGAGAAATGGAATTCACATAGAGGATTTTCAGTGGGGAGGGGGAGGGGAGAGAATGGGGGCAAAAAGGTACAGGGAAGAAGAAGCATAATTGGTAGGCATAAAATAGATGGGAAGAGGTCAAAAATGGTATAGAGAATTCAAAGAAGTTATATGTACAACCCATGGACATGAACGAAGGAGGGGAAATGCTGGAGGGTAAGGGGCGTACAGGGTGGAGGGGGGATAAAGGAGGAAAAATTGGGAAAACTGTAATAGCATAATCAATAAAATATACTTATAATTTAATTATCCATTAATTCCAATTTTTAGGAAAATCACACAGGAATTTAGGTCCAAAGAAGACCCAAAAAATGCAACCAATGCCAACTAATAATTCTAAATGGATAAAAAAATTATTGGTCTCCTATGACTATGAATATACAAATGCAATTCACTTTCTCAACTCTTATTTTGAAGTAGAATTTGTAAGGACACACAAAACAATCAAAGAAAGCAATCCCAGCCCTGGCTGGTGTGGCTCAATGGATTGAGCACCAAACTGCAAGGGTCGCCTAGTCCAGGGCACATGACTAGGTTGCAGGCCAGGTCCTTAGTACGGGGCACAGGAGAGGCAACCACACATTGATGTTTCTCTCCCTCTTTCTACCCTCCCCTCTCTCTAAAAAATTTAATTAAATATCTTTTAAAAGAAGAAGAGAAAGCAATTTCAACAGTTGCCAAAACTTGTACTCAACATGACTGTGAGGTACAACTAAAAGCTTGCTGGACTTGGACCGTCTCCTTCAGGAGGCCTGGAAAGGAAGAAACATTTCCTGGCACCAGGAAAACCTGAGTCTCCGAGCTCCCCATGCCCTGACCCACCTCACCTGCTGAGGCTTCTGGCCTACCAAGCCACAAGTGGCACATCACATGCCCCTGCCTCCTGCAGGCATGTGCCACAGCAGCCTCTGGTAGATTTCTAACTTCCAACTTCGGGATTGCACCACCTGCACACCCAGGAGTTCCCTGGCACCACAGGTGGAACAGCTGATGCTCTCCAGCAAGATAACATCTGACCTTATCTAAACTATTTAGGGCTACCAGTAAATTATACACTTTTAGTTTCAAGTATGAAAAACAAGGCCCCAAATTTGAAATATTTTGAAACATTTAAATGCAATTTAGTATGCAAAATTTGAAATTATTCCTAAAGACTCACAATCTGTTGGAAAACAACAGACACAACAATATGCTGGTCCTTGCTTGTTCCATTATTATTGAATGAATGCAAGGAATACTATTTTAAAGAATTATGACAATTTGCACAATTTTGATAACTGCCTGTCCAAAAGATCAATTTGAGGGAAACAGATTTGCTATATTTTCATCCTATATGCAATGTTGGGCATGGTACCTTGCACAGGTATTTGCTGATAATTTACTCTTTTTTAATTTTATTTTATTCCTGTTCATTTTATTACAGTTGTCCCAATTTTTCACTACTCCATCCCATGCCATCCCCCACTCCCACAGTCCATCTCCTCCTGTTGTCTGTGTCCATGGGTCACTCATATAATTTATTCCCTTTAATCTTGATACCAATACAGGGCTTCCTTGTCATGCAAACAAATCTAAAAGTATTTTCAATATCTACAAGATGAGTTTAATTTTCCTCAAAGTCTCAAATATTTAACCAAATTATAATAAACACAAATGTAATCATTATACAAACACAAAGGGAAATCATAATGTTACCCAATGCTTCCCACTGATTCTAAAATATGGGTAAAATAAATACAAGACCAAATTCTCGCTAATGTCCACAAAAATAAGCTATCTAGGCCATGTTTTGTTTGCTCCATAATTTTTCTTTGTTGTTAATAGCAAATAAATGCCTCCTCCACTTACCCCATATGTTTCTCCATTTACCTGGTCTTTTGAGGGGAAGGCCCAGTCCCTTTGCAAACTCCTTCAATAGTGTGATAAGAGAGCTATCCTCAGGAACACAATTTGAATACCAACCTCTTATTAAAAGAAAACTTTTTTTCAAAAAGCCTTGCATTTGCTTGGTTCTTTACTGCTTTTTAACATACAGTATTTTGCTGTCCTTTTTTATTTATTTACTGATTTTAGAGAAAGAGAGGAAGGCAGGGGAGGAGACAGATAAAAATGGATTTGTCATTCCTCTTATTTATGCATTCATTGGTTGTTTCTTATATGTTAGACCCCTGACCAGGGATCTAACCCAAAACCTTGGCATATGGGGACAACACTCTAACCAACTGAACTACCCATCCGGGGTTTCATTTTCATCTTTAAATGTTTTATGAGATTAGCAGATGATGATTTTTACCATTTCAGAGATAATGAAACTAAGGCACAGAAACAGAAATGACTTTTTTAGGAGTCATACAGCAAGTAGTACAATGAACTGATTACATGGTTATCTTCCTCCAGACTCAGGTCCCAAATATAACTTACCTCTTTGCTAGGCTCTCCAGCTACCACCAAAAAAAAAAAAATCGAGCCCACTAAATTTAAAAGAAATCTGCAACACCAAGCCCAGATGGTTTCGCAGAATTATATTTCATTTTTTTCAATTATAATTGCGCTTTTATTAATATCAAAGTCTATCAGTCTGAGAAGATGGCAGGTTAAAGCCATAACATCCACCTTCTACACTCGATTTTTAAGAAACAAAATCCAATGTTATTTAAGCTGTTCCTGAGCACAAGAAAAAAAAAGCAAGCCTTTAAATCCTTTAAGAAGCAAACCTACAAGAGCATTTGAAATCTTGTTCCCTGGCATATGTCCTCAGTTTGGCTCAAATATACTCACAAAAATTTAAAAAGAAGAAAGCAGCAGCAGCAGCAGCAGCAGCAAGCCGAAAATAGGTTAACAGCAGAATTTGGCAAATGACCTAAGAAAACTGCAAAACAATTCTCATTTAAGAACAATGATTAAAATTCCTATTAAAATGGAGCAAACAAAATCCAAACGCACATAAAATATTAAACCATAATCAAAAGGTTATTCCAGGAATGCAAGAATGTTCAATATTAGTACACTTGGTATATGATTGTGTGTGTGTGTGTATGTGTGTGTGTGTGGTTAAGTATATGAACACATACACATAAATGTGTATATCTGAAGTTACACATATTCTCTAGTTCTACTCACTAAGCAACATCCCCATATCAATAACACCTAGGTATTGCCTTTAAATATTTGGGGTTGGGAACATTCAAAATGAGCCTAAATATCTCTCTGCACCCAAAAGGGAATGCTCATAGAATGATGGGACATGTCAAAAAGATATAAAATCCCACTTGAAAAGCTTCCATAGGCCAAACCTATCACAATTTAAGCACCAATATAAATATTCAATAACATTAACAGGTTGTACTCACTGAATAAAACAGAAACCATAAATCCAAATTAATAAAAATAAATGAATTAAAATCTTGACAAGGAACAAGATATTTACAGTTTTCCCAAAACAAACAGTAACTTTACAGCAGAGAAACAAAGAAGACTCATCTTAACAAAGCAATCAAAATGAACATTACCAGAAATAAAAAATAAAATTGTTTGCCACCTGATAAGATGTAACTAAAAGCCTGATAAAATGTAATTAAAAGAATACAGCATAATCTGTGATATTCCTGCCAATGATGCCTCAAGAATCTAATTACAAGGAAATATCAGAAAAACAAAAATTACGGGAGAATCTGTAAAATAACAGGCATGTTATTGTCACAGGTGGCAACATTATGAAAATCAAAGACAGCCCCAATCAGGTAGCTCAGATTGTTGAGTGTCCTCCAGATACACTAAGGTTGCAGGTTTAATCCAAGGTCAGAGCACATACAAGAATCAACCAAAGAATGCCTAAGTAGAATAACAAATCAATGTCTCTCTTCCTACCTCTAACAAATCAATAAATTTTTTTTTAAATCAGCCCTGGCTGCTGTGACTCGCTGGATTGAGCTCCAGCCTGGGAATCAAAGTGTTGCCAGTTTGATTTCCAATCAGGGCATATGCCTGGGTTGCAGGCAAGGTCCCCATTAGGGGGCACACAAGAGGCAACCGAACATTGATGTTTCTCTTCCTCTCTTTCCTCTCTGCCCACTTCCCTAAAAATAAATAAATAAAATCTTTAAAAAGAAAATCAAAGACAGAATAAGGACTATTTGAAACTGAAGGATGTTTCCTGAAAACAAGAAAATGCATGCATCTTTCAGACTGGGTACTTTTGCAAATAACAAATGATGAAATGCAAAGAGTGTAAAGACTAGATCACTGTTAACTTCTTGATTTTGATGGATATACTGTGGTTATGCAGGAAACTGTCTTTGTAGGAAATACACAACAAAGTATTAAGGAGTAATGGGAAAGAAGGAAAATTTTTCAAGGAAATAAAAGTTGTGTGTACTATAATGCAACTTTCTAAAACTTTGATACAGTCCCAAAGTAAAAAAGAAAATTATTTAAAAAATAAATTATTATTAATAAAAGAATAAATTCAAGAAATGTGTAAAATCTGTGAAAAGATATTTTTAAATTGTTCTTTAGAAGGATGTAAGACAAGTGAAATCACATACCATATTTTGGGGAAAAAATTCAACATCTTAAAGATACTTCTCCATATGATATTTTTTGTAAGTTTATTCTCAATAAAATAATAGGTTTTTAGAACTTGGAATTTTGATTCTAAAGTTAAGTATAATGAGAAAAAATAAACAACAGCCCAGAAAGTCCTGAAAACATGTTATAAAACTACAAATAAAATATTAAGGTCATGGGCCCTGGCTGGTGTAGCTCAGTGGACTGAGCGCAGGTCTATGAACCAAAGGATCACGGTTTGATTCCCAGTCAGGGCACATGCCTAGTTGCAGGCCAGTTCCCAGCAGGGGACACACAAGAAGCAACCATACATTGATATTTCTTTCCCTCTCTCCTTCCCTTCCCCTCTAAAGATAAATAAATAAAATCTTTTTTAAAAAATATTAAGGTAATGGTACACAAATAGATCACTAGAATAAAATCAACTTAAATGACTTTTGATATTACACTGGTTAAGTAAATTATTGCATACACAAACAATGTAACACTATATTCATTTTTTAAAGAAACTTTTTAAAAATTTTTATTTCCTTTTTTTTTGGAGGGAGAGGGGAAGGGAGGGATAAAGAGAGAGACAGAAACAGTGACAGACTGCCTCTTGTATACACCCCAACCAGGGATGTAACCTTGGCATGTGCCCTGACTGGGACTCAAACCAGCAAGCAACCTTTCATTTTGCAGCACACTGCCCAACCAACTGAGCCACAAGAGTCAGGACCTGTGCACTCACTTTAAAAAGACAGAGCTCTATATGTACTCATATTTTAAAAATCACATCCGAGTTATACTATCAAACTTTTTAAATTCAGAACAGTAAGTATAGATACTATTGTTTATGTAAAAAATGTATATATGTACATATATGCTTATATAGGATATCTTATATAGAATATATAGAATATCTCTGGAAATCCCTAAAAGAAATAGTTTTCACAGTGGTTGACCAAAAGGAGAAAACTGGCTATCCGGTGGCCAAAGGTGAGAATGTGTACTTTTTACCCATTTATACCTGCTGAATTTTATACCTTGTAGGATACCTTGTATTGTGTATTTAAAATAATAAAACATGTATTTAACATACATTTATCTAAATAAATTTTTAAATTTTTAAATAAGCAAATAAAATTATCAGAAAGAATGAGAAATGAATTTACCTATCCCAGAGCCAGATGCTTTGTGCTAATGAAAGCTGCCTGAATGTTGTAGACAGAGTTCTCAGCAAATTGCCCAAATTTCAGGCAAAGGTTCCTTTTGAAATTAAACACGTATTTTTTAAATGGGTGAAATGAGCTACCTGCAAAAAAAAATAAAGAAATGCCTATTCCATCAGTCTTCCCCTCCTAGGGATACCTGTGACTTTTCTAAGTATCTGATAAACTCCCCAAACAGAAGAGAAACAAGACTGACGTTCAACCAGAGACAAAGATATGTCCTCAGGACTGGAATTTAAACAAATGTCTGGTGAAAAAAATGAGTTAGAAGATGGAATAGAGAGCAAAAATGAAGGAATGTGTATCAATCTTTAACCTTGTTCTTGCTGAACAGGAGAAAATGTGTCTGCAGGAAGAATGATCTGATGAGCAGATGGGAGTACTCTTGAGAGGCAGAGAAGTCCAGCACGTGAACAATACCCTGTTCAGATTATTCCTCAACCCTATACCCATTTCCATCTGTGGGGACCTCTCTGTCACCGAGCAATGTGTGATTCCTCCTGTGCTTTTCCATGGACCAAGACATTCTAGAAAGAGCCCTAAAGAGCAACACATATCCTTTGGAATTGAGTTCTGGTTCTTTTTGTGAGTTTGATTAGGGAGGAACACTGTGGACATAAGTCCTCCAATGCCTGACATACTCGGGATCAAGTGGAAAAGTTAATATCTGAACTTCGTTCATATCTGAACCTGCAATGCTGGAAATAAAAACAGTACTACGTAGTCCCCTAAAAAGTGTTGTCACTCATGCACATGCACAGGCGTACAACCTAAAAGGTCCTATGTGTCTGGCCAACTATTCTCACTTTAACAATTCCCTCTAATTAAAGTTTTCCCATTCCATTGTGACTGGGGTGGCTCAGTGGATTCAATGCTGGCTTGCTAAATAACCAAAAGGTCACAGGCTCGATCCCCAGTCAGAGCTCATTGCCTGGGTTGCAGGCCAGGTTCCCGATGGGGGGTGCATGAGAGGCAACCACACATCGATGTTCCTCTCCCTGTCTCTCCTTCCCTTCTCCTCTCTCTTGAAGTTTTCCCATTCCTTCTTTAATAAGTAGTATATCCACATCTAGAAAACCTATTTGGTATGGCTATGAAATATATTTTCAAATATTTAATTTAGTCTACTAGGCATGAATGTTAGAAAACTAAATTTCAAACATAGGTATGGGAAAATTCACTGAGGATTACACAGTTAAACTATTACTGTATGTTTCTTTCCATTTCATTTCTAATTCTCACTATGTAGATATTTCCAAATTTAACAGAAAGAAGATATCATCTATATATTCCCTACTTCATCCAAAACCCTCTCCATCCCTTCAACTCATGCTATACAGCTGGATTAAATAAGGAATATTAGAACTTTCCAAAATGTTGAGCTATGGGCAACCATAAGTGAACATTCATTATCAACATGCTTGAGTAAGGCAGGAAGAAATGAAATCCTATTTCAGCAAAAAAAGATGAAAAACAAAGCTTGGTAAGCTTCAATAACTTAGAAAAGAGAAACAATCAGCCTAGGAGCAGAAACAAGGATCATCATGCAGTGGAAGATTATAAATTATGAATAATCTGTGATCCCACCTGGAGAGAGGTCTCCAAAATACAGCCACTAGAAACCTGGGTTCTAGCCACCATTTTAATAAAGGCGTTATTTTATCTATTTGCAAATACATGTTAATATACAAGAAATTTGTTTTTTCAAACTGAGCCTTTCTGATTATAAATGCAATAATGTTCATTCTCAAAAAAATTTAATAGAGGAAAATTAAAATCACCAGTAATCCCACCATCATTTCCAGTGTATATTTTCTAAACATAGACACATTTAAATACATTTAAACACAACTGAAATCATACAATGTATGCAATTTTTATACATTGCTTTTTTCATTAAACATAGGTTTGAACTTGTCTAATTTTTTAAACATTCTTCCAAGTTCTGAATCTCACAGCATAGTAATAAGTTAAAATAGATACTTGGGTTATTTCTAATAGTTAGCTAGCAAAATAGTTTATAAGATATTAATATTTCATGATGAAACCAAACAGCACCAATTCTGTTAAGTGATCAAATGAGAACCACAGCTCTAGGGATCAGCTCTAGTGATCCACTGAACTGTGACATCCTTACCCAGCCAGGCTCCTTAATTCACACATTCACAAACACTTACCAGTTTGCCTTGATCCTCTTGTCTTCATTTTAGGAATTTTCTTTGGTTTGTAGCAAATTGAAAAACAAAACTAATGAAAGGGCAGCCTTCAATTTCACTGACTGACCACTCATCAGTTATCAGTTGGGTGAAAAAGTACCTGGAAGACCTAAGGGAGAGTCAGATTTAGACTTTTCTAAACCTGACCTTAACCAACCCTCCTCTGAGATCAGGCAGAACAAAGTCTTTCTTTTAATGGGGAAGGTGGTGGTATTTACAGGTATACTTGCATTTTCCATCAGAAAAGACTGAGAAATAGCAATTGTGTTTCAAAGAAGGAGGAGGGGCTAATAGAAATGAAGCATTTTCCTTATATTGCCTTGGAGCTGTGCTGTGCAAACTGCAGTCTACAGTCTTACCCTATATTTTTATATGTAAAACAGAACAAAACAGAAAGTACAAGAGTATGGCACAGTTAGCAAAGTATGTTTTGTGAAACTGTTGTTTCAGTTGTATATTTGTACACATGTTGGGTCAGAATAGGTTAAATATATTTCCTACCATGTGGCTCTAATTTTAATTTCCTTAATTTTTTCATATATGTAAAAACATTAATTTTTACAACAAATGCTTTTTGAGCAGCTACAGTGCAGTGCTGACGAGACAATGGTGTGCTGGTGTGATATAAGTAAATAAAAATAGTACTTGATCCCTACCCTTGTAGAATTCTTACATTTAGGAACAAACAATCAAATAATCACATACATATAGATTATAAAGTGCTACGTGTTATGGAAGGAAAAGTTTAGGAAATTAGGATAATCATTAAAGGAAGCTGATTTAAATTGAGGAAGAGGATTCTCGGAGGAAGTACATTCAAGCAGAGACCAGAAAGCTGTACAGAAAGGAAGAAAGGAGGAGGAAAAGTCTGCCTGGCAGCAAACAGCACTTTCAGCAAGGGCCTCCACAGCTTGGAAAAGAAAAGCCAATGGGGCAGAGAGAAAAAGTAGACCACCTAGAAAAGGCTGGGGGCGGGTGAGAGAAGCAAGCATGGGAAATATCCTCAGGGCAATGAGAAAGATCTGATTTGCATTTTAAAAGCTCACTGAGTAGAACAGAGATAAGAAGGAGGCTGAAGTAAATACTGAGATATTGCCAGATGGATACTAACAGACTGATCTGAAACATATTTAGGAAGCAGCAGTGACAAAATTTGGTAACAGTTCAGGTTTGAGGGCTAAGGAACCATGGGGTATCTGGGATAACTCCCCATTTCCCCAGCGGGCAATGAAATGGGATGAGAAGCATGAGAAACCTCAGAGAAGCAGAGCTGAAAGATGGATTTCAGCTTACTGCAGTTAAAATGTGTAGATGCCAAACTATTTAAATGGAACTGGATGGAGATATAGAAAAAGGAAGTCATCTCCAAAAGGGTTTGATAACACATTATTCTGCTCCTTAAATATTTGCCCACAGAATAATACAAACCCAGAAGAATCTAGAATAAATTTTAAAGATTCTATAGAGCAGCAGTTCCTAAATACCAAAGTAGCTGAAGCCAGTGTATCTGAAAATATGAAGTAACAGCCTATCTAAACATTAACACTCAATATAATCCTCTTTCATGAAATGATAGGGAATCACTTTGTTTACTATGCATACTGCTCTATGCTCTACCTCTAAAATTTGAAGAAATGTACCCACTACTAGACATAACAAACCACTTAGCAAAAATAAGACAAGCAGTGCATATAACAAACAACTGTGCAAGGAAAAACTCTGCAGTACTAAAAGCATACAAATATACTAGTAAGGATGTTTCTCAGGGTGAAAAAGGGAAATGGGTTAATTAACAAATACTTAGTTCTCAAACTTTAATAGTATCAGATGCTAGATTCTGTTCCTTTAGAGTCAGCTCAATTTCAACAGCAGAAATTCCATCCCTAGGCAACCAATGGTAAGTATCCTCCCCATTCTTTAAAAGACCCTAGATATGAGAGAGAATCAAAATATAATAAAAGCTTTACAATGAAAGAACCAGAACAGAAACAGAGTCATACCGATAACATTTTTTAAAGATTTTATTTGTTTGTTTTTAGAGAAAGGAGAAGGAAAGGTGAAAGAGAAGGAGAGAAACATCAATGTGTGTTTGCTTCTTGTGCATCCCCTACCGGGGACCTGGTCCACAATCCAGGCACATGGTCTGACTGGAGACCCTTTGGTTTGCAGGCCAGGACTGAATCCACTGAACTACACCAGCCAGGGCTATGTAACATTTTGAGGGTTGCCAGATAGGAGGGGGCTGGAAGGATGTGCAAAGAAACTGAAAAGCTTAAGAAGTATAAATTGGTTGTTATAGAATAGCCATGGAGAAGTACGAGTAGAGCATAGGAAATACAATCAATAATAGTCTAATAACTATGTATGGATACTTAATCTTGCAACCAGATGGGTGCAAGATTTATCAGAATGATCACTTACTAAGTTTTGTAACGTCTAATCACTGGGATATACACCTGAAACTAATATAATAATGTATGTGTATGTCAACTGTAATTTAAAAAAATAACAATTTTTTTAAAAGCTGTGCATTGAAGCTATAGTAAAATCTCATCTAGGTTATTAAAACAAAACAGGTTAGGAAAAATTACAAAATGAAAACAGCAATTACTAACAATTTTTCTTTTTCCTATAAATTCTCCTATTTCCAGATTCTCTAACAACATGAATTTTCATTAAGTTTCTTCTCTGTTCACAAAGGTCATACTGATAGACAAGATAAAATTGTGACAATGCACATATGCACAAAAGAGACAAACTGTCCATAATTCCATCACCCAGAAATAACTAATAACCACTTTCAATATTTTGTGTGGATTCCTTTCAGTGCATATATGGGAAGTGGAGAGCAAATTACTAATGATGTAATTATTTAACACTGTGAAGACTACAGAATGCTGCTATCGCAAGTATACAGGACTGAAGAAAGACTACTGGAGGAAATGACAACTGAGCTGAGCCCTCTGAAGGATGAGATGAAATTAACCAAATAAGCAGGTACAGGTAGGAGTGGCAGTCTAAGAAGAGGGAATGATAATGGAAGCAAAGTACCAAGCCCAACCCAACCAAGGAACCAAAGAAAAAAGATGAGTTTGCCAGAAAGCAAAGAATTGGCTGGCCATACTAATAGAGCTAGCTGAGAGTTAGGACTTGATCCTCAGAGAAAGAATAATGGCAGGCCAAGAAGGAGAAGCACAGTTGGTATACTCCTTACGGGGACTATTCCCAGTGCTTAGGTGGGCCTAATCCTTGCTCCTGCAAGTGCAGACTTAGATTATAAAAATCTTCTCCAAAAGGGCAGGGAGAGTTAAGGGCAAAGGGGAATCTTTGAAGAGTTAATGGAAGTAAAAAGACAATAATTCAATATTTTAAATGTATATGTTAGTATCCACAAAACATTCTAGACTGGTGAAGATTAAGATACAGTGACTTTAACTATCGAACAACTCACAAGAAATTCCTATTAGAAATGATGGTGGTGCCCTGGCCAGTGTGGCTCAGTTGGTGTCCCATGCAACAAAAAGTTGGGGTTCAACTCCCAGTCAGGACACATGCCTAGGCTGCATGTTCAAACCCTGGTTGGGGAGCTTATGGGAGGCAACCAATTGATGTTTCTCTCTCTTTCTCTCCCTCTCTCTCACTCTCTCTCCTTTCCTCTGTCTCTAAAATCAATAAACATATTTTTTAATTTTTTAAAATAAATGGGAGTGATAAGAAGAGCATTAGATACGATATTCCTAATTCATAAAAGAAAATATATTTCAAAAGACTGAAAGTCCTACAGTAGACTGAGTTTGATGACAGTATGGAATATACCTGTTTTATCACCATGTCCCTAATTAAACTTGAAAAATAATATAAAGGGAATAATCATTAAATGTAGACAAACTACTAACAGAAAGAGATGATCTTAATGACATCTAGACAAGAAAAACACAGCACTACCTGCAGAACAAAGCCCCACACAGATGAACTACAGAAGTACGCTTGGTATTGGGGCAGGAAAGGGTCATTTGACCACTCAAAGGCCTTGAGAGAGTATCCCTCAAGACTAACAATTCCCTCCTTGCTCATTCATTCAGGAGGGAGGGAATGTTTAACCCAGAAATCCCACCACTAAATATACAAGGTCTGTCCAGAAAAAGTCCAGCCATTGTTAAAATATTAAGAATGGTTTGCGCTACATTGATGTAACCTGGCAGCCAAGGAGAGTGGACTGGAATATGCATTTATGAACAATGACAACTTCACCATATGAGTCAGTGGAGGTGGTAGATGCCATTGAGAGAGTGTGTGTACTGTTGTGGCTCTGGCATTCAAAATACATGAATAAAGCAATGAATCAAATTTTGTGATAAGCTTAAACATTCTTCTGCAGAAACTATTCAGATGATTCAGAACGCGGCAGCTATGGGCAGCTAACTGGTTACTGGCAGCTTTATTATGACAAGGCAGAGTTTTTTGGCCAAACATCAAATCACCCAGGTGACTCAGCCCCCCTACAGCCCAGATGTGGTGCCCTGTGACTTCTGGCTTTACCTCAAACTAAAATCACCTTTGAAAAAAAAGAGATTTCAGACCTTTGATGAGATTCAGGGAAATACAGCAGGACAGCTGTTGGCAATTCAGAGATCTGTATCAGGTCCCAAGGTGCCTACTTTGAATGGGACTGAGGCATCGTTGTCCTAAGTTCAAAGTTTCTTGTATCTTATGTCTTCCCCAATGTCTCTATTTTTCATATTATATGACTGGATACCTTCTGGACAGACCTCACATACCCAAGAGTAAAGAAAACATACCCAAACAAAAACTAGTTCATGAATGTTCATAGCAGCATTATTCATAATAGTCAAAAAGTAGAAACAAGCTAAATGCCCATCAAGTAATGATTAAATAAACAAAATGTGATGTAGTTACAGAATGGGCTATTACTCAACCATTAAAAAAATGAAATACTATGTGACAACATAGATGAACCTTGACAACATTATGTTAAGTGAAAGAATCCAGTCACAAAACACCACATATTATATGACTTCATGTATATAAAAGGTCCAGAATAAGCAAATCTATTGAGAGAAAACAGGTTAGCAGTTGCCTAAGGCTAGAGGATAAGGAAATTGGAGAGAAATAGACAAAACTGCTAATGGGAACAGGGTTTCTTTTCCAAGTGATAAAAATATTCTAAAATTGATTGTGGTGACGGTTGCAAATACCATTAAATTGCATACTTTAAAAAGGTGGATTGTAGCTCTGGCTGGTGTAGCTCAGTGGATTGAGTGTGGGCCTGCAAACCAAAGGGTCACCAGTTCCATTCCCAGTCCAGGGCACATATGCCTGGATTGTGGACCAGGTGGCCAGTGGGGGGGGGGGGGGGTACATGGGAGGCAACCACACACTGATGTTTGTCTCCCTCTCTTTCTCCTTCCCTTCTCCTCCAAAAATAAATAAATCTTTTAAAAAAAGATTTATTGTACATTGTACAATATTGTACATTTATTGTACATCTTTTAAAAAGATGAATTGTACATTGATGTTTCTCTTCTTTTTTCTCTCTCCCTTCCCCTTCACTAAAAATAAAATCTTAAAAAATAAATAAATAGGAAGATTATATGGCATGTAATTGTTTCTTTTTTTAAAGATTTTATTTATTTATCTTTAGAGAGGAAGGGAAGGAGAGAAGGAGAGAAATATCAATGTATGGTTGCCTCTCATGAGTCCCCTGTTTGGGAACTGGCCTGCAACCCAGGCATGTGCCCTGACTGGGAATCGAACCGCGATACTCTGGTTCACAGGCCCATGCTCAATCCACTGAGCTACACCAGCCAGGGCATATAATTGTTTCTTACTAAAGCTATTATTTAAAAAGAGGACATTTTAAGCACCTCAGACTCTATGGTAAACTGCTGGAAATACAATAAAGAAAAAACACACCCAGAACCTGTTTTCAGGTTCTAATATTGTATGTAGTAAGGAAGACCCAGTCAAAGGCAATTACAAAACAATAGAAAAAGGAAAGAGACTGTACCCCAGGAGCACCTAACCTAGCCCTGGGTGATATAGAAGCTGTCCAGAGGAAAACTCACTATAGCATATTTTCATCCTTATATGGAAATTTAAATCTTAACATTTTTTTAAAAATTAAGTACCCGCCCTAGCTGGTATGTCTCAGTAGACTGAGTGCCAGCCTACAAACTGAAAGGTTGCTGGTTCCATTCCCAGTCAAGGTACTTGCCAGGATTGCAGGCCAGATCCCCAATAGGGGGCAGGGATGTGCCTGAGACACCCTTCCCTCTCTTCCTGCCTTCCCCACTCTCTAAAAATAAATTTTTTTAAAAATCTTTAAAAAGTTAAGTACCAGTTCAACTTATTAAAACCTTCATTTTCATAAAATAGGAATGGAATGCTTTTTAAAAGCATTTGTGTGTGTGCAATGCTTAAAATGTATATTTTTAACTTCAAAAAAGCAACCAATTGAAGTCTGTTGATGTGAAACACATCTCCAATTTAAATTGCACTGTTATTACCAAGTTCATTGGGATGCTGTAAACATTATGTACAAACTTTTCATAACACCTTAAACTGGGGAAAAGGGCCTAAAAATCCTAACCCCCCACGTAATACATTGCAAAGCAAAGCGTAGGGGAGCCCTAGCCATGTCATAGCTCAGTTGGTTCCAGCGTCATCCCTATATTCCAAGGTTTCTGGTTCCATCCCAGGCCAGGGCACATTCAAGAATTAACTAATGAATGCATAAATAAGTGGAACAAGGAACCCGAAGTTAAAAATAAAAAAAATAAAACAACTGGTTTTTTTCTCCCTACTCCTCCCCTTTCCACTCCCCTTTTTCCCCCTCCCCCCTCCCTCCCGCCTTCCCTCTCTCTGAAATCAATAAAATAAAACACACCGGGGGGATGGGGATGGGAGGGGACTGACTAGGTAGGAGAACTGGAGTAATCATCTTAAAGGAGACCCAAATGCTCCAAAATAAAAATGGCCCTTTAAGAATTAAAGCCACTTGGTAGGGGGCGGTTAGGGAATGGAGGTAATAGAAAAAAGGAAATAGGGCTCACGGACACGGACAAGTGTGGTGATTGCAGGGGGAGGAGGGGAGGAGGTCAAATGGTAATGGAAAAAATATAATTAACGTTTTTTAAAGAATTATTTTTAAAACAGAAAGCCACTAATTTTCAAGCACAACGTTTCCAAATTACGATAGTAACCATTGCCATAGAAACAGCGAAGTCGACTTTCCCGAAGTTAAAAATAAAAAATATTGCAAAATTAAGTGGATTAAACAGGGCAAAGTTTGATCCGAAACTAGGTGGACAGAGGCTACCAGAAACTTTCACCGAAGTAAGGGTGGACCAACTGCAACTTCAAACCTACATTTCCGAAGCAGTGCTTCAAAAATCACCCTGCGTGGTAATCTACCAAGTGCTAAAAAAAAGTTTACCCTCCCTTCTCTTGGAGGAGGAACCAGACAAAACCCCTCCCAAGCATCGCCCACAACGAAAGCCAGCCGCTGCAGACGTGCACTGTGCAGCTCTGGGGGAGACTGCCTCCGAGTTCACCCGGAAAGCATCCGAATCAAGCCCTGCAGGTTTTATTGGCTGAGCCCCGAGGAAAAACCCAAGCTCGAGCCCAGAGCCCCAGCCAGCCTGGCCTGACTCCCTCCCTCCACATCCGCACCCCACGCCACCTCCCGTGCCTAACATTCCACGCGACCCGATTCAACTCCTATTTATTAAGCATCCACTGTCCACACCGCATCGTGGTTTCGGGCAATGCAGAAATGGCCCCATGCGGGAAAAACCAAAAGGACAAACACGAAGGCTACCTGCGACCGGGTGTTCTGAAGAGAAGCCCTCACCCTCACCCTCACCCTGCGGTGGTAACAGTCCCAGTGAAGAAGCACTCCCGAGGGACTCAGCAGGCCCTGCTTCCCCGAGTCCGCCACAGACCCAGACGGCAGGGGAAAGGAAAGGAGTCAGCGTCTCTGGACCACCCGCGCGCTCGTCTGACCCAAAGAGCGCGACCCCGACTCCGGCCCCTAAGAGAACGAGCAGAGCGGCATCGAACCCCGTGAGAACCGGAGCAGTCTGTCGCTGGCTCCCGTCTCCCTCCCCTGAGACCTTGGCCGGCGTTCTCTCCCCAGCCTGACAGTCACTGCGGCCGCGGACCGATAGTCTCAAGTCTGGCGTCTCCACTCTCCCGGACGCCGGCAACCCCTGCTGCCCCGCGCGGAGTGGGGCAGTGCCGAGAAGACCGACCGGGCCTCCCCCCACCACCCCCGCAGACCGGACTCCCGAAAAGCGGTTACCTGGCGCAAGGGTGGGGCGAGGACCAGGCCCTGAGGAGGAAAAGGAAAAGGAAGACAGTAGCCTCGGGACCACAGAGATTTAAGAAATTTGGGAGACTTGTTCCGCACTGGGTGACAGCTGCTCGCTGCGCACGCGCATCCGGCTCCAGACGCCGATCCCTCCGCCGCTCCTCACCCTCCCGTGGAGGGGATGGGAAGCAGCCGAGAAGGTGCGCGCACAATGCTTGCCGGATCCCCCTGCTCGAGGGCGCGCGCGCCGTCACGTGACCGCTGGGCTCAGTGCTTAGTGGGTCACGTGAACCTCTAAACAGCTTAAAGGTGCCTAACACCTTCTCACTTTGCGCTTAATCTTCTGCGGTGTGCTTAGCCTAGGTTCGCTAACGCATATCTTGTTCTCTTGTACTTTTTCCCAGAAGGGAGAGACACTTGAGCAGAGGAAGGAACAGGTGCACAGAACCTTGCCCGGAAGTGCCGACCGTGTACCCGCAGCGCTGGACAGGATGGAGTCCACGCGCCACACGTCCTCCTGGGCTCGACGCCGGCCTAGGGCGCCCTCCGGCGCGCGGACGTCTAAGTAGCGTTGCCATAGGAGGGGCCTCGGAATGCCCAGTCGATTTTAGCTTGGACGTCTGGGTTCGCTCCTGGGCAGCAGTGACAGCGACTTACAGCCAGGGCTTCTGAGGCTCTTAACAACAATGGGAATTGAAGGGTGGTTGAAGGGTGTCCACCTTCTAACCTTTTAACAATTAACTCAAGCAGGAGGCCGTGTTATTGGCCTTGTGTAGTGATACCTTAGTATTTCAGGCACCTAATACGAAGTAGGTCCTGCCCTTAGCAGATGTGCACTTGACCTGGGGAAGCCTGAGAGTAGCCCCAATAGGAATCCGGAGCAGGAGTCTCCAAAAAGCTAGAGATGACAGCAGTTTAACCTGAATTGTACTAGCAGGAAGTGCAGGTGCCTCCGGAACCCTAAGAACATAAATTTGCCACAGCTTGTTGCTGTAACTCTGCCTTCCAAGGGGGCAAAAGGAACCACACAGATCTTAAGCATTTGTACTGCCAAAGGCAGAGTTCCCAGCTGGGTCTCTTGTGCTTTTCCTCCTATCGTCCTCTCAGCTAAGAAAGACTAAATCGTTACGATACTGAACACATGGGCTGTCTAGTATGCTGGGCTTTTCTAATACAATCCACTGATTTCTGCTCTTTAAAATACTTCAAACCCACTTGCCACACCTTTAAAGACAAGTCTCGCTGGAAGGAGCATTTCCAGGGACAAATGAAATGTGTTTAAGTAAGACTAATGGGATTGCTGGACCACTACCTTTCTTTAGTTACTAAATTCTAAACAAGATTTAAGCTGTGCTACCCACCCACATACACCTCTGAAATTTGCCTAACATGTATCCCCAACTGGGAATTTTCCAAATGTGTACACTGTGAGGATCCCAACCCTCCTTACAAGTCAACTGGATATGTTAAAACAATAAACATGTAATTTAACATTTGTTTAGGGCTTACTGTGAGCTTGACACTATTTTAAGATCTTCACATATATTAATTAATCCTTGTACTCATTCAATGACTAGGAATTATCTCCTTTTTACAGACATGAAAACTGAAGTATAGAGATTAAGAAATATGCCAGCTACTAAAAACCAAGGTCCTTGGTACACCAGAATAAGAATTCCAGTCTCTACAATTTGCACATGCATGATAATGCACAAACAACACTTGTCCAACACAGCAAATCAAGTCTCGGGGTGTTTTTTTCCTTTTTACTGAATTTATTGGGGTGACAATGGTTAACAAAATTATACAGGTTTCAGGTGCACAATTCTAAACACATGACCTCTACACTGTTGTTCACTACCCCATTAGTTTTATTTTACTTATTGATTTTAGAGAGAAAGAGGAGGGGGGAGAGATTGAGACAGAGAAACATCAATTTGTTTTTCCACTTATTTATACACTTATTGGTTGATTCTTGTATGTACCCACACCAGAGATCCAACCAACAACCTCAGCATATTGGACAATGCTCTAACTAACTGAGCTACTCAGCTAGAGCCAAACCTAAAAAATAAGACAAATATACCAGTCTTGCTGACTTCTCCAAGCATTTTTAAAAATCGAAGATCATGTAAAATGTCAAAGAACACTTCAAAAACTGGAAAGCACTGTGTGAACCTATGAAGCACTTTACAGTTTTGGAAATTGAAGTGAGCCCATTAGAAAATCAACTGGATTCATGGCACAGAGCACAATGTTGTGTCCCAACACCTCCATACTGTAGATTACAATAACATTTTAGCCATATACTTGATTAATTTATTTATTCCCAATTAAAAATTGCAATAAGGTGGAGGCTGTATAATGGATACATAGATTTCGCTTAAAGCTTATATGTTATGTGAACTATTATTTAGATCACCACAGAGAGGATCATTGTAAATTTCTTAAAATATGTACAATATAGCAAAATGATACTCTACCAAATAATATAGTCTAATTTTAATATATTGAAGTCCATTTGACCTTTGCAAATATAAAGAAATAATACTAGTAATCATTAATGTTTGTATTTATTCTTATCACATATGTATATTATTTATACAAATACAAACCAACCAATAACTAAATAAGTAGATGATGTTTTAAAGAGTCACAGTGAATATGATAGTTAGTATTAATGAAATTATATACTTTTGTGCCTGTTCTTCTCTGTATCCTGTGTTCTGAATTTAGCTCTCACCTGGATTACTATAATATTCACCTATTTTCCCCCCCCAAAAAAAAGCCCTGGCTGGTGTAGCTCAGTGGATTGAGCACGGGCCTGTGAAGCAAAGGTTCACTGGTTTGACTCCCCAGTCAGGGCACATGCCTGGGTTGCAGACCAGGTCCCCAGTGGGGAACACATGAGAGGCAACCACACAATGATGTTTCTCTCCCACTGTTTCTTTTTCCCTTACCCTCTCTCTAAAAATAAATAAATAAAATATTTTTTTAAAATATTCATCCCTGGCTGGTGTAGCTCAGCAGATTGAGCACAGGCCTGTAAGGCAAGGGGTTGCCGGTTCGATTCCCAGTCAGGGCACATGCCTGGGCTGCAGGCCAGGTCCCCGGTGGGGGACACATGAGAGGGAACCACACACTGATGTTTCTCTCCCACTCTTTCTCCTTCCCTTACCCTCTCTCTAAAAATAAACAAATAAAATATTTTTTAAATATATTCACCTATTTTCACCAATGATATGTCTGATAAAAGGCTAATCTCCAACTTCCAGCCAAAATGGAGATGTAAGTGGAAATACTGTACCTCCTCACACAACCAAATTTAAAAACAACAAAGATTTAGAAACAAAAACTCAACCAAAACAGACATAAAATTGAACTGTACCAAAGTCCAACAACAACGAACCATTCGTTCATACTGGTAAGAGGGGCGAAGTCAGCGGTTGGCAGATAGGGGTTGCAGCAGGAAAAAGCGGTGGCTGCCAGACCAACCCAGGTGCAAAGGTGGTGGTTGGCAGATCCCAGGCATGGGGTGGCAATGGGCAGACCCAGTGAGGGTGCAAGGCAGCTGGTTGACTGCACTCACACATTACATGCAGATAAACCAAGCAAAAAAAAAAAAAATGAGCAGTGAGACAGACCGAGCAACCCAGGGCCCCGGCAATGGGAATTAAATCCTAAAAGCACCAATTGGAAAAACTGTCAAGGGTTGAGGTGCTGGGAGAGGCTCCCAGCCTCACAGGAGAGATCATTGGAGAGACCAAGGGGGTACTAGAATGTACACAAGCCTGGAAACCAGCACCAGAAGGGAACCAGCACCAGAGGACCCAATTTGCTGGCGGGAAGGTGCAGAGGGGACCGAAATCCAAGAGAGAGGAATAAGCACCATCACTCCCTCTCTGACCCTGCCCCCACATACAGCATTGCAACCCAGCAACTGGGTTGACCCACGCCGATGAACACCTAAGCTTTCGCCCCTCATACGTAGCAGGTGTAAACAGACCAAAATATTATGGCTCAAGCAGAAGCACAGCTCAAAGCCCCAGAGCCAATACTTCTAGCGAGCAAGAGCTAGCCAACCTATCAGATGCACAGTTCAAAATACTGGTGATCAGGATGCTCACAGAACTGGTCAATTTTAGTCACAAATCAGATGAAAAAATGAAGGTTATACTAAGTGAAATGAAGCAAAGTGCAGAGGGAACTCCATAGTGATGGAAACAAAACTGGGACTAAAATCAATGGAGTAGACCAGAAGGAAGAAAGAAACAGCCACGCAGAAAAGAATGAACAAACAAAAATTCAAAAAAATGAGGAAAGGCTTAGGAACCTCCAGGACATCTTTAAACATTCCAACATCCAAATCATAGGAGTACCAGAAGGGAAAGAAGAAGAAAACAAGTGGAAAACTCATTTGAGCAAATAATAAAAGAGAACTCCCCAATCTGGCAAAAGAAATATAGACTTCCAGGAAGTCCAGGAAGCTCAGAGAGTCCCAAAGAAGGTGGACCCAAGGAGGAACACACCAAAGCATATCATAATTACATTACCCAAGATTGAAATGAAGGAGAGGATTCTGGAAGCAGCAAGAGATAAGGGGACAGTCACCTAAAAAGGAGTTCTCATCAGACAGTCAGATTTCTCAAAAGAGACCTTATAGGCAAGAAGGGACTGGAAAGAAGTATTCCAAGTCATGAAATGCAAGGACCTACATCCAAGATTGCTCTATCCAGCAAAGCTTTCATTTAGAATGGAAGATAAAGCGCTTCTCAGATGAGGTCAAGCTCAAGGAGTCCATCATCACCAAGCCCTTACTATGTGAAATGTTAAAGGGACTTATCTAAAAAAAAAGAAGATAAAAAATATGAACAGTGAAAGGACAGCAAACTCACAGTTATTAACACCCACACCTAAAACGAAAGCAAACTAAGCAGACAGCTAGATCAGCAGTGGAACCATAGAAATGGAGATCACGTGGAGGGTTAGCAACAGGGGAGTGGGAAAAGGAGAATCAGGGAGAAGGGACAGGGAATAAGTAGCATAGATACTTAGATAGAAAATCTGATCTACTAAAATTGTTAAAATTTTAGTATCTACTAAAATCTAGCTAAAATTGTTCTCCTAAAGTAAAAACCAGATCATGATTCCAACCAACTGAAACACTTCATTAATTTCCCATCAGTATCAAACTTTTCAGTCCTTTCTACTAGTAGATAGTAAATAGAAAATAGACAGGGGGAAGGGCAAAAATAGTATGGGAAATGTAGAAGCTAAAGAACTTGTGACACATGGACATGAACTAAAGGGGAGAATGGGGCAGGGGTGTGCACGGTGGAGCAGAATGAAGGGGGGGAATGGGACAACTGTAATGGCATAATCAGTAAAATATATTTTAAAATAAAATTTGAAAAGGTTAATATCAAAAATATACAAAGAACTAATACAATTCAATTCCAGGAAGACAAAGAGTTCAATTCAAAATGGGCAAAGGATCTGGACACTTCTCTAGAAAAGACATACAGATGGCCAATAAGACATATGAAAAGATGCTCAACATCACTAATCATCAGAGAGATGCAAACTAAAACTATAGTGAAGTATCACCTCACACCTGTCAAAATGACTATCATCAATAAATTCACAAACAAGCATTGGCAAGGAAGTGGAGAAAAGGAAACTCTCAAGCACTGTTGGTGGGAATGCAGACTTACTTCTACAGCCATGGTGAAAAACAACATGGAGTATCCTCAAAAAATTAAAAATGGAACTCTTTTTTGATCCAATATTTCCACTTCTAGGAATATAGCCTAAGAACCCTGAAACGGCAATACAAAAAATATATATGCACCCCTATGTTCATAGCAGCATTATTTATAACAGCCAACATCTGGAAAGAGACTAAGTGCCCATCAGTAGATGATGGATAAAAAAGCAATGGCACGTTTATACAATGGAATACTATGCAGCAGTAAAAAAGAAGAAACTCTTATCTTTTACAACAGCATGGATGGATCTGAAGAATACTACACTAAGTGAAATTAGCCAGACAGTGAAGGACATATGCCACATGATCTCACTTATATGTGGAATCTAATGAACACCATAAACTAAAGAACAAAATAGAAACAGACTCATAGATACATGGAACAGACTGACAGCTGCCAGAGATGAATAGGGGGAACTGGGTGAAAGATGGCAAAGGGATTAACCAGAGAACATTTATGCATAACACATGGACACAGACAACGAAATGGGGATTAACAGGGGAAGGGGAGAGGGTGGAGCTGGGTGGAGGTGGGGAAAGGGTGGAAAAAGCGAGATCAACTGTAATTGAAACAGTTTTTTTTAATTCACCTAATGATCTACCTATCTCCAATGCACCTATCTATCCACCTTTCCCCCTCCAACCTATCTTCTGTACTGCAAGCTAAAATTGTTCTCCTAAAGTAAAAAACCAGATCATGATTCCAACCAACTGAAACACTTCGTTAATTTCCCATCAATATCAAACTTTTCAGTCCTTTCTACTAAAGGAGTCACAATAGTCAAAATGAGTACGGTGGTCACAGGTATGGAAACAGACTTTGAAGTGACTCAAGCCTCCTGTGTAAGTTAAATATTCATTCAGTAAGTTTAGATACCATTTTATCTGTTTGTTTTAATATAAGACTAATGCCTAAAATTACATAGCAGTTAGATTATTTAATGTTTGAATATTGGAATAAAATTTAAGCTTTGGCGAGATACGTCGTGTTTTCCCTAGGGCTCCTAGTTCCCCTGGGCCATTGCCTTACATTCGTACATGTGTACATGCGGGAGGGTGAGGTGCTGGAGGAATTGATGAGGAAGTTTGTTTTTTGCACCAAGAAAAATGTTGGAAATGATTTATAACAGCCAAATCATTACATAAAAAAACTAAATGTGCATTCTTTTAACAAATAAAAATAAAACCATAATCATAGGCTGAAGTTACAAACTTCTGAGTACTCACAGTCCCAATCAATCCACTTTTATTATTTATTATCATCCATTATTCTTATCACTTGTACTGTTTTATGCACAGGTATTGGGTAGTGACACAGCCACAGATAGGAGAGATGTGGCCTTGCACTCATGGAGCATACAGTAAAGCCACAAGGAGATACTCTTACGCACCCATAAAAAGGCTAAGAATAAAAACACTGACAGAAACAAATGATGGTGGTGTGGAAAAACATAAAACACCAACAGAAATACATATGCATGTGCACCAAAGACATGTAGAGGAAGGTTTGTGGCAGCATTACATATGAAATTCGAAACTGTAAACAACCCAAATATCCATCATCAGTAGAATGGAGATGGAAATGCAGGTATAGTCATACGATAGAAAACTATACACCAATGAAAATAAATGAAATACTGCTATCCAAACATAATGGCTAAGTCTCACATATACAGTGTTAAGTGAAAGAAGCCAGACCCCCCCAAAATATATTCAGAGATATTTGTGATTCTGTTTATGTAACAGTTAAAAATAGAACTATTCCACGGTGTTAGAAATCACAAAAAGTGCTGCCTTTAAGGAGGCGAAAGGGGCTAGAGCGGTAGGGAGGGAAGAAGTGGGGAAACTCTGGTATGCTGGTTATGCTCTACTTTTTTTTACCTTGGTGGTAATAATTGTGCAAATTCATCAAGCTGTATCCTTGCAACTTGTGCACTTTTCTCTTAGAGTTTCATTAAAAGGCTTTTGAAAACTTTACCATGTTAATTTTTGTATACTGTTCTATCAACTTTCTTACCCACCTTTTACAAATGAACCACCCAGGTTAATTTAACTTGATAAACAAAAGAGGAGAACTCCCGCCCTGGCTGGTGTGACTCAGTAGACTGAGCACCACCAGACTGCGAACCAAAGAGTCACCGGTTCGATTCCCAGTCAGGGCACATGCCTGGGTTGCCGGCCAGGTCCCCAGTGGGGGGGGCACTTAAGAGGCAACCACACATGGATGTTTCTTTCCCTCTCTTTCTCCCTCCTTTCCCCTCTCTATAAAAATAAATAAATAAAACCTTTAAAAAATAAAGAATGTAACTTCTGAACTGTTCCCTTACTTTTCCATAAAAAATTTTAGTGTATTAAAAAAGGGGGGAAAGGCAAAAACAAGTGGTTGGGAAACAGAGCTCCTTTTCCTTTGGGTCCTACTGATCCGTAAGAGTTTCAGTAACTGAAAGCATTTTCTCTTTTTAACTCGTTTCCTTCACTCAATTTGTTTTTGAAACCAAGGTTGTCAATAACTCATAATGAAATGCAATATTCCACTACAATAATTTTGTCAGCATAAGTAATTTTTTTAGCTTTCCCCACCATATTATATACATTTAATTGCATTTATTGGAAAAGACAATATTAAAATTTTAAAGTAAAAAGGGGATGATTTTTAAAACAGTGTCTCACCTAAGTTTTCTGAGATCACTTCAGGTTAGTAAGGAAAGCAGACGGCTCATTATATGATAGCATGTAATAATGCATGTATTAATCAACTGCTGTAATCTGCTATAAGCCAGAGGGCTTACTAGGAAAGAGGTGTATTAGCTTACATTATAGACCCAAGGAAAAAATCATCTGAGAGTAATAAGTCTACCTTATCACATTTCTAACCATAAATACCATATGATTTCCACTGCATTGAAGTGTGTGTCATTTAAACCAATCTATAGAGAGAAGATCTAGTAATTGATTTAATAGATAAATAAATAAATAATTTATCATTCAACTTTTATTGAAATGTGCTAGGATATAGGGCTCTGGTATGAAATATAGAAAGAAAATGGTCTATTCAGTGGAGAAATTATTGTGACCTTGTCCCAATCAGAATCAAAACAAATTCTACTGTTTTTTTATGCCTGCATATACTATATCTGTGCTTTTTGTAGGTTAATTCTTATTTTGCCAAAAAAAAAACTGCCTTGGTGTCCTCAAGTTCATCTTAAATGAAAGGCAAAGAGGCTGCTTTTATTTTTATGTTTATATGTCTTTTAGATATTTACTACCTCTTTGGAAAACTGACACATTATCAGCTAACCTTGAAAACATATGCATACCCTGTGACTCAGCAATTTCTCTCCTAGATATATGTTCAACAGAAATGCATGCACATATGCATCAAAATACATATTTAGAGCAGCATTACTTATAACTAACAAAAACATATTTCTAAAGATAAAAAGTGGAGGTCAATGTTTATAGATTTAATATTCATGAAGCAAGTCCATTATTTTAGGTGTGCTTTCTCTTGGGCCTGAGGTGGAGCTCTTCCGGGAGTAAGGTGTGGAAGAAAAGTTTTATGTCCATGAAATGGTAAGGTGGTCCAAACTGACCAGGAGGAGGCAGTACTGCTGGTGGTGAACTTTGTGATGGACAGTGCTGAAAAGAATTGGGATTCATACCACTGTGAAGGAAGCCTTTTATTGTGGTGATCAAGGGAGGAATTTAGGTAGATAGTAAGTATCCATCAGGGTTCCAGCCTAAGCACATCTCTTCCACTAATGGTCAGAGTACCTGTAATCTCACAGGCCATCCTTCATCATTGAGGATTACTACACTTATCCACCCTCAGGCATGAACTTGAAAAAATCTCTTCATTGAGGGGATCATTTGATATTGTATTGTTATTTTTATAAAGTTCTGATTACAATAAGAAACAAAGCACTTGGCATCTTAGAAATGATATTGAGGTAATGGGACAAAATAAAATAAAAAGTTAAATAATTAATTAAATGAAGTCTATTTAAAAAAATAAAATTGATGTACTAGTTGGAAAGAGACCACAAAATGTCCTTGAAGTTGCTCGAATAACTCCTGTTTTTCAGAACATTACTAACTTTTTCTTTTGTTCCTCTATTAATTTCTGTCTCACAAAGTTGGCTTGCTTCATCTCTCTAGCAATTGCTCTTTCATATTACAAAGAAAGATCCAATTATCAGGGGCATTCTCTGCAGAACGAAATGTTGCATTATATATATATATATAGTAGATTTTTTGCATTATATATATATATATTAGATTTTTTTATTTATCTTTAGAGGGGAAGGGAAGGAGAGAAGGAGAAAAGTATCAATGTATGGTTGCCTCTCATGAGTCGCCTGCTGGGAACTGGCCTGCAACCCAGGCATGTGCCCTGACTGGGAATCGAACCGTGGTAGTGTGGTTCACAGGCCCAAACTCTGCATTATATTTTTATATTCTATAGTTTACCTTTATTTTATTGAGTCCACCGATTTTAATATTCCCTTTCCTTTGCTGACTGCTCCTAATCTTACTTTTCTGCCCAAATTCTTCCAGTAGGCATTCTGTTAATCAATGAGTTCAATTTTCAGCTTGAACCTTTATAATACACTTTCTAGGGAATTTACAGTGACCACAAAAAACAAGTATCTGGTTTCACCTGCCTTGGGTTCTCTTCCAATCATGCATAATTGACATTTCGTCACTCAGCTAACAGTTGTAAATGCTTTCTCTGCTGGAACTAATGCTAACAGAGCTTGGGCCTTTGTCATATTCATTTCATTTCCTCTTGTGATAAATTGCAACATATGGCCACAATAGGCTCATATTGCATAAGCCTATGCAATATGACTTTGTGCTTCTTCCCATCAAGAGGTTGTCTATTTCCTCACTTTTGAATCTTGACTGACATATTTTTTAAAGATTTTATTTATTCATTTTTAGAGAGAGGGGAAGAGAGAAAGAGGGAGAATGAAACATTGATGTGAGACAGAAATCAAACCTGATCCCCAAACGCAGGCATGTGCCCTGACAGGGAATTGAAATAGCAATCTTTTGCCCTTCGGAACAAGTCCCAATCAACTGAGCCAAACCAGTCAGGGCTGGACTGATCTTATGACTTTCTTTTATCAATAGAATGTAGCAGAAGAGATGTTATGTGATTCCAAAATCAGGTCTTAAGAGAAACCACAGCTTCTGTTTGCATCCTTTTATGATGCTACCCTGAGAATAGGAGGTCACATATAAAGGAACTAACTAAGCCCTGGCTGATGTAGCTCAGTGGATTGAGCGTGTGCCTGCGACTCAGACGATCACGGTTCAATTCTCAGTCAGGGCACATGCCTGGGTTGCAGGCCAGTTCCCTGCAGGCCAACTCCCAGCAGGGGACCCACGAAAGGCAACCATACATTGATGTTTCTCTCCCTCTCTCCTTCCCTTCCCCTCTAAAGGTAAATAAATAAAATCTTTAAAAATAAATATATAAAATAAAAGAACTAACTAAGGCTTCCAATGAACAGCCAGCACCAACTGCCAGATATGTGAGTAAGAGCACCTTGACATTCCAGTCCAATCACCTCACAGAAGAATACAACTGCAAGTACAACTCCAGGCAAAACCAGCAAATAAACTGTTACCCAACCCAGATAATCATGAAAGAGAGAAAGAAATCACTACCACTGCCAGCCATTAAGTTTTGGGATTGTTTATTACACAGCAATAGATAACTGATAGAACTATTTTCTCTTTCTTTTTTTTTTAAGATTTTATTTATTTATTTATTTTTAGAGGGGAATGAGAGGGGGAGAGAAATATCAATGTATGGTTGCCTTTTTGTGCATCCCCTGCTGGTAGTTAGCCTGCAAGGAACCGGTTTGCAACCCAGGCATGTGCCCTGGCTGGGAATCTAACCGCGATCGTCTGGTTCGCAGGCCCACCCGCTCAATCCACTGAGCTACGCCAGCCAGGGCAGAACTATTTTCTCTTTCACTTTCTCACTTTGGTGATCACCTGGCTCTCCCTTGTCTAATTCAGAAAATACAATTTCTTTCCTATTATTTTTTCCTTCGTTTAAGAGCTGACCTGCACAAGACAATTCTTCAATATTTTAGCATCATCACTTTTATAATTAAGAGATTCTTTTCTCTCTTTTGGAGACCCCTGATGTACTATTAAATTTTTCTGAGCTTGACGTTTTGCTCATTCTAACTTCCTCTTCTGTCGCTAATGGGACCCCACATTTAACTTTCTCTTCAAGTAGTTTCATTTCATTAAAAGCCAGCTGATATCTAAAAGGTTTACAGAATTCTTATGCATTTTTTGGTATAAGCTGAAAACATTTGTACAGATTTCTTTACATTTTCTTCTTATTTTACAACAAAACAAGTATTTTTTTCCACTTCATCAAAGAGGTGCTTTCCTATTTTAATGGTTGTTCTCTGCAAGCAAGTTCTTAGCTTGTGAGACTTCTGTTGATATTCTGACACCTTTTCAGGAATGTAGGTGGTTTTTTTTTTTTCTTTAAATTGAAGCTTATCCTTCTCAACAATTGATATTTAGTTACTTGGTATGACCTGTTCTTTTTTTTTGCAAAGGAATTCTCTTTAGACTACAGGGCAAATGCCATCAAGGAGAGGTAAGGACAGCATCCCAGAGCAAGCCTTGTAAATTCCACAGGTTACTGTCTAGATTGCAGCAGCAGCCTGGATCTTGATCTAGTTTCCACAGGGCTCCCATCTAAATTGTTCAAGGAAGCGAACGACTTTTTTTTTAGCGGTGGCTCTTCAATTTTTTGCAGGTATCGGCAAGGTTAAAACAATTTTTATGATAATGATAAGATTATATTTGCCCTTTTCTCTGTCCTGTCATTCATTCTGATTCATAGCGCAATTTTCTAAGGAAACAATTAGGATTGATTTCACCACTCCTCTGAAGGCTAATGGAATGTTTGCTTCTGCATTAGTGTGTTTACAATTTTTTTCTTAAAATCTAATATGAGCTGGCCAGGTAGCTCAGTTTGTTAGAGCATTGCCCCAGCACACCAAGGTTGTGGGTTTGATCCCTGATCAAAGCAAGTACAAGAATCAACCAATGAATGCATAAATAAGTGAAACAACAAACAATGTTTATCTCTCTCTGCCCCCCCCGCCACTGTCGCTCTAAAAAATTAATAAAATTTTTAAATAATAAAAGAAAATCTAGTATGATAAATATTGCATGTCCACAAAGCCAATTTTCCTTCTTTTATTTTACTTATTTGCAGTTTTACAGCTTTACTATCAACAGTTAGTTCTCATCCCCATTAACTGTAGCTTTTTGAAAGTGGTGACATGTACCTAGGTAGCCACCTAGAAAGTTTGTTTGGTGAACCTTCATCCTCCTCCTATTTTCTGGACAACCACAGTTGCACCCAGGCAAGGGCTGGGACATTGCTTAGTCCTTTGGCTCAGAGGGCTTTGTTGAGCCTGGGGTCAACGTGCACATCTGGAGTTCCCATCTCCTCTATGGCAAATTTCCATGATCTCTTTGAGCACCAGAGGGGCACGGTTCTTGAAGTCCACTCCGTGGACGCGCTCAAGAATGTTCATTGTGTTTTCACTACCTCTGGATGGCAGAACCGGCCCTCTCGCCACCCTTCCTCTTGCTAGCCATTCCGCTGGGCCCAGGTTTCAAAGAAAGCCCCACAAAGACAAATTTCAAGAGTGTTAAGGAGGTCCTGCAACCAAAAAGTTTAAGAACTGGATGAGAGAAAAAACGGTAAGAAAGATTAAATTTTCCTTAACTCTCGTCTTTTGACAGTAAATCTACTCCTTGAGGCGTCCTTTCCTTCCTTGGGGCATGTGACTAGAAGAGGGGTCCGGAGCTGGGCTGCCAGACAAAGCCAGTTCAGGGTTGACACCGGTCAGACTTGACGGGGAAGAAGTGTGGGGAGATCCCAGAGTCAAAAGCGAAGGGACAGCAAGGAGAGCACCCAGAAGTAGAAGGAGGTGCAGGCCGTGGGGGTGGCTCCGCCCATCTGGGTCTTCTTTTAACTCTGCGGGCTGAGTTTCCTGCCTTCACGCGACCCGGCACCTCCGCCACCCTGCAGCGGTCTGCAGTCTCCTCCCAGGGTTCTAACGACTCTCCCCATCCCTCCATCCCTTCCCTGGAGCACACGGGCTCCCTACCTAAAAAACGACAGAGATAGCCTTATCCCGGGGTGGGGGGTGTGCCTTCATTTAGTAAATTATAAAAGGGTAGATTGCCTTTCTGCTGCGGGCGTTTCTGCAATAATTCCAAATATATGGTCCCTAAAAATATCCTCAACTTCTGAATAGTTACGGAATTTTGGAATAAATTGGATTGGAGTATACCACTTAAAACCTATGCAGAACGGCCCCGACCCACGTGGCTCAGTTAGGCGTTTTTTCAGCCCAGCAAAACATGGGTTTGGTGTCCGGTCAGCGCACTCGCCCTGGGTTGCAGATGGATCCCGGAGGAGAGGCAACTGATCACCCACATTGATATTTCTCTCCCTTTCTTTCTCCCTGACTTCCCCTTTCTGTCTAAAAGTAAATAAATAAAACCTTAAAAAAAAAAACTATGCAGAGCACTAACAATTCCAAAACTTTACACCCAGAGAATATCAACAATTCTGCTGCCTGCACAGTAAGAATTCCTAAAGAGAATGCAGCTAGCACCCAGTGAATCTCTGGCAGGTCTATGCCCTCCTTAGACAAGGTAAGTTCTTGAGGGCATTACAGACAACTTTTATCAAAAATCAAATCCTATCTGGGGGATAGCATTCTCTTTCAAATTTTAACACCTAAAAAAATGTCTTCACAATTTTTCATCTGCACACACAGCTTCCTAAGGTAATTTAACACTGTGGGACAGTGTAGTAGGTTTTTGCACTTTCTAACCCAACCACATTTTTTTTTCACCAAAAGGGAAACTTCTGTAGGATTTTCAGCTTTTTCTTAAGGTTTTTCTGCAGTATAAGATTTTTTTTTCTTTAATTGCTTCCAAACATTAATGTGCAGAGAAAAATCCTGCTTGAACCCACAACATTTCCACTACTAGAGCTAATTTTCCCTATGTTAAACTAAAAATCCTTAACTTCTGCAACTGAAGGAATTTTCTAAATAAGGTTTTACTGAGTCAAAAATGCTAGCCAGAAAAAAAAAAAAGAAAAAAAATGCTAGCCAGAAAGAAAACTGGTCTTGAGACTTAAAGTCCATGTCTAAACTAACAGCACCATGACTAGGTACAAAAGAAAGCATGTCCACCCCAGAGTTTCGCAGACTTTTTCTTCATACATCAAATAGAGGGAAGAAAAAAGAAAGAGGTAGTCTGGAAGAATTTACATAAACTATAGGCAAAGGTGTGGTAGAAGGTGAAGAGGGGCCAGGTCTGGGAGTCAAGTGGGAATAAACAAATGTCCACTCCTATAGGTTGGCCGGAGCAGCAATCTGCAAAGCCTCCAGGTAACCAAGGAGTGGGGTGAGGGGGTGGGTGCTCCTGGAGTTAGAGGGTATCTAGCTAAAATAAACTGTGAAAGCAGCCACCTAGAAATCAATCTGAAGTTCCAACAGGCAAAACAAGAATGACAGCAGACTTGTTCGTTGGGCAGCAACCATTAACAGACTAACAGTTCGGTCTCTTTATCTCACTCTCCAGCCACTACAGTTTAATTTAGAACATCTCAAGATTCAAGATTTGCTCCCTGTCAACTGTTATGGCAGAAGAGACTGACACCTAGATTTACTTCTATTTCCCTGTACCCCTCTTAATGTTTTCCAGGTCTATTGCCAAATATCCTCCATTCATCTTTTGCTTGGCAGAATTCAGCTGCTATTGACTTTCCAAGGAGGTCACCTGAGTTCTAGATCTTGAGTCCTCCTGTTTGGAAATAAGTTATCCAAAGACTGTCCCTATTGGCACCACAGAAGACAGCCTGCTTCTCCACCCCACCCCACCCTACCTTCTACAGGCATAATGTCTGGTGAGGCCACTTTTTCATAAGGTCTCTTAGCTAGTAGGTCTATCCCCACAAGTCAAGTGAACAAAGATTAGCTGCAGATTCCAGGGAGAAGGCAGAAAATCTTTTATTTCCCTTGCTCTAGCTTCCTGTTATTTAACAGTAACATACAACAAAATAAAATAACCATGAAACTTAAGATGCAAACTCTGGGTAGTCCTTGTTGGTCCCTAACTCAGAAAATGGAGATTCACTGAGTGCCTGCCTTGTGTCCTGAAATTGTCCAGATGCTGGTCGCAGTTGCGTACAAGGTAGATATGGCTTTGCCAGGGTCCATGATACCACTGAGGAGGCAGAAATGCCTCAGTGATACCACTGAAAAGGCAAGAGCACCCACTGCTGACAAAACTGTTTCTGTTGACCTAATTTCATTAGCTATACTTAAAATAAGAGGATTAATTATGTAGTGGCTGTATTGCTTAGTCTTCTTGATCTCTTGTTATTTTCATATTGAGTAATCCTTTTTCAGCACCATTTTTTCTACAGAAAATGTTTCCTGATGAAAGCTATTATCTATGTTGATGCTATTTCAGCTTTATTTTTCTGTTTTAGATCTAGACTTAGCATTTAAACTATTGAAGAATATCATAAAAGCTCAAACTGAGGAACATTCTATATAATCACTGGCCCATATTCTGCAGAAATGCTAATGTCATGAAAGACTAAAAAGACTAAGAAATTGTTCCAAATGAAAGGAAGATTAATAGGTATGGCAAGTAAATGCATTATGTGGTTCCGGGCTGATAGATAGACAAATACTATAATGAGCATTATTCGGACAATTAAAGAAATTGGAATATAGACTGCACAGTAGACAAAAATTGGAGTATGGACTATAAAGTATTTTATCAATGTTAAATTTCCTAAATTTGATCTACGTACTGTAGTTATATGAGACAATATTCTTTTTCTCTTAAAAAATACATACTCAAGTTTTCAGGGCAAAGGAAACATCATGAGTGCAACCAGCCCCAAATAGTTCAAAAAATATAAACAATCAACATGCCTGCGTGTTTGTGTGTATGTACGCACTAGAAGGGAGGGAGGGAGAGAGGAAGAGAGATGAGGCAAATGCAGCAAAATGTCAAAAATGGTAAATCTCTGATCGCAGTTTGATTCCCAGTTCAGGGCACGTGCCTGGGTTGCAGGCCAGTTCCCAGCAGGGGACCCACGAGAGGCAACCATACACTGATATTTCTCTCCTTCTCTCCTTCCCTTCCTCTCTAAAGATAAATAAATAAAATCTTTAAAAAATGGTAAATCTAAGAAAAGGATGTATATATATATATATATATATGTATATATATATATGGGAGTTCTTTGTTCTAGTCTTGCAACTTTTTTGTTGCAAAAAAAAGTTTTTTTTTAAAGATTTTTTATTTTATTTATCTTTAGAGGGGAAGGGAAGGAGAGAGGGAGAGAAATATCAATGTATGGTTGCCTCTCGTGTGCCCCCTGCTGGGAACTGCATCCCCTGCTGGAAACTGGCCCGCAACCCAGGCATGTGCCCTGACTGGGAATCGAACCACGATCCTCTGGTTCATAGGCCTGTGTTCAATCCACTGAGCTACACCAGCCAGGGCTCAAAAAAAGTTTTTTTAATTAAAAAATAATAATTTTATTTTCTAATTAAAAATAAAAACGGGAGGATGCACTTTGGTGTTCAGCCGCTGCCATGCCATGATCTTAGCACAACACGCTCTGTATTTGTGTGGGAGATCTGCAGTTGTTAATCGCTGCCCATTACTGGGGACATCAGCCCAGGACCACGAGTCATGCAGCCAAAGCACACACAGAGGAGAGAAGTTTGGCCTTTGGCTGCTTTGGAACCAAAGTCATCACTCCACCCCTACCCTTGCAGTGGAACCAAAGGACCAGGACATCACTGGAACCTGAACAGTTTCAGAAGCCCAAGGGTCTGTTGTCCAGAAAGTTCCAGTGTTGTCGCCCCTTTACCATAAATGGCCAGGTTCCAAGGTCCTCCAATTAAAACTTCTCCCACCTGCACTCCTACATACCTGTGCCCCCAGCCCCTAAACCCCCTTAACCTAGTCCAGTGAGCAAGATGGATTGGGGGCACTAGTAGGTATCCCATCTTCTGGATCGGTGCCTTTTTGATCAATAAACTTTTCTTTATTAAGTAAATAACCGTTCCTTAAGGCATAAATAAGATAAAATAAAAATAAAACAGGAAAAACTACCTAATGATATGTATCAATTCACATTCCAAATATCTTTTCTAGAGGGCAATTTGTGTAACTGTCAAATCCTTAAAAATGTGCATTGCCTTTAAGTCAGAAATTCTATTTTAGGCATTTTTTGCAAGAAATCAGTGGAGATCAGAGTCAGGTATGTGTGAGACCTTATCCTACCATTATTTTGATAGCTAAAATATTGAAACATTAAACGTTCGTGGTGCTGTGACAAAATAAATTATAGGATTTAATGTTTCCATTAAATACCTCACTGTAGTATGTAATATTTATCATCATAGAAAACACTGGCCAATATATTACTATGTTAATGAAAAAGTATCAAAACAATATTATATGCTTCTACCTTTATTTAAAATGTGCACATATTTACAAAATTAACAATGGCTCCTTTTATATGTGGGAGTTACAGAGATTTATGTTTTGTTTAAAATCTGTGTTTTTCTTTATTTTTCAAAAGCTCTGACTTCCTGTGTGGTAATAAGGAAAAATTAAATCCCCATAATACACCACGACATGAGAGTTTATATGGCAATTTCATGCTCCACACAATTAAAGAGGTACGATTGGGTTTAGAAAAAACATTACCATTATCAGCTATTTCACGTAGTAATAGATGTTCAACTCAGAATTCTGTATGAAGTGAAAACATCATTCAGGAAAAGAGATAAAGACATAGATGAAAGAAAACTAAGAAGACTTGTTACCAAACCCTCCCCCCACCCCCACAAAACACCTTGCTCTAAAAACTTGTGAAAGGAAGTTCAAACATAAGGGAAATAACACCAGACAGAAACTACACACATCAGAAAGGAAGGAAGAATAATATAAGGTGTACATACCTGAGTAAATAAAACAGATTATTCTGTTCCTCTTGACATTTTTAAAATCTTTGATGCTTGAAAGCAAAAATTACTACATTGTCTTATGAGTTTTTGATGTATAGATGTAATATGTGAGACAATTATAACATAAAGGAGAAAGAGTAAAGGGACCTAAAGAGCAGTCCATTTGCAATAGTAAAATATTGATTCTAAGCAAACTGTGAAAATATATACATCATAATCTCTGGTACACCACATATAAAATTGTATAAAGTGACAGCTAAAAATGCAATCAATAAATTAAAATGGAGTACCAAAAACTGTTCTTTTTTCCTAAAGGAAAGTAAGAAAGGGATAAAAGAGGAATGAAAAATATAGGAAATACAGATAACAGATAATAAAATGATAATAGGGAACTGAAATTTAAATACCAATAATCATATGACTGTAAATGCTTGGACATACCAATTAAAGGATAGAGATTGTCAGATTGGAATAAAAAAATATGACCCAACTATATGCTGTCTACCAGAAACTTACTTCAACTATAATGATATTGGTATGTTGAAATGTAAATGATAGGGGGAAAAGTAAATGCTAGTAAAAAAAGAAAAAAACTGGAGTTGCTAATTTAATGTCAAAAGTAAACTTCAGAGAAAAAAATTACCAGGGATAAAGTGGGTATTTGAGTTGCATATTACTGTGTAACAAATGGCCCCCAAAATTAGTGGATTGAATCAGCCCACATGTGTTATCTCACAGTTTCCGTCAGCAATCTCAGCATGGCTTAGCTAGGTTCTGTGTTTCGGGGTCTCTCACAAGGCTGTGGTCAAAAGTCAGCCAGAGCTGTGATCTCACCTGAAGGATTAAATGAAAAGGGATCTGCTTCCAAGTTCCCTCATGTTGTTGGCAGGATTCAGTGTTTCCAGGCTGTTAGGTTGAGGGCCTCAGTTCTTCACTGGCTGCTTGCCGGGGGCCACCCTGAGTTTCCTGCTTTGTGGGACTCTCCATCAGGCTGCTCACAATATGGCATCATTAGAGTAAGCCCACAAGGGTACAAACAAGAAAAGCATCACAAGTCCTGGCCACAAAGCTCAGTTGGTTAGAGCATTGTCCTGATATGCCAAGGTTGTGAGTCAGATCCTCCATCAGGGCAAATGCTTAGATTGCTGGTTCAGTCCCTGGTCTGAGTGTTTACGATCCCTGGTCCAGGTGTGTATGAGAAACAACCCATTGATGATTCTCTCTCACATTGATGTTTCTGTCTCTCTAAAAAGCAATGAAATGAGCGCGGGCCTGCGAACCAGATGATCGGGGTTCAATTCCCAGTCAGGGCACATGCTTGGGTTGCAGGCCAGTTTCCGGCAGGGGCCAGTTCCCTGCAGGGGATGCACGAGAAGCAACCATACATTGATGTTTCCTTCCTCTCTCCTTCCTTTCCCCTCTGAAGATAAATAAATAATATTTTAAAAAAATAAAAAACAATGAAAAAAATGTCCCTGGGTGAGGATTAAAAACCCAAAAAACAGAATTAACCAATGAGTGAATCAATAAATGGAACAAAAATTGGATGTTTCTCTCTTTCTCTCCTTTCCCCTCTCTCTCTAAAATCAATATATAAAAATTAAAAAGAGAGAAAAAGAAAAAAGTCACAATATTTTGTAAACATTAATAAACCTCTAGCAAGACAGAGAAAAAAAGAGAGAACACACAAATTACCAATGTCAGAAATGAAAGAGGGAATTTCATAGTGGTGGTTTGTACACTATATCAAAAAGTGTAATAGGCTTTATGGAGTAGATGAAAAAGCATGAGCTTTGGAGTCAACAGAAAGGGATAAAAATCCTGGTGCTTTTACTAACCACCTGTGTTATAAAGCAAATTACTTCACCTTTTAGGTCTTGATTTTGTTATATATAAAATGGGGGTTGTAATAATGCTTTTACTTTCTTATTGAATTTATTGGGGTGCCTTGGTTGGGGTTGTAATATTTTAACTCAAAGACTGAAAGATGATGTTTAAATAAGATTAAAGTAGATGAAGAGTTGGGCACATAGACTGTACCCAACAAATGATAACTTTCTACTCACCCTTTCCTTTGAAGAATGACATTTACCAATAATAAGGATAAACAATGGGGCCTATGTTTTTATTACCAATTGTATAAATAAATTATGAGATAGTTTTTATATTTAAAGGTCTCCAATGTCACCTTAGCATGCTGACCAAAAGCTTTATTTTCACATCAATATATTATATCTAGCTAGCACCTCTCTCTCTCTATATATATATATATATATACATATAAAATATATATATGTTATATATATAATACATATATATATATATCCTGATTAAAATCAAATGAGAAACCAAATTCAATGCTACTTCTGAAATTTTTATTTGATAATTAAAATTTTAAAAACTGGTGTCCATGAAGGAAATCCTAATGGTAAATATAGAATTAATGTGTCTAATAATAGTTATGGAATTTTGCAAAGCTGACACTAGATGGCAGATTTTAGACAAAATTTTCTAGGTGGCAAATTAGCATTTTTCTGCCATCCTGAGCCTAACCAGTTGATACAGAAGGTGAAATCTTCCTCCTGATTTCCTTTCTGTGGGTGATAGTTGAGATATTTGAGAATCTTGTTGCCAGGTAGCCAAATCAGAAGAGGCAAGTGCCTTTCTGAAGGTTTCTATGGGAAGAAAAGGAGCAAAAAATACCAATAGCTGAAATCCAAACAGCCAGATGTATTTCTGCAATATTTTTTACTTTCTTAAAAAAATACTACATGCTATATTTTCCTATATTTTAGCACTACAATTTGTGGGAAAGGAGTACATGAAATGTAGATATGAGTTGGAAATCTTTCTGAATCATTTTGATTCTGAATTTATTTTGATTAAATAAAATTTTAATGCAATCGTCTTATTTCATCTTTCATTTTTTCTCTCTACTTTTATTTTAGTCATACTTTAAATATAACTTAAAGTGTTTAATAAGAACATATTGTGTACAAAGGACTGTGCATAAACAGGGGGTGGGTAAGGGAGTTGGCTGTAGAGGATTAGGGAGTAGATCATAATTCTAAGCAACCTTAGCTCCTTAAGGACCTAGTAGTCTTACAGGGAAAATAAGACAACTACAAAAATAGTACAGCTAGAAAGCGAGACGTGCCCATGAAGTGAAGTTTCACTGAATACAAAAGAGAGGACTACCTCATTCTGGGATACATAGTTGAAATGGAAAAAGTAACACATATTGAGAACTTATGATATAGCAGGTATTGAGTTAGATGGTTTTCATGCCTGATTTAATTTCATATCACTTTGATCATTATTGTTCTGAGCTTAAAGACTGAGGGTTGGGTCCCAGGATGGGTTTACCTGGTAAGGAATCAAAGGAAATGGAAGAAAGGTGAAAGTGCATCAAAAATAAATGTCTACCTTGGCCAGGTGTCTCCAAAGGTTGGAGCGTCATCCTCCCATGCACCAAAGGTTGCGGGTTTGATTCCTAGTCAGGGAAGACACCTAGGTTGTGGGTTCAATCCCTGATTGAGATGTGCCCACGGGAGGCAACCAAACAATGTTCTGTTTCTCTCTCTTTCTTTCTCTCTCTCTTAAATAAGTATATTCTTGGATGAGGGTTGAGAAAAAAAAGTATATTTTATTAGTCCTGGCTGATGCCAGCCCTATTCTCCAAGGAATTACTGTGAAAAGCTTTTTAAAATATTCATAAACCAACATGAGTACTTTAATATGCTTTTGTCTCATAATTCTGATTAAGAATATTTTACTACCAAGACATCCTATAAGATGAAAGAAAGCATGTTTTTAAAAATATGTTGTGATAGGTTTGAACTTAGGAAAAACAGACTAAATATGCATACATAGCAAAGTGCTTTCAATAAATGATTCTTCTCGCTCCACTAAAAATATACAATAAACATGGTGTACTTGTCATACACCTACACTTAAATCATTAAAAAAAATTTCATATCACTTTTATCTTGTTAAATGTTTGTTACAATTCTCATATTTAAGAGGATGTAACTTGGTCTTAGGGAGAATAAGTAACCAGAGCAAGTTTCCAGAAAGGAAGCAGCGAAATCTGGGATTGAATCCAGGTCTATTTGCCTCTAAAGATAGCATGTGGAAGAGGTAGCCATCTGTCAGTGTTTTTACTTTTGAAAATGAATTATTGCATTTTTAATAAATACTTTAGTGTGTTCATTGTAGGCTAGAAGGATTGTAATAGATTGGAAGGTGGGAAACAGACATTGCGGCTGGAGGAAGAGAGATGGTGTACTCAGGCTGACTGGAATGGGGCTGCAGACTGACTCTAAGTTCTGAGGCCTAAAAGTGCCTTTGGAAAGAGGAAGGTCATGTGTTTAGCACAGGGAATATAGTCAATAATATGTAATAACTATATACAGTAACTATGGTTACTAGACTGATCCTGGTAATCACTTGGTAAGCTATATAAATGTCTACTCATTTAGCTGTGCACCTAAAACTAATATAATATTTTATGTCAACCATAATTTTAAAATAAATAAAATAAAATTTTGAAAATAAAAAAGAAAGACATCATTTACTGCATTTTGCCATGTACAAAGCATACCCACATTTTTGGCCCAAACTGTCAGGAAAAAATCTTGTTTTAATTTTTAATTCAACTTTTTATTTATATATAAAATAAACTATCATATTCCAGTGTATTATTTTGCATACAAATATTGTTACTGCTTTCTAGAGTTACACTTTTAACGCATAAGCATAAACAAAATAATTAAAAACATTTATATAAATACAGAATTAGTACTACCCATGTAAAATGCACATTCTTATTTTTTCCTCAAAAATTTGGGCAAAATATTGCACATTATATATGGCAAAGGACAGTAAATCCACACAGGGGCCAAATCTGTATCAATATATTTGCAGGGGATTATTTTTAGGATTTTTTCCATCATCTTGTCCTGCTTTTGTTGAACTTCTCTTCTGGGTTTTCCTGCTGCCTCAGCAATATAATACATCCACTGAACTCACAGAGATGAATGTACTAATTCCACATAATACTGACATTAATAACTATCTCTCTTTTCAACACATAGTTTTTGAGCCCCAATGATAAGCCTGCCCAAGCCATTAACTGCCAACATGAGTCAAATGGAGGCCTTCTCTCATAACTTTGTTCTTACTTGGGCCTCTTCCAAATTCCCTGTTAAATTATGAGCTCCTTTGGGGTTCTTTTGTACAATTTCTTGCAGTAGAGCAAAGTGGTTAAGTGATGTCAGACAGAACTGGGTTCAAATCCAAGTTCTCCTCCTTTACATTGTGGAAACTTGATTACGAAGAGCTTTTATGAGCCTCAGTTTCCTTCTCTGTAAAATGAAGATCATAATAATAGTGATTTGTGATGATTTAATAATATCAGGCAAGATGAGTGCCATCTAGTATGTGCTCAGTAAATCGTAGCCAGCAACTGGCAGATGATGAGGGCAGAGGGAAGACTGAAAACACTAGTCTCGTCCTTGTAGTCTGAAGAATTAAGTTTTATAGATAAACAGCAACCTTGGACTAACCACAGTATCTATGAGCTTTCAGGTGGCTCATAAGTAAGAGCCACAACCTCGGGCTGCCTGCTCCTGACGCCACCAGGACCTCTCCGCGCATTTGGAATGTGTCTAATGCTCTCTTCAGTGTGACCTCTGACTTGTGCCCAGTCCCAAAGACCTTGAATTTCTGCATCCCTCAAATGATCTCCTTCATGTTGACTTGGTTGACATAGAAGATATGGTAAAAGAAGGCCCACATATTCTGAATTAGGAAGTTGTTGTGAAATAATTGATGATGAAAAACATTCATTCAGCTGGATTCTACAGAGAGTAAAAGAAATCAGGCCACGCTGAAGTGTACGTCTCAACTGTAAATGGAAATTGTCACCCAGTGTGCAGGCTCCTGCTCCTTCCCCTTGGGTGAGAGGCTAATATACATAGAGTTTAGGCATAAGGAAGAGTCTGCAGGGTTGGCGAACTTAGCAGTCATAAGTTGGTGCTTCAGAGGAATTGCTTCTCACCACAACCAGCCATTAGCGAGGTACCACTCCATTGTCTCTATTGCCTTTTCATCTACCATTCTTCCCCTCCCTAACTATGCCCTAGCCCTCAGGATAAGCTATTCTTGGGTCTGCAGTTCAGGGAAATGCATTTCTTTCAAAGTTTCATCTTTGGACCGAAGATTAAATTATTCAGTTAAGGCCCATATTCACATTACTTGTACTTGTTATAAATTGGTCTGATGCCTTTCTAATTAACTTGAACTGAATTCTACAGACATATTTACATGAACAGACATATTTACATATTTACATTCCTTTACACAAAGGAATTCTTGAACCTTTTTAGGAAAGAGATCTATTTATCAAATTATGAAAATAATATAATCTATTTTATTTTTAAATTTAGTATTGAACAGGCATTACCATGTTAACATTCATATGGTAAAATATTAAACTACAAAATGCCATTCAGAGAGGGTGTGTATTCTGGTTGTCTCCTCTGAGCTCCATCTTGTCATATATGGCCATGTCCCACTCCAACCTCGTCCAAGGATTCCCTCACCTCTATGAGTATTTCTTGGGTGTTCTTTCAGAATTTTAATTAATATACATATATACACACAAATATATATATATATGAAGATATATATGCACAGGAAATATAGAATGATTGCTACATCTACTTTTTCAACAAAGAAAAACTTTAAAATTATGAGCTCAATTAATTTGGTGTATTTTACAAGTTGCAATGTTTTCTTCATTTTCTATAAAAAGTTACGAATTAAAGAAAGAAGGAAATGGCAAATAAATTACCTTAAAAGTCACAGTCACATATGCATTTCATCCTAGAGAAGAAGGGCAAGCTAGGCTCTACCCACTTTCGTGAGTTTCATCAAATGCAGGACCTTTTCATGGGTGGAGAGAAAAGGCAGCTTTCAAAAAGGAGTATAGCCCTGGCTGGTGTGGCTCAGTTGGTTGGAGCTTCATCCCATAGACTGAAAGGTTGTGGGTTTGATTCCTGGTCAGGGCACATACCCAGGCTGCAAGTGTGATTCCTGGTCGGGGCACATACAGTAAGGCAGCCAATGGATGTTTCTCATGTCGATGTTAATCTCTCTCTCCCTTCTCTTTCTGAAAGCAATCTAAAAAATGTCCTCAAGTGAGGATAAAAAAGGAGTATATATCATGTATATATTATTAAATGAGTCACTAGCAATACTTCTTCCTAAGCACTGGGTAGGGACTACGTTTTCTAAACTAGATCTAGGGATTAGAATGGGAATCAATCTGTCTTCTCCCCGCAAAAGCTGTTCGCTGGTTAATGAATTAAAAAACAAGCTTAAAATACAATGAAAACTTCACACACCCCACCAAAAAAGAAAAATAAACACTAAAATGTCCCAGATTACTCTCCACACGAGAACCAGTGAGAAACTTCAACAATTTGAGCCTAGAATTAGTCAGTTACAAAGTCATCAATGGGCATGCCTTACTTGTAAACACAAAAATTTTCGTAAAAACAAAAATTAATTCTGATCACATTTCTGACAAAATTACTCAAATTTAACTAGTATTAAACTAGTTAATACTAGTTAATAAGAGGAGGAAAGAGTCCATACTCACAGGCTTTATGGAGCCCGTAAGTATGGGCTCTATACTTAGATGAGTATAGAGCATTTGCCCTTGTTGTCAAGTAAGGCTGAGAGATTCAGGTAAGAAACCAGGAGCCCTTTTTAGGGGTCAGTTTCTTACTTATATAGACGTGACAGCAAGACTGGCAAAGGCGCCATCTCCCTGTGAACCTTGCCTTTCCAGTCTAGACCACACCAAAACAAAAGAGGTCAGATGACAAAGCAACACGGGCTACAGGGAGCTCTGATTCTGAAGAGCCAGTTTCATACTAAGCAGTTGAGCATTTCACACTAAGGAGATTTATAGCACACAATTGTACCCTAAAGTGGGGAGAGGAGGGGAGTTTTGAGGCACAAATCCTTATATTCAGAACACAGGAGGCGATAAGAAACTCTCAAGAGTTTGCAGAGACGATAAAGAGCAGGGTAAGAAATGGCCCTGCAGCAGCTCTTCCCATTCTTTTATGTTCTGACAGGGTTTGGGGGCATTTTACCAAGACTTAGATCAATGGAGGTTAAGCCTTGTCTATGTGGCCCATATGGATACATGCAAGGCCACCTGCACAAAGCAGTTTCTCCACAGCTCCACCCCTAAACTTTCACATCACCAATCAAGAACTCTTTAGAAATGTGGGCCACCACATCAAATATCCCAATTCTACAAATCTTTTAAACTTGTCCTAGGCAACATACAATACATACAACAGTAAGTTAAACGTAGAGCAGTTGCTATAGTCCATGAAGAGGATGAGACTAAAGGAAATCAGATCAGGTCCAGAAAGTCCATATTCTGTTGTCCCAGTGGTGGCTGTTAACTCCTGGAGTTAGCAGCTCCTGAGAGGTCTCTGAGAGTTCTAGATTAAAATTTCCCATTAGCCAGTGATCAAGAAGAGGGTGGCATTCTGCATTAAATTAGCCAGAAGCTCTGCAGGTCTGAGCTGAGAGAGATTAATGGTCCTTCCCCAGGGCCTTCCCTTCCCAACAACCATAGTTGTTGTGCTGCCAGAGCCAAGTGCTCAGTATCTGTCCCCACAACAACCAAGTCACCCTTCACCAATCCTCCCCACGTCCTACTCACACCGTATGCCCAGGCTCATTTCTACGTGGCTCAGTAGTTTCTTTTGTGTATACCTTGTACCACCCTAGAACATCTCCCATACTCTAGCATGCAGGCAACACTAACAGCACTTCAGAGCTGTCATTTCATATCCATAATTATTATCATCATTATCTATAACTGCCCAAGTCTAGCAAGCTTAGCTGGGTAGTAAAAGAAACACCAACTCACAGTCTCCCATTCCCTGGTTCATCATTGCAACCTACAAATTCCAGTCGCTCAGTTCCCACAGGGTAGACATGGGAGGTAAGAGCAAGAGTGAGAAGTTTAATTACATAGTCTATTTGACAAGACCAGCCGGGGTCAGTGCCCAGGACTATGTGTCAACAGTTTCCCTTTACTACTTGACTGTGCAGTTATCAGTGTGGGCACGCGTACCAGGCTATCTTAGTCTTAGAGTCACTAGAGTTTTTTTAGGCCCAGTCCTGACTTGTAGGTAGATTGCTATGCCCCTTGTGACAATGAACCAGGTGTCTATGGTCCTGACCTGGGAAGCTCAGGTCAAATCAGCTTGTTGATTCCATTGTTGTTTATCCTCAAAAAGTCCTTTTCCATAGGTATCTACATGGTTCATGGGCAAAGGACATGAGCCTTACACAATCTTCCACCATAGTGCCTGGCCCTGCCAAGCCTGAGACCTGATCATCCAATTTTCCTGCTGCTAGGCACCAGACTGCACTGCTAGCCCATTACCCAAAGCCATGAGTCAGTGAAAATATAACAAGGTATATTTTTGGAGGATTTTTTTAGATCAAGCACTGTAAATCACAACTATGCCAATGAGCAGAGTTCCCTTTTCCATGCACAGTTTTAAACAATTCTTTACAGCTGCACAGGCATTCCTATGTAGGGGATCCCAAGATCATCCCCAAGCTTTCATGATTCATTAGGAGGACTAACAACATTAAGCACATCATTGCACTCATAGCTAAAATTTGCTACAGTGAAAAGATACAGAACAAAGTCAGCAAAGGGAAAAGACACATAGGGCAAAGTCTAGAGGAAATTGTGAACTGTTGTCTCCCAGGGACGCTCATTAGAGATTTAGTGTCCGAGGTTTACTGAGGGCTGGTTGTACCCTCTGCCTAACACATACCAAAATCCCAGAGTCCCAAGAGAAAAAAGCAGGTATTCAGCATAAACCATGTTGGTTACATGAGCAATTTATGCACAGGGAGCCACTCTTATCAGTTATGTGAATGGTGGGAACTTTACCCAAATAGCAGTTCCCAGGCACCAGCCAAAGGCCAAACTTGTAAGCAGAATTTTCTAAGGATAAGCAGGCTTTCAGCCCTCAGGAAAGGCATCTTTACAACAAAAGTATTATCAGTAGAACCCCATGCATCAGGGTGAGATCAACCTGCAGTATTTATCTGTTATGTCCTTCAGGTGTTCTTCCTTAACCAGTTAAAACAAATTCCTTTAACCATACAGATGAGAGAAAACCAGCAGGCTTCACTCTTAAGTTTCCGTATTAACCTTTTTTTTTTAAGCTCACCCAAGACATTATTGTAGGTACAGCAGGTCTATTGAAGCTGGCCTGAAAACTTTCTAAGGCTGAGGCTGTGTCATGAAAGTCAGGGCACACAGATGAGAAATACAATCCCAGAGGGCTCACAGAGTACCCACAGAAACAAAGACTTTTACAATTCTTGGGGCATGCCAAGCAGGACATACATTAGTCAGGCAGCACAGGTTCACGGGGCCCCCACTGTGGCCTTCTACTGTGGGACCTCCCCCCTAGGTTCCCAGGCCAGTCCAAATCATCCAGTTCAATCCTTGGCTTCAGAGGGACGGCCTGAGGCTGTCACCACCCAGTTTTGTCTGCAACAACAGTTACACAGCTTCATGAGTGTGAAGGACATCTGTAGGTGTGTTCTGCAGGAAAGGGCTAGGGGTCATCCCTTGCCATCTCAGGGTCAGTGCTGGTCAGGTTTGAACCTAGCTCACAGACCAGCTTGAATTCAAAGTGCTCACAGCTTAAAAAGGCACACAGTGAGTTTCCCTTTTGGGAAGAGGGCAAGGCTTCCAGGAACAGTTCTGAAAATCAAAGGTTACTAATATTTTCCCCCTTCCACTGTCCTCAGGTGCTGGGGTTTTGTCTTTTCTCCATCATTACAAAATCAGTTGTGTCCTATTCAGCCCTCATAACTTAACATTTTTTCAATTATTTACTTACGCCCACCAACACCTTTTGTCTGGAAGGGCTGTATGCAAGAGGCATAAAAGCATTTTCACAGAAAAGCATTTTTGTATAATTTAATAAAAATACACACCACATTCGGAAAGAAAACTTGAATTAAAAAAAATGTTAATGGGTTTACATAACAACCCATTCCTTTTGTCCTCATCATTTATCCAGAGAGCAGACTAGAAAAGACCCAGCCCTCTCTATAGGATGCTATGTTTAATAATCAGACTGCCCCACTAAGGTGTGTGTAGCAGGAAAAAGGTGAGGGAAGTAGAGTCAGGCTATTGGATCACTGTTGCAAACTGCAAGTGATTGGGAAAGCCATATTTAAGTCAACAGCAGTGAGCCGGCCCTGAGACAGGGCCCCAGGGTCTCACCTGTCTGTAGTAGGGGGGGGTCACACTCCCTATAATGTGCCCTTCCCCAACGTGCAGCTTATGCAGGAATCATAACTTAGGACTGCACTCAGCCTCTGTACCAGAAATACAGAACCAATCAGGCTTCCCCCGGAGGCTGTTGCAGTGTAGAGTGGAGTGCTCCACCCCAGAAAGATGGCGCCTGCGGTGTGGGAGAGTAACTGAGCACAGGGATCCTCACAGCTGTCCCTTCAGCTCTCTCCCCAGAGCCACCAAACCCAGTCTCTCCTAACAAGATTCTTGTTTGCTCTGCCCTCCATCCACCAGAGCCCAGGTTTAGTTGTGAATTTGGTGATTCCAAAGGATTTCATCCAGATACTTCATGAATACACAACAGAAAAACTCATTGCTTCAGTTCCTCATTGTTTTGATCCTGCTGCACTCGAAAGTATATGTTAATATAACATAAGTAGTGCCTTCTTGGGAATTTCTGTACTGGTCTTCAGCTGGAGAACTATGCTTTGCTATAAAGCCTCAATTATGTCAAGTTAATGTATACCACATAACTGAGCAGATCAATAATTTCACAAAAGATAATGTAGAACTTGCAGAAATTCATTTTGGAACAGAAGATCAGTGAATCCAAGAAAAGTCTCCAATGAACCAAGGGGAAAAATAGAATTCTCTATTATGAAAACATAAATTTAAGGATGGTGTCACTCTCTCTCCCCCCACCATGTGAGAACGCAGCAGGAAGGCAACCTCTACAAAACATTAAGTGGGCCCTCACCAGCCCCAGACCATGCTGGCACGCTGATCTCAGACTTCCAGCCTTGGAACTCCACCCCCACAGGCTGGAATAGAAGCAACCTTGGAGAATGAAAAAGCAGTGCAGAACAAGTATGGACTTTGGAGTGTGTCACTGAAAAACTGTAAGAACTCAGGTGGCTGTGTGACGGGCCTTGGGCTCTCAGCAGAATCTTATCTGAGATTTTCTGGCATTTTCTGTCTCTTTCACTGCGTGACACAAAACCTGTTTCTGCCATGTGAGCAAGCCCCCACTAGCCTGCTGTAGGATAGGACACCATGTAGAAGAAAGCATAATGGTCCCAGACAAAGCCATCCTACACCAGTCTACAGGCAGCCAACACCCAGACAGAGGAACCACCCAGCTGTTGCACAGCTGACCACAGATGCAAGAATGAGCTCAACTGAGACCAGATGAAGCACCCAGCTGAGCCTTGCCTACACTACCAACCTGCAGGATGAGCTAAATAAATGCTCACTTTAATTAAGAAAAGAAAAGAAAAAGGATGACATCAAAATATTTGAAGGAGCTAACACAATTTTGAATGATATTTTTTTTAAAAAGATTTTTATTTTCTTATTTTAAGAGAGAGAGGAAAGAAGGAACAAAGAGAGGGAGAGAAACATCATTGTGTGGTTACCTCTTACATGTGGGGACCTGGCCCACAACACAAGTATGTGCCCTGACTGGGAATCAAACCTGCAAACCTTTGGTTTGCAGGTCAGCACTCAATCCACTGAGCCACATCAGCCAGGGCTAAATGACATTCTTCAAAGAACATATGCTATATTGCAATGTTAGAGATCAGAAAGTCAAGAATCAGGACTCGGATCAAATTGAAGCATCTGTCAATGAAGCAAAAGTGAAATCTGAAGAACAACTGACATAGGAGAATGTTAAGCTCAATATCCTCAAGCAGAGACCTGTTAAAGCAACCAACAAAGCAGAATTGAACACGCTAATGAAGAATGTATACATCCTCAACGAAACCTATAAACCAAGAAAAGTGGCTGCAGAACAAAAGCTGAAAATGAAACAATGTGAGCAGATGGAGGAGAACCAGCTGTCAGCTGCATAGGAACAACTGAAATTAGCTGCAGAGGAAATGCACAAGTACAACAGCAGGCTAAACAAATGAAGGAAGAACTGCTGCAAGCAGAGCACAGCTTCAAAGCCAGATGGTTCTTCAGGAGGAGAATTCAAGACAAGTGGGTCAAGACTTGCATGTTGGAGAGGGAAATGGATGGCAGAGCAGAGCAGAGAAGCTGCCCACCTGAAGCAGAGATTGGGAATACAGTAAAAAAAAAAGAGTTTCCCTGAGTGATACAGCATGCAGAAGCTAATGCCAGGAAGGCCTGAGATGCAGAATCCTCCACAGACAGCTTCAGGGCCTGGTGCAGCAGCTCCCGAGAGGAGCAGACTGATCCCTACTAAGCACACAGAGAAGGGCAAGGTCAATCTGGAGGCAAGGGGGGCTCCTCCTTTCCCAGAACCACCCTGTATGCCCTACCCCACGGGCCAGCCTTGGTCACAAGACACAGATTATGAGCTACCTACACATTTTCCACACTCGTGGCATTTGGATAATCAGTTTAAAATTTCAAAAGGACCCTGAGCCATGATGAGCAGACTATGACAATTAAATATTTAAAGAGGCTGGAAGATCTGAATTATGGTCTGAATATTACCCCTGCCCAAACTTGTCCCCTCTGATTTTGTCTGTCAGCGCTACCTCTAATAAACCTTTAATAGTAGAAAGAGAGAGAAAAGGAAGGAAGGAAGGAAGGAAGGAAGGAAGGAGGGAGGAGGGAGGGAGGGAGGGGAGGGGAGGGAGGGAGGGAGAAGGGGGGAGGATGGGAGAAGGGGGGAGGACAGAAGAAGGAGGAAGGAGGGAAGGAAGGAAGGAAAAAAAGAAAGGAAGAAAGAAAGAAAGCCAATCAGCAGCTCAATTTCAGATGATCCTACCAGAAATAAGCCCTTTTCAGTGAGTGTATGTTGGTGACTTAGAAGGTTTGTCCATCATCCATAATGTTTCCACCAACTCAGCCCATAAAGAGGTGTCCTAAATCTGCAGTTGTCCTAGAGTTTGACTTTTGCTTTTTGAGCAGAACAACTTTGTTGGAGTTTAGTTTGACACAGCTAGTGTTGAGGCTGAAACAGCCCATATCAGAAAGTATCAGGTTTCAGCGTCCGGTCAGGTCAAGGCGATTAAAGACCATGATTCCCAAAAAGCCAATGGCTTTTCTTCAACAATAGCAAAGCCCAGATGCTGTAAGGCCAGAAACCATGTTCCAAGTCCACAATGGACAAACAAGGCTTTATTTAACCCTTTTAATCTTGTCAGTCTTAGAGTCCCAATAGACCTCTCAAAAATATGCACATCAGGTTGGAAAATCATCAGCCTTTATGGGTCAGACATCTAATTTTACAAAAGCTCACTAGCACCAAAAATCTGCTTTGTAACACTCAAAAAATGTTATTTCCATCTGGAAAGTGCCTCTCTTCTCATGTTGTTTCCTTTCTTCCAGAAGCTCCAAGAGGCAAAAAGTATAATAAATATTATCAGTCACAGCCCTGGCTGGTGTGGCTCAGTGGATTGAGCATGGGCTGGGAACCAAAGGATTGCCAGTTCTATTCCCAGTCAGGGCACATGTGTGGGTTGTGGGCCAGGTCCCCAGTAGGGGGCACTCGAGAGACAACCACACTGATATTTCTCTCCCTCTCTCCTTCTCTTCCCCTCTGTCTAAAAATGAATAAACAAAATCTTTAAAAAATATTATCAGTTACAATGATTTATTTTGTTTTTATATTCAAAAAATTTAAATTCCCACCACCCACCAGTGGCAAAAAAACAATTATTTGTGTGCCCCACTAAAACTTTTTCTTTGCACCTTTCCCTGATTGGGATGATTCCTCTAGCATTTAAGAAGTCACAAGCATATCGCATTTTATATCAATTCGTATCCTACATCCAAATGCAACAGTCACAGAACACAAACCTATTTAAACCCATCATCCCCCACCTTTTAAATGGAAATTTACTCAACCCTCTACCAATAAATTTAACATTTACAAGGTTAGTGGTACAGCTACCGAGGGAGACTCTCATCTGGAACGTGGGTGGATAGAATAGCAGCGATGGCAACGAGGCTCAAGAAACGGCTGGAGTGGTTTTTATCCTTCCTCTTCCCTTTTCGTTTGCTTTGCTCTAATCCTCAGTATGCATCTGACACCCTTTCCTTCCACTTGAAGGAAAGAGCAATACAATCTTTTCATATTTTTGAACCTATGCAAGTTCACCCTTGGGAATTTCAGGGCCCCTTCTCCTCCCACCTGGAGGAGAAAAAATGCAAAAAAAACATCACGAGGCTGCATTTTTCTCCCTCACTTTAGCAAGCTGACTCCCTGGGATTTGGAGCTAAATTTTCAAATTCCATAACTTAACTTTGGCCTCTCGTAAAAGACTTCTGTTTCACACCACAGATGGTTCTATAGACCACCAAGCACTGAAGTTTTGTCATTCCTCGTTCTTTCATTCTTACTTTTCCCAAGCAATGCTTTTGTTATATATTTGCAGTGAGACCAAGTTGGACTGGTAAATAACATTTCAGACACCAACTCAAGACCACCTCCCCCCGAGCCCCCCAGGTACTCTGATTCACTAAGACTGACAACCCTCAGCACATTAGTTGTACTCACAACTAAGATTTTTATAGTGAAAAATTACAAAACAAAGCTAGCAAACAAAAAGAGGCACATTGAGAAAAGTTCAAAGAGAACAGACACAAGCATCCAAAAGTCCTCTCCCAGTAGTCACACAGGACACAAGTTGTGTCAACACGTGTGAAATGTTGTCTACCAGGGAAGCTCATTAGAGACTCAGCATCCATGAGGGCTGGTTATATAGGTGCCCTCTGCCTAACACATGCCAAAATTCTAGACTCCCAAAAGGAAAGCAGGTGTTCATCATTAACCACATTGGTTGTACAGTTTAGATCAGCGGTGTCAAACTCATTTTTGCCGGGGGCCACATCAGCCTGGCAGTTGCCTTCAAAGGGGCAAACGTAATTTTAGTACTGTATAATGTAACTACTCCTTAACTAGGGGCAAAAAGCTTGGCTCTGCCACCAGGTAGAAACAAGGTGCCTGGCTGGATAAAATAAGGTGGAGGGCTGGATTCAGCCTGTAGGCCTTGTGTTTGCCAACTGTGGTTTAGATAAAATGAGCCACTCTGATCAGTTATGTGAATGGCGGGAACTCTCCCTCAATTGCAGTTCCCAGACACCAGCTAAAAGCCAAATTTATAAACAGAGCTTTCCAAAGATAAGCAGGCTCAAATATGCTATGTTAACTCTTTCCTGTACAATGCCCTTTGGCCTTAAATTTAGCTGTATATCCATGAACCAGACCCAGGCATCCTCAGGAAGCTCAGTGTACCAGGGACCCCATGAAGCCTAAGATGATGGCGTAGACGCAGCATTTGAGACAATCACATTTTAGTGGTAACTATGTAGCCATGAGAGTCTATTAATGACCAATTAAGAAGGTCAAACAATAGCTCCCAGATACTTCCAGGTCCTAACCCCGTTCACTTGTGAATGTTACTTTCTGTAGTAAGAGGGATTTTGAAGAGGGGATTAAGTTAAGGATCTTGAGGTGGGGAGATTAACTTGGATTATTCATCTGAACTGTTGGGAACTACCCAGCCTGGTTTCAGAAGCTCTAATCCCCCATGGCTAAGGCTGAGTGAGAGACCTTGAGACCATAAGCCACTAAGGAGACAAAACCTGTCTTCCTGGCAGGTGCACTGCCTTTGTCCCCTTTACTTTACCCTGCTTGGCCCCAAGGGTCTGACCTGTTAGCTAATGATGGGTAAGATTCCTCAAGGGAGGGATGGCCTAAGACAGGCACGGTCACAAAGGAGCCCTCAGGGAAGGACTTGTGGGGGGGGGGGCTATAGAAAAAGGAGGTGATGCACCCTTACCCCTCGGCTTTGACATAGCCTGAGTCCTCATTCTGTCTGCAAGAAGTATCCTAATCTCTTGGCTGCCTTACTTCCCCTGCCTGATTTAAGCCTAAAACAATGTGGTGCAACCCTGGGCAGGAAAGGGCAGGTTCCCCAGGGTGATCAGGCCTAAGAGAGAATGCACAAAATCCTGGGAAACCTGCTTTGCTAAGAATGCCCTCAATTTTCTGATAAGGGTCCAAGCATGAAATGACTTTGTTTCCCAAGGTTTTATAGCCCCTTAGCTAACTGACCCTGACTCAGAATAAGCCCTTTGAGTTGTTTGAATGTTATCTATTGTTCACTTCTTACTTCCTGACAATGACTGATGAGCTTTACCTATATTCCTGTGCAAATTGAACCCAATAAAAGCCCACTGAGGAACAGGCTTTTGGCTCTTCTCCTTTGAGAAATCAGCCACTTTTCCTCCCCAAACAGATCATGTCTTGGTAGACTTAGTCTCACCCGTGGTGGATCAGAGTTGGGGGGGGGGCTCTGCAGGTGGAGACCCCCTTACAGTGAACCCTAAATATAATCACAAGTATCCTTGTAAAATAGAGACCAGAGGGAGATTTGGTTATAATAGGGGAAGTTGAAGATACAATGATGGAAGCAAAAGATTGGAATGATGTGAGGAAATAATCATGAGCCAAGAAATAGGGCCCTCCACAAACTGGAAAAGGCAAGAAAACTGATTTTCCCTTGGAGCTTGTGGAAGAAGTGCAGCCCTGCCAATGCCTTTATTTCAGCCTACTGAACCCCATTTTGGACTCCTGGGTTTCAGAACTGTAAGACAATACATTTGTGTTGATTTAAGCCACTAAGCTTTCACTAATTTGTTATGGCAGCAATATGAGATTAATACACCCAGGTTACTTCTTTCCTAAATATACAATTTCCATTTAATAATGCATGCTTGCTGGGCAATATCCACTTTGTTGGTGTTTTCATTTTCTACATATTCCAGAATGGTCATGTCAGAGTATAACATCATGTGTTGTTGCTTAGCCAGCCTGTTATTGTCCAGCACTCAAAAGCAAGCCAATAATTTCTCTCGATAATAGCTCTCCATACTTGCCCCTTTAATGGAGCATACCATTGGTATCAGGCAAATGCTATCCAAAACTCTAGTGGTCACCACTGCCTAGTGCCCCAAGTTCCATAACTGTCAATCACTGACACTTGTAGCTCAGAAGGCTCATTAGAACTAACTGGTCCGAATAAAAGGTCAGTCTGTACAGCTTCCTGGTTAGTTTCCTTACATATCTTCTTTCTGTTGGCTCCTTAATCAGTATAGTGATCTCCTCATCCCCTGTACTCCCTTCACCTGGCTTCCTATACTTCCCTACAGCTATCACATAACTACGCTGAAAGATCCAGGTGGACACTTAGCTGTGTACTCATCCCACTGGGAACATTCTTACAATCAAGATAAGTATCATATATACAACACATCTGTTCCCACAATACATTCAGAGGTATCAGTTACAACTGTGTGGGTATGTGAACTGCTCACCAAATAAAACACAATACAGATAAGTTCCAAGGAACAGATAAGCAGGTCAATTTTAGCATGAGTTACAAGTCTGGCAGGCCATGGAAACCTTCTAAGAAACATAGTCCTTTATGTGGAAGGAGGCACCATTTTTCTTTAACTCCTGGAGGACTTCAGAGTGGTAAATTCAGCCACACAGTCCCCAAACTTTACTTGGCAAGAATGTCCTGACTTTTGTCAGGGCTTATTAGTCACGCCTTCTTTCCTTTTTTTCATAGTTAGTTCTCTTTATAGACTCTGGTTGTAGGAACGGGTTGCCTGTGGGCCTGGTCGGGACCCACTTAGTTAGACCCAGCAAGCACCTGATAACATCACAACTTTAGATTTGTCAACCAACAGACATTATTTACACACTGAGAGTTTTGGATGTCAAAAGACTTTTCTTTAACACTTTATAAGCATTCGTAGTACAAGAGTATAACAAACATATTTAAATCACACTTTTTCACAATGGTACATTGAATTGGCTCAGACTCCTCATTTATTAGTTTTTTCCTCTTTACTGTGAGTTTGGCCCAAACTTTATCAGCTGAATTCAGAGTTTTTAAAGAAGCACAGACCAAAGAGTTTTACACAGGCACTTCAGGGGTCACAAGAGCTGCCCAGAGAGCATGTCATCTCTTTGGGGAGTTCACAGCAGAGGTCAACTGTAGCAGAGGGAAAGTTTCTCATTCTCAAAGCAATAAAGTTCAGGGTAAGAGGATAGGAGAGATCAGGGGGCATGGCGGGAGCTGCTCCATACCAGAAAGCTCAGGCTTGCACTTACTTTCAGACTTACGTGGCTGTCCAGTCAGTTTCGACAAACAACTAGAACGCAGTTCAAGAAGCTGGCTTCAATCCTACCTCTGTAAGCCTCCAAATAGTCACTAACAGGGAGCCTACACTATTATAGGTCTTCTTACATCACTTAACCCACTCTCTATTAACAGGTATGACAATGGGAGAAGTCTTACTCCCTCTTTTGGTCCACCACTTAGGCAAGAGCATGCACTACCAGATACCAGGGAATTTTTTTGTAGCCTTAAACTAGTCCATGTGGTTCTTCCAAAAAGACTTCTTAACCTCACCAGCTCCAGGGTGGATGCCATATTTGTTAAGTAAGCCTGGCAGAATAATAAGGTGTATGGTCATTAAGGAAGTGGCATGTAACGGTTCATTAGGGAATGAACAGTTCCCCTTCAACTGCAAAAATGGACTTTAATTTTTAATTTGACTTAAGCCTTGCTTTTAATCTGATGACACCACTAATGGTGTAGAAAGTGCTTTGAAGATACATTCAGAGTAGACTTGCCTTCTCTCTTCTTCAGTTTTAGAGGTGCCAGGGCAGCCAATAGTGCTTTCACAAATATGTATATACTTTAGATTTTTGTGTGAATGTAGAACACTGCACATATGGGACAGCCTTCAGGTCACCAACAAACATTTCAGCAATTTATGGGGTGAGAGGTTTCTGTGTCTCCTTGACAAGTTTTTCAATAGTAAAGGGTCACGTTTCTGAGATCAATTTTGGTTTTAACTAACAAGTAGTCAGCAGACAATAGTGAATTATCTCAGGTACCCACTTTTATTTCACATTTTCAAATGAGGGCAGAAGATGACTAAAGAATAGGCTAGAAATACACCTGTTTGTGGATAGATATGGAGTTCTTCTGTCAAATTTTCTTGCCCTGCAAGATCAAAAAGTCCAAGAGTGTATGGCTTTCACTAATAATTGTGACTGTATGGTTGTCAGAAACCATTGAACATATTCAGATAGTTTGTTGTATAGGCTATCAAGACATCTTTTTAAGACATTATCTTCTCTACAGCACCATCACTCATAGCACAATTATCTGTATTGCTAATTTTTTTAAAGTCTGGTTAAAATACTTCAAATTTAATTTTGAATTCCACTTCACTACCTGACTTTCAGGACCTTTTTTGTTTGTATGAGCCTTAAGACTGCCTGTTAGTAAATAAAGCGAAAGAAGTGCTTAGGCAGGAAGTCCCCATAGTTAAGGAGGTGGGCTAAAGTGACCAGACGATGGCAGGAAGGTGGCACGGGCCGGGAAGCACTGCAGAAAAAGTCTTAGCTAGCAGGACAGGTAAAGGTCAGCTGGCAGCTCACTCCACCAGACTGGCAGTTCCAACAGGAATGGAGGACACTGGCGGAAACTGCCCTACTGGCCCCTGCCTTCCCTAGCTGCTGGTGCTTTCAGAATTCACTGTGGAAAAGCAGCGCTCAGAAACTGCCCTGAGCCTCTACCCTATGCCTCCACCCACCCCAATAGTGATTTGGGGGGCCAACAGGTCAGGCCCGAGCAATGAAGGTGTCGATCTCCAAATAGCGGTCAGTTCAGAACATTTTCCCGAGAGCCAACGATCTCCGTGCGTTGCGTGACTTGCCAGAGTGCTACGAAAGGTACATAAGGGCGTGACACACGACCATCTATAGTAGTGAGTGCCAGACCCTGCAATCTTGGAGCCACGAGAACCTCCGTGGCCTACAGGGTTCCGGGAACGTCCCTCCAACTCCATCCTCTGCACTTCACCTAAGCAAGCGCCTCCATGTCCTAATTTCCGGACCCCTAAGGCTTGGGAAGTCCAGGTTCTCTCAGGATGAAAAGACCCGGGAGGAGAAGGGGGTAACTGACCTAAAAAGGCTGTGAGGTGCGCCTACCGTGGACTAATGAACTAGTCCCCCTACGCCGCCAAAGACAACTAGGGCCTATGGGAGTCCGTTAGCGTGGTGACGTCAGAGGCGGTGGCGTCAGGGCCCGCGCGGTGGGCGGAGCCTCGGGGTTGGGTCCTGGAGTTGTGTGGCAGGGCCCAGTAGTCTGTAGTTTCAACTCTTTCGTCTCTTACCCTTTCGAAAAGGGGAGGCCTAGGTTCTGCCAACCCCTTCCCGGGGACTTTGTAGCATTCGCAGCGCTAGTTTGGGAAATTGCCCCGATGTTGTGGCATCTACGCGGCAATGAGAAGAACGTCCGCTTGGCTCAAGTGGNCGGGAGGAGAAGGGGGTAACTGACCTAAAAAGGCTGTGAGGTGCGCCTACCGTGGACTAATGAACTAGTCCCCCTACGCCGCCAAAGACAACTAGGGCCTATGGGAGTCCGTTAGCGTGGTGACGTCAGAGGCGGTGGCGTCAGGGCCCGCGCGGTGGGCGGAGCATCGGGGTTGGGTCCTGGAGTTGTGTGGCAGGGCCCTGTAGTCTGTAGTTTCAACTCTTTCGTCTCTTACCCTTTCGAAAAGGGGAGGCCTAGGTTCTGCCAACCCCTTCCCGGGGACTTTGTAGCATCCGCAGCGCTAGTTTGGGAAATTGCCCCGATGTTGTGGCATCTACGCGGCAATGAGAAGAACGTCCGCTTGGCTCAAGTGGAGCCTTTTCATAGAAAGAATTGTCCGAAGCCCCGGTGGGAAATGAGAGCTGGAAGTTTGCCGAGAACGCGGAGACGGGAGGGAGACAGGACGCACTTCGGCCCGAATTGGTGTAACTAGAATTGTGGGTGCTTCCTGCTTACAAATGATTTACCAAAGCCAGCTTGCAGCAACCTGTGGTAGCTGAGCATTAAGCTCTGCCCATCCGTGGTGTCCAATACATAAGCACAAACTTGGGTGCTGAACCGAGACGGACGGATGAGTTCAGCAGCGCTGAAACAATTCTTTAAACAATCTGCAATGTTGCAGCGGGGTTTCCCCGAGGCTTTGACCTAATATAATTTGTGCTAAGAATATTATGTGACTCCCAAGTATTAATCAGTGGATTTGGACTAATATTGATTAGTTTTTATTTTTAATTGTCATATATTGATTGGTATGTCTTTTTTCAATGATTCAATGCTCTTGATTTCAGGTTCTTTAGTAATTGAAGGTCTTGCTGATCTCTAGTCCTAAGCAAGTGTTCTTTATACAGTTTTATATGTTTACTTGGTTGGAAGGACAAAGAAATAAGCCACAACTTCTTAGATGTGCCCCATTTTGAGTGCCTAATTGGGTGTTAAGGTGTATAATATAATTTCATCTCAATAAGAGTTGATATGGTAAAATTACTAACATTTATGTAGGACTTATTATTTGCCAAGCACTGTTCTAGGTGCCCTGCAGGTATTAGCAATCCTTTATCCTCAGTGAATTATTATCCAATGAAGTAGGTGCTTTACTATTCCCATTTTACAGATGAATTGCCCTATGGTGAGGTTAATTTGCTGAAAGTCTCAGAGTCAGAGTCTGCCCTCTTAACTAGTGATTTGCTTTTGGAAGACTGGACTGGAAGTCTGGAGGCCTATATTCGAGACGTATCTGTTCTATTTACCAGTTGTGTGATTTTTTAATAAGTTAAAGTGCTCAACAAAATATAGCTGAGTCTTTTTCCACCTGAAAAATGAGAGTACTGTGCCAGTCTTATTGACCTCCTTGAGTTGTTTTGCACATCAAGTACACTGATTTTTTTTAGTGGGAGCATTCCCAAAGGTATAAAACAGTATAGAACTTTGTGCCTTGGCAGTTTCGTAGCCAGTGAGGTTTATCCAAGGTGCAATTATCATTAACTGAGATAAACACACTATAGAGATGTAACAGATGTTATATTATACTTGTTTCACAGTCTTGAGAATTGAAGTAGGCCAGTTAGGAAATTGACTAATTTATGACCCAAACAACTGTATTATGTCCCTTAAGTAGAATTAGCTTTAAATTTGAATTGTAATTACAAGTATTACAAGTTATTAAGCATTGAATAGCAATACTGTTGCCAGATATTTCATTCAGTTCTGATAATGAACTATAGGTGCAGGATAGCTGTGATCCTTTTGAACTCTATTGTGTAGATGAATTATCTTTGAAATTACCTTAAGGACACTAACTACTTGTAAAAAATGAATTTCTTAATTACTGATAATACTAATAACACAGCAAGTTACAGAATCAAATTTTGATGTTTTGAATGCCATTGGGTTCTGGAAAACATAGACTCTGAATAACACTAATAATACAAATAAATTATTTGTTTTTTAAAAATTATTATTAGCCCTGGCTGGTGTGGCTCAGTGGATTGAGCTCCAGCCTTCGAATCAAAGGGTGGCTGGTTGGATTTCCAGTCAGGGCACATGCCTGGTTGCAGGCCAGGTCCCCAGTACAGGGGGACGCTTGAGAGGCAACCACACATTATTGTTTCTCTTCCTCCCTCTCTTTTTCCTTCCCTTCCCTTCTCTAAAAGTAAATAAAATCTTTAAAAATATATTATTAAAAATAATTTTGCTTTTATATAAGCCAATAAATTCTTTTTGTTAAGCCTATTTGTATGGGTTCTCTATTATTTGTATCCAAAGAAGTTGTAACAATTATACTGAACTATGCCTATGACCATGCTTTGCAACTCTAGCTTAGGAATGTGAATGCTAACCCCAGCTGATCTGGAGAGTGCTCTGCATCTAGTAGGTGCTCATTAAATGATAGCTGCTAGCCAATTCTGAAAGGTGTCTTCTTGTATTTAAAGTGTACAACATGGTATTTATTTGGAAAGTATGTTTTTTTAAATCTGGGGACAGTGAAACAAGGAATGGGTTAGGATAGAAAAAGCAACAGGAGAGAGCCTAGGTGGGGCTGCTTTGGCTCTCTAAAAACATTATAGGAAAGTGAGCCATGGCAGGGGGGCTGTGTGGACTCACTGAAAAGTAAAAGTCACAGTGACATAAGGGAGCCAATGTGGGGCTACTTTTAGCTCGCTGAAAAGTCAGAGAAAAGGCCTTGGAGACAGGTTCAGGGGTAAGCCTGGGGTGAGCTGCCACTGCCTATTGCTCCCCTGGTTGGAAGTCTTGTGGGAACCCTTAGAATTTAGGAGATGTGTGCCTGAGAGCAAAGAAAGGAGTGGACATGCTTCCAGGGGAGAATGCACTAATATGATTATATATATATGTATTGTGAAATGATAGTCTCACTTGTTTTTGTTATTCTTTCCAAGATAGTTTTCAATAACACTACAGCATGCAGTATATGCTTGTTCACCCTTGTGAGTGTCCAGGAGTAAATGCTCAGAAGTAACTGTTATATTGTAGATAACTCCGAAGAATATTTTGTATATACCAAAACTTATTAATGAGGTTAAGTGCTAAGAATATCTTAAGTAAATGTATTTATTTGGGCTGATGAAAGCTCTACAAAGCTCAAGATTCTTGGTTTGTTTCATGTTCATATAACTAGTTTCTTAGATTGGTGAAGACAAGTACAGTAAGAAATTTGTAGAGCTCTGTCTCAACATGATCTAAATTATCCCTTTAAAAACTGCTGCTACTTTGACTGTAAACTTCCATGTGTTCTTCTTTGCAATTTCTAAATGATGATATATCAAACTGCATACTTAAAGAAACCCAGTGACTTTTTTTTTGGCAGAAGAAACAATTTATTGGATAGAGACTTGTAAACCTAATGATTCCAACTGGGGAAAGTTAGGATTATTCATCAAATTTTTTTAAATAGCCATACAAAAATTAGCCATGAGTAAATGAGTCTGGTCAATCATGAAAACTTATGAAATTTGTACTTTTAATGTAAGAATGAAAGAACCTTTGTTTTTTTAAGTCTGAGTATGATTTAAGAATCTTGTTATTAAGCATTCTTTTGTTTACATTCTTATATGATGGCTCTTCAAGTATCTAAACAATACAAAGTCTTTCTTAACCAGTCTACAACAGATGATGGATATCCATCTTTTTGCCACAAGCTATCTCCGTTTAATCTTTGGACCTAGCCACCTACTCTTTACTCCTTTCCAGTACTCTCCCAGTACTCTACTTGTGCTTACTGTCACTTCATCATAACAGGTGTCTTCTTTGCTCCTCACAAGCCCACCCACTCTTGGAATACCCACCTCATGGGGATCCTACTGATACTCTTACCTTTCTGCCAGCTTTTGCTTACCATTTATCCCCACCCCACTGCAACATACCAACTATCTGTTTTTCCCAAACATCACTCATGCACTACATCTTGAAAAGGACTCCATTTCCTGAGGTGTAAATAAAACAATATCCAAATGACCTCCCTTGCAAGGCTGACAGTTGTTGGTAGATCTTGCCTGCTGGAAGATCAGTTGGAGCTGTCGGGCAGAGGTCTCAGCTCTCCTCCATATGTTTGTTTGTTTGTTTGTTTGTTTTTGAGCTTTGCAGCAGCAACTGATGTCCAAGCAGAAGCATCAGAGGACAGGCTTTGAGGCAGTCTTCAATTGTATAATAGCTAATGCAAAATCTATTTTTTAATATAAAGATCAGTTATGAATTGTTTGGTTCAAAAGTACATGATGCCAGGGCAGCTTGAACAGGAAAATATTATTTGATACAATTGCTAAACCTAATAAACACTAAAGGAAACTGCATACTTGATTTTGAAACGTGTTTTAACAAAACTCCCACCTTGTAAAGGAGGTCAATTAGTTTATCTGGTCTCATGATGACTTGATAATCAAGGACCACGAGGAAAGGACTATCTGAGCTTGAGTGCAAAAACGTGATTGACCCAGCCCTCGCAGAACGGGGAGATATTTGAGAAGGCAGGAGGAAATGATACCCAGTCATTCATGGATTCTTTTAGGGAACATCCAGCAGAAGTCAGTGTGCGCCATTTGTTAATAGTTTCTATGCCAATACACTGGGATTGGAGCGGTGACCTCAGAGGCGCAGCCTCCAGGCTGGCCTAGATCCCGGGGATCGCGACGCGTGGCGGGGCTCCTTCAAGGTGGTGCATCCTCTGTTAAGTGGTAAGGTCCTGAGTGGGCTCAAATATCCATGCTTGGATTCCTTACATGGGTCACTGGAGCGGTGACGTCGTTGTAAACTTCAGAGAGTGCAAGTGCAGTGTTTTGGAGCTACCTGTGTGCAGTACTTTCTGCCCCCGCAGGTGCTGAGCCTTCAGATGGAGAACATGAACAGATACTTTCTCAGGAACACTTGGACCGAGTCCATTTGGGGCTGAAATTGAAAAAAATTGGAAGTGCTGATGCACCCCAGTTTCACTTACTGTATCAAAGTCAGGTTATTGCAGACTTCGGGGTTTTTGTGTGGTTTTTTTTTTTGCACTAAAAAAAAAATTAGGACTTCAAGGTGTCAAATTTAGTTCCTTTTATACCGCAAGAGACAGGTGACACAACACGCAAATGTTCAGCGAAGGTAAGATGAATTTTCTTAAATGCCCGAAAGGGTCTCAAGTGGCAGCCCCTTGGGACTTTTTTCTATAGTGTTTCCTACTGAGAAAAACTAGCCCAGTCTTAAAGCTAGAAATTGCTGTTTCCTATTTCGGTTATACTATACATTAGTGAAGATTCCATTTCAATAACGTTGGCTTATTTGAAAACCTCTGTGGTCTCTAATCCCAAATATTTTCTTGGTTTTAAGAAGGCAGAGTGAGGATAAAGGGAACATGATATTTATTCATGGTTGTAAGGCACAAATACTATTTGAATTTGCTTTACACTAGTACACACTTGGGTGTATTCCCCCCCAAGGTGTATAATATCAGGCTTCCAACTCCACATACGAGGCAAGGAGATATGAGTGATCACAGTAAGAGCAATGAGTAACAAACGTGGTGCTGGCACGGATAAATTGTCTATAATTACTACCTCAGTACCTTATCTCCCATTATTCCTCAAAGCTAATTCACTAGATTTTTCTCTCCACCACTGCACAAGATGTCTTTCTTCTTGCCAACCTGCTTTCTTTACTTCACCTCTAGGAGACCTATTCTCTTGATTTTCTCCTTACTCATTCTTAATCTTCCCCACCTTCTTGATTCTAATATGCACCTGTTCAGGTGTTCTGCTGATGGACTGCTGATTGTTTGGAGGAGTAATAAAATTAAGACACATAATTTATGAACTGTTTTTTATTCCATATTTATTTTTTTGTCCCCTACTTAAGTAAAATTACTAACTGTGTTGTTGTAATTAAGATTTTAATATTATTTAGGTTCTATTGACAGTTTCAATCAGGGGTCAGCAAACTCTACTCATGGACCAAATCTGGTCTACGAACTGTTTTTGTAAATGAACTTTTATTGCAATGCAGCCATGACCTGTATTGTTTGTGGCTATTATTGAGCTACAATGGTGGAGTTAAGTAGTTGTGTTAGAGACTGGCCCACAAAGTTTAAAATATTTACTATCTAACTCTTGACAGGAAAATCCAACCCCTAACCTAAATGACTAAAAATATTAAAAATTTCCTCAATAAAAGTAAATTACTGTATGAAATTTAAAACTTAAAATTATTTTGTACCCTGGCTGGTGTGGCTCAGTGAATTGAGCCTGCAAAACAGGATGCCAGTTCCATTCCTAATCAGGGCACAGGCCAGAGCAACCAATCTAGGTTTCTCTTGCACATACATGGTTCTCTCCCTCTCTTCCTTCCTTCCTTCCCCTCTCCCTGAAAATAAGTAAATAAAATATTTAAAAATGGATACTTTCACCTTAAAACATAAAAAATTAAAATTGGAATGCTACAATTGTATTATAGTTTGTTAAATTAAAAATGTGTGTGTGTTTAAGATGTCAAGAACAATTGCCCTTTACCAATGAATTAAAGCATATATACACATACATCTATATAACTAGACAATTTCATCAGTGTTGTCATGAAACTTCAATTCATAGAAAAATGTATGAAATGCAAAAAGTTTGTTTCTGAATATTTTTGCTTGAATGTATTTGTGGAGTGTTAGCCAGAAAGATGACTTGACAGTGTGAATGACTATGTATGATACTGAATATTCTATGAATTAAATTATTTTAAAATCAACTTTATTTTTTTAAAGATTTTATTTATTTTTCTTTAGAGGGGAAGGGAAGGAGAGAGGGAGAGAAATATCAATGTACAGTTGCCTCTGGTGTGTCCCCTGCTGGGAACTGGCCTGCAACCAAGGCATGTGCCCTGACTGGGAATCGAACCGCCATCGTCTGATTCACAGGCCCACGCTCAATCCACTGAGCTACACCAGCCAGGGCTAAAATCAACTTTATGTAACCTGAGTATTATTTGTTTTAATTGCTATTAGATAAGTTTGCTATAATATTATTTCTTTTAGAAATATTAACCTGATCTAAAGTCTTGTTTTGGCAGTATTATATGTCTATAATTAAAACTAAAAAAAATCTTAGGATCAAAGAGAACTCTAACTTTGGGTTCATTAGAAAAAAGCACAGACAAGGAATGGGTAAGAAGCTTGGCCCTGAAGCCAGACTACATGCCTCACGGGTGGTAGAGCACTAGGCAGAAGAAACCTGGTCCCTTGAATGATTGCATTCACCACCACCACCAGTCCATGTCAGACTATGAAATGAACAGTAAACAGTAAATCTTTATTGTGTTGAGCCCCTTAAAATTTGGGCTACTTGGGACAGTAGTTTGCCTCAATATCACACAATTATTGCAAATCTTACAGAATTGCTGTCAGGATTAAAGAAAATAATCTTGCCTAAGAACAGAAGCTCAGGTTGTAAAAAGCTGGGTGTCAAATCAATGTGCCCTCTTTTCTTTCATAAATGTTTCATTAATGAGTCATATTGCTTCTTTAAAATATTTATTCCAAACTAGAGAGTAGTATGATATATTTGTCAAGTTTCAAAAGGTGATTAAATTCATTATATAATGAAACTAGGAAATTGAATACTTTGCTTTAATTAAAACTAATTGTGTGTATTTTTGACTATTGTGATGAAAACAGTTTGTATACAAGGTAAAATTGAGATTTGGAGGGCATAGCATATTTGATTCTATATAAGAATCTGGATTACTAAAATAATATGAAATAGCTAAAGGATTAAGTCAATGTAATGTAAAATGTGGGATTTCAATTGAAATGTGTTGCAACTGAACTATAACCTAAAAACTCATACACTTATTGAGCTCAGGCCTGGGAACCAAAGGATTACTGTTCGATTCCCAGTCAGGGCACATGCCTGAGTTGCAGGCCAGTTCCCAGCAGGGGACTCATGAGAGGCAACCATACATTGATGTTTCTCTCCCTCTCTCCTTCCCTTCCCCTAAAAGATAAATAACTAAAAATCTAAAAAAAAAACCCCTCATACACTTTATAAATTCATTCTAGCAGAACTCAAGAATAAAACCACCCTAGTGTTTTTAACTTAGAATTTTGAATAGTTTGGATCAGGTCTCAAGAGTACAATTTGTTCTAGGTGGTCCTGCAGACCAATGTGGGGGTTTGGATGGTTTTTATAATGCAGTAGTTTCTAAATGCAGTTGGTTAGTCTTTCTAACAGAATATGAAAGCAGTAAAGGGATTGCAAGCCTTCCCTTGAATTTCAGAAGTTTACTAGGCGTTGTGGTACGGATGAAAACACACGGACTTAGAGTATGACAGATGTGGGTTCTTTAGCCAACTTGCTCTTTGACATAAAGGTTAGTCACTGGACTGCAATTTCTTATCCATAAAATGGTGCTAGGAATACTTAAATTTTGTCAATTATACCTCAATAAACCTGGAGGCAAGAGGAAATAGAATTCAATTCAATGAATTGTAAGGCTTCGATGAAATATTTTTAGAGTCCAGCACACTGATGATACACAGTAAGTGGATCGTATTGGCTATAAATGTTACCTGAAAAGCATTATCATAAAAATAAGAATGGAGAAGGTAACCTGAGTATTATTTGTTTTAATTGCTAGACATCACTAAGAAATGGAATAATTTCTTTCAAAAATATTAACCTGCTGACCTAAAGTCCTGTTTTGGCAGTATTTTTATGTCTGTGATTAAACAAAAACATTACTGCTTTCTAAAACTGTATTTGTTTTGGTAACCAAATTGTCTTACAATCTGGTACATAACAGTAAAACATTAATAAAAACAGTCCTTGAGCTCTGGCCTGGTGGGTCAGTTGGTTAGGGCATTGTCCCAATATGCCAAGGTTGCAGGTTTGATCCCAGGTCAGGGCACATTCAAGAATCAACACATGAATGCATAAAGAAGTGGACAAATTGATGTTTCTCTTTCTCTTGCTTTCTCTCTCTCTGTCCTCTTTGTTTCTCTCTCTAAAAATCAATACAGTTTTTCTTTTGAAGGTTTAAGCCCTGGCTGGCGTGGGTCAGTGGATTGAGCACTAGCCTGTGGATTAAGAGGTCACTGGTCAGGGCACATGTCTGGGTTGCAGGCCAGGTTCCCACATGGGGGCATGAGAGAGGCAACTGATCCAAGTTTCTCTTGGACATCAATGTTCCCTCCCTTTCTTTCTCTTTCTCTTCCTCTTCCCCTCTCTCTAAAAGTAAATAAAATCTAAGACTATAGTCTTTAAGAAAAAAAAAAGGTTAAAAAAAAAGTCCTTGATATAAGAGAACCACAGAATTAGTCAGGACATATTCTCAGAAATGAACACTAGAGGGCAGCCTCTAGACAAGATTGGGTCAATGACACTTTTTTTTTTTCCCCCTCCAGATAAAACCCAAACCAATTCTTTTTGTAAAGTGGAATCTTTCTGACCCCCATTTCTGCTTCCCTAGGGACCCTCTCACCTGCTTCCAGTAGGACAGCAGTTACTCATTTGGAAAAATGAAGCATCTGTAGAGGCTTTTTATAATCTTCTCCCTGCATCATATTTTACTTCCCTTTTAAGAGAGTAAACACAAAGAGATTTCGTCTTTGTGGTGATGGAGAGACTGAAGGGAATTTTCCTGAATCATTTCTCAGGAAAATGAGAAACACAACCTCATTATGTTGTCCATAATATTAAGCTTTTTTTCTTTTTAAAAGAATCTCTCTATTCTATGCCTATTTTTCTTTCATTCATGCCTTCAACAAGTATTTATCAAATGTACAACATGTAACATTTGAGGGTAGGAGATTAGGAAATACATTCAGGTTAAGGTCAACCCTCTAAATTTTCACACCAGTGTCATAGAGGAAATAAGACAGTGACATAAATTTCAGAGTAAGGTACAATTTTTGGCATATGTATTTTTGTTAGTAGAGCACAAATGAAGTATCACATGGCATTTTATCTTCTTATATTGGGGTAACCAGGAAAAAGGAGGCAAACATGTGTGACAGTGTACTGTATGATAAGCAGCTTGATGAGTGCTTTACAAAGCCTGGACGATATTCATCAGTTAATAGTTTTTAGACATTTTTTGAGATCAGGAATCCATATTTTAGAAAGAAAAAAAAAGCATCATGCAGAATATTATGTATTAGGTTACTGTTTGTGTAAAAAAAGTAAAGGAGGAAAACAAATGTATTTATACAGTATTTCCATGATTGTGCACAAACACCCAACTAGTTGTCTTTGGAATAAAGTACATTGGGAACTAAGTGAAAAGGCTGCAAGGATATAAAATAGGTTTTTTACCATATATTTTTTACATCTCAATTTTTTTAATCATATGACTTTAAAACCTTTGACCAAACTTAAGTTCAAAATAAACTGGATTTTTAGTAACAGAACAATAAAATATTTAATTAAAAAAAACCAAGTGACAACTTAAAAAAAATAGACTGGATTTTTAAAAATCACTAAAACTCTTAGTAGAAGTTTTGAGAGTAATTTCTTAGAATTAAGTTTACTTACCTATGAAGAAAAAGCAGGAGTAACATGTATAATTATTCCTGATAAAGTGATTGATTCCATGGTTCAGAGTGAAAGAACATTCTTTTTAACCACAGACCTGCAAATAGCATTTGCACAGGGCTACCAACATGTGCATTGGTCAGATAAATCATGTATTTGATCTTTAAACCTCACATAGAGGAGCCATTCATTCATTCAATAAAAACATATTTCACAGTGTGCTAGACTAGTTCATAAAAATGTTTTCCAACAAGCTATTTTTAGCTAAAAGCTAAATAGGCAGCTTTGTGTTTATTTTCAAGAATTTTCTTAGTTATGACATTTGAAATGTTGAAGCAGCCTCATCTGTATTTGCTAACACAGGAATATCATGGTTGCATGTCTGGAGCAGAGACAACTTCACTTTGAAATGGTCTTAATGCTAATAAAAATATTCTCATTCTTCTAAAAGTCAGGTATGACTTGTTTGGTTGGTAGTGACAAGGTAGTACTTGAAGAAAAATATGTTCTTTCTTTCTTTGTATGATTTTATTTATTTTTAGAGAGAGGGGAAAAGGGGGAAGAGAAACAGGGACACACACCAGTTGCTTCTTTCAGTGTCCCGATTGGGACTTGGGGGTGGGGGCGGGTGTCCAATCCAGGCATGCGGCACCCTGACAAGGAATTGAACTGGTGACCTTTCAGCCCGCACTCAATCCACTGAGCTACATCAGCCAGGGTGGAAAATAAGTTCTAATAAAATAGCAAACCAATTAAGCAGAGGAAAATATTTTTTGAGATTTTGGAAGCAAGCGTTTCAACAAGAGTAGCCAGGAAAAACTGTGCCAAATATCATAAGTGTCTAGTAACAGTGGATTAGTCCTACTATCATGGGGTGGGGATGGAAAGCAGGAATAAGGAAGAAAGTATTTTTTTAACTTAGTAGCTAAAAACCTAAAAAAGAAAACGGGGGCACTTTGTAATTCATATGCCCATATGAACCATGGGGCAGGTTTGAGTTAAGCCTGGTTGGGGCGGGGCGGGGCGGGGTGGGGGGCGGCGAGTTGAAGCTATCCAGCAGAAATCCAGAAATCAGTGGTGCTTAAACCCTGAAACCCTCCTCCCTTAGAGGAGGAGGAAGCTCTTGTGGCTTAAGGTTGGGAATGTGCTCAACGGACGCCTGGGACACACGTTCACTCCCCAAAACGTCCAAGTGGGGAGAGTGCAAGGGTCTCTTGGCGACAAAGCTCCTTCCTGCTCCACCTCGGGATCTCTCCAGAGCAGCACACGCACGAGTCTCTAGGACCGCCACGCCACCCTGCCTGTGACACCCACTTCCTCCCACCTTCTGGGTACCAAACGCAGCAGTCTCAGCACAAGCGATCGAAAACTGCCTGTCTCGACTCCCCTGACCGCCAGTTGTGGGATTACCTTGTCCTCCAGAGCCCCCGAGGGGCAGACAGCTGAGCGCGCATCTCTGCCCCCCCGAGGAAGAAATGGAAGTGGGGTCTGGGAGACTTAATGCAGGAGCCAGCCATGGGCTATGCACGTGCCTAGGGACGGGGACCTAGGCGGGTGGGGAAGTATAACGATAGTTAAGGCACTGCTCATGAAGATATTGCTACAATGAAGAGTAAAGTAGCGAGCGACCGAAAGTCACGTGGCCCTTGGGCGGGTCGGCAGGAGATAGTAGCATCAGTGAGTCACGTGGGCTTCTGACGAGCTTCAGGCTCGGGGTGAGGCCCCTTACGATTAGCGGCCCCTGGACTGGAGGGCTTTCCTCGACTATCCATGTGCCCCGGAAATGGGACTGAAATGGGACCGTCTCTCTTCTTCCCAGAAGGGAAAGCTGTTTGTGCAGGAGGGAGAAACAAGTGCTCCAGACACCCGTAGGAATGCCCGACCGATTGCACTGAGACCTGAGAGTGTGCACGCGTGTCCCACAATGCAACAGGTTCCTTTGAGGCCCTATGGGGACGCTGTCGCGTGGTGACGTCAGCACCCGGTTTCCGGGGGAAGGGGCGTTGGGCCCGGCTGCCCACCCGGTAACAAGGCCGTTTCTTTTCAGGCCGGCAGTAACCGTCCCTCGTGTGCGTCTTCCTCAGTTGTGTGGCCCGAGGCCTCCGCAGTGATTTCGGAATGGAGAAACTCACAGGAGGTACTTTGCCCAAGTGCACGGAGCTAGAAAACCAAAATAGTTAAAAATAAGTTAAAAGAGTAGTCCAAAATCTTTCTTCAAAGCAGACTCCAGACCACCCTGGCTCCTTGGCAAGTCCATCCAAACATAAGAAAAACAAAATTTACATTTTAATCAAATACCCCCAGATATATGGGGAACAGGAGACAAAAACAGGAAACACTTCAACTTTTTATGAGGTTTAGTATAACCCTGATAGGAAAACCTAACAGGAACAATAGATTATTAGCTCTGTTCAGGTAACTCAGTTGGTTGGAGCATGGTCCCCATATGACAAGGTTGGGGTTCCCTCTCCCGTGGGGTCATGCAAGAAGCCACCAATGAATGCATAAGGGGAACAACAAATCATATTTCTTGCTCTCCCATCTCTCGTTCTCTAAAAATCAATTAAATTCTTTTGAAAAGTTTAAAAACGTCCATTTGAAGGCAAATTGTTGTATGCATGCCTGTTTTGCTCATCAGTGTAGAGGCAGAAACTTGTAAGCAAAAATTAACCAAATTTAGTTTTGTATAAAGAGAACACTACATTATGAGCAAGTTAGGTTGTTTTTAACATGAGAATTAGAGGTAACAACTAATGGAGAAAATATCTCAAATGTGAAGAAATGATTAAATTAAAAATTTATTGTAGGTGCTCAAGGAAAACCAGGAGTGTAGCCAAGCCCTTTGTGATTTTAATGCCCTTTGTATTTTTGGCACCTAGAATTAAATAAATTAACAATGAGACTTTAGTTGATATATTAGCAACTTTTTCTGCTCAGTTTCTTTTATTCTCACAAATGTAGTCACAACTTATTAATTTACTGTCTCTTTGTCAAGCAGGAGATAACTTCAGGGTCTCCAGGAGAATCTATGAACTTGTTTTGCAGAAGGAAAGAATGTCTTCAAGGTAGCTGAGACCAGCTGCTGATGCCCAGGAGTCTGATGTGAAAAAGTTTTATCTGTGACTGAAGAAGTAGACTTCTCTCAGTTCCCTAGAACTCCCTCTTTCTCTTCCTGCCCTTGAAAGCTCTTCTGCTTGGTCTGGAACTTCGGAGATGGTCTGTGGACATTATCCCATTATCTTCCTGGAAAAAAAAGCAAACTTTCCTTTCCACCCACCACTTGTCTCTGGTATTGGCTTTTGAGCAGTGAGCAGCTGAACTTGGGGTTTTTTTACTAACAAGAGAAGGGAAATTAACCTGACAAAGTGTATCTGCAATAAATAAATAAATAAATAAATAAATAAATAAAACCCAACCATGTAACACCTTACTTAATAAATAGTAAAACATTGAAAGCTTTCTCTTACAATTTTCTGTTGACAAACCTGGGGCCTTTGACTGCAGATTTCCCGGGTCTGGATATTGCTGATGCCACACACAAGGATCATTTCAGCATGTTTCTCTGCCATTTCCCACTAATTGGTACTAGGATTATTTTATTTCTTTAGACATAATAATCATTTGTTTTGTATCTGTCATAATAATTCTGATGTCTGAATTATTTTCAGTTTCCTTTCTGCCGCCTAATACTTCTGTGTATGGTCCTCAGTGTCTAGTTTCCTTGTGTGTTCACTCCTTGTCCTTGAAAAACTATGTGAGAAAAAGTATTTGTAGCTTTCTCCAAAGAGGATTCATTTGCTCCTACTAGGTGCCTTGAGGCCTTCTCAGTCTGAGACCAATTTTCGTGGCTTGAGGTTCCTTGGGTCATTGCTAACCCAGGCTACAAATTAGAACAAGAGCTGCCCACTGACTACATCTATGCAAAGATGGCTTTCTCTCTCTCTCTTTTTTCTCCTCCTAAAGTCGATGTAAAAGTTACCTTTTCTAAAGTTCTGGGGTACCGGTTCACCCTTACCCTTGAGAGTCCCAACTTAATATGGGAAGAGCGTTTTCACCTTGGGTAGCCCTGGACCTTGGCTGTTCTTTCATAACCAGTGAAGCTACAGAAAACAAAGCTAGCTATTTCCTGACTGGAAAATATCCTCAGGGCAAGAGTAACTTTTGTGTTCTTGTACCCCATTTGCTTTTTTGGGTTCCCACCTCCTCTTAGCTTTTGGCTTAATAGTTTCTTACTATCTTGTCAGCAATTTGATACTTTGGAAAGTTTTTTTTAACTAGTTTATTCAGCATCGTTAGTTGTTATCAGTGGGCATATTGGTCTGAATAACCTAGTCCTTCATAACTGAAAATAGAGATTTGAGAATTCACTCATTTTCTTAACACTCTTATATCTCAGGACACCTTGCTGAATGTTTCCTTCATGCATTAACTTTTTTTCTCTTACCTGTGTGTATTGTACACCATTGTCCCATTTTCTTCTAGCATTCAGTTTTGATATAGTGATTGCTAAAGCCAGCCTGATTTCTCCCATCCTTTGTAGTTGACATGCTTTTTTAAATTTTTTATTTGTATGGATAAACCACTTTTTTCAGGGTCAGACCTGGAGAAAATTTACTGTCATGAGTCTCTTAATGAGTCTCCCTCCTATAAGATAAGTAGGCAAAGAACAGCCTCCAACTATCACAGAGAATTCAGGAGATCATCTCCATTTGTCCTTGTTTTATATATTTAGCATTCACATGTACAAACATATGACCAGAGATGAAAATATGAATAATCAAGGACATTGTTTATTGAGTGCCTACTATGTGCTAGTAACTGTACTATGTGCTTGATTTATAGCTTTGAGTATAATATATAAGTCCTCAGGGAGCTTATTGTCAATCCAAAGAGCTGTAAATATTTCAGAATAACTAAACAACTATTATTTAATAAGAGTTGTGATAAGGGCATGCATGTCAAACTACAGGGAGTTAATAAAGCATAAAACAGAAAGACCAAACCTCATTTGGAAGATTTGTGTAAGTTTCTGTGAATGTCACAAATTAATTAGAGATCTAAAGAGTAGGGAGGAATTGATCAGGTGAAAAGTTATGGAATGAGCCTTGTTGGCAGAGAGGATATTATGAGTAAAGAGGAAAGTTGCCAAGGTGAGTGTGGAGAGACAAAGGCCAGGTAATACAGGCTTTGTGGGCAATGTTAAAGAACTATGAGTTCATCCTGTTGTTAGAATTATTAGAAGGTTTTAAGCAAGAGAGATTTGATCATATTTTTTGTTTTTGTTGTAAAGTATCACTCTGCAAATGCAGGAGGGCATGGGTACAAGTAGAAATGAAGATTCCAGTTAGGAGATGATTGCAAGAGTCCAACAAAAGATGAAGGCATTTTGAACTATAGCGGTGAAAGTTAGGGTCTAAAGAAGTGTGGCCCTGGCTGGGTAGCTCACTTAGCATAAGGTTGCAGGTTCAATCCCAAGTCAGGGCACATACAAGAATCAACCAGTGAATGCATAAACAAGTGGAACAACAAATTGATGTTTCTCTCTCCCTTCCAGTTTCTACAGTCAATGATTTTTTTTAATTTAAAAAAATATTTAAGGAAGTGTATATATTCACAAAACACATAGAAAGTACTATCCTTTGTGTATGGTGATGGATTAAATGTGATGAGATGATTCAGAGGGCTGCCAAGCTTTTCTCAAGGAGTATAAGATACCTCTTCTACTTAACCCAGAGAGTCTTCAAAGAAGAAAAGAGGGAAGTCCCTGTAAAAGGAGCTGAGTAATAGCTCCATAGCTTTGGGGACTGTTAGGAACACCAGAGGAGTCAGAGGAGTTCCAGCTGGGGACATGCTTTCCAGACTCAGTCCCTGGCAGTGCGCCTTCGTGCCTTCCCTTGTTCTTCACAAACCACGAGTGTCATCCTGGTTTCTGGAGTCTAGCCTTCCCTGACCTGGCCCTCGCCACTTTCAGTCTCCAAGTCTCTTTTTAAACCCATGCACTTTTCTTCATTTGAATTGAGCTCTATCTACTTCCAGCTTCTGAGGTGAAATGACTATGGGTCCTCTCCCCTGACTAGACAAGATTTTTGTTTCCTAGTTAATAGCTGCCAGTTCTTGAGCATCCAGTTACTTCACACTGTGCACTTTACTGTTCATAAAAACCACATTATTTCATTTATTCATAACAACTTTGAGGGAGAAGTGTTACTACCTTTTCTCATCTTAAAAATGAGGAAAATGGAAACTGAAGCTCAGGAAGTTTAAGTGCCCAGACCAAATTCACAAATCTTGTATTGGGAGATCTGGGGTTCCAACACTGGTTCACCGTACTCCAGAACTCTGCTTCATGGGGTGCTATCTCTGGTTCATTCTCTCTCTGCTTCACCTTAGATTCTTATCTCTGCCTTGGCGAGGGAGAGGGGCTTTGCCTGCAGAGCCCCCACCATCCACCATGGATGAGAATAAGTCTACCAAGACATGACCACTTGGGGACGAAAGGTGGCCTAATTCTCAAAGGAGAAGGGCCAGGAGCCTGTTCCTCAGTGGGCTTTTATTGGGTTCATTTTGCACAGGAATACAGGTAAAACTCATCAATCATTGTCAGGCAGTAAGAAGTGAACAATAGATAACATACAAAGAACTATGAGGGCTTATTCTGACTCAGAATAAGCTAAAGTGCTATAAAACCTTGGTCAGTTAGCTAAGGGGCTATAAAACCTTGGGAAACAAACTCATTTCAGGCTTGGACCCTTATCAGAAAATTGAGGGCATTTTTAGCAAAGCAGGTTTCCCAGGATTTTGTGCATTTTTTCTTAGGCCTGATCACCCTGGGGAACCCGCCCATTGTAGCCCAGGGCTGTTCCACCTTCTGGCATTGTTTCAGGCTTAAATCAGGCAGGGGAAGTAATGCAGCTAAGAGATTAGAAGACTTCTCCCAGACAGAAGGAGGACTCAGGCTATGTCAAAGCTTAGGGGTGAGGGTCCATCACCCCCTTTTTCTGTAGCCCCCCCAAGTCCTTTCCTGAGGGCTCCTTCATGACCATGCCTATCTTAGGTCATCTCTCCTTGAGGAATCTTACCCATCATTGGCTAACAGGTCAGACCCTCGGGGCCAAGCAGAGTGAAGTAAAGGGGACAGAGGCAGTGCACCTGCCAGGGAAATAAGCTTTGTTTCCTTTGTGGCTTATGGTCCCAAGTTCTCTTTACTCAGCTTTAGCCTTGGGGGGTGGGGCGGGGCGGTTACAGCTTCTGAAACCAGGCAGGACGGTTCTCAACATCTGCCTGTGTTTGGAAGCCCAGTCTAGAAATATCACTTGATTTTCTCATTTTTTCCTTTTGTGTAATCATTTGGTTTGCTGTTCTTAACCCTAGGTACCACCTTGATTCTTTCTCACTTTGTCATAAAGGCACGCATCATCAGAGCCACCTCTGAGAAAGCAATTTCTGTCAACTTCATTTGGCGTATTGAGAACAAGAGTAATTCTCAGACAGCTTTGGTGCTTGGTCTAAATCATTTGTTAGTTTCCTATTATCAGTACCTTTTTGGCTGCATCCCTTGCTTTCTTCAAGACCCTTGATTAGCTCTGGCTGGTGTGGCTCAGTGGATTGAGCGCTGGCCTGCAAACCGAGGGGTCACTGGATCAGTTCCCAATCAGAGCACATGTCTGGTTTGCAGGCCAGGTCCGCAGTAGGGGGTGCACAAATTCTTGAATTTATTTCAAGAATGTTAACATGTAGAGAATTTTGTGTTTTTTTTAGTATAGCAGTTCTCAAGTACAGACACTGTAGAAATCTATGCGGATATTAACCAGACTTTATGGGCTGTTTCTGGGACTTCGGAAGGTATAATAGGCACTGGGATATAGATGAAAACTCATAGAGTGTGACAGGGTGCATATCCTGATTCTTTTCTCAATTAACTTCAAAAAAAGAGAGCAAGTTAAACTGTCTAAGCCTCTATTTTCTTATCTCTAAAATGGGAATAGCAGACCTGGCTGGTGTTGTTCAGTGGATTGAGTGCTGGCCTGTGAACTGAAAGGTCACCAGTTCAATTCCCAGCCAGAGGGCATGCCTGGGTTTCGGGCCTGGTCCCCAGTTGGGACTGTGCAGGAGGCTGATCTGTGCATCTCTTGCACATTCACGTATCTCTCCCTTTCTCCCTCCCTTCCCCTCTCTCTAAAAATAAATACAAATATTTTTAAAAATAAAATGAGGATAGAAATATTAATTCTCCAGTTCCCCAGTTACCACCTCATTACTGCCAAAAGTTCTGTTTACATTTGGTTATCAACATTTCCCAAAGCCTGAGATCCAATAACAAAACACTATTAAAATTGTCCTTGCTGAGAGGAAGGACGGGTGCTTCTAGCTAGCTTTATGAAGTGAACACTAGATGGCAGCATTCACAGGTGGAACTTTCTGTTAGCTGACCAACTGGGATTCTGCTTTCACCCAAAGCCTCTCTTCCCCAAAACAGAACAAAAGCCCAGAGATCTTCCTGCTTGTCTCAGTTGAAACAGCAGTTGAAAGATAATATTTGACAGTATCTGACAGGGACTAAACTCATAGTAGTAAAAACTTATGTAGCATTTACTTTTGGCTGGCACTGTTCTAATTATTATACAAATGGTAAAACAGAGAGTAAATAACAAAATCTTAGCTCACAAGTCACACACACACACCACACACAAATTAAATATGAAAATTATATATGTAAATTACATATATACATGTAAATTAAAAATGAACACAGTGACTTCATATTTATTGTAGTGTATGGAAAGGCAGATTATTTTTCAATTTTTCTCCTTTTTTCCCTTCCTTTCCTCCTTTATTATTTTTATTCATGCTTTCAGCAAAATGAGTATTTCTTAAGTATATCCTATGTTCAAGGTACTAAGATTGTCAATTTGGAGCAATGATTGGAAGGTAAAACAACTCATATAAAGTTAAGCCTCAAACCCTTAAGGACGAATACAAACTGAAGAGGAAATGTGTGTTCATACTATAGGACAAGGTAGAAGGTATAATGTACACATTTTGTTCTCACAAAAGAAGTTTTATTGGATGGCAAAAAATGTACGAATCATTTTATATTGGGATGAACAGAAAGAGAAAAAAGAGATTCATGTTTATTGAAACCTTACTATATTCTAGGATCCTGCAAGGCATATATAATTTCATTTATGGAAATGTATTTTTGCCCTGGCTGGTGTGGCTCAGCCTGCAAGCTGAAAGATTGCCAGTTTGGTTCCTCGTCAGAGCACAGGCCTGGGTCGTGGGCCAGGTTCCCAGTTGGGGGTGTGTGAGAGGCAACCTATCTACGTTTCTTTCATATATCAGTGTTCCTCTCCCTCCCTTTCTCCCTCCCTTTCTCTATCTCTAAAAATAAATATGTAAAATCTTTACATTAAAATGATTTTTATTTATTTTATGTTAAGAGTTGTAAATACTCTCATTTTCAGGTGAGGATATTCTGTCTTTTTTTTTTTTTTGAGAGTACATTTATTAAAGCTGGGGATGCTGATACAAGGAAGGGCTTAGGATAGAAAAAAGCAACAGGGGAGCCTAGACAGGGCTGCTTTGACTTTCCAGAAAGTCAGAGAAAAGGGGATGTTGAAGATAAGTTGAGGGGGTTAGCCCAGGAGGAGCTACAGCTTCCAACTGGACGATTTTCAGTCTTAAGGAGAGTAAGTCACCTGCCCGCAAGTACGCAGACAGGAGGGGGGGGGAATAAGCCACTGGGGATGGGTAACAATTGCTGCTGTTTGTTTCAACGTAAAAAGAGAACACAGCTGTGTTTTCAGGATATCAAACAATCAGTGTGCATCTCAGGAGGGTAGCATTTTGACAGGTCAGATGGAGGTAGAAGAGCATCTGGGCAAAATACGAAGACGCACAGGCCAAAGGAATGTGCGTTAGTCTGGCAGGAATGTGTGTGAACAGGTCCTTTCTTTAAAGGTTACAGAAGAATGTTAAAAATCTGCCCAGAGGTGGAAGATATTAGTGAAGTACGTCATTGATGAGAGTTTTCTGTTCACCCCAGCAGCTGCCTGCAGTCCAGGTCCTGTTTGTGTTTTTCCTGTTGCCTTTCCAATTGTAATTTTATCCACAGAACTCAGAGAGGTGACGGACGTCAAGTTCTGGTGCATCATACATGAGTAGTTCTGACTTTTTCATTTCAACGCACACTACTTGACTATAAAACCAACATATGCCAAATACTGGACTGCAAGGTGAATATGCAGATGCCAATTAGTCTAGGCCTCTGTCTCAGGTCTCTCCCTCCACATCCTGGTTGAATTGGTGGTTCCTAGAGGATAGATAGTAGGGGACATGAGGGCCGCTGCCTTTAAGTTTTCCTACACACACAGAGTAGTTAAAACATGGACTTTAGAGTTAGGTCCACATTTGATGAAATGGGATAAAAAAAGTGCAAATGCCAGCAGTAGAGCCCAGATTCTGAAGAAACACCTGCTCAGGTTGGCAGCAACACTGAACTGACACTTTCTCAGTCTCTATGTTTCAATAAATATGTGGGCCCAGCCTCAGGCTGCTGAAGTCCCTACTTGTACAGGGTCTCTGCTCACGTGCCCCAGGGTGCCTCTTTCACTGTTTCCTGACCCCTTCCGACCTTGAGCTTCTCTGACCCTTAAACAGTCCGCTTTCATGCTGGGTTCACTAACATACAGGAGATAGAGGACATTTGGTGATTAAAAGGAAGACTGCTGCCCTGGCTGGCGTAGCTCAGTAGATTGAGCGCGGGCCTGTGAACCAAAGGATCGCGGTTCGATTCCCAGTCAGGGCACATGCCTGGGTTGCATGCCGTTCCTTGCAGGCTAACTACCAGCAGGGGACTCACAACAGGCAACCATACATTGATGTTTCTCTCCCTCTCTCCTTCCCCTCTAAAGATAAATAAATAAATAAAATCTAAAAAAAAAAATAAAAATAAAAGGAAGACTGCTTGCCCTGAATAATGGAATGAAGAAGTAATTGGCAATGCAAATACTATAGGAACAGGACTCTGCAGGAGCGTGAATGATATCAAGCTGCACTGAAGTGGAAATTGTAATTAAAAAGGGAAGATATGATTTGCAGTGTGCTGGCTCCTGGTCATCCTTGGCCTCAAGTCAGAGGCTGTTGGGGACCGTTCTGCCTGGTCTCGGGAATTGTAACTCTCTACCCGCTGTGGCTAAGGATGAGCAATGACCTCTGGAATGTGAGCCTCAGGAGACATAGCTTGTCTCTGGTAATTGTTTCCTTGTTTCTAAGGAAACAATTAAAAAGTAACAATAATCTCTTAAATGCTGCCTTAGTTTCCTCCCTGCCCCCAGAGCATGGTCAATGTCCACGGCGGTACGACCCTTCAGAGGAGGGGCAACCTAGGCCAGACACGATCGCTTGGGAGGCCTTCATGGAAGGACTCGGGGCGGGGGGTGAGGGGCTGCAACAAAGAGCAATGGACTCTCATCCCCACCCCCCACCCTCCCACCCCTGCTTTGACATAGCCTGAATCCCCATGACCTCTGGGAGAAGAGCTTCCTGGCTCTAATCCCCTTAAGCCTGAAAACCTGATGGGGAGGGGTGCAGCTCCTTGCCTTGCTAGAGCATGTCCTGGGGAAAAATCTGGCATCACAAAGAATTCCTGAAAAACCTGTGAAATCTGCTCTGCTAAGAGTGCTTTCATTCATATGTTAAGGGTGTGAGCAAGAAATCCTAAAACTCTGTTCCTCACAGACTTTGACTCACACTAAGCCCTCAGATTTCTTTGAAATGTTACCTACTGTTTGATCCTTGCCACCCTGTATTCCTGTGTATTGCAACCCAATAAAAGCCCTTGGAGGAAGGGGCTCAACGCCTTTTTCCCCTGAGAAACTGGCCACTGCTCAAGGCCTTTTCCTCTGGGAAACTGGCCACCTCTCCTCCCCAAACAGATCACATCATGTCTCAGTCATGTTTACTCTCATCCATGGCACACGGGGGGACTTGCGAGCAAAGTCGCCCCCACAAGAGGCTAATACTACTGGTGCTTCTGCAGAAAGAGACTGGAGAAAGCTACATTTGGAGACAAAGTCAGTTCTTCCTAAAGCCTACATATCGCTCCTCAGACTTGACAGGGATAGAACCCAAGTCAGGCCAAGTTCTCCAAGTCCTGTGCTGTCCTTGGCACCCATTACATAGGACTGGAGAAGAATCCTTACCCTGAGATGGGGTCACAGTCAGAACCCAGAGAGCTCCAAGGATTCCCACCCAGAAGTGAAGCCAGAATGATACAGTGCAATGACCCTCTCTGATTCCATGTGGTGAGTTGTGATATAATAAGAAATATATTTTAGTCTTCATCTCTAGCTCCTGGCACGAACTTCCTAAAACCCTTTAAGTTACTGAGTGATAGGAGCATCTTCTTTTATTGATTGATTGATTGATTTCGAGAGACAGGAAGTGGGAGAGAGGAAGAGAGAGAGAGAGAAAGATCAATTTTTTGCTTCACTTATTTATAAATTCATTGGTTGATTCTTGTATGTGCCCTGACCAGGATCAAACCTGCAACCTAGGCTATGGGGACCGATGCTCTAACCAGCTGGGCAACCCAGCCAGGGCTCAGGGGCTGTTTTTATTGATGTTTTATTATTATGTACCAGAGTTTAAGACAACTTGGTTACCAAAAGAAATACAGTTTAATCGGAGCGTCTTTTTTGTATTCGTAAGAAGCCCCTTTTGAGTGCACTTGAGTTTATACAGATGAAGTGATTCAGGGTGTGGCCCCTAGATAGCCTCAGGATGAGGCCAATCACCAGAAAAACCTAGAGATTAGAGGGTTGGAACTTTTCAGCCCCACCCCCTGACTCCAGAAAGGGGGAAAGGGGTGGGGCTACAGATTAAGCTCTATGAACATTTTTTTATTTTTATTGTTCTAAAGATTTTATTTATTTGCTTTCAGAGAGAGGAGAGGGAAGGGAGAAAGAGAGGGAGAAAAACATCGGGCCTGGCCTGCAATCCAGGCATGTGCCCTGACTGGATTGCTCTGACAACCTTTCAGTTCACAGGCTGGAGCTCAATCCACTGAGCCACACCAGTCAGGGCATGTTTTAGTTTTATTTTTATTTTACTTATTTTTAGAGAAAGAGGAAGGGAGGAAGAAAGAGAGGGGGAGAAATGTCAATGTGTGAGAGAAACGTCAGTTGGCTTCTTGTACACCTCAGCCAGGGACCTGTTGCACAATCCAGGCACGTGCTTCAGGAATTGAAGCAGTGACCTTTAGCTTTGCATGACAATGCCCAACCCACTGAGCCACACCAGTCAGAGCTCCGTGGAAAGTCTCGAACAACAAGATCTGATGAGCTCCTGGGTTGGCGAGCAAAGTCATGTCCAAGGAGGGTGGCACACACCAGTCCCGCAGAGAGAGAAGCTCCTGCACTCGGGACCCTTCTGGACTTTACCTTATGTACCTTTCCATTTGGGTGTTCATTTACCTTTCATAATGACCTTCATAATAAACTGGTAAACATAAGGAAGTTCTGTGAGCCACTCTAGCAAATACATCAAACCTGAGGAGGGGGTCATGGGAACCTCCAATTTACAGCTGATCAGTCAGAAGCGCAGGCGAAAACCTGGACTTGCTATTGGCATCTGAAGTGGGGAGGGGGATGGGCAGTCATGTGGGACCAAGTCCTTCACAGATGGGATTGTTATCAACGAGTTTGGGTTCTTGTCTCCTGATGTAAAAGAATTTAAACCCAGGACACTGATAAAAGCAAAGGCAGATTTATTGAGGTTCTGCGGAGGGTGAGAACGCTGAGATAGCATCCCAGGTTCTGTGCACCAAATGTGGGGCTTAGGGGTTCTTATTCCTTGGCAACTCAGAAGTTGCTGGGGTTAACCAAGCAGGGTGTGGGTTGGCTGACTTTTTACTTTTTAAGAAACATTGTGATCCCACTGAAGTCCAAGTATGTGTCTGTAATCTGAGGCATTCTGGAATTGTACAAGGCTTATTGTGGGATTCAGGAAGGGAATTTCCTAAACAGGTATTGAGTTTGTCTCTGGGGTTTGTGACTTGCTTTAAATCTGAAAGACAAACTTAAGAGAAGTCAGGCCCTAGCCAGGTAGTTCAATTGGTTAGAGTGTGGTCCTGATGCGCCAAGTTTACGGGTTCTATCCCTAGTCGGGACACATACAAGAAGTAACAAATGAATGCATAAATGAGTGGAACAACAAATCGATGTTTCTCTCTCTCTCTCAAAATCAATCAATAACATTTTTAAATAAATAAAATCAATCAATATTTTTTTTTAAATATTAACACCCTGGCCAGGTAGTTAGAGTGTTGTCCTGCTATGCCAAGGTTGCAGGTTCAATCCCCATCAGGGCACAAACAAGAATCAACCAGCGAATGCATAAATATGTGGAACAACAAATCAATGTTTCTATCTCTTTATCCCCTCCTCTCTCTCCAAAATCAATAAATAAGAAATTCAAGAAAAAATAAGAAGTCAGGTTAGTTCCTGACTAACTATAGTAGTTAGTAGCTACCTATAGTAGTTTTATAACTACCTGCTGATAACTGCCATAGTTCCAGCAGGGCTTAACCCAGTGGAACAATTTCCAGGAATATTTTATTCTACCTGTTTCAGGATCTGATGCTATCTCCAGGTGTATAGTGTCAGAATTAAATTAAATTGTAGAACATCTAGTTGGTGTCCCCTGAGAATTGGAGAATTGTGTGTGGGAGAAAGAAAATTTCCTCTACCCTCAAGTTTCTTTTGGTTCATCTAATAAGTAAATCTACATGAGACAGATTAATAAGAAAAGAAATAACCAAATTTAATTATATATGAATGCAGGGGAACCCCACATATATGAGAGACTCAGAGACTCTGCAAACATGAAAGATTCAGGGATATAAAGTTCAAATGAGGAATACATGGTGTTCTGAGCTAAGGATAAAGTAAGGTGCCTTTGTGTTTCAAAGGGTCATTGCGGGGTGATAAAAAAGGCAGAAATTCAGTAATTAGTGGTTTTCTCTGCCATATAGATAGGTCAAAGAAATGTTACCTAGGCCTGCTCTCCTCCTGCCTCTCCTCTCCCAGCTGCATTACCCTTCTGCCCTTCGCTCTTCCAAGTTCCAAGTGCCCTTCTTCTGTCTCTGTAACTTGTTTCCACCGTTCAGCTGGCTCGCTTCTACAACTTCTGTAACTTTCTTTCTTTTTTCTTTTTTTTAAAATATTTTATTTGTTTTTAGAGAGAGGGAAAGGGAGGGAGAAGGAGAGGGAGAGAAACATAGATATGTGAGAGAAACATCAATTGGTTGCCTCTTACACACCTCCAAATGGGGACCTGGCCTGCAACCCAGGCGTGTGTCCTGACCCGGAATCAAACTGATCGGGGACTTATGAGTTGGAAAATTTTAGTTTAAGAAGTGTTACAAGCTTAGTAATCCGTGCTTGTAAAAGCTTTTGTTCCAGGAACTGAGGTATGACCCACCCTGACTCCAGGAGACCATCGCAGTTCCACCCTGGTTCCTCAGGAGGACTGCAAGCAACTCAAGATGATATCTGAGCCATTGTACTCACTGCCCAGCACACAGCTAAAGACCATGGCCTGGAGCACAGCTTAAGTCCACCACCTGGGGCACAGCCTAAGACCAGCACTCAGGACAAGAATACTGAAGTTGGTTTTCTCTAATCCAATTAATTTTTCTGTGAATTTCAAAACCCCTCAGCCCACCTTGTTTATTTCCTGCTAGAAAAACCTCGGCCTGGAAAGAAAAGACAAGATGGTCTGTTAGGTATGAACCTGTCGTCTTCTCAGATCGCCAGCCATCCGAATAAAGCGCCCATAAAGATTCAATTCCTGTCTCTGCTTATTGGGTTTGTCAGTGACAGGCAGCCCGAACTCCGGTGTCTTTTTCGGTTTCAAAACCTGGGACTTTTCAGTTCTCAGGCTGATGCTCAATCCACTGAGCCGCACCAGCTAGGGCCTCTGTAACTTTCTATTTAAACGTTTGTTTATTTTAAAAAATTAAATTAAAAGTGAAAATTAAAGTATTTTAAGAAAGGCTATCTAAGTAATTAAAGTGGGGGGTGGCGGCTGGGCAGAAGTTTCTCTTGAACCCACAGGTTGGTGATTGCCTTTAGCTCAGAATAATCCACGACCACAGAGGCACATCTTGGGGTGACTTGTTCTGGACCCCTACAATTTCATGGTGATGTCGTGAAACACTTCAGGAGTCAGTGCCCAAGGCTGAGCTGAACACAGAGCTTTGACAATGACTGACCCGGTTCTGGCACCAATCCCTCTCACTTCCCCCCTTGCTGCAGGCCTTGGTTTATCCCAGACTGCGAGTAATCCACTAATCTGGTCTCTCAGCAGGGTACATATTTAGGAGCTGAGTTTTCCTGCTTATCTTGGGATGGGGGTGGGTGGTGATCAATTTGGACCCTGTTCCTTGTTCCAATAACTGGGATTTTGCCTGGATTTTTTAGTAATAGGTATCCCGTGTCAATCATTGACTCTCCCGCCCAAATTATTTTAAATTCCAAGTGGATTTTCTATTACCCCAGTGCCTCTAGGTTCTTATAGTGTTGGAATTTATTCTCAAATTCAAGTGACTGGAGCTTTCTTTGAAGTTATTGCTTTCTGGAATCTCTGCCTACGTAGTTTTTAAAAAAAGTTGCCCAAGGCCACGCTCTGGCTTCTGGTTGTGAAAGAGCCTCTACCCACCACCGCACAGCGGCAGTTGCTAACAGCTGAACCACCCAGATTCCAACCTCCATTCCTCCTTCCCACCCTTACGTCAAGTCCTGAACTATGAACTGGCCTCGTGACCCTTCCTGTTTCACAGGCTCTCCAGGCCCCTCTTCAGAGGCACCACCACCACCAATCGGTGCCAGCCAGATGAAGTTAGGGGGGTTCATCTTGTGTGTGTGTTCACCTCTACTCTACTCAGTCTTCTCTCCCTTTGGGGTGTTTTTCAGAGTCTGTGTTTGTTTGGGCTCCAACTCCTCCAGACATGTGGACTAGCTGTTCATTTTCCAACGCAGTGTCTCTATATCTAATATACTTCTTTCCAAAATGAGTAGAGGAAGTTCTGTGTGCTATTCCAGAGGTCATTTTTGTAGAGATAATGGGATTTGAGAAAAAAGTGCCCATGGTCTATTTGCTCTTTGCACAAGCTAGCCACCGAGTGACCTTTGGAATGGACTTTGATGGCTGCTGGTGTAAGACTCTAACCAGAGATGCTCGGTTACTCTGCCCTGGCCAGGAATCCAGAAAACCCTATCAGGGGTCTCCAACCTTTTGCAGTCTCTGCGCCAAGAAGAAGGGTTTTCTTGGGCCATATATTAAGTACGTTGTGACACGAATCACAAAAACATCTCATAATGTTTTAAGTAAATTTACAGTTTTGTGTTGGGCTGCATTCACAGCCATCCTGGGCTGCTTGTGGCCTGCAGCCTGCAGGTGGGACTCCCCCACACATGGAAACACTCAGAAGAGGCTACCCACGCGAGTGTATCACCCAATGCCATGAGGGTCAAGGTTTGCCTATTTTTAAAACTATCTGTTTCTGTTCACTAAAGCCACCACAGGGGGTTCCTCCCTTCTTCCATTACCAGACATCTCAAGTAGATGCCTAGAACCTGCTGCATCCCTCCCCTCATCGCTCTTTCAACTGCAGCCCTGCTTCGCCCAGGCTTTAGATCTGGTGTAATCACTCTCTCAGAGGTCCCAGGAGTCTCCTCAGTTCAGACTTCAGTGAATTTTTTCCCATTTTCCTTCCCCCTCACCTCTCTGGAGAACCTGGGCACAGTGTCTGTACTTGTGCCTGACATCTCCCCCCTCAGAGTCTCAGGCCTCAGTTGCCAGGATTCTCGGCCATCCTGTGTCTCCTCTCTCTTTCTCAAGACTTTTCTTTGCTTCCTTCAGGGACCTTGCTTTCTCTTCAAATATGGGTGACCCTCAAAGTTTGGACAGATCTGTGTGGCCAGATCCTTTTCAGGGAGCTTCTTCCCTATGGAAATAAATGGTTCTCAGGTCCAGACCCCTAGACCAGACTTCTGACCTCAGCCCTACTTTATCACTGGCCTGCTCTGTCCTGCCTTGAGTACCACTCCCTGCCACCACACACTCACCTTTTGGGAGGCAAAGTCAACTTTCTACACCCTGAACCTGCTTTCCTTCTGGACAGTTTTATTTTCATTGTGTCTGCCAATATCCTTCCATTTTTCTAAACTTAAAATTCTGGAGTAACCTTTTATTATTCCCTTTATCTTGTCTCTTATCTATAAATAGTAAGGATCTTCATTATATCTTACTAATATTAAGAACTATTTTTGTCTTAAAATATGTTTAAACTCTTTGGAGTGTTAACAATGAAATAAAGCATACGTACTTTGTATTCTGACTATAAGGGGCCCCAACTGCCTTCTCGTTAGTTTGTTTACAAATACAGAGAGAAGTGGAGCTTCCCAGCATGCAGAAGTAGCTACGTGACTGATTTTGACCAATGAGATGCAAGAGGAGGTCTGTTGATTTCATCCATTAGATGAGGCTTTATATATATGATGACTTGATTTCTTAATTCAATTTTTGTATTTTCTTTTTTTCAGTTGAGATATAATTGACTATTGTATTAGTTTTAGACATACAACATAATGATTGATATATGTATACATTGCAAAATGATCACCACAATAAGTCTAGTTAACATCCATCACCACACATCATTACAATTTTTTATTGTGATGAAAACTTTTAAGATTTATTCTCTTAATAACTTCTAAATATACAATACAGTATTGTAAACTATAGTCATTGAGCTGTATATTATAGGCCCAGGACTTATTTATCTTATAACCAGAAGTTTATATCTTTAGAATACCTTTGCTCATTTCACCTACCTCCCACCTTTGGCAACCACCACTCTGTATTCTGTATCTATGAGTTCCTTTTTTTCTTTTCTTTTTTTTTTTAGATTTTACATATGAGACCATAGAGCATTTGTTTTTCTTTATTTTACTTATTTCACTCAGTACAGTGTCCTCAAGTCCACTCACATTTTCACAAATGAAAGGATTTTCTCTTTATGGTAGAATAATATTCTATTGGAACGATATACCAAATATACACCCCATTTTCTTTATCCGTTCATCTGTTAATAGACACATAGGTTGTTTCACATGTATTTTCTTATTAAAGGTGCAGAATAATTTCCCAAGGGAGGTCTTCACTTTGCACCATGTTCTCAGGGTGCTTTACATTTTGGTCTCTCTTGAGGCCAGAGAGATGACTCTACCACCCGCACATCTCCATGGATTTTTGCAAGGAAGAAGTGACCAAGAAGCGTCCCATGGATACAGAAAGCAGAATAGTGGTTTTAAAAGTCTGGGGGGAGGTGGGAAAAAGAAGCAACTACTTGGTGCCCTCCTTGGAGCTTGCCCATGCTCTTCTCTCAAGCATGTCCTTTTTTTTTTTCTTTTAACCTGGTGGTCTCCATGGGACTTGCAAGCAGAACAGTGAGCAGCAAAACCTCTGGACCTGTCTCCCAGGCTTCTTTTCTCTGACTTTTCAGTGAGCCAATAGCAGCCTTACCTAGGCTCTCCTGTTGCTTCTTGTCTTAAGCCCTTCCTTGTTTCACTGTCCCCACTTTAATAAGTGAATTCTCAAAATAAAAACAAAAAAGGAAATAAACACTTAATGGATGTGAGGTTTTCTTTTGGAGTGATGAAAATGTTTTGGAACTAGATGGTGATGGGGTTTGTATACATTGTGATTGTCCTAAATCACATTGTCACTGTGATTGTCACTGAATTGCTTATTTTGAAACGATTAATTTTATATTATGTGAACTTCACCTCAAATTTAAAAAAAGAGTCCCATTAGCAGAAACATTATCCTGCCCTAATTGTTCTTCCTAGAGAGGAGGGATGGGGAAGAGTGTGGTAGAAATAGCATATAAATGCATAAGTCACAAACTTGTGCTAAGGACCAAGAATTCTCCACCTTCTTTCCTTCTCCTCTCCTGTGTTTAACTTGGGGATATTGACTGTGAAACAGATCAGCCTCACATCAGATCAGGAGGGGAAAAAAAGTCTGTGGTGACCTATGAGAAGCATGTCATGAAAAATAATTCTATTATCCTGAAGGCCAGCATAAAATACATATGAATCAAGAGTTACTTGATACAGCCCTGGCTGGCATTGCTCAGTGGATTGAGCCTGGGCCTGCGAACCAAAATGGCGGTTCAATTCCCAATCAGGGCACATGCCTGGGTTGCAGGGCACTCGAGAGAGGCAACCATACATTGATATTTCTCTCCCTCTCTCCTTTCCTTCCCCTCTAAAGATAAATAAATAAATAAGTCTTTTTTAAAAAGTTACTTGATACAAACCTAAAAGTTTGTTATATAGCTGTTTTTATTCTTATTCTTTAAAATAGTGTTCCCAAATAATGTTCTGGCTTGTGTAATTGTGGGAAAGAGGGTTTCAGAAATACGCCCAGAAAAATTGCTGTTGTGATTGCTTTTTATTTACACCATTGAGACCACTCTCCGAAGTCCTTGAATCGTTATAAAGACTCAGCTGTTCCCCAGCCTCCCAGATCAATTTCTGCTACTGAGAGACTATTTGCAAAATGTCCCTCCATGCTGAAGGGGACATCCTGACAGAACTAAAACTTTTGGACTCTTGCCACTGCTGGGGCCAGCTGTGCAGTACCTGCAGTCTCAGCCTGGGATCTCAGGCCCAGGGACAATTCCAAACTTTGGGCATGGAAGGACTGCCCGAGATGTGGTAGCGCCTCTTGCAAGCGAATAATTTGGAGTTCCTTTTGATATTTTTCAACACGTATTTGTTATTTGCTGTTGGAATTCTTTTAATTCTCCCTCCATGGGGTTAAATCAGTGGGTTCTGGCAAGTGCGTAAGTGGCTCCTCATGGAAACCTGTATGACAGGGTGCCCTGGTGCTGGCTCATTCCTTCTGGTTCAGTTTTCTAAGATTGGAGCTCAGGTCATGGCCTGACTGACCTTTCCCTGATCTGGATCTCACAGGAGTAGTCTGGGGAGGTTTTACATCTTGTTTAGTGCTTAAGAGACTCTGCATCAAACCAGTTTTGAGGCTGTCCATCCATGGCATTCAATAATGAACACATGTATCAGGGCTAGGGGGCAGGGTGACAAAGTACCCAAATATCCTACTAATGTCTTCCTGACATCCATTATCCTGTACTTGACGTTACTCTGAATTTATCATATTCACAGGTCTTTTGAATGATATGGCTTTTGCTGTGGGCATGCATGTATGATGAGATTTCTGCCCAACCTGGCCATGCAGGTTAGCTGGTTAGAGCATTGTCCCAATACACCAAGGTTGCAGGTTCAATTCCTGGTCAGGGAACATACAGAAATCAACTAAGGCATGCATAAATGAGTGGAACAATAAATTGATGTTTCCCTCTCTTTCAAAAGAAATCAATAAAAAAAAAGATTTCTGCCTATTAAATGACTAAAGAGGTCTTGTTCCCATTGCATCATGTTGATTTACTGAAGTTAGGAAATTATGATGCAAACAATAAATAGCAATCTCTGCAAATATTTAGGTTTGTAAAGAACACTTTGGCAGTAGAAGAAGAGGGAAGAACGGGAAACGGGCATTTCACTTATTCAATAACTCACAATGACCACGTGTGAAGAATAGAGGTAGAACAAGGTTAAGGTCTGCTACAATGTGCACTTTCAGTAAGTGGCAGAGCTGGGTCTTGGCCACAGTGATCGTGGTCAGAGAGCTGAGTTTCTGCTTCCCTCTCACAGCAAATGGTTATTTGCTTGAGGTTCCCTGGCTTGCTCAGAGCATTAATGTCTCCCGTGTGACATTTTTTATTATAAAACACATTGCATTTTTAAAAATGTTTTTATTTAAAAATTAACTTCAAAGGGAAGAAACAGAACAAGAAATAAGCTCTGTTTTCTATTGGTTTTATAGAAAGAGCAGTACTAACTACTTTTGTGATGAAATTCACCACCTGAACAAGGTCACTCAGAGCCAGGCGGTTATGTTGGGTTGGTGGCCAGGCTTGCTTTGAAATCCTGTCACTAATACAAGAGCAGCCCAGGTTTGGAAGCAAACGTGTGCTCATTGCCTATTCCTAACAGTGAACTACTGCTCTTTCAGGCTTTGTATCAGTCAGTCTTTTGCTTTCTGTCCTTCCACCCTGTTGTGCTGCTGGTCAATGAGAAAGCCTCAAAGGACGATCCTCTTCCAATGTGTGTTCTCTACCATCCCCCGCCACAGCCATTGGTGTGACTCTGCTTTCTCTTCAACTGCAATAAACAAAGACATGCATCTACATCACAACTTTGCTCTTTGGTAAATACAGGGACTCTAACCAGACACTTGCAGGGCCTCAGCTGAGAGGTTAGTAGATGTCTTTTTAAAGGAATTCACACGAGCTGTTAATAAGGCTTGGCACGGCAGTAATTGTTTGTACAGAGTGGTTAACACAAACATGGTTCTAACTAGTGTATAGTGGGAAGGGATAGTTTTGGACAGAGGCCACTGGTATCCCTGTGTTCCCTGCCCCCCACCACCCCCGCCTCACCACTCAACTCTTAGACAGCCAGGAAAGAAAATTCAGGTACCAAGCTATGTATTAATCTTCTGACAATTCTGCTTCCATCGAAAATCAAAGCATCTCCTGGGAACCAGGACTGCTTGGTCCTCTAACTGGGAGCCTACGACCCATACATTACTTAATTCTATCTTAAGTAAAAGAGCCTGTGGGTTCCCAGCATAGCATTAAACCCAGTACTACAGTACTAGCATTCATAGTGCCAGTATCTAGACCTCATTTCAATGAGAAGAAATACGCCACTGTTATTTCAGGTTTTCTGTCGTTCATAACCTATCATAACCTCAATAACAAGGTCTGTATATCCCCAAAGGCAGGGATTTGGAGGTAGTGAGTCCTTAAAGTAATACAACTAGTCCCTCCTGTTTTCCTTTGAAACAAGATATTAGATGCTAAATCAGAATGTCATTCAGTTGCAAGAGCAAATCCTGAACATGGATCCAAGCATATAATATTTGTAGCTCTAAGCTTCTATAAGGGTTGAAGAATGTTTACTCAGTGTTTAAATAATTTTTATTGACTAGAGAGAGAGAGGGGGAGAGATTTATTGTTCCACTCATTTATGCATTCATTGATTGATTGCTACGTGCCTTGATTGGGGATCGAACCCACAACTTTGGTGTATTGGGAGGACTCTCTAACTAGCTGAGCTACCCAGCCAGGGCACAGTGTTGATTGTGTGCTAATCTCTGTACTGGGCATATCAAAGATGCTGCTCTGCATTTATTCTGCTTTGTGATTTCTGTGGATTTGATAGCAAAGTATAATGCAGTGGAGGAGAAGAGGGCAAAAAAGTACTTCAAAAGCATTTTCCCAGATTCTTCTCTCTAAGACCCTCAAACCCAGCAATACATTCCTTTCTATTCCTACAAAGGTGCTCCCAGATTGCTCTACCAGGTGATCATGAGTCCAGTTTTGTAGGGATTACACACTCTTCAAGACGGTTTCCCCTTCCCAATCATAAAGTGGCTGTGGGCAGAGAAATGCTCAAAAGAGACAAATTGTTCCCTCTCCTTAGCCCTTTTCTCTAGCTGACACTGCCAAAGAATATTGGGCAGGGGCTTGGTGGGCGGAACCCCTCCTCCACCCCATCCGCCAGGGATGAGAATAAGTCTACCAAGACATGATCTGCTTGGGGAGGAAAGGTGGCTGATTTCTCAAAGGAGAAGGGCCAGGAGCCTGTTCCTCAGTGGGACTTTACTGGGTTCAATTTGCACAGGAATACAGGTAAAGCTCATCAATCACTGGCTGGCAGTAAGAAGTGAACAATAGATAACATACAGAGAACTATGAGGGCTTATTCTGACTCAGAATAAGCTAAAGTGCTATAAAACCTTGGTCAGTTAGCTAAGGGGCTATAAAACCTTGGGAAACAAACTCATTTCAGGCTTGGACCCTTATCAGAAAATTGAGGGCATTCTTAGCAAAGCAGGTTTCCCAGGATTTTGTGCATTTTTTCTTAGGCCTGATCACCCTGGGGAACCCGCCCATTGTAGCCCAGGGCTGTTCCACCTTCTGGCATTGTTTCAGTCTTAAATCAGGCAGGGGAAGTAATGCAGCTAAGAGATTAGAAGACTTCTCCCAGACAGAAGGAGGACTCAGGCTGTGTCAAAGCTGAGGGGTGAGGGTTCATCACCCCCTTTTCCTGTAGCCCCCATGTCCTTTCCTGAGGGCTCCTTCATGACCATGCCTATCTTAGGTCATCTCTCCTTGAGGAATCTTACCCATCATTGGCTAACAGGTCAGACCCTCGGGGCCAAGCAGGGTGAAGTAAAGGGGGCAGAGGCAGCACACCTGTCAGGGAGATAAGCTTTGTCTCCTTAGTGATTTATGGAAACAAAGCCTTAGCCACAGGGGATTACAGCTTCTGAAACCAGGCAGGGCAGTTCCCAACAATATTGCTTCTGGATTTCTCAGATTATGTCCCTCATACAGAAGTTAATTAATGGCTCTACTTGCAATATCTCAGTTTCTCACAGCAACTGTGTGAGCTGGGGACTGTTGTCATCTTTGCTTTGAAGAGTCTGGAGTTTAAATTCATCCAAGGTTACCAAGCCAGTGAGCAGGAGAGGCAGGGTTTGACTTTGGGCAATATGACTCCAAAATGTGTATTTGACGCCTAAGCCATATTACTTCCCTAATGTAAGTGCTGAATTCCTGCTAATATATACCTTTCATGTCTAAGCATTACCATATCATTTGGTTTAGAAGATACTAGAAGATCATAAACACATGAGATTTGGGGGAAGAAACATTTTTATTGAGAGGGAGAGAGAGGAAGAGGTTTTTGGCTCACCGATTAAAGTCATCATGCTTTCAGTTATGGCTCATTCCAGGTTCTCAAATGATGTCATTAGAACCGGATATTTCTTTTTCTTTGTCCTTTTCTCTGTGATTAAGCCACTTTTGGGGAGGTTGTTACCTGCATTAAATTTAACCCTAACTCTCCCAGTAGTTCCCAGTCGAAGTCCTGGACTGACTTAGCTTGATAAGTTAGCATGTTAATAAACAACAATGAACATGGTCTTCTTTTCGAGGCCTGTCTCCCACACATTTGAACCTCTGCCCATGTCATTTCCTCTGCCTAAAGATGCCTCTCCCACCTACTTGTCATCTAATTTGATATTTAGATTTCAGTTTAAATATGAAGGTTTTCCTTAGCAAAGCCTTCAATGCATTCTCTAAGTTGTTTCTCTTGCTATTATTTCTTGCAGCACTTCTTATCTTTAGATTGATTACCAGGATTTTTATAATATATAATATAATATAATATGGCATAACATAACACAATACAATACAATACATTACAATATAAATGCATTATATTCGGCACATACTAGAGCCAGGAAGCATTTTAGTCCTTGCGGATACAACAGTGGAGATGCAGTTGCTTCTTATCTCATGGAGCTTAAGGAAGACTGTTGGAAAATAAACATACAAGATCAGGACAAGTGAAAATACAAGCATATGATAAACACTAAAGCAAGGAGAGAGATATAGCATGACTCGTTTTAGTGTTATTTTAGATCAGGTGGCAAGGACAGGTCTCTTCAATGACGTGACACTGAGGGAGCAAGTCATATCAGGGGAAGAGTACTCCAGGCAGAGGGAACAGCAAGTGCAAAGCAAGAAAGCTGGAGCCAAAAGATCCATGGTAGAGGTGCATATCTACAGATAGGAAAATGGCTAAATCAATTGTGTTGTATGTTAGAATATCATGTAGCTGTTAATTATTACTCTTATATAGCTATTTATTTGATTCATTATTTTAACATGTACAAAGCCTTGCCCCTACCAGAGATTAGGAATTCACCTCCATTTTTGTGTGCAGCTATATTTTAATATTTCTTTTGTTTACCTGGAATTTATTTTGGTGAGGAGTGAAACTCTGCCTTGAACATTTTTCCAAATTCTTACTCTTTTTCGTGTATGAAGGTTTTAGATATACTAGGCTATTCCTTGGGAATAGGGATCTTGGGATCTTGGTTCCATTCGTCTGACTACTGTGTCTTAGGCCAGTGTCCCACTGCTTTTCCCCTGCTCTATTAAGACAAGTTTCCAAACAAAAGAAAAACAAACATGCCTATAAAAGCAAAATAATGATGCCTACATTTTTTCTTTCATTCAACAGGTATATACCATTTGCCATATTTGCTTTATATGGCTATCTTTTAAATTTGTGTACCACTTCAAAGTAAGTTATAGACATCATATACTCTCTCTCTAAATATTTTGTACTCCTAGGAATAAGAACACTGTCCTACATGCCACTATCACACCTAAGATAGTTATCAAAAATTTTTTGATGTCATGCAACACCCAGCCTTATCTTTTTTAGTTGCTGTTTTGAGCCAGAATTGAATCAGACATCTTGTATATATCATACTGTTGCAATTTTTATTTTTTATTTATTATTTTTAATATATCCAAACTATGCTCATTTTTTATTTATGTATTTATTTTTAATATTTTATTTATTTATCTTTAGAGGGGAAGGGAAGAAAAGAGGGAGAGAACTATCAATGTATGGTTGCCTCTCATGTGTCCCCTGCTGGGAACTGTCCTGCAACCCAGGCATGTGCCCTGACTGGGAATCAAACCACGATACTCTGGTTCGCAGGCCCGCACTCAGTCCACTGAACTACACCAGCCAGGGCTCTGTTGCAATTTTTAAAGTTCTAGTGTCCTCATTATGATTAAAAATACTAAATTATTTTCTTTAGTATTTCAGATACTTATTATTATTTCAGATAAAAATAAGACTTATTTTGTAAAGCTCCAAAAATTACTATTAGATTTTCACTAGACTTCAATTAAGACTATACATTATTTTATGCAGAAGTTATCATTTTTACTATATATAGATTTTCCTTATAGGATTATCTGATGTCTCAGTATTTATTAAAAAATTATTTAATGTCTCCTGGCAAACCTTTGTGTTTTTATAATATAAATCTTGAATAGTTTTTGAATTGTTGTTCTATTACAGTTGTCCCAATTTTGCCCCATTGCTTTCCTTTGCCCCTCCCACCCCTACAGTCAGTCCTCACCCTGTTGTCCGTGTCCTTGGGTCCTTTATACATGTTCCTTGACTAGGCCATTCATTCCCCTTCTTTCCCCCCTTATACCTCTACGTCTTCCCCTCTGATTGCTGTCAGTCTGTTTCTTGTTTTCATGCCTCTGGTTCTATTTTGCTCATTTGTATGTTTTGTTAAATCTTGAATATTTTTAAAAATATATTTTATTGATTATGCTATTACATCTGTCCCATTTTTCCCCCTTTATTCCCCTCCACCCTACAAATCTCTTCCCTCACCTCCCCCCCCCCCCACATTTCCCCCCTTAAGTTCATGTCCATGGGTCATACATATAAGTTCTTTGGCTTCTACATTTCCTATACTATTCTTAACCTCCCCCTGTCTATTTTCTATCTACCATTTATGCTACTTATTCTCTGTACCTTTTCTCCCTCTTTCTCCCTCCCGCTCCCCTACTGACAACCCTCCACGTGATCTCCATTTCTGTGATTCTGTTCCTGTTCTAGCCGTTTGCTTAGCTGTTTTTTTTTTTCAGGTTTGGTTGTTAATAATTGTGAGTTTGTTGTCATTTTATTGTTCTTACTTTTGATCTTCTTTTTCTTAGGTAAGTCCTTTTAACATTTCATATAATGATGGCTCGGTGATGATGAACTCCTTTAACTTGACCTTATCTGGGAAGTGCTTTATCTGCCCTTCCATTCTAAGTTATAGTTTTGCTGGGCAGAGTAATCTTGGATGTAGGTCTTTAGATTTCATGACTTTGAATACTTCTTTCCAGCCCCATCTTGCATGTAAGGTTTCTTTATAGAGAAATCAACTGCTCGTCTTATGGGATTTCCTTTGTAGATAACTGTTTCCTTTTGTCTTGCTGCTTTTAAGATTTTCTCCTTCTCTTTAATCTTGGCTAATGTAATTATGATATATCTTGGTGTGTTTCTCCTTGGGTCCAACTTTTTTGGGGCTCTTTGAACTTCCTGGAATTCCTGAAAGTGTATTTCCTGTGCTAGATTGGGGAAGTTTTTCTTCATTATTTCTTCAGATAAGTTTTCAGTTTCTTGCTCTTCCTCTTCTCTTCTGGCACCCCTATGATTTGGATGTTGGAACATTTAGAGATGTCCTGGCGGTTCCTAAGCCTCTCCTCAATTTTTTGAATTCTTGTTTCTTCATTCTGTTCTGGTTGAATGTTTCTTTCTTCCTTCTGCTCCAACCCATTGATGTGAGTCCTGGTTTCCTTTCTGTCACTGTTGGTTCCCTGTAGATTCTTCTTCATTTCACATAATGCAACCTTCATTGGGTCTTTTTCGTGCTGTTGCAGTACCCAGTGAGTTCCTGGAGCATCCTGATAACCAATATTTTGAACTGTACATCTGATGGTTTGGCTATCTCTTAGTCGCTTAGTCATATTTTATCTGGAGCTTTGATTTGTTCTTTCATTGGGGACATTTTTTTAATCTCCTCACGTGTCACGTAGTAATGGGTGGAGCCTTAACTGTTCACCAGGGTGGGGCAATACACAACAATTTGTTGTGATGCTGTATGTGGGGGAGAGGTCTGAGAGGGAACAATGCCGCTTGCTCCTCTCTCTGCCAGTTTTCAGTCACTTCCCCTGCTACCCATAATCAAATTGGGCCCTTCTGGTGCTGATTCCCAGGCGAGTGGGCTTGTGTACATTCTGGGACCCTATGGGTCTCTCCAATGAACTCTCCTGTGAGGCTGGGAGTTTCTCCTGCTGTCGCCTCAGCTCCCACAGGTGTTTTCAATCAGAGCTTTGAGGCTTTATTTCCCTGAACTGGGACCCTGGGTGGTGTGGACTGTCTCACTCCCCAGTTTTTCTTCCCACTTTATCTGCGCATGAATGTGGGACTGCCCAGTCTGCATGGCCCTGCTTTGCCTGGTCCACCAGCGCAGACAAGCTGAGAATCCTCTCTGCCAGCTGCTGGTCTCCACCCTCCTACAGGTCTGGATGAATGTTTCTTCTTTAACTCCTGGGTTGCCGGACTTCTATACTGTTCGATTTTCTGGCAGTTCTGGTGGTTTTGTTTTTAAATTTGTTGTCCTTCTCTTGATTGTTTGAGGAGGCACAGTGTTTCTATCTACTCATCCATCTTGGCTGGAACTCCCGAATCTTGAATATTTTCTAAAATCATTTTTTATTTTTCAATTAAAGTTGAGATACAGTATTATATTAGATTCAGGTAAACATCCTCATGATTATACATTACATAACTTTTTAAAAGACATTATATAGCTTATTACGTGATCATCCCCAAAATCCTTGTACCCATCTGACGCTATACATAGTCATTAGAATATTTAAATCTTAAATATTGTGTTACGGTTGTTTCCAAGTATTTTATTTTGTTGCTATTATGAATATTGTTTTTTATTTTCTAAGATATCATTGCTGATATAAACAAAAAGGTATTGAAACTTATGAGATAGCTGGAAATTCTTATTAGTTCTGATTGCTTTCAGATGATTATTTTTTTAGATTTTTTTTTCTTTTTTATCTTTAGAGGGGAAGGGATGGAGAGAGGGAGAGAAATATCAATGTATGGTTGCCTCTCATGTGTCCCCTGCTGGGAACTGTCCTGCAACCCAGGCATGTGCCCTGACTAGGAATCGAACCTCAATCCTTTGATTCGCAGGCCTGCACTAAATCCACTGAGCTACACCAGCCAGGGCTGAGATGATTATTTTGATGTTTATAAGTAGTTCACAAATAATGACATTTGGCTCCTCCTATTCAATACTTAATGCACTTTCAAGCTTTAATACAAGGGCTGTGTTTCCGAAATAATGTTAAATAAACATGTTGACTGTGGGCATCCTTGCTTGTTTCTAACTTGTTTCATTATCATTTGAAATGTAGACTATTTGTGACTAATTCTTATTCTCTCCACTCCATTGAGGACACCTTTCTTAGTCAAAGTATCCCTTTATCTAATTGATTAGCTTACAACTATCTTAAGTAAATTCCAGTTCTGAAAAATACTTTTAATTGCATTTTCCACTACCATTTATCCCTCTTATGCCTTCTCTGAAAAATATACTTGACTGAATTTATATGTCTATAGGAATGCTTCATATATATCATATTTACACATCATCTACATAGCTGAATGCAAGGAAGCAACTGTACAAAAGAGGACAAACTTGGATCAACATCAAAATATTTTCTTCTAGCCATAAGAATATGACAATCTCTATAAAAGTGTGGTAGTGGGAAATGAAAATTCTATGTATTTTGTTGACAAACTCATGTCACTTAAGTATATGGTAAAGTTAGTCTACTTTCTTTCTTCTAGATTGCAAGAGGTATAAGATCTCAACCTAAAGACTCAGTTAGGGAGTGTTAGAGTTCAAGCAGATACGATTTTGAAATCTATGTAGAAACTATCAGCTACAGGAATTACTTCCCTAAATCATGGCTATAATTAACTTTAGGCATGCTGGCTTAACACGGGACAGAGATCCAATCAAAGTTCAACCAGGAAAACAAATCACTCTGGGCACTTCAGGCAGAGAATTAATATTGGGAATATAGTGTTTACAACAACTAGAAGAGGAAGTCAGGGGAAGCTGTCACTGGCTTCCAGGTTTGCACCATTGCTGTTGACCCACAAATCACTAATCTGTGATTGCTATACAGGTCAGCAAATTACAGGACCTAGCCACCAATCATCATCATTGTTTTTTTTTTGTATAGAGGTGAGTGACTAACAGTGGAACATCTGTGATCACTATAGCACTTCCCACCTGCCTCATCTCACACACCCGCCCCCACTGACAGAGAAATAGCTTCTGCCTCTTTTCTGCTTTTAAAGTACTACAAATTGTATCTTGTGGCTGACTATAAATTGCACCCAAGATCCTGTAGGCAATGGGGTCTGAGAAATATAGGTCCAAGATTCCAGCATGTATGATATAGAGAAGAGCCTAGAATGGAATGGTAATGCATCTTGAGTTAAAAACAAAACGAAACAAAACAAAAAAACCCAGCTTATCTCTTTGGCTACTCTGCAACCATACAGAGTTTCCTACCTATATTTAAACTTACGAAAAATAACAATGGTGAAAATAACATGCTTCCTCCTAATTTAATGCAACTATCCCTTATACAAAGGAAAGCATGGCCACTTTTTCCCACAGAAGAGGACAGCCAAAGTCTCATAAGTCACCATATTATTTCTGAATGACATTTGTAGTTCAGTCATAATCCCCTTTTGATAATCTGTACACACTGCTTTCATTAATTTATAACATTAACTTTGACCCATATACCTTATATAAAATGATATAGAAAGAGAAAAGAGAAATAGGTTGATAAATAAAGTATATACATAATAAAACATGGAAAAGCATACATAGGAATTCATCCTTCTTTCTGCAACTATTAGATTATAGCTTGTGTTTATAATCCCCATCATCCACTACCTGTTCCCTATTCTCTATTTCCTCAGCCAGTACTTCACTGTATCTGGTCATGGTTCTTTACCAATAGTGGGATGACCCAAACCTCCATTTCTGAAGGATCTGAACTTTTACTGGCTCTGTCTGTATTGGGTTGCTATAGTTTTTCTTTAAAATTTTTAATTAATTAATTTATTTTTAGACAGAGAGGGAGGGAGTGAGAAAGAGAGGGGATGAAACATCAATGTGTGGTTGCCTCTCATGCACCCCCTGCTGGGGACCTGGCTGGCAACCCAGGCATGTGCCCTGACTGGGAATTGAACTGGCGACCATTTGGTTCTCAGGATAGCACTCAATCCACTGAGCCACACCAGCCAGGGCAGGTTGCTATAATTTTTCATTACAGTTTAGCCACTGGACATGGAAGTATTAAGGGATACTTTAGAAAATACCCGGACTTCTAGATATACTCTTTATTCTCAATGTGAAGCAGTAAACCTATTTTTGATTTATAATTAGTATCAATTGCCCCAGTTGATAAAGCAATCTCTTCTTTGTGGATTCAATGGCATAATGTCCAGGGGGCAGTTTGAACTTCTAGTTCAATGGGATCCTTGCACTTGCTGGAAGAAGCATTTCTTTCTTTGGAACTAAGTTCTCTAAACCAACATAGCCAAAAACTGTGGAATGAGAAAAATCTCCTTTTTTAAAGCCCATATTTAACTCTATGGCCATTTTTAATCTGAACTCACTAAGCAAATGAGTGAATGGAGTGGTTGGGGAGTAATTCTGGCCGCACACACAGAAAGGGCGCTCTTGTTCAAATGAACAAGTGAATGATCCAGTGATTATTGGGAAACTTGTCCACAGTGGGTGTTCTTTGGTGAATGTTCACATGGAAAGCTAGTTATCTTCTCATTCCCTGACATTCTAAGAAATCCATCCACATACCTCTCTCCTTATCATCCATACTTGGGTTTGGTTGTGCAAGACCATTAAGTGCTGTCCCAGAGTCAGTGAGATCTGTATCTACGGACAGCTCTCCCTCCAAATGAACTATTTCCAGTGTTGTCCATGTGGAGAATTTTTCTTACCTGTCTCCCTCAAGGCAATTCCTGATGAAAACTGTGAGGAGCCGACCAACAGCCGTCCCTTGACACAGTCGGGACGGATGAGATGCATCTGCACAGCAGAGGCAACTGTGGCTGGATTTCCTGTCTATCTCTCCCTTGCATGTTTGTTGTTGAGATTAATAGGTGGTCGAATTTTTAGACACCTGCATCTCAGGTCCAACGATCCACATAATTCCAATGAAGTTGTACAAAATAATTTCTTGGCCAGAGAACAAGTTCCCCCTAATGAAGTAGCCCCTGAATATCTAAAAGTTGATGGAGTAACAGCCCCTCCTCTTCCTTGGACAGGAATATATATTAATTAGAAGTAGACAGGCAAAGAAACAGGAGAAGCTGGTTTCTAAGCACATAGAAACAATTACCAAGGAGTTAGAGTCCATATTACATAAAAAAACATTTTAGACAGAAAGATAGATAGCTAAGTTAGACATCACAAAGGCCTTATAATGAATTTCCTAACCTCTGCTCAGTCTAGCATACCCTTTTGCTCCATGTCAAATTCTAAGACATTTAATAAACAATAAGACATTCAAACTCTGTACATAGAACTATTTCAAATTGTCTGATTAATAGTTCTCCTGGTCAAAACAACTTTTCTTTAACATAACTGAAACTATGGAAATTCTTGTACTTTTCCTGGTTACCTCTGTATTGGTTTTTTCTGCTTAACTGATCACGCCATGCACCTGTTCCTTTAATGTTATACAACAATCTCTAAAAATAAAGCTTAAGTCGAACTCTATGAGTTTGGTCAGACCCTCAGAGGCCAGCTGTTCTCCGGCATCCAATCGGGTGTCTGACTCACCACTCCTCGCTTGTGCCATCCATCCTTCGGGAACCCTGAACCCTGCCGAGGCTGGACCCCGGCAAAAAACTAGTTTTGTAGCAGTTCCTTTTGGTTGTGTCATATATTATGAAGAACCAACTATATATCAAACCCAAATTTGTTCTTCCATAATACAATACATATGGACTGAAGGACTAGAGGCTATGAGTTTTCTTTTTGCCTTATATGTATCTGGGTCTCAGTGCAAGAGAAGCCTGCTTCCATTAGCCAAATGAATGAGAACAGGGTGACCCTACAGAACAATACCCGTTTGACTATGTCAAGGTAAACACCATGAAAGAAGCCACACCAACCCACCCGTGTCCCTGGGTCTGGCCCAGATTGTGGGATGGAGCCCCACCCATCACCCCTGCCACTAACACACGCATAGACAGTCCCCTAGCCTGGCACTGCAGGGACTATGCGGTGGCGCACTTTTGACCATCACTGTACAATGCCAAGTAGCAGCAAAATAGCAGCATCTCCTTCCATCCCAGCCAGTGACTGGGTGAGAATTAGAAAAGGAAATTGGAAAATGGGATTCTTTAAATCTGTGTATGAGTTCCTGGGAAGATCTCCTGAGTGGACTGTCCATAAAGCTGATCATAGTCAACACAGCAAAACAGAGTTGTCCATGAACTCTGCATGGACAACTGCCCAGGTTTCAGATCGGCTGTGGGGTAACACCCGGATGTGGAGGGGCAGAAGAGCACTGCAAAGGCTTCGAAAATGAGTTGGCATTTGAAAAACAGTCCACAGAAGTGGCCTAGGTCATGCATTCTGAACCTAAACAGTTTGACTGCCTTCTGAAATAGAAGATTTACATGGCAGCCACAATATTCACAGTGTCCTGGATACAATGCAAAACTACTCATCAAGAACTCGAGTGAAAGATATAAAAAAGAACTGAATGAAAATTTTTAGAGCTGAAGAATTTGATTTAAAAATTTAAAAAATCAGTGGTTGAGCTTGGTAGAAGAATGGACAGAGAAAAGAATCAGTGGACTTGAAGGCAGAACAGTAAGTTCCAATCTGAGCAAAAGAGAAAAAATGAACAGAGCCCCAGGGACATGAGATGTAATAAAAGATCTAACATTCATGTCATGAAGTCCCAGAAGGGGAGGAAAAAAAGGGAAGGGCTGAAGAAAGAAATAATTTATGAAAAGTTTCCAAATCTGACAACTGCAAACTTACATATTTAAGAAGCTCAGGGCTATGGACATGGCAACATATCATAGTGTAACTCCTGAATACTAAAGACAAAAATACTGAGAAAAGCAAAAGAGTAATGACATCTACAGGGGAAAATATTTGAATGATAACAAATTTCTCATGAGAAACCATAGATGCCAGAAAGGAGTAACAACACATTTTTCTTTTAAAAATTTTTATTTATTCATTTTTAGAGAGGGAACCATTGAAAAAAAGAACCATTGATATAGTATACTATATCTTGTGAAAATATCTTTGAGAAATGAAGGGAAAATCAAGTCATTCCCAGGTGAAGGACTAAGAGAATTAGGTGCTTGCCTTAAAAAAAATGACTAAAAGAAGTTTCTTAAACAAAAAGGAAACGATGAAAGAAGACTCTTGGAACATCAGGAAGAAGGAACAATGGAAAGAGCAAAAGTATAGGTAATGTCTGCTATCTATGAGTTCCTTCAATTTTTGTCTGTGAATGTCTGTATCTTTCACTTTCAAGGGATAATTTCACAGTATAGAATCTAGGCTATTCTTTAAAAAAGTATGTGAAATATTTGACTCTACTCTCTTCTTACTTACAGATTTTTATTTCTTTAAACAAGAAATCTGCTGTAATTTTTATTCTTGTTCTTCTGTAGGTAAGATGTTTGTTTTCTTCCTCTGGCTTTTTTAAAAAAAGATTTTATTTATTTATCTTTAGAGGGGAAGGAAAGGAGAGAGGGAGCGAAACATCAATGTGTGGTTGCCTCTCACATGGCCCCCACTGGGGACCTGGCCTGCAACCCAGGCATGTGCCCTGACTGGGAATCAAACCGTGATCCTTTGATTCGTAGGCCTGTGCTCAATCCACTGAGCTACACCAACCAGGGTTCCTCTAGCTTTTAAGAAGATTTTCTCTTTGTCTTTGGTTTTGTGTAGTTTGAATAGGACATGCTTAATGATGCTGTATTTCTCCTGCTTAATGTTCTCTGATCTTCCTGGATTTGGGGCTTGGTGTCAATTTTAATTTTTAAAGGTTTCCATTATTATTACCTTAAAAATTTCTGCTGCTTTTTTTTCCTTCTGGAATTCCAATTATGCATATATTGTCCTATAGTTCTTGGATGTTGGAATCAGTGTTTTGTTTTTTTTGTCAAGTCTACTCATGATTACTTAGAAGGCATTCTTCATTTCTGTTAGTGTTTTGATTTCTATAATTTTCTTTTGATTATTTCTTGATTTTCATCTCTGTTTACATTGTTTAAATTTTTTTATTGATTGATTTTAGAGAAAGAGGGAAAGGGAGAGAGAGAGAGAGAAGGGAAACTTAGGTTTGTTGTTCCACTTATTTATGCATTCATTAGTTACTTCTTGTATGTGCCTTGAACAGAGATTGAACCTGCAACCTTGGCAAATGGGATGATGTTCTCACCAACTGAACTACCTGGCTAGGGCCATCTCTGATTACACTGACCACCTCTTCTTACATATTGTCTACTTTTTCTATGAGAGCTTTAAAAAAAAAAGTCTGGGTATTTTCCTTTCCTTGATGAGAGTCCTCCAGAGAAACAGAATCTATCTACATATATCATTATGTATAATATATAATTTCTATATTAAAAGATATATATATATAAATTATATATTTTATATAATTGATAGTTTATATATTAATTTTATATTTATATAATTTCATATCTATGAGATTTTAAGAAATTGGCGAATGTGATTATGGGGGCTGGCAAGTCCAAAATCTGCACTAGCAGGCTGTCAGGCTAGATAGAGGCCCAGGGATGAGATGATGTTGCAGTCTGAGTTCAAAGGCTGTCTGCTAGGGAATTCCCTTTTGCTTAGGGGAGATCAGACTTTTGTTATATTCTTCAACTGATTGGATGAGACCACCCACTTTATGGAGGTCAATCTACTTCAAGTCTGCTGATTTAAATGTTAAAACATCATCCAAAAACATTTTCACAGAAATATCTAGAATAATGTTTGACCACATATCTAGATACTCTGGTGCAGAGAAACTGATACATAACTATCATACTTGGTAAATGGCCACATGTATTTTATGTGTATGTATACTTATAGCAAGGTCATAAGATCTCTTCTCAAGGAGTCTTTCTTAAGGTCCCCTTTATCTGAGAGGCTCTGGGTCAATGAACCAGGTAATGTAAGAGAACTGGTTGTGAAATAGGGTTTCTCCACTCAGGCGACATATAAAATTATGGTTTACCAGACTAACTAAAATTTCCATACCCTGCTCATCAATTAGTGAACACAAAGATCCCTGTGGATGGAGTTTACTAGTTACCTCTGTGACTCTGCTGCCCATGACAGCAACCTTGCCTGCTTCTGTCAGTTCTGTAGTGCTGCCTCTGGCCTCTACCACATTGAAATGAGAGAGCCCATTTCAACAATGGCATCTTCCACTGTCGTCTCACATGGGCCAACACAGAAAGTACAGGAATACTGAATACTGGTGCTCCTCTTGCCAATGGATTCCTCCTCCTTCCTCTCAGCCTGAATGGATGCTCTGAGTGGGTTGAACTGTATGTCGCACATGATCAATCCATTCCAGTATTTCTACTTTACAAAGCCTTTGGATCCTTTCTTATCTATTACACCAAGAAAGTTTAAGTTTCTTAACCTACTGTCTAATTTAATGAAGACCATTATTGAGTCTGAATCAACCAGTTGATTGAAAAGTATCGAGATAGCTAGAGAGGTTAGATTTACAAAAGACCCATGTATAAATAATTTCCCAATTAAGATTATAGTGTAAAATGTATACCTTAATATCTTGTATTTTTCCATAACATATACACACAAATGTAGATAGATGGATAGATCGATCGATCAAGCCCTCTGTTAGGGCAGTGATCTCAGTATGTTAATCTATTTTTAAATCCCATTCAGCTCTGTGAGATGAGAAAACTGAAGTTCAGAGGTTGAGTAACTTGCCCATCGTCCTACAAATATAAAAGAACACTATGCGGTGGCTGGTGCAGCTCAGTGGATTGAGCGCGGGCCTGTGAACCACACAAGCACGGTTCGATTCCCAGTCAGGGCCCATGCTTGGGTTGCAGGCCAATTCCCGGCAGCGGACACACCAGAGGCAACCACACATTGATATTTCTCTCCCTCTCTCCTTCCCTTCCCCTCTAAAGATAAATAAGCTTTTAAAAATTTTTTTAAAAAAGAACACTCATTTGTTCACATTGGTTTCCGCGAGATGACAGAGAAAGATACTCCAAAATTAACGAATGGTTTAGTTTATCCGATTGTCAAGTGGCCTCCGGGTCAGGATGACCTTCCGTCTCAGTGGAGTCCCCTAGACTCTGTGCCCCCGGCCGTCTGGGATCCCGCAAGAGTGAGGTCCTGGACTGGCGTCTTTCACAAGGTGCGCCCAGGAGCCTGCAACAACTGGAGATGGAGCTGGAGCAAGCAAAGGCCGGGAGCAGGGGCCCCGAAGGAGGGGGTAGGGAAGGGGGCGGGGGCGAGCCTGCCCCGCCCCCCCCCCACCCTCCGTTCACTCCCATTGGCCGAGCGTTTGCTAGTCCCGACCCACCGCCTGCCCCAGGGCGACGCGTAAAGTGTGTGGAGCAGGTGCCTAGAGTGGAGCAACAACTTTGCGCTCGTGTCCTGGCGGAGTCCTGCTCCCATTCATCCCCTCCGGAGCGTACAACCATCTGTGGCGCGAGGGGCTTCCTGTGGGGAGGGACTCCAGGCCAGAGGCAGCCGGCACGGGGGACCGCGACCTGAAGACGGGCGGAGAGCGCAACTGACTCCAGCTTCGGGGGCTGGAGACCACGGCCGCGACCATGCAGACGTGCGCCAAGGCCTGGGGGCTGCGCCTGGGCTGCGGGGTGGCCGGCGGCCGCCGCCTGGCGGGAGGCGCAGGGCCGCTCTGGGCACGGCAGAGCCGGGACAACGGTACCGGCGGCAGCGGGGCTGGGGCCTCGCGCCTCCTCGAGCGCCTCCTTCCCAGACACGACGACTTCGCCCGGAGGCACATCGGACCTGGGGACAAAGACCAGAAGGAGATGCTAAAAGCCCTGGGGCTGGCGGTAAGGACCCCTACCCGGCCCTCCGGACTGCACCCCACCCCGCCCGGGTTCTGCAGACTCGGCCTCTCGCTCCCGCCCGAGCTCTGCTTCGCCCTGCGTGGGACTGGCGCCCGGTTCCGGCCCGGGTGTGGAAACGAGTCCGCGCTCTCGGTCCCGTGCCCAGGCTTTTCCCTTATCGAATCGAGTATTTTTTCCTCCACCTGCTCTTCGAGCCTCAGAACCGTTTGCTTTCAATCCAAGTCGCCCTGCTGATGAGCCCTAACTTTAGGACAGGAGGACCTCTAGTTAATCCGATTATCTACGGTTGCCGAGGGAAATCCAACCGGGAGTGGCTAAATCACTACCCTGCTTCATTATTTTGTTTCCTCCGAGCGATTTCTAGTTTGCTCAAAGTTGTTCTCTTCTTTTTAAAAATAAATCGTAATTAGGCGATTTAAATGAGGTTTTCACAAGTCTTTGTAGATGCAAAACACAGAGGTGACTCTTTTTAACTCAGAAGAATTTTCCTCTCGCTTTTGTGTTCACGGACTTGCGTTTCAATTTTAGAGCATTGATGAATTGATGGAGAAGACGGTCCCCGCCAGCATCCGTTTGAAAAAACCCTTGAAAATGGAAGACCCTGTTTGTAAGTGGCCGGGAGGGCTCCATAGACGCTGCTTGCTGTGGGCTGTTTGTCTTCTGTGGTCTCTGAGAGTCCAGCTCTAGGTTAGGATTGCTCAAAGCGGGGAGTGGATGTCTATTAAAATAAAACAGCCGCGGGTACCTCAAGGGGGTGGAGAAGGTGGAATATTTAGTTCCATAAGCAGTCAGTTTTAGAACCGAGGATGGAGTCTATGCAGTGCCTTTCTAGGTCTTTATCCGGGCTCCACAGGTGCCGCAAACTTCCCGGGGAAGGCAGTGCGCAAACCAGGGGATGGCTTCTCAGGCACCCGAGTTCATGAAAGTGTGAAACCATGAAAGTGACCAGATGAAACTGTTGGGTGGAGAGGTGTCAACACCTCTGCAGATCAGGATTGAGACTCAGAAGGGACAAGGGAATTGCCTCCAGTCATGCAATTAGAGAAGTCACAAAAAATGGGGAGACCCAGACATCTAGCCTCCAAGCCCAGTGTTCTTTATATTACAACAGATTTTAATTGTTTTCTTATCTCACACCCATTTTTTTAGTTTATAACTACTGCAACACAGTAGTACTTTTTAAGTCTGAATGATTTTTATAGAGAAACACACAAATAAAGTTAATACTTGGTTCAGAGAGCTTAGTTGGCACATAGACTTTCTTAGAATTTTATGTTGTATTTTATTTTTTTTAATGGTCTGCAGACTGCTTTCCAGAACTGAGGCAAGATTCCACAGGCAGAACTGAAGAAGAGCTCTTTAAAAAAAAAAGAAAGAAAGAAAGAAAGAAAGAAAGAGAAAAAAACCCCAAAGCCAAACAAACAAAATAACAAAAGAATTCTCCTGGAATTATCTGGTTTTGAAATCATGGAGATGATGTTATCTCTTTTACTTAAGGAGTCAACTGAAGAAAAGTCAATTGTTTTGTTTTAGGTTTTAGGGCAAAGAGGCTATATGGAAGCCATACTTTATTTTGTTTGAAAGCAGAGATCTTGAGGTCTGAAGCCAGTCAGCTCTGCCTGGCTGATGTAAATCAAACTGTGCTGAGGACCACTCCCTTTGCTGATTTTAAATCTGAACCCACCCCCCTAATGGCAGGAGCCTTGCTCATTGAAGGAATTCTGGACATTTTGTTCTGCTGAGTAATTCAGACCTTGGGGTAGTTGGAAGCCTTATCTATTCCAATTTAAGGGAATCAGAATCCTGATTTGGATGTTTAAGGAATGAAGAGCTGTATATTTTTAAAGCAGGCTTTAGGTAAATGTATAAACAAGTATTGGATCAGCCAAAAAGTCTGTTTAGTTTTTTTCTATAAAACAAAAGACACAGTTTTCATTTTTCACCAATAACTTTATTGATTTGGACATTTTGAGTATGTCGGCTGTCTCCTGCTATTGGCCATTTAGAGGCCAGGGATGCTGCTAAACATCTTCCAGTGCATAAGACAGCCCCACAGCAAAGAATTATTTGGCCAAAATGTCAATAGTACCAAGAAACTTTGCACACCACTTTTGACATGTTTGATCAGTTACAGCACCTTCCCCATACACTGCACACATCATTTTTTGCATTTAAGTTGTGTTTTTATCTTTCTTGAATTAATAAAGCATAATACACTGAAAATAGTGTGTACCTTCTTTCATCTTCAATATTAAAATGACTGCACAAAAATTAATCAATTTTGGTAAGTTTTTTTAATGCACAGTGATATGACAGCTGTCATAATATAATCTAAAAAACAATTCTTTTGAATGAAGTTAAAGCCAACCAAGCACTACTAGAGCCATGTATGGAAAAAACTAAACAATTTTTTTGCCTACCCCAAAAATGCCTTTCTGAGATTTTCAAAGTCAGAGAATGTTTAGGTCAGTGTTTTTACAATATAATCTAAAATAAGATGTTCTTTAAAAGCATTAAAGCCTCAGAAATGTATCAAAGTTGTCTATCCTTTTTTAGTTAAGCTACTTGTTAACAGCTGAATAATTTGAATATGAGGGGATTCCATTTTTCTCTCTTTCTCTCCACCCACCCCCATCCCCTACCCCCCACCCCACCCCACTTTGGGAGCAAACTCCTGTTAAGTAATTAGCAACTTAAGTATAAACTTTAAACTGAGCAGCTTCTGTGAGATGTGGGGCTGGTTCCATCTGGTTGGTCTGAGGTGACTCAGAAAATATTGCACGGTAAGGAGTCTTCCCTTGACTTGAAGTGGACTGGCTCTCCAGCAAAGCTTGTTCCTCGGGAGAGTGGGCTGGGGCTGGGGGGTGAGTGGGGGTGGTGGCAGGATACGTCAAAAAGTCTTCAGTGTTTTACTCAGAGGTGTGTGCATGCCATAGGTAATGAATATTCTCCGTACGGGGAGAGTGAATTGGTACAGGTAACTTCCAACAGTAGTGTTTTCATTTTGGAGTGGGGCAGCATTATCCAAACTTTGTTTCACATGCGTGGCTGTGTTCTATTATAGTCAGAGAGGAATTCTAGACTAAATGTTTGTTTGCCGTGTATAGAGAAAACTAGTTAGAGCCAGTTAGTCACGAGTCCTCTGTGTCTTCATAGCTGAATAAAAAGACTGTGAGACGTGAAAGCAGCATGAAGATATTTGGGTTCTTATGAATAACTTCATAATCCCAAAAGTTTATGTAGTGCTTATCATGTGTTAGGTACCTTGTAAATACACTTTCATGTATTAATTTAGTCCTTATTATAACCCTGTAAGGTAAATACCATATCACCTATGTTTTAGAGGTGAAGAAACTATGGTAAACAGTGGACATATAACTTGCCCAAGATCACAGCTGTTAAGTGGTGAAGACAGAAATTAACCCAACCCAGGCCGTCCAGCTCCATTATCCACACTCCAACCACCAGTCTACATTGTCTTCATTGTATCCTCTGCAAGGGGGTGTGCATACAAAGTAGAAAGTTTCTGTCCTGACTCTCTGAAGTATCCAGTTAACATACGTGCACAAATTCAGTCACACTGGGATCAGTGCCATTTGCCACCTGCCCTAGTGGAAAGGCAGCAGCATGCTGAGAGCACAGGTTTGGGAACATCCTGCTGTCAGGATGCAGACCTGGAGCTGAGTATTGAAGGATGAGTAGTGATGTTCTGCTGGACAAGGCTGGGGGAGGCTGCTGCAGGCAGAGGGACCAGCGTGCACAGGACAGAGTGTCCTGACAGAGTGAGGGAAGTACAGATGGTTCATCTGTCATGCAGGATCCTCCCCTTCCTCTTGGACACTTCAGGAAGTCCCTTGAAAGGATACCTCCACTATCAGTTGGCTTCTCAGTAAGTCATACTTCAGAGAAATAAGTGAAGCTACTCAGTTCAAAAACCCTACCAGTGTAATGCTACTGAGTCCATCCTCCCTCATCCTCATACATAAAACACAAGGGAAATAAATAAGAAGGAACATTTGTTTCTCTGGGTGGTCATTATGGATGATTTTAGCTTTCTTTTTGTTACTTTGCTTTTTTGAGATTTTCTGCAGTAACTATGTCTTCATCTTGTAATTAATGCAAAATTTAAAAGTACTTTCAAGATGAAGCCAATCAGTTTTGGCTATGGAATGTTTAGTATTTCCAGGGAAGCCATCTCAAGTTAACGAGACTGAACTAGTCCATAGTCTCACAGAAGCTGCAGGGTTCAAAGTTTAAACAAAACTTCGCCTTGCTTCTTGTGAACATGCTTAGAAAGGGAAGAGAAACTAAACTGCCTAAGTTGGTCAACCAGAATTGATCAGCTGAGCTGTCAGAATGAGACTTTTGATGGACTTGTGAGAACTTAAAAGTTCTAAGCTGCCTCACTTGGAGTGATTTTTAATGGAGGGTGGTGAGCAGAGGGAAGGAGTGTTGTGTAATGTAGCTGCAGGTGGTCACTCTTTCACCCCAGTGGCATGGGGCAGTCCCCTGAACTGACCCCAAGGACACCTAGACAGATGGGGCGGCTGTTCCTCAGGCTGTGGGCGTCAGTTGTCTTCTAGCCAAATGGTGTCTGTCAACATGCCATGCCTGTAGACTCCACAGTCTGTGAAAAGGCTCTCCTTTGGCTGTTTCTCACTCCTTCAGTTCCTGGCTTAAGTGAATTATTATTTCATCAAAATTTTCAACAAAATTTTAGAAAAGTTGAAATTATTGTAGGCACTGCATTATTTCACAGAACTTGTTTAATAACTGCAAGTTTCTGTTTATAAATGTTTTACTAAAGCTGACACTTTTAGAAATCTGGAAACAATTTGTACTTTGATTTGTCAAGGATTTTTTGATGGGTGAGTTGTTGTGCACATTGAGCTAGCTGTATGTGAAACTTTAAGTGAGTTTTCATTGTAACACCTTGATTCACACGTATTTTCTGAGCACCTATTATGTGCCTAGCAACTCACTATGCCCCTGACCACATAGAGATTGCAATTTAGTTGTTGAAGTTCTGGGATGGACTATAGATTTCTCCATATGCTTATGCCTTTGATCTATAAAAAATTGTCTGTTTCCTACAAGTGTGTTGGATTGTTTGAGTTGGACTCTTAGAACATACCCTTCCCTTTCTGTTCTTGCTCTCCTGGCTGTGACAGTGTACCCACAGCGCAGCAAAAAAGGAAAACAAATACTCCAGGACTTCCACCCAGATTCTCATTTCCAACTGATCATTTGACCTGATTATGTAGGTCTGCTGCTGTTCAGATAAATATTATGAATTGTAATGTTTCTCTGTAAGTTTCTTTAGGAAACTTTCATAGATTGGATGAAGGGAGGCGATGAAGGAGGCCTGCCCTAGAAAGTAGTGTGACCCGAGTCCAAGGAGTAAATAGCTGACATGGTGCCTTTCATTCCAGCTTCCCTGCTGTGGGGTACAGTTCTGGTTTTCCTACAGCTGCTATAAAGATCCTGACTCTGTGTATCTTTTGGGAGAGCAGGAAGAGCTGTAGGGACTGCACACTTCTTTGGAGATGAGGGACCAAGGAGCCATCAGAAACACAGATCAGCCATGCCTCAGCTCCTTTTATCATGAATGCCCAACAAGGAGTCTAATCCCCGAGGGTCATTTGGGGCTGGGAGTGGTGGGGTGTTAATTGGCTGAGCACAAAGACAGGAAAAAACCTGGCAGAATTAGGACAGAGAGAGTCAGGCCTGGGTGGTGCTGTCCTGGCCACATCTGGTCACATGGGGTGGGTGCCCCTCTGCCAGTCATAAAGCGTTTTCTTTTTTTCTTAAAATATTTTATTTATTTTTAGAGAGAGGGGAAGGGAGGGAGAAAGAGAGGAAAAGAAACATCAGTGTGTGGTTGCCTTTAGTACGCCTTCCATCAGGGACTCTGCCTGCAACCCAGGCCATGTTCCCTGACTGGGACTTGGACCTGTGACCCTTGGATTTGCAGGCTGGCCTCAATCCACATTGCTGGGGCCCATAAAGGGTTTTCAATACAAAGAGTTCCCGTTCTATTATTCTACACTGCATAGAGCTTATGGATTTTTTTGCCTTCCTGGAATGAACAAAATCTGTGAGTCACAAACTTTGGTTGTGAAACCCTCCTTTGTAGGGGAAAAACACTTGCAGGAGTAGGATTTGGGCTCAGGATAAGCGGGTTAAGCCAGGCTGTTACAGGGGAGAGAGGGGTGCTGCAGATGATTAGGTGATATTATGAAAAGGCTAGAAATTAGGATGGAATTTGTACACAAATTCTGGCTTCCACTTGAAAATCAGAGAATCCTGATAAATGCTATCATTCATGCTGCTCTATCTTAACTGAGAGCCTCAGCCCCACTGCATGGTTTCCTGAGCAGCTTTCCATCCAAAGATCTACATGTTAGCAAAAAAAAAAAGGGCCCAGGCAAGCTCTGTCCTCATATTCTGGACCCAGCTTTCCCCTCAGCCCCTGGCGGAGAAAGGCCTTTCTGGGCAAATTCAGATATGAGTGTGCTACGGCCATATCACCCTGAACGCCCCCGATCTCGGCAGATATGAGTGTGTTGGTTTTCGGTCCCGGTGATTTCCTTGGAGAACTGTTCCGAGTGTCTTGCCAAGCACACTAAGGCAAGTTGGGTGGCTGCTCAGTGCTGGGTGCTACTAGGCTGTCCAGAGAATACCCTTTGCACGGCCAGCCACTGTGTGGACCGCCAGGTGTCTGCACCCGTGTTTCACTGGGAGGGTGTCCTTCTGGGCATAACATCTTAATTTAATTTACATTTTTGAATAAATAAAATAGGTACATTGCCCAGCCTTCAAAAACACAAAAAAATATACAGGGAAAAGCAAGACTCCTTCCCAGTGATCAGTTTCTTGAGAATTAGCCAGTGATATTCTTTTAATATACAACATATGCATGCATATATAGTTATTGTTTTTAAATATATAAATGGCAGAATAATACAGGCATAGGCAAATGTAGGGTTACAGTTGTGAGTGCTCCAAACAGTTTATTCTTGTGTTATAGTTATTAATTATATAATTGATTCATATTATATTAGAAACTCATATTTGCCCACTCCTGTATATACTTTTTAAAAACTTAGGCATAAATTTTTAGATTGTTTTAAAAAAAAGCAAAAGCGAAGCATGGTTATATTTATCCATTTAATCGAGACCAAAAAAATCATACTGTGTTTAGGGTAATGGATTGCGGGTGGGGAACAACGTGCATACAGTGTGTGTTTGGGGGTAGCAGGTGTGTTGACCCAGGTAGCCTGCATGTTCACTCTAATGATATTTTCCTAGATCTTGTAAAAATTCACAAATATGCGAAATTAAAAGCTAGGCCCATTGGTGCATTGAATATCTACCAGCTAAATTGGCTTATTCCCGTTAGAAAGTATTTTTGGTGGAGTAGTTGGCATAAAGTTCTTGATATTTTAGGTGCAAATGGCAAGGAAGTGGCTGCTGGAAAGGCTGTTACATGGAATTGTATAAGGAAGAAGCTTTTCTTCTGAATTGTGAGAAGCAAGAACAGTGTGAGACCCACCTGTGGATTCTTATGGAGTGTTGCCAAGGCCACTGAACTCTGTCCTTGGTACGTTAGGACCAGAGCATTATGCAATGCCCTGAGGCAGAAAAATAAATAAGGTCAGAAGTAGGCGTTTTATTTTTCCACCAGAAAGAGCTGACTGCTGAGATTGCTGAAGGAAAGCTTGAGGGGTTTTGTGTCCTGGGGTGCGAAGTAATGTATTTAGGGTGCTTAGGGCGTTTGGTGACCCTGCCAGGCTTGTCAAGCAGGCATGTGGAGAATGACAGGTTGTGTCCAAGTGCTTTATATGTCTCTTAAGTTTTTATTTTTCAAATACAGTTCACATTCAATATTATTTTGTTTTTGTTTCAGGGGTACAACATAGTGGTTAGAGCCAAGGGTGTCAAACTCATTTTCACCGGGGGCTACATCTGCCTTGTGGTTGCCTTCAAAGGGCTGAATATAATTTTAGGACTTTAGAAATATAACTACTCCTTTACTAGGGGCAGGGAGCTTGGCACTGCCGCTGGGTAGAAACAAGGTGGAGAACCAGGTTTGGCCCGTGGGCCTTGTGTTTGCCACCTGTGGGTTAGACAGTCATATACTTTGCAAAGTAGTCCCGATATTTCAAGTACCCACTTGACACCATATATAGTTATTAGAATATTATTGGCTATATTCCCTATTTTACATTGGTTGTAATTTACATCCTCATGACTATTTTGAAATTACCAACGTGTGCTTCTTAGTTTCTTCACCTTTTCACCCAGTCTCCCAAACTGCTCCCCTCTGGCAATCATCAGTCTGTTCTCTGTATCTATGAATTTTTCAATGCACACTCCATTTCTAAATCTGTCTCATTTTCCCCCTACTTAGTTTTTTTGTTGTTCACAAGGAAGAGAATTACTGGAACTGGACATGTTTACAAGAGGGAGCTGTTTGTCAAGTTGGGAGGAGAAGTGTGAGGAATGTGCTGTGACATTTGCTCTGGGGGAAATCTGAACTCCTTCCTTTCTCCCCTTGGTCCACACAGCTTTCTTGGAGCTGCCTGGGGGCTGCATGACACAACTGCCTTTTTATAATGCTTCTCCCACTTTGGAAAAGGATCCCAAATTATTTTCTCTAGAAGAGCATTCTTTTCCAAGGGAGAAAGAAATCTCAGAGTGCTGTGAAGCACAGTGGCAGACATTGCATGGCTAAGACCAGGGCTTCGATTTAGATGAATTATGTCCCCTAAACTGGCTCTTACAGACGAACTCTGCTGTGTTCCATTTAGCCAGGTTCAGCAGGTAGATTTCTGGTGTGGACTTTTCTTTCTTCTCTCCTTTTCTGCATGTCCATTGGCATCATTTAACATACTAGCTCAGACTCTGGCTCCTAAATACCTTGGGTTGGCTATTCTGCTGATTGAGCCAAGAGTAAGATAGATTTCATTAGTGGGTATAAGAAATAGCATCTCTTGAACAAACATTTGAAACAGTTTGGACACTCACTAGGCTGTGTGTTTGGGGGATGTTTTTGTTATTTATGTTAGGTAAAGCCTGAGGTCTTGATTTTATCACAGTAAGAAGCAGCTTAACTCTGTCATAGTCATAATGACAATGGGTGAGTGGATGGGAAAGGCTTCTCACAGTGTGCTCACTTTCAGAAGCATGACCAAGTACCTACCCTATTCTTCATGGCTCAGGAGTGTCCATTACCTTGTATACAGAACAGCTCATTCTATGAACTCACTTTGTTCCCAATAGAAAGTAAAATTGCTCGTAAAGCTCGGGCTAAGATGGAGCCAGTCAGGGAATATTCATTGTAGCCCTGAGCCAGGTGAGGGCAGAGTCCTCAGTTGCCTGTAGGAACTAGAGTAAATGTGATGTAGGATTAGAAATGTCTGTGTCTCAAAATGAACCATTTTTATGCTTCTGGATCTAATCTATAGTTAACTATTTTGTTCTTTATTTATGCTAATTGGCCTTTAAATTTTTTTCTAGAGTTTCATTAAAGTGTGTAGGATACAGTGGCAGCTGTGAGGGATGCTGGTATGTATCTGGAGACCCTGAAGTAACCCGGAAGGCACCAGTGGGCTCCTGGCTGATCTGGTTTGGTGTCTTCTCTTCCTTACTGTTGAAAGCATATGGACAGGACAGGACCAGGGCTTGGGTGGCAGGACGCTGTGAAGGAAGGAGGAACTAGGCTGCGGTAGAGGCTGTCTCACTGGGGCGCTTCCTGGACAGCCCTCCTGGGAGATATGAGAAAATGGGTTTTCTTGCCACAGGAAAAAGCAGATCCCTCCTTCATTCTAGTTGGGAGTTTAGGGTCTCTAGTTACATATCAGTATTGGCATAAATGAAGAACAAAATAGTTAATGATAGATAATACCTGGAAGCATAAAAATGATCAAGACAGACACAGGTGTCTCTAGCTGAAAGAGCTCCAGGGGGAAGATCTTGGGAGCAGAGGGGCAGCATGGGGGCCACTGCAGCCATCTTGTGCCTCTGGGGGTTCAGTCATTCCTTTTTCTCAGTTTCCATGAACCCACTTGCCCACAGTCCAATCTTTTAAGGGGTAAAAGTGAAAAACTTAATTTTATTAAAACATAGTTGACATACAATAGTGTATGAATTTCAGGTGTATGACATATTGATTCAACATCTATTTATTTTATGAAATGACCATAGGTGAGTCTAGTACCCATCTGTCACCTTACAAAGTTGTTACAGTATTATTGACTGTTTTCTGTGTTGTACCTTGCATGCCCATGACTTATTTATTTTATATTAATAACACAAATGAAAATGTTTTAGTCACTCAAAAGAATTATAACAGGAAAAGTCAAACTTGAGAAGCAAAGCTTGTTGATCCTGCAGTGGTTCTCCCATCACGTGGTGCTTTCCTCGTATGTGTGCTGTGTCCACATTTCCCCTTTCCTGTAAGGTCAGTGGTCATGGTATTAGGGATGACCCTAATACAGCACAACTTCATCTTAACTTGAGTGCCTCAGTAAAACCCCATTTCCAAATTAGGTCACATTCACAGGTACCTGGGGTTAGGGCTCCAGCATATCATTTTAAGATTTTACTTATTTACTTTCTTTTTTGGAGAGAGGAGAAGGGAAGGAGGAAGAGAGAGAGAGAGAAACATTGATGTGTGAGAGAGATATCAATCAGTTGCCTCTCACATGCCCCCAGCTGGGGACCTGGCCCACAACCTAGGCATGTGACCTGATGAGGAATTGAACCAGTGACCTTTTGGTTTGCAGGCTGGTGCTCAATCCACTGAGCCATACCAGCCAGGGCAGCACATTGTTTTAGAGGACACAGTTCAACCCATGACACTCCCTTGCCCACCTCCCTGCTGGACTATTGTGCTGGCCTCTTATTGTATCTCCCTGTTTCCAGGGCCTTCCCTCTGACCTGTCTACACTACCAATAGAATTATCTTTCTATAATGTAAGGAGAAAATCATATTATTTTATAGTCTCTGACTTCCAAAGGTTAAATTCGTGATTTGACAAACCACTTTGCATCCTGTTCTCACTTTTGAGCTGGACATTTTGTCCTCATGGCTTAATACAAAACAGGAACCTGTCCCTCCTGCACAGGATTTTAATTGAAGCCGGTCTTGTTGAATCATGTGCCTGCCAGTAACTAATTAATCTCCCCTCCTACTGGGCTTTTCAATCACTCTGCCCTCAGAAGACTTTGGGAAGTGGTTGGATTTCTTGCCTGATTTTTCCTAAGGATGCTGTACTTGCATATCTTCTCTGATACTGGTTTATCCCATTCTACTTTCACTTCCTTTTCCTAAACTTTCAATGGAAGAAGGTGAGGTTGCCCATCATCAGGTAGTTGGGTTATATTTACTCAGGAAGCTGAGACTTACAAAACTGTTCTCTCTTTCCTTAACCCAGTCTGGCAAAATGGCGCTTCTCTTGTGAACTTATTTTCTGTGAAAGTATGTGGAGTGGGAGAGTGGGGTGGAGGGTGAAAGTGTTTTCACTGAGGATAGAGAAATGTTAAAGAGAATAATATTCACATAAAGTTCTGTAGGGTAAAGATAGTGTGAAGCATCTTCTTAGCCCGTTGGCCATCTTGGAGATGGCTGCACCTTGATGGCTGTACTCTGACGCAGTAACAATAAAATCCATCAGGTCCATGATTTAAGTATTGAATCCCTAAGAAGATGTTGAAGGGCCAGAAACTTGCCCAACTAGTTACCTCTCAGTTAGATTTTAGTAGTATGATCTACATAGTTATGGAGGGGCAGAGAAAGTGCCATTTAAAGTCACTTGTACCTAGAAAGTATCTTCCGGTATAAGTGCTGTACATTTAGCAGGTCAGAACCTGGCCCAGGGAGGAGAGGATGGAAGCTGGGTGGAAGCTAGACAGATGGGGTCTGGAACCCTTTCCTTTCAAACAATGTAGACTTAGGTGAGTGATTCTCTTCAAGCCTATTTTTCTAAGCTGCATGAAAAGTATTTGGTACAATTCCTGGCAATATGTGAATACTAAAAATGTCAGATGCTATTATTACATGAATGACCCCAAATAGGATCTCACTTGCATCCAAGAACTTTATTAATCCTACCAAATTGCCTAAACACCCTAATAGGAATGCTGGCTAAAACTACACATGAATATTTTATTACAACTGATATTTCACATTGTTGGGTGAATGGCTTTTATAAGTAACTCTTTTAGTGACATGAGGGAAAAAGTGTTAGAGGTATAGAATAATTTTAGAGAAAAATGTGGGCCATGTGTTATTTAAGACTTATGTCAACTATTGTTAGAAAGCAATTTAAAGGGGGAAATATTTTTTAAAGAGTTCCTTTATTTATTTTTAGAGAGAGGGGAAGGGAGGGAGAGTGAGTGGGAGAGAAACATTAATGTGTGAGAGAAACATCAATTCATTGCCTCTTGCATGCCCCAGCAGGGGACCTGGCCTGCAATCCAGGCATGTGCCCTGACTGGGAACTGAACCGGCAATCTTTTGGTTTGCAAGCCAGCATTCAATCCACTGAGCCATAGCAGCCAGGGCAGAAAACAATATTTTACTAAGAGAAAGTGGAATTGTTATTTAAAGGCTAAAGAAGAAACCTGGAATGAGACAAGTATTAAAATTGGGCAATTCTGACAAAGCCAAAAAAAAAAAAGAGGAGCCCAAAATAAAATAAAATAATGTAAAGTAAAATGAAATAAAATGAAACTCCGAGGAGCCATCCTTGAGGAGTAATTGAGTGCTGTTTTGGGAATTTCTTCAGATATCTGCACATGGTGTTTAGTGTTGTGGGAGGGATGATTCCTATGTTTTCCAGATAGCTGTTCTTTTATATAAATATACAAACAAAAAGGGAGTTTAAAACTTAATCAGAGCTCTCTTCTGAGACATTTTTCTCTCTGACATTTCTCTCTTTCCTACAATCAGGTGAAAATGAAATCCTTGCAACTCTACGTGCAATTTCCAGCAAAAACCAGGTCTGGAGATCATATATTGGCATGGGCTATTATAACTGCTCGGTGCCACAAACTATTTTGAGGAACTTACTGGAGAACGCAGGATGGTAATGTATCACTTGATTAAAAATGGAAGTGTTGTGATTTAATTTGCATTAAATGCAAATTCTCCCCATTCTTCTCCCCATTTTTCCACATCCCCACCCCTTGGCACCTCAGAACTTACCCACTGACACCAGTACTCGTGCTGTCTCTGACCTCCAGGAACCTGCCCGGCTTTTTCTGGCATGGAAAATTTCTTTACTCAAATGTACAGGAAATAGAAGCTTCTTCCTGCTTTTATTCCCATACAACATTCTACAGCTCTCACATTGTGGATGCTGATAATCTCTTTCTCTCTCTGTCTTACTGTCTATTCTGTCTTTGTAAGCGCGTTTGAGTACGATATCCGACAGCAGAACAGATTCAGGGCTTTATTTTTTGGAAAGTCTAGGATTTGGGGCTCTGTTTAGAGCCTTAGGACTTGCTCAGTGAGTCAGAATCTTGGTCCATTTTCTTTTTTTAAAGACTTTATTTATTTACTTTTAGAGAGAGGGAGAAAGAAAGGGAGAGAAATATCAGTGTGTGAGAGATACATTGATTGGTTGCCTCTCACACCTCCCCAATTGGGGACCTGGCCTGCAACCCAGGCATGTGCTTGGACTGGGAATTGAACCAGTGACCTTTTGGTTCTCAGGCTGGTGCTCAGTCCATTGAATACATCAGCCAGGGCATGGTCCATTTTCTTATGTCAGAATTTTAGGAGTGCCCATTGTCTCTCTGTGACTCCACACCCAATAGTCTGGATTTACAACCAACTAAAAAAAAAGACATTGTCAGATAAATTGATATCAAAATATTTGCTTTATTACTTGGCACTTTGTAGAGAAGGAGAATGTGTGTATTCTGGGAATAGGCTTTTTAAAAAAATCCTCATCCAAGGATATGTTTATTGATTTTAGAGAGAAGGTAGGGCAAGGGGAGAGAGGGAGAGAAAGAAAGAGAGAGAGAGAGAAACATCTTTGTGAGAGAGAAACATCAATTGGTTGCCTCCCATATGTGCCCCAACTAGTGATCGAGCCCGCAACCTAGGTAATGTGCCCTGATGGGGAATCAAACCCACAATACTCTGGTGCACAGGGAGGTGCTCCAACCAAATGAGTCACCCAGCCGGGACTGAACAGCTCTTACAGAAACTGTAAAAGAAAGAGCTAGGCTGTGTATGCTCAGGTGCTTGTTCTGTTTTAACCTTACCTATCAACCTATCAGGTAACTAACTCATTCCTAGTCCTCTAGGGTGTGTGTGTGTGTGTGTGTGTGTGTGTGTGAGTGAGAGAGAGAGAGAGAGAGAGAGAGAGAGGGAGAGAGAGGGAGAGAGAGGGAGAGAGGGAGAGAGAGACATTTGTCTTTGTCCCCTGCCACTCTACCTCCCACTGATGCACGACACTGACAGTGTTTCTCTCACACTTGGGGGAAAAATTCCCAGGGCCAATTCCATTGCCATTTGCTGTATGTTACAAAGAATGAAACAAGTTCACATTCCAACACTAAACAAGAAAACACCCTGGATGTTTTTTGACAGGTAGAGGACATTGCTCCAGAAGTGCCAGGGAGCAGATTAGGGGCATCTCCTTCTTCTACCCATTGGGAAATATTGCTTGGAAAGCAATATGAAGGAGGAAAGATGGGGACCTCTGGGCCTTTCTTTCCCTGGTTTTTGGATAAGTGTCATTGTATATGCCAGTACCTTTGAATTAAAACTTTATGTAAACCGATGCCTTAGTCTCCAAAGGAATGTGTTCACTTATTTCTAGCATAGAAACGAACCATATGTGGGTAGGCAATGATAGTTTGTAAGTGATTTTTTTTTCACTTAGTGTATGAGGTAATTTTAGTTTCTGGTAGGACCGTTATTATGTGAGGACATAGTAAGTTGTCGCCTCTGTGATTGAAAGACATTTATAGCAAGATGCAGAGATTGTCTTTTAGGTTAGCATATGTTAGAAACAAATCAACTTTAGTAAAGGGAAGGCGGGCTTCCCTTTGGGAAATCATGGCATTTATCTCCGTACAAGCTTTTGAAATATCAAGGGCATGCTCCCCAGCAATAAACCTTAAACGTTTGCTGAACACCTTGTATCTTTAAAACATTTAATAACACTTTGTCAGAATTAATTTGAATTCTGAGTGACCAATATTTTCATTTCTGTATAACTGCTTCATTTAAGGAACTCTCCACCAACAGCCTCAGATAGAGTATTAAGACATTCATTAGTCCATTTTTTGCACCTTAAAAGCAGAAATAATTGCCTGTCTGAGGAAATTCTGTGATGCCAAAAATCTTCTGTTTCTTCCAGTCAACACTGAGGATAGGGCCCCCATTCCCCAGCCTCTTAGACAGTAGGAGCTTAACTTTTACGAGTGTCTTAGCAAACCCATGGGCTTCCCAGGGTCCCGCCCCCTTCTTCCTGGTTTTTGTACTCTTTCACGTCCCTGACTCCATGGAGCCTTTGCTCATCCACCTCCTGGCCCCCTCATTCTGTAAAATATTCACTCACCTCTAAAACACACATGAGGAGGAAGGGAGAGACAGAGATATGCATACTCTTCTAAAAATACAAACTTTGACGATTTTGACATTTTGAAAAGTATACCCGATACCCTATTTATTTCATTTTAAATTTTACACAAAGTGATCTTGGTGTACTAAGAATGGATGTGTGGCAGCGACGACTCATGAACTATGAACTTGTACTGGCTCTTTATCACCCACAAATGTAACTGGTCTCTGTGTATTTGGGTCTGTGAGTGAGTGAACATGTCTGGCCATCGTCGCAGCCAGTCCTAACCTGCTGCCTCAAGGCCAGGCCTGTTGTTCCGAGGACCAAGGCATTTGTTTGGCCCGGGGCATAGTTTAGGCTGGCTGGGGAGCAGAGCACTTTGCATCTTTTGTCTGCTTTTGCATGAGTGCAAACGCGGTCCCGGTTGCTGAGAGTGCTTTGTTCTAGGTGCACTTACTCCTATCCCATCATTATAGGAGCCAGATCTGTCGACTTAATCACTTCTGCCTCACCATCCCTGTCCAGAACTCTTAGTTACCATAATCTTCATTTCTTTATTAATAACAAATAGGAAGGAAATGTCAGCAAACTAGTGTTTCTTCTTTCGGTGTATGAGTGTGTGAAAGTATTAGCATTTTGGAGGCATCTTTCCACTGTGGTATGAGTAAAAGTTTGAATGGTAGACTCTAAGTTTAATTTCAAAAGCAAATAGCCTGCTTTTCTTCCCCATCACAAAATAAACTGCAGAAGCACACAGGCGACAGCATTCCAGCCATCTGAACACTGGCCAGTGGACTTTGCTCTCTGTGACCATACAAATAATCACCATATTGCTTCTGGGCTGTGTGCTGATGTCTTAATTTCCTTTAGGAGCTGCCAGCAATGTGAGAGGGAGACAATGTTCTTTGCTTTTCAGTCCTGGCTTTTGGGTGCATTTTAAGGATTGCTCCTCTCTGTTCTCCGAAAGCGGATCTGAGGGAGAGGGTGCTAGTGCACCTCGCCAGCACTGATAGAGAGGGCTGTGCACACGCGGGCGGTAGGCTCCACCATCCCTCTGAATGGTTTCCATAGAGATGGAACCAACAAATTCCGGTGACGTGAGGTGAAACTAAATGTACAAAATAGCCTCAAAGAATACAAACATTTGGGCTCTGACAAGAAAATGTACATCAGGTCTAGAATTTATTTTATGGGGTCCACTATTCCAAAATTTTGCTGATACCATCAGTATCAAAACATCTACACTTTCTTTGTGGCTATTTTTTGTTTTGTGTGACTTTGGCACAGAGATTAAAATGAGAGAATCTCATGAATGTTTTTCCCACTGCAAACCCTGCCACCACCTCCTTCTTTCTCAAGTCCAAAAGGAAGTTACAGACAAAATCATAGAGAGTATTGATTATTCTGGAATAACTATTAATACCGTGTTGAATCAAGCATCCTATTTAAACAGGACAAAATGCCTTCTTGGATATGCAGATACTTTTTGTTTTTTAACATTAAAATACATAGAGAGACACAAACTGAGTTAAAAAGTCTGTTGGAATATAGGCATAGTAGATCATAGACACATTTTCTTAATCACTATATTTTGCCTAATTGTTGAGGCAACTAAACCCTTGCATGCAAGATGGCAGGCCCTGTGCTAGAATTTTTCTCCTCAAATGAGAGTTTGTTATCTCCTGGCTTGAGATCCACTAACGTAAGGGTCCTTTAATAAATAATTGTGAAGGGTACGAATTTACTTTAGTTGTGTCAAAACCTGTAGATTATTTTAAAAGTTTACAAGTAAAAGAAGTAGGATCATATATTGTCTACTTTTTTTTATAAAGATTTTTAAAATATATTTACCTTTAGAGAGGAAGGGAAGGAGAGAAGGAGAGAAACATCAATGTATGGTTGCCTCTTGTGAGTTCCCTGCTGGGACCTGGCCTGCAACCCAGGCATGTGCCCTGACTGGGAATTGAACCGGCAATCTTTTGGTTTGCAAGCCAGCATTCAATCCACTGAGCCATAGCAGCCAGGGCATATTGTCTACTTTTCAAGAAAACACTTTTAAAGCTCTCTCATGAGCATCAGCCTAAGCTTGGACTTATACAGAGGTTGGACAAGGAGGAAAAGGCTGAGCAAATGAGAGGGAATAGTAAACCCCAAAAGCTGTGATGGAAGGGATACCACAGTCTCAGGTATGAAGGATGATGCTTGAGGGGTATGGAGCTTCCTCCTGCAGCTAATAGGGAGCCATCCCATTTGGGCAAGAGAGTCAATACACACATTTGCACTACAAGTAGTTGATAATTTTCTGTTTTAAGCACTGTGCTGGCTAGAGCGGCAAGAAGAAGAAAGGAATGGTGTAGGATGTCAGAAGGAAGACTAGTGGCATTGGTCATTATTTGGGGCTCAGAAAGATCTAGAGTTCTTCTTTGGGAATTGACAGAGTGATGGTACCTTTCAAGGAATAAGCATATTCAGGAAGAGAAACTAATTTGGGGATCTAGTTGGATGAAGAACAGGGAATGTGAAGTTGACATAGGATAAGATTAATATCCAGGAAAAAATGGTTTCCAAGTAGACATATCTAGTAATGATATCTGAATAGAACTAAGAGTAAATTATCTGGGGTTCCCTGTTTGCTTTTGACTTTTTTTAAAGTGCCAAAATAGAGAGGAAAAGCAAGTTTTTAAAGTGATCAACATTTGGCCAGGGTTTTACCATTTTCAAGTACACTATATGGTATATTAATTTCATTTGAGTACTAAGAAAATAGAGGGGAGAGGGGAGGGAATTTCAGGGGAAAAGGGGAAGGGTTTGCAAGAACCCTTATAAGAACAAGTATAAAGGACACATGGACAAAAACTAGGAGGGTGTGGAAACAGGAGGGAGGTGGGAAGGGCTGGGTGGGTGGGTGGGTTGGGATGGGAGTAAAAGGCAGAAAACTGTACTTGAACAACAATTAAAAAAAAGAAAATATAGTATATATAGGTGATGTTAACTCCATTGAACACCAAGAGAGGCTGGTAAAACACACATGAGGAGAATGTTTTAGTTACTCATCTCAGTTCACAGGTAAAGAATTAAGGTTGAAACCCAAGGCTTCTTGTATCGTGAACATCCAGGGAAACCTGTGAAGCACTGACTACTTGAGGGATGACAGACTGGCATGATCTTTCCAGAGAGGAGCATGGCAATATACACTGAAAACCTTAAAGTTAATTATCACCTGATTCAAAATTTCACTTTTAGAAGTTTATCCTAAGCAAATAAGACAAAGATGAGGCTGCTCACCATTATGCTATTTCTAATATTTAAAACCAAATATAATATTTAACTTGAGGGGACTTGTTAGATAAATAATGATAAATTAAATAATTTAATACCACATAACAACAAGATTTATAGTGTTGAGTAATATTTAGAATCAGAAACTGGCAATGGAATAACATTATTGGGGAAAATCAGAATTCAAAATTTAAATAGAGTGAAATCTTACTTTAAATGTAAGTATGATTATGGTGTAGAAAAGAGACAAATCCATTAATCTGACTGTGATTATTACCTCACGAAATATGCATGTATCAAATCATCACATTGCATACTTTACAAATATACAATTTTATTTGTTAATTATGCCTCAGTAAAGCTGGGGAAAAACGAATGTATAAAAAAAGTCACAAATCAAGAAGAAAGGGGACAGACGACATGACAGGAAAGTGGGCAGCACTTTCCTTCTCTATTTTGGCCCCGACGTGTCCAGGCAGTAGACACTTGAGTATGTCCATCACAAAAGAGGGAAAGAGAGAGACTGGAAAGAAATGCACTTAAATGTCTACTGTTATCTTGGAGTTTAGGATTGTGGGTGATTTTATTTTCTTGATAGTTATCTTGAGTTTTCCAGCTTCTTCCAATGGACATGTGTAAGATAGTCAGAAAAAGGTTTGTGCATATGTTCCTGACACACTGAAGTGGTTACTAAATGCTAGCTGATTCATTTAGAACATTCAATGAAAAGAAGGTAAAAAGTATGGTTGATCTTACTACCCAGAGGAAACTACTGTTTACAGTTTCATTGATTTGTTTTTACAAATTTACAAAAATGGTATCATAGTATTTATATTTAACTTTTTAATGACTATATCATGAGCATTTTCCATGTCAGCAGTTACATTCTTTTACATATCATTTTCAATAAATGCATAATATTATGAGCAATTGTCTATTCGATCATGCCCCTTCTAGTGGACACTTCCCGGTAGTTTGTTGCTCAGTTTTCAATATTCAGTGCTGTGATGAATTCTTTGGAGCATTGCTCTCTCTCCCTATTGTATATTCTATATATTTGTGGATATACTAAATCTTTTCTATTTGTTAGAGGCACTAGCTGGCCTGTGTGTGTGTGTGTGTGTGTGTGTGGGTGTGTCAGTTTGTGCATTTATTTGTCAAATAGTGATTCTGAGTAAAATGAAAGTTTTGTGCTTAGCCAGGCCATCGAAACATGTCTCTTTAAGGTGGCAGGCCTTGCTGTGTGTGAAAGTCTTATCTGATCTGAGGTCACAATTGCCCCTTGTCTATGCCTTTTGTGTGACTCCATTTCTGCTCAGATTCCGTTTCTACTTTGTCTGCACTCTGTATTGTGTGCTTCATTCATTCCAGTTCACCACCCACTTAGAACCTGGCAAATGGACTTACAGTTCCTAAGCCAGGCTGTTCAAGGAATTAACAGAAGCAAAACTTTGCTTTGGTGTGCATGCACACAGACCCACACACACACACACACACACACTCTTACACTAATGAAAGTGTCAGGAAAATTATTTCAGTCTTGACATTGTACTGCTTGTTAAGGTGAGCTTCTCTACCTCACTTCTCTTCAGAAGTAAGATTATACATTGATTTCAAAGTTCTCACAAAAGAAAAATAAAAGATGGATGGAAATATCCTAAACATGATTACCAGAACAAAGGAAGAGGGCTTGAAAAAATCAAAACAAAAAAACCAAAAAACCTATTTTTTTCCCTAATACTCTTCTGGCTTGGAAAGGCAAAGCAATGGAGGTATGAAACAATGCCAATTATGTGCGGGAGCCGGGGCCCCAGTCCGACCCTCTTTGGAGCAATGGATTCTTGTCAAAGAGAGAGCAGCCTTGTCTTAAGTCCTCAGTTACCCTCTATTCTATCACTTTATTTTCTTTTCTTTAAAATATTCATTATTCTGAAATAATTTTATTTGTTTATTGTCTCCTTTTCTCCATTACATGAGATCAGGGACTCATCCGTTGTGCCCATTATGGGCCACCAGAAGTTTGTGGTGGAATGCTCAGGATGATAATTGGCATTGCTACATTCAATGTCATCCTATTTCTCTTAGCGAGCATGCGGTAAATATTAGTAGGATGAATGAAGGAAGGAAGAGATAAACAAGAAGGTGCTTAGTGGGTTACCACGTATGCCTAAATATTCATTTTTGGTTAATAACTGAAGGATATAAGTTTAGAATCCGTGTTTATGATGCCTTCTAACCATTTTTATCCTTGAATTTTGATAGCTATGGAGTTATCATTTATAGACTCAATAACTGGATAGTTAGAATTTTAAAGTAAACCTCTATTAATTTCTTAGGAGCACATGGAACTTCTGGTTAGTATTAAACAACAAGTACCCCCCACCATCTCCCTGCCATAAACAAGTTTTGAGTATTAGATGTGAGATTCTTGAACACTTTGCTATTGTGATCTGTGAATGGGGTGAACTTCTTAGATAGAGGGAAGATAATGGTCAGATTTCTATTTATAATAACATAGGTAGGCTCAAGTTCCAACTTATAATACAATACACACATACAATAAGATCATTAAAATAGAAATGTAAAATTAAAAAAAATCACTTAGAGGAATAGAAAAGTAAATACTGATTATCCACAAAGAAAGAATAGTATTATTCCAATGATTTAATTCTGAGTTTCCTGAAGAGGCCAAAAGGGAAGTTTACTGATCTTGTATATAATTCTCCAGAGAGGCAAACTTGATTTTCAGGTAGTGAATTCTAACATGAAGGCATTTTGTCACCTTTTCTGAATAGTGGAGTCACAATATGGACATGGCCTTTGTGTCCCTCACAGGATCACCCAGTATACTCCATACCAGCCAGAGGTGTCTCAGGGAAGACTGGAGAGTTTACTGAATTATCAGACCATGGTGTGTGACATCACAGGCATGGATATAGCCAATGCATCCCTGCTGGACGAGGCGACTGCGGCTGCAGAAGCCATGCAGCTGTGCCACAGGTGAGGGGTCCAGCATGAGACTGTCGGGGTAAGGGACATCTTCCAGCCTTTTCCTCTGTGTCAAAAGCTCTGATTATTTCCTCAGGATGCATTTCTATAGGTAACTGCTGGGTCATGGTGTGGAGTTAGTTAATAACTGCTCTCCATTTCCTCACTTTTTTTCTTTCTTTGCCTTGTGAGGGCCTTCCTGGTAGAATTCTGATGTAGATAGTCATCTGGTTGGGAAATCAGCCCACATTCATGGTATATCTGCCAGAGGTTTTGTACTTCTGGTCTGAAGTGCCCAGATAAGTCTCTCTCTTGGCTTCTGCAAATTTGAGGGGTGATGAGCCCCACACTTGCTCCATAGGTATGGAGGTTTCTAAGTTGCAGCCACAGGCCCTTCTGATTCTAAGTCGCCCTGGCGGGGGGGGGGAGTGGGGGTTCAGGCTCTTCCTCCTGCCATGGATGCACAGCTACAAAGGAATGCTGCCCACCCACTCTCTGGTTATTATTTTTAGTTTTTCACTTATTTTCCTTATTTATTTTCCTTATCCATCTGCTCTCCCATCTACTACCACAGATTTTGCTAAACAGGATTGGAATGGAACTGCAGTGGAAATCTATTCAGTAAAGTCATTAGTCATTAATGACCCAGTATTTTTTATACTGTCGAAAACACAGTCATCCAAACCTGTAAAGAATGAATAATACTTTATTTGGGTCAAACAGGTGGGCTATATTCCAGGGAGCAAGATCTCAAATGTTCAGGAGACTAACAGGATTACTGCTCCTTTTATGCATTTGACATGAAAGAGGGAACTAAGGAAGATTACATGGAGGTGGGAGAAAAGCAAGGTGGGAGTGGATTACAGGATAGTTAACAAGACTATGTGCTCTCTTGAGGGTGGATATGGCATATTTCAAAGGTGTGTTAACCCAGATGCACAGAGACAAGGGACAGGGCTTGTTTAAAGCAAAGAGAAACCTTTCACTAAAGACGTTGTATGCCTGGGGTATGACTACCTACCATGATCTGGGCAGTTAGCAATTTATGATCGCAACACTCTATGAGATTAATTTCCATAGAACCCATTTTTCATCCATAATACTATGCTCAGACTTTCCCTAAGGACCATCTCTACTTTGCGTTCTTAAAAGATACTCTGATTTCTTTAATGTTCATGCTTGAATGTGATTTTCCTTTTTAATAGACACAACAAGAGGAGGAAATTTTTTGTTGACCCTCGTTGCCACCCACAGACAATAGCTGTCATCCAGACTCGAGCTAAGTAATTACTTTTATTCATATTTTGAATAAAATGCTCATTTCAACTGATTTTCTCCCTTACTTCCAAACTGATTAGGGGGTCAACCTGGCATAAATTGGGGTTGTTGCATTTTACTTTCCCTCCCACTTTCTTCTCAGGATCTCGCTGGTAAGTAAAATGTGTCAGAATTGAGAAAATAGTACCTTTAGTTGCCTTTGCTTTATATTATCATGTTTTTTAGAAAATATTTATTTATTGATTTGAGACACACACACACACACACACAGAAATACTGATTTGTCAGTCCACATGTTTATGCATTCATTGTTTGATTCTGGTATGTACTTTGATGAAGGATTGAACCCACAACCTTAGTGTATCAGGATACTCTAACCACTAGGCTACTCAGCCAGGACTGTTTTCCTTTTGTGAAAAGAAATTTAGTTAAAATAATTTTGCCCTGGCTGGTGTAGCTCAGTGGATTGAGTGCAGGCCTGCAAACTAGACGGTCGCAGTTTGATTCCCAGTCAGGGCACATGCCTGGGTTGCAGGCCAGTTCCCAGCTGGGGACTCAAGAGAGGCAACCATACATTGATATTTCTCTCCTTCTCTCCTTCCTTTCCCCTCTAAAGATAAATAAATAAAATCTTTTTAAAAATAAAATAATTTCAACAATGCTGTGGAACTGAAAGACAGAGGGAAAAATGGAGCTCTCCATTTTTTAATGTGTATTAAAAGATTTTATATTCCCAAAAACATAGTTGTAGTCTGTTGTTGGTGTAGAGGATGTAAAAGAAAGCATATTGTATTTTAGTACTGCAATCAGATAAAATAAATACAACACAGTTACCGATTGTGGCTGTGTTTGTTTGCTTTCTCCTTGTAAAAGCTGGATACTCTTCCTCTTACACATACCACCATCCCTTCAGAAGGGGTTTCTCACAGATGTTGGAATTAGGCAGTTTAAGGAACCTAAGGAAGGGTCTCCTCCTTGTCTTACTGATGGCTTTCTTTCTGTTCACCTAAAATGATGCAAGGGGAAAGTGGCGATGGTGCTGCTGTTACAGATGTGGTTCTTTAGTCCTAGGAGGGGATGCTTCTGGTTGTCTCTCAAGAACTGGTCATGACAGGAAAGGGGGAGTGGTAGGGTGGATGAAAAAAACAGAAGTTAAGCTGTTGGGTGCAATTGAGTTGGTGTGAAAGACTGTTACCACTGAAGGTTGGGGTATGACACGAGTGTGTGTTTGTATGTGTGTATTGGGATGGGGTGGTGAGTGGGCATTGAGAAAGGACACAGAATACTAATGCTGTTATGGAAAAGAAAATAGATAATTTGTTTTTTTCTTAAACATGATTGTTTTTTTGTCTTCTCTCTTTCCAGATATGCTGGAGTCCTCATCGAGCTGAAGTTACTCCATGAAATGGACTTCAGTGGAAACGACATCAGCGGAGTGCTGTTCCAGTACCCAGACACGGAGGGGAAGGTGGAAGACTTCACTGAACTTGTGGAGAGAGCCCATCAGACTGGGGTAGGCACCTCTCCTTGTGGGGCCCATGGAGGTGTGTCTCAACTTTGAATCATTACTATTATGTTGGGTGTGGTCTTAATTCATATACCTGTATCACCTGGAATAGTAAAACTCTTTCCTTCCTTTCTTCCTTTCTTCCTTTACTGATTCCTGGCACATAACAGGCACTCCGTGAGTGTTTTAAGTAAATGGAATAAGTGAAGTTTACACTATGTGAACCAGCCTGCCTACAGTGGAGATAATTTGCCACTTTCTCACTGTTTGCAGGGACAGTGACAACCATGTCCATTTTCTCTTGTTTCCCCTCTAGACCTTGGCTTGCTGTGCTACTGACCTTTTGGCTCTGTGTATCCTGAGGCCTCCTGGAGAATTTGGGGTAGACATTGCCCTGGGCAGCTCACAGAGATTTGGGGTACCACTGGGCTACGGAGGACCACATGCAGCCTTTTTTGCGGTTAGAGAAAGCTTGGTGAGGATGATGCCTGGAAGAATGGTGGGAGTATCAAGGTAAGGTAGCTCATGTTTCTTCCTTTTATTGTGGCTCTCATTTTCCCCACTGCGTTTGTTGATCACAAAAGCTGGTGATTGCTCTTTAAACTTAACTAAGTCATTTGTAGTTGATTAAAGAAAATATACAACATGGATTCAGAAGAGATGATCTGTTTAGGGTATGCACTGGTTAGTATACCTGTTCTCAAATGCCATGAGTTTGTACATATTTGAGAAAGTATGAGTGTAATTCCTAATGTATTTGTTCTGAGGTCACACACATGAATTTATTTAGGTTGAAGAAATGCCTTGAGAGACTGAGTATTTTATGTCTCACTAGCTCTTGTCTTTGAAAGTATTATCACGTCATAGTGTTATGTAAAGACAAGTGCAAGGAGAAATTGCCATGCCTGTGATCCCCGGAGGCCCGCCGCTTGGCCATTGGAGTCGTTTCCAAAAGTACGTTCTTCAGGGCCTCTCCTCATTGAAAATTTAGATGAATACAATGATTATTGTTGGGAAATTTAGCATGATCTTTTTGACCCTTCATAAAAGCCGATCTACCAATGGAAGGGATTAGTCTGAAGTAGTGAATGATGTGATCGTGATGTGAAGTTGGAAAGTTCTCTCAATTTGCCACAGGATAGCAAAAGGTACTTTGTTTTTTAGTGTAAAATAAGTTTCTTCAAGTATTCTTCCATTCGCTTTTTTCAGTGTGATGCCTCTTCACCAAGCAAGATGAGTCACAGGGCTTTCCAATTAAAAAAATTAAATGTATGAATTAATTAATGTATTATCTGCTGATTTTTGTATTGAACTTCTTACCTTTCTGGAAAATGGATCCCAAGTGTTGATGAAATAAAAAATAAGACTGCTAAATATTTGTTTTATCTAAATTTTTAATTGTATTAGAAAGGGGACATGTTTATTAGAGAAAAGCAGTAAGTTGATTAACATCATTTTAATTTACAGCCATATAGTCCCTTCAGATTTCCAGTACAGAGACGCTGTTTCCTTTGCCAGATATTTTCCTCTTTTCTGAGTCTGCCACGAACCTCAGAGTGAAAGTTAATCCTCAGTCACCCTCATTGGGGTAGGCTGGGTAATTCCTGGAAATGTTCCTTTCAAGGTTCCTGGCCTTATTGTTTGTATCTCGGTATCTCAACTCCTCAAAGTACAAACTAAAAATTAGCAGTCCTAGTTAGAAGAGGATGATTTGGAAATTGTCTCTTTATGGCCTTGTACCTGAGTAAATTTGCTAAATTCACTTCAAGCCGAGAAGGAAAAAAGCAGGTCCATTTATGACAATTTCCGGTGCTGTGGTTACCTGTGCAAATTGGATGTTTTATTCTTGGCCCAGAGATGCCACTGGAAAAGAAGTGTATCGTCTTGCTCTTCAAACCAGGGAGCAACACATCCGGAGAGACAAGGCTACCAGCAACATCTGCACAGCTCAGGTAGGTCACCTGTCTGACATGTCACCTGAATTTTTTACAGTCTGTAACAATGAGCTACTCATTCATTCACTGAGTTGTTCACTAACTTATTTATCACCCACTGAACAGTGTGCACACCAAAAATGTTAGGATCTTATTGGTAGAGAAGTCTTATTGTCTTGTCAGAACCAAAATACAGTGCATTTTACTGGTGGTCTGTGTATGCACACACTTCACACTTCGGGGTCTCTCACATTCTTGTCTGTAGGGTGGGTTTATCATGGGTGGTGACTGGGCCCCTTCTCTTCAGGCTGAAATGGAGGCCCTCCAGGCTGGGGGGAAGAGGCAAAGTGAGGGCGCTTCAGGTGACTGTACTTGAGGGGATGGTCCCTATAGGCAAGCTTGTGGTGGTCATGGGGTTCTCTTACTGGCAGCTTTGGGAGGCATTCCTGAAGTGGACGGGGTAAAAGAAGAGGAGTTAACGGGAAGTTACCCAAGGGCTTAGGGCAGGGCAGCTAGTATTTTCCCACATCCGGCCAATGCCTAGGGTCAGATGGAGGGTGACTGCTGGGTCTTCTGGGTCTGTCTTTTTCCTTCAGGGTCAGAGAAGGAGAGATCTCACCAATACCTCCATGGGTACCACAGTGCTCTTCCCTCTCAAAGCACCACCAGGTTTTAGAGAGACTCTCCAGGGAGGCAGTAGATGAAAAAGTCTTTCTATAGTTGGTTCTAAAGCCTTTGGTCTTTAGTGGGAAGACCAATGGCTTTAGTGGGTCTCTTGGGAAGTACAGACACTTCCCCAAAGTGTCTACATTCTCTTTGGGATTTTTGGTGTAAGAAAGCCAATTCCTGGGTTCTGATATTTTTGTTTTCCTCCTCATTTTCTTTATTGACTCTGATTGTACTCTGAGAACTTTTGAGAGCTGTTTCTTGCTTTGCAGTGGTTCCACAGAGATTCCTTCTAGCAGCCTAGCAAAGAACATGTGTACTTAACAAAATTGGTCTGATATTGAGCATCATCCAACTTTAAAGTACTGTGTTTCTCAGCGGAGTAGAATGTGTTCTGTGTGGTGCCGCTTCCATTAAGGTGGACCTTGAACTGCTGACCTAGCACATTAGGACAAAGCCACTCTAGTGAGACTAGAAATCTCAGAGAGACCCTGGTGTTCCATCAATGAGGTGGAGGCTGCTGTGGGAGAATCAAGTGGACTAGATGAATAAAAAGCCTGAGATTTGAATTTGGACAAGTTACTGGGATAATATTGTATGGTTAGAAGACCGCTAATTGGCAGGGCATAAGGTGAATAAACAGATGAGTTACAGGGCCAAGAAGAGGTGGTGCAGCAGGCAATCCTCCCTCCCTTCCCCCAAGTTGACACTCGTTTGGTTTCTGACCCTAACCGTCCTCATTTTATCACTCTGTCCCCTTCAAGGTGCCATCTTGGTGGTCCCTTTCTTGTGCCCCATGTAGAACTCCCTCACTGAAACATCCCTGGACCTCTCTGTGTCCCTCTCTCCAGGAGATGCCATGCCATTCCTTTCAGTTTTCTGTCACACCAGGACACACATTTACGTGTGAATAGTTTCATGAAATCTCAATCCAATGGTCAAGAGAGATATGTTGCCCTCAGTAAGCAACCAGCAACCTTGATTGTACTCTGCCATTGCTGTCTTGTACTGTCTGCTGGATTGTACTCTTTCCATTGCTGTCCTCGGGGGAAAAATCCAATAGGTCTGTGTTTCCTTTTCTAATGTATCTCCTGCCAACTCATTTTGGCTTTATTCCCTTGCCTCCTGCATTTTCATCTTTGGTAGTTCTTTGCCACATTTATCTCTTGGTTGTTGAAATTCAACAACCAAGCTTCTCCTGCTTTATTTAAGGCCTCAGAAGAATTGTATTCCCTGAGTTCTTTGGGGTTTGAAGGCTTTTATTGCTTTTATCCTTGAAGAACCCCCTTATAATGGTCACATTTCAAGGTTTAATACAGTGAGCCTACAGTACCTGGGATACCATGTTTCCCCCGCAGGTGTTCAGGCGTGTTATAAATGGCCCCTGACTATCATAGACAATGCAGGAAATGTCATCATTTTGCTTTGTCTCTGTTTTTAATTTTGGCATCTCGAGTCAAAATAATAGTTTCTTCTATGGATTGTCTTCCATCACATTGTTGAAGTCGATTCTTTAAATGCCCTTGTCATTTTAGGCTCTCTTGGCGAATATGGCCGCCATGTTTGCAATCTACCATGGCTCCCGCGGGCTGGAGCATATCGCTAGGAGGGTGCATCATGCCACTTTGATTTTGTCTGAAGGTGAGTCATGTATCTTCTCTAAAGCCTTTGGGCATAACAAGACTGATAAACACGAGTAAGTGAAACTGAAAACTTACTACATGTTCAATGCTGTATGCAGAATTGAAAGTCAAATAAAAAACTGGGAAGAACATTTTCAACTTCTATGACACACCAAGTGACTGTTTTAATATAGAGAGCTCGTGCTCACTGCCCCATACCATACAGAAGAAGGATGAATACCCTGAGGGAAAAATGGGTAAAGGACATTAAATAAAATTTTTAAAGAAGTGAGTACACAAATACATGGTCCATGAACATGCATAATTTCAACCTCACTAATACTCTGATGTAAATTGAAACAATAAAATGGTTTTTCTACCATTATACTGGCAAAGATTAAAAAGAATACTGATATTGGTATGACTTCTTCAGGGGCACTTGTACACTATATATCAAAGACTTTTAAAATGTGCTTATAATTTGATCCAGAAATTCTACTTCTAGGAATATATCCAAAGGAAATAATCAAATAGGGAAGTAAAAGCTTTCCATTGAAACACTATTTACAACAGCACAATCTTCGATATAGCCTGATGTCCAATAATAAGTAATTAGTTAAATTGTGGTACATCTGTAAGGTTGACCATAAACAGCCATCAAAAACATTGATGTCACCAGCAGGAGCAGACTATGTTGGGACAGGGTTCACGTCTTCACTTCTCTCTGGGGCGTCAGTGGTAGACCAGCAGGTTTCTGCATTGGAAACTGGTGGATCTCTCTCGTCTAGGTCTCAAGCGAGCCGGGCATCAGCTGCAGCATGACTTGTTCTTCGACACTCTGAAGATTCAGTGTGGCTGCTCTCTGAAGGAGGTTTTGGGCAGGGCTGCTCAGAGGAAAATCAATTTTCGGCTTTTTGAGGATGGCACAGTAAGTCATACCTCCAGTTTCCTTTTTTAAAACAAATTCTTCACATTTTCATGACTTTTGTCATTAGAAGTTTTCTTCAAACAGTATTGGAACTTTGAGCACAATTAATTTTTTATAAACAATTTTTATTTCCAGTTTGGAACATTGTGTGTCCTCAAAGGATGTTTCATTTTCATCTCTCCGTAAGACTTTGTGTTTTCATATATGGGGCTGTTAGGCACATGTTTTCTTTTTTTTTAAGACTATTTTTTTTTAGACAAAGGGAAAGGGAGGGAGAAAGGGAAGGAAACATCAGTGTGTGGTTACCTTTCCCATGTCCCCGCACTGGGGACCTGGCCTGCAACTCAGGCCTGTGCCCTGACTGGGAATTGAACCTGTGACCCTTTGCTTCAAAGTCCAACGCTCAATCCACTGAGCCACATCAGCCAGAAGCACATGTTTTCTTATTCCTCTCTTCACCATATGACTTTTCAGGCTATGATAAATGGTATAATAAAGCAATTTAAGAAGAAACAGGTGAGCATATTCAGTACCAGTAGGAGTACCCTGCAACCATCAGAGTGTTAAAGAGTCCAGAAATGGCCTATAAAACTATAAACCCTGTGAAGTCTAGGGCTAGTCTAAGCCCCCTTCATCTAAGTGCCAATTTGGTAGTCAAGTTGGTACCCTGATGTTTTAGAACATCTGGGAGTTTTGTCCAGGACCCACTCCCCTTTGATTTTCTCTTGGATTTCTCCACGGATCTTGGTGTTCAGAGCTGATGATTTCTCTTTTGTTTTTATTTCTGTAGCTTGGTATTTCTCTTGATGAAACAGTCAATGAAAAAGATCTGGATGACTTGTTGTGGATCTTTGGCTGTGAGTCGTCTGCAGTAAGTGAAATAAAAACATGCATTTCTCATGATGACTATTTGAGGTGGTGTCAAAGATGAGTTTGCCTCTTGTGGGCCTGTGTGTGTGTGTGTAGGGGGGGCAGATGTGACACTGGGTGGCCTACTGTTAAAATTATGCCACTAACTGTGCCGTGCTACCATGACTGCTGATAGAAGTCTCTGCTATGTGCCTGGCCTGGATGATGCACGTAGGCTATTTGGAAGGTTAGTTAATGGTATCTAATCAAAACTGTCCCTAATACAGAGATTTATGACACTGGCATGTTGGTTATGTCTATTCTTGGAAAATCATGATACTCATGCATCAGATATTTATTGAAGACCTAATCTGTGCCAGGTACTATGCTGGACCCTGAGGATAGTGGTGAATTAGATGTGAGCACTCATGGAGCTTATATTCTAATGAGGATTCAAGCAAGCACAAGATTCCAGTCCATGTGATGCTATGATGGATGATGTCTGAAGATGCTCTTTGAGCACAGAAGAGAGATTTCTCACCAAGATTTGGAAGAAATTGTTCTGAGATCTGAAAGATGAGTAGGAGTTATCTAGACTTAGATGGCATAATTGAGGAGGGAGGTGAGGCCAGAGATGTTCCAGACCAGACAAAACAGCCACAAAGGCTAGCAGGAGAGAGATTACTGAGAACTAGACATCGTTCAGTGTGACTGATTCAGTTTCTAAAGCAGTGAAATAGCAGGGAGAGTGAGGAGAAAGTCTACAATCCCATGGAATGAGAATGAAAGAGAGAGCTCTCAGTAGCTACCCAGACCTGTGGCCAGGTGCTCATCACTACAGTCAGCACAGCCTGGGGCATAGAAAGCACTCAGTAAATACTTGTTGAATGAATCCACAACAGGAAGCATTTACTAAAGAAGTTGAAACAGGCTCGTTGAGAGTGTAGAATGTCACTGCCCTGGCTGTCTCTGTCCCTTGTGGGAGAGGACTTCAGTATCAAATAGCGAATGTAAATCACATTATTCTCTTTTGAACTTTAATAAACAGGACTGAGTAAGCATCTTCCCTCTGGAACTCTGCAGTAAACGCCACATGTTTGAGGAATATTTAAAGAAGGCCCGCTGGAGCCTCTAGAAGGCCACACTACCAGCCTGGGGCAGAACAAAGAGCAAGCCATCAATTTAATTATATATTCTAAATATTAAGCCCTTACTAGATATACTCATATGATTTGCAGATAGTTTCTCCCATCCTGTGAGTGTTCTCTTAACTCTCTTGATAGTGTCCTTTGTTGTGCAAGAGTTTTTCATTTTAATGAGTCTACTTTATTTTTGGTTGCTCATGCTTTTGGTATCGTGTGTAAGAAACCATCGCCAAATCCAACGTCATGCAGAATTGGCCCTCTGTTTTCCCGTGAGAGTTTAGGCTTTTAAATTTAAGTCCTTGATCCATTTCAATTTACTTTTTGCATATGGTGTAAGATAAGGATGCACCTTCATTCTTTTGTGTGTGTATATCCAGTTTTCTTAGCGCCATTTGTTGAGGCAATTGTCCTTTTCCCCACTAAATGGTCTTGGTACTTGCACTTACTAGACTTCTCAAAGATAAGAGCAGTGTCAAGTGAGAATACTTATATGAGTGTTATCATGGTCACTTCTTTGATAGCCTTTCAAAATAATTGACCAGAACTTACTTCATTATTCAAGGAACATGCAGGAGATGGCAACTTTTTTGCAGTAAAAACTCTGCAGTTTTTCTCCTTTTCTGTGGCTGAGGTTAACAGAACTTAAAAACAGTGCTCTGGAGAACTGCCACAATGAGTAACTCCTGACACCTGTCCACATGCCCACACCAGATGCCAGGGGCAGGGGTTGTGACTGGGTGGAGGGGCTGTGCTAGGGTATTTCTGATGCCCTGTCACATAGTTCTAGGCACAATTCCCGCCCTTTAGTTTCTGTGGTTTCTCCATGCAGGAGCTGGTTGCTGAAAGCATGGGGGAGGACCGGAGAGGTATTCTAGGCACTGCCTTGAAGAGAACCAGCCCGTTCCTCACAAATCAAGTGTTCAACAGGTTTGTGTGGCTAGTGTGATTTCTGCATTGTGCGGCTTCTGACTTCAGTGTGACATGGCCGGGTTATTGTGGCTGGGATGGTTAATAAATCATCACCATAAGGGTCTCATTGCTGGTTTGGGCAAAGCACACATTATTTCCTCTTGGCTCAGCCCACTTGGCAAGGTAACCCCTAATTCTATTTATCAGGAAAAAGGGAGTTTAGATGCACAGTTACCAGTCTGAAGAGCATGCCCAGGAAGCTGACTTTTTTTTCTTCTCAACCTTCCCCTCATGGTCACAGGCAGCTTCTTGTCCCGGGCATCAGCTGAGGGTCGAGGGGGTTCCAGAGCCTTCCCTCTGTTGCTCTGTTGGCAGGTTGGCCCAGTTTGATCTATGTTAAAGGTCAGTTTCAGCCCTGGCTGGTGTAGCTTAGTGGATTGAGCACAGGCCTGTGAAAGAAAGGGTTGGTGGTTCGATTCCCAGTCAGGGCACATGCCTGGGCTATAGGCCAGTTCCCCAGTAGGGAACACATGAGAGGCAACCACACATTGATGTTTTTTTTCCCCACTCTTCCTCCTTCCCTTCCTCACTCTCTAAAAATAAATAAATGAAATGTTTAAAAAATAAAATCAAGGTCAATTTCAGTATGTCTGATTGCTCAGGAGGGTATATGTGGATTCTGATCTAACTGTGTTAGCCTAAGTCATGTGTTTTGTGTTCATAGCTATCATTCAGAAACAAATATTGTTCGATATATGAAGAAACTGGAAAACAAAGACATTTCCCTTGTTCACAGTATGATTCCACTGGTAATTATCACTTCCACCCCTTTTTTCAACCCCACCCTGATCCCACCTCTGTGGGGCACATCTAACACGCTTCAAGAGGGGTGGGTGGCCATGTGGGGAAATCAAAAGGCTGATCATACGGACCATGGGAAGTCACTAATGTAGTATTTTGTCTGTGCTTCTTAAAGGGGTCCTGCACCATGAAGCTCAACAGTTCATCTGAACTTGCAGTGAGTATGTCCCGTCTATTAAAAAGGAACTTGTTCTCGCTTGCACACAACTAGAGAAAACTGCTACTGGGACTGTGATTCGATAACTACTTTAATAATCCTGTACCTGGCTGTTCAACAATCTTGGTAGAAACCCTAATTTTACTGCAACCTGATCACTTAAATTCCTGAGTCAAATTATTTTTACATATTAAAATAATTAACTATATAGCACTTATATATATAAATCCCTACCCTCCCCACCCTCTTTTGTTAAACCTGACACATTGAACGCTTTCATTTTTGTCAATTTGTAGTTGTTAAGCTCAGAAGAAGCTTAGGCCTTCTTTCTAGAAAGGGTAGAGATTTGAGATTTTGGTTTATTGTGTCAGCAGAAGGCTTGTGTGACCTGCTGCTGTGGCTGGTCAGCATCTCTTCCAGGTTAGGATCCAGTTAGCAAAGTTTCATTGTTCCTTTTATTTCACAGGATTGTTCTGATGTGACACATCACATCAGGCAAAAGAAATGATTTTATCTGTGATAGGAGGAGTTCCTCCATTTGCTTTTCTGTTCTGTTCTGCTTAATGGAGAGACGATCATATATCTACCGTTAAGCATTTGAATAAACTATACTTGAAACAACTCTTTGGGTTTCATGGTTATAAATCTATTTCCCATCCTTACTGTCTTTAGAAAGATAGAAAAAGGTTATATTTTGCACAAGTTCCCTTTCTGGGGCTCTGCGACCCACTTGTAAGAGGAAGACAGTAATAAAACTTACCCTGTAAGATGGTGGGAGTTAAATGAGAGGAACACATTTCAAGTGCTGAGAACAGTGTCTGGCATGTAATACGCATTCTGTATTAGATGCTGTGTTTATCATTCTCCTCCTCATCATCAAAGATAACATTGTTATTGCTGTTACAATATGTATATGTGCATATGTTTTCTCTTTTCTTGTTCTTCAGCCAATTACATGGAGTGAATTTGCTAACATCCACCCCTTTGTGCCTTTGGACCAAGCTCAAGGGTACCAGCAGCTTTTCCGAGAGCTCGAGAAGGATTTGTGTGAGCTCACGGGCTATGACCGAATCTGTTTACAGCCTAACAGGTGAGGGCCTTTCTTCTGTTCTGTTAGTTATTGCTTGTGGTGTAACACCCATCCTAAAACTCAGAGGTTTGAAATAACGAATAATTTGATATCATTCTAAGAGCTGAGTGGGCAGTTGCACTCACTGGGGAAGATGACTGGAGGTCTAAAGTGGCCTTATTCACATTGCTGAGGAGTTAGGGAGGGGCTGTAGGCCTGGAGGAGTTAGTTGAGGACGCTGACCTGGGTCTTGGTTCTTCCCTGTGTGGACCTCCCCATGTGGTGGCCGACCTCCCTGACAGAATGATGCCAGGTTTCAGAGCAGAGTGCTCCACCACGGCAGGCTGTGGGAGCTGCAAACCTCACGGCTCAGCCTCAGCCTTACTTCCAGAACATTCTGTCTGTGAAAGCAAGTTACAGGGCCAGCCCAGGTTGAGACAACGCCTGGGTGTGAATGTTGGGAGTTGTGACTCCTTGTGGGACATCTTCGGAAACTAGTTGCTACACCTATCCGTGACGTAGATCGAGCACACGTGTCCACTCGTATGAAGCAGCAACGTCTCACTCGGGTAGGGCCAGGAGCACCTGGATCCTGGTTGGTTCTGCCACTCACTTTGAAAGTGCCCTTCCCCTCTTCTGGCCATGGTCTTTTTGTCTGCAAAGTAAAAACTTTGAAGAACGGTGGTTTTCAAACACGGAGGGCTCTAGCAACATCTCCTGAGTACTTGTCAAAAATACAAATACAAAAATACAAATTCCTGGGCCCCACTCTAGAGCTACTAGTTACAATGTTCAGGGCTTGAGAGTAAAAATCTTTTATTTATTTTCGAGAAAAGGGAAGGCGGGGGGAAGAGGGAGATAAACATCCATGTGTGGTTGCTTCTTGTGCTCCCCCCACCTGGGACTTGGCCTCTAACCCAGGTGTGTGCCCTGACTGGGCATCGAACTGGTGACCCCCTGACTCACAGGCCTGCACTCAATCCACTGAGACACAGCAGCAAGGGCAAATCTTTCTTTTTAAGGAGCAACAAAGTGATTCTAATATACAGCCAATTTGGAATCCTTTATGTTTGGGATCCTTCTGTCTTCATGGGAATACATAGATAAATAGACAGACAGACAGACAGACAAACATGTTATCAGTGTGGGAGTTAACATCCTACGATATTTTCAGAAGAGGAGTTGGTATCTGCCCCTGAGTTCTCTACCTCCCACTACTCCAAGTGTATTAATTCTCCACCTCAGCACTGGTATCACCTAGGAGCTTGTTAGAAATGCAGAATTCTGACTTTATGATACAAAAATCAGATGATTTGAAAACAGACATTTATTGTCTCACTTTCTGAAACATAGTAATCAGGTCTTAATCAGATATGATCAAGCTCTACCTACTGTTTTGTGACAAAGCCATGTACTTTGTAAAATAATATACCCTATAAAACACAAGCCACTGAGAAAGAGGGCAGGTGGCAAATGAGAGGACATGGAGCTCTTTTAATAACAGCCTCTCAAACCTCATTACATGAATAGGAAGGAATCGACATTCATGAAACTTAGACTTCGAGACTTCAGTATACTTTCATCAAAATGTCATCATTCCGCTTTTTTTTAACTATGAGGGGAACCTGATTGAATTATTAACCTCAGGCAATGATACTTTATTAAATGTTGACAATGAAGAGACTTTGCCCTTTAGTGATGGAATATGAGCACATCTTCAGTGTCATATGGGAGAGTAATTTTTTAAGACCAACTTTTAAGTCAGTCCTGTTGCAGTAAATTGAGGTCTGAGGTCCCAGCCAGAGTCCCCAGAAGGTTGACCTAAGGATGAGGAGGCTTGCCTTCCCTTAAAGCGATGGTTTCCCAACCCTGCCTGGAAATTAGACTCACATGGCAAGTTTATAAAAGTTCAGATGTCCAGATCACAGTCCCAGATGCAGTCATCATCTCAGTGGGGAAAGACTGCGAGTATTTCTTTAAAGCTCCTCAGGTGATTCCGACTTACAGACAAAGTTGAGAACCACTGTCTCAGGAGTTTCCTTGTTTTCCTCTGTATGTATATACCCCATGTTCTTTCTCTGTCCTACTCTCCTCACTCATAGGATTGGCAGCCAGAGTCAGTAACACATGTCAGTCTTGCAGGAAGGAAAGAAATCTTTATCAGCGTGTAGTTGCTGGCAGTGATGACTTCTCCAGCTCCAGAGATTCCCAGACAGAGATGCATTTCCAAGAAAGTGACAGGGGCTGTTGGGGCTCGGATGAGGGATATTTCTGGTCCTGAGCAGTGGGTGCTGTGATAACTGGGGACATGCTGCCTTGTTCTTTGTTGAAAAAAGAAGCGGGGGGGCTGGCTTCCAGTGAGCAGGGTGGATTGATGTCACCATTTGGGGAAAAGAGGAAGGAATGCACTACATATTCTATATGTGAGTGATCTGTTACAACTCTGTCTTGGTTTAGTTTTGGTAATGTTCTCTCCACAAGTGGAGTCACCAAAAAAGATTTGGAATCTAAAAATATTTCCTTTCCTTTTGTTATTTTGGGAAAATGAAAAGATAGTTATGGGGTAATTTTTAGAATATTTTATACTGTTGTAAAATATACATATCATAAAATTGACCAATTTAACCATTTTTAAGTGCACAATTCAATCGCATTAAGACATTCACTGCGTTGTGCACCCATCACCACCAGCCTTCTCCAGAACTTTATCTTCTTTAACTGAAGCTCTGCGCCCATTGAACAATAACTCTTCACTTCCCCCTTTCCCCAGCTCCTGGCGTCCACAATTCTATTTCCTGCATCTATTAATTTGACTTTTCTAGGTACATCATCTAAGTAAAATCATGCAATATTTATCCTTTTGTTTCTGGCTTATTTCACTTAGCATAATGTCTTCAGGATTCATCTACATTGTAGCCTGTGTCAGTATTTTTTTTCTTTTTTCTATCATTGTTAAGGCTGAATAATGTTTCATTGTATGTGTGGCCACATTTTGTTTGTCCCTTCATTGATGGACTTTTTAACCTTTTGGCTGTCGAGAATAATGCTGTTGTGAACACTGGTGTACAAACTCCTGTTTGAGACTCTGCTTTCGATTATTTTGGGTACATACCCAGGTGTGAAATTGTTGGATATATGGTGATTCTCTGCTTAATGTTTTTGAGGAACTGCCATACTGTTTTATACATCAATGCAGAGGCATTGATGGAAGGGGGTATATGGAAGGATAGCACTCAAACATTTATCTCTAGGTGGCAAGTGACTTTACTTTTTGTTCTTATACTTTTTCAGATTGCCAAAACAATTTTAAATTGTGATACGTGTTATTTTTACAACAAACAGTTCATTAATTTTGTTGTAGAGAACATTCATATCACAAAACAATTAAATGTATGATAAGATGCTTTACAGGCTGATTTCCACGCTGGGTCTCTCCCCGAGGGCTTCTCCATCAGCTGATGCCATGATGGTAATGGCCTTGAGGCTTGCCCTGAGTTTGGAGGCATACCCCTCAGCCTTCCTAGGCAGCAACCAGTACTTGTAAGTAAAGTGAGGACAAAGGAGTCATGCTCCGCTCAAGTTCTATAGAATAAAGTAATATTTGAGATCATGTGGATTCAACATACAGCTTTCTGGTTCCAAAATGCCTCAGTAGGAGAAAAGCAACTTTCAGGCATGGACCTGCGTGTTTCTGCAGGTGACCTTTGCGCCTCTGTTTCTGGGCCCTTCCATGTACTGTCTTCTGATCTAGTGTGGTTCCGTGTTATGCTCACAGAGGGCTTTTGTTCTTTCTTTCCTGGAGGGAATTCAGCTCCTCGAAGGAAAGGCTAGAACTGGGAACAGGAGAGGCCTGTAAAGAAAGCTCTGTTATGTGGCTTCCTCCTTAAGTGGTGATGTAGGTTTCTCTCCTATACAGCAAGAAAGGGAATGCTATTGATTTGATTGAGATTTAATTGGTGAATGGCCAATAAATATAGATGATGATAAGATTTTATATCTACAGATTGTGGCATGAAAGGAAGAGCTTTGTTCCTGCAGCCAGGTCTTCACTTGGTCTTTCTGTTTTCTGGGATAGTTAGATCCCAGAGGTGTTTAAAGGATTTGAAACAAAATTGTCAGGAAGCTTGTCCCTCTTTTTGCTGTTTATTTGCTTAATCTACAAACCCGAACAGCTTTTCAAACAGCTTTTCCAGCTCGATGGAGCACATAATCAAACAACATTTAGTTACCTTTCCGTTTCCTGTCGTGTACCTCGAGGCTGTTTCAGCTCGTTTCTCACCTCGCCGCCACACTCGCAGACTCATTCAGCACAAACACACTCTAGGAACTGGTAGGTTAGGATTATACGTAATGCCATGTTTAAGGCAGACAGAAACAGTAGATAATGCCTTCCAAGGATATCCAAAATGAAAGACAATCTAAAATTATTATTAGCTCACTTGGCTTGTAAGAGTGAGGAGGTTGTTTTTATGTTTAAAAACTGCAAGCTGTCACTGTGAGTGTACTAGACCCAGCAGTTGCTTCCCGGGAACCTCCTCCCAGGAAGGTTCTTCAACGGAGGAGGTGTGAACAGGCATCATCAATGGCCCTCAAACTGTTGTGCTTGGGGTGGCAGGGGAGGTTTGTTGGATTGCCAGCCCCTCCTCCAGAGTTTCCGATTCAGTGGTCTGGGAGGGGCCTGAGAATTTGCATTTCTAACAAATTCCCAGATGATTCTGATGTGCTGGTTTGGCCACCACACTGTGAAACTACTGGGGTTGCAGGATGCTCAGTCCAGAATTACATGGGGAGCCCTGAAGAATACTGATGCTCCAGCCAGACCCTGGCCACACCCCCGAAACTAAACTAGTTACATCAGGATCTCCTGTGGTGGAGCCCCAGGCACCACAGCTCCCCAGTGATTCTCAAGTGCACCGTTGGGTTGGGAGGGTATTGGCCTGCTGGAACCCCCAAGAGGACTGAATTTTGAAACTGGCTTTTGAGTCCACCACAGGTCATATGCATAGTTTACAGCAGAGAGTCAAATGCCTGATAATAGCTCTCTGCTCCTTTCCTGAGCTCATGGTTGACATCATTGATCATCTCTGATATGCTTTCCTACTGAGCCTAGGGCAGCTTCAGAATCTTCCCCTACAGAGCAGTCGGGGGTGGGGGTGGGTCAGATACCAGAGACCTCTTTTTTTAATGAGAACTTTTTTAAAAAAGGTTTTATTTATTTATTTTTAGAGAGAGGGGGAGGGGAAAAGAGGGGGAGAAAAACAGATGTACAAGAGGGGGACCTGGCCTGCAACCCAGGCATATGCCCTGACTGGAAATCAAACCGGTGACCTTTTGGTTCGCAGTCCCACACTCAGTTCCCTTGGAACTGAATTTCCAAAGAGACACTCAGAGTGCCGAGAAGAACAGAAAGAAGAGTGAAGGATGAAGAGCCATTTTGGGGGAAATACAAAGCAGTGGGTAGAAGGGTCTTGCCTCCCCCAATTTCCTTAATTCTTAAAAGTGTAATTTGATGTTTGTCGTTTGCAAGGCTCTCAAGCAGAGCCTCACACTTGCCTATATCCCTGGAATTCTGGTTCAGCAGGACTGAGCCAGAGCTGAGAATTTGCATTTCAACAAGTTCGAAGGTGGTGCAGATGCTTTTGTCTGGGGATCTCCAGTTTGAGAAGCTTTAAGCCCATCTTCTGGTATCAGAAAGATTAGAGCCTTGGATTTATGCAGATGTTTCTTGACCAGCATTCAGTGGTTAAATGTAGAATTTAGCTGATAACAAAATAAATACAGCTTGGTAAGCACATTTCAGAATGACATGTAGAGGGGGTTTTATTTTAAGCTTATACTACCCAGGTAGTATTTGGGGTTCTTAAGGTATGCAACAATTTGATTAAAATCCTATTCCTTCCAGGGTATGTGCACTGGTGAAGTGTCAGTCACCCTGTGTATCTGATCTGTAAGACAGGAATCAGGCCCTGGTGGGGTACTCAATTGGTTGGAGCATTGTTCCATTGTGACAGGGTTTTGGGTTCGATTTTCGATCTGGGCACATGCAAGGGCCAACCACTGGGTACGTACATGAATGTTTCTCTCTCCCCCTCTCTCCCCTATTCCCTCACTCTCTCTCTCTCTCTCTAAGAAATTAAAAAAAATAGGATGGGGGGCACGGAATCAGGCACCAATCTTTACTCAATCTTCTTGTGAGTGGTTTTACGAAGTTACCATAAACTGATGTGGGCCATTTCCACATGGGCTATTTTGATCATTTTACCTCTATCCATAATGTCACTTTTTAGCTAATGTTTCCCTTGGATCATTTTTGTTCCTGACCACTTGGTGGTGGTATTTTTAAAGTAAAGAAGGGTTTCAATGAGGGGAGTTTGGCATCAAAATGTCCAACATCAATGTATTATTTATCATAAGAAAATTTTTAAAAGATTGTATTAATTTTTAGGGAGAGGAGAAGGGAGGGAGAAAGAGAGGGTGAGAAACATCAATGTGTGGTTGCCTCTTGCATGCTCCCTGCTAGGGACCTGGCCCGAAACCCAGGCACGTGCCCTAACTGGGAATCGAACCAGTGAATCTTTGGTTCGCAGGCTGGCATTCAATCTGCTGAGCCATAGCAGCTATGGCATCATAAGAAATTTAATAGTGTTTCTTTCTGGGGATGAGACTAGGAACAATGGGAGGGGTTGCTTTTGGTTTTTTTTTGCCCTAAAGTTCATATTCTTTGGCACTGATGCAAATTTTAAAATCAATTGAGTGCATTATTTTTATAATAAAAATATTAATTTCACCTGTGAATTAGGCGGCATATCCTCATGTGACAGATGAGGCAGCTAGTATCCAGAGGACTGATTTGCTCTGGGCCCAAATGCTTGACAAGGGACAGCAAATCAAGGAAGGTTTTGATGTTAGAGGCAGGAGAAACTCAGGATGCCTACAGCAACTATCTGTTCATTAGACCTGCCTCAGAATGAGTGAGTTTAAGGTGCTGTGTTGCACGAGAGATTTGATACCCCCACATACAGGTTTCTGGTTTCAAACAACAGAAAATACCTTGGGTTAACTTAAGCAGAAAGGCAATTTACAGGGAAGATATTGGGTGTTTCTCAGATGGAAAAGCTGGAGAATGAGGCTTCTGAAGTGAGCAAGACCCAAGGGAGGCTGGCAGCAGAGGCCAAATCAGGATCAGTCACTCCAGGGGGAGAGTAACTATCTACCACCTCTGTGGAAAATCAGTGACTGTGCATTTCTTGGATTACTCTCCCCAGATTCATTAGGTCCCAGGCTGACATAGCCTATGCGTTGAGACTGGGTCACATGTCCAGCACCTTGTTAATGGGTAGGGATTGGGAATGTCTGGTCCCTTTCTGCTTCAAAAGTGGGGTTGAGGAAATTTAGCCCCTCGCCTAGACTCACACAGAAGGGGAAATTTCCTCAGATAGTAAGGAAATGAAAGGTTGTGCATACCCACATACACACCCATAAAAACAGCGACAATGAAAACCCAGCAAATCTCTAACATCCTAATGTAATCAATTCTTTGTATTTCTAAGCACATTTACATATCTGATCATCACAGCACCATTTTTCTAATTCCGTTTTCCAAGACAACAGACCACGGAATTAGTTTTAGTTTGTTGGGTATATAATTTACAGATATTTTCTCCTAGTTTGTAGCTTGTCTTTTCATCCTCTAAACAGGGTCTTTTGCGATCAAATTTTTTAAAATTTAAATTTATTTATTTTAGTTGTTCAAGGACAGTTTCAGATCAAATTTTTAAATTTTAGTAAAGTATAATTTATCTATTTTTCCTTTTATAAATTGTGTTTTTGATTTTTAAAAAAGATTTTATTTACTTATTTTTAGAGAGAGGGGAAGGGAGGGAGAAAGAGAAACATCAAGGTGTGGTTGCCTCTCAGAGCCCCCCCACTGGGGACCTGGCCCACAACCCAGGCATGTGCCCTGACTGGGAATTGAAGCAGCAACCTTTTGGTTTGTAGGCCAATGCTCAATCCACTAAGCCACACCAGCCAAGTCAATAAAACTTAAAAAAACAAAAACAAAAACAACATAAGAAACTTAATAGAAAATTTAAATATTACTAGAAATAAAATTGGCCCACTGACCTGTAAACAGCTTTAAAACACTTCTCTGAAATCACACACCAAACGTGGCCATCAGTGTGCACACTTGAACGGTGTGTTAAACACTGTACAGTGATTTCCAGTGGAATATCTAGAGAAAAATTAAAACAAGAGTAGATCTGATAAACCTAAATAATTGATAATTTTTTATTACACAAATCTAGAATTCCTGGCACCAAAGTTTAACAATGTTGGGATCTGTAACATGATCACTTTCTCTAGGGCACATTTTTAACACCCTTTGATGAGTACAAATGCAACATCCTTTTTGAAAACACAAACACTGTTTTCTCAGGACAATTAAAAGAAAATCCAGCAGCTGTCTTGGTGACCGCTGGGAGTCACCTTAAACCTGAGTATAGCATATTCTGCAGTTGATGGTTTCTGTTCCTTATTCAATAAAAATAGCAGCTATAATACTCTATTGCCAAATATTCTGGTGCAGCCAACTTCTAAGGAATTTCTTACAGTGTCTATAAAGTCAGCTACCACGTTCCTTAAACAGAATATAAAGAGGTTATTTCGTGAGGTCAAGGCTGACATCTGTTATGTGCACATCAGTGACAAATATACATAGGAACTGACCAAACAGTCTTTTTTACAGGATACAATTGATTTATAACCTTAATTTACCTAAAGTCTTATTCTTAAGAAGTGCTGTGCTTTCCACCTGTGACTACGGGCCATGCATGTTCTGCAAAATCATCTAGAAGAGGCGCCATGGTCCTTCCTCATCAGAGATAGACGTATCTTCTGCCATCGTATTTCTAAAACCTAGCAGAAGGTTCCAAGTGTCCCTTGCGTTTGAGCTTGCGTGATGGTCCAATAAAAATTTGTTTTAAAGATCTAAAAATTTAACTATTGGAACTAAACTGCAGTATTTCTAAATCTCAAACTTTTTTTGCCCAGGTTCTTAGCAAAGATAAGGTAAAATGACAAACATTTTTGAAGTCTATTATATACTTAAACTCTTGTGCTAATCTTGGCGAAAGATCTGAACTATGACCTTAGGCCTGTTACGGGATCTTCAGACTCTACCATCCACTCCCCAACCTCCACTCTGTCTTCTTTTTTTCCCCCTAAGTTCACATTGACTGTCTGCCCTGAATTTCCACACTTTAGAAACTATACGTAAAAATAAAAAACATATATACGGATATACATTATTTATTTATTTTTAGAGAGAGGAGAAAGGAGGGAGAAAAATGAGAGAAATATTGATGTGTGACAGAAACATTGATAGGTTGCCTCTCACAAGCCCCCAACTGGGGACCTGGCCTGCAACCCAGGCATGTGCCCTAACCAAGGATTGATCCAGCAACCTTTTGGTTTGCAGGCCAGCACTCAATTCACTGAACCACACCAGCGAGGGCTGAATTTCCACACTTATGATGATATATTGTTATTGCTAATAGGGTCTAGGTTTAAATCTTCACAAAACTGTCGAATCCCATCAACTCAAATTAATTTTCCCTTGGGGGTCTCTGTACATGTTCAAGCTTCTTCTAGTCTACAGATTTCTCTGGATTCTTTGTAGAATGAGTCTGGGTTATGGAAAAAGTTGTCTGTAGTTTTCGCTCATTCTGTGTTAAACAGTATCCCGTGCAGCAGTTCTTTCACCAGCCTGCGTAAATGCCGTGACTGGAGCACCTTGCTTTTCTAAAATAGTTCAGTCTTATCCTCACTTGGCACTTCTGTGGGTCTGAGGCTGTCCATGCACTGGAGTCCTCGCTGTGGCTGGCTCTGCAGGTCCAGGCCCATAACTGCTTCCTTTTAAGAGATGTTAGCAATCCACATGGAGTAGTTTTCTGATGGTCTCAATCTGGATTATGAAAATAAGCACTTATTATTCATAATACTTTCTCACCAACAGGTGGCACTAATATTTCCCCTTAGTTTACTAGTACCCCAGTAATAAGCCCTGTGTGGCATTTAGATCTTATCTCTCACACTTTCTGAGTCAAGACATAGTTGATTTTCAGAGTGTCTCAGGAAAAAGAAAATACAGCATTCCTGATCAAGTCTTTAGCATATTGACTCTCTTGGATTGCTGGCTCATAGATCTAGTGTAGTCTCTTCTTTTATTCCCACTTTAAACACCTTGATTAGTCTCCCTGCAAAAGAAGGTGACTAGAAGTCATGAGAAAAACACAGAGGGAAATACAAAATTTGTTTGTGGATGCCCCTTCCCCTTGGGAAAAGGATGACTTTGGAGGAAGGCTTTATGGAAAAGATAAGACTTGAGTTGGACTAGTTGAAGAACGGGTGGAGTTTGGCTGGTGGGAGGGTGGAGGGAGGCTAATTCAGGCTGAGGGGTGTAGAGGTGCTCATTCTAATGCTGTGGTAACTTCCACAGCACCTGCCTTTCAAAGAGGTCAGGGTTGCTGCTTCCCTGATGACAATGAAGAAGGTAGTGATGGAGATGAGGATGATGACGACAACAGTGATGTTAGCTACTAGGACTTAATGAGTGTGTTTCCCTGGTGCCAGGCACTGTGATAAGCACTCTCCTGTAGGTCATCTCCTTGCTCATCGCATCTGCCCTTCCATATGGGCACAGTCATCCAGTTATCTCTGTCTTAGAGATGAGAACACAGAGGCACAGTCAGCCTAAGTAACTAGTGGTGTGAGGCTTTGCTGAAGTGTGGCGTATTCATTTTCCTGTTTTCAAAGTAAAAAAATCAACTGAGCTAAAACTAGTTTGTCAGAAGCCTAGAAAACACATCAGTGTTTACTCTCTTCCTTGGGAGAGAGCAGAGAAAGGCAAAGCAACGCTCACTTGGTGTGGGTGACAAGGAACTGAGTGCCCCTGGTCGCTTGGAGTCAGGCCTTCTTTCACATGTGCCTGAACCTCCTCGTTCTGTCCATTAGGCAAGGGTTCTGTGAAGGGAAGCCCGTGGTTGCCCCCACAGCTCTCAGAGGAGCGCACTGCTCACAAGCGGCGTATGAGGCTCCTGGACGCAGGCTGCCTTGCACCAAGGACCCTGGTTGCCACTATTGCTTATTTTGGTGTATATACTCTGACCTCAGTTTCATGTGCAAAGTGGGGGGTGGGGGTGGTACCTGCCTCTTAGGGCCATAGGATGGATTAGACAGAGTGACATAAAATGCTGGTGGCAACAACAACACAGCCACCACTTACCTGTGCTTACTCCTTGCCAGAAGCCTAGTGATCAGTTCTGCCATCTTCTAACACCAAGCCATCAATGTCCCTACACTAGTCCACAGACATTGCAGATCCAACTCGTTTCATGTTAGTTTCTCTCAAAATAATATTCTTCTCTCACCACCATGCTGTACACCTGAAACTAATACAAAATAATATCTAATGTAAACTATAATTGAAAAATACGATTAAAAAAAAACTTTCCAATGCTCAAAATTTTAGCTTTTGGTTAAGAAATAAAAGAAAGTTTATCTAATTTCTTCTTAACACCTTGTCCTTTTAGAGTATGATCTCAGTATTACTGGGTGACCAGAAGGGATGAATGCCAAGCCACTGGGTCTTCCACAGAGTCAAATGATGGTGTGGTTTTGCACATGGAGGAAATATGTGTATTTTGAATGGGATGAGAAACCCTATTACTCACTTCCCTTTCCTCCCTGCAGAGTGTACTGAGAACATTAAGTTAACAGTTTATGGTTGACTCAGCATTGCTCGCTGGGATGTTAGTTGTTAAGTGTTCTCTGAAAGCAGGGCCCTAAGGACGGTGTTGATGGGTATGGACGGACGCTGGCAGCTGTGTGCATCTGGGGCCTGGGAAAGCTGGCCTGAGACTGGCAGGAATGGTGCCACGTTCAAAGTGCGTAGTTCCTTTGGGGCAATCTGACCATTGACTGAGTGGTTGGTGATATTGAGAAATCACTGGTTGTGGTTTTAGATGCGATCATGTGTAGTTACATTTAAAAAAATAATGCTTATCTTTGAAAGATGCATATTGAAAGCTGAATTGATGATATGATTGAGTTTTTATTGAAAATAACCTAATTTGGAGTGAGGAGGGTTAGTGAGGGGTAGGATTGGAAACAAGATTGACCAGAATCCAGTAACTGCTGTTAAAGCTGGGTGACACGTGTGTATGGCAGTTCCTTATATCCTTTTCTCTATTTTTGCATAATTTTGAAATTTTCCATAATAGAAAAGATTTTTAGGTTCCTGGTTCTGAGTGAGGGTGGAAAGGCCCCCCTCTGAGTAGGAGTGGGGGAGCTTTAGTGTGCAGACTTGGTGTGGTTTAAGTCCTGTGGGCTTAGAGGGAGACCCACCGTGAGCTTTCCTTGGTGTCTGGGAGTGACTTTGTGTCAGATGTCGGTGAGCATACAGCCCGTGTCTGGTGAATACTGAATGAATAAATGAGAGCAAAAAGGCCGAAAGCCCTGACCCTTCTCTTCTTGTCTTTGCAGTGGAGCCCAGGGGGAGTACACTGGGCTGGCCACTATCCGAGCCTACTTAGAAGGGAAAGGCGAGGGACACAGAACGGTGAGTATGGACAGGTGGTGTGTGCTTACCACCGGGCGGCAGCCAGCCTAGCTCCCAAGGTCCCTTTCGTTCTGTTGCACAATCCCTCTAAGCCTTCTTGGAAGCAGCTGCAGGAACATATAATCAAGAAGCAGATTTCTGTGGGTTGGCCATTACGATTTTTGCCTCCAAGACACTTCACTGGGCCATTTCAAGGGGAAACATGCAGAGATAAAAGGCTTTGCTCAAACCCCGTCTGTAAAAGTCAGCCAATTGGCTGTGAAACCGCTCTCCCAAGGGAGCCAAGGGAGTAAGGGGCCGAATGCTGCCATCCCAAGAATGCTGCCATCCCAAGCGTCCTCTCCTTGGCTCAGCCCGGGCCCCAGGGCTGCACAAAGGGCAGAGACTGAGCTTCAATTCTTCTGTAACTCCTACTGTGCCTAAGCACAGTTCTGGTCATATGTGGGCTCAAAAATATTTATTGAGTCAGTAAATGCTCTATTAAATGACTGTCGGCTCTAAGCACCAAAAGAAGACATGGAACAGAGTTCCTGGCTGTGCTTTATCATTTGCTGTAGGTATGAGAGCCTAGTCTCCAGGGTCCAAACTATCCTTGGGGGCCCTCGTAGGTTCCAGCATGTACTAATGGGCTCGACAGGACCCCCAGTCTCCAGAAGCAGTGCCTCAGCACTTGCTCTGGTACAGGCTGCGCACGGTGGCTGAAGGAGGTCTGTGTTCTGGGGCCTTCACTCTGCTGACGACCAATGCTGAGCTAGAACTCCCACCGAATTCAGAGGTGGGGTTCTTAGAAGGAGCAGTGGGTAGGAGTCGAGCAGAACAAAAGCATCTGCCAATCCTGGGAGAGTTAGAGAAAGGGGTGCTCAGATGGTTCTGGCTGCCTGAGTAAGTGGGATGTAATAGGTGGTGGCCCAATCTTAGTCCACTCCTGGTTTTATTAAAACTGGGATTGTTTATGGCTAGTTGCCTGAATTTTGCAATGAGAGAATCTAAAAACTATTTCACTTCCCTTTCAAAAAGGGGGAGGAAATAAGACCATTTTCTCTCTCATTCCCTTGCTTATTCATTCTGATCCCACAGGTGTGTTTTCGCAGACATTTGACAGGGCCGGGGAACAGAATTGCTTTTCAAAGATCTTTGAAAACCAAGACATTTGCTAGTTGAATAAGTTACTGAACACTGGCTACATGCGAGGTACTGTGTGCGCCAGTCCAGAGACACAGTCCCTCACGTTCCAACTGTTTTTTTTTTCACTTGCATTTTCTTGTGGTTTTGAATTCCTCAGCTTTCGAAGGAAGGGTTAGTTTAGAACGACATGCTTGTTTTTGGACCACAGAGTCTCAGCACTGTCATAGAATCGGAAAGGAAATGTTCAGGCTCCAGTTGTCCAGTGAAAGGATAGTAACAGACAACTGACATTAGAAGTTCCCTCTTCTGTTTTTCCTCCTTGGCCTCCCTGTACCGAGGTAGCCCTTGGAGCTCCGCGTCAGTGATTACGCTCTTTAACCACGGGACGTCTGGGTCTCTTGGGGAAGGATCTGTTCATCCTGTGTGACCAGCTCCACGATGCTCCCCTCCCTGACCCCACTCAGCCCCTGCTTTATGGTATTCATAGAAGGCCAGCGAAGAGCTAATGACAAAGGGTGAGCCAAAATCCAGGTTCCATCACTCTGTGATGCTTCTCACCCCTTGTTGTTTCCCAGTGCTCCAGTCTGGCACCCAGAAGTATCTGAGAATGTCTGTAAGCTGGGGGCCAGGCTGGAAGGGGCAAGGAGGAAGGCTGAGCATCCTCCTGATTGGGCCTGCCTTCTGTGACTCATGGATTCTTTCCAGCGCCTTTACCCTCTCTTTGTGTTTTCCAGTCCTCCCTTCTCTCTCCGTTTCCTTGCTTGTGATGTCTTTTCTGGCCCCACAGAGCTGTCGCTGATGTGTCGTGAGGACTCTCCCATCCTGAAGGACAGAGAGGGGCTGACGCTGCATTTTAGGCAGGGAAGGTGGCCCAGTCACTGAGTGTGTAGAAATACAGAACCCATACCTTTGGAAATGTCCGCATCCTCTTTAGATTAAAGATTTTAATTAAAGCCAACTTTTTTAGCTAGAGAAGAAGAAAATGACGGACTTACACCAGAGAAATCCGAGGCAGCTGCTGCAGTGCAGTAGACTAATGGAGTCCAGTAAGATAGGAAGTGTGGGGACGTCCTGTGCCACAGAAACACGCAGGCTCCTGATGTTTCTCTTGTTTTAAGCTATTTTTGGAAGTTTTTTTCACTTTGCTCTTAGGTTAGACTTCAGGGGTTTCTAAAATGCAACGGCCAAGTTCTTGATTTACCGGTTTAATTTGGGGGAATGCAAATTTATTTAACAAATTCCTATATCGCAAGCACCAGGTACCTGGCAGTGTCCTAAACACTTTGTAACAACTCAGTTTGCTAGTCAGGTTTGCTAACTAAAGACTGAATTTCCTATACAAAGGAAAAACATTGACACACACGCAAACCCACCAAAAAACACCTCTCCAAAACCTGTATGTACTTTTCTCTTCCTAATTTCCTGAGGCAAAGTAATGGCTTTTGGTTGTTCATTTATTACCATCAGTGAGAAACTGGTTTCTCTTGCTAAGGAGCATTCCGCCTGAATCCTTCAAGGGTGAGTTGAGCTGTGCTGGTCTACACCAGACACCTTGGGAACTTAGTAAAACGCCGCATCTTCAAATGGGCATAAATGTGCCAAGGTGGATTGGTTTTGGATAAACTAAAACATCAAATCTGTGTCCTGTTGTTTCCATGTCCCTCTTAACACCACAATTCTAAATGTGAAAAAGTTAATGTTAAAAAAATAGTTCCCTAAATCTATATAGGAAATCAGAAATGTCTAACAGCAACGTCGAAAAGAATCATTGACAAAACCACTGAGACTTTTTTCTTTCTTCTACTTCTTGTGTCAGAACGTGTGCTGGTTTTCAGTGGCTGCTGTATCAAATTACTACAAAATTAGTAGCTTAAAATAATACAGACTTAATTTTCTTACAGTCAGTGGAGACCAGGGTCTGAAATTGGTTTCACTTGCTAAAGCTGAGGCATTGTTGTTGCTGGTTCCTCTAAAGGATCCAGCAGAGAACCTGTTTCTCTGCCTTGCCTTCCCAGTCTTTGGAGGCCTTGCCCTCCTGGGCCCCCTCCTGCCACCACCCCAACCTCTGTTCAGGCGTCACATCTCCTACTTCCTTCGTGGTCCTGTCTCTCCTGCCTCCTTCTGATGAGAACACTAGTGANAATAATACAGACTTAATTTTCTTACAGTCAGTGGAGACCAGGGTCTGAAATTGGTTTCACTTGCTAAAGCTGAGGCATTGTTGTTGCTGGTTCCTCTAAAGGATCCAGCAGAGAACCTGTTTCTCTGCCTTGCCTTCCCAGTCTTTGGAGGCCTTGCCCTCCTGGGCCCCGTCCTGCCACCACCCCAACCTCTGTTCAGGCGTCACATCTCCTACTTCCTTCATGGTCCTGTCTCTCCTGCCTCCTTCTGATGAGAACACTAGTGAATACACGTGGAGCCAAACCTACAATCCAGATTTCAAGATCCCATTTTAAGATCCCTAATCTCTCCTCTCAAGACCCCTAACTCAATCACACCAGCAAAGTCCCTTTTGCCATACGAGGTAACATTCGTGGATTCTGGGGGTTAGGGTGTGGACATCTTCAGAGGCCCATTATTCAGTGCACCACGGGATGGTTGACATTTTTAGCTGGAATGTTTTTATTTCAGCAGAACTTCCCTCATATGAATTCGTAACTGAGGCATTTAGCAAATATTTTATATTCATTTTTAACACTCGCCTTGATAAATGTCCGGTCCCTAGGGGTCCTTTCATCCACAGATCCTTTGGTAGAATAAAAATACCTTGTGAGAAAGAAGTGACTCTAGCTTTGGGCCTGAGAAATTAAAGAGAATTTAATACAAATGGGAGGCATTTGAACAAGGAAAAGGATTTGAAGACAACACAGCATAACCAGCATGAAACCAATTTAAAAGAGGCACAAACTTTCTGTCAGCAGGAGAGTGACAAAGTAATTTCACGTGTGCCCCTGGTTACAGTTCCTTTTTTGTACACATGTATTTTTACTTAGTGGACGACTTCGCTGTGTTTCAGGAACAGCTGTAAACTAAGTTTTCCTTTTGTAAGCCCATTTTACAATGTGCATGCATTTCTTTTCAAGAGGTTGCAATACTGTTGCTAGGATAAAAGAAAACAAAACAAAAGAGGAGGATTGTTTTTTAGGGTGCTTGTTGCTTTTTTTGTTGTTGTTCTCTTTTAGAAAAAGTCCCTGATGCGTTTTCCTGTAGTGGGGCATCGGCGGATCTACCAGAGCACGAGTTTTCACCTGTGTTTGTGATTGGGGGGGGGGGGTAAATGAAAATGATTTAAACATGGGAATTCTAACATTGCTGCTCCCCACCCCCTTTCCATAAGAATTTGATATATCTTTAAGCTGTAACTCTTGAGACACTTTTTCTTGATCTTTTCAATTTGAAGTGACCCCCCCTTTCCCTCATTTCAAGTTCCTCCAGCACCTGTGGGCTTTAGACATCGATTTCTACGTCTGGCAGCACTGTCAGTGAGCAAGTCGTGAGAGCATAGGGCACGAGTGGACTAGATTTTACGCTTAGTTGATGATTCTCATGGAGTCTAACAATTCGTTGCACAGAATAAGCAGCCCATAAATGGTGACATAATTGGTGCATTGACACTGGGAGACCTTGGCTTTCTGCTTCCATTCTCATGTCTCCCTGTTCCCAGCAGAGCCAAGCAGAGCACCGATGCTGTGATGTGCACGTTTGAGTCCTAGAGCTGGACTCCCAATCTTTTGTTGTTGTAAGATGGTTTCTGCACATTGTAACGGAGGCAAGGTTAGAATAAACCCCGATCTATTTTGGTGTGCTGTGATAAGAGAGGAGAGTACTTAGGGCACATTATTTGGGGATCCAAATGGAAACTCCTCTTATGGACATTGTTTTGCACTACAGTAACAATGACGCTGCAGCAGATTTCAAGGCGCTGGTGGTCAGTTTAAATAAAGGATGTGGCGTCTCTTTAGTTTGTGCTCCCAGCATGTTGTAGGACTTTTCCATCATTATGAATAGCCTGGTGATTGTTTTTTCTCCTTCCTTTATTCTATTCCTAAGGTTTGCCTCATTCCAAAATCAGCTCATGGGACCAATCCTGCAAGTGCCTACATGGCAGGCATGAAGATCCAGCCTGTGGAGGTGGATAAATACGGGAATATTGACACGGCTCACCTTAAGGCCATGGTACCTACCCATCTTCCGTTCAACAGATGGGAGAGGTCTGGGTTGGGAAGAGGTGGTGGGGATCAGGGACTGGATGGTTTATATCAATATTATCTTCTGTTGCATTATAATTAAAAAACTGCAGTTCCTCCTCTGAATGGATCTGGGGAAAATGACATAAAATCAGAAAACCTGTTTCTATAAGAACAATAAAAAGCAACAGTCATTATTTGGTCCAGAAGAAAGCTGACCATAGACTACTTTACTGCTTCCTTCACCCACAGGGAGAGGGTCCTTTAAATTGAAATTCCATCCTCTAATTTATGCATGTGTAAGAAACTGAATGAATTATTCATGGTGGTAGTGAGGGTATTCCTTGCAGGACCTACCTACTCCTGCCCAACCTACTCCTCCTTCCTCCATTAATAATCAGACTGGCGGTCACAGTTTTTCTGTCTTTGTGTTGGGAAATAAAACCTAAGTGTAGATTTTGCAAATGTCTGTGGCCATCCAAGCCATGAATTTCCGGAGGCATTCCACCCTCCTTCCTGAAACACCAACCCCCACCCCCAACCTCCCAACCTCCAGGAAGAGGTTGCCTAGCAACCGTATCTGCTTTCCACTGGTGGACTGGAGGCTGCATCTGAAGAGAGAAGGAAATCAGTTGAATAGCAATGTGATTTTTGTCAGGGTTATTAGGCATGGAGTCTGGGAACTTCAAGTAACTGATTTCAAAGGGAAGCTGAAAATACACAACACTGCTCATCTCTCATCCATCTCCCCTCTTCCATCATGCCACAAAGTTTTTACCGACAAATATTCTGGGCCTGTAGTTGTAATCATAAAGTCTCTCCAATGTAGGCTGTGACCTTAAACATTCTTTTAAAATTTTTTACACAAATCTTCTCTGACTTGCTGGCCAGAAAAACAAACTTTTTATATGCTTGCCTTTTAGATATGCTTGCCTTCTCTCAAAAGGAGAAACGAGGGAAATATTTATATATTTATCAGAGCAGGAACACTCCTTGTTGGAAATCTAATTCCAACAGGCTGGGAGGGAAAGGGAGTAAGTGTGGATATGGAAACATAAGTAGGGAGAGATTAACTGTGAGAATAGACATGTCTGGAATCAAAAAGGTCTGAAATACCGACCGAGATGACTGAAAGGAAAACCACTTTGGGGAGTTGAGCCCAAAATATCTAAAACACCCAAACAGTCATTTTGGTCTTGACCATGGAGATCTAACCTGGAGAGGCCTTGTTATTTCCTTGGAGTGACGAAGGAAGGGAGTAATGGCTACGGATCTTTTATTGCTGTCATACTTTGAGATAATTTCGGAAGTGAAAAGATCAAGACTTCATCTTTCTTCATCCTTTAAAATAAAAAGCAAGGGTTTGATCTAGAAAGAAAGGTCTCCTCCTTGGTGTCCTTGTGCCCTTTCCTTCCCCACAGGTGGATAAACACAAGGAGCACCTGGCTGCAATCATGATCACGTACCCATCCACCAACGGGGTGTTTGAAGAGAACATCAGCGACGTGTGTGACCTGATTCACCAGCATGGGGGCCAGGTCTACCTAGACGGAGCAAATATGAATGCTCAGGTGGGCAATGTGTGATGGGCTCTCTGAGAAAACTGTTATGTGAAAAAACTTCTTTTTTTTCCTTTTTAGAGATTTTACTTTACTTTTAGAGAGAGGGGAAAGGAGGGAGAAAGAGAGGGAAACATCAAAGTGTGGTAACCTCTCACCTGTGTCCTGACTGGGAATTGAACCGGCAACTCTTTAGTTTGCAGGCTGGCCCTCAATCCACTGAGCCACGCCAGCCACAGCTCTTTTCTCTCACTTCTTGACAGTTGCCTTAAAGAATGACACTGAATTCAGAATTGAGGCTGACTTTATTGCCAATTTCAAACAAAGTACCCCAATTTCACTGGGCTTATAGATCCTAGATGAGGTGGTGGGGAATGTTGGGGAGGAGGCAAAGTGGTTGAAAGGGAACAGGGAAAGAACTGAATGCCCTTATAGCTCTTCTCTGGAGGTGCTGCTGGCAAGAAGTTCACCTGGCTGCCTTCCTGAGGGAATTCAGACCCAAGTTCTGGCCATAGGTGAATGTTGATCTGCCATTAACCTGGCTTCAGCTTCATCAGCTGAATAGTCCTGACCTGAGGGGCAGAGTCTGACTGCTGGGAGAGCAGGGAGGGGTGCGGTCTGTGTAATGTGTGTCTCTGAGGAAATGCTATAGGGAGCCATTAGAGCAGAGGAGTGTCGTTATCTCTTTCAGACTCTTAATTTATTTTTCATTTTTTGCTTCCCTTACTATTTCAGACTCTTTCTGCCTTTTTCCCCCCCTTCTGTCCAATTCCCTGTGTAAGTGTAGGCCAGGAATTGTTTATTGCTCCAATAACATAAATGCATTCTTTATCTTTGGCCATGTTCAAGATCAGCCCTAATGCCAAAGTGGCTGAAATGTTTGTTGAATGTTGTTGGCATCAGGATGGTCTCAGGAAAACTGACAGCCTCCCTTCCTCTCTCCGGGCTCAGCATCCTCTTGGGAAACTCTTCAAGGCCCTTCCATCAGGGTGCCCGAAGCCAGTCCTGCAGAGGGGAGTAGAACTGCCGGTGGGGGGAAATTTGCCTCCTTCAGTACTCTCCTTTCTTGTACTGGGGCACTTTCTTTCCTCGGTCTTGGGGTGGGTAATTAGGAATTGACTATATATTCAAATCTGTATTTTAGAATCTAAATTAGGTTAAATGGTCAGCTGCTGTTTCCACAGAAACCACAAGCCATGCTGCCTATGGAATGCTGGGCTTTGCCTGCAGAACCCAGCCAGTATGAGGATGCCTCTTGGAACAGCTCTGCCTGCCTTTCCGCTGGGGGAGGGGTGCAGCGAACAGTGTGGCTGCCTCTCCACAGCACCCTTTCAAGTTCTTGACTTTTGCTTTTGGCTCTTTCCCTTTGTGGTAGGTGGGAATCTGCCGTCCTGGAGACTTTGGGTCTGATGTCTCACACCTAAATCTTCACAAGACCTTCTGCATTCCCCACGGAGGTGGCGGCCCTGGCATGGGGCCCATCGGAGTGTGAGTTCTGGGCGTCTGGTTTCAGCATGGCTTTGGAGAAAGAATGAGAGAATGGCCCAAACTCGCTATCAGTCCCAGTGGGGTCTTCAAGTGTTGAGGTCACCTTCCTAAGCGGTGTGACTATAGGGCTGGGGGAGGAGTGGTGAAAGGGACACTTTTAGGACCGTATAGTCCAAAGAGGACCATAATGAAATTGTATTAACTGCAGTAAGCTCCCATTTCATGCACAGACAGGGTAATGAAGCTCTACTGGAGTGTTATAGATCAGAACTGGCATATTAGTGCCTGGAAGTGCTTTTCAGACCTAGGCTTTCAAGTACCTTTTTTTTTTCTTTCTTTCTCTTTAAAATCAGCTGATGGTTACATTGAAAATGAATTATCTACCATCAACAATAAAAGAACTCATAGTAAAAAAGTGGGTCCCAGGAGCTGTGGGGCAGGGTGCAGTGGGGAGTTGAGAGAGGTTGGTGGGAAGGTACGAATTTTCAGCTCTGAGAGGAATAAGGTCTGAGGACCCAACATGTAACATGGTGACTGCAGTTTGATAGCACTGTATCGGGTTGGCCAGAAAGTTTGGTTCATGTTTTTCTATCAAGTAAAAAACATTTTTCATGTTCGCTAATAACTTTATTGATTTGGATATTTTGAATATGTCAGCTATCTCCTGCTATTGGCTTCTAGTGGGTAGAGGCCAGGGGCACTGCTAAACGTCTTACAATGCATAAGACAGCCCCACAGCAAAGAATCGTTTGGCCAGAATGTCAGTAGTACCAAGAAACTCCGCAAACCACTTATGACACGTTTGGTCAGTCACAGCACCTTCTCTACATGCTGCATGAATCTTTTTTTTTGTTTCAGTTGCGTTTTTACCTTTCTTGAAATAATACAGCATAATATGCCAAGATTGTTGCATATCTTCTTTCAGCTTTAATATTAAAATGACTATACAAAATTTCACCACTTTTAATAAGTTCTTTTTTACTTTAAAATTTTTTTGATATATTTTTATTGTCCTAATTTTTAAATATATATATATTTTATTGATTATGGTGTTATAGTTGTCCCATTTTTTCCTCCCCTTTATTCTCCTCTGCCCTCCTCTCCAACCCCCTCCCACTAGCATTTCCCCCAGTTCATGTCCATGGGTTGTACATATAACTTCTTTGGCTTCTCCACTTCCTATACTATTCTTAACCTCCCCCTGTCTAGTTTGTACCTACCATTTATGCTTCTTATTCCCTGTACCTTTCCCTCCATTCTCCCCCTTTCTCCTCCCCACTGATAACCCTCGTGTGATGTCCATTTCTGTGAATTTGTTCCTAGGACCCTGTGGGTCTCTCCAAAAAGTCTCCTATGAGGCTGGGAGTTTATTCTGCCTCCGCAACCCCCAGAGATTTTTTATAGGCAGAGGTTGTTGAGGCTTTATTTCCCCATGTTGGAACCCTGGGTTGTGTGGTCTGTCTCATTCCCCACTTGTTCCTCCTGGTTTATCTGCTTGTGAATGTGGGACTGACCGGTCTTCTAGCCGCTGCCTTGCGTGAATCTTCTCTGCCTCTCCTACCAGTCTAAATAAATGTTTCTTCTTTAGCTCCTGGGTTGTCAGACTTCTGTACAGTTCGATTTTCTGGCAGTTCTGGTTATTTTTTGTTTTTAAATTTGTTGTTGTCTTTCTTTTGGTTGTGTGAGGAGGCAAAGTGTGCCTCCATCTTGGCCAGAGTTGCCTGATAAGTTCTTTTTGAAATGCATGCTGATATGACAGCTGTCACAACACAGTCTAACAAAATTGTTCCAAATGAAGTTAAAATACAACTAAGCACTACTAGAGCCATCATAGAGAAAAAACTGAATGAACTTTTTAACTAACTCTATATCTACAGTCAAAATTTGCTAAGAGAGTAAAACTTAAATGTTCTTATCCCCACTCCCCCCAAATGAATTGTATGTGAAGAGTTAAGCACTTTGCAGCTTGAATTCTTATTAGATCTGATATGAGTAAGAAGGAAACAAAACTTATTACTAGAAATTACTGGATCAAGTCAAAATAAGACCAAAGGAATATACTGTGGTTGTTATTTCATTTTACACTGTGAGGTGAAATCATGAAAATGAAGCTGAGTAGCCATATCCTGAACTTCAGTCTTCCAAAAATGTGCCAAAGGGGCCAGTCTTCAGCGTTGCTGGGGTCCTGACCCCCTTTTTTCTGCTTTCCTTTTCGATGATTTTTATTTATTATGAATGGAGGAGGCCCAGTGCCTCAGTTCTGGGGAAGGTGGGGTGAATGATGTTCACATGCAACCTTTGGTGTGTAGCTTCTTCTCAGCAGCACCCTTCTGTATCCTTCAGTGCCTCTGGAAAGAGTGTGGGCTGTGGGCCTGGGAGGGAGCGAGAAGCCCCCCCATCCTGGGGAGCACATGGCTCTGCAGGCTGCCCCGTGGCTGCCTGCCTCTGTCAAATCCTCCGCCACAGTGCTTGGCTGGTGGGCCATGCTTCCAGTGAAGGAGGAAGGAAGGAACAGCTTCCTGAACGGCTGCCTCTGCGCTGATGTCAGGTCTCTTCCATTGACAGAGTTCCTCTCTCAGGAACAGAGCTTCCTGAGAGGGCCCAACACCTACCTGTTCAGCTGGGCTGGATCTTTTTACATCTTCTGAATTTGTATTTACAAACTACAGGAAAAAGCATCTTGCCCCTTTTCTGCCCAATCATCCCATCGTTTTGGTAAAGCCAGAGGAGGATGCCCGGCCTGTGGGTGCCGTCAGTGCAGCCCCGTGGGGCTCCAGCTCCATCTTGCCCGTCTCGTGGGCTTATATTAAGGTGAGACCTGTGGGCATGAATGTGTTGGTGGGGAGCCGAGGTCACAGGCTTCCTTATTAACTTAAAAATGTAAAAAGTCCTTGATCTGCGCTGTGGTCAGTGAAGATTGCTGATGACTTCGGATGGAAGAAACCTTCCTACAGAGGTCAGCTGAAATTCATTTTATCTCATCCTCATTATGCTGTTTCCTTTGGGTTCTCACAGTGGGTTTAACATCAGAGAAGTGAACACACCAGACATATTTTTCCAGACAGAGTTAAGTTCTATGAGTCATGTGGATGTTCTGGCCACGTCATTTGGTTTCCTGTAGGATTTATACCTCCTCATGCAAGTAAAAAAAACAGTGTGCATACTAATTATTACACTTGGTTGAGATCCTGAGATAAGTTTTAGAAATCCGTCTCCTCCAGCTTTATATTCCTTGGAAACCGGGAGGATAAGAGGAGAAGGAGCAGAAATTTGTACGCTGGTTTCCCAAAGCTCTTTGCCCTTTACAGTCTGTGGAACTGTACTCTCAGGGGTAACTAGACTTTGTTAGGGGACAGGCTCCCTTCCTATGTGTTTCTCTACAAAACACGAGGGCCAGAGTTTATACAGCTCTTGTTCAAATGGGCCCACTCGCCTCCTGGGCCGACGAGACAGTGCTGCGTTTGACAGAAACACTTGTTCGGCCACTCATCAGAGCAGCCTTCCCAGACTGGCTCCCCTCCTCAGAGGAGGGGTGGCTTCTGCGGAAACAAAACCCCCAACTCAGCTATGCAAATCATGCCCGATGACTCTCTGGGGCTGCCTGTTATTCTTGAACAGTGTGGCATTTATGATACTTAGGGAAAACTTTCCGGGAAGCTGGAACAACAATTCTGTACCTCAGAGACTAAATCCTACTTTTTAAAATGATCCTTGAGTTGTTTTACAAATAGTAACAGCCAAAACAGTCATAGGAAAGGCCTGCTTCTTGGCAAACAGAATCTAATTCCCAGCTCCCTTTTGGTCTCAAGGTCCTATACACCTGGGCGATTTGTTATGAACCTCTTTGGGTTGGAAGTGATTTCCCACATACAGAAAATAAATGCCCCAGGCTGATTTGGCCAGAAGCTAGGAACACTAGACAGAGCCTCAGTTTAAAAGTGAAGTATTGTGAATAAAATAGCATTTAAGATACTGGTTTGGCTTTGGGCCCTTTCTTTGTTCCAGGCTGTTGTTACTTATCACCAGGAGAACTACCTGTTCTCTCCCTGCTTCAGTCCATCTTGGACACTCCCTACAGGACTGCTAACCCCCTCAGGACTGAAGCTCACCCCTTGCTTCCCTTTGCAATCACCACTGGGTCTCACTAGTCTAGTAGAATCCTTAGGGGATTCTCCCCAAATTCACATGCCTAGGTTCCAGAGGGAATCAAATTTGGCATACATGGGGCAGGGCTAGGGTCAGCAGGTTGCTCTGTAATGCTGATGCACAATTCGAGAGCCAGTGGCTGTCTGGACCAAGTCCAAGTCCTCCCTAGCAAAGGTCGGAGGCTTGCGAGAGGTCGTCACAACTCACCAGGCTCTACAGTAACTCCCAGACTGCAGCCCTGGCCTTCCCTTCTACCCCCTGGATTTTGCTGTTCTCACCTGGAGTGACTTCCTCTTTCTCATCTATCCCAATTCTACCCATTTTTAAGTTTCCATTCAAGTTCTAACTCTTATTCTAGGAACCTCTCTTTTATCAGCCTGGCAAAATGTGTCCTCTCCTTACTTTGGACTTCAGTGCTCCTGTTATTTTTTTCTGATGCTTTCTCATGTGCTTTACATTAGTTTTGTATTTAATGCATATCAAACATTGTACATGATGTATTCTGGGGAGAAAGTGGCAGTAAAAATCGTGTAGTCTTGACTTCAAACTTTTTGCTGGTGATGATGTTCACCCCATATAATCACAGAGACTTCTGACCCAGCAGAAAAGGATATGATTGAACCCGGCAGTTGTTCAATGGCCTTGACTGTGGACAGTTGGAAGACAAACCATATAAAATTGATTCAGTGGGGATTTTGGCCAAGATCCCATGGGATTCTTGGCAGTTATCAAGACATCTCAAATTCACAGTAAACAAACAAAAACTCCCCTAAAAGATTTTAACCTAAAGTGAATTCATTTTCCTTTTCAGATGAACACAATAGTCAGCAGTGAATTTTGCCCTGCTCTAGGCTTTGTTGTTATAATAAGAAGTGTTAAGATTACTGTTCAAAGAAGAAAACTAAAAATTATTGCAGGCTTAGAGTGGACTGACAAATGTTTTTGTTAGTGTTTCCCACTCATCTCTAATTTACAGGTTGATGGTGGGCTGACATCCTTTTGGGGGGATTTCTCCAGGGTGTGTTTGTTTAGTGCCCACTGGGTTTACCTGTTCCATGGTTAATAGCTCTTTTTCCCTCTCTTGCAGATGATGGGAAGCAAAGGCCTTAAACAAGCTACGGAAATTGCTATTTTAAATGCCAACTACATGGCCAAGCGATTAGAAAAACACTACAGAGTTCTTTTCCGGGGTGCAAGAGGCAAGTATTAACTTTAGTCTGTCATCACTTTGTTTTTCCCTTGGTCAGACCAAGTTTGACTGAGTAGATGTGGTTTTCGGAAGTGGGTGGAAAGCCTGTGTTTCTTAGGGTATACCATAGAAACGTATAGAGTTGTTAGAAATAACTTCAATTTAGTGAACAGTTCAGGAACATCAGCATTTGCAAGGCTCTGTGACGAGGTTAGTCCACATGGCCCAGGCCAACAGCACTGAGAGATAGACACACAAATGTCACAGGCTCCTTACCTCACAGAGTGATATGGGAATGCCCCCACAGAGTAGAGAAATTCAGATCAGGCAGAGGCTGGATGGAATAGCAGGGAGAGCCTTCTGGGAGGAGCCATTTGAGATGAATCTGGAAGGAGGTGTGGTAGAGTCCAAGCAAACAGAGATCCAAGAGGCAGCCAGGGACGCGGGAGTGGCCTGGGTGGTGGGAGTATTGAATGGGTTGAAGGGTGGGATAGGAGGGGAGGGAGCGGATGAGGATGAGGTTGGAGAGGTGTCATGGGGCCTTGGAGGTCTTGAAAGGCTCTGGACTTTACTTTGGAGCCAGAAAGGTTTTCGAGGAAAGAAATGAGAGGATTAAGAGAATGTTGAAATTTTAAGGCAGTGGTGTGGGATGAACATGCTATTAGAAGTAGAATCAGCCCTGGCCAGTGAAGTAGGAGGTTGGAGAATCATCCTGTAACTGAAAGGTTGTGGGTTCGATTCCCAGTCAGGGCACATACCTAGGTTGTGGGTTCGTCCCTGGTCCAGGCACGAGTGGGTAGGACCCTCCGTCCTGGGGCGGATCTCTAGTCTGGTTGTGTAGGAAGGCAACCGGCAAATGCTTCTCTCGTACTGATGTTTCTCTCTCTCCCTTCCCCTCGCTCCATCTAAAAAAGCAAATGAAAATGTCCTCTGGTAAGGATTAAAAAAAAAGAAGAAGAATCATTGAAAGTTACTGATGAATTGAATGTAAAGAAAATTTTAGGTAAACCTTTAAGCTCTTAGGCTTGTAATAGAGGGAATAATAGATGGAGGAACAAAGTTACCCTGGAGGTCACAGGAAGGGTGGTGCCAGGTAGACACAGCACATTGGCTGTGGGCTCAGAATCCAAGGGCAGAAACAGAGGGGACTTGGTGCAGAGAGACAGTGGTCGGTAGCAGTGTGCCCAGACATCGGCCACAGGAGTGAGGCCCCTCTTTGGCTTTGGGTTTCTCTGGCCCAGGAGGAACGTACATTTACCTCTGTGATTTTTCATTTAAAGGCTGGTCTTACCTTATAAATATGTACCCAAAGGGATTGTTCTAGCGCTTGAAAATAGAAAAGAACTAAATAACGAGAGCTCTGAAAAGCTCCCCAGAGAGTAGACAAGAAAGTTGTGGGCAGTCTGTCTCTAAGCAGTGCAATGAAATGCTTCTGAAGTGGATATTAAAGAAGCCACTAGGGCTACTAATTAATTCAAATACATCTCTTACACTGAGAAATGCATCTTGCTTATGTATTGACTTTTGGGGATCGCTTCAGTGTTTGTTTTGCTTGGTTATATAATAATATATACACACTCAACAGGGAAAAGTTGGCAAATAAAAACGTACGGGGAAGAAAATGTAAATGATCCATAGTTCTCTCCAGCAGATGTAACTACTAGTAATATGTTGCCGTGTTCCTTGTCATTTTAGTTTTAGACTCTTGAGATCATATTATAAACACAGTTTATACTGTTTTTTTAAACTTTATCTTATACTGAGACCATTTCCTCATGCCATGAAATGCTTTTTGAAAGTGGCTCTATCAGTTCTATTGTGTGAGTGCGCCATGATTTAAGCCATTCTGTAGGCTTTCCTGCCAGAGTTTGCATTTCTAACAATGCTGCAATGAATATCCTTCACTTAGATTTAAAAAAACTCGGATTATTTCCTTAGGTTACAGTTACAGAGGAGAAGTTTTGTGTCAGAGGAAGTGAGTTCTGTGAATTCACTTAAGCCCTTGATTCATGTGGCCGAGTTGCCCCCCATCCCCCCAGACTTGGCGCGGGTTTGTTTTGCAGCGTTAGTGGGTGAGGGCAACTATCGCAGCAGGGCCCAGTGAACGCGAAAACACAACACAAACCAAAACTAAAATGTTTTTGCCAAGTCGATGAGTCAAAAGCAATCTTTTTGCTTTAATTTAAACAAGATTATGGATTTTTCTCTATTTTTAAATTTATATTGAAAATTTCTTTATGGTTAACTATATTTGACAACTTCATGGAGATAGAATTCACATACCATACAAATCAACTTAGTGAAATGTACAATTCATTGATTTTTGGTATGAGCCAGAGCTGTGTGATGCACTGTTTAGCTCTTTAAAGCAAGAATGAATGTGACCTGGACTGAGCAGGGCAGACAGCCCCCCCGCAGTGAGGAGAGTGAGCTGGCGCTTCTCCCAGGCTCACCAGTGCTCAGTGTTGCAATGGCTGCTTTGCGCAGAGATGGTCCTAATCCAAAGGGATTTGCAGAACAAAAAAGAGAAATAAAATTTCCATTTGTTTCGACATTTTACCCCAGAATTAAATAATGAATCCGAGTTCTTATCCCAAGCATAAGAAGATTGGTGATCACAGACTTTATTTCCCAGCCCCAAAGTTCATGAAACCAAACATTGTCTCATGGTTGATCTGGTAAGCACACTCATACGACTTGAGGCCTCCTGTTTTAGGGCCCTGAAAGGAGTTAGCACTGTACTTCCCAAGGGCCCACAATAGAAATGTTTTGAAGCACATTGTATTCCAAAATGTCTAAAGGCAATATTTGAAGACCATTATTCATCTTAATTCTCTTTACTAGCTCTAAATAAGACTTCAGAGTCACTGATGACTATGAGGCAATAATTTTAATGAACTCCAGGCCTCGCTTTATGAACCATTTTTTTTTGAGAGATTTAAAAATATGAGCTAAACGGTTGAGGCTTATGGCTTTCCAAAGCAAAGTAGTGGCAGGCAAGAACCGGGACGAGGAGCAGCAGTAGTATTTGTTCTGCTAGGCTGTGGAAAGAAGGAATTACCTCATGCGAAATACCTTTTCAAAGGATGAATTTAAAAAATTTTGCCCTGGCCGGGTATCCCAGTTGCTTAGAACATCATCTCAATATGCCAAGGTTGCGGGTTCAATCACCATCAGGGCACATACAAGAATCAACCAATGGCTGCATCCATAAGTGGAACAACAAATTGATGTATCTCTCTCTCCCTCCTTTCCTTTCTGTCTCTAAATTAATTAATTAAAAAAATAAAAAAATTCACAGAAGTCTGTCTACTCTTGTAAAGGCTATGCTCAGTGTTTGATCTAATTTGAGTTCCTGTCAGTGGGTTAAACAACTTTGTTCATATCCCAATGTTTCATTTATGTTTTAAATTTTTAAGTGCCTGTTTAGTTTTGACCTTGGTTAAACTGAACTCTGCGTGGAAATTCTTGTCCCTGAAGAGGCTTCCCGGTGACCTTTAATGAGTGGACATGGGCCTCAGGAGCTGGACCCTCACATTCCTAGCTGGGAAGGGACTCCTGAGGCGAGGAGCCCTGCCCAACCCACCTCATTCCCAGGAAAACAGCCAGGAGTTTTGATTCTGTTAGTTGTGGTCCCTGGATTGCAACTGAAAAGCTTGACTGAGCATTGATTCCCCACCCAAGGTATATAATCAGCTAGTGAGTCCATGTATTTCTAGGCCGTCACTCTGAGGCTTAGGGATAAGCCTGTTCTCAAGGAGGGTCTTGAGAAGTCGTCTTTTTCTGTAGCATGTTCTGTAGCTTCGAAAGATCATTAGCTCCCTAGTGGGGGTTGGGAGAGAAGATGTCGTAATCCCAGAGTCAAGCCACTTTTATTTTGCTTTTCCATCATCCCACCCACTCCTCTCCTTGCTCCTCTGATTTGGTGTCTATTCAGACTCTCAGCTGTTGTCATGGTTAGGCCCAGCGGAAACACCTACTCAGGGAAAATGAAAACTTGCGCTGATCAGTTTATACAATTTCTACTTCAGATTGCCCTGACTCACCATATGCCATAGACGGTTTGTATATCTTTTCTCCTTGAAACTGCAAACGAAGATGAACATCTTGGGATCTGGCCTCCAAAAGCCACTAAGTTTAAATTTCACCTCTTTCAGGCCTCAAACAGAGAGAGAGAAAGGGAGAGAGGCTGAAATTCCACTACAGTTTCTGCTTGAATGCCCTAGACTATGGATTTAGAAACTAACATCTGAACCTCATTTTCAAAGTGGAGCCCTTCCCAAACCACTGGCTGCGGTGGGGGCCTCTGCAGACGAAGGCTTGGTCTTAGCAGTTCTGTGCTTGGCTTGGTTTGATGGGGCCTTGCAGCTATTACTAAACCTCTGGAAGATTCTGCTCTCTCCCACCAGCAAGAGCAAGTCCTCTCTGCTGTTATGTGTCCCTCCCCTCCTCCCCTCCTGCCACTGAGTGTCCTTCAGAGCAATGAGCTTCACTACCCTTCTTCCTTAAGTCATTGGCTGGTTTGGCTGCCAGAGGCCCAGAGAAGAAGGATCAAAGTTGGGCTCCCAAAATGGTGTAGCATAGTAGCGCATTTAGGAACCTTGGAATTAACAGTCAATGAGGACTGTTATCTCCTGATTTTTCCCCAGAACATTCCAACTGACACTTTTTTCCCTGAGTTTACCTACCAATGAAGACAACTTTCTTTCTTTCTTTTTTTTTTTTAAGATTTTCTTTCTCTTTTTTTAGAAAGAAGGGAAGGGAGGGAGAGGAAGAGGGAGAGGAACATCAACCTATGGTTGCCTTTTGCACGCCCCCCACTGGGGACCTGGCCTACAACCCTTGAATGTGTCCCAGTTGGGAATTGAACCAGTGACCCCTTGGGTCATAGGCAGGCACTCAGTCCACTGAACCACACCAGCCAAGGCCAAAGACAGCTTTCTACTTTTGAATCACACTCCTCATAAATTTTTTATTGTTGTACACTATTACAAATGTCCTGTTTCCTTCTCTCTGCTCCCCTCCCCTCAGCCCTTGCCCTCCGCTTGGCCTTCACCACATGGCTGTCTGTGCCGTGAGCTGATTTCTTCCTGTCCTCCCCTAGTACCCCCTCCCCTCTGAGATCTGTCAGTCTGTTCCCAGTGTCTATGCCTCTGGTTTTATTTTGTTCCTCAGTTTATTTTGTTCATTAGATGACACATATGAGTGAGATCACGTGGTATTTGTCTTTTTCTGACTGGCTTATTTCACTTAGCATGATGGTCTCCAGGTCCATCCATGCTGTTTTCAAAAGGTAAATGTACCACTGTGTGAATGGACAGAGACTATTTCCAGTTTGTGACTATTAGAAATAATGCTGCTATGAACATAGGGATGTATATATTCTTTCTGATTGGTGTGTTGGGGTTCTCAGGATATATTCTCAGAAGTGGGATCGCTGGGTCAAAAAGCAGATCCATTTTTAGTTTTCTTAAGGAAACTCCATGCTGTTTTCCACAGTGGCTACACCAACTGGCATTCCCACCAACAGTGCATAAGGGCTCCCTTTTCTTCATATCCTCGCCAGCACTTGTTTGCTGATTTATTAATGATAGCCATTCTGGTAGGTGTGGGGCAGTATGTCACTGTGGTTATAGTTTGCATTTCTCTGATGATTAGTGACACTGAGCATTTTTTTCACGTCTATTGCCCATCTGTATGTCCTCTGGAGAAGTGTCTATTCAGGGCCTTTGCCCATTTTTTAATTGGGTTGTTTGCCTTCCCGATGTTGAGTTGTATAAGTTCAGATGTATCCTTGGTGAATATGTTCTCCCATACAGTGGATTCCCTTTTCATTTTGTTGATGGTTTCTTTAGCTGTACAGAAGCTTTTTAGTTTGATGTAGTCCCATTCGTTTATTTTTTTCTTTGTTTCCCTTGCCCTAGTAGATCTATCGTCTGTGATAGATCCTCACAAATTTAATCATCATTGTTAGAAAGTATGTTTTAAAAATATGCAGTGTCAGTATATTCAAAGTCTCAGGATCTCATACTTTTATATTCAAACAAAACCAACCCTTTCATGTTTATTCACTACATAAAAAGCGGAGCAGTTCACAGACTATCTTCAGGGACTATTAATGACTGGAGATGTTTTTCTCAGGCTGGAGGAGTCCTCTGCTCCAAGAGCCTGTAAGTAGATTCATTATTTGCTGAGAGTCAGGAAAACAGTGTAAGAAACAATATGTTATTATCTCATGGGTGGATACTTTCCTCAGAGGAAATTCATCAGTTGTATGGGCCATGGAATTTGGGGAGCTCCCAGAAATGTTGTTCTTTTATGAAAATGCTGACTTTCTTGGTGGTTTATTTTGGACAACAGATCACTGGTCAACAGCTCACGCTGGGAGACAGCAGCCTGGGTACAGAGAGGAGTTCAGCTTGCAGAGACTTTGGCCTTATCAACTCCTTGCGCTTGTGCTTGCTTTTTGACAGCCCCTATTTCTAATACTCAATCTGAACCCAAAACTTCAAAAGCCCCTTTGAAGAATCATATAAAATTCTGTATCTTATGGAAATATGTTTAGTATATTTACATATACCCAGAAGACACAGTTTTGTGATGTTAAAGGCAAAGTTGCTGATCAGGGTGTCAATGGATCTTTAGTTTTAGAACTATTTTGTATAGGAGGATCAGGCCTGTGATGACTATTGCAAGTAGATTTTAGGGCCTCAGAGTTAGAAATAATCTCATCCACAGAAATCTCTGTTGAAAACTGTACTTGAAAAATAATTAAATTTGAAAAAATATTTAAAAAAAAAAAGAAATCTCTGTTGAGTGTTCTAGCAGTACCTTGGCCCCAAAGTCACACCTCCTGTTAGCTTCTTGGCTCATGGGTGTGTTCTTCACTGGGGGTTGGATACACTGGCCTGACCTGTTAAAAATTCTTATTTGTAATAAGAGCATAAGAAGTCCTTGTTTTCAACTATAAACTTACAATGCATTTTAATATGCATTAAAAAGCTGATTTATTTGCTCATTTGTTTGGGTAAAACAACAAGCTGATGCTAATCTTGAGTTGAAACAATTTTCCCAAACAGGTTATGTGGCTCATGAATTTATTTTGGATCTAAGACCCTTCAAAAAGTCTGCAAATATTGAGGCTGTGGATGTGGCCAAGAGGCTTCAGGATTATGGTGAGTGGTCTCATGAGAGTGACCCCTGTAGGGAGAGGAACTTGGGCTGTGACCTATAAGCAGCTGCCTGTGCTGGCCATGGACCACCTCCAAGGGCACAAACCGAATGTGCAGTCACCACAGGAAACTGATCCACAGGCTAAATTGGGGAGGCCAGGGTTCCAGGCAACTTTCAGAGTGATAGAGAAAAAACTCTCTTATGACTGCATTTGTACTGACCTTTGAAATATCATGCATCTTGACCTCATGCAGCCAAGGAAAGAAGTCTGTATAGTTAACAAAATTAAAAATCCCAAAGAGAATGATTGTTGCTTTCCATCTGGTAAACAGAGAGGCCCATGAGGAGTGAAGTTGTGTGATGAGAAAAAGATGGTGCAAGTAACCTGTGTAAGTGGTAGAGATGAATGGCATTGTGTATTCCTATTCACATATTTAAATCCTTACTGAAGATATGTTCATTGATTTGATTTTATTTTTTAAAAGACTTAAAAGGGGAGGGAAGGAGAAAGAGACGGAGAGAAACATCAGTGTGTGGTTACCTCTTATGTGTCCCCTACTGGGGACCTGGCCTGCAACCCAGGCATGTGCCCTGACTGGGAATCTAACCAGCAACCCTTTGGTTCACAGGCCCACGCTCAATCCACTGAGCTACACCAACCAGGGTGTGTTTATTGATTTTAGAGAGAGAAGGGAGAGAGAGAGAGGTTAGAGAGAGAGAGAGACAGAAGGGGGAGAGAGAGAGAAAGAGGGAGAGAGAGAGACATCATTGTGAGAAACAGCAACTGGTTGCTCCTGTACATGCCCTGACCATTGATTGGAGCCCACACCCTTTTTGCTGTGTGGGGACAACACTCCAACCAGCTGAGCCATGCAGCCAGGGCTAGATTCATAGTTATAACCATTTCAGTCAGGATACAGCTGTTTCAGCTGCCTCTCGAGATGAAGGAATGGGCACATGTTTTCTCAGAGGTGATGCAATTTTCTTTGAAGGATTATAAGAGACATAGGCTCTTTGTATATTAGTGGATATTCATTTAGCACAGCCTTTTTAAAATATACTTTCTCAGTGACATTATCAATAATATCAAAGACCATTCGGTTCTCAGAAAGGTTAAGTTGTAGAGAACCTTGCTTTTCAATGGATGTGGAGTCCTATCTGAATTTTAATGATTTGAGCGAGTTCTTTTAATAAAGAAAGTGAAAACATTAATAATTTAGTAGGTTTACAGACCCATTGTAATGGGAATTCCATGTATGTGACTCATTCTCTCTTGAATGAATGATCTTACTGTGCAAAGTTACATTGCTAATAAATGGGAAGCTAGAGAATGGTTTCATTAATGAAGTTAGCAGTTACCCCATCAAAGTCTCCCCTTGGCTGTTCCTGTGACCTGCCCCAGGCCCCTGATGTCACTCCTGGCTGCAGCAGCATGTGGAGGGAGAGAGAGAAGGGGCCAGGAGGGAGCTGGTAATCGAAGTTCCCACCCAGTACTTCCATGTTCTTTTCTCCTCAAGCTTGATGTTATTTGGATGTTTGGTGGAGTGATTGGCACACTTGCCCGAAGCCCAGAATCGTCCAGGAGCCTGGCACATAGTAGGCACTCAGAATATATGTGTCTAATGAGTGAGAGAATGAAAGAACGAGTGAATGACTAAGTAACAAAACACCAGTAAAAACAACAACGCAGATTCTGGATCCTAGTCCTGCCTGCTGACTCAGAGTTTCCAGTGGTGCTCTGGTGGGTAGCTCGGTTGAAGTATCATCCTAATGTGCCAGGGTGGCTGGTTTGATACCTGGTCAGGGCACATAGAAGACTAACCAATGAATGCATAAATAAGTGGCACAAAAAATTGATGTTTCTTTCTCTCTCTCCTTTCCTTTCTCTAAAAAAAAGAGTCAATAAAGGAATTTCCAGGGGAAAGACCTAGTAATCTGTATATTTAACAAGCACCCCATGGATGAGTCTTAATGGGCAAGTGGGGGGCTCATTGCCTTAAGGCAGAGGTTTTCAAACATAACTAATGATTAGAATCACCTCGAGAAGTTTTTTTAAGATTTTATTTATTTATCTTTAGAAGGGAAAGGAAGGAGAGGAGAGAAATAATCAATGTATGGTTGCTTCTCATGAGTCCCCTGCTGGGAACTGGCCTGCAACCCAGGCATGTGCCCTGACTGGGAATCGAACCGCGATCATGTGGTTTGCAGGCCCGCGCTCCATCCACTGCGCTATACCAGCCAGGGCTCAAGAGGTTTTTTAAAAAATTATTTATTTAAAGAGGAGGGGAGGGCGGGAGAAAGAGAGAAACATCCATGTGCAAGAGAGATATCAATCAATCAGTTGCCTCTTGCACACCCCCAAATGGGGACCTGGCCTGCAACTCAGGCATGTGCCCTCACTGGGAATTGAACTGGCAACCTTTCGGTTTACAGTCTGGCACTCCATTTACTGAGCCACACTAGCCAATGCTACCTGGAGAGTTTTTAAACTCAGATTTCTGAGCCCCACCTTGGACTGCCTGAATCAGGGTCAAGATCCAGGAATTTGTGTTTCCAAGACAACTCAGATGGGTCCACAAGTGGAAACCACTACAGCAGGGTATGCTGGGCTGAATTTGCTCACGTGGAATTGAGGTCAGACTTCATGATACTAAATTTTGTTTTTAAAAAAGTCAAATCCTATTTTGGTTAAGGTTAAAGTTTTATGCATTTGTCAAAACTCATTGATTGTACATTTAAGATTTGTGCATTTTACTGTGTGTAAATTTTGTCACAAAAATACATGAACCAGATATTGAATTCTAGTTACTGCTATGCATGCTGAAGTGTTTAAAGGAGAAGTATACTTATGATCCAGTGTACTTTGAAATGCATCAAAAATAAGCTGTAAGGATGGATGAATACATATGTGATAAAGGAAACAGGGTGTCATTGTAGAATCTAGTAGAAGGTATTTGGGTGTGCACTCCTTCTAACTTGTCAGTATGTTTGAAAAATTTTTGTAATAAAATATTGAAGAGACAACTTTTATGGCATGATGCTCACGTGCCCACATAATGATGCACCGGAACTGGGAGCTCTGCGCTCCAGAGTGAACTTACCTGAGGCCTACCAACCTGGGAGTTGTTCTTCCTCTTTTCAAGTTTTGCAGAAAAAGTATAAAATACAGCAAAAGTTGTTTTTGGCTTTTGTCCAGGAAATCTCTCTCTTGACCATGTTTCTTGTCAATTCATCTTACATGTGAAAACTTAAGAAAATGTAAAAACACCCTCAGCCTGTGTTCAGTGTAAAAACAAAGGCTTTCCACACAGTGCCCAAATCTTGGGGACACTGACCCTCACCCCAGGCTACTTCCTGCCTGTTACCTCATTATTCAGCTTTTGGTAGGCTTTCATGTTTGAATTTCTCATAATTGCAAGTAATGATTCATGAACATTATAGAAAGTTTCTAAAACACAGAGAAATAAAAATCCCTGTCTCATTTTCTGTTGATAATCCGTTAAAACTTTACTTTTCTTCTTTAGTACTTATTTAGTATTTTTTTAGTATTCTTTTAATATTTATTTTTTTAAAAGCTTTTATTCATTTATCTTTAGAGGGGAAGGAAAGGAGAGAGGGAGAGAAATATCAATGTATGGTTGCCTCTCGTGCGTTGCCTCCCCTGCTGGGAACTGGCCCAAAACCCAGGCATGTGCCCTGACGGGGAATCGAACCACAATCATCTGGTTCGCAGGCCCGTGTTCAATCCACTGAGCTACACCAGCCAGGGCTTTAATATTTATTCTTTAGTATTCCTTAGTATTCAAGGTGTCTTTCCTCATAATATACATATGTATAAATATACATATGTAAATAGCCATTTTTTAAATAAAATGGAATAATATCATTACATAGCTGAGTTTTTTCACTTAATATTTTTTAATATTTACCCAATTTAACAAATATATATGTACATACTTTTGATTTGAATATTTATTGTGTGGATAACCTATAAAACTTGCTTAACCATATTAAGTTATTTTCTAGGTTTCTTTTATAAATAGTGCTGAAATGAATCCCCAGATACATATATTAGCAATATTAGCAGTGATTTCCTTGGGATAACTTATAAGATAGGAAGTGTTTCGTCCAAACTGGGGAGGTCAGAATTAAGTGACACATGTTGCCTGGTCTCCCCTGCAGGATTTCACGCCCCTACTATGTCCTGGCCAGTGGCAGGGACTCTCATGATCGAGCCCACTGAGTCGGAAGACAAGGCGGAGCTGGACAGATTCTGTGATGCCATGATCAGCATTCGGCAGGAAATCGCCGACATCGAGGAGGGCCGCCTGGACCCAAGGGTCAACCCGCTGAAGGTGTGCAGGCGCTGGTACTCTATTCCAAATGTCCCACAGAGGAGGAGAGTTGTTGGGTCAGTGTGTCGGCAACCCCTGAACTCTCTCATCACAAGATGATATTCTTGCCTGGAATTAAGGCCATTCTTCTGGGAAGATGCACTTATCACTTGGAAGTTTAAATCTTAGACGTAGTTGGTTATTCGAGCATAATGTAGATATTTTCTATACCTTAATTTTGTTTATGTAATTGTTTGGGGGTTGTGGGAGCTACATACCACACATGCCCCCAACTAGTTGCTAAAGAGGGAGCAGAGACTGAAGGACTCTATTTAGTTGAGGAAGTCTTATTCTGTGTCTCTACATGATGCTTTCTCGTGACATTATTTACCTCACATGCTTGGGACAAAGAGAAGTTCTGATGTTAGAGAGGTACCACTTAGAGCAACTGGGTTGGTACTTGGCCTGAATGTTTTATAATTTTTATGGCTCATGTTGGAGGAAATTTGTTAGGCATTACCCACCTCTTCCAGAATATATTCATTTTACATCTGGTCAAAGCCCTAAATTTCTTGTGAAGTCCAGGTATGACTAAGCCGGGGCGTCATGAATTGACAATACCACGAAGGCCATGGTTGTGCTGTTGTGGCTCCAAGCCGACAACACCTGTGAGATGCTCAGAGAAGCTCAAGCAACTTCTGGAAAGCTGGTGGGAGAAGGCAGGCCCTTAGTGTGACTTTGACAGGGTAGTGAAGGAATGCAGTAGGGTCATTTGTACTGTTCCTTTTTCTCTGGGTACTGCTGATTCTTTCAGGATTTAGGCTGTTGTTAAAAATGGCAATAGACATCTAAAGAACATAATACTGAGTTACAAAAAGCAAGTGGAGAATAATACTCATAGGATGATATAAGGTTTAAAAAGGTACCAAACTATGCTATGTATTGTTTATTAATGCAGGCAGTAATAGTATAAAACATGGTAAGGATGGCAAATACCAAATTCAAGGTAGTGGTTAGCACTGGGGAGGAGGGCACATACAGGCCGTTTCAACTGCCCCTAATGCTTTTTATTTTAAAAGGCTAAGCAAATACGACAATGTGTTAATTTATGTTGGGCAGTAGATGTGCTTATTATATATTACCATAACTTTCTGATATTTGAAATCTTTCACAATAAAAAAAATTCCTACCAAGATTTCCTTCCCCCCAAATGGAAACGAAAGAGCCTTCTCTGCCCATGGGCTTCTGTCAGAAGCTCCTGACGGAGAAGGCAGTGTTCCGCTCTGATCCCTCTTTCACCCATGTCTGTCTCAGATGTCTCCACACTCCCTCACCTGTGTCACATCCTCGCGCTGGGATCGGCCGTATTCTAGAGAGGTGGCAGCGTTCCCGCTCGTAAGTTCTCCCCTGAAGCTAACTGTGCCGGCCGGGCCTACGCTCATGTGCATGTGAGGGGCCGTCACCTCTTCTGAAGGGCTCCCGCGTTTACAGTCTCACAGTAACCATGTGTGGGACGCCTTGTGAAATGTGGGCCATGACGAGGGGAGGACGCAGACCGCGGGCGTTGGCTTTCAGGCCTCTGAAGTCAGAGCCCGAGTGTCAGCCTGGGACTCTGGAGGGCACACAGCCGAGGAAGACAGAAGGGGCGTCTCTGTCAAGTAGGCGTTCTCTACCATCACCCAACAGTGAGGTGGCCCCAAAGGCAATTTTTCTTTCTTTTCTGAGAGAAAATGCCGTGCAGTTTGTTCGATGGGGTGGAGACAAGCATCAAAAGTTGGATTTGCGGGGATGGTGATGAAGGGTTGGCTTTTAGTTTCTTACAGTTTGCGTACTTGTTGGGCTAGTGGTGTCTTAGGCTGTGGGGATGCATTGCAGTCTCCTCTCCCAAGGGAAACCTCTCCGAATGTTGCAGAATGTTTCCATGCTTTGTCCTTACAGCCCTTTGTGAAACCAGAGAACAAATTCTGGCCAACCATTGCTCGGATTGATGACATCTATGGAGATCAGCACCTGGTTTGTACCTGCCCACCCATGGAAGTTTATGAGTCTCCATTTTCCGAACAGAAGAGGGCCTCTTCTTAGTCCGCTCTTCCTGAGTTCGAGTGACTGATTTGATGCCTCTCTCTGGACCATTTGATAAGCAAGAAATATTTTACCTACCACCCTAGACTCAAGCAGGGGATTTATATACTGTGTATATTTTTGTAATCTCTCTCAAGGTGACTGTAAATACACTTGGCATAGGGAGTGGGAGCTCATTGTTGGGAGATTGATCTCCTTCGGTGCCTCCACTTCCACTTGCAGCAGTTGATGTTCAAATTGCCTTGATTCGGACCCATTTTTAGTTTTTTACGTAGAAAATTTGGGGTGCACTAGGTAGTTTAAGTTCAATGCAGCAAGTTGGCAGATATTGTAGCGGCTATAGCGGAGACTCGGTAGACATATTTTTGTTCCAAATAAGTCCTCATGGACAGTGCCATCTGTGGAAATTCCCAGGGCAAATGTTTACATTTTGTATATGCCGCAGAAGTCTTTTTCTCTAATTTGGCTAATCTGTAGTTTTTGAGTGGTTTCTCTCTTTTTTTCATGTGTGTGGGTTTTTTTTATCTGTAATTATTAGTATTCTAATAAAAGCATTTCAATTTGAAGAATGTCTTTTTGGTCCATTTTTTCAATCTTCTGTATACAGGTTCAGAGGGATTTGAAGGGTAGTGAGAGTACCTAACCCAATACCATTGTTACATTATCAATTTATCTTTGGCTAGCTAGGAAAAAAAAAGAATATATATATTGTTTACCAGTGAATACCACTTTGGCTCTTTTTGTTAGAATGTGTTTTAGGTTGTGGGTAAGTGAAACTCAACTACAGAAACTTATCAAACAGTGGTTTATTTTTTTCTCATCTAACAATAAGTCCGGAGGTGAGGCTCCTTCAGTCTCTCTGTTCTGTCTTTTGCAGATAGTCTTCATCCTCATATTCTTAAGACAGCCGCTGCATATCCAGGCATCACATACCCATTGCAGATAGGGAAAAAGAGGAAAAACAAGAGACAAAAGGCAAATTCCATCCAAGTCAGCTTCTTTTGAAATGGCTTCCTAAGTTTCCTCCTGGTAAGTTCTGCTTGCTTTTAACTGGCCAGGACTGGTTCGAATTGCCACCCCTCGCTGGAAGGGTGACGGGGAGTCCTTTTACCTGGGCATGTGACTGCCCCAAAAGAAATCAGGGGTTTAATTAGAGAAAAGGGGGAGAATGGGTTTCAGATTGGCAAGTAGCTGGCCTGCCACAAATGTTTCTCCTGCACATAGAAAATGCTCCAGATGTTCTTCCCTGATGGTTGTTAGGCCCATCTACTTGGTTCCTCACGGGCAGCTTGCTCAACTCTTACATTATGACAGTGATCTGAACAAAAGGTCTGAGTGCTCTGCAAGTGGTCCACTTGTTCTCACACTTAAAAAAAAAAGCCTGTGAAAATTTATTCAGCCTAACTAAGCAGTAGAGAAGTGAAGGGACCCATGGTTCCTTGTTAACCTAATTATTAAGTGATGGCTATCTATTGAGTACTTCTCAGGTGTCCGGTACTACTAAGTGTTTAAAATGTATTATCTCATTGGAACCTCATAACACCCCATTTTACACATGAGGGGCATGGTATGGAGAGATGCCTGAGGTCACACAGCTGGTGAGGGACAGCCACTGCTTGAACCCAGGCTGAACAGCTTGCCCACCGGTGACAACAGGTTATCCCACTTCCATGGTCACTGCTCACCAGAAGACCGCCCAACACAAGCTCCAATCAGGGCATGGAGTTGCCCCTTCTGAGGAAGGATAAGGATGTGAAAACTAAGCATTGGAGGTGAACAGCATTTTCTAATGTCTTTATCAGGCTGTAAGGTGTTAAGAGGTTGAACATCAAAGTTGTTTCTACAATAGTGCATTCATTGCTTGTCCCCTAAATCCATCAGGGCAAAGACAAGTGATGGAATGTCTAAGTGAACTATTTGTCCTTCACTACTATTAAGTGACTCATGTTTTTCACCAGACACTTGTGCACCTGACTTTCCCACCTTTGGGTCCTTCCCTGTGTGGTACCCTCCACGTGGAGCACTCCCGACCAGCCTTGCTGTGCTGGATGCTGTTTGTTCATTTTTTCAGCATCTTCTCCAAAAGGTCTTCTACACATTTCCAGGAAATGGGCTCTATCATTTGCTTGTTAGTACTCAGATTTTTTTCTATACTCATAGCACAATTAACGATTATTCTGTTGACCGGGGGTTTTTGTTCTTAGTTTGTGTTTTTTTGGTCTGTTTTATTTATTTATTTTGCCTCATTAGACCAAGTTCTCTGAGAGCAGGGACCAGATCAGTGGATTCCCAGTGCTGAGCCAGGGTCCTACCTGTAGTATGTGTTCAATGAAAAAAGAAATAGGAATGGAATCAATAAAGGGTTGATCCTTGATCTCAAAGAGTGCCATTGTCACAGAAACCACTATTTTCAGTGCCTTCTGTGAATTCTGTTCAAGCAAAGTACAAAATGCTGGGCCTTGAAACAGCACCTCTGGACAGACTTTGTGTAGGATGCCCTCTCCTTTTTTAAAAAAATATTTATTTACTTTTAGAGAGAGGGGAAGGGAGGGAGAGAGAGGGAGAGAAACATCAGTGTATCCTCTCATACACCCCCAACTGGGAACCTGACCCACAACTCAGGCACATGCCCTGACTGGGAATCGAACCAGTGACCTTTCAGTTTACAGGCCATCACTTAATCCACTGAGCCACACCAGCCAGGCTCCACTCCTTTTTCTATGTGGTAAAATATACATTACATGTATCTTTTTTAATTTAACAGTTAAATTTAACATTTTTAAATTCTACAGTTCGGTGACATCGAGTACCTTGGATACACTGATGTGAACAGTGTGAAGGGTATAATTGTCACTGTCAGGTGCAAGAAGTCTCTGGGACAAGAAGTTGGAAACTGAGATGTTCGGTGCTTTTAGAGACTCCCAGGGCTTCAGAACATTGGGCAGGTTCAGAGAGGTTTCCTGGGGCAGTGACCTTTCAACCCTGTGTGTCTAGATTCCGGGTGGGCACGTTAACATGGAACACTGGGCCCTGGCTGCAATTTCCATTTTTAAAAGTTCCAGGCATTGTCTCTCAGCCTTCTTCACTTCAGGGATTTCCCAGAACTCTAAGCCTTTAAGGGATGGTGAAGGTAGGAAAGATACTAAAGTTAGTCTAGCCAGTATTTTTTATGCAATCTTACTGCCTTGAGAGAAAAATCCCTCCTTTCAGGCCTTGGCGGAGGCTCCCACCGCTGGAGGACAGTCAGAGCCAGCGCCACATGCGCTTTGGCCTCGCTCTCTGATCTGCTAGATTTGCTCCTGCCTGCACTGCAGCTACAAGTTTTTGTTTTTTTTTAAGATCAGAATGTAGCTTTATTACAGAGAAAGCTGATTGGAGACTGTGGTTTTGGATCTCTAGCCAGAGGGCTTGCTCCATTTCTGCCCTCGGTGCCTCACCAGTCTAGGCCGGGAGACACCCACCAGAGGGAAAGTCTGAGTCTGTTGAGCAGATGCTCCAAGCCAGACTCGCTGCCCGGTGCTGACCCCAGGTGAGGAGGGAAGCTAAAAAGGCAGGTTTCCCCAGTGCTGATGCAGTAACACGGATGCAGGGAGGTCATTTTCAGTCTCCTCTACGGAGAAGAGTAGAGGTGGGGCTTGAGACAAGAGTGTGGTCACTCCACAAACAAGGAATCCAGGAAGTAGGAGTTGGTGCCCAGCCTTCATACCTGTACCCATCATTCATCTGGAGCTTCCCCACATCTCCACACCTTTTGTACCCACAACTCCCTGGGGATGGCGATAAATCCCTGATATTACAGTTAGAATCCTGGCTGTCAGATCACCCATCCCAAAGTTTATTTGGAAATGGAGTTAATTTGGGGCAGGAGAAGGTCTCTGGTCCCTGGAAGTAGCAAGAGTTAGTGGGCATCTTTTCCATTCAAGCAGTGTTGAGAGCTTTTGGTTTAATTGGTTTTACAGGGTAATCTGCTACCTCTTTCCTCTCTATCACTGTTTCTACAGGAAACATCTGTACAAATTTGTACAAACGGGATTATTTCCTTTTCAACCTACTTCAAACCACAGATCAGGGCTCTCCTCCTTTGACAACTTCTGAAATGCAAGTTGGAGATTGCCTGTAATTTTTCTGAATTCAGTAGAATTGATGGAGGTTTGAAGAAAATCTAAGTTACTTTTTTCATGGCCCTACAGGACTTTCTGGGTGTCTAGACCTCTCCCTTGTAGAGGTTAGAGTTTTCAGAAGCGATGCAAGAGAAATTTTAGTACAGCAAGTGCTTCTGATCTGATTGCTGCTTTGTGCTTTAACATCACTAGTAAAAATGTATAGTTCAAGTGTGACATTTCAAATTTTCTCCTAAAGCACTTTTGAAAATCAATGGGGGGAAAACCTCCCAGAAAACACTTGGTGAAACTCAGAAGATTTAAGTGCTTTAAAATAACAGCCCTACTCCCAGAAGCAGGGCGGGATCCAATGGCACCAGGATCCAATGCCAGTCATCCTAAAAAAATGCAGACTTTCCCCCAACAGTGCTGCCGCTGGGGACTTGATCCAAGTGTTCCTCACTGCAGCAGGAGTGGCCAAAGTAGAATGAGATACAAACATTCTTTCTTAAAAGACTGGAATGAAGAATGGGGTAAAAAAAAGATAAGTCACTTGCATTCAACATATTTTATGAAATACATGAAATACACAGGAATATTCTTTCCCCAAAATAGAAGAACTAAATGTTTTTATTAGTTAAAAGAGGCTGCTTCAGAGGCATTCCAAAAGACAATGAGAAAAATACTCTCCATGGCAGGAGACAGTGGGGTTGCCTGTTTTTTTGCAAGTTTATTTAACTTGCAAATAGCAAAGGAGTGAGTGTACTGTGTGGTGTCAGCCATGTTGGGGGGGGTGGGGGAGGAGTGTGGAGGGTCAGCGCTATTTTTGTATTTAGTCAGAAAGGGAGACTTTTGTCTGGGACAGTGTCCACCATGAGAGAAGTGCTGTCAATCTGAAGTTCAATGCCAGTGAGCATGAGGCAGTTCCGGGAGGAGAGGCTGAAAGGTGTCATAGTTGCATTTCAGAATGCCGCCCCCATGGTTTTTATAAGTATGAAAATGAGAAGAGTCTTGAAAGAAGGATGTGCCATACCACAACCTTTCAGATATTTTTAATTCATGCATGCTGCACATTGGTTCTCTTTAAAATAGTGTCCAAACCTAGTTTTCAAAAGGCAAGAGGACATAATGTAAATTAAAAATAAATAACACAGTGAAGCAGAAAACATAGCAGGAAGTAACACAGTTCTGAGTTGAAATTCTAGGTCTGCACTGACTACCTGTTGTTTAGGGTGAGTAACTAATTCTATGAAACCACCACCTTGTCTGTAAAATGGAGATGATGCCATTTACTCCGCAGGAGGTGAGAGTAGTCAGTGAAATAATATACGGAAACACTGAGAGCACTCTTCTTTCTGGAGAAACTGAACAGGCGTTGGAAATACTGCCGTCCCTGCTCCAAAGACATGCATATGATGGTAAAACAGTCCTCTTACTCCCATTAAGAAAACAAACCAACATAGGTTCTCAAGGAAGGAAAGAATGGACAGTAAGGAGCAGAAATGGGGCATTTTTATAACTGGGAAAGCCCTGTTCCAATGAGGACCAAAAAATCAGTATCTACTAAACCCAGGGTCATGGTAGGAAACAAGCCTTCCCTCCCAGACCATGGTCACTCACAAGGGGCTTTGCTACATGTGAATGCAGAAGCCAGAGTCAGTTACATCTTGGACTCCCATTCAACAAAATTAACAGTTCAGTTTCAGGAGAACATATATGGCCCTAGAAGAAACTATCTAAAATTTTTTTCCAAAGGAAGCAATAGTATCTACACAAAGCTCTAAAGAAAACACTCTGAGAAGAAAATTCCCCAGAAAATGAACTCACAAGTTTACAAACACAATGAAATTCAATGTTAAGCAACAATAGCTGGCAAAATTCTTACTTTAGGAACCAGAAATGAGTAAGATTAAAAGGGCTTTGAAATAAGTTTTTAAATGCCCAAAGACACATTGGAAACACTAAGATTCATAAATGAATACAAGAGATTATGAAACTAGAAGAGATAAAGTCAAACAAAATCAGGAAATATACTTCTTAAAATAACTTATTTAGATGGGTTGAACTTTGACTAAACTCAAAAAGAAAATTCAATGAAGTGGAAGAATGACTGATGTGAGGAAATCACCTAGAACCTAGCACAGAGGGGTAGAGATGAATGATTTAAGAGATGCTAAGGTTAGACTGTGAAAACTAGGAGGTTGAGACTGGAGATAAGAGAATTTGGCTAAGGAGCAATATTTCTAAAAAAGGACAAAAAATTTTAGAACTGAGTCATACATTTTTAATTTAAAGGAGTACAATGAATCCCAAACAAAGCAAATAGTAATTAATCCTCACCTACAAAAATTTCAGTGAAACTCAGTTGAGGGAAAACACAAGGAACTATCAAATTGACATTCAACTTTTTTTTCTCAATGGACTCCAGAACACAATGGAATACCTACAAAATCCTGAGTAAAGGTAACTAGGGATCTAGAATTCTAACCTAGTCAATTTATTCATCTAAAAATCAGTGTGACAAATAAAGTCCTTTTCAGACTTACAAAGATTGGGAAAACTTACGGTTCCTAGACCTTCACTGAAGGGTCAATGATACAAAAGCATCTTGAAGTATTCAACGTGAAATAGCCAAAAAAAAAGGGAGACAAGTCTTGTCCGTCTTAAATCATCCGGGAGTCTTGAGTTACTGATAACATTTAGTAACTCAAACATTAAAAAAATGTGGATTAAAAAAAAAAGATTTTATGTATTTATTTTTAGAGAGAGGAAAAGGGAGGGAGAAAGAGATAAAATCATTGATGTGCAAAAGAAACATCGATTGGTTTCCTCTTGCATGCCCTGGACCGGGGACCTGGCCTGCAACCCAGGCATGTGCCCTGACCAAGAGCTTTTGGTCTGTAGGATTACACCCAATCCACTAGGCCACACCAGTCAGGGCAAAAACAAATTGGGTTTTAAAAAAAGTTACAACTAGAGACTCTGGCCAAGGTGGGGAGGTGCAGGTGGACATGCTTTGCTTCCTCTCACAACCATAAAAATAAACTCAAAACAAAAAGCAATCAGAACTTCCAGAAAATTGAAGTCCAACAACTAAGGATTTAAAGAAATATTCAGATGGGTAGGAGGGGCAGGCAGGATGCAGTGTGGTCTGGTCCTGTATCTGCATCTGGCAGATAAAAACAGAGAGGGACACTTGGGGAATAAGTGATCCCAGCACAGGCCACACCATGCAGCCCAGGGTTCCAGCACTGGGGGAATAAAGCCTCGTAACTTCTGGCTGTAAAAACAAGTAGGGGTTGGGGGAGCAGAAGTAACTGCTGGTGTTTCATGAGAATCCATTTAAAGGACCCATACAGTCCTAGAACCCATGTAAACACACCCACACTGGGATTCAGCACCAGGGCAGCAGGGAGGGAGGGGGAAGGGGGAGAATGGGAAAAATGTTGTGGGGAATATGAAACATAAATGGTAGGTACAAAATAGACAGGGGGATGTTAAGAATACTATAGGAAATATAGAAGCCAAAGAAATTATAAGCAAGACCCATGGACATGAACTTGGGGGTGGGGATTGCTAGAGGACTGGGGAAATGGGGGCAACGGGAAAAAAATTAGGACAGTTGTAATAGCATAATAAACAAAACATAGTTATAATCTTAAAAATAGTTATAACCTTAAAAAAGTTATAACCAAAATAGTAACATTGATATGGAAAATAGGTCAGAAAAGACAATAGGAAGGGAAATAAATATGGTAAGATATTTGCCTTAATCAGGAAAAAAACTGATGTATTGATCATTTTATAAATATCAATATGATCTAATGCATAGGTATGTTAAAAGCTTAAAATGACTACAAAATAATAGAAACTGATTGAATCAAATAACTTTCAGTGCAATTCAAGGATTGGGGTGGACCTGACCCTCTTCAAATACAGGATCTGATGGAAATTAACGCATGCTTGAGTGACTGGTAGGGCAATAACATGGATGTAATAATTTTTAGTTTTAAATTGGACATTTCACTTCTACTGTCATATGGTGTGCTTGAGTGTGATATTGTTATGTTACAGAACTACATTCTTATGATTTTGTAATAAAATATTTTGTATTAAGAAATGGGCATTACTTGTGCCAGAGCCTGTGTAAGAACAAGGAGAAAAAGAAAAAAAATACCCTTGCCCCTTTATAATAAAGATAGAGAAGAAATTGCAATGATAGTGATAAATCTAAAATCTCAGTAACAAATTCAGAGAGAATCAATTTAGTTATCAGACTATGCCAAAACAAATTTGCAGAATTTGTACGGTATCACTTGCATAAGTTAACACTTGCAATATTTTGTTTATGAATACTTACACATGAGCACTTTTATAAAAATCAAGTGAAAAATAGAACCTAATCAACAAAACAAACAAGAAAGCAAAATATAACCCGAGGCATTGAAATTAAGAACAATCTGACAGTAACGAGAGGGGAGGTGGGAGAGGATAATGGTGGGGAAGGGTTTTCAGGAACAACTATAAAGGACACATGGACAAAACCAAGGGCGGGTGGAGGCAGGGGAGGGAGGTGGGGATGGATGGGCGGGGTGAGCAGAGGGGGGTAAATGTGGACAACTGTACTTAAACAACAATAAAATAATTTTTAAAAATCAAGTGAAAAGCCAGCATTAAATTCATAATTTCTTAGGTGGGGAGGTGAAGAAAGCATGTCAGCTTTGTTTCTAGCACTTTTTTCCCTTTATTTAAGAACAAAAGTTATTAACATTGACCAATACTGGCAAGTCTGTATGCATGGTGTTCACTACAGTTGCTTTGTAATTTTTTACATTTAAAAAAAAAAAACAATAAATAGAGCATGGCTAGATGTTACTTTTCTTTTCCTGGCCTGTGTTTCTTTATTATAAAAGGGAAATTTTTCTTTGTGGTATTGCTGCGAAGTTTTTTCTCCCCTAAAATAATGAAATTTTTAAATACTGAAACTGTTATCTTTGTAAGGTTCATAAAAAAGTTAAAATCCCTCATCAATTCTGATGCAAGTGCCCAGAATATCATGAAGAAAAACTAAGAGGACTTACTGTCCACAAAGAGAAACTATTCCTTAATTCAGTCATGTTTCATAATTTAGAAACACAGGTCAGTGACAAACTTTCATGGAATTCTACCCAAAGAAATTCTTTGCATTCCAAAACCACTTTGCACTCTGGAAGATACCGCCTTCCCCATCTCTTCAAAATCTTTCATAGAATCATAATTTCTGTAGAAATCTGTGTCTGCCTTCTTTCTTGGCTCAGGCACAGCAAACTTACAGAAAGCTGCACACCCCAGGGTACAGTGATGGCTCCGACAATATGAAATTACAGATGCTTGGCCACACGGTCACTCACCTCGGGCTTTTTCAGAGCCCTGAGGACATGATAGTTACAGTCTGCTCACCAGTCATCCTTACTAGTGGTGAAATGCTGGAAAGTTTTAGTATCATTTGGTGTAGTATCTGACACTTAAGTGCTTAATAAATGTTCTTTTTCCTCTCAAATAGGTTCTTTGTTATTAAACCTGTTTTTGAAAAGGGTTTTTGAAAAGTCTCTACTTGGGAGACTTTGAGTTCCACACTAGATGCAGTAAATACATTCCACCCTATTCCTTAGTTGCTAAATATGAAAACCCTCCCTTATTTGAGGGGTAAATGTTCCAAATCGCCCAGTGGATGCCAGAGTACTACATATACTATGACTTTTCCTTAAACATATATACTTTTTCACTTAAGGGAAGGACTTTATGACTTTTCTTTGCCATATCCAAATTAACAGCATCATTATTCTTGGGGCAGTTAGTAAGTAAAATAACTGTTACTTGAACACAAGCACTGTGATACTGCTACAGCTGATCTGAAAACCAAGATGGTGGCTACCAAGTGGCCAAAGGGCAGGATGGGTAAACACGGATATGCTGGACAAAGGGACGACTCAAGTCCCGGACTGCAAGAGACTTCATTATGCCAACAAGAATGGTGTACAATTAAAAACTTATCAATTATTTTTGAAATTTTCCATTCAATATTTTTGGACCACAATTGACCTCAGGTAACAAATCACAGAAAGTGAAACCATAAATGGTGGGGAGGGGCGGCTACTGTACTGCTAAAAACCCTCAATGAAATATGCAAAGTAGCAAGCAAAAGACTTGAAAAGGTGAAAAAAGGTTGCCTGGGTATGCATTTTGAATTTGAGGACTGACCTGGAAGTTTCCTGGAGTATTTCTTTTGCCTTCTTTTGGTGTAGGTGCGAAGGAAACCTACAGCCCCAAAACATCATTGGACCCAAAGAAAGAAAGGCCTGCTTTCACAAGCCAAAGATATTAGAAAAAGGAGACCTATAGGAAAAAAAACGTTTGATTATATCTGCTCCACTCCAAGTAAACACCCATTCCCCTAGCACTGAGACTGGCAAGAGCCCTGTGAACCATCCCTACCCTAACCTGTAAAGAGAAGGGAGCTGGAAATCTGTGTATGTTGTCCTGAACAGACCCCTCAGCATACCAGACAGGAAACTGACCATAATCAATATAGCAAAATGAACTATGAGTGGACTGTCCAGGTTTCAGATTGGTTTTTGGGTGGCATCCAGGTAGAGGCAGATCAGAACAACACTGCAAAGACTTGGAAAATTAAATAGACATTAAAACATAAAACTGGGCTAGGACATGAATTCTGAACTGAAAGATAAAAATGAACAGAATTTCCCTTACAAAACAGGTTTAATTGCAACAATATTCTCATAATACTCAAAAGGTCCAGGATTCAATGCAAAATTATTCATATTGATAACCAGGAAAATCTCAACTTGAATAAGAGATATTAGAAGACCAAAATGGAAATTTTAGAACAGAAAAATACAATAACCAAAACAATACCAACAAAAAACATATTCTGCTCAATAGCAGACTGTATTAGGGAGTACACTCCAAAACCCAGAATTATCTTCTGAGGGCAGGCCCCTTGTAGTATAGGCTTCCCCTGCTAGGTGAGTGCATCAGTGTACCACCTGGTGTTGTTAGAGGCCACGTTCAGCCTTGGTGAATTTTTTTCAAGACTCCTTCAAAGTGTTTGCCCATTTGATGATTGGGGATTTATGAGCATACCTGCCTAACATTCAATGAACTGAATGTTCAGTAGTTTTTGGCCAAAAATGGCATGACTCCCTGCCCCACCCACCCTATTCACTGCTTCATGAATGAAAAGTCCTCAAAGAGAAACATTTTGCTGATGTAAGAGGTGAAACAAAAAATGGCAGAAGCACTAAAAGGCATCGAAATCGATGAGTCCAAAAACTTTTGAGCAGGGGAGAAAAATCTTAATAGGTATATTGAATCAAATGGAGAGTGGTTTGGAGGTGGCTGAAATATAAACATGAAAGAATACACATTTTTATTTTTAAATATGGGGTTTCAGCCCCGCTTTCTTTTTTTTTTAAATATATATTTTTTAGATTTTATTTATCTTTAGAGGGGAAGGGAAGGAGAGGAGAGAAATATCAATGTATGGTTGCCTCTCATGAGTCCCCTGCTGGGAACTGGCCTGCAACCCAGGCATGTACCCTGACTGGAAATCGAACCGTGATCGTGTGGTTCGCAGGCCCGCGAGAATACGCATTTTTAATAAATAAAATAAATTCCATTTTTTGGGTTCCCCCTTGTAGGTGACAGAGTCAGTAAAACTGCAGCCTGAGAATTATCTAATCTGAATAGAGAATATAAATTGAAGAAAAAGGAACGGAATGTCAGTCTCGTGGTACAATAACAAAGAGCTAATAGTCATTCATGACATTGGAGTTCCAGAAAAAGAGGAGAAAGAATGCAGGACTGAATCATATTTTAAAAAATAACTGGAAACTTTCCAAATATGGCAGAAGATATACTCTAGATTCAGGAAGCCAAGTGAACCCAAAACAAGATGACTTCAAAGAAATCCATCAAACACATCATCAAATTTCTGAAAATCAAATACAAAGAAAAGAGTCTTATAAAAGAAAAATAACACATTACCCATAAGGGGCCATACTATGAGTAACAACAGATTTATCAGACACCATGGAGGTTCAAGGTTTGACTGAGTCCAGTTCCACTCCTGTGGATTCAGGACCTTGCTGGCTGTTGGCTGTGTAGTTTCTTGCTACACAGGATTCTCCATAAAGCAGTGCATGGCAGTTGTCTTCTCTCAGAGTGGGCAAGAGAAGTTGTCCAACATAAAGACAGTAATTTTATAACCTAACTTTCAAAGTGACATCCTATCACTCCTGCTGCATTCTATTCATTACAAGAGAATTAGTAAGTCCAGCCCACACTCAAAGGGAGGAGATCACAACAGGGCATGAAGTACCAGGGGGTAGAGATCACTAGAGACCATGTTACAGCACTACTAACAAGTTTATCAATACTTAGTTCTAGTTCTCTCTTATTAAAAGACCAATAAAAATTTCAACTCCTTGGCCACAGGTAGACTGAGGAATTTAGGAATGCTTCAATCCACCAAGAGAGGCTAGATCATGTACTAACAACTCAAAAACCTTAGGGTCTTAAAGATTTACTTCTCACCCATGTTGTATGGCCATGCCAAGTTGGCTGGGGGCTCTGAAACCATTCTCACACTGGAACCCAAGCTGGTATGAAAGTTCTATCTGGATGATGCTATTGGTCTCCATGGGAGGGGAAATAAAATTCTGGAGGGAATGACATAACCTTTCTGTCACAATTCACTAACCAACTGATCACATGGCCTAGCCAACCACAAGCAGGCTAGGATGTGCAATCCTAATACATGCACTTGAGACACAGAAATAGCTGGTGAACAGTACAAATGACGACCATAGGCATTCTGGTCAGTCAATATTCAGCTCACTTTCATCTGCTACAGAAACCCTCTAGAATGGTTAGAATGAAAAGAAACAAAATGAAGTGTTAGTGTTTGGAGCAACTGGAACTCTCATAAACTACTGGCAGGAATATAAAATGATATGAACTATTCTGGAAATACACCTTAATTTTTTAATACGAAATTGATATGTACGGTAAGCATATATTTAATATTGTAAGAAACTGTCAAACTGTTTCTCAAAGACTTACACACAAAGGTTCATAGGAGCTTTATTTATAATACCAAAATCCTGGAAACAACCCAAATAACTGTCAGATGAATAGATAAAACATACTGTAGGATATTCATATATAATGAATTTCTCAGCGGTATGTTCAAACCTTGCCAGTATCCATTCTGTTTGTCCATTACATTTCTTTTTAAAATGTTTATTTCTAAAAATTTTAATCTCAAATTACTCTTCACAGGGCAGCTTGTTCTTCTATCAATGCAATGCAATCTCACACTTATGGATATAGCTGTAAAACTATTTTTTCATTCATTTTTTTCAATAGCAGTGGTTTGGTCATCCTGTTTGGTTCCTCTAGTTAGCTGTTACTTCTTGTGTCAAGTGACTGGTGTTTTAATCATTTTTTCCCCTTGTAGTACCTGCTGATTAATCTAAGTTACTAAATATCAGTTCCTCCAGGGATTTAAAGGTCTGGTATGGGGACCAGTCAGCAGACACTAAACAAGAAGAAGTTTTCCCAATGTGAGCTGGTAGCAAGCAGGCCATCAAACTCGATTCCTATCAAATTTGGCAGACAGCCATGAACTCTGTCTTTTAGGGTGTTCTGAAGAAAAATGGGAAACATTTGATCCCCAATGGACAAAGACAGAAATAGCAGACATTAGGTAAGTTAGAGCACATCTCTACCCAGCTCCTGTAAGTAGGATCTACCTTTAAACACAAAGCTTTAGGCTATAGAGAGGGCCCCTTTCTGTTAGCCAAATTGTCACAACAGGGCTGTGAGAGAACTAAGGGTGTTTTAGATTGTCAGCTTCTGAAAGATTATCTACTATCCTTAAACATACTAGCATGCACATATTTGTTGAATAAACCATATTATTTAGAAGTGGGCTCTAAAACTAAAGGCCTGGCCTACACTAGAAAAAAATAATGAAAATAATCCTACCTGTATTAAAGTGGCTGAGTACTTAATAGTAATCACTTTAGTCTACTAAATGTAGCAGAGTCCAGTGAAATGCTCATCTTTCAAACTTAAGGTGAAGAGACAACCAGATATGATGGACCCCCTTAAGTTGTGTGGTTGATGGACAACCACATAACTTAAGTCTTGAAAAAAAAAATCAAATCTGAATCTGGTCATGCTTGAATTCTAACTACCAATTTACAGAAAATAAAGAGAAACAGGTTAAACCATTCCACATGGTTATAATCAGAAAAATCTATTTTGTCAAAGACTTCAGAACAATTTCATCACATAAAGTGTAAAAAGTAAAAGAAAACAAAGATTGAATGCCTATATACAGATTAAAAGACACTTCAGATATAGTAATAAGTAACAATGCAAGACTCTTATTTGGATCCTGATTCAAAGAAACTGACTTAAAATACCTATGTATGGTATTTGACACAATGGACATTTGAACATTTACTAGGTATTTTATATAATTAGCATCAATCTTTTTTTTAGGATTAATCTTTTCATACATGTGTGAGGTTGGCATTGTGATTATGCTTTATAAAAGTCTGTTATCTTTCAGACAGAAACTGAAATATTTATGTAAAAAAACAAAGTCTTTAAAAAAGTTTAGGAGCAACATAAAATTGCTTAGTTTCCGACCATACTTGACGCTTCTGAACATGTTAAGCTGTCGTCAGCCTTGTTTCCTAGTCTATGATGTTATAAGCAGAGTTAAGACAATATATAGTGTGAGGAAATCACTTCTCTTACTAACATAGGTGGTAGAACCAAACCAGTGCAAGCAGCTGAATCTGGGAGACATTCCCCACCCTTCATGCAGTGATGTGGCCAATGCAGGAGATAATTACAACACCAGACGATGCAATTTAATGTTCCATTTTCAATTTGGTTTAAGTTTGATTCTTCAAAATAAAAATGATTCCAATGTTTATAACCAGCCCTAAGTGACAACAGCCCCAATCACTATACTGTAAACCAGAACCTGGTTTTGAATTTAATTGAATGCAGGAAAAACACTGAAATTAGTTTGGCTTATATTGAAATGTGAGAGAGCCTATGTAGTCCAAAAGAAAAGACTGCCAGGTCTGGACTCAGACTGCCTAAATTTATAGTTCTGCCACTTCCTTGGTGTATGAACTTTGGCAAGTTTCTTAACCTTTCTGTGCCTTTGATATTCATCCATAAGACGGGGACAATAGTATCTGCCTTTGAGGATTGTGAGTAGGATTAAATGCATACATATAAAAACATACAAGTGACTAATGCAAAGCAAATATTCAGTAAAATATTGGCTATATAGATATATATAGCTATATATATATCTATATAGCTCTGAATTCAGGGGTAGGAAAACATTCAATAAAATTAAAACTTTAATTAAAACATAACAATACAGCTACAGAGATGAGAACTATGTTTTAGAATATTTTTGTGTCTGTGAAATAAGAAGTAGCACTGATTATGCTAAAATTGACATAAGATTGAAGTTGTAATAAACACACTATGTTGTTATATTGGAAAAATTTCCAATTTAGTAAAAGAAACAAAAAAATCATATGTAGGATGAAATCTGTCCTTAGTGCTTAAGATTTCATATTAGTTCTCATTGCCAAAAAATCAAGAGTGAAAAATTGTGTGAGATGTCTGTTTTAATAAAAACATACGATGAAATACTCTGGAAATGACCGATTCTTCAAAGAACATACTATGAGCCAGACAAATGTAAAACAGTGAAGCAAGATGAGCTATTTGCTAGTCATAAAATATTTATTAAGGTATACTTTAGGGGATATAGTGAATATAAAATTTAGGATCACAATATGAAGCAATTTCAGCCCTCTCAAAAGTCAGCCCAGTCCTCAATGCTCGGCAGCTGTAAACCCACTGGTGAGACTCACTAAAAGCAGTTTGACTAGTACAGAAGAGGCTTTTCATAAACATTTACAATTAGAGCATCCGAATACCTCTTTTAAGTGCAAAACCACACCACATTACACTAATGCAGCAACAATGCATTCATATTGTTCTCATTAATCATTAGTAGTCAACTTGCATAAAACACCAGAAAAAAGCACAATGGAGCTCACAAAATGGGCTAAAAAATGAACCTGCCCTTGCAAAACACATATTGTAATGGAAGATATTAAATTTGTGTTACACACACTACAGAAGCTGTGTTCATTCCAATGATCTCAAGTGTCATTTCCTTTTCTGAAAAATCAAATTACATGAACGAGGCACAACTAATATTTGGGAGGCAGTGTGTAGCTAAAATTTCATTTAACTAATTATTCAATGATTTAAAAAACCCCCATAAATCTTTTCTGTCCTGAGGTAGTTGCAAAATAAATCATAACTTGGATACAACTAGAGCTGAGGCTTTGACTTTAACTCATTACAACTAGTTGTTACTGACAGGAACTACCTTTTGATATTTAAAAGACAGTTGAGAAATGGGCCTCTTACTACACACACAAGATGATGGCTATGTAGGAAAGAGGATTAGCTGCTTCAGAACATGAGAGATATGGTCCACCATTGCTTCCACCCCCACCCACCCCCAACCATTTTAGATTCTTTATTGTCCAAAAAATTCACCAGGAGCAACACAGTGGAAGTAGACAGATCATCGTCCTTTGCTGTAGCCAGGGAAGAACAGGTCAAGTAGAGTCTGTAGAATCTCATTGGGAACCATGATGTAATTCTGGCCAAGATCATGCCGGCAAGCAGGGCAGGAGAAAACTTGAGCCTTAAAGGAACGCTGTAAACAATCCTAAGGTAAAACACACAAAACCAAAAAATCAAAAAATACATCCAATTGCATCTGAGGGTAAAGAAAGTAGAAAAGTACTCAACAACTTATGCTTTTAAATAAGCGCTACAAACTTATTGTTTGGCCAGAAAATGAACCCCCCAAAAGATGAATAACTATAAAGGCCTGAATCCATAATACCTATGAACACTAGTCTACAGACATGGCTTTAATTCTATCTCTAGCACAGAGTTTTCAACCTTTTTCATTTCATGGCACAACTAAGCTACTCAATAAAATTCTGCGACACACCAAAAATTACTATTTTTGGACAGAAAACTGTACTTGAAAAATAAATAAAAAAATTGGGAAAAAATACTATTTTTGCTGATCACAGTACATAGGTATAATTTTGATCTACAAAAAAAAAAAGAATGTAATTACCTACCCTTTTTGCTCCAAAGTGACTTAAAAAGTGCCTGTACTTGTTTAATAAAAGAGTTTCTGGTACCAAGAATTAAACAATCAGATGCAACTCTATTATATGACCTATATATATTTATGGTCCAGGACAGGGTATTCACACCAGACAGGTATGTTGTTGGCTGTTGTCATTTTTTTAATTTGACAATTTAAGGGAAAAGAGGTCAGTGGCTTTGACTAAGTAGTAAGGCATTGCATGTTTTACAGAATCTTGTGACATATCCATTGAAAATCGCTACTCTAACACATACTGTGAGACTTCAGGTAAATGACTTAACTTTTGTATGCTTTAATCTACTCATCCAACGGAATGAGGGTGTTAGAGACTACGGTCCTCACTAGCCTCATCTTCTGGGCTGGATTTTAATACTGTTCTTTTCTGATTAAGCACTAAAAAAAAATTCAGGATTCCTCTGCTTAGAACTAAGTTTAATATATTTTATCAAATCACTTAACATATAATGTGTCTTCCAAAAATATATTTAAAAAGTACTAAGTATATGACACAGTTAACTAACTCAAGGCCAGGCACAAACACATAGGTGGATGGGTTGTTTCCATTTTACAGAAGAAATTAAGGGGCAGAAGTTAGGTCAGGGCAAAAAACCACCAAGTAGTAGAGCAAGATTCCCACCTTATTTTTTACTATAACTCAAATTTTCCTTCCACATCACAACGGTAACACAATATTCAACTTCTCTGGGCATGCTGTCAGAATCTGTTTAAGATTCCATAAGTACATGGCACTATTTTAGTTTCCATAAGTACATGGCACTGTTTTAGTTCAGTTTGCACTATGCTATATGGAACACATAAAAGCTCTAAGAGAAAACAGCAATGACATCTCACTTTCTCTTCTCCACGTCAAGCCCTCCCCACAATGGCAAACACAACAGACTTCCACAACTATATATATTTGAATTACTATTATTATCTAATAAAACATGCATTTACCATCAAGATGTAATTAGTGCTTGTGGGCAGACAAAGTGCTATTACCACTCTGTTCTATGGAAAAATGCTTCTTCACACGCTAAAAACAGGTTTGGAGGTTAGTGTGCCTTCTGGCCTAATAAGGGAAAATGATAAGGAAATTCTACTTACTTTACAGACATTGTGGAGGCAATCTGTTGTCACAGGCTGGTAAACTAGCTCCTGGCAGCACACACACATAAAAGATTGTTCCAATTTTTTAAGAAAATTCTACATGGTACCCAAAAGGGAAGAAAAAAAGGTTAGCATTTCATAATATGTTAATAAAATTCAACAAGTGCCTTCATCACATTCAATATGTTTTCTATTAAAAAAATCAAGTAGTGATTGTAATGACCAGCAAATATATAACGGAAACTGGAAAAAAACATTTCATTAGATATACCTATTAGTTTTAAATCTTAGGATTGGGTTGGAAAATTTGCAAAGGCATTAGATATATAGCATTAAAATGAAAGTGCCCTGCCCCCAACCTCACATTCCAGAGATTATTTTTTCACTGTTAAAAAAATTACAACTTATCTTAAGATCATTACATACATTTTTCAAAAAGCTACATGGTATTCCAGTACATGGACATGCATTATTTGTTCAATCTTTTGCTACAAAACTTGACTATGGGTATTCTTTATTCTTCAAAACCATTACTAGTTCCATTTTACCCAAGCTGTTTGTTACTTTTAAACTAGAAAGATAAGCCCTGGCTGGTGTGGCTCAGCGGACTGAGTGCTGACCTTCGAACCAAATGCTCTCCAGTTCGATCCCCAGTCAGGGTCCATGCTTGGGCTGCAGGCCAGGCATACCCCAGTTGGGGGCATGTGAGATGTATCTCTCACACATTTGTGTTTCTCTGCCTCTCCATTTCCTCTAAGAATAAAAATTAAAAAAAATTTTTTTTAAGCTTAGGGGGATTAGCAGTTTTTTGAATATTCAAAAGGATAATCCTCTATTCAGTTATTTATGGTAGTAAGGGAGTATATTTTATGTTCTTTTTTTAAAAGATTTTATTTACTTATATTTAGAGGGGAAGGGAAGTAGAGAGGGAGAGAACATCAATGTATGGTTGCCTCTCGTGGGTCCCCTGCTGGAAACTAGCCTGCAACCCAGGCATGTGCCCTAACTGGGAATTGAACCTCGATCCTCTGGTTCACAGGCTCACACTCAATCCACTGAGCCACACCAGCCAGGGCTTATGTTCTTCTTTTATGTTAACAGAAGAAGCAGTATTTATAATTTCACATAAAACTAAAAAAAACAAAACAAAAAACAAAGATCCCAAAGTACAAACAAATACCATATGATCTCATTTATATGTAGAATCTAAACAAACCTAACTTCATAGATACAGAGAACAAATGAGCGGTTGCCAGGGGCGGGTTGGGGGTAGGCAAAATTGTTGAACAGAGCCAGAAGGCACAAACTTCCTATTATAAATATAACTCCTGGTGATATAATGTGCAGCATAGTGACTACAGTAATACTGTATTGCACAGCTGAAAGTTGCTAAGAAGTAAATCTTAAAAGTTCTCATCACAAGAAAAAAAATTTGTAACTATGTATGGTTACAGATATTAACTAGACTTATTATAGTGATCATTTTGCAATATATACAAATTTTTTTTAAGATTATTTATTTATTTATTTACCTTTAGAGGGGAAGGGGAGAGGGAGAGAAACATCAATGTATGGTTGCCTTTCGTGCGTCCCCTGCTGGGAGTTGGCCTGCAGGGAACCAGCCTGCGACCCAGGCATGTGCCCTGACTGGGAATCGAACTGCGATCCTTTGGTTCGCAGGCCTGTGCTCAATCCACTGAGCTACACCAGCCAGGGCTACAAATATTGAATAATTTTCTTGTGTTCACTGAAACTACTAATAAGTTGTATGTTAATTACTTCTCAAAGAAAAATTAAACATTCCATTTCAAAGTTATGTTTTAATACAAACTTATTTATAAATGTGGATTATAAAAGTCAAGTGAATTATCAACAAAGTAGTATGCAACACATTAAAAGAATATACCAGTTAGGGGAGACATGGCAAAAATTATAAATTTAGTACCAGGTACTTTCTCCCTGACAAATGCCCTTCTTAATGATTAGTACTTCCCCTCCGTAGTGCCTACAATATGAGTATATGTACTAGAGGTATTTTGAGTTGCCATAATGTGCTACATAGCAGTAACAAAAAAGCCAAATCCTTCTCATGGAATTTTATATTCCTTTAGGACAGCAAACTAAAAAAATTCAGTTTCAGATAGTAATAACTAAGGAAACATGGCAAATTAAAGCAACAGAGTAAAGACTACCTTAGCAAGGGTAGTCAGCAAAGGCCTCTCTGAGAAGTGTAATACCACTGTGGAGACTTACAGGATCTGAGGGAGTGAGATACATGAAGACGGAGAGAGAGAGAATTCTAGTGTATAAAGGCCTAGCAGACAGAATGGGCTCAGTGTGTTAAAAAAACACAGATCAATGTAGCCAAAGCAAGTTGGGCTTGAGAGAGTAGCATGAGGGGACAGCAGAGGTAAACAGGGATGACAGATCATGTACGGACTTGGGAAGGTGTTTGAATATAAATGCATATATTATATATATATGTTCATTTAGCTAAAAGTCACCATGGCCAACACCTGATTCTGTGGCTTAATAAATGTGTTCCTGGCTTATATGAAGAGAATGTGCATAATACCTGCCCAGAGCATTCAATAATAGTACATGAATGTCCAGAGTAAGCACTAGAAGCTACATTACAGTCATCTGACTCATGCATGTAAGATCCTTCCATAAGCAGGCAGAATTTTTGGTGAGGAGCCCTTCTTTTTTGGTTTAAGAATTGTCAACTGATGATGACTTAATTTCATATAGAAGTTATATTGAAAGAAGAGATGGAAAAGTATACTTGATTTGTATATCCTTGTCAAGTCTCACAGGATTCAACCACTTTAATAATTTTTATTGATAATAGAATATACATATTAAAAGCCTCATATTGAAGCACAATACACATGTCCAACCAAGAAAACAGATATGCAAAAGAACTTCCGTCTGTACTCAGGTGGCTCTTTACTGATACCTGCTACTTTGTCCCTTGCCCACCCATAGCTAGAACTCACCTGACTTATCACTAACCAGCTGTATCCCCTCTATCCAGAGTGTAATTAGACCACGATCAATTGCTTGCTTTATCTTACTCTATGACAGTCAGGCTCTTCTTATGCCTGGGTTTCTTGGCTAAAAATCAAATAACACTTCTCACAGAGCTCAATCACTTTACTTCTGTCTGCCACACATGTAAGCCTCCTACTACCAAGGATAACCCAACATATCACATCTTTAAGCAAAGGAAATGATGACTGCAATATAAATCCAAAGGGTATGTGATAAACCTTACCCATTTTTAAAAGTTTAACAATTACACCAGGAAGATGCTTCCTTAATACAATAATAATGACTATTTCTGAAACAAAAAGCAATGCAAAAACTCTGAGAGTTCCCTTTAAATACAGACAGAAAGCACATAGATATTCATTAATATCCTATATCAGACACACAGAAGTTCTGACTAATGCAAAGAGAAATAAAAAGAAACTTGAAAAGAAGAAATGACTAAAAGATGATGAGATAATTTGGAATTTCAAGAGAGAATACTAGAGGTCACCAACAATAGCTGCACATCACAATACTTTGGAGAAAAAGCAGAAAAGTAACTATATTACACATGACAAGAAGTTAAGATGTAATAAAATTGACTATTTGAATTTATAAGCAAAATTTAAGAATAAAAGCAAGTGAGCAAGCAAGGAATGAATAGACAATTTATATTCGAAACTTCTAAGCTATGGGGATCTGATATGAAAGCTTTGTTTGCAAAACAGCTCAATACAAAATCCACACATCAGTTAACTCTGTAATTCCTTTTCACTTTCAAATTTTATACCTCCCCCCAAAATCCAAAACATATGAACTATTTAAACAGATCAATGCTGGTTTCTTTACCTCTAGGTTGAATACATAGGCATTAAAATTGTGCTTAACTGCCTAAGACTTAATGCTATCAGGTAACTTTGAAATATAACAAAAACTCTCCTTATTCCAAGAAATTCAAGAAGAGGGAAGATTCCCAAACTCTTTTTACAAGGTTAGCATCATCCTAATTCCAAAACCAGATAAAGACACAACAAAGAAAAACTACAGGCCAATACCATTGCTGAACATACATGCTAAAATTCTGAATAAAATATTGGCAAACCAGCAATACATTAAAATGACCATACACCATAATAAAAAAAGCATTCTTCCTAGGGATGCAGGGATGGTACAATATTCACAAATTAGTAAACGTAATACATCACATAAACAAAATAAAAAACAAAAATCACAAGATCATATCAATAGATGCTGAAAAAGCATTTGATAAAGAATAGCATCCATTTATGATAAAAACACTTGCCAAAATGGGAGCAGAGGGAGCATACCTCAACATAATAAAGGCCATATATGAGAGACCTACAGACAACATCAGACTCAATGGGCAAAAATTAAAAGCTTTCCCCCTAAAATCAGGAACAAGACAAGTGTATCTGCTTTCACCACTTCTATTCAACATTGTGCTGGAAGTTCTAGCCACAGGGATCAGAAAATAAAAGGAAATAAAAGGCATCCAAATTGGAGAGGAGAGGTAAAGCTGTCACTGTTTGCAGATGACATGATGGTGTACATAGAAAACCCTATAGATTCCACCAAAAAACTACCTGACCTAGCAAGTGAATTTGGCAAAACAGTGGAATTCAAAGTCAATATTAAGAAATGACGCGGGCCTGTGAACCAAAGGATCGCGGTTCGATTCCCAGTCAGGGCACATGCCTGGGTTGCAGGCCAGTTCCCAGCAGGGGACACATGAGATGCAACCATATATTGATATTTCTCTCCCTCTCTCCTTCCCTTCCCCTCTAAAGATAAATGAATAAAATCTTAAAAAAAAGAAATGAAAGCATTTTGTACACCAACAATGAAGTATCAGAAACAGAAATTAGGAAAGAAAATCCCATTTACCAGAGCAACAAGAAAAATAAAGTACCTAGGAATAAACTTAACCAAGGAGGTAAAAGACCTGTACTCAGAAAACTACACCAACACTGAAGAAATTAAAGAAGACACTAATACACGTATATACTGTGTTCACAGATTTGAAGAATTAACATCACTAACATGCCCATACTACCCAAAGCAATCTATAGATTCAACATAATCCCTATTAAAATACCAATGACATATTTCACAGACACAGAACAAATATTTCAGAAATTTATATGGAACCATAAATGGCCCTGAAGAGCCTCAGCAATTTTGAGAAAGAAGAACAAAGTAGGAGGGATCACGATACCTGATATCAAACTATACTACAAGGCCACTGTAATTAAAACACTCTGGTACTGGCATAAGAACAGACACATAGATCAATGGAACAAAACAGAGAGCCCAGAAAAAAGCCAAGTCTCTAAGGCCAATTAATATTTGACAAAGGAGGCAGGAGCATAGAATGGAGTAAAAATAGCTTCTTCGATAAATGGTGTTGGGAGATCTGGACAGGTACACACACACACAAAAAGAAACTAGACCACAAACTTATACCATACACCAGAATAAACTCATGCTGGATAAAAAACTACCATAAAAGTCCTAGAGAAAAACATAGGCAGTAAAATTTTAGCTATCCCATGCAGCAATATTTTCGATGATGTATGTCATAGGGCAAGGGATATAAAGGAAAGAATAAACAAAGGGAACTATATCAAATTAAAAGCTACTGCACGGCTAAAGAAAACATTAGCAAAATGAAAGGAGAACAAACCGTATGGGAAAACATATTTGGCAATGATACCTTGGACAAGGGTTTGGTCTCCAAAATATATAAAGAACTCACACGACTCCACACCAGGAAGACAAACAATCCAATCAAAAAATGTGCAAGGGACCTGAACAGATACTTCTCCAAGGAGTACAAACAGAGGGCGCATTGGCATATGAAAGGATGTTCAACATCACTAGCCATTGGAAAGATGCAAATTAAAACCACAATGAGATGCTATCTCACACAGGTCAGAATGGCCATCATAAACAAAGCAACAAACAAGTGTTGGAGAGGTTGTGGAGAAAAGGGAACCCTAGTGCACTGTTGGTGGGATTGTAGACTGGTGCAGTCACTGTGTAAAACAGTATGGAATTTCCTCTAAAAACTAAAAATGGAACTGCTTTTGATCCAGAGATTCCACTGCTGGGATTATACCCTAAGAATCCTAAAACACCAATTCAAAAGAAACTATGTACCCCTATGTTCATAGCAGCACAATTTACAATAGCCAAGTGCTGGAAACAGCTGAAGTACCTACCTGTCAGTAAATGAGTGGATTAAAAAAATGGTGGTAGTACATTTATACAATGGAATACTATGCAGCAGAAAAAAGGAGCTCCTACCCTTCCCAAAAGCATGGATAGATCTGGAGAGCATTATGCTAAGTGAAATAAGACAGGTGGGAAAAGACAAATACTATATGATCTCACCTATGACTGGAACTCAGTCAACAAAACAAACAAGGAAAAAAGAACCAGAGGCATGGAAATAAAAGAGCAAACTGATAGTGACCAGAGAGGAGGGGAGAAGGAGACAATAGGGAAAAGAAGGGGAACACATACAAAGGACCCATGGACAAGGACAATGGGGTGGGGATTGTCTTTGGGAGCAAGGGTTAGACAGGGTAGGAGAGAGCAACTGGGGGAAAAATGGGGACAACTGTAACAGAACAACAACACATAAAAATGAAACACTCTCCTAATGAGTTTTAGATTAACTTGAGTATGTTCCACACTGAAAATTTTTCCCATGAATAGTACCTCAACATTAATTATTAAGTTCAGGCACGGAGAGGTCAGAAACCAACATCTAAGAGGTCTAAAATAAATTTTAAAGCATTTAAGTTCTGCCTCAGATTGTTTCTAAAAGCTGCAGGCACTGGATGAAAAGATTAAAGGATCAAGTTTTGACTCGCTTGTGAAAGTGATACTTCATGGGGAAATTATTTTCCACCATTTATTAATATCAGGACATTGTTATTTTAAAGATCTTGTAATAACTATGTATGGTGATAGACGATTACTAGGCCTATGGTGGCCAGGTATATAAATGTCTAATCACTGTGTTGTACACCTGACACTAATATAATATTGAATGCCAACTATACTCAAAATTAGAAAATAAAGGTATATAATTATACAAAAAACAAAAGTCTTTACTCACTGGTCCTTCCACAAGATGAACAAGCACTTCATCCCAGAGTTTCTGGTTTTGATGATCTTCTCGAATTAGATGTTGCTGTTGAGGGGTTAGCTGGAAAGCTTCAACTGCTTCTGCTGAATCTGATGCTTTGAATACTTTTGAGGCACTTGGACAATCATCTAGATTTATTTAAAAATACATCAGAAAACCTGCAAGTAATTCTAAGCAGAACTATGACACAAAAGAGTTAACTGGCACCAGTAATGTTTAGCATGAATATAACCTGCATAAAGCAGTATCTAACTTCCCCTGGAGTTTAGGATATTATATTTATTGCTGTTTTGATTCTGACACTATTAAAATACAATACCAGTAACCCCACACCAAAACCCCTTTGCTTTGCTTTCGATGTCTTATGAGTTTCTCAATTTATTCTCTTAATATTTCTCTTTGTTAGAAATTATGTTATTAGGATTTACTTGTTGTATTCATTACCTACCATCATCCGGTGTCGGCCTCTTTGAGGCTCCACTGGCCTTCCTTGACTGTCCTTTAGTCTTCTTCCCTTCCTTATCTGAAGGGTAACCTACTGGATACTGATGGGGAGGAAAAGTATAATGTAGACTTAAACTTCACAGAGAAGGGGGGGTTCTAGATCCTGGTGAGAAATTTAAAAAGGGGAGAGAGGAGGAATCCATTTTTTCCCTAACTGAACAATTTATATAAAGGAAACAGACATTAAAAAAAAACAAAATTCAAATGACAGAAGACTATCAAAATCCCAAATTCAGTGTAAAACCATGTAGTTTTGATTAAGAAATTCCATTTTACAATACAATGATCTTAGTTTCAGATCTAAAACAGGAAAGACTGTTTACAGGAGTTGTGACTAGGTGGCTTGAGAATTTGAAGGAAGAGAGGAAAGTGGAATCTTGATATGAAGACAAGTGAAGAACCACAGAGCACAACAGATGGTACTCACATCGATGGGATTACACTAAATTGTGGGGCCAATCTAAAAAATAAAACAAAAGAAAACTCCACCAAAACAGTAAGGGCCAAATTTCTAGCTCTTAGAAATTGAGAGTGAGTGGATAATAAAAGCTTTTAGAAGATCCAATGCCACTAAATCACTGAATTCTTTATCAGCCAAAGGTCCAACTTTAAGGAATAAATTCTACCTATTATCTTTGTATTTTACTGGCTACCTTTTTTTCCCTTTGGGATTTGCTTTGTGATAACACTTATTATGTTTAAAGCTCAGTATGTTTCCACCTTCATCGATGATACATTAGATGGGATTATATGCTTCTGTTCAGTTTCATGTCTAACCTTTTTAGAATATTCTTTGATGAACAGTGGGTCAGAAAAAGTCTTTAAAAAATGGATTTAACAAAAGGGTTTTGTTGTTTTTTTTTTTAAAAATATCAGTTACAAAAGAATTATAGTGGACCCTTGAAGAACAAAGGTTTGATAAGTGTGGATTCACTTATGTGTGAATTCTCTTCAATAAAGATATTAGAAAAAAATAAAGATATTGGAATTTTTTTTGAGATTTCATTACATGAATTGCTGTAACTATAAATAAATTTCTTTTTCACATTATCATTTTCTTCTTTTTTTTAAAGATTTTATTTATTTATCTTTAGAGGGGAAGGGAAGGAGAGAAGGAGAGAAATATAAATGTATGGTTACCTCTTGTGAGTCCCCTGCTGGGAACTGGCCTGCAACCCAGGCATGTGCCCTGACTGGGAATTGAACTGCGATTGTGTGGTTCGCAGGTCCACACTCAATCCATTGAGCTACACCAGCCAGGGCTCTTTTTCACATTATCATTTTTATTTTTCATGCCTATTGTTATAACATGTATTAATAGCTACAGTGTTTTGTATCATGCAAGATAATATCAATGTCTGTCAGTAGGTACTGACAGACAATTCATCTTGTAAACAGATAACATAAACTTACAGTATCAATAAATACTGTAAATATATTTTCTCTTTTTTTGATTTTTGATAACATTTTCTTCTCTTTAGCTTACTCTATTGTAAGAACACATACAAAATGTGTTGTCAAAAGTCTGTTTATGTTATTAGTAAGGCTTTTGGAAACAGTAGGTTATTAGTACTTAAGTTTTTGCATGTTATCAAAAGTTTTACATGGCTTTCGACTGTGCAGGGGTTGATGGCCCCTAGCCCCCATGTTGTTCAAGGGTCAACTGTATTGTGGCAGTTATTTTAGCAGCTGATGGGTCTCATTCTAACAATAAATCTATGAATTTAAAACAAAAACAAAAATAGAAACAGACTTGCACTAGAAGACGCACACTCACCTGCCTGGGTGGTCAGACACTTGCCCATAGTTCAGCCCCTACACATGCAGTGTGGGCAGAGCCAGGGAAAATGACAAAGCTGGCAGTCTTTACGGAAAGCACAACAATGGGGAATGATGGAGGATGAACTCAAACCATGCAAGTCAGTGTCAGGGACAAAGTCTAGGGTGTATAGGCAGTGGAGGGGAAATGCAGCCATACCATCCACTATGCACACAAAACCAACGAAGTCTTATATGGGTTAACAGCTGAGCATGGGCAAAGGGAAAAAAAAGGCACAACACCAAAGGTGGTGACAGGACAGGGAAGCAGCTTTGAGGGGGAAGAGAGAAAAGGGGTGAGGAAAAGTGAGAAGGGCAGGAAGCAGACCACTCTTAAAAGCCACCTCCCCCCTTCCCCTACTAGAGATACACCCCCTGTGCCATCCAGGATAAACTTCCCTTCTCTAGGTCTCCTACACCTAAATTTTATATATCCCTTTCCCTCATACTCCAAGTGATCTCCATATTGAATTGAAAATACTTTTCATTGACCAGCCCAACTTTCCCCAAGCAAAATTCTTGGTCTGAGAGCAGTTTGATACCTAGGATGTGATCTTTTTACTGTTTTTCTTTCTGTATACTTGCATTATCTCATTTTCACCCCTTACCATCCACTGATCAACTGCTGTGGGTTATATCCAGTATTAAAGCACGTTGATAGTAGAGGTGTACATTTTTATGAATATACAAGTAGCCTAGACAAATGTAATCTAACCTGTAAACGCAGGCATAATCTCCTTGATCGTTCTATTCCTTCTGAGGTCCAAGGAGCAGGTTCAACATCATCTCTTCTTAAAAGATAGCGCCAAACCAGGAATCCATGGCTTGATGAAATCTCTGGCCAATATTTCACCACCTAAATCATAGTATTTCAGTACTACTTTGAGATTTAAAGTTAAAACTTATGTTATCATACTAGTGGCTTAAACTTGCCAAAACTAAATCCAACTTTAAAAGGTATTTGTTTTGCAACAGTAAATGAATTAAGAATATTACCAAAATATTATTTTGACCTTATTTCTTATTAAGATAGTTCCTTTATATGTATAGATTACTATAAAAATTTGAAATACTGACAAGATTATGCTTACTAATATGATTTTGCATAATATTAAGGAGAAATGGCAGCAATAGATGCCTATTTTCTAAACAAAGAATACAACCTGTTTTAAAAATTATAGTATGCTCTGCTTTAACATCTATTGTAGTTAAAATCATTCCAAAAGATATATAAGAATCAAGATCTAAAATGGCTAAGTTATTTAAGTGTTTTATCACAGAGAATAAACTTATAAAAAGCTTAACCCAAAATATTGCTCTGCCCTTATGGACTTGAAATTAGCCTTAAAGAAAGGTATCAAAGTTAAAAGCTCTCTTTGTGCATCTGTTATAGATTCAGAAAAAGTAGAAATACCAACTAGGATGGTCTAATGTTTCCTCTAGCCCACCCATAGCGAGGATTTCCCAGTGGTAGTAGCCCTGTCCTGAAAGCCCGGGAAGAATAACTAACAAGAGGTCATGCCAGATAGAGCACCTTATAAATGCCATCATATCTGTTGCCTTCTTCAGGAGCATATTTGCTGATCTTCCTCCCTTTAAAACTGCGTATCACTCTGACTGGCTTACCAGCTCTCCAATTCCGAGATTCTGCTCCAATTTTATCATCCAATGGAGCATCACAGTTTAGGGCCAATGCCCTAAAAAATAAAGCAAAGTCTTTATACCAAGTAATCTTTCTTCAAGTATATAATCGCATCATTAGCTCAATTAAAAGGTGAATTATGCCTTACCTGACGGTTAAGATTCTATGATTCTTTCCATATTATTCCAGATAATAGGATTATGCTTTCCCCCACCAGCAGAGAAGACAAATCAGTTTTCTGATGTCACCCCCAAGCCAGGGGATTGGTTCTCAGATAGCCTGTAGGGTTCTTCTGAAAGTAATAACATCTGTGCCACGTATAATAGAAAACAACTAGAAATACATGGAATTTTCTTTAAATAACGTTTGTTGAGGAAAGGGAAAAAGTTGGAAAACTAAAGCAACCGACTGTTGTAATAGTTATTTTTGATAGGGATTGAGGTAAATTGCTGGAATAATGTAGAAAGAAATTCAGAAAAATAAATTTGGCAGCAAGGTATGAATGACCCTCTCTAGGTCCACTTTCCACCTTCCAGACAACAGAGATTCCTTAAAGTTTAGAAGATATTAAGAACAAGTTCAATATAAGAATATCCTTTAAAGACCTCTGGCAAAAAACATAAGTTTAAATAAAAATGAAGCATTCAAATGCCTGTGCTAAATCATAACAATGAAGGCTGCTTGGATGCTCAAGATCACTGCATTTTAGTGAAGACACATAAACAAGGAGGAACAGTGAGCTGGAAGCAACACTTGATTTAGCTAAAGCTTCCTTAGTATTTGTACTCAGTAGTAATTAATCAGTAAAATTATTAGATGTTAGAAGACCTTTCTTGGGGAACTTAGTCCTGCCCCCTTCAAAAAACAAAAAAACATAATAAAAAACCCCACCAAACTAGAATCTACTTAAAATTAGTATTTATCCTCTAAGATACCAATTTCCTAACTTAGGTGAAAAGAAACCACTGGGAACACATGAAGTCAAAAATACACAGACACACCCTGAATGGTGTGGGCTCAGTGGATTGAATGCCGGCCTGTGAATGGAAAAGTCACTAGTTCAAATCCTGGCGAGGGCACATGCCTAGGTTGGGTTGAGGTCATGCAAGAAGCAACCCATCAATGTTTTTCTCACACATTGATGTTTCTCTCCTTCTCTTTCTCCCTCACTTCCCTTCTCTCTAAAAATAAAATCTTAAAAAGAAAATCATGTAGATGCACACAATCTTGTAATGATACAAAATACTTGTTCATAGTATAGTTCTCTTTTTGTAGGCTAAAAAAAATAGGCCTTAAGAGTAAATGACTAATCCACTAAAATACCTGGGTAAGAAAATATCTTGACCATATTATATTGTTAAAGTAAATGAACTTAAGAAAGTGTTTCTTTAAAAAACAAAAAAACAAAACTTTTAATAGATGTGGCCAAAGAGTTAAAGCTTACCAAGTCATCTGTTATCTCAAAGGAAAATGCATTAAAACTCTGGGAGGTAGAAGAAAATATAGCCATCAGCTCTAGAGCTAGTATTATATCTTATTTATGGAATATCTATCTCAATACATACTTTATCTTCTTAAAGAGTTAACACAGGCTAAATATTATCTTCACATTAATGAGTGGAATGCTTTGGTGTTCACAGTTACCTCCCATCACAACGACTGCCACCACTAAATGGCATTAATTCACTTCTGGTTTCACATAAATATTCAGGCTGTTCAAGTATGTGAGGAGTCAAAGAGGATGAAACTAGTCAAAACAACAAGGCTCTTCCATTACTCTATCCACAGCTCAACTGGTTGCCTCTAACTGCTCTGATAAAGGACGGCTAGGTTACCTTGCTGCCCTTCTCAGTTTCATAAAGTGGAAGGGCTAAGAAAAAATAGGAACAAACTTTTCAAAAGCAAAAAGCAGGTATCAAGCTACCTCTTAACAGAGTAGCAAAAATGAATTGGACCATATACTAGTCAAGAAAGAGTATACTGTAGGTCAGAGCTAAGGACCTTTCACTTCAGTTTTCATGTTTATACAACATTATAGTACCTTTGCCCAAGAGGTCTTTACTATCAATCATAAGGGATACTCACAGCTTAATGTACAAATTAACTAAGTGGATGTTAGCGTCTCTATGATATATCAGTCCTAAAGTATTTCAAGTTAATATTCATTTTTACTACCTTCCTTTTAAAACATTTTTACTACTTGACAACTATTTTGTAATGAGATTATAACAAGATTAACCAGGTACACTTATTAGGTTTTTCAAAAGGTTTAAAAGAATCTACTGTGTATATTTTAAGTGCAGGTAGTTAGAAATTTCATTCAAGCAAAAAATCTATTATTATTAAAGGGAAAATATAATTTTCAGATCTGACAACCTAGAAAAGCCTTTTGCAAATTCAAGTCACATTCTCACCAATAAAAACGTATCAAAATATTTCTAACTCCTTTTAAGATCATTCCTCCTAAAGAGCTGCTCTCTTGCTTGAAAGACTAGCTAGTGACTGGACTCCTGCCTCAGGAATGTTTTCACCAGCAAATCTGACCTGTCTCCTCTGCTGGTTCAGTAAAATAATCCTACTGTCAGAAATAATATAGAAGGAAGACATGAAAACAGATTCTATATAACTTGGTATGCAACAAAGTCTTGAAATCATACTGCTATATTCTTTACTTCACACGTTAATCAAAAATTATGGGCACACTACTTAAAACTGTGTGATTTAATCTCAAGAAAGTTAAAACTACTTACTTTTACTCAATAACCCATGAAATACCCTTATTAATAGAATACAAAAATTTATGAAATGATTATGAAACTATCAGTATAAGTTATAATGTAGTCATTGCTATCGGATGGTTTGCTTGGGTTACTTTATTTTTGATACTAGCATGCATTTATGAAGTAAAACACTTTGAAGTTATTAAATTTTCTTTCCCATGGAAGCTGGATGTCATTGATACTTCCACAGAATTAAGGTCAACACAAGGTGGCTCTTCTGTAAATGCCTTACAAACATTTAATTAAAAAAGGTTACTTTTGTCACTAAAGATTTTCTAACATTTAAATAATCTGATTATCATAAATCCTAAAAACACCTTAAGTGTAGTTCTGATTTAGTTATTTGATATTTTTAAATGTGGCTCCCAAACATAACCATGTTCCAAATCAGTGTGTCTCTTCTAAAAAGAACTTAGTCACTTTAAAAGATAAATCTGTGTTGAGTAGAACAAAACTCGACCTGTAGGGTAGTAGATAAGCCACCTTATCCTCCATTTCACCTATATAGGCCCCTTTCCTTCAAAGGTTTCAACATGTTTTCAAATGCAAAGCACATTTGTTTGTCATTTTAGAAATAATAATTCAAAGAAGTAAGTTAAGATGCTTGCAAAAATTATATTATCAGGTAACAGGATTTTATTTTTAGATCTTTAACTTTCAATTTAAGATTTTTCTCTACAGCCTAAGTTATAAATTATAGTCCCATTACCAAACATTTATACAAAGTCCATATTCTAAATAGACTTTACAAACTCTAACAATAAAGAGTACCTGTTCATGTTTGTTAATGTTTGATCAGCCGATGGTGCACCAATTCTTTTATTGCCAGCAAGGTTTTTACCACCACTCCCAGTGTATGTGAATTCATCACCTCGATCCTGAAGGAGAAGATTTTTCATCATTAGGACACCTAAACCCAAGTATAATTTCATCGGGTCTTGTTTCAGAGTCAGAACATTTGGTTAGGATGTTGTATGTTAACATATTTTCTCAAGGTATCTACCAAAGTAAGGCCCAATTCAATGGCAGTTCTATAAGGGAAAAAGTAGTGGAAACCAGAAGGAGCACATAAGAGGGACAAACTAAGCTAAACAATGTTTAAAACAGAACAAAAGCACTTCTGATTATTCTTTGAGCAGCTAATATTCAAGTAAAAGGGGTTAAAATCCTGTCATTAACTCTTCTATACTTTAATCTTTATAACAATAAAAACTTTTCATTATCACTTGTGGGGAAAAAACTGTCAGAACTGTCAATATTATTTCAGACTATTTTCCCCATGAAAAATCATCAGCCTAAATTTGTTGCATTTTCTACTTCATGCTCTACTAAGCTGTACTCCTGTGAAGCAGTAGCTTGAACACAAGATTGCTGCCTGGGAAAAGCTCACATAAAGAAGCTATCATTTCCCTGGCTGGTGTAGCTCAGAGGACTGAGCACCGGCCTGTGAAGCAAAGGATCGCTGGTTCGATTCCCAGTCAGGGCACATGCCTGGGTTGCAGGCCAGGTCCCCAGTGGAGGACACATGAGAGGCAACCACACATTGATGTTTCTCTCCCACTCCTTCTCCTTCCTGTTCCCTCTCTCTAAAAATAAATAAATATTTTTTTTTAAAAAGAAGCTATCATTTACACAGGGGACACAGTCTGCCCCAGAATGAGTAAACTTCCCACAATTTTCCAATCTCTACTCTTCTCCAAGCTATACAGCAGCTCCCTACCACAATAAGCTGGAACCTCCCAGTCCTGCCATCACTCTTATCAAGTAAAAGACCTTTATCTCAGTCTTCTCACCTGCCCCTCACCCAAAGACTTATCAGAAAAATATCCTACAGTACAATTATTAAACTTTCCCCAGACAACTTTAATGATTCCTTAATTCAAGGCTATCTAGAATATAGCTTCAATTTTTGCCAGTTTCTCTCTCTTACTAGCCCCTCCATGTCCATAAAACTGGGCACTACTACTACCACTGATAATATCTACCTAACACTTACTACATGTGAAGGTTAGGCTAAGCATTTTACATATGATTAGTTTGTTTAACCCTCACATCAATCCTATGAGGTAGGTCTTATAAACCCTATTTTATAGATGAGGCAGAGAGGTGCAGTCACTTGCCTAAGATCACACAGTTAGTAACAGATGGCATCAGGACACAAACCCACACAGCTTGGCTTCAGAGTCTATTCCTAATCACTAAATAAACTACTTCTCAGGACAACTCGAAGAGACAGATCACCTTATTTCTCAAGTGAGGTCACCAAAATCAAGGCACTAAGCTAGCATATGATTAATTCAAATTACTAGACTAAAATGTTGATCACTTTATCAGCAAGTATTCAATAGCTTCATGTCCAATTATCTAAACATAAAGAAATCATTGGCTTCATGAATGTTACACCAAATTAAAGGCTTCAGAACAAATTTTTTCTTGAATGAGAAAAGTTTATTGAGCCTTCCTCTACCTTTTTCTGTAGATATGATTAAGATCAAAAGATTGAATATGCTTACAAAATATAACATCTCCAGTTACATCTTAGTTGGCAATTAAGCCTAAGTATTTTAGTCCTAAAAGAAGTAATTCTTTATATAATGGAATTAAGAGTTATGACACCTCACCAACATTTTTCTCCACAAATGTTTAATGTCTGACTGGTAACTATATTCAAAAGATGAAGAAAAATGAAGTAATAACACCCATCTCGCTTCAACTTGGTACTTCTTCTTAGCTCTCCAAATATATGTTTAATATACTTAAAATAAGCTTCTGATCCAGACTACAGAACTGTCTGAATCCTTATTATATGCCCAGGACTACATAAATTACTTCACTTAAAATCAGTAACTTTCTGATATAAAATTACAATACTACTTTTTAAAATTTTACACATGGGGAAACTGAGGTTTAGTTGAGTTAAATAATTTGGTCAGGTCTCACACACAAATGTCAGAGCCTAGATCAAATACAACTGGCTGTCCACTAAAAACATGTTAAAGAGACTCCACTTCGGTCGGTTTGTTTTCTAACAGAGCCTTTAAAAAAGTGCTGATTTCAATAAGCTATATAACATTTTTGTATTTCTGAAAAATACTTAAAGATACAGCTTCAAAATATTCATGTCAACTACCATACAGCCCAGCAATTATACTCTGGGCATTTATCCCAGATCACCGAAGACCTTTGCTGAGGAAAAACAAACAAAAAAACAACATGTACAGAAATGTTTACTGAAGCTTTATTCATAGTAGACAAAAACTGGAAATAATGCAGATGTTCTTCCACAGGTGAATGATTAAACAAATTACGGTATATCTATTCCATGGACTACTCAGCAATAAAAAGGAACAAACTGGTGATACATGGCATAATTTGAGAATTATGCTGAGCAAAAAAAGAATTTCCAAAGGTTATATATTACATGATTCCACTCAAAGATTTTTGAAATGACAAAATTTTAGAAATGGAAAGTGGATTAGTGGATTATCAGGGGTTAAGAAGTGGGGGAAGAGAAGATATAGCACATGTGACTATAAAAGGGCAACACGAGGGATCCCCATGGTAAGGGAAATCAATGTTCAGTGTCCTCAACATGGCATGTCAATATCCTGGCCATGATACTGTTCTGTAATTTTGTAAAATGTACCACTGAGGGAAGACAAGGGCACAAAAATCTCTGTACTGTTTCTAATGCTACATGTCAATCTAAAATTATCCCGTAATTGTAAGTTTAATTTTTAAAAAATGAGTGCTATAGAACATGTATAATCATTGCAATAATCAGTTACCACATCTATGTAAATCGAAATAATACACACAAAGATTAAATACTGACAATTGATTTACCTTGTAACTTGTACAGAACTAGCAACTTTAACATAAACTCTATGCTAAAAAGAGATAGGACTTAATATACCCTAGGCAAAACTTCTGTATTTTACTGAATAATCAAAATAGGTTCTAAAGCACAAAGTTGTACCATGACTTACTACTTCATCTGCAAATCCACCAGCCAGGACAAGAGAGTAAGCCCCATCATTACTTCGACCATGAATTCCACCAACGTGGGGCCTATGTACACCAGCTTCACTAACCTATAAAATAAACAGAGTCTCAAAATACCTTTAAACAGTGAAGTTACATTTACAAAATGCTTTCACATACACCATTGGACCTAAAAGCCTCCAAGTAAGAACTGCAGGTCGCCCAGAGTTCTACCTTTTTACTCATTGACTCTACTTCTCTCTAACTATATAACCCTTAGGCGCTGAGCAGATGACTTTTATAAGTGCTCAGGCTTGGAATCCTGAGTTTCAAATAATAATCATCTCATATCTATCGCTAATAACAGCTCAATCTGGGTAAATAATAATTTACTATCAGTGCCACACATCTCTTCTTACATCTTGTCTTTGATTGTGACACTGTTCCTAGGCATGTCAGATAAGCAAGAGTCATTCTAGCCTCATTCTTCTTCAATGTCCAAACCCATTTATTTGGCCACAAATACTGCTGACCTGATCTCCCAAATTCATTTTCTTCTCTCTTTCCACTGCTATAATGTTAGTTTGAGTGATTAATGCTTAAACTAGACCCTCTTTCACTGCTTCCACTTTTGTTCCTTCAATTCCATTCTACCCATCACAAACAGAATGATCCTTTAACAGAATGAGCTTTTAATTTTCAAGTGCTTAAAATATATTAAATGGTCTGATAGTCACTCTATAGAACCCAAGTTAAGTATTACACATCATCCTCCCTCAATCTGGCTATCTCCAATCTCCAGCTTCTCCTTCATGGAGCCTCTGTTTCAACCAAAACTACTCACTGTTAGCCAAACATGCTACCCATTTTCTTAGTACTCATGCTATTTTACTACTTCAATGGCATATTTTCCCATACACCATCAAATCTGGCTCACTGAAACAAGTGTCACTTCTTTTCTGTACTTCACTCATTCCCTGAGTGAAGTACTGTAATTCATCTACTTAACATACAATCGTTTGCATTCACCAGTGTGGCTCAGTTGACTGGGCATCAAACCAGAAGGTCACCGGTTTGATTCTGGGAGAGGGCACATGCTTAGGTTGTGGGTTCATCCCTGGCTAGGGCATGTGTGAGAGGAAACTGATCAATGCTTCTCTCACATTGATGTTTCCCTCCCTCTCTTACTACCTCCACCACCTCTCTTTAAAAATACATACTTAAAAAAATTACCCCCTCAAATATACAATTGTTTTTAGCAGACAAAAAAAGCTAAAAGCTAAGCCTGAATAGAGGGGCTAGGGAAGAAGGCACAGTAGAAGCCCACAAAAAGCTGTTAAGGACAACAGAACTTGGATTTAGTCCTTGGAAACACCAGGTACTTCAGAAGATAGGACCACTTGATTCCCAACCTCTCCAACCCTGAAAACAATAAACCTGTTTTAAATCTTCCCCACTTCCTAAATGGCAAATCCATCTTTCCAGTTGCTCAGGCCAACAACCTCAAAATATTCTTAGACTGTATTAATGGGACTTTTAGAGTTCAGGAATGAATTAGTGACACCTATACAAAAAAATAAAGCAAACAAAAAAGACAGTTAAAAATACTGCGTATTTTTACTGTATTTATAGATCTAAAGTCATAATAATATCAAACCTTGAATAGTGACTTAACCAAATTATTTTATTTTGCGATGGGAGGACAGAGTGTTAAACTAAATTGTTCATTCTCTACAGAAGGAAGTTAATAAAACTAATATACGAAGACAAAGGCAGTGTAATCATATTATTTAAAAGGAGGTAAATACAGAAGAAAACATCTAAAATATTAAAGTAGTTACCTCTGATGAACAGAAAATGGGGACAAAAAAGGGGTAGGTTTTTAAAATATGCCATATACTAGTACTTAACTTTTCAAGCCATGTATTACACTATTTCAACTTTAAAATGTTACCATTCTACTCTTATTTAAAGTTCAAGCTCCTTTAATTGCAAAATGTTCTACCTAAGATCCGTCCCCCCCATTAAGTTGTCCACAATGATAACATTACCTTTCTAAACAAGAAATCAGGAGTAAATACAATATAGCCTTCCAATAATGTTATCTACCATAACAGTAACAAAAGTAGAACAACATGATGAAAAAGCATAGTTGATGGCTATTCATAATGCATGTTCCTCTGTCTTCAAGCTATGGGAAACAGCCTACCCATCGTAACAGAAAATCTTTCATTCTAACTGAATACCATGTGATACTCTCCAGGTTAGTCCATTTATAATTAATAGACACTGATATTTATAACAGTTTGAACTATAACCAATTCTACCCTTTCAACTAAGCCAATTTTAAAAATACCTGAACTCTAAATCTCCAAGTCGATCCAACAGGAATTCCAGGAATAGGTCCATAATGATTAGAAGGTACAATAGTACATTCTTTAGTGCGACCAACACAGGCCATTCCCTACAAGTCACAGAACAAGCTGTTTGAGAAATCAGTTATGCTATATCTTAAAGCCCTTAGATCCCATAATATGTAAATAAAATAGAAACCTGGCTATTTGTATGATTAATAATACATAACAATGTATATTATTAAATTCAATTAATGAATATAAATTAACAACAGCATTAAGCAGCATAGTTATTTGTTAGTATTTCTGATAAAGTACAATTTATACCATTACTACTATTGTTATTAAAACATTGTAACTTGGCCCTGGCTGGTGTGGCTCAGGGGATTCAGTGTTGGCCTATGAACTAAAAGGTTGCTGGTTCGATTTCCAGCCAGGGCACATGCCTTGGTTACAGGCCAGGTTACCCAGTTGGGAGAGTGCAAGAGGCAACCAGTCAATGTTTGTCTTGCACATCAATGTTTCTCTCCCTCCCCTCTGTCTAAAAATAAAATAAAATCTTAAAAAATGATAACTTGCATTATAGTTATTATAAGCTTTTAACTAGGAAGAAAAGAAGACTTTTTTCTTTACCCTGCCCCAGTCTCTCCGGCTTTCAGTACTAGCTGATGGCATCTTTGCTTTCTTTTTACTCATTTTAAGTTTTTCACCAGCCTTTACAACTTCACTGGAATCAGTTTTACAGGAAGGACAATACCTTTAAAAGAAAAAAAAATTCCGATAATACCATATTAAAGCCAGTAACGGAATAATGACCTTTCTAGGGTAGAACAAGTTTTAAGATGTTATAATTAGTATATATTATAGAGTTTCAGCTGGTACTTAAGTATTAAAATTTTCAAAATATTTACATGGGTAGGTGGGTCAAAACAAAAACAATGACAACATAAAAGAAGTTGTCACTCTTTTAGAGAACTCAAGATTTTAACAAATTCTCAAATTTACCTGAAAAGCCAGACACAGCTGTCCAATTCAAATGGTACTATGATCTTATCATTAACCCTGAAAATGTGAATTATTCATTTCATGTTCACATCATTAAAACAAAAGGAACAAGAATAGATGATTCTTCTACACTGAACACTGAAATACGTGACTCATACACATCTCTTCATCTAAACTGATTATTAGAATTCTCAAAGTGTGAAACATATAGTCTATTATAACAAATTTTCAAGGATGTTTATTTATATCAGCCTTGTCCCTAGCTCAATTTTAACTGCTTATACTTGTTTCTCCTTTAGCTTATTTGCAGTTAGTCACACTGATAATAATCTGTACAGGCTACCTTGGAGATACTGTGGGTTTGGTTTCAGACCACCACAATAAAGTGAGTATTGCAATAAAGTTATAATCTGTTTGCTGGTAGACTGTTTTGCCTTTACTTTGTAAAAAACATGCTTCACAAGACATCTAATAAAACGTAATTCACAAGTATAATAAAATGAGGTAGCCTACATATCATTATAAGCAGTCTTAAATCATTTCTAAAAAAAAAAGTGTGTATGTACAGAATGAAATGGTCTATTCTGTGTCACCAATGAATGGAATATCTTAATATTGGCTGGCCACTTCCCCCATTAATTTTAAATTTTTGTCTATACTTTCCATTTCATAATTATCCATTCCACTTGGTTTAAAGAAGAAGACACTTATGCCCAACTAGATAATTTTAACAGCCCAATTATAAGATATCTTGTTTAGTGTTATATGAAAGACAAATGTAAATAATTTAGTCCCTGATTCTGAGAAAATTAGGCAGTGAGATACAGACGCAAATCTAAGGCAAAATTAACTATGAGAGGGCAAGAAATACTATCAAGTGAAATCTCCCCTGATGAGGAAATCAGGAAAGCTTCCAAAAATCAATTTGGTAAGACAGTATTTTACCTGATGTGCTAGCATTTACAACAATAATTTTATCAAAGATCTTATAATTAAAACAGGTATTATCTCTGTCTGATGGGAAAATGAGAGGTTACATACCCAAACAACGTGGTTTAGAGAAGAAGAAAAGATTTAGGTTGAGTTCCAGGTGAAATAAAAAACCTTGATATGAATGTAGAGGTATTCTACAGAGAAATCTAAGACAGACTCCTAATTATATGACCCTAAAGTCATCCCTGGGATCTATTCCTCCATCAGGTTTGTTCAGAGCTCGATTCCAGGTACTGTTTTGATGCTTGGGATAAATATTTGTGATCAAAATGCCTGTACACAGTAGTTAGGAAAACTAGTACATAAATGAAACAATTTCAGAAAGTGGTAAGTGCCTGCTATAAAGGAAATAATTTAGTGTTCTAGGTGTGCTAATAGTGATTAGAAATGCTTTGTGTCTTTAGATAGTTAAAGCCTTTGGGGTGGTATTCCTGCTGAGACCAGAGGAGTCAGTGATAAGAAGCCAGAGAAGGCATTTCAGGCACAGAGGCATGAAGCGTAAAGGTGCTAAGAAAAGGAAGGGAAGAAATGATATGCTTTATTGAACATAAATGTGGATAGAGGTTAAGTTCAGTAGATAAAATGGGTAAGTGATGAGCTCAGAGAGGCTGTGGCTGGGTCATAGATGGCAAGGGCTTAGCTTTTATTCTAAGTGTGACAGGAAGATACTAGGGGGTTTTAACCCAATTTAGAAATTTGTAAGATCACTCTGCTGCTACAAGTGGAAGGAAGCTGGTGAGCAACGTGAAAGCCAGGAGACTAGTTAGGTATTTTTCATAGCAGTTCAGGGAAGTGATGATGGTTTGATTTGGGGGATGAGAAGAGGGAAAGATTATGGAGAACTGACAAGATATGCTCATATATTCTTGGATGTAGGATATACAAAAGGGGTGGTAAAGAAAATCAAAGATTCCTTCACTAATTTTGAACCCACCAATTTTGTGATGTCAGGCAAACAAGCACCTGAATATAGGAAAATAAAGCTCAGGGGAGATTAGATCTGATGGTATAAGTTCAGAACCATTAGCTTGGTATATGGAATCTCAGGACTGGATGAGGTCATCTAGGAAGCAAGAATGAAGACAGTAAATGATTAGTGCTTTCAGAAACTCTGAAATGTGGTAGGTAAGAGAAGACCAATGTGAAATTAGGAAGGAAAGTAAAGGAGGAGAAAAATTAGATCATATGATATCATACACTCTACAAAACCAGAGTCAACAGCCGAGTAGAACAGTAAGGAGGATTGAGAAGTCACCACTGCGTTTGACAATGGAATGTGTTTGTGAGCCTGACCTAAGCTGACAGAGAAGGGTAGTGGGAGAGTCAGACTGGAGTGTTGAGATATGAATGGGAGGAAAGGAAATAAAAATAATCAGTGGAGAATGCTCCTGAGAAGCTTTGCCATGAAGAGAGCAGAGAAACAGGAGAGGTAGCTGATAGGAGGAATGGAATCACAGGAGGGGTGTGTGTCTGTGCACTTTGAAAACTCAACAAGATTCTGGGATACTAATGAGAATAACCCAGTAATGGCAATTCAGGAGAGGAATTCAATGTAGTAATAAAGTTCCTGAAAATGCAAAGGATATGGAATTGTGAGGGAAAGTAGAAGGGCTTGCATTTTAGAGAAGCAAGAAAATATCACCCATGGAAACAAAAGAAAAATAAGAGACTTCAGAGAACATGTAAGTTACTGGTGATAAAATTCACAGATGAGACCATAAGAAGTAGGGGGTAAAAAAAAAAGAAGTTATATTACTTCCTTTCTTCTATCACTCCTAACCCTCTGTTAAAATAAAAACCTTCCTAAAAGTGAGGGTGGGGTGGGGGACATCAAAGGGATGGAGAACAAGCTATTCTTTACAATGACACCAACTATCTCATTGTGATGTGAATATTTCTGGGTAAGTCATTCTTCCAACTTAAAAACCCTCCATGCTGGCAACATGGCCCATAGTTTAAAGAGGAAAAAACCTAATATGACATTAAAAAGTTCATCATAACTCTGGACACATTTTTCCAGTCTCCTAATTATTTCTTTTTGTAACTAAGTCAACAGAAGAAATATTTTGTCAGGTGTATTTGACCTTGGTGCCTAGTTCTACTTATTAACCTCATAGGATTAAGTATTGATACAATAATCCATATAAAGTACTTTGTTAGTATCTAGCATTTATAACTATTAAGTACTATTATAGAACATAATAGGTGCATCTAAAATAATTGGGGGTTAGAGGGAACCATCCACAAAGGCTTCCCCAATTACATTATATATAAGTAAAAACCAAAAGAATTAATATCATCCTGAAGTTAGGCAAAGAAGAAAATGTTTCCAAGAGAAAATGTGTCAGGTGAAAAAGCCCAAGAAGAGAAAGAAAATGACCTAAAGAGCTACAGGATATTTAATCTGGCTAGAGTAACCCTGCCTGGGTAGGTAGGTCAGTTAGAGCACTGTCCCGATATGCCAAGGTTGTGGGTTTGATCTCCAGTTAGAGCACATATAAGAAGTAACCAACAAATGCATTACGTGGAACAACAAATCAATATCTGTCTGTCTCCTTTCACTCTCTCTAAAAACAATAGATAAAATTTAAAAAACCACTATTATATAATCTGGCTAGAGCACAGAGTATCTGGGGAAATGGAAGGGGGAAGTAGTAAAAGATACAACTGGAGAAATCAACTAAAAATACTTGTGCAGGACCCTGTAAGGCAACAGAAAGCCTCTGAAGCAAATAAGTAACACAATCAGATTTGCATTTTTCAAAGAACATAGACTCCATACTGGAGAAAAGACTGGAGGGCTTAAATATGGAGCTAGAGACTGGTTCAGAAGCTGTGGTAATACTTGAATAAAGGTATCAATAACAAACAACCATTGGCTATAAAATGTTAAATATTTTAATATACATTATGTATCTTTAGAAATCTATATTTGGTGGTTTAAACAACTGTTTCACATTCACTTTTGAACATAGCAACAACAAAAATAGCCTAATAATCATACCAGTATTCCTCTTCAGGGACCTTATCCAAAGGCGGATTCAGGCAGTAAATATGATAGGCCATGTTACACTCATCACATAGAAGCTGCATGTTGGGTTCTTGTTTTCCACCACACATATGACAGGAGCAAGAATGGCATTTCTTGTCTGGGTCTCCACGGCATAAGTCACATTCGGGGTCATTTTTCCCTATTAAGAACAAAATACAGCAAGCCTAGCCTTAAAATCATTTTTATATCTATAAATCTTCTAAAGAAAAAACCTATGAAAATATCACACAGCTTTTTTTAATGAAGAAAAAGAAACCCTCAAGCATGGGACTTTAAGAATAAACGCCTGAGCCTCATTCTAGACTTACAAGTCAAATTTTCAGGAATGAGGCCCACACATTTGCCAGTAATGAACCAAATTATATCCACCTATGAGGATAATGAACTTTTGTCTCAAAATTTTTAAAATTTATATTGACTAGACTCATGGTTAACCAACTATGCACCAATGTGATGAACTTACTGGGGCACCATAAGTTATCTTAAAATTTCAAGGGAAATACAATACTTTGACAAACAAAGTTGTTTTGACTTAATTACTTGATAAATGGAATTGTTAAGTACAATTCGTCCTGCAGATCTCAACCTTTCTTTGGGTGGGCTGAAGTAGGAGGGGGAGGGCTGTTAGGAGCCAGCAACCCCATTTTAGTTCCCATATGAGCTATGCCCCCAACATTCACTTTATTAGTAATATAAGTGACACTTCTAATTCAGTTGATTTTCATCTTGTCAACTGGTTCAGAACTCTGGCAAGTTCTGGAGTGCCATTTATTGTACCTACCCCATCTAAATCCAAACATCTTTTGACAAAGTGTTCCCTTAAAATTTTTAAATATACATAGGTACGCAAAAAGTCTTATAGTAATGTTCATATACCAAAAGTTAAACTTAAATGTTAGTGAAAGAAAAACAGTTGGAAAAATTTCCATGAAAAACCACAGGTAAATTTACAAGAACTATTAAAACAGAGGAAGTTAGGTATATTAAATTTAAAAAAGAAATTGGATAATTGTTTAAAAAACAAAATTGCTTCAACAAAGATAAATTATATAGATACAGGATGATGTCTAGAATGCCATGCTGTTAGAATGAATACCTCCTAGGAATTCTGTATTATTTGAATTTATATAGTTTTACATTCTGAATGTCTTACAAATTGTACACAGTACATTTGTGAAGAAATTCACTGGTACAGGACTAATCTAGCATATATGGGAAATGGGAAAAAGTATCTTGCAAATGAGATGGAGGAAGGAAAAGGCTACTGACTTTAGTACTTACTTTCTGACTGATCACTGCTTATTGTTGCTAATGAAAATGATTAATAATTTGTTGTTCATTTCCACTAAAGTAACCGTGACAACATATAAGTAATAAAAATGACAAACCAAAAAGACATGTTTAGATTTTTGGTTTGGAGAGTCAATCTGACCATTGGAAATCCAGCTGTGGCTCTGAAGTGGTTTCTTTAACATACAAGTTCAAAATTGTAGGTATAATGTGATTAGCCATCAGACAGAACAAAAAATACATGCAGGACCCTAAATCAGATTTGCATTTTTCAATCAGATTTGCATTTATATGTTTCTACCGAGTGGAAGAAAACAAAAACATGTGAGAAAAAACCTAGTCAAACTTGGCTCTCTGTTGTGTTTTACTGAGAAAGACTAAGGCACATTAAATAGGTTTACTCATCAACTTATTTTCATTCCTAAAATATAATCCTACAAGTAGTCATACAAATTACGCCTTGAGGGTCTTAACTCAAATGTAGATATATTAGCATTGCAGTCTCAAAAAAATGAGAATGGCCTAGACTGGTAACATGAAAGTGTTTATTGATCTGTTAAAAATTCTTGTTTTATAATCTTGTACAATTGTAGTAAGAAGAGGTTAGGCAGGACCCCTTTTTTCTTGACTAGCTTTTCCAGAATATACTAGACATTGACATGTGGCATAAAGTCAATGGATTGCTCTCCACAAGAAAATTCAGAATTGAGAGTGTGAGATTCATCTAGTTGAAAAAATAGCAACTGAATTATGAATGAAAAAAGCCAGAATTTAGTCATAACTCAACTTACCAACTAGATGTATGGGCTCAAGGAAGTAAAATTTGCACAATGAAGAGGTAGGGGTATATATATAAACCTCATTTATTATCTCCCAGAAATTCACAGATCAATCAGCACTATTATTCACAGGCTCTACCAGTAAAAAAAAATGTCTCATTAGTAAAAATTAATCTTGGATGGCCCTGGCTGTGTAGCTCGGTGGACTGAGCATGGGCCTGCAAACCAAGGGGTTGCTGCTTTGATTTCCAGTCAGGGCACATGCCTGGGGTGCAGGCAAGGTTCCCAGGGGAGAAGTTTGGGAGGCAACCACACATTGATGTTCTTCTTTCCCTTTCTTTCTCCTTCACTTACCTTCTCTCTAAATATAAATAAATAAAATATTTCTTTGAAAACAAATTTTATCATGAGAAAAACCATCAGACCAAAATGGAACTTAGTCCACAAATGGTGTCTTGATGAGATGGAAACCATCTCAAAATCCTTGAAAAATTGCATTCTACCTCTTTTTCAAAATCACAAGATCCACAAGCCAGGGAGGAAGAAGGCAAATAGCTTTTCATGGGTGACTGAAAATTTATTTAGATGAAAACTCACAGCAGCTCCAGCAGTATATACTGCAAGACCAGGTAATAGGTGAGCACTTGCCATGGCTGATCCAATTGATCCTACCAAAGTAATACAAGTTTTGCTTACTAACACCCACTTTGCATATAAGCAAACCGAACCTCAGAGAGATAAAGGATATTCCCAGGACACAACTTGGTGTTGCAGAAGAGTCATGTGGTACCAAGGACGTGGCTAATGTTCATGTAGTAAAAAGTTGGTGTAGGATATGTTGTACTGTACTAAATACCAGACAAATGAATAGGTGGATCATCATTTTGAGAATGTTTTGACAGGGGTAGTCTGCTATGATGGATATTATGAAACTCCTCTGTATTATGCATTCTAAAAGATCCTCAAGGTGACAATCAGATGTCACCTTCATATTTAGTTAAACAAAAGGGTCATGATGTGAACAACATCACCAATAACTACAACAAGAATGACAATGTGGAGCTCCTGCAGGAACTCAAAGCTCTTCAAGGACACATGTATAAAGACAGGGTGCCCAAACTGAAGCAATTTCTGACCTTTAAATGGGCTATCATGAGATAGTTGATCAAATGGGGGGAAAAAAGGAAAAAAATGGTGTCTTGAAAGTAAAATTGTATGGGTTAAATCTTATACTCTCTCAAAAGTTATTCCCTGGCCAATTAAAATGGCAATCATGTACAACACACAGTGTAAGCCCATAAAAATATCCATACTTAAAAACTTTCCATCTGCCAGTGAAAGAGGATGGGCTCCAGGTTGCTCGATCTTGAAGATTTCATTTACAAATTTTATCTGGCAATCATTTATTTTTCCTTCGGAACCCCTGTTTAAAAAAGGAAGAAAGGTTACCTTCTGCCAGCAAACCTAACAATATGCAAATAATAAAGTCACTGTGAAAACTCATTAAACTTTTGTCTATTTACAAATTGGGATTATAGTTACTCCAATTACTCTGAGTTATTGTTTCCAACAGAAAAAAAAAGTCCAATAGTAAGTACCTAATATTCAAAGTTAAGAGTAACTTTAGTGTTATGTTAGGAAAAAAATTAGAAACAGCACTTAGACTATGTGGTAAGACAGCTATCTTGCAAGCTTAATTTAAAGACTAGATAAAATGATACACCTAATTAAAATGAAAGATCAAAATATATTTCCAATAAATTCAGTGAGTTTCTAGGTAAAAAGATGACGTCATTTAAAAAAAGTCTTTTGCCCTGGCTGGTGTAGCTCAGTGGATTGAACACGGGCCTGCGAACCAAAGGATCACTGTTCGATTCCCAGTCAGGGCACATGCCTGGGTTGCAGGCCAGTTCCCAGCAGGGGATGCATGGGGGGCAACCATACATTGATATTTCTCTCCCTCTTTCCTTCCCTTCCCTTCTAAAGATAAATAAATAAAAATTTAAAAAAAAGAAATCTTTCAAACACTAAGCTATATTTTTCACAATCTATACCTGTTTGTATAAGCTTCTTCAAAGTTTCCTGCTGTGACTGTGGATATGTACATTTCTCCTTTTAATGTGTCAAGTTTTGCTTATATTTTCAAAGCTATGTCATTGGATGTATACAAATTTAAGATTCTTAAAGCTTATAAAATGTGTATCTACTAATACATTCAGTATCAAAGTGTACTTTTTATTAGCTGTTACTTAATGACATTTTCCATCCTTTCACCTTTTCTGTTAATGTTAAACATATACAAGTGCAGAAAACTACATAGAAAAAGGTACCATTTTTGCCTGTTTCCAAGATTCTAATCTATAAATTCCCACACAATCTCTTCCTTCCTTGCAATTTGTTGAAGAACCACTATCATTTATCCTAGACTTTCTCAGTCTTGATTTTGATATTTGCATTCCCAAAGTATAGTTTATAGTTTTTATTGTTGTTTGTATTTTCAGTAAATTGGTAGTTGGATCTGAAGCAGAGGTCAAAATACTTGGTCTGCTGCCTGTCTTTGTAAGTAAAGTTTTACTGAAGCAGCCATACCTACCTCATTTATGTATTCTCTATGGATGGTTTCCTGCTACAATGGCAGAGTTCAGTAGTTTTGACAGAGACCACCTGGACACCAATGGTAAACTATTTATTATTTGGACCTTAAAAAAAATTTTTTAAAGGTCCGGACCTGGCTTTAAATGCTTAATCAAATCCAGGTTCATTTTTGGGTAAAATTATCTGCAGTTTAAAAGGAATAGTTCCCCTAACATCCTACATTGATGACCAATGAGTTTCTGTATTACTAGGAAAGCACATATTTGAAGTGTTTTAATCCACTGTAGTTTTTTTCCTTAATGTTTAAACTCTCTCATCTCTGGCCAGTTGACTGCCAAATTTTTCTGACAAAACCTCTCAGTCTGTGTGGGCTTCCTTGTTACCTGTAACGTAACACAAGACACTCCAAGTTCACCTTGAATACTTTCTGCCTCCAGCCTGAATTCTTGTCTCCAAGGAAGCCTGGTTTCTTTTAGGTAGACAAGGTATTTCAAGACCAGAATTTAGGTACCTGAGAAGCTTACTGAAACTGGACTGATGAGTGTTTCTAGGCTTTTACAGGGGACAGAGCTATAGAACTGAAATGTACACACTAACACATGTATAAAATACCTCATGAGTTAATACAAACTTTCTGTTCAAATTCAGAACTAAAGGGTGAATTTACTTTTTAAAAAATAATTATCTGTTTTTCCTTTTTCTCCAACGAGAAGACACACCAGTGATGCCTAAATTAGAATGCTACAAAATACTTCTTTGCTTTATCCGAAAGTACACACAAGACATTCTCTCACCAGTTGTCATTATGATTTCTGAGAATGCTTTAAAATTTCTCTGTACAGCCCTGACCAGCATGGCTCAGTTGGTTGGGCATCATCCCACAAAGCAAAAGGTCACTGGCTCTAATCACTGGCCGGGTAGTGTACAAGGCAGCCAATTGTTGCTTTTCTCACACGTCAATGTTTTCCTCTTCTTTTCCCTCCGTTCCCCTCTCTCTAAAAAGAGATAAAGTCTTCTAAAAAATTTCTCTGTACATTTCCATAGTTATATGGAAAAGTTATATACATTTCCTTAGTTATATTTACAGTGTCAGATCATATAACTATTATATACATATTTTCTCCTTTCTATACCTCCTTTAGTTCTAGTTCTAAATGTAGCAATATTTTAATGTTTACAACCACTCTATCAAATTCTCTTTAGTCATCTCAAAGGTCTGAAGCTAGTCCTCTGGAAGGTTCAGGAAAAATGATGCCTCTCCTAGTTCTTACAAGTCAATGAGTTATTTTCCAGCCTTAATACTAACAGCCAGTTTGGCTAGACTTAAAATCCTTAGCCCACATTTTTCTTGACTCATGTATGTCTTTCTGGAATACTTTCTTTGTAAGGGTGTTATCCTAGTTCCTTATTTGTTTCTTCCTTCTAATTTTGTTATGGTATTTGAAATCAATGCTTTTCTTCTCTTCTCTTCTTGAAATTTTAGAGGGTATAGTTTCACTAAGATTTGCTAATTCACAGCTAGAGTTCCACAGAGCTATTTTCATTGCTGCTTTTTGGAGAAGCATTCAACACCATGGCAATTAAAGTCTAATAGGTTATAAATCAGATCAGTAGCTGTCTGGGGCCAAGGCTGAAGGTGATAGTGGTGCCTTTGATGGAGCCCCCACAGGAACTTTTTGGCACCATCAAAATGTTCTATATCTGGATTACAGTGGTGGCATGGGTACATACACTTGTTCATATTCGCCTAATATGTTGTAAATTATTCCTCAAAAATTAGTTTTAAAAAGATATTATGAAATTTACTTTCTGAAATCTCCTGGCTCTATTCCCCTCCCTTATTTATAACTGGATCTTTTTTTCCTTTGTCTTTACTGTCCTTGTCCTGTTCAATTTGAATGGCATCCACAGTAGTTTCTTCTCAATATGGAACTTTGTCCTGGAATGGAGCTACAGCTAATTTTGAGAGTTCATAGAGTTCTAATCCCTCTAGACCTCACTACAAACTGTTTGTACTTACCCAAACTGGGGTGCCTACCCCTTCTAGCTTCAGCTGCCGAATTAATTTTACCTACTGTTGCATAACAATCACCCTAAAACTAGCAGCATAAAACAAAAATTACCTTACAGCTCTGTGGATCAGGAATTTGGAAGCAGCTTGCTTAGCTGGGTAGGTCTGGTTCAAGATCTTTCATGAGGTTTCAGTCAAGCTGTTGACCAGGGTTGCAGTCTCATCTAAAGGCTCAACTAGGGAAAGACCGACAGGCTGTCTGAATTCTCACAACACAGCAGCTGGCTTCCCCCAGAGGAAGTGATCTGAGAGCCCAAAATGGAAGCTTCAGTGTTTTTAAAACCCAATTACAGAAGTTGTATGCAATCACTTCTGCCATATTCTGTTGGTCACACAAAGCAACCCTAGTAAAGTGTGAGAGGGAACTATGCAAGGTGTGAGTATCAGGAAGCAGGAATTATTGAGGATCATTTTGAAAGGTGGCAACCAAACTGCTATTCTTGAAACTGCTTGCCTAGTTAATTTATTATTTTAGAGTTCTTGAGTCCATCATATATCCAGTAGTTAGCTTCTTCTTCCTCTTATATAGCCACTGACACCACACAGGTCTTGTAGCTTTCAGCTGTTTATCCCACCGGCTATTTAGGTGTTCGTGTGGAATGCCACATCACCCAAAACATTTGTCCATAATTTTCTGGATACTTTAGTTGCTCTATGTTTTTATAAGGACATCTAGGGATATTAAAAAATCTTGCTGTTGTCATCTTCCTAGAGTTCATTCCTTCTTGTATTTTCCACTTCTATGACTTCATAAAGTCTTTTTTAGCAAGCACCATATGGGTTTTGTTTTCGTTTTAATCTAGTCTGATTTTTTCCATTGTAATATTTAGTTCACATATAGTTAATATAATGGCTTATATATTTGGGTTTCTTTCTACCATTATATGTTTGATTTCATCTACTTTTTAATTTCTTTTACTCTTTTTAACTGCCTTCTTTTGGATATTTCTTTTTTTTGATTTTTAGAGAGAGGGGAAGGGAAAGAGAAAGAGAGGGAGAGAAACATCAATGTGTGGCTGCCTCTCACATGGCTCCCACTGGGGACTGGGCCCACAACCCAGGAATATGCCCTGACTGGGAATCGAATCATGACCCTTTGGTTCACAGCCCGCACTCGATCCACTGAGCTACACCAGCCAGAGCTGGATATTTCTAATATTCATTATTAACTTTCTATTCTATTTATTTGCTAACAATTTAGTAATTTTTAGTGGTTCTTTAAGATTGCACCATGCAAAACTGACAAATCAAAGTATTGGGTTGGCCAAAGGTCTATTATGGTTTTGAGTATATTGGCTATCTCCCATGTAATACAATGTTGAGTGTTCTCAGCTAATGTCTTGATTTGATTGCCGTCAACTTCAACTGGTCTACTTGATTGATGGTGGAGCATTATCCAGAGAAATCTCTAGCATGAAACTTCACAAACCACTTTTGTGAAGTTGACACTTTTGATGAGTCACAGCACCTTCTCCATAGACTACATGAATCTTGTTTTACATTTCAGTTGTATATTTTTACCTTCCTTGAAATAAATCATATGCCAAAAATGTTGCCTATTTTCTTCCATCTTCAATATTAAAATGGCTACACAAAAAATCACCAATTTTGATTAAAAAAAATGCATACTGATATATCATCTCTCACAATACAGTCTAACAAAATTGTTTTGAATGAAGTTAAAGAAAACTAAGCCCTGCTAGAGCCATTTTACAGAAAACAAACAAACAAACTTTTTGGTCAACTCAGTAAGTTTTACTTTTCACTATTTTACTGATCATGCCAGAATTTCAGTTTCATTTACCAACTCTATCTTTTGCATGGTTGTCATGCATTTTCTTCTACACATTTTAAACTTCACTATCATTGTTTTGAATAGTCTATTTGTACTTTACTCATATAGTTACCTTTCCTTTGTTCTTAATGCCTTTCTGCATTTTCATGTTTCTAGATGATATATCTCCTTCTTAAAGAAGCCACTTTAAGTATTCTTTTTCATGCAGGTCTGTCAATATTGAATTCTCTCAGGTTTGGTTTGATAATGTCTTTATTTTGGCTTCATTTTTGTAGGTTATTTTCATTACAAATGTATTTCTACGGTGAGTTATCCTTTTCAATTTTGGAAAATTCTAGCTGTTTTCAGATACATTGGTCCCTTGGTGCTTGTCGTTAATTCATTCTACGGAGTGGGAAGCAAGCACCAAGCACTGAAACATTTTTCTCATCAAAATGTGATGAGTACCAGGTTTGATGAGTTCTGAAGTCCAGTAACAAGGTATGACTATTGTTTTCACCCTATTCTTCTTTTGGGGATCTACAAATAAATGTAATACATACATTTTTACCAAGTCCCATATGTCCGAGTCTATTCTCTGCTGTTTTCCATTATTTTTTTCCATGTTTCAGACTGAGTATTTTTCACTGACCTTTCAAGTTCACTAATCCTATCTTCTGCTATATCTTACCTACTTTAAGCCAATATAATGAGGTCTTAATCTTAAATACTATATTTCAGTTCTAGAAAATTTCCATGATTTTATAGATTCTAATTCTCAGCTGAAATTCATCTTTTCATTTATTTTTGAACATTTTAATCACAATTACTTTAAAGTCCCTATCTGATAACAGATTTATCACAATCACCTATAAGTCTATTTCTATAGTTTCTCCCCCCCCCCCCCCGGTTTTGTATTATATCCCTGTCTTTTGGCAGCATAGTATTTTTGGCTCCATGGTAGACAGTGTATATAAAACATTCGAGGCTTCGGATGTTATCTTACCATGAAGAAGTTCCAACTTTCCTTCTGCCGAACAGATATGTACTATGGTGGTTTAAAATTTTAATCAGCAACTATGCTGAGGCACGGCTGGTTTAAAGTCTTGGTAGGACTTATATGTCCACCTGTTTGGCTTAGCCATCCAATTTTTAACTAAGGCATCTAAATTATCTGCCAAAAGTTTTGACTTGTCTCTACACTGCCCCCATGCAAAATTAGGTTTGCACTGCATCCATAATTAGTAGAATCCCCAAGGCAAAAAGCCACCACAAAAGCCAACTGCCTTCTAAGTTTTAGAGTCACGGCCCCAGTAGTTCTCCTTGCCTGTATGCTGCCTTTAAACAGATAAATATTTGATCTGGCTAATCCAGAATTTTAGATAATAATGATCTACTGCCAGCGATTTCATCCTACCCAGAGAAAGAAACCTTTCACATATTTAAATGCTTCAATAAATGTCATAAAAAAGCTCGAAACTAAATTCATTTCTTCACTCATTTATCTATAATTTTAGTTGAATTACCTTACCCATTTCCTCTACATAAAACTGATAAAGTCATGGATCACAACCAAAATGTGTAAAAAAGTCATCATTTCATTCCTTCAAGAAAGAAATACCATGCTCCATTGAATCTAATAAGCCAACTGTGAAACACATTATGTACTATCAAGAAAGAAACTGGCCTGCAATGGGGCAGTCTAAGAAGAACACTCAAAGTTGGGACTCAAAATAGACAACAACTATGAGATACAGTATTTTATAAAATCCCCAAAAAGCAGTAAGCCTGAGATGAAGGGCCCTCAAAGAAAGCTAGAAAGCCAAACAGTTTCTCTCACAGTTAAAGACAAATGGGAAATAAATTACCTTACTGTAAGAGACAAAATAAATATGCTTGTTTCAATATTACCACTGAGCATAAAGAGAAAAACGATTCCCTACAAATTGAACCACAAGGTATAATTCATGTAGGTTTGTAGATATGAATTCACACTACCTGTGAATAGAAAAGCTCAGAGAATTTAACTTCAAGTATATGGCACTCTAAGATGACCAGCCGAAGCATATTCAAATCTCTGAAATATCCCAACTTCAGTTAATCCAATAGAAATTTTAAGATACATCCTATTTTCAGAAATGCTAAAATATGAAAAAATATTAATCTCAGATTCTATTATAGTTACTGAACACCAATTGAAACTAGTGTCTAGAAAAAGGCCTGAAACACAGTAGTAAACAAAAATCAAGGTATTAACTATTTCAGTGGTAAGAAAGGCAGAATTAAAACAACTTCAAAGATGTACATGTCTTAAGCCCATGTTACCTTACATGACAAAAGTGACCTTGCAGGTGTGATTAAATGAATAACCTTGATATGGACTGTCCAGGTAGGCTCAATGTAATCACAGGGGACCTTAAAAGTAGAAGAGGGAAGAAGAGATACTCAAGAGATACACAACATTGTTGGCTTTGAAAATGGAGGAAGTAGGCCACAAGAAATTAGGAGGTCTCTAAAATATGGATAAGGAAAGGAATTCTTGGTAAGAGTCTCCAAAAGGAACACACCCCCACTGACTCTTTGATTTTAGCCCAATCAAACCCATAAGACCTCTGACCTACAGAACTATAAAATAAGTGTTATTGCTTAAGTCACTAGGTTTGTGTAATTTGTTGTAGCAACAACAGCAAACCAATACAAAACAGGGCATGACAAATGTCATGATAATCAATACTATAAAGAAAATAAGTCAGAGTAAAGGAAAATTTAAGTAACCAACACCTGGTATGCGTATATGATTTTATATAGTGTGATCAGAAAAGCCTCTTTTCAAGTAATGTTTGAACAAAGAACTGAAGCAAGAGACAGAGCAAGCCAAATGAACGTGTGTAGGGACAACCAGGCAGAGGGAACAGCCCTGAAGCAGGGGCATATTTATATGATTCAGCAACACAGGAAGGCCAAAACTGTTGGAATACAGTGAGCTTTGATTTGCAACTTGATACAGACACCAAATTTGTGCCCTGTAAAGTTAAACAAATTATTTTCCTGCTATAAGATTCAAATTCTACTTATGAATATGTAAACCAGCATAACTTCATGTGGTATTAAATACAATATACATTATAATATTAAGTGAATAAAGTATTTTAAAAAATAAATTTATAACTGTAAACTTGTTTTGAATTCTTTTTAAAGTTAGAAAAAAGAAAAGGTAAAATAGAATTTGATAATTAGAATTAGATAGTTTAAGCATGTCTACTTTTTGGTACTCACAAACTACAAATAGAAAAAAATATGAACTTTAACTCCAAGTTCCCTGATCAAATCTCCAAGGCATATTAAAAATCGTACCCCCTACTTGCTTCTTCCTTTGAACCTGCAATATAATATGGAGGATCAAAACTGAAAGTTCTTTGTAAAACTTTAATGAAAGCAATAAACCTCTGGTGAGATTAAAAAGTCATATGCTAAATTTAAGAATTAAAAACGGACCATCACAACAAAGACCATACACGTTAAAAGATGAGACTACCAAAAAATGACAATTAAAATGTAGATAAAATAAACAAGTTTCTAAAAAATTAAATCCTATTTCAAGAAGAGATAGAAAATCTGAATAGGCCTATGGTCATTATAGAAATGGAACTACCAATCATAAACCTTCCCACAAAGAAAACTCAGCCCAAGAGGACCTTATTGAGAAGTTCTACCAACCACTCAAGGAAAGGACACAAAACTCTGCTATAAAATAGAAAAATAATATTCCACCAAATTATTTTATAAAACCAGCATAACTTATAAAGGACCACTAGGTAGGAAAATTAACACGCAACTTTTATTCCTTAACACAAATGTAAAAATCCAAAGTACTGTTAAACAAACCCAGGAAAGCATATGCACAAAATACCTGTATCAAACACAGTTACTAGTGAAATTCAGAAAGCTTTTTCATGGAGATGGGGCAGGGGGGTGCACGCTACCAGTATCTCCTTTCAACAATATACTAAAGAGCAGCTGATAAATACAGAGGAAGTAATCAAAGAGGTAAAAGAAAAATGTCAAAATTAATATATTTATATAATTATAATTATTATAAAAATTCCCAAACAATATACATATAAATCAAAATTAGCTAAAAAAAATCTAGTAAGGCTACTGGATCCAAGATTAAAAGTTACCTGTATACCAGTTACATAGAGACAAATGAAATAAAAAAGAATTTATAATAACAATAAATGGTACCTAAGGTTAAATAAAGATAATACAACATATAAGATCAGATCTTTAGAAAGAATTATATCAGGATGAGCCATGTAATTGCCAACATTTAAATATTTGAACCTACAAAAGCATATTTCATATGGTTCAACCTAACAAAAACATGGGGAAAACACAATTAAAGTTTTAACTAAATGAACAGAAATCACATTAGGGATTAGGTTCGATGTAATAGTACCTATCAAATTTCCAATTGTTTTCCTCAATATTCACAGCAGCACAATTTACAATAGTCAAGTGCTGGAAGCAACCTAAGTGCCCCTCAGTAAATGAGTGGATCAAAAAACTATGGTATATTTACACAATAGAATTCTATGCAGCAGAAAGAAAGGAGCTCCTACCCTTCACGACAGCACGGATGGAAGTACAGAGCATTATGCTAAGGGAAATAGGCCAGGTGGTTTCACAAATACCATATGATCTCACCTTTTACAGGAATCTAGTCAACAAAATGAACAAGCAAGCAAAATATAACCAGACACTGAAATTGAGAACAGGCTGAAGGTGACCAGAGGGGAGAGGGGAGGGGATTATAGGGGAAAGGGATGAAGTGTTTGCAGGAACAATTATAAAGGACACATGGACAATAACAAGGGGAGTTGGAAACAGGGGAGAGAGATGGGGAAGGGTGGGGAAGGGTGGGGTGGTAGGGAGAGGTAGGGAGAAAAGGCAGAAAACTGTTCAAACCAACCAAGTTTTCCCGTGGGAATCAGGTCTAGAAAATGCATACAGACTTATGGCTTGCTCTTGCTAAAACTCCATCATTCTGATCCAAAACAACAAATGTGTATTGTCTATCTTCAAGGTAATATCCAAAGCCTGTGTGGATTTTCCCAAGGACAGAGCTAATCAGCTTGCCACCATTCCCCTCTGCATGTTATTTTCATTTCCTGATTGTACCTAAAATGTAGACAATAATATTCTACGTGATAGATAATAAATCTTTCTCTGATGTTAAGACCCAAGGAAAACAATAAAAGCCTGTCTAGGCAAGGGTCCAGGTGCTCTCCCCTTGAGAGTGGCTGAGGCTTCCACAGACACTCTCCCCTTGAGAGAGTAGCCGTGAGGCTCCCTTTTTCTCCACAGGATGTTTGTTGCCTGTATATTTATTCTCATCGTCAGCCACAACAGGCAGACTCTGCTGGCCAGAGTCCGCCACAATCCCCCATTGCTAGCTCCCCAACCCTGGAAAGTTTCTTAGGCGAGAAGGCTTCTCATGGAAAGTATAAGCATAAGAAAAAGATTTTGACAAACTTGACTATTTAAAATTAATAACACAATTCAAAGACATGGAGAAAAGATAAGCTGTAGGAGAAGATACTTTCTCCATATATAACTCAAATGGTCAAGTTTCCACAATCAGAACTCCTAAAAATCAGTTACAATAGACTACCCAATTAAACAAGAACAAAATGCAAATGTTTGGAACAGGGTCCTCACAAAAGATAACCAAACTGTTGATAAACATAAGGTTCTCAACCTTATTACTAGCCAGGGACATGAAAACTAGAGCCACAATGATATACTATTTTATTATACAGCCCACCTGATTAGTAAAAACTTAAGACTGACAAAGTATTAGTGAGAATGCAGGTCAGTGGGAATTCTTATACTGCTATGTAAGTATAACCCAGTACAACCACTTAAATATTTGGTCCTATCTGTTAAAGTTGAAGATGTGCAGGTTTTTACAACCCAGCAATTCTATTTCTACACAAATGTGCACTACAAAAACTAATGCACATAAGCACCAGGACACAGTGTAATGTCATGGCAATACACAGTATAATGTTTATAACAGTCCCAAACTGTCTATTAACGGCAGAATATCTCTATACCTTCACTCTAATTATTTACCTACTATGTCCAGTGAGGGGATAGAGATTTGTAACCATGAAAAAAAAATTCCAATTCACAAGCCAAACTGGCTCCTTATTGGCTTTGTGTTCCTAACATGTCTAGCAGAAAGTTAAATGACAAAGAACACAATACTTTATAGGACAGTATGTTTTACTGTTGGGATAGCTATCACATAATTTTTTCTCTCTAGTGAGCCAATATTTGACTATAATTTCCATTCAATCTTAGTCTAGTCACTAAAGCCAGAGTGTTCTACTCTACTTCAGAATCATTCAGGGAAATATTTTTTTTAATGGTGAGCTATTTTTTAGCTGAACATGGGGTACTGTTATCCCCTCCTACTGGGTACAAGTGTTTTTTTGTACTTCCTGAACTCAAGTACCTTATAAAGCTCCCTATATAACAAATTTATATAGATGCTTTCTCCTTTTCTTCATATTTTATATCCATATCAGAATTTCAAGTGGCCTGGAAGTCTGTAATTGATTTAACATCCTTATTCCAGCAATAAAATGAAACTTGTGTTGGTATAAAGTCCTGCAACTGTTTCCTAAAATATAAGTTATTTTCAGTACCTCAACAAACATTATTTTTCTTCATCTTAAGAGTCAACAAACTTTCTCCATGAAAGGTAACAGTAAGTAGTTTAGGTTTTACAAGCCAGATAGTCTGTTACAATGATTCGACAACGCTGTTGAGTACAAAAACAGCCATAGAGAATACAATAAATAGATGGGTATTGCTGTGTTCAAATAAAACTTTTCAGGCAGCCAGTGGGCTATAGTTTATAGACCTCTGCTTTGTTTATTATTCACCATAAGCAGATGCTTCAACCCATATTCGTCACCTAAATGTTATCATGGATATATTCATTATTTATAATATATATTCCATTATGTTATATATGCACTGCATATATTATAATACTATGGAATAATCTATTCAACTAGAGCTTGACAGGAATATTAGTCTGGCTGTCTCTCTTATGTAAAAGAAAACTGTCAGGGTCACCCTAGAATCCCCAGTGCCTAGCACAGCAAATGTACATCTAAGGACTCATTCTTAAAAAAAGAAAAAAAAAGCACAAATATGCATTTACAAAATTTCTTATGTAATTATTTATAATAAAGAACTGGAAACCGTTTAACAAACATTTTTTTAGGTAAATTAGTGGCTATTCATCCAATAATCTCTATTCAGAAGAAATGGACTAAGAAAGAGGGTGATAATATTTTCCTAAGTGTAAACAGGTAGCTGTGAACCAATGCATAGTACTATCTCACTTGAGGGAAATATCTAAAAGTACTTCTTAAAGAATTAATGATAAAAACATCTGAAGATTTGATATTTTGGTGATATTTTTATCTTTTGAATTCTCTTCATTAAGCTTGTAAAATTCTCTAAGTTGAAGAAAATTACTATAAACAAAAATTTCAGATAGTCTTGTAAGACCAGCAGAGAGCTGGTTAGGTAGACAGTCATAGCTGTTATATCAACATAGATCCACATAGCAAACATGGCTATTGAGATGCTCTTGTGTATTATTGGATTAGTCTCTAAAAATTCTGTGAGATAAGCAAGGATCTCTCTAATAAAACACTGTTGTTTTTAAAATGCTTTCAAATAATTTCTTCAACCATAAAGTAGCTATGGAGATTTAAGGGCCAGTCTTAATTTAAAAATTCTCAACATTTTTGAAAAAGTCTCCTTATAGTATGTAAATTTCCACATTTCATAGATTCTAGTTTTTAAGAAAAGAACATGGGCTTAATACCTAAAAATTACATCAGTGAAGAGACTCTTACCCCAAGAAAATATTGACACGAAGTTCTTTTTTGGTCCTTGAGATTGTCTTCAATGCAGCAATTTCTGCATCAAACCAAAATCCCCTATTACTAGGACTTTCTACATTGTAATTTACCATTACCACATCACCGATATTTAGTTCATTCCATTTCAAAGTGGTTCTAGCTCGTGGCCGAAGATCCTTCACATTTATTTCTACAGTACCACTTTCCGGATATCTGAGAAGAAAGAAAAACCACAGAACATTGCTTATTAACTGCCAAATAAGACAAAAAATGTATGCAACATACATAAAAACCTAATCATATTATTGTCATTTTTAACCTCATCCAAGGACATGCTTATTGATTTTAGAGAGAGAGAAATATCAATGAGTGAGAGAGAAACATTGAACAGTTGCCTCTTGTACATGTCCTGACTAGGGTTACCAGGAATCAAACCCTCTACCCTCTCAGTTTACGAGATGATGCTCCAACCAACTGAGCCACAGGGGCCAGGGCCTAATCGCCTAATCATATTATTCATAATAGCATTTAAGGTAACATATTTATCCATGATATTAACTGCCAGAATAAATAATTCTTGCTAAAATCTTAGTGAGACATTCTTTGCTAATTTGTGGGGGTGGGGAGAGAAGCTGTAAAAAACAAACAAAACAAAAAAACCCCACAGGTTCTTTCTTCTACACATTTTCTCAACTGAAGTTTAAGAACTACTTTAACAGGAGTAGATGCTGACCTCTTCCTGAATTTGGCAACAGTTTCAGTTCTGCCATTTGCTTTACACATACTAAGAACATGAACCCAGTATATTTCAATAGCCTTAATTTTTCCAGAAAGAAAAGATAAAATTGTAGATCTTATAGGTAGCTAACTCCCTACTAATGGCAAAAACAAAAACCTAGATTTTTTAAGTATCATAAAGTAGAACCATGTGAAAGAATTCTAGCAGAATTTGATTTTTGTGTTTCTAAATGTAAGCTTAACATAAAGCTAGGCCCTGCCTGGTGTAGCTCAGTGGATTGAGCACCGGCCTGCGAACTAGAAGATCGCGGTTCGATTCCCAGTCAGGGCACATGCCTGGGTTTCAGGTTGGTTCCCTGCAGGCCAACTCCCAGCAGGGGATGCATGAAAGGCAACCATACATTGATGTTTCTCTTCCTCTCTCCTTCCCCTCTAAAGATAAATAAATAAAAATAAATAAAATCTTTTAAAAAACCATAAAACTAAAGCTGACCTGAACCTAAAGCTTAGAAAGTTACTCAATTTTAGGCCTAATTTCTTTTTTTTACATAAATAAAATTTATTTGTGCTTCAAATAACTGAGTGAAATTAAACTACGCATGCTACCCTAATTTTTCATTAATTATTCCTTGGATTTGTTAGGCCTAATTTCTGCTTTCAACAGATCAAAGACAGCAATGTAACAGTCCATAATGGTTTCCATAAAATTAAGACTTGTAGTCTTTGTGAATTGTTTGATAGAGGCAAAAGAAATGAGTAATATCTGGTTTGTCCTCTTGGAAAGTTCTACTGGGGTAGGCTAAACTACCACAGTAGTAGTCCTCAAAGTGTGGTCTTCAGACCAGCAACATAAAGCATCATCTGGAAACACAGTAGAAAGACAAACTCTTGTACTCTGCTTGGGATCTACTGAGTCAGAATGAACTGAACTGGTAGAAGAAACGTCTGGAGTCCTGAGGAGTTCCTCTTAAAGAACCCACACACAGACTACTCAAACTCACTCACTCTGAGAGCAACAGGGTAGAAGCTTGAAAGGCACCAGTGGCATACACGGAGGAACTGAAGTGTCTGGCAATAGGGTGAGAGCTGGGAGACAGCTTTCTTCCAGACAGAAAGGTAGGAGCAGAGGAATTGTCGCTTTTCTGAACCCTCCCCCGCCCCAGAGCCACAGAGCCAGCAGGTAGGTGCCATATCAGAGACTCCTTCAACCTGGCTCACAGTTTGCCCCACTCTGGAGATCCCCTGAGGCTTTGACCCACCCAAATTACAGGCCCACCCAAGCTGTTAAGAGGCTTTTCCATACTAATGGCTAGTCTTGACTTGAGCTTCACAATTTACAAAATCCTCTCAAACAGCCTCAGTGACCCGCCAGCATCCGTCCCTCTTACTAAGTAGTCACCAGCCTGGCACTAGCAGCTTCAAGCCTAGATTCACAGCCTGGCTTTGCCTGGGAATCTCCAAGCCCACCTCAGATTGCTTTATAGCCCAGGCAGGGTGGCCCTGGGCAAAACAGAGGTGGGAAGTGACCTTGGCCTGCACTACCTGGGAAACCCTAGAGTCGGTGCATCCAGTGGACAGCTGCAGACCATGTTGGGAGTACCGCCACCCTGCCCCTGGCACAGCTGATCCTCCACAGAGGGTGGAGGTTGGTGGTCAGTGGACACAGCCAGTCCTTGCAGCTGATTGGCCTGGGTAAACCCCTCCCACTGACCTGCCAACAGCAACCAGGGCTCAACTACAAGAGGAGGGTATATTTAGACCACATGAAGGGCACATGAAGGGCACATGAAGGGCACACCTTGAGTACCCAGCTAGGGTGGTAGGGGAGGCTGTGCCACTGAACCTACAGGACACCTACTACATTAGACCATGCTACCAAGATAGGGAGGGAGTCATAGCAGGTGTCTACCTAACACACAGAAACAAACACAGGGAGGCTGCCAAAATGAACAAAGATACATGGCCCAAATAAAAGAACAGATCAAAATTCCAGAAAAAAACCTAAACAAAATGGAGATAAGTAATCCATCACATGCAGAGTTCAAAATATTGGTTATAAGAATGCTCAAAAAACTTAGTGAGGACCTCAACAGCATAAAAAAGATTTAGTCAAACAAAGAATACACAATTTGACATAAAGAACAATTTACAGGGAAACAACAGTAGAGTGGAAGAAACCAAGAATCAAATCAATGACATAGAACATAAGGGAGTAAAAAACAACCAATCAGAACAACAAGGAAAAAAATTTAAAAAATGAGGATAGTGTAAAAGCAGCCTTTCGCACAACTTCAAGTGTTCTGATATTCACATCATAGGGGTGGCAGAAGAAAAAGAGCAAGAAACTGTAAATCTATTTGAAAAAATAATAAAAGAAAAGATCCCTAATGAAGTAAAGGAAATAGAAATGCAAGTCCAAGAAGCACAGAGAGTCCCAAACAAGATGTATGCAAAGAGGGCCACTCCAAGACACATTATACTTAAAAAGCCAAACTTTAAAGATAAAGAGAGAATCTTAAAAGCAGCAAAAGAAAAGCAGTTAATTACATAGAGGCGTTCCCATAAGACTGCCAACTGCTGATTTCTCAAAAGAAATTTGCAGGCTAGAAGGGACTGGCAAGAAGTATTCAAAGTGATGAAAAGCAGGGACCTACAGCCATGATTGCTCCACCCAGCAAAGCTATCATTTATAATCAAAGTGCAGAAAAAGAGCTTTCCAGACAAGAACAAAACTAAAGGAGTTCATCATCACCAAGACTATATGAAATATTAAAGAGACTTAAGAAAAATATCAAAACTCTGAACAATAAAATTACAATGAATACTTATCTATCAACAATTGAATCTAAAAAACAAACTAAGCAAACATGAAGAACAGAGACAGAATCATGGATACAGAGAGCATTTTGATGGTTGTCAGATGGGAAGGGAGTATGGGGAATGAATAGGTGAAGAGGTGAGTACAAATAGGTAGTTACAGAATAGCCAAGGGGATGTAAAGTATAGTATAGGAAATCGAGTAGTCACTTATACACATGACTGATGGACATGAACATGGTGTGGGGATTGCCAGGGAGAGTGGGGGAGAGTGTGGGTGTTGGGTAAAGGGAGGCAAAGGGGGTAATACTGGTAGAACTGTAATAATCAAAATATTAAAAAAAGAAAAGTCCCTAAAAATAAAAAGTAAACAATGCCAAGTTTTCATAGGTATATGAGTGGCTAAAAAAATTTGTGGCACATTTACACAATGAACAATACCCAGCTTCAAAAAAAAAAAAATAGGTGGGGGAATGGCTTATGCTTTGCGACAGCATGGATGGACCTGGAGAGCATTATGCTTCATGAAATAGGCCAGTCAGAGAAAGGTAAGTAGTACCATATGATTTCCCTCATATATGGAATGTAATGTATAATCTAAATTAACAAACAAAATAGAAAGACTGACAGAAAACAGAATGACAGCTGTCAGAGGGGAGGACTGTTGTGGGGCTGGGTGAAAATGGTAAAGAGATTAAGCAAAAAACAAACAAACAAAAAAACCCCAAAGCCTACCACAACACAAAGACACAGACAATAGTATTGTGATTACTAGAGGAAAAGGAGGGCTAGGGAGGTAAAAGAGAGTGTAGCGTTAATAGTGTTAAATCATGATGGACAGAGACTTGACTTGAGGTGGTAAGAACACATTACAATATACAGATGATGCTTTATATAGAAGTGTACACCTGGAACCTATATATAGTGTTATTAATAATGTCACCTCAATAAATTCAATAAAAGTAAAAAAGCAAATTGAAACAAAAGTACACAATTAATGACTTAACTGCACAGTGAAGAATTATTACAAGAGACTCGAAAACATACTAAATTAACTGCATATCCCTAATGGAGTTATTTCCTAAGAACATAGAGGTGAGCAGGTCAAGAAAGCAAAGCTTCATCTGTATTTACAGCTGCTTCCCATGCTCGCATTACTGCCTGAGCTTCACCTCCTGTAAGATCAGCAGGGGCATTAGATTCTCATAGGAGCACAAACCCTACTGTGAACTGTGTATGAAAGGGATCTAGGATGCATGCTCCTTATGAGAATCTAATGCCTGATGATCTGAGGTGGAGCTAAGGTGGTGATGCTAGCGCTGGGGAACAGCTACAAATACAGATTATCATTAGCAGAGAGTTCTGACTGCACAGAGACCATAATAAATCAATTGCTTGCAGGCTCATATCAAAGCCCCATCAGTAAGTAGCAAGTGGCAATCAAACTGCATCTGGTGGCAGGCTATAAAACCATCCCTTCATTCCCAGTCCATGGAAAAATTGCCTTCCATGAAATTGGTCCCAGGTGCCAAAAAGGTTGGGAACCACTGGGATGAAGTAACTCCATGGTGTTATTATTAGAAACCTTCATTTTCAAGATAAAAAAATAAAAGGAAAATTAAAGAGATTGAATTATAAACCTTTAGCTACAAATTTAATGGGAAATATCAATAAAAACCTACCACATACTTAAGTATTTCCTAGCTAGGAAATACTTAGAGAAGTATTACCTTAACTAAAAAAAACTATGGAATCCTTGAAGAAATAGCTGAATCCAAGCCTGGGAAGGAAATAGAAAAAAAATTTGGGACACCCTCTTGTACCAGAATGCAAAGAAACCCTCAAAAACTATTATGTCAGGTTCAACATGAAGGAGCTGTCACAGACAAGAGATGGGGCAATTTGGGCACACATACATGCAAATAATAATGCAACAACAACAACAAAAAACACCGAGTGAGATGAAAATGAGTATTAAAATCCGTTAGTTCATGATACCTTAAAAATCTCACTAGCCTAATTCTGGAGGATGCTAGGGAACTTACACTGAACACTGAAAAAGTTCAAGAATCAATAATTTACCTTTCATATATTAACCAACTGGTTAAGTTTTTTATGAAAAAATGCTAGCTAATAAATGGAGGAAAGACAGAATGAGGTATCATTTTTGTGACACTTAATAAAGAGTGGATCAAGGTCAAGATTAGTGGCTGCCAAAACCATTAAAAGTTGGTAGCAAATTGCACAATGGATGGTCAAACAGACACCTGAAATCTTACCACAGAAAAAAAAAGCAGAGGCCCTGGCTGGTGTAACTCAGTGGATTGAGGGCAGGCCTGCGAACCAAAGGATCGCGGTTCAATTCCAAGTCAGGGAACACTCCTGGGTTGCAGGCCAGTTCCCAACAGGGAATACACAAGAAGCAACCATACATTGACATTTCTCTTCCTCTCTCCTTCCCCTCCCCCTCTAAAGATAAATTTTAAAAGTGAAGAAAAAAAATAAAAGCAGATACTATGTGCCTCTCAATGACATACAATAAGTAAACACCATCTGTCAACAACTCTTATCAAATAATATCATTTAAATCCTATCAAACTTCTAGATATAGCTATAAGCGTTTTTAGGAGGCCAATATCAACAGAGGAACATATTAAATGCCATTAGTTACAGAAATGCAATTAGTGAGTCCAAGCAATGGGAAAACTGAATAATTTGTCGCTGTACAAGTAAATAGCAGGGGAAAAAGGGGAATCTATAGGGGAAAAGGGGGAATGTATAGGGAAACAAAGGGGAATCTTTACTTGAGACTTAGCCTATCAAGTAAATGTAATGGGTAGATCTTGTTTTGATCCGTATTTGAACAACCTAAATATATATTTTAAAAAGTACAATTGAGGAAGTCTAAACATTGACTGGTTACCTGATATTCAGGAATCATTATGAATTTCATTTGAGATTTGTTGCCTTTTTTTTTTAATGTGTTAAGGTACCCATGCCCATCCTCAGGTTCACTGATTTGCTGCTAGGGGAACTCGTAGGACTCATTCCCACAGGATGGGATATAGTTGTTCCTAGGGGCTATATGATTTACTACAGAGACAGGACACAAGGCAAAATCAGCAAAGGAAATAGGTACATGGGGTGAAGTCCAGAGGAGACCAGGTGCAGACTCAAAAACTCTTCTCCCAGTGAATCCACACAAAATATGCTTAATTCCTCCAGCAACAAGTTTTAATAACCCATGTAAAATACCATCTACCAGGGATGTACGGTAAAGAGTACCCAAGATTTTTACTAGGGGATAGTCATACAAGCACTCACTGCCCAGCACATACCACAGTTCCTGACTCCCAGAAGCAAGCGTTCGGCATAAACCATATTGTAACACAAACAGTTTAGGCACTGTGAGACATTTTTTCAAGGAAGAATGAAAATCCTCCTAAATGTCAAGTTCCCAAACACCAGCCAAAGGTCAACCACACAAAGTTACCTTTCAAAAAATAGCAGTCTCAGGTGGAATACACACTTTAAAAGTATGCTTTTAGACTTCCGGTCTAAAGTGGAGACTTCTGGCTCTACCAAGATGGAGGCATAGGTAGACACACTGCACCTCCTCACACAACCAAAAGGAGGAAAACAACAATTTAGAAACAAAAAACAACCAGTACCGACAGAAAATTGAACTGTATGGAAGTTCAACAACCAAGGAGTTAAAGTAGACATTCAGCCCCGGCTGGTGTGGCTCAGTGGACTGAGCGAGGGCCTGCGAACCAAAGGGTTGCTGGTTTGATTCCCAGTCAGGTCACATGCCTGGGTTGCAGACAAAGCCACCAGTGGGGGGGCATGTGACAGGCAACCACACATTGATGTTTCTTACCCTCTCTTCATCCCTTACCCTCTCTGTAAAAACAAATGAATAAAATATTTTTTAAAAAGTAGACATTAATCCAGACCAGGAGGGGCAGAGTCAGGTGGCTGGCGGACCCAGGGGCACAAGGCAGCAGCCGGCGGACCCAGCAAGGCCACCACGGATTGTGGAGGGGTGTGCTGCACAAGACGGCTGGTAGACCCAGCAGTCCCACAGTTGTGGGCAAATAAACCAGGCAAAACTGAAGAGCAAGACAGACCGCACAACCCAGGGTCCCAGCATGGGGAAATAGCCTCAAACATGGACTGAAAACACCTGTGGAGGTTGAGGTGCCAGGCAAGACTCCCAGTATCACAGGAGAGTTCGCTGGAGAGACCCATAGGGTCCTAGAATGTACACAAACCCACCCAAATAGGAATCAGCACCAGAAGGGCCCAATTTGCTTGTGGGAAGTGGGGGAAAGTGATCGAAATACAACAGAGTGTGGAGCAAATGCCATTGTTCCCTCTCAGACCCCTCCCCCACATACAGCATCACAACACAGCTACTGTGGGTTTCCCTGCCCTGGGGAACGCCTAAGGCTCTGCCCCTCAATACATAACAGGCACGACAAGACAAAAAAAAATGGCCCAAATGAAAACAGATCAAAGCTCCAGAACAAATACAACCAAGTGATGAGGAGAAAGTCAACCTATCAGATGCACAGTTCAAAACACTGGTAATCAGGATGCTCACAGAACTGGTTGAATTTGGTCGCAAATTAGAAGAAAAAAAATGAAGGCTGAAATAAAGGAAATGTACAGGAAGCCAATAGTGCTGGGAAGGAAACTGGGACTCAAATCAATGGAGTGGACCAGAAGGAAGAAACAACCAAACGGAAAAGAATGAAGAAACAATTCAAAAAAATGAGGAGAGGCTTAAGAACCTCCAGGACAACTTTAAACATTCCGGCATCCAAATTATAGGGATAACAGAAGGAGAAGAGGAAAGGGAACAAGTAGAAAAGTTATTTAACAAATAATAAAAGAGAACTTCCCCAATCTGGCAAAGGAAATAGACTTCCAGGAGTTCAGGAAGCTCAGAGAGTCCCAAAGAAGGTGGACCCAAGGAGGAACACACTAAGGCACATCATAGTTACATTACCCAAGATTAAAATGAAGGAGAGAATCCTAAAAGCAGCAAGAGATAAGGGGACAGTCACCTACAAAGGAGTACCCATAAGATTGTCAGCTGATTTCTCAAGAGACCTTACAGGCGAGAAGGGGTTGGAAAGAAGTATTTGAAGTCATGAAAGGCAAGGACCTACATCCAAGATCACTCTATCCAGCAAAGCTTTCGTTTAGAATGGAAGGGCAGTTAAAAGTGCTTCCCAGATAAGGTCAAGTTCAAGGAGTTTATTATCACCAAGCCCTTCTTATATGAAATGTTAAAGGGACTTATCTAAGAAAAAGAGGATACAAAACATGTACAGTAAAATGACAGCAAACTCACAATTATTAACCACACCTAAAACAAAAACAAACTAAGCAAGTAACTAAAACAGGAACATAATCACAGAAATAGAGATCACATGGAGGGTTAGCAACGGGCAATTGGAGGGGAGAGGGGGAAAAGGAACAGATAATAAGTAGCATAGATGGTAGGTAGAAAATAGACAGGGGAAGGGTAAGAATAGTATGGGAAATGTAGAAGCTAAAGAACTTGTAAGTATGATGCATGGACATGAACTAAAGGGGAGGGGAATGTGGGTGGGAGGGGGTGGAGGGTGCAGGGCAGAGGGGAGTGAAGGGGGGAAAATGGGACAACTGTATTAACAACCAATAAAATATATATATTTAAAAAGTATCCTTTTAGTTATTTTGTCAGCTGAATGCTCTGAAATGATGACAGAATAAAGATGAGACTATGAAAGTTAGGGAGAAATAGGACTAGGTAGCAAAAGCCCTTATTATGCTGCTGGTCTGTCATTTTGAAAGAGGAAAGAGTGGGTGAGGCATGAAAAGCATGAATGTGTATGTGGTACAAGCCTGACAAAGTCTTGACCAGCCTAATGATGAGCAACGGTCCAGGGACTGACCGTACAGTCCCACACTGCCAGACTCTAGAACTGCTGCCACACTTAGTCAATGGCTGGAGGATGTAAGAAAAAGTGTGTCTTGATCAAATGCTGTGGCAGATCTCAAAAGTACTGTAGCTGAAAGTTATCAGCTAACTGCATTCATTCCTTGCAGCTGGTCAGCAATTCATTCTTATTTTTATTTATTGATTTAGAGATAGGAATAGAGGGAGGGAAGGAGAGAGGGAAGAGGAGAGAGAGAGAGAAAAAGAGAAACATCAATTTGTTGTTCCACATATTTATGCATTCATTGGTTGATTCTTATGTGTGCCCTAATCAGGGATCAAACCCACAACCTTGGTGTGTCAGGACAAAGTTCTAACTAACTGAACTACTTGGCCAGGGCCAGCAAGTTCTTTCTTGATGGGAGTTTTGAGCAGTGCTCCCACTATAAATGCCAAAGTCATATATAAGGCCATTTGTACGACACAGGTTTAGGACTTGCTTCAGAATAATCCAGTAGTGCTTGGGAATGCTGGTATAGATGGCCAGGAGTTCACAATGGTTGAAGTTGGCTGATGGGTTCATTATACTATTCTTTCAATCTCTCCTTAAGTTTAAAGATTTATACCATAGAAAATAAAATGCTTTATGGTTCAAGTTAAAATCCAAACAAAAGGCCTCCTGCCCCAGCCCACTATACTCCTGACTTCTGTTCTCAGATGCATGCTTTTTCAATAGTTATTTATTTAACTTTATTTAAAGTAATATGCTTATATTTTGCTTTACTTTAAACTGTTATTCAGCCCATCCCTCATGCACAGTTCCTTTGCCTCCATCCTCTTTCTCATAATTGCTAAGAAAAGGCCCTGCTCCAAGTGTTCACATGTTAACTCTTAGAAGAGAGGTAGGTGCTACTCTATCCCTGTTTTACAGAGGAGGTACAGAGGTGAAGTGAGTTGTTTAGACAGAGAGACATGATTTAAATTCAAACCCTGACCACCTGGCTCTAGACCCATACTCTTACAATGATTGACAAACCTCTTCTTGCTCTTAAGCACATTATACAAACTAAGTTGGTCGTAAAAATCAGTATTTTATAAAATTTTTTTTACATGTTGACTAGTATTCACAGCTAAATAATTTAAGTATGCTTTAATTACATGTCCTTTCTTCCAAAGCTTTGTTTCCTGTTGAATGCTTAACGGTTCTTTTTAGTTTTAAGTTTTCTATGTACCTACCACAAATTTTTCCCCATTCTGCTACAGTTGTAAAACTCGACGTTCAGACATATCAGCTACTCTACTTACTCTTTGGGCTTCAAAACATCTTTTAGAGACCTCTGTCCTATAGTAATCCAGAGAGCTTGCTCTGTAGAACTAGACCTGTTCCAAAGCTGTTATGCTGGGATCTCCTTTCAATACTTCCTACACTGAATCCTATTTCCTAAATACACGTCTTCCTCTTTTATTCCCCCTCTCACTTTGAGTGGGGTGAAGAGTAGTTTAAATGCTGTTTCATATAAATTAACCAATACTCTTGTTCTCAGTTTTATTCTGTATGCCTATCTCCAAGGTACCTGGTAAGTCCAAGGCCTGAGCCTCCCAAAGATTCTTCTTCAATGACAATTTACCTGCTTGTTGTTGGCTTTACATCCTTATGGTTCAGCTTTCTCTGGCTTGCTAAGTTAGATAGTCAGGTGTCATTTATCCATTAGCTTACCTTCCAAAGATTTTGTTGTTTTCTCTTCTGTGTCTTTTATTTCTACTTCATTTTTTTGTCCTCAGGGGTTTATGCATTTATTTCTTTTACTGTCTTCCAGAGGTTTAAGGAGTGAAGACAAATGTATCTTAATCTGTCATGTTTAACTGGAAGTCTTTACCTTTAGTTTCATTTACTACTCACCATTTACCTCCTACACCATCAGGTAATCCCGTATTTCCTACTACTTTACACTAGTATACTATTCTTCAGGAGTACAATATTATCTCTTCCACCTGTCCTCTCAGAGCTCTAGGTCCCCTAGAAGCTAGGTATATGTATTGCTATCAGAGTTAACTGTAAAACAGCAAGTTTTCATCAAGGAGAAGATATGTTCAAATTTTAGTGTGTTTGCAGTATACCAGGCGTACAAATATTTGGAAACACTCAAACCCTTAAACAAAAAAGTCTTTTATATAACTAAAGCTCTTACATATAATAAACTATGACCACTGTATTTCAAAAAGATCCACTTGATTATGCTATGTCTCCTGTTCTTACTTGAGAAGTCTTGATCTAAATAGTTACAAATCTATGGGAACACAGAATTTTATGCAGAGCCGCTAAGAAAAAGGCTTGTTAAAGATTATGTGTTTAGTATTCCTTAAAAATCTACAATCAGCTCAACCGCTACTTACAGCAGTAGTCAAGAAAAAGTATCTTTTTTAAGTATAGGCAGTCCTCCAACACAGCATTCTCCCTAACCCCCATAAGGTCTAATGTATGGCTGAAGATAACCAGTGCAAACTAGTCTCAGCAGCTGATTTTTCCAGCATTTGTACAGGGGAAAACTGTGCAGGTGACTATATGAAACATTTTGGGAAGTATGTTAGAAGCTGGAACAACTTCTAAAATAGGGCTCAAGATATCCCCAAAGACCTGAAGCATAGAGAGGTAGGAATGAGTCAAGGCCAACTTTACCTACACTTAGCTGAGGGCCAACCCTGTATCTATGGACGAATGAAAACTGGATTCTTCTTTCTCCTGTACTACACGACCTCTTCTTCTCAGAACCTGAAGTCAAGGTATTATTCTAATATAGGTATAAGATAAATTATTGACAAAATAATCATTGAGTAAAGTCTGAGGAATTAAGTTTCAGGGCAATTGATTAAGCACTATTTTAAAAATAGGTTTATTATAAAATATAAAACTGTATTTTCTTAGGTGGCTTTTAAGCCAACTAATAATTTTAGAAAACTCAAACTGTACTAAGTATTAATAGTATTGAAATCTTCCTTCAAAACATGGCTTCCTGGTGTTAATATGCTTAAATAAGGACACCATTTATCTGGAGGCATGTTCTAGTTTGGCAAATCTTTAATATCATACCACATGCAAAAAGAAAGCATTTCTTATTCTAATAGATAACATTACTAAGTTTTACACTTTAAATGTAAAGCTCACTCACAGACAATTAAGAATAACTTATTTAAAACTGCTTACAGTAGCATTTTACATGGAAATAAATCTCATTTGTAGAACATAGTAACAATGTTCAATAATTGTTTTGAGAATGGAAACAATGTAATTCGATTAAAAATACCTACACCAAAGATAAATCCATATTACTTAAGAATACTTACCAAAATAACCTGGCTTTATTAATAAATTAAATCCAAGAAATCTGACTCTGTTATTACTAGGTACATTTCAAGGTTATTAGGGGGAAAAAAGAAAGTCAATCATATTTACAGATGAGAAAATAAAAGCTGGAAGAGTACAAACTAAACAAAAAATTTACTGATAAACCAAAACCCTAGAGAATTCAAACCAAATTCTAATCTAATGCCTGCACTACTCGTTTACAGCCAGTAAGAGAACCACTGCTCAGTGTACTTAAAAGGCCCCTGGCATCTACCCCTGACCCACCCAATTCAGGGAGTAAGAGTGAGGTTCAATGATCCTCACGAATCTGTACTTTAAATACCTTACACCTGGGTGAATCTGAAGTGTTGGTGAAGACCTTTTTGAGAAACACTAATTAATGTAAAGGGATGATGTGTATATCTGAAAAGGTAAAATATAAAAATCAACTGATATTTGTAAAGTCATTTTTCTAAGCACTGAGTGATCTTATAACACAATAGAAGAGCAATGGTTAAGGTCACAGACCTAACTTCTTCTGTCCTCTTTGGTTATCATCCATTCACAATGCTGCAAGTCATACAAAGTTAGAGGACATACTCTCAGTCTTTGGTAAATATATTAGTAACAACCAAGAAAGAGTGAGTGAGGGCAACCTGGGCATTGCATCAGGGTTCCGGAACTAAACCTCACCTTGTAGGTCTTCGTATTCAAGATCAACAGAACATTCTGGCTTGCTTACAGGAAAATCTACTACTCCCCACCCTCCACACTGACCCAAAACTAGAAATCATTATTCTGACATTGCTCAGAACATTTTTGGGACTCCTTTAGAAATAGATTGCTATATCAATACATTCAAGAAAATCAGTTTTGTTGCTCTACAGAAAAACTTTTATCTAAAAATACCACTTGATTTTATTCAGAATTGGCTCACTGACTTCTATTCACAGTAGTCATAATTAAAGCTACTCAAAAGCATGCACCACACACTGAGAAGAGCTCAAAAAATCTTAAAGGATGCTGGGAGCAACGACAACATTATCTTAAGACATTTGCCAGATGAGCTTCTCATTATAGCCTAGCATAAGTTACCCTCCAAGTTCCTAAGTGATGCTATAACATTTCCATTTGATTTCACTCCCATGACACAAAGGCATTTTACCCTATTTGGTTTAAAAATCCTTTTAATATTAATGGACTATGGATTCTCCCCACAGAAAAAGGCACACAGGTGTTTATGGCCAAGTAAAAAATTTTTTGGTTTGAGGTTATCTGTTCTGCAAAAGCACATATGGAAAACTTGACAGAAAATTTCTAAATTGTATAAACAACACTATATGCTACATGAACATTTCACAATATTTTGTAAGCATGCTTCTCTCAAAATGAGAGACGCTGCAGTATAGTGGTTGCAAGTATGTATTTTTCTGACTCCAGACCCACCATTTATTACCTATCTAACATCGGGCAAGTTAGTATTTAACCTCTTTAATTTCAGTTATTTCCAATGTACACATAAAAAGCATTTATAGTACATCATTGAATTTTTATGAAGACTATATGAGGTAACTCAGGTAAGGTACTGTACTTCTACAGTGCCTCGCACATACTGTTATTTTAACAATTATTGGATTAAGCTACTCCACTTTTAAAAGGGTACTTTGGAATAATTTACTAAAAAGTCAAAACAAAAAGAATCTTTGTTTCTGAGGTAAACTGACAATTCTATTTTAATGTGAAACCATGGAGCACAGAAGATCCCATAGTAATTTTCATGACATTATGAAAACTCTTAGCAATCATTTACTCATGTTTAAAGGATATCAGCTTTGCTTAGCTACAGCCAATAATTATTCATTCTGAAGATATGATAAATAAACTTTCACAAGCACTTTCTTCTTTAAATATATACTTCCATGTACACATTATCAGGTGTTTTCTAGCTTACTTCTCTTTATAGAAATCAGCTAAAATTTATACATCAAGATCTCTAAATTAGACCACTAAATTTAATAAAGCAATTAAAGAAAGCAAATCACTAACAAGAATAGCATTTTCAAATTCACCTTTTTAACTGGCCTGTAAGACTAACTAAAGGTACATGCTGAATCCTCAGATGCATGAAAGTATCAGGAAAGATTTTTGTTTAACACTGTCAAATTCAGAAAGCTTGTCTTGGAATGACTGGGATATTTAAGAACCTATTTTAACAGGAAAACCAGGATTAGATCTCAGAACAAATATGCATCTGTTACAGAGTATTTCCCCCCATTCAAGGATATACCAACACATCATAATAGATAAATTCCCCATAAACTCATTATGGACATTCCTTTCAATGCAAAGTTAGTACAGATGAAGGCTACACAGTGTAAAATGGACCCCTCCTTTTAAGTTACATACAAATCATTTAGCTTGAAAGAAATATAATTTCTTTTTGAAAAAGACTTAATTCGAATAATTTTGTCTATATGAAAACAAAATGGAAAAATGAACAAAAGCCATAAGCCACCCAGACAAGAACTAAAGTAAGGATGAACACTCAGATTTGTCAGGTATTACACATCACCTTTGGCCTTTAATGTATTTACTGTATTTAGCTAAACTATCAACCCCTTTTCCCCATTTTGTTCTTTAGTAGCATGTGACTGATAAAGCTGGGCCAAAGATAATCTCAATGAGTGGTTCTCAAACTTGAGTGTGCATCACAACTGCCTGGAGGACTTACTAAAACACAGATTATCTGGGCCACCACATAGATTGGTTAATTACGTCTGAAGCGAGCCTAAGAACTTGCATTTATAACAAGTGATGCAGATGGTCCTGGCCAAGGATGATTTTTGGAACCACCTGTCTAAGGCAGTGGCTCTCAATCATGGCTGCACACTAGAAGCACAGGGGAACTTTTCAAAACACCAATCCCAAATGCCTTGGAGGTCCCTCAGATCAACCATACCAGAAGTTCTGAGGGTAGGTTCTATAGGCACTGATATTTTTTAAAGCTTCCTAGAAAACTGATATACAGGGTGGGGCAAAAATACCCCCCCTTTTTATTATAAAAATCTTTTATTACAAAATCATAAACATGTGATTCTGTAACATAACAACAGCACACTCAAGCACACCATATGACATTTTAGGTGCAATGTTCAAATTAAAACTATAAATTATTACACCCATAATATTACCCTACTAACTATGCTCAAGCAGGTCTTACTTCTGCCAGACCCTGTATAGTCAGTGTTGAGAACTACTAGTTAATTCAAATGTATCTAAATCCATTAAGAACAGAAGTTTCTTAGTAAAAAAGCAGGAAAAGGATTATTCAGTAGGGTGGACTCAGCTGCTTATAAAACTCTAGTTTAACTCAAGAAGTTGTATGTGTGCTGCTGTCTTTAAATCTCACAGTCTAAAGCAAGTCTTTAGAGGTCATACAAAATGGTTGACCTTTGAAGACAACATAACTGTGGGCTGCTACTGATCACACATGCATGTTTACGCTGCATGGCAATTTTGCATATTGGTTAACTCTCAGGCTCTGGAGTCAGATCGTTTTATAGATGTGATCTTTGGCAACTTAAGCATGGCTTCTTCATGTAGGAATTAATGTAATTAACATTTGTGCTAAAGTTACATAAGCATCCACGTAAAAGCTCAGAGTCTGGCATACAAGATCTATGCCACAGATATATAACCCATGAGAAACACTTAAGAAATCACTGTCTTTTTCCACCTCTGTTTCTTTCCTTCAGTCAACATCATGTCTCCATCAAAACGCCTTCTAGATCTCTTCTCTTAAAAGACCAGTCGCAGCTTTGTGAATTTAGATGTTCAGAGTCCTCAAAAATTTTTTATTTTAAAAATTTTATTAATTTATTTTTAGAGAGAAAGGAAAGGAATGGAGAAAGAGAAACACCAATTGGCTGCCCCTCACACACTCCCTACTGAGGACCTGGCCCGCAACCCAGGCACATGCCCCTACCAGGAATAGAACCAGCAACCCTTGCATCCACAGGATGATGCTCAATCCACTGTGCCACACCAGCCAGGGAGAAAATTTTTAAACTTTAAATATCTTAACTATAGAGAAGATAATTGATAAGAATAAATACAACTTGCCGAAAGCTACAGTATAAGCTTACTATGAAATAAGGTAAAATTCTATGTTCTCTCAATCTTTTAAAATTAATCATTTAACCACTGAATGATTTCTAAATGCCTGTACTACACCTTGACATTTGCCATTTCTGAATTCCCTGCTCCTCGTTTCTGTCCAAAATACCACTAAAAACACAGGTTCAACCAAGCACAGTCTCACCCCTGTAATGACAACTCTGGGAGGAAAAAAGCTCTCTTCCCAGCCAAGTTGTGAATGCCCTCTAATGGGGTGCTTTTAAAAAACCTTAAAGAGGATTTAAGAATCATGTGGAATCTAAATCTCTAAAGTCTAAATATAACATTCCTACTGTCAACTGTTTCTCCCCAAGTACTTCCTTGGCTGGCTGAGTTCTAAAAACACAAGACTCTTGCTAAGACAAAGGCGACAAAAGATGAGTGGTATGGAATAGCAATCAGGAAAAAATCCCGCAAATATCTCCTTTGTCCCAGAAACTTTGATGTTAACTTATGTCTGCTTTATAGATACATTTTTTTTGCATCAAGATGTGACTCAAAGTTGACAAGCTTAACCTAGGCCTTATGATCGACAAACTACAAAATCTTCATAAGCAGCACTCAATAATTTAGTCCGTGTTCATCAAGGAATCAATCTACAGTGACCCTTGCAAACAGTAAAACTCAATCATAAAACATTTCAAACAAATCTCTTTATGAACTTAACAATGTTTGTATTTATAATTATGAGATAAAAATGGAGAAAAATTATGAAATAATTTATTTCATTTATATTTTAGAACAATGTCCACTACTAGATTTTGGACTTTTGGGGGGTTGTTTTTGAAACCCCTTTACCTAGAAATAATATATTATAAATCTGTAATACCTACCATTCCTCAGAGATTAAAGTGTTTTTAACTGTCTGATCTATCTAGAGTAGGGACTGAAGATGCACGAGTGTATGTACCTAACTTATTTTGTTCTGGGCCAGCAACAAACTCATTACAAAGACTGAGAATTCATCTGGTCTGGTAATATGTTAGCTCTGTAGGTCACTATGAAATAGCTTTTAAACCATGCCATTTTATTTTTTTTTAATTTTTAAATTCAATTTTTATTTACTATTTTTTAAAGATTTTATTTATTTACTTTTAGAGAGAGGGAAAGGGAAGGAGAAAGAGAGTTAGAGAAACATCAGTGTGTGGTTGCCTCTCACGTGGCCCCCACTGGGGACCTGGCCTACAACCTAGGCATATGCCTTAACCAGGAATCGAACCAGCAACCCTTTGGTTCACAGCCTGCGCTCAATCCACTGAGCTACACCAGCCAGGGCTAAACCATGCCATTTTAAACTGACAAACACTGTATATCCTAAAAGAATTCCCGAGGCAAGTTCCTGGTACCATGTTCGATACTTCTCTCCCTTGGTTCAATGACCTGTTCAAATTGCACTACTGTACTCGGATATTTGGTGATGTGATTATTAATGAAGCAGATTAATTTTCAACTTACTTTCAAAGGTTACTTTCAGCTTATACTAGGTAGAAGAAAAATGTAGTTCACTGAGTGAAAAAAGAATACTTAATCAGTATCATAAATGGAATGGTATGATACCCTATAAGTACCTAGAGCCTATTCATTAAGTTAAAGCACAAAAAATTACCTAAGAGATACTGCCTTGGAAGCAAAAATTATACTGAACTAAGAGGTCACCTAATCCAATCACTCCAACTTTAAAAGTTGTCTTGGCAATGTAACATCTCTACTGATTCTCCCAGCCTGTGGTTAAAGACGACCAATGTATATTTATTGGCTACTTCTCAGGGCAGACCATTCTCTTTCTTTAGAGATCTAACTGGTAGAAGTTTAGGTTATCCTGAAACTTACTAAACAGAGCTTTTAAAATATGAAATCTACCATGCTCCAAATCTTTTCAAGCTAAATACTTAGAATTCCTTAAGCAACTCTTCATGATGGTTTTACATTATCGCATTTTGGGCTCCACTCTAAAGACGCACCATGTTATGTTGTGTTAATACTGTTCTTAAAGCATGGGAGAAGAAAAACATTCCAAGTAGGGAATAACCAGCCTCATAAAACAGTAGCATCACTGGGCTTGTTCTAAATATCCTATTTCTGCTAAAATATCCTTACAATAGAACTATTTGATAGGCACATTCTATTCACCCACTTGGAGCTTACACTCAATATAAATTTCTAATTCTACTGCTTAAGCCATACACTCCAAAAACTCTTTTCAATGTATCCTCCATCCATGGAAGAACTTGTATAATAACTTGAAGTGAACATGTAATTTACAATAGTTTCTAACTTACTTTTTTAATAACCACAAAATATGAAACTTTAACAGGATTTGTTATCACATCTATATACTGGGTCACCTGTTTCTTTCTAGGCCTTTTTTAAAATTTTAATTTTAGACTCTTATCTAGAAGCTCTCTATTTTATTTATCTTATACTTAATTTTATAAAGTTCTTTACTTTTTTAAAGATTTATTTATTTTTAAAGGGAGGGGAGAGGAGGGAGGAAAAAAGGGAGAGAAATATTGACATATAAGAGAAATAAGGATCAGTTGCCTCTTGCATGCCCCCAACTGGGGACTTCACCCGCAACCCAAGCAACTGAATTGAATTGAATCAGCTCAATTCAATTGAACCAATCACTGACTGGGAACTGAACCAGTGACTTTTGGTTTGAAGGCTGGTACTCAACCCACTAAGTCATACCAGTCAGGGGACCCTTTTCTCTTTTTGTCTTTATTTTTTAAAAAATATTTTATTTATCTTTAGAGGGGAAGGGGAGAGGGAGAGAAATATCAATGTATGGTTGCCTCTGCCAAGGACACACAATGTATCGTGTGTCCCCTGCCGGGAAATGACCTGCAACCCAGGCATGTGCTCTGACTAGGAATCAAAACAGGATCCTCTGGTTCGCAGGCCCGTGGTCAATCCACTGAGTCACACCAGCCAGGGCAGCCTTTTCTCTTTTCAAAAGAAAAGAATGAACAACAATAAAAAAAAATAATGAAAATAAGAGAATAATATTTATCTACCATTAAGTTTCTGTTATCTTTTATTTCTTAAGGAAAGTTCACATGGACAAAACTGGGGGGGGGGGTAGAAGTGGTGGGGGGAGGGCTGGGATGGGAGCAAAAGACAGAAAACTGTACTTGAACAACAAAGTAAAAAAAAAGAAAAAAGAAAAATTCAACCATCATTATCTTTAAGTTGCCAGCATTGAATGATACATTTAATTCCATCATGAAAAATTATTTAGGGCAGATAATTTCAGTCCCTTCATGCATACTGGACTTAGACTCTCTTTTACCAACATTCATTCTAATCAAGACAACTTTCTCTCTCATTTAAAAAAACAACAAACAACATAAAGTGATTTTTTAAAAAAATCACTTAGGTACTGTGATTTGAGCTCTGTTATTATATGAAACTCAGGCCTATACCTTGGAAGGTCTTACTCCAAAACTAAGGGCCTCTGAAACTGTAAAAATCTAAAAAACCTTAGTTCATTTAGTGTTTAAAGCTTTTTACCCTATTCCTATGCTGTGCCATTCTGTACAATATTTCTTGCCAAACAATAACTTCTTTATTGACCAGAATCAGACACTAGGTAGTAGTCCTCCCAGTTATTTATTCTACTCAAGAAACAAAACTCAAATCAAGAATTCTTCTTGTTGAGAGCAAATATACAGATAGCTAAATGCCCCCATACTATAGTTTCTTGCCTCTTTGCAATGGTGTTCAGTAACCCAGAGACTGATTGTGAATAACACACAAATTATTCCAGCCTTGATTTACCAATATTGTCAGTCCTGGCCAATCTCAGATCTTAACAGTCATCTGGTTATCAGTTCTATTACAACCTACTATAGTAAAAAGCAGGATGATAGCTCATTTGAATAAGCCCTGTTGTCAAGTTAGCCAAAATTGTTCAAGAAATATCAGAAAAGCAAATATTCAAGGGATCTACTTTTGATCCCTTTTCAGGTATCCTGAAAATCTGAGTGAACACCAAAGACTTTTATGCAATTTTTGCGGTAGGAAAAATCACAACCACTTTAGGATCTTGAACTCTTATATGTGACAAGGATTTGGTAGCATAGTATTTTGTATACATATTAAGGTGTCCCTTGACTGAGGACTTAAGTCCACTTATTGTGTCAAATAAATACTAAATCTGTCACAACAGTAACTTTTATATTAAGACTTTGCAAACCCTGGCTGGTGTAGCTCAGTGGATTGAACACAGGCCTGCGAACCAGAGGATCGCGGTTCACTTCCCAGTCAGGGCACATGCCTGGGTTGCAGGTCAGTTCCCTGCAGGCCAACTCCCAGCAGGAGATGCACAAAAAGCAACCATACATTGATGTTTCTCTCCCTCTCTCCTTCCCCTCTAAAGGTAAATAAATAAGTAAATAACATCTTAAAAAAAAAAGACTTTGCAAATAGGTAAAGAAAATAATTCAGTGTAGAATCAAGGTAAGTTCTAAATATTGTTTTCATACAAGCATTTAAAAACATTTCATTGGGGGAGAGAAACTGAATAGTTACTACTGTGTATGTTTTTGGAGAGGTGGAAGAGATAAATATGTTCTAAAATTAGCCTGTAGTAATGCACTACCCTGTGAATATACTAAAAACCAATGGATTGTATCCTTTAAATTAATAAATTGTGAATTATCTCAATAGTAAGCTGTTTAAAAAATATTTCAATCTCACTCTAACGGGTTTTATACTAATGTTATTATACACTTTCTAAAATATTATTAAAATATAGATTAAAAAGATTACAGAGGAAGAAACAAAGAGAAACCCTTACTTCTATGTTAAGCCAGGTATTAGGATACCAAAAACAACAAACCACCTAGAAGCCAGAGATAACTGAGTGTTACGAAGCCCTTATATTAGAACCACTAAATAAAACAAACAGACCCCTAAGTGATTTCTTCAAAAGACTATTGTTTGAAAGCAATCTTGAAATGGAAGGCTTTGCTACTATAAACAAAAACATGAATGAATTCCTCAATAGCATGAGCACTTACTCATCATACTCGATATGATAAATAACGTCTTCATCAGCAGCAACAGAGTCTGAGTTAGAAGTAGAGGGTACACTGTCCAATTTATTTGTGTTCTCTTTGGAATTATGATTTACATTTCCTTTAGTCCTTTTATAAGAACTGCCACTCTTCAGTGGAGTTTTGCCACGTGAATGTCCATTAGTAGCTCTGGTAACACTATGTATACGTGCTTCGAACCAAGCACCAAGGCCGACATCTCTGGCATCCACCAATTCATTTACCTAAAAAGAGTTTAAAATTAGTTAGTGCTTCAAAAACTTTAATATAACTCAGGTTATTTTATGGTTATTGTGGTTAACAATATTTGCAGCTACTCAGGTTTAAACTAATTTCAAAGATTAGATCAAAACTATTATTTTTGTATTACACTGTAAATCTGTTATATACTAATACATAAATTAACTTTACTCCAAATTTTCTTCAATGAATGGTTGTTTTCTTTACTACTCCCATGTCTACATTGACTTTTTTCTTTTTTAATCCTCACCCAAGGATATGTTTATTGACTTTAGAGACAGAGCAGGAGGAGGAAGAAACACTGATGATGTAAGAGAGAAACATCGACTGGTTGCCTCCTGTACATGCCTCAAATGGGGGCCAAACCCACAACCTTTTGGTGCACAGGAGGATTCTCCAACCAACTGAACCACTGGCCAGGACTCCATATTTGACTTAAAAAAATATAATTCTTATGTACCCAAGGGTGTTCTGCCAAGTCATTCAATAAGAATGTCATCCACAAACAACCAGGACTTTAAAGTGTTATGATTGTGTTATTAATCTGTCCCATTAATTTATTCTGAATCCTAAAGATAACTTACAGTAAAGTATTAAACAGAAAATAAAACAAAAAAATGAGGGAATTGTGCACATGTACAAAGGGAAGAATTTGTAAATCCTTTATAAAGAAATGGGTAAGTTCTTCCAGTAACCACTAGTAAATGCATTATTTAGTACACCCCCCAAACAAAGGTAAAATATAAAAAGAACAGAGCTATGAAATGTAAAACGGATGTAGTTAAGGCTAGTCAATAATCCAGAACTACACGATGCAATAATAAAAGGAACAACAATATACGAGAAGTTAAGAGTTACAATATGGAAGCTGGTTAAGGAAAAAAAAAAAAAAGGTCAGTCCTTTCAAGAGCAGTAACCAAAAGACACCCCTTCAACTTTTTTTAAAACCCTATTAAGACTTCTGGCCAAGATGAAGGTGTAGGTGGAAACACTGTGCCCCCTCGAACAACCAAAATTTAGGACAACAAAGATTTAGAAACAAAGACACAACCAGAACAGGAAGAAAACTGAACTGTATGGGAAGTCCAACCATGCATCCAGACCAGTAAGAGGGGTACAATCAGTGGCTGGTGGAGAGGGGTCACAGGAGGAAAAGGTGGTGGCTGGCAGATCTGGGAGCAAAGCGCTAACAGACCCTGGGCACAGGGAGGAAATGAGCAGACCCAGTGAGGCACGGAGGCAGTTGGCTGACCGCAGACACATTTGCGTGCAAATAAACCAGACGAAAACAGGCAGTGAGACAGACATCGCAACCCAGGGCCCCAACAATGGGAAATAAAGCCTAAAAGCACCGATTGAAAAGGTGCTGGGAGAGACTCCCAGCCTCACAGGAGAGTTTGTTGGAGAGACTCACAGGGTCCTAGAATGTACACAAGCCCACCCACCCAGGAACCAGCATCAGAAGGGCCCAATTTGCCTGTGGGAAGCAACAGAGGGGACTGAAATCCGAGGAAGAGTGGTACAAGTGCCATTGTTCCCTCTCTAACCCCGCCCTCACATTCAGCATCACAACCCAGGGATGTGGGTTGCCCCTCCCTGGTGAACACCTGAGGCTCCACCCCTCACGCGTAACAGGCGTGACCTGACCAAAACATTATGGCTCAAACAGAAGAACAAATCAAAGCCACAGAGCCAACACTTTTAAGCGACCAAGAGATAGCCAACCTATCAGATGCACAGTTCAAAACACTGGTAATCAGGATGCTCACAGAACTGACTGATTTTGGTCGCAAATTAGATGAAAAAAATGAAGGCTACTGTAAGTGAAATGAAGGAAAATGCACAGAGAAACAATAGTGATGGAAAGAAAACTGGGACTCAAATCAATGGAGTAGACTAGAAGAAAGAAACAACCAAGCAGAAAAGAATGAAGAAACAATTCAAAAAATGAGGAGAGGCTTAGGAACCTCCAGGACATCTTTAAACATTCCAGCATCCGAATTATAGAGGTATCTGAAGGGGAAGATGAGGAGCAACAAGTGGAAAACTTATTTGAACAAATAATGAAGGAAAGCTTCTTCAATCTGGCAAAGGAAATAGACTTCCAGAAAGTCCAGGAAGCTCAGAAAGTCCCAACGAAGGTGGACCCAAGGAGGAACACATTGAGGCACATAATAATTACATTACCCAAAATTAAAATGAAGGAGAGAATTCTAGAAGCAGCAAGAGATAAGGGGACAGTCACCTACAAAGGAGTTCTCATCAGACTGTCAGCAGACTTCTCAAAAAAGACCTTATAGGCAAGAAGGGGCTGGAAAGAAGTGTTCCAAGTCCTGAAAAGCAAGGACCTACATCCAAGATTGCTCTATCCAACAAAGCTTTCATTTAGAATGGAAGGACAGATAAAGTGCTTCTCAGATAAGATCAAATTCAAGGAGTTCATCATCACCAAGCCCTTATTATATGAAATGTTAAAGGGACTTAGCTAAGAAAAAGAAGATAAAAAATACCAACAGTGAAAGGACAGCAAACTCAGTTATTAACAACCACCCCTAAAACAAAAGCAAACTAAGAGGACAGCTAGATCAGGAGGGTAACCATAGAAATGAAGGTCACATGGAGGGTTAGCAACAGGGGAGTGGGAGGAGAAGGTACAGAAAATAAGTAGCATAGACAGTTGGTAGAAAATAGATAGGGGGGAGGGCAAGAATAGTAGGGGAAATATAGAATCTAAAGAACTTGTGACACATGGACATGAATCAAAGGGGGGGAATGTGGGTGTGAGGGGGTGTGCAGGGTGGAGGGGAATGAAGGGGGGAATAGAACAACTGTAATGGCATAACCAATAAAATATATTTCAAAATTAAAAAAGAAAGTAACAAAAAAAGGCCTATTAGAAAGAAAGAAAATGGCATCACTAATACTAGATCATCACCTAGTCAAGCTAGGTCCTCCTGAGGGTGTAAGAGACTACTTAAGGTATCCAAAAGAATTCTGACAAATGGGGCAGAGGTAAGGGGGCAGTATATCCTAAAAATACCTATTGTCAGATATTATGCAAGGCTCCTTTACTTAGGCTTGGCTAACTCTAGCAACCTTAATGATTAATAATTCCTATTTTACAAGATAAGGAAACAAAGGCTTACAAGTTAACTTGCTCCATCCAGTGAAAGCTAATAAAATGTAAAGCTACAATTTGAAGACATCTTGACCTTGAAGTTAATGTTTTTGCCACAAGATGACAAAGCAGGTAAATGGGAACTTCAAAGGTTAAGTGACAAACTAAGAAAATAATTAAAAATATAAAAAGGTTTCAAACCATGAAACTAATATAGAAGATAGAGGGCATACAGACAAAACCAAAAATTATTAACTATCACTACCAGAACAGGTACCACATTTGACCAAAACAATCGAATGTTGTGAACATGGTAGCAATGAAACATCTTGAAAGACATAGTTCATTATAACATTAAGAATGAAGAATTTAGAAGAAAAGGAAAAGACCTAAGGGCCAACCAGGCTAAACATTGCAACGATTAGAGATGAACATGGTATATATTGTATAAATTAACTCATGCATTAAACAGACACAAGCAGGCTCTTTTCTTTTTTAACAGCTATTGTTCAGTTTAAAGACTTTTAATTTCTTACAGGCAACACTAGCTAAAACAAAAAAAATAATCAATGTTAAGGTCTATCATACTTGGGAGAATAAACTGAAGCTACTACTCTTTCGCAGCAAAATGTAAGACGTTTCATACAGCACTATACATTATCATTCTGAAAGAGAATGGAGCATAGTTGGTATGAAAACAGTCATGGCAAAAATACACTGAACAACATAAACCTCACTGAGGAATTGAGAACAGTGTAAGGTACAAATGAAATATTTAATCTGCCTATCAAAAATAAGAAACTAGCATGCAGCCCTGGCTGGGTATAGCTCAATTGGTTAGAATGTTGTTCTGATATATCAAGGTTCTGGGTTTGATCTCCAGTCAGGGCACATACAGGAAGCAACCAATGAAAGTATGGATAGGTGGAATAACAAATCAATGTTTCTCTCCCCAAATCAGTAAATTAAAACCAGAAAGAAACCAGCATGCAGATCTAGTATCTGGGTATCTTAGTATTTGACAACAAATTAGAGTTAACTGAAACCCAAGTCAATCTAAAAATACTGCTACTGCTTAAATATCACACATGAGAGAACTTATCAGTTCATAAAGGTAAGGCATTCTTTTGAGTAACCCTTGATTTATAACTGGAAACAAGAACTACAAATTCTTCTATTAATGGATCAAATTGCCTGCAAGGGGTTTAAGTTCTTCCGTAAAACCTGGGATTTGAAGAGATGGTTCAGAAGAGAATACTTAAACTTGTATGATTAACTTGAAAACAGAGGATACTGCCATGGTAACTTTCTTATTATCCAGTTGAATTAAGAACTAAAAAGTATGTTCAAAGCCACAGCATGTACACCACCAAGAATGAACCCTAATGTAAACTCTGTTCTTTGGGTGATGCTGTATCAATGTAGGTACATCAATTCTAACAAATGTACCACTCTGGTGGGTAAGGTTGATAATGAGGAAGAATATGCATGTGTCAGTAAGGGAACTCCGTACTTCTCATTTAATTTTGCCGTGAACCTAGGACTGTTCTAAAACAAAGTCTATTTTTTTAAAAAGGAAAAGAATCTAAAAGTAATTAGTCAGAAAAGAGCAATAAAAAACAGACAAAATGATAAAGAGGAAAACAATGTGTGTGTGTGTGTGGGGGGTCTCAACTGCACCTATGGACTTTAATTAGTGGCAGTAACTGACAACATGGACAGGCTAATGCCACTGGAAGAATTACTTACATTTCCAAAGAGAAGGCAGCATTCCAGGCAGGGCCAAAAAGAGAAAGCACCAAGTTTGGTAAGAAGTCAGAAGGAGCATGGAAAGCATTGTCCAGAGACTATTGCTGTTTTCCATGTAAAAGGTAAGGGAGGGCAGGGAAAATGGTTTATGAATGGCTAATCTGAATAACACTGGCAGGCTCTGGGATATAGGGGTGGTCTCTAATTGCCTGGCAGCTGACCCTGCGTGGTTAGAGCACAGGAATATTGGTTGGTATGTAGGAGTTAGATAAAGAAGACAGCTGGGGTTGTAGAGTTTGGATTGGTTCATTTGTATATATGAAAGGCAAGCTCACAGACAAGTTGCTTACTGTTTCTTCCTACCTAGCCCTAAAATAGAAAGTCTATCCTCAGCTAACAAGCCAACACTCCAGAATATGATAAAACATCATAAAAGAGGACAACCCCCCCCAGAGGATTCACGGGTCACCTCAAAAGGTATTTGAGCTAACAAGTCCGTCGTTAAAGAAGAAAGCCCAATCATATCAATCTAAGCCTAAGATCTGAATTTATTCATGTCAAAAATATAGCCACATTTAGAGAAGAGTCTTCCATGTCCAAGTATTTGACAAATATATCTACAGATATACATCTGTATACATCTGTACATCTACATACATCTGTAGATAATCTGAAGTATGGAACACCAAGAGAAATCATTAAAAAATAAAACAATACCAAAAGCAAATATTTTAGGATGTACTATATGTGCTGGTATACTGTTTTTGGGGGGTGGGAAGGGAGGATAATACTTCTAGACATTTTTTATGTCCTGTGGAAAACATACCAGCTGTAGAGATAAACCCAGGTTTAACTCCTTGTCTATTACCTACTAGGTATAACCTTGGACAAGTTACTTAAGCTGTCTCAACCTCAGCTTTTTAATAAAATAACATACTTAGTGTTAGAAAGTACAGGGACATACACCTAAGCCACCACCTATGCGGGAACAAAGAAGGCACATGTCACCCGCTAAATACCTGACCACCAGATTCCTCATATCAGAAGAAATTGAGGCATAGCCAGTGGCATCCTGCTGAAGCCAGCTGAATCCGCACTGCCCCCTCCCCTCTCCCCTTCAAGCTTTCTAAAGAATCAGCCCTTTCTGATCAGATACCCAGGACACCTGGAGCAGATCAGCAGATCACCCTGGGGTGACTCACCTTCCCCCGGGGGGTCTGTTACAACCTTAAACACCCTTCTACCCTCTCCTGTGGGTCTGTCACCCCAGTGTCCCACCTGGAATAAAAGCCCTTAATTGGACTTTTCTGGCTCTGGGTCCTTTCTTAGCCACCTCGGCTACCTAACAGTTAGCAGTGTTATTGTATTTTAGGTGACAAAATGCAAATAATGTGCCAATTTAACAGCACACAGTAGGCACAGATGAACAACTGCCTCCTTCCATGAAGTATCAATATGTTCAATGCTAAGACTCATTAAAACTCATCTCATTGCCATATTCTGCTTAGTAAACACATTAGCAGTTTACTGTTATGTACATTACCTCCTTTAAAATTACAATATAGTTATTATTATTTTCCAATGAGGTTCATAAGTGGAATATACTTGCCCTCAGGAGATAACACAGCTAAAAGTGGGAGCTATAAGGATAAAGGTTTCTCCAACTCTGACCTTGATTCTCTGATTATATTTCTTCAGTTAGAAATCAAAATGTTAACATGGTTCCATTTACATGAAGTTCAGAAAGAGGAAAATCAGGATGCACACATAAGTTAAAGGTTAAGTTTTTTAATTTTTAAATTTAATTGTTCAAGTACCATTTTCTGTCTTTTACTCTCATCCCAGCCCACTCCATCCCCAGTGCTCCCCACCTCCCTCCCTTTTCCACCCCCCTTAGTTGTTGTCCATGTGTCCTTTATACTAGTTCCTGTAAATCCTTCCCCCTTTTCTCTGAAATTCCCTCCCCTCTCCCCTCTGTTCACTGTCTGCCTGGTCTCTATTTCAGTGTCTTTGGTTATATTTTGCTTGCATGTTTGTTTTGTTTAGGTTCCTGTTAAAGGTGAGATCATATGGTATTTGTCTTTCCACGCCTGGCTTATTTCACTCAGCATAATGCTTTCCAGTTCCATCCATGCTGTTGCAAAGGGTAGGAGCTCCTTCTTTCTTCCTGCTGCATAGAATTCCATTGTGTATATGTAAGGTTCTTAAGAAGTTTTTACACAATTAGTAGGATAAAGTTAATAAAAAGCAAAGAAATGATTACCATAGAAGTTTGGATAGTTATAAGAGGGAAGAAGGAATTATAATCAATAGAGGGCACATGTGAAGTTCCTGAGGAAAATTATTCTATTTCTTAGTTTGTGTAGTGTTTATGGTCATTGATTTCACAATATTTCATTAAGCCCTACTTTTTTTTACTGTCAATTAGTTTCATACTAAAAAAGGTTAAATATCAAGAGGCAGAGTTGTTCTGTAGATACAAGTCAGAAAATACTAAGATATCATGATTTTTTACTTAGTGGTAATTATCAGTAATTTTCCTTTTTGTTTTGTATAAGAAAACATGTAAGATGTTCAGCAGTGCCACACACATAGACAGAAAAAAAGCTTACTATCCTAAAAGCTTACTACCATCAGTATAAATAGATATTTAGGCAATGATGACAGTCATTTCAAAGTAGGAACTAATGAGTTGTACAAAACTCTACATCCAAAAGACAAACTTAAAATAAATTTACATCTCAAAAGTTCACCTTGTTTCAGAAAAATAAATTACTTTCTAGAGTCAGTGTCATCCAATTTGTATTATACAATAGGAATAAGTGGACCAAACCTCTGCACAATCTTCTCCAACCTCTCCAAATGTGAAGTGATATTTAGTTCCTTACAATATATGAAAAGACATCTGAGACTGACCAAATGTTGCTCTAAGTTACCAAACAGCAAAAGAACAATGATATTGGATTATAACTTCAGATTAAAATTTCATCTTAATTATTAAGTTTAGTGTTTACCTAATACTGATTTGAAAATTCTTTTTGTACCTACCTATTATGAGGTCCAAAGACAATTTTATGCAAAAGGAAGGAAAAGCCCCCAAATTTGTTTGTCCAAACATAAAAATTTTTTACTTAGAGTAAACTCTATGTCTATAAAAGGAAAATCTTTGTGAAGCAAAAGTGACGTATATAAGAATTCAAGATAAAGGGGTGGGGGAAGCCTCCCAATTTTTAAGTGCTAGAAACAACTTAATGAAATGTTAATGTATTTACTATACAGATACCTACTTTAAGGATAACAGACAAAATTAAAGCAAATTCAAAATAAATCAATTAAAAAGTAGCAGCTTACCCTGGGCAGGTAGCTCAGTTGGTTAGAGCATCATCTGGATATGCCAAGGTTGCAGGTATGATCCCCAGTCAGGGCATAGACAAGAATCAACCAATGAATGCATAAATAAAGGGAACAACAATGTCTCTCTCCCCCATCCCCCAATTCCTCTGTGTCTCTAAAATCAATTTTTTTAAAGTAGCAGCTTCTCAGCATTTTCAGGTTAGCAAAAAATAAATATCTAATAAAATTCCACAAAGGCAGGAGGCAATATCATTTGCTTACCCCTCTATTTCTAATACCTAGTACACATATATACTACATATTCAAATATTCATTCAATGAATAAAGTATCCAGAAACAGAAATAAGCACTTCCAGATTTTAAAAAAGGTTACTAGTCTAAATTTCAAATACCTATGACAATTACTGAGCTTCACCAAAAAAAGAGATAATATGTTAAGTCTGTGTTAGACTCTTGAACTAACAAAAAAGGTTAAATGCACCTTTGGCTAAATGTGTTCACAAAACACAGTAGCCTCTTAAGAATTTAAGTGCCGGGTTCACAAATGTGTTTCTAAATGAAGGAGAGACAATGTAACATTTACTGACCAAGTTTGTAAAACTCAGAAACCACTGCATTGGAATTTGAAACCAAGTCTAATAACAAAGGTAAAGTCCTTAACATCTTTGCTACTTATTAATACAAAATATAAGAAATGTTAAAAAGAAAAGTTAGGTGCCAGAAATAGTTGATAGCCAAAGCGCTAACACTGAAAATAAAGAGCAAGGATGTGGTGAGGGAAGTAGTTTTTCATAATGCACTTCTACATTAGATTTGGGGGAGGGGATATGACAGGGTATTGAGAAGTGTGTTAAACAGAAACAATTTAAATTGACCAAAACTGCTTAACCTTGATTAATCTCTGATCTGTAGGTACATAAACTGGCCTTCCTATGAGAACAAATTCATATCCTCACTGTCCAAAACAAATCAAGTCAAAAGTACTGGCCTCTAAACTGCTGCCCTTAACCAAAGTTAAAAATAGTGTAAGATTAAAAATAAAAATTAAAAAAATAAAAAGATTAATATAAACACAGATGGTTACATAAATATTGACATATGGATATACAAGAGTTACTATACATACATATATTTCCTTGCTCTGTCAGCTAAGTGCCCTATAAGTAAAGATTCCCCTAGCAAGGAGTATACCCTGGAGTCTGGCTTGGTTTCTAATACCATTCTCCAATTAAGGAACCAAGGCTCCTTGGGGATATGGTTGATTCCAGGACTACAGGAAGAAATACACAAAATGAGCCTGGTGGTCCTTGTAGTACTAGAAAGAAAGTGCTTTAACAAGAAAAAAACAAACAAAAAACCCACCTCCCTCCCCAAAACAACCCCCCCCAAAACAAACCCCACAATAATGAGGGCTTATCATAGGCACACAGGAAAAAAGATCCATACTAATGTGACTGACTAAATAAATGAAGCAGAGGAGAACAGTCTCCCATGCAGAAGAATTCCCAATAATTTTTGTAGATAATCTGCCCACAAGGAAGTGAAGTACTGATCTATCCACTTTGTGGGCTCCAAATAGTGACTTCATCTCAAAGGTTACATATAGTATGAAAAGGGGTGCAGGGGATGGGGGGTGGGAGAGTAACTTCACAGTGAAGAAACCTGACAAACACTACATCAGTTAGGGAACTAAAGTTCACAGTGATAAGTTACTCTTGATGTAAAACCTAAGTTATAATTAGCAAATAGAATGTTGATAGTACATACCCCTAGATATGATACAATGAAAAATACCACTTTATCTCTATGTTCTTCCTCCCCAAAATATTTAAATCCAGTCTAAGGATGAGGAAAATAATGAATATTAACAGAGGACATTTTACAAAATACCTGACCAGTACACCTCAAAATCGTGTTGTCCATCAAAATCAAAGTCTGAGAAACTGTCACAGTCAAGAGGAGCCTATAAAGACGTGACAACTATTTAGTATAACACTAATTTAATGTAATGCATCCTAGATGGAATTCTGGAACAGAAAAAGGATATGAAGAAAAAGCTAAGGAGATATGGCTCATTAATTATAAAAAATGTACCATATTGATGTAAGATGCTAATAAAAGGGCAAACTGGGCATAGGAAACATGGAAACTAGTATCTTTCCAACTATACTATAAATCTAAATTTTCTAAAATAACAAGTTATTTAAAAGTAATAATGTAAAAAATATCAACATAGAAAGTACTGATAACTGAAGAGGGATGAAATCAATGAGTGATATACAAAATAATATGCAAGTGGGCTTTCAATATTAATGGCCCTGTCTGATTTTTGTGGGAACTACTTAAAGCACTGTTTTAACTTATATCTTGCCTATATCATGTAAGTTAATTCCCAAACTGTTTTGTTATTGCAATATTTTTCTATTTTACTAAATGATTGTAGCAAAGGAAGCTACTGGTATTTTATATAGCCACCTTACTGATTGCTCATAATGCTCCAATGTTTATTTTCTCAGCTTTTTCAGGTATCCATAAGTAGTAACTTCGCCTTCTCCATACTCACACTTGATTGTTCTCCTGTGTATCTGTATTATCTAATACATTAGAAAGATGTTAAACAATAGCAGCATTTATTGGCTTTCTTGTCTGGTTCCCACATTTAATGAAAATGCTTCTGGCTCTTCCCCACCATTAAACACAATGTTGGGTGTGGTTTAAAAATATTCATTTATTCCATCTGTTCCTCTTACCAAAGATTTTTAAAAATCAGAAATGAATTCAAATTTGTACTTAGATGTTTTTAGAAAACATTTCAGATTAGATCATTTATTTTCTTTGGTTTGTTAATATGATGAATTATATTAAAATACATTATAATAATAAATTATCCTGCTTCAACAAACCATACATGATCAAGATACTATGTTCTTTTAATATACTGTGACAATTTTATTTGCTAAATATAACTTAGGCTTTACATCAACATGTAGCAACACTGGTGTGCTTTTTGTCACATATTTGTTATCAGTGTTACAATACATTTATTCTTTTAAAAAGGGGGGAGCTTCCCATTTTTTTTACGCTGTGGGATGGAACTGGAGAGCATTATGCTAAGTGAAACAAATGAGGTGGTGAAAGACAAATACCATATGATCTCACCTATAAGTGGAACCTAATCAACAAAACAAACAAGCGAGCTAATATATCCAGAAACACTGAATTAAAGAACAAACTTACCATAACCAGAGGGGAGGGGTGAGAGGGATAATTGGGGAAAATAAGGGAAGGTTCATCAAAGAACATGTATAAAGGCCACATGCACAAAGCCAAAGGGGGTAGGTTTGAGGGTGGGAGGTGGGGCTGGGTGGGGTGGGAGGCCAAGGTGGGATGAAAATGGACACAACTGTACTTGAACAATTAAAAAAAAAAAAGGTAACATTATAATGACCCATTCTTCATAGGTTTAAAGCAACTCATCAATGTAGCCACCTGAATCAAGTACTTTTGAGGTATAGCTCTTTGCCAGTATTCTTGATTCTTTCCATATTTATGGATCTGTTTGCATTTTTTCATAGATCCAAATCATCTTCATTTTCTGAAATAATTCACTTCATCTACCAATTTTTAATTTTTAACCTTGAAAATTCTCTGAAAAATTGAGTCTTGGTCCCAATTTATCTCAACTGATAAGAATTAAGAAAAGTGTTAGAAGGATAGGAAAGGATGAAGCAAAACTGTTATTTGATTATTTCTAACAAATTTATTAGAATTTGAAAAAGTTCCTGAATACAAAGGTCAATAGATAAATTCCATTTCTATACATTAACATATAAATCACACTTTTAAAAGATATCTATTTATAATAGCATTAAAAAGCTATTAGAAATCAAAACATATATAAAGAGAAAAATAATTAAGATAGCAAAGATCTAGATTAATGGGGATATTGTTCATGTTCATGAATGAAGGACAATTATTGTAATGATGTCAATTCTCTCAGCTGATCTACATACGACCCCCATCAAAACCCGACATCATTTATCTGTAGAGTTTTGACAAACTAATTCTAAAATTTTCACATGCAGGTGTTAAAATCCCAAAATCAAGACACCCTTGAAGGGATATTAAATTTGGAGATGAAGGAAAGGGAGGTAACAAAACAGTGCTACAGTATTTAGAACAGTATGGCCACAGGGACAGGCAAACATACCAATGGAATAAAGTAAAGAGCAGTTTGTCCTATGAGTAAATGACCCGCACTTCGATTTATAGATTAAATTCCTAGAGAAATTCTTGAACATGTGCATCAAGACACACATAGAAGGTTCAAAGCAGAATTATTTAAAATAACTGAAAATGGAACAGTTCAAATAGCTCATAAACAGATTAAATATACTGTGAGGTGTTAATAAAATAACATAAGTGAAAAATAAAGTTTTATGCATGAAAATCCCTCACAGTTGAGAAAAAGCAGAATTTCATTATATAAAACCCAAATACAAGCAAAACAAAACATACTGTTTAGAGATATGTACATTCGTAACAATACAGAAAAACAAGAAAATTACCATAAAAGAACAAGTTCCTTTCTAGTTCTGAAAAAGAGGGAGATGTGTTCTGATAGGAGCACATAGGATGTTTTAAAAAGGAACTGGCATCATTCTACTCCTTAACCATGCTGGAATTACACAGGTATATTATGCTTTAAAGTGTACATACACATTTTACACATTCACCTATGTATTTTACAATTTTTATAGAAAAAATTTTATTTATTTACTTTTAGAGAGAGAGGAAGGGAGAGAGGAAGGGAGGGAGAGACATCGATCAGTTGCCTCACACACATCTCCAACCAGGGACCTGGCCTACAACCCAGGCATGTGCCCTGACTGGGAATCGAACCAGTGACCCTTCAGTTCACAGGCTGGTGCTCAACCCACTGAGCCATACCAGCCAGGGCTAGATTTTACAATTAAAAAAAAATTTTTTTAAAGTATCAACAGCCCTTTACTTTCAAATGGCAATCAATGTACTTGTTCACAATATCCTGAGAAAACAGACATCTGTACTCTCACAGCTAACAAGAATTCTGAAGAAAACATACCTTATATAGTCCAATGCCAGGATCAATGAGAAAATCACGAGCTGATGTAGATGGCTGAGTAGAAGATCCCACCCTTGGTGCTTTCTTCACTTTAGGTGGAGTATTAGAACAGGGTTTGGTTTGTACATCGGTCTGTTTAGATGTGCTAGGAAGATCAGGGTCTGGGCGAACTAGTAGCTGAATTATATCATTCAGTCCAACATCATAGTCAAATAAAGTATATCCATTTTCCAACTAGAAATAAAAGAAAAAGATAAAAATATTTCTCTCAAAACTTGATCCTTCTATATCTTTAGTTACCTAAAACTCCTAGCCAAATTATTAAAATAAAATTCACAACATTGCAATTAGTAGTGATCCTGAAACCATTCCTACTGCTTTATGGCCTCTGTTATCAATATCCTCTCAAAATGCCAATAAATTAAAAATCATTCCACATTAGCTACAGGTACACTGTTAGCCACTGGGAAAAAAAAATCACTGCTGTTGTTACCTCACCACTTAAGCAGAAAAACTCTGGATTTCTCACAAAGCTTTATTTCAATGAACAGTACCCGAATCCACTGCAAGAAACAAAAGGTGAATTTTGAAAATGAGTTGGTTTATGACCTTGTGTCCATAAAGACATTAAGTTAAGCATTTTATCTTTCTGAAGACTGCCAGAAATTTTTTAAAATCATTTAAGAATTACAATTCTTGTTCATGCTACTCCACTTGCCTAAAGTTCTCTAATTCCATCCATTTCTAAAGGTTATTAGTTGTACCATGAAAGTCTTCCAGGATCAATAGTGAATAAATTATCTTGCAACTTACCCATAGTTTGGCACGGTCTCTATAATACACTGAATGGTATTCATCCCCTCCTACTCTGTCCAAATATTTGATGTCCTAATCCCAGGTATCTCAGAATGTGGCATTTGTAAATAGGGTCTTTTCAGAGGTAATTAAGTTAAAACTAAGTCACACTGGTGGGCCCTAATCTATTGTGATTGGTATTATAATACAAATTTGAAATTTGGACAGACAGACAGATGCAAAGGCACACAGGGATGAAACAGCCATGTGACTGGAGCAATGCGTCAACAAGGCAAGGAACACCAAAGACTGACGCAAACACAAAAACTCAAGGAAATGGAAGATTCTTCCCTAGAGCTATCAGAAAGAGCAAGGCCCTGCTGACCCCTTGATTTCAGAGTTAGAGCCTTCCAGACTGCTGAGACAAACATTTCTGTGGTTTTTAAGCCACCTAAGTTTTGGTACTTTGTTACAAAGCCCTATGAAACTAAGTTTCCGTTTTGTTTCTTGATAAAATTCAGTTGGCCATTTCACTTTGATACAATAAGAAAACTAAACTCCTTCAAGATTAGAACTGTCATTTCCCCAGAAACATTACCAATTTAACTGGTCATTTTCCCCCTTTGTGTGTAATATCACCACCTACAACTCTCTATCACAATAAGACCAGGTTTGAGAAGTCAAAGAATGAAAGTCTATCCTTGAATGGTGGTCCAAGAACACACCTAGCACAATCCTACACCTTGCAGGTGTTCACAATTGTTAAAAAAAGGAATCAAGAAATTCATAAATTTCTCAGTGGGTGAATTAAATTAGACACTATCTCACAGGTTAGTAAATATGCTTATTCCAAATAAACCTAAGGAGTTTTCCAAAAATCAATAAACAGATACGCCTTTATAGGGATGGCAAAGTTAATACAAGGTGGGACCCACCCCCCTAAAATTTATTAAAAATGTGTATTTATTTTTATGTTTAAACTATAGTCACCTTCAAAGTCCCCTCCATTTTAAAAAATTTTACTATTTTTAGAGAGAGGAAGGGAAGGAAAGAGGGAGAGAAACATCAGTGTGTGGTTGCCTCTCATACACCTCCTAATGGGGACCTGGCCCACAACCCAGGCATTTGCTGTGACTGGGAATTGAACCGATGGCCCGTTGGTTCATAGGTCAGCATGTAATCCAAGTGAGCTACAGGGCCAACGTACTCTCCATTTAATGCAATACACCTATTGAAACAGTTTTCCCACTGCTCAAGACAATTCTTGAACTCGTTGATTTTAGTGCTTTTGCCATTTTTTTGTTTCACCTCTTCCACATTGGCAAAATGTTTCCCTTTGAGCAAAAAAATGTTGCTCAGGGCAAGGTCAGGTGAATACGGAGGGTGGGGCACAGGGGTCATGCTGTTTTTGCTCAAAAACTGAACACTCAGCTCAGTGTGAGCAGGTACACTTTTGAGTCTTCAAACAAAATTCACTAAAGCCGAACATAGCCTCTCACAACAATGCAAGCTGGTGCACTGATACAGATGGGTTCCTAAAACACTCACCTAGTTGTACTACAAGGGGCCCATCCTGTAGAAGATAATTTGGGTGTTTTGGGGGGGGAATGAAGTCCCCCCCCCATATTACTTATTATTAAAAGATAAACAAGAACTCCTTCTAATCCTGGACTCCGGGGGGAAAAAAACTCAAGGAACAAAAAAACTATACTTTCACACCTTCATCCTGACATTCTCCAAGAGACTCCAACAAAAAAAAAAAAAAGAAAGAAAGAAAGAAACAATACACTAATTTTGGAGCAGGTGAAAAAGCACAACTTGATTCAACATACAACTGTTGCATATTATGACAATTATGGAAAATGGAAGTGTTTAAAGTTGAAAATAAACTCTCTAATAGCACAGAGCATGCAAATTAGTAGGGCATTCACCAAAATGAAGAGAGCTGTTAAAGTGGTAAAATAATTGGAAATACATGTTTCCATAAACAGCTTTCCAGTGAAATTTTGAGGCATAAGAGTTTAAAGAGATCTGGAGGGTGTTCTTATACTCAACCTCTCTGACTAGTTTCTATAAACTGTCAGTAAATTCAAGCTGCTTCAAAGGACACTTGGTGTGAAAGGAAAAGCAGTGTCTGAGTTAAAGTCAAACACTAAGCATTTCAAGGAATGAGGCCCTATAACAGAAGTCAGACTCTCATTAACGTTATAACGACCTTTCCAATTATTCATGTTTATTATGATAGCCACCTTTACCCATATTATCCACTCCCCTCCCTAATTCATAGGTGCCCTTCCAGTGTTCCTAAAACTAAAACAGTGACTGTCCACTGCACAGTAAGTTTCACACAGCTAAGCCATTGTGAAGAGTTGTGAAGAATTTTGGAATGACTTGTTACTTGAAAAGTACTGAAGTTCTCCCAAATTTAATGAAGTGCAAACTTTTATTACAAAAGTGCAAAAAAAGTTACCTGTCGCTTAAATTATGCTCTGAGTGGGTAGAAAGAGATTGGGCGATTTAGAAATTACAAACACCTATGCCTTTCAGGCATATAGGCCATCAATGTCTCACAGGTGAAAATGTTTGAGAACTGCCACCCTAGCAGACTCGGCCACAACATTTACAATACGAGAGAGGCAGGAATGGTCCCAGAATTTTGTTTTGCCAGGCTGCACTCTTGAATTTTGATTGGGTTGAAGAAAGAAATTGAGGTAAAAGAAAGGATCATTAAGAGTGATGCAAGGGGAAACTAGGAAGCAAATACAAGTGGCAGTGATTGAGAAGGCAGTGGGTACGTCACTAACAAGAGGCTAATGATAAGCATACAGATGGAGAGGATTAAGTTAGCAACTTTCATGTACCTCTCATATATAATATATGCAATATGTAACACACACACACTTTGCCCTGGCTGGGTAACTCAGTTGGTTAGAGCGTAGTCCCCATATGCCAAGGTTGTGAGTTCAACCTATGTGCATAAAACTAAGTGGAACAACATACCAATGTTTCTCCCTTTAATTTAATAAACAAAAATTTAAGAATAGGCAAATACTTTTACTTTGTTTTCTGTGTAAAAAGAAAGAGTCCATAGGCAAAGGTAACTAACTACTCAGTTTTTCTTCAGCTCTGGTATGTACCATCTATTCTAAGCTTATCTCTAAGTGGTACACAGGAAAGAATGAAAGGAGTGGAGAGAATCTTTTCAAAGTAGGAAAAGCTCTGGATTCTCAAAAGATTAAGATATCCACCAACACAACAACAAAAACAATGCTCAGGGTGCGTCAAACTCCCTCCCCCCACCCAAAGAATATCCAAATAAGGTTACCTTGCTCTAACCAGAACTTAACAACCCTGAATTGTACTCTCCATTTTGACCCTTAAAAAAAAAAAGGTGGAGTCAATTACAAAGCTTCTCAAATTTAATTTGCAGAAAGATTTCTAATTCAGTAGGTCTGGCATGAGGCTCCCAGGTGAAATTAATGCTGGTGGTCCTGCTAATACAGGGACCATACTTTGAATAGTAAGAAACTAGTAGGAAACTGACTATCCTTGAACTTTCACTTTCTAACTCTGGTGTTAATCAGAAGTTAACATGGGGTCTTGTTAAATTCAACTACTTGGAATTTTGGGGTGAACTTACATCCATAATAAAATATTCACAAGTGATTCTGATACACACCAAAGATAATAAGACTTTATTAGTCTTATTATCAAGGGGTGTTGCCCAGGAATACTACTCATGTTTCATTTCTATTACTGGTGCTCAAGTCACCCAAGTACCCCAGGCATTCATGTAAAAAATGAAATTCAGAAGATTGATTATATTCTTTTCACCTCTGATCAAAATATAAAAAGTTCTCAGCCACTGGCAGTACAGCAATATAAATCTATGTAGTGTTTTATACAATTATTTCAAAAACAAAGTTTACAACTAAATTTGAACATCTGTTTTTATTACAAATAAAACACAAATAAAAAATCAATATAAACTGGCTGCAAAAACATCAAAGATGTTATAACATTTATTTAAAAACACATTAAAACATCTCTGGCTCACTTGATTCTCAGTGTAATCTTGTTACTATGAAATGTCTGGACAGTTTTAGAAGAATAAGCATCTTAAGGATAGAAAAATATTCCTTTCAAATACTTTGTGGTTGTAGAAAACGGCTACCATTAAATCCAATAGAGCTACATTTATTTCAAACCACATGATTGGAGCCAAACTGTGGTTTATCAATGGGAGGATGCCAACTTTTTTAGTGGACTACATTTTTTAAAAAAGACAAGAAAAGTAGGATAGGTCTGGGTCTGTGGGCGTAGACCAAGAGACTTGTGGGATAGGAAAAACCTACAGTGCATGGCCATACCATACAACTGCCAGAGACGCCCACAGATACCTTCACCGCCAAAAACACTTTCAGCCTTCAAGTAAGTACCGCTGGCTATGCTCCAGTTCCCGTGTTAAAAAACTTCGGTGAGGGGACTATTAGTAAGAGGAGCAAAACAGTCCTTTACATTCCTTTCCCTTCTAGGAATAACCCCTAGGGCCTATACTGGGCAGTTTAAACACGGCCCTGGGTTACATCAATAGCTCCTTCAGCCCAGGTCTCTAATCTTCCCCAAGATAGAGTTCAATTCTGGGGGAGAGAGGGTGAGAGATGGGAAACTCTGGAAGTTCGAGAAACCCTGCCAATCTTTCCAGAGTTTACAAATCCCTTCCACACTGAGGAGGCAGGACTACGGTTCTTGTGCCCTGTGTGTAAGTTTCCTCCCCTTCTACTTGGGAGCCAGAGCACGGAAGGGGTACGGAAGCGATGAGAGCCCTTAGCCGGGGCCGCCGGCCCTCCCCACCTGCACTGTGGCATGGCCGCCACAGCTCGCTGCCCTCCCCGCCCTCCAGGGGCCCCAGACCCGGACGAGCGCGGGAAGCGCAGGAACCCACGCGCTCTGGCCGACAGTGCCTGCGGCTGCCGCCGCTCTGAAAAAGGGAGATGAGGTCTCAGTGCTCTAGGCGTCCCCACTTACAACCCTGCCAGGCGCACCTGCACTCGGGGCTGGCAGGAACCCTTCTGCGCCCCCTCGGCGGGGTCAGGCCCACACTTTTGAGTCTCGCGGGCTGCCCACTCCAAGTGGAGCCAGGTGCGCTCTGAGCGCGCGGCGCACCAAACCCTCCGCCCCGCCCAGCCCACGCGTCCTAGGGGCGCCCCGCTGCCCTCGCCCCGGGCTTCTCGAGGGCTGCGGTGGGCACGCCTCACCTGCTTGCCCCGGTAGAAGAGGCGCTGGCACTCGGGCCGCACGTCGAACAGAGCCCACACCCGCTCGCGCAGCTCCTCAATTGTGGCTTTGCGAGACACGTCCTCAATGGTGCGCGTCTGGGAGCCGTCGATGGTGCGAACCTGGATCCACATCTTGGCGCAGGGAAAGGGGGCCGACTCTGCTTTGTCTCCCCCAGCGCTTAGGGCGCCGCGCCCCGCCTTGCCCGCGCCGCTTCCCCGCTTTCCGCGGCCGGCGGGCGAGCGCGTGCACAAGCGAAGAAGACCGACCAGACGCCGGGCCCCACAGGCGGCCGCGACTCCTGACCGCGCACCCGCGCAGCAGAGCTCAAAACGAAAGGAAACCGGAACTAGTTAGAAGGTCCGACGCTACAGCCACCGCCTCACAAATAGGAAGAAACCTTGTCTGCACCGCGCGGAGTGTTTACTTATAGAGCTCTAGCTCCCACATGGAGGTCACGGCGCCAATCCGGATCTCGCGAGATTCACATCGGGCTCCGCCTTAAAGAGGAAGCGGCCCGGGAAGTGACTGTAGACCGCAGGGAACTAAATGGGCGGGTCGAAGTGGGCGGGGTGGAGGGGCGGGGCTGCCCAGAGCCGTTACTTGCTCCTTCACTTGCACCTGGATTTTTGACACGCCCTCTCGCCTTCGGATTTTGAGCGGTTACGAGGCCACCCACGCTGGTTGCCGTTTTGGTCTTTGTTTCGCCACCCTGGGGGCGAGCGACTACAGTTCTGTGGTTTCAAAAACACACCAAAAATAAGAAACTGTGACGTGCACTTTACATGATCATGAAAACTGGAGTGCGGGTGGCCGCGGCCTAAATTTCTGAGAAAGCACATAAGGAAATAAGCTCGCTATATCGCGCTCGCAAGGACACCATCCGCCATGCGGCCTGGCGGGTTTGGCCATCCTGGAAAGGCTCCGGGGACCCTTTTGCTTCGCCAACTTGTTTATCGATAGGCCCAAATGCTACTTTCACTCGGAAACCGCTTCCGGGAGTTTCCCGCCGCTGGGCCGAGAGGGCGCCTCCAGGCCTCCCTGGCCCTGGGCGCTCACACCCGGACCTCTGGCCGGGATGGTGCGTGGTGCGAGTGCCGCCAACAGGAGGGTCACTTCAGAAGCCAACGTTTCCGTTGTGAACCTTCCGTGTTAGTGCGCTTTTGGCCTTCGAGTTGCAGCGTCATGGAAAACACTTTTAAAAGATGAAAAATTACACACCTCCAAAGAAAGAACTCCAGAGATCCTACTAGGAATAAATCCTCAGAAATAGGTACATCGCAGCATTACCTACCAGTGGGCTTTTTCAAATGAAAATGTATTTTCAGAAGGAAGAGAGCATATGAAAGTAGAAACACACACACACACACGCATACATACTGGGACTTTATATAACTTGAATTTCGAGACCAATGCTAATTATTACCATAAAGGTAGAGAGACATTTTCGTAATAACCAGTTAAAGTAATTTCAAGTACAGAGGAATCTAGTTGTAGCATAAAGAATAAAAAAGGATGGCCCGACATGGGGGCGGGGGGGGGGCGGCGCGGGGCGGGGGCCGGCGGGGGGGGGTCCCGGAAAAAAGGATATATCCGGTTTCTGCCCTTGCCAAAAATTTTGCATTGAATTATATCCTCTATATAGAATTCCTTTTGTCTGCTCCTTGTTTAACTAAAGCACATATTGAGTATTTATTACATATGTAAATGCAATGATAGAGATATGTAAAGCACGCTTTTTGCCTGCCCAGCTGAGATAGCTATTTGCTATTAAAGGGTATGCTATGCCCTAAAGGAGGCACATTAAGAACTTAATTCCCTGATCACAATGAATTTACAATATAAGAATTTACAATGCTAAGATTTAGAAAAATGAAAATATTAAGGAATAATTTAGTGCTAAACAGCATGCTGTTGGTTAAAACAGCAATTAGAGATGAGAGAAGGGGGTCTAGAATGACCTGGAAGTTTTAAGGGTAAGGGTACAACTTGAACTTATTGTAACGGGGGCAGCATTTGTTCTGTTTGTGGATTGAGGTGGACCTGAACTATAATCCCAGTTTTGCTATTTTATTAAATTGTGATCTTGGATAAGTTATTTGCTTCCATTTCCTCAATGTTGTGAGTAAAATTGTACTCATAACAATATAATGAATGTCAAGTGTTTAGCATAGTGCCTATCCCATGGTAGTACACAAATTATTTAGAGGCTATTATTATGGAAAGGATTTAGCAAAGAATGTTCAAAGAGGAGAGGGCTGAAACAAAAACAAAAGATATGTTTGCAGATCAGAAGAGATTTCATATCCAAGAAAGGTTGACTAAATAGAAAAGGGCAGAATATGAAGATTAGCATTTAAAGCAGAATATTTTGTGGGCCCCAGGGAGAAACTAAGGTTTTTAAAGAAGTTCACTGATGTGATTAAATATGCCTTTGGGAAGACAGCAGGAGAGTGTGGAAGGACACCTTAGGGAAAAACTAAGGGAAAGAGAGGCAGGGGAAATGTTGTCAAAAAGCTTAAAGAAAAAACAAGTCTCAATTTTGAACTTTGTGATAGTAGGTAAGAGAAGAAAGGGTAGATTGCAGAGTATTCTAGAAAATCAGGCCTATCACATTTGTAATGTGTGAATATAAGGTATAAGGAAAGTGAAATGCTGAGAAGAATCCCCAAGTTTCTAGTTTGGGAGACTTAAATTAATGGCTTGGGTAGGGAGATAGTTATGTTCTTAACTGAACTAGAACAGAAAGCAACTTGGGGAAAATGGAGTGATTTCCATTTGAACTGTGTTGCATTTGAAATGCATTAAAAATATATCTAGATGGAGATATCTGACAGATAAAATATAAGCTCAAAGTTTTAAAAGGAAGTAGGAAAGTTCTGAAAAAAAGAACTAGTAGAGACCTCCTGTACTCACTTCCATTTGGCAATTGTTTCTTCCCAATGTGGTGGGCCTTTAATGGGGAACCCTCTTGGGTAGGGGGACAGGGGAGACTACTATCAAAATTAGGTATCTACTGGGATTGTATACAATCTGTGTTAATCCAGTCAAAATATATCTCAAAGGACTGGCAGGCCAGAGTTTAGAGATGTGAGACTCAGAAAAGACACATATATCCTGTATAGACCAAGTTAATTACTTCTGAAAACATAAGCTCAGGTGTATAGTAATTTACTTAAGATACAAAGAAGTAATTGCAAACAATGATTCTATATGTAACAAAATGCATCCTTCTGTTTCTCCACACAGTACATATTGTAACTAATGAAAGACAAACTAAGGTTTTTCTTTCCTTCCCTCCAAGGCTGCTGTGGTCTGCTTAGCAAGCTTCCCAGTTGTAGAAAAGTTCTCTGACAAAAACCACAATTCTGACAGGTTAGATATACCATGCCTTATTACCAGATGTGGAGCTGAAACAACTTGGATGTGAACAGTGAAATAAAAAATAAATTATTTACATGGATGCAGAGCAAATGCTAAAGTTTATGCCACCAGTTACGATCTAATATTTTTTGTTCAAGTCAAAATAGGCAAAACAGAAAGGTAAAAGATTGATTGTAGAACTAATTATTCTAGAATCTTATCACACCTCAGAATATCTCCAGTGTGTATGTGTGATATATATATAATTATATATATTAATATATAAATTCTATATATTATATAGAAGTAATATATTGTAAATTATTATAATATAATTATATATTATATAATAATTATTAATATATTATAAATTATCTTTCTCTCTCTCTCTATATATATATATATAGAATTTTAATCTGCTCTCTAAAGCTGTAATTACCACCTTTTCACTGGCACATCTATGCTGATTGTCTTCCTTTTTGCTCCTCCAGGGCCGGTCTCAACCTGCTCACTGTCCTGAGTCCAAGGGCAAGGCTTCCAACTGAGTTTGGCTAGTGGAGAGGAAGCACAGACAGAAATGCAGGATGTGAAGAAAATGAGGTCAGTATATTTATTCTCCTGGTTTTCTCCCTGAAAGGTTACTTCTGGTTGTCTGTTGACTTATCACTACCCATTCCTCTTAAATCAGCCTGCTTTGCCTGACTCACTCTTTCGTGTTTGGGAAACCTCTTCCTCTTCTTGTTGCTCTGGGTCTAGGCACTCTACCAGCTTTATATTCCTAGATTCATGCATAATCCACCAGTTCCCCATAACTTGGCCCACACCCTTCTAATTGGTCCCTTGAGGGAGGGAGGTAGAAACGTTCAAGTAGCTTAACTGGAAGTTTTCTGTTGTAATCTCTAATGCTACTTATTAAAAAACTGCATGTTATAAGAAGCAAATTAGAATATCTATGGACTAAAAAGCACTTCATTTGTGCCTCATTTCTTAGACTAGCCACATTTTCAAGTGTGTGCTCTTTCTTCTTAATAGAATCACTGGTTTTTACTGTGGACATCTACTTTAGAGATCATTCTCATCTGATCTTCTCTTTAAATGAAAAAATGATTAGACAAAGACATGCAATCAATGAGTGATAGTATAAGAGCTAAATCCCCAGTGTCCTTCCTGTCCAGCCAATGTTTTTTACCCTTCAGCTGTCCCCTCTTTTGTTTCTCTGGAGGCTTCCTCATTCACTTCTTCCAGATAATAATCCTCATCCTTCCTGTGGTGAGTGCCCCTGGTTCTTTGGAATAAGTGATGGCCCACATAGGGCTTGGGACCTAGAATTCTCATTAAAGACTTGCAATTTATTCCTTATAAGGAGGCAAAAAACACCCAATCAGAACAACAAGAAGAAATAAGAATTTTTAAAAAATGAGGATAGTGTAAGGACTCTTCCCTAACGAGGTGAAGGAAATAGACACACAAGCCCAGGAGAGTCTCAAACAAGATGAACTCAAAGAGGCCTACACCAAGACACATCATAATTGAAATGCCAAAGTTTAAAGACAATGAGAGAATCTTAAAAGCAGCAACAGAAAAGCAGTTAGTTGCCTAAAAGGGAGCTTTCATGAAACTGTCAGCTGATTTCTCAAAAGAAACTTTTCAGGCTAGAAGAGATTGGCAAGAAGTGTTCAAAGTGATGAAAAGCAAGGACATGCCACCAAGATTACTCTACCCAGTAAGGCTATCATTTAGAATTGAAGGATGAAGAGCTTCCCAGAGGGGGGGAAAAAAAGCTGATGGAGTTCATCAAACCAGTATTATATGAAATGTTAAAGGGTCTTCTTTATTACAAAGAAGATAAACAAAATATGAATAATAAAATGATAATAAATACATATCTACCAATAATAGAATCTAAAAACCAAAATAAACAAATAAGCACAACAGAAACAGAATCATGGATACAGAGAACATTTTGATGGTTGCTGCATGAGAGGGGGGGTCAGAGGGATGGATGAAAAGGGTAAAGAGATTAAGAAATACAAATTGGTAATTACAGAATAGTCATGAAGATATAAAGTATAGCATAGGCAATATAACTAAAGAATGTATGTGCATGACCCATGGACATAGACAACAGTGCAGGGTTTATCTGAGTGTGTGTTGGGGGGAGGGGGGTTTGTATGGGTAGAGGGAGGCAAAGGGGGGAAATCAGGACAACTGTAATAGAATAATAAAATATCATTTAAATTTAAAAAGACTTACAATTTATTTCTGTTTTCAGTCACATGCCTTCTTCTGCCTTCTGACATTGGTCCTCCCTATTGCTGAACCTTTCTGAGGGTCTTTGGATCAATTCAGCTCATATTTCACATGAAGGCAGTTAAAATTTAACTTCTGATGATGGGGTCAACTTAGGATTCAACTTTCAGCTACAAATTGCTCTGCGAAATATATTTTAGGGATTTAAAATAACAACCATCACTTTCCTATTTCTCACAGTTTCATTCATAGTGGGAAAGGAATTTTGAAATGGCTCGGTTTGGAAATCCTGAGTTTGGCTCAGAATCTGTCAACCCATTGCAGTAATAACTGGAAGAATGGGGACAAGGGCAGGTGGGAACTAGCTAGGCATTTCTCCCCAAGAAGTCTCATGGTCTCTCACTATGGACTAATTTGGGCTTTCTTACAGCATGGCTGCCTCAGTAGGCTGCTTACACAGTGGCTGAAGACTTTAGGGGCGAGAATTCCAGTGAACAAAGTGTAAGCCATATCCCCTTTTATGGCCTAGTTTAAAAGTCATATAATGTTACTTCTACTGTATTCTTCTGACCAAAACATTCACAAAAGCCCATTCAGTTTCAGGGGGAGGAATAGAGACCCTGCCTCTCAATTGGATGGGTACCAAAGTCATATTGTAAGAAGAGCATGTGGGATGGAAGATATTGTACCCTTTTTAAGGAATGAGAATCTGTAGCACAACTCCTCTACCCAACTTTTTCTATATAATTTTTTGTGTGACCAAAGAGTTTTTAAATTATGAAATATATTACACAAAAAGTACAAAGCATACTATAAATACTTTTTTATTCACCACTTTTCTTTTAAAAAAAACATTTAAAATACTTAAAACCCCTCTTTGCATATATTCTTCTTTCTTTCCTTTTTCAAAGAGATAAACATTGTCCTCAGTTGGGTATTTATTATTGGCATGCCTGTTTTTATACTTTTTTAAAAAAGATTTTATTTATTTATCTTTAGAAGGGAAAGGAAGGAGAGAGGGAGAGAAATATCAATGTATGGTTGCCTCTCGTGTGTCCCCTGCTGGGAACTGGCCTGCAACCCAGGTATGTGCTGTGACTGGGACTTGAACCACGATCCTCTTCTCAGGCCTAAGCTCAATCCACTGAGCTACACCAGCCAGGGCCTGTTTTTATAGTTTTAATACTCTATATGTACATGTATCTCAATACAGTAGTGAAATTCGGGTGTTTTTAAAACTTTATTTAATATGATTTTTTATAACATTGAAACATTTTTTAAACTCAACATTGTTTTTTGCAATATATTCATTCTGCTATAAATACTCTAGTATAAACTTTCATAAAAGCTCAGTTGGTAAATATGGTAGGTTTTGTGGGCAGACAATCTCTGTTGCAACTACTTGTTCTGTAGTTGAAGTACAAACGTAGCTCTATTCACTATGTGAATGAGTGGGTGTGCCTGTATTCTGATAAAATTTTATTAACAAAAATAGGTGACAGAGTACAGAGTTTGGCCTGTGAACCATAGTTTACTGCCCCCAGCTCTGGTAGAAAATTTATCACATTTCAGATATATTATGTTCTCTGAAAGTTACTTTAGATTATAACCCATACCGAACCCCATCCTTATCATGCTCCTCTGCCTTAAGAAGAAATTTTGAGAAAGGCTGATTTAAGAATAAAATTGACCAATTTGCTAGATTTTGATTTATGAAAAGCTTCATTGGATTCCAGTTTCTACCTTTTATTCTTGAGGATAAGAGTAACTCCTGCCTTTAGACCCCTGTAGCCACCATCTTTTGAACTTGGCCTGGTTCTTTCTTACCATGCCTTCTTGGTGTAGAAACTTCAACTCAAATGTCAAGATTTCCTTCAAATGCCACTTCCTGCAGAATGCTTTTTCTGATACCTCCCAGGTGAAGGAAATGCTTCCTCTATATTTCCCTACTTAGTCCATAGCTCTACTGTAACACTTACATTGAGCTATAATTATTTGTTGACATGACTGTCTTCCCCATTACATTGTTTATTCTGTAGAGGACAGAGATGTGTTCTATTAATCTTTGTTTCCAACACTAGTGCCTCAGAGTTTGGTACTTAGATATATTGAATAACTGGTGTTGAAGGATGGAAGAGAGAGGAAAGAACTAGAATCTATTCAGGTGTCTACTTGGAACAAGAAACAAATATGGGATGGAAGGCCTCTGCAGGCTTCTAAAGGTGGAGAGGGCACTCTGTTCATCATTCTTACTTTAGAGCATTTCACCATGCCTTCCTGCCTCCCCTTTTCATGGAGTCAGATAAATCACATCTTCTTTTATACAGGTAACCATGATTATTGCATATAAAACACCTCCCTGTACATTTTCTTATAATCTCAACCCCCAGGTTCTAAGGGGTTGAATGCATTCAAAGCTATTACTATTTATGAAAAAGAATAAGAAAACTGAGGTAATTAAAAATAGATTTTTTTCCAGATCAGCTTAAAGGGAAAATACAATGTTTCAGTCTGTTGATTTTAAACAAATAGTCAAATATTTCTCCATCAAAATGGGGTTATTTGGGAACAACAAAGAATTGCAATCAGGGCATGTGGTCTAATAGGGAACCGTGAACAAGTTTAAAGAACAAAAGGATGTCTATTTATTTATTTATTTAATTGTTTTTCAGTTATAGATGTCCTCATTTTTCCCCCCTGTTACTCTCCCCTACCCCATCCAATCCCCACTCCCAAAGACAATCCCTACCCCATTGTCCTTGTCCATGGATCCTTTGTACACGTTCTTTGACTTGACCCTTTCCCTTCTTTACCTGTTAATCTTCCTCCCCTTTCACCTCTGGTCACTGTCAGTTTGTTCTTTATTTCCCTGTCTCTGGTAAAAGAACATTCTTTTGTAGAGGAAAGGGAAGTTTAGTGGAGCTACAGTAAACAAATGGTCCATTGGAGAAAACAGAGTTTGAAGTACAGTAACTTTCCATTGGCTGAGTTGTAACAGTCTTCCATTGGTTCGAAGTGGTAGCAAAGAGAAGAGAAGATCCTCATTCTTCTTGCTGGAGTAGAAAAACATCTTCCCGTGGGAAGTGGAAAGTCTGTCTCCTTTTGTTTAGGGTAATTGACAGTGAATGGCAGGGAATGAGAGATCCTTCTATAGGCCCTCCCAACTCCAATTAAAATTAGGTTTCTGTTTAATTTATCTTCTAGTTTCACCAGTATAATATTTAGTTTGCTATTATGATTATTGCCTATGAAGATGAAAGGCTACTGATAATTAAAATACATTCTATAGAAAGGTATTTTCTCTCGGTTTTTCAGTTAAAAACCTACATTGATGGTATTTTGCTAATTTGCATGAACAAGAAATCTTATATAACTTATCTACATCCATTTACTAGTTCATTTGTTTAATGAAGATTTAGTGAAAGTGTGTAGCTCAATGGAAAAAAACATGGGCTTTAGAGTCAGACCTGAATTTAACTTGGATCTGCTAATTATCAGCATTACATCATTGTGCAACTTATTTAATTTATTTGAGGCTTGATTTCTGATCTGAAATGGGTATAATACTACCCTGCATAGTACCACAAGAACTAAATAAGACCAAATCTCATTGTATAGGCACTCAATAATGCTTACTTTTTTCCATTTTTGTTGCAATATCTTAGTACATTCAATCAATAGAACTTATTCTGGTTTTCTGTTGGTGATTTGAGACAATAAAGAATTTCAAATGGGAAGCATTGTTGTCATTTTAAAAAAGCATCTTATTATGGCTTTGGGTTTACGAGTTTGAGGAAGCTTTTTCTTATAGGGTCCAATCAGCTCAGCTCAAGACAGACATAAATTATAAAATGCTAACTTCTGCTTAGCAAACTTACATATCTAAATTATTTCGGTGTCTTACTACTTCAATAGGCAAATCCTAATATTTTTAAAGCACTTTAAACACTTTCTATCTTCTTATGAAATCCCAGAGGATTTCCAAAACTCAAAAGATCTACTGTCTACCTTCTCTCAGCCCACTCCCAGACCCCAAATTTAAAACCTAAAACAACTTTGTAAAGCCAAAAAGAATAATAGTCACAATCCAACGGCAAAAAATATTTATAACAATACAGGTCTCATTTCCTCTGTTATGTGAGATGAAATTTACACAGTGCACATAAACCAAATTCATCTAATGCACTCTTTCCAAAACTATACATTAAAATTGCATTTTATAAGTTTTCCATACAGCGAGGAAATTTTGTTATCCCTTCTAGGTTGTTGAAAGAGAATTTTTCTAAGATATTTAGTGGTAGAGTAGAAATACATCTTTGTGTTTGAAGTGGAAAGTCTGTCCCTTTCTGTTTACCACAATTGACAACGAGTGGCAGGGCCCCAGAGATCCCCTTACAGACCCTCCCTCCTCCAGTTAAAATTACAAACTGCCATGAAGATTTTTTTATCATGAGCTTTTATAAACTAGAAAGAATTTTAGCAAATGACTACATTAGACTGAGAATTAGAAGACACTGTTTTGGGCAAATTGTAGCTTTTTGGGCTATCTGTTGTCTATCTGTAAATAGAGATAGGCAGGAAAGGTGGGACAGGTATGCTTCAGAGCCAAGTTCAGTTCTAGATTACTGCAATAAAGCAACTGTAGCAATAAAGTGAGTTGTAATCATTTTGCTTTTAGAGGGTCTTGCCTTCAATTTGTAAATAAACATGCAGCATCTGTGAAGCACAATGCGGTGAAGTACAATAAAATGAGGAATGCCTATATTGGATTAGAGTACTGTGTGAAGCAAACTTCAGTTTGCTCAATTGTAATCTATTAGATATCTAATAGGTTTGTTGTCAGAATTAATGAGATATAACATGTAATTACTTAATGTCATTTAGTGAATAGTGACTGTCATTATCTGCAGCAGCTATTGGCAAGACTCAGAAGCAATTTATTTGTGAGTTTTTCATAATAATAACTGAGAATTCTGTCTCCATCAAGTTCTTGTGCTATACTTGTATGTGTTAGTTTTGCTGCATAACAAGGCACCTCAAAACTTAGAGGCTTAAAACAACAACCATTTATTTATCTCGTTATATTGTATGTTAACAATTTGGGCTGGACTCCACTGAGCAGTTCTTAAGTTCTCAAATTATGATGGGATGGTCTAGAATGGTCTCACCTAAGGTGATCTGTCACTGTTCCTCATAGGTCTAGCCTAGACTTATTCACATGGTGGATGTGCAAGGTTCTAAGACAGCCAGTGGAGCCTAAAGGCCTCTGTGAGGCCTAGGCCTGGAATTGGCACAGTGTTGATTCACCAGTTACAAGCCTAGTCCAAATTCAAGAAGAGAGAAAAATCAGCTCCTCTTCTTTTTTTAAGTTGATTCTAGAGAGGGGAAGGGAAGGAGGAAGACAGGGAGAAAAACACTGATGTTAGGGAGAAACCTCAATAAGTTGCTTCTTGTATGTGCCTTGACTGGGGACCAAACCTGCAACCCAGGCATGTATCCTGACTAGCAATCAAACTAGCAACCTTTTAATTTGCCAAATGATTTGCCCAACCAACTGAGCCACACCGGCCTGAGCCAGCTCTGGTTCTTCAAAGGAGGAGCAGCAAAGACTCACTGCAAAGAGGTAGACAGGGAAATAATGATGGCCATTTTTGTAATTAATCTAAAACACAATCTCCTACTAACCTTACTTGTAATAGATTTCCAATTGGTTACTTTTTATGACATTAGTAATATTGTTACTATATTTCTTATACTCTTCTAATCTCTCAGTTGATCACATGTTATTGCTGTAATTGTGCTTCATGTATTTGTTGGTTCAGGCCAGATTTTTTGTCACATTCCAATTGCTGCTAGTAAACGTTGGTCTAAACTTGTGACCTACTATAATTTTATTTAACCCCAGCTAAGGCAAAATTATATACTTTTTTGATGACCCATCAGAATATAGCATGATGCAATCTGTAAGACATTAGAAATTATTATTTTGTTTCTTTTAAATCCATAACAATAAAATTGCTTTTAAGAATATTATAGTAATATTTAATTTATTAAAATTTATTACAAGTTATAGTAGAATGTACTAAAGATTTAAGAACTAATAATATTGAGTATTAGCAAGACTATAGAGCACATGGGACTTTCATATAGCACTGGTGAAAGTGCAAGTTGATACAATCAAATTGGAAAGCTGGGCAGTTTTTACAAACCCACTACCTAAGATCAATTGTACTTTTAGGTATGTATGCAGTGGAAACTAGTGTATGTGTCCAACAAAGTATACACGAGACTGTTCATAGTAGCTTTAGTTATAATAGCTCCAAATTAGAAACCACCTAAATGTCAAAAATAGGAAAATGGAGGAACAATTTTAGTATATTCATACAATGGAATACTACACAGTGATAAAAAAGGATTGAACTACTAATATATGCCACAACTAGAATGTATCTCAAAATAATTATGCTGAGTAAATGAAGCCAGGCACAAAAAGCACATACAGTATGGTTCTCTTTACATAAAGTTCAACAAAATGCTAATTTAATCTATATTATTAGAAGTCAAAATTTTGGGGAGTAGAGAAATTGGTAGTGTTGACTGGGGAAATCAAAAAAGAAACTTTTGGTTAATAGTAAATATTCTATATCAGGGGTCCCCACAGCAGGAGGTGAGTGGTAGGTGAGCAAGCAAAGCTTCATCTGTATTTATAGCTCTTCCCATGCTGGCATTACTGTCTGAGCTCCTTCTCCTGTCAGATCAGCAGGGGTGTTAAATTCTCATAGGAGCACAAACCCTACTGTGAACTGTATATGAAAGGGATCTAGGATGCATGCTCCTTATGAGAATCTAATGCCTGATGATCTGAGGTGGAGCTAAGGTGGTGATACTAGTGCTGGGGAACAGCTGCAAATACAGATTATCATTAGCAGAGAGGTTTGACTGCACAGAGACCATGATAAATCAATTGCTTGCAGGCTCATGTCAAAACCCTATCAGTGAGCCCTGGCTGGTTGTGGCTCAGTGGACTGAGTGCCAGCCTGTAAACTAAAGAGTCACCGGTTCCATTCCTAGTCTAGGGCACATGCCTGGGTTGCAGGTCAGGTTTCCAGTAGGGGGCATTCAAGAGGCAACCATTGATGTTTTACTCCCTCTCTTTCTCCCTCCCTTCCCCTCTCTAAAAAAATAATTAATTCATTAATTTAAAAAATCTTTTTTAAAAAAGCTTATCAGTGAGTGGCAAGTGCTAGTTAAGTTGCATCTGGTGGCAGACTATAATGCCATCTCCTGGTCTGAGGCCATGGAAAAATTGTTTTCCACAAAACTGATCCCTGGTGCCAAAAAGGTTGGGAACTGCTGTTTTATATTACAATGTGGATAGTGGCCACAAGAGAGTTTATACATGTGAAAATAGTGAACTATACACTTATGTACACTTTACTGTGTATATTAAATGTTTGTATATGTCTACACTCATAATTATATAGATGCCCTTCTTAGAAAAAGTAGACTTCTAATATCTATGTATTAATGATATAAATGAAAATATGAATCCTATCTCTGGCCTCAGGGTTGATCTGTGTAGAGAAATACAAAGCTTTTTACTCTTCCTCCTCTCCTTTCAGACATTAATTAGGGAGAAAGCTCATTAAGAATTCGATCTAGTCGAAAGTAAAGCTAAATTTAAAAGCTTCTGCAAGTTCTTCCATTAAAGGTATTGATAAGAAGTCAGTTGGTTGTTTTCTTTTGTTTTTGGAAAGGTATGGTAGTGTGTGTGCATGCACAAGCATGTGTGTGAATATGTACATATGTGTGTGACCATATGCATATGTGGTGATAATATATGTGCATGTGCCTTTTCTACTAGATTTCCATAGGAGAAGCAAGAAGGTATAGCTCCTCTCTAAACTAGCAAATATTTCAATGAGAGCAATATTTCAATATTGCTTTGAGTACCAAAATTTTGCTAAAAATCACAAGTGCTATTATTATGGATGTAAATGCAGATTTGGGGAAATAGTCAGTTTCAAATGAATTGCTCTAGATGGAGCACATTGCCTAGGACTAGATCATTACTCCTGTTTTAGGGAGTAGAGTGTTTCTAAAGTAGGGTTAGAAACATCCCTTCCCATGGAAGTAAAACGAAGGGCTCTCTGGGGCAAAGTGAACTTTGGAGAAGGGTGGTAGAAGCAAGTCTAGAAAGTGTGGTACTTGGGGACCCTTATTTCTGTTCCTCTGGACCTTTAACATCAAATTTCTTATTTTTTCCTATATTGTAATTCATCCTGTGTCTCCCCAAATCCTTCAGAAAAGCACAGTGGCCATTCTGCAGCTTTATATTAGTACTGTTGTGGGACCAATGGGCAGGGAATTAAGAGGTAAGGCAGAAAACAGAAGAGCAGCCTTACCACCTTATCTTTCCCTGAAGCCAATGTAAGTGGAACCACAGGTCTAGAGAGGAGGAGGGTGGTGATCCTAGAATTCTCAAGGCCATCAGAAGTGAAGTGAACCCAACCCCACTGGGGCAGAGGCAGTTAGGGGCTGTGTAACAACATAGAAGCTGCTATAACATGGACAGATGCAGGAGGGCATGGCATACCAACCCCTAAAGTGTGGCAGGGGTGAGAGAGGTGAGGGAGAGTGAGCAGACACTTGGCTCACAGTGTGGTTTAGTGTCTTTGATAAAGAAACTGGAATGACACATGAATGAGAAGACAGGAAAGAATGAGACCTATTGGATTTTTTTTATTTGTTGAAATACCTCATGTGTATAATTTTTAAAATCTAAAATAAAGAGCTAAAATTCATTTTTATTTAGCTTCTTCATATCATGAGATTATGGGGACAAATTGAAGCAATATACAAATAAAATAGTGAGGTTATATTCAAAATATATTGCTTGAAAATTTCAATTATTCTGAATTATTCATAGATTGATGGGGAAAAATTGTGGATTAGAAATGAATGTGGTTAAAATTGGTGCGTATCTTCAACAACTTTATCCAAAGTCAGCAAATGTGCTAAATAAATTTTAATTGTTAAAAGGGTCAAAATGAACTCAAGTGGAGTGAATGAATTGAGTCAAGGGCATACTCTTGTCAGATTTTGTATTCAATAACTTCAACAGAGCAACTCTCACAATATTGCTAGATTTTTATACATACTATAGTCTTGGATTTTAGGTAGAAATAGAATAGATGCCACTGAATGTCTTTTTTGAAATAGACAGTCCAACCAGAACCATACTGGAGGTAGTGTAGTACACAGAGAAAATATGACTTTCCTGTATCTTTTCTGGGCTTTGTCCTAATCTATATATAGTGATTAAGATGGTAACTCTGAATGTGGCCCAGTTTGGGAGCAGTCACTTCCGATGTAGTTGCAATGTAGCAGACTACAGTGTAGTCATTAAAGTATCTAGGTTCACGTGATCATTCTATATGACTTGCTACTATGTTTGAACCAGTGATTATTTTCTAGTAAATTATTTGCAAGATTCTTTAAGTTATTATTTTCTATTCTCATTGATGTACATTTATCTGTGGCTTAAAAATACATGGTGATTTAAATGCTTTGGATATTGTATTAGTTTGCTAGGGTTGTCATAACAAAATACCATAAACTGGGTGGCTTAAACAAGAGAAATTTATTTTCTCACAGTTTGGAGGCTAGAAGTCTAAGATCAAGGTATTAGCAGGTTCATTATATGCTCATTATATGCTGATGCCCATCTTCTTGTCTTTGCAGATGGCTGCCTTCTCGTGGTGTTCTCACATGATCTTTTCTATCTGTATGTGTGCATCTCTGATATCTCTCCCTCTTCTTATAAGGATATCAGTCATATTGGATCAGAGTCTCACCTTTATGGCCTACTTAACCTTAATTGCCTCTTTAAAAGCCCTATGTCTAAATACAATGACATTGTGGGCTAGGATTCTTTTTTTTTTATTTATCTTTAGAGGGGAAGGGAAGGAGAGAAGGAGAGAAATATCAATGCATGGTTGCCTCTCATGAGTCCCCTGCTGGGAACTGGCCTGCAACCCAGGAACGTGCCCTGACTGGGAATTGAACCGCTATCGTGTGGTTCACAGGCTCGCACTCAATCCACTGAGCTACACCAGCCAGGGCTGGGCTAGGATTCTTGACCTAAAAAATTAAACAGTTTGTTCAGGAATATCAGAGAACTGCAATTTGGGACAAAACCATAGACAAATCTAGAGAACAAATGAGAGGTCCATTTTTTTATAGAGGAAAGGACAAGTTGGGAGAAGCTGTTATAAACAAAGTGTTCATTAGAGAAAACAGGGAGTTTGAAATGTAGTGGCTTTCCGTTGGCTGGGCAGTGGTTCCAGTGGAGGAGAAAACTTCCTTCCTACTGCTGGGGTATTAGAATAGAAAACATTTTCCTGTTGGAGAGATGCAAGGAACCACTCTTTTTGCTTGAGATAGCCCACAATGACTGGTAGGTACGGTGATAGACCTCTCCCTTCTGGGAGAACAGTACTGGAGGTAGTGTAGTACACAGAGAAAGTACACAAACTAATACAATACACAAACTAATACAATATCCCATCATGACTCCAATGTTGGTTGAGTCCTCTTTTATTATTCCAGACTTCAACATAATGAATTTTGGGAAGAGGCAAACACAATACAGTCCACAGGATATTGCTATACTCATGAACTTGAAATTCTCTCATCACCCTCTTTACTTTTAAGATTACAACTTATTACTGATTATAAATAGCAAAATACCTTAAGTAAAGGATAAATTACTATCAGAAGGTCCCCCAGAAATAATTTAAAAATTTAAATTTTACCTCAGCTAGGTACAATCTTGGCTGTAGGTCCCTGCTTTTCATGACTTTGAATACTTCTTACCAATCCCTTCTAGCCTGCAAAGTTTCTTTTGAGAAATCAGCTGACAGTCTTATGGGAATTCCTCTGTAGGTAACTAACTGCTTTTCTCTTGCTGCCTTTAAGATTCTCTCTATTTTTAACCTTTGGCATCTTAATTATGATGTGTCTTCGAGTGGGCCTCTTTGCACCCATCTCATGCGAGACTCTTTGTGCATTTCTATTTCCTTCACCAAATTAGAGATGTTTTCTTTCATTGTTTTCTCAAACTGAGTTCCAATTTCTTCCTCTTTCTCTTCTTCTGGCACTCCCATGAAGCAAATATTAGAACACTTAAAATTGTCCTAGAGGCTGCTTACACTATCCTCATTTTTTTCTTTCTTTTTTTCTTCTTCTTATTATGATTGGTTATTTTTTACTCCCTTATGTTCCATATCATTGATTTAATTCTTGGTTTCTTCCACTCTACTGCTGTTTCCCTAAATGACAAATTCCTCTTTATTTCAATTCATGTATCCTTTGCTTCTGACTGGATCTTTTTTATCTTGTTGAGGTCTTCACTGTTCCTTATGCATCCTTGTAACTAATGCTTTGAATTCTGCATCTGACAGATTGCTTATCTCCATTTTGTTTAGTTTTTCTGGAATTTTGATCTGTTCTTTCATTTGACCCATGTTTCTTTGTTCATTTTGTCAGCCTCTTAGTGATTGTTTCTATGTATCAGGTGGAGCTGCTATAACTCCCTGTGTTGGTATTGTGGCCTAATGTAGTACATATCTTGTAGGATCCAGTGGCACAGCCTCCCCTATCACCCTAGCTGGGTACTCAAGGTGTACCTCTCATGTGGGTTGAGTACACTCTCCTCTTGTAGTTGAGCCTTGATTGCTGTTGGTGGATCAACAAGAGGGATTTAGGCAGGCCAGTCAGCAGCAAGGACCGGCTGTGACTGCTGATCAACAACCTCTACCCTACATAGAAGATCAGTTGTGCAGAATCAAGATGGTGGTGCTTTGACATAGTCTGTAGCTGTCCACTGGGCATGCAGATTCTGGGGTTTCCTGGGTGGTACAGGCCAAGGTCAGCCCCTACCTGTGTTCTGCCTGGGACTACCCTGCTTGAACTATGAAGCAATGTGAGATGGCTGCTACTGTGCTGGACTTAGAGATTCCCAGAGAAAGCCAAGCTGTGAATCTAGGTTGGCTACTGCTAGTGCTGATCTTGGGGCCACTTAGCAAGAGGTATGGGGGTGGGGGTGCTCACTGGAGCTGACTGTTGCTAGTTTGAGAAGATTTAGAAAGTTGTGAAGCATGAGCCAACACCAGTCATTCATATGGAAGAGTCACTGGGGTGGGCCAATAAGTTGGGGAGGGATGGAGTCTTAGGGAATCTCCAGGGCAGGGCAAATAGTGTTAGCCAGGTTGGTGGAGTCTCAGATATGGCACTTGTGCTCTGGTTCCATGGCTCTGTTGGAGGAGGGTTCAAAAAAGGGGCAATGGCCTCCTCCTGCCTTTAGTCTGGGGGAAATCTGTCCTTCACCTCTTATCTTCTTGCCAGACATTTCAGTTCCTGCCTCTATGCCACTGGTATGTTTCAAGCTGCTATGCTGGTGCTGGAGATCAAAGAGAGTGAGTCTGAGTAAGTCCATGTGTGGTTTCTTTTAAGATTTGCTTGGGACTCCAGAAGTGTCTTCCACAAACTCAATCCCCACTGGGGTTTGCAGCCAGAGTTATGGGGACTTATCTTCCTGGCACTAGAACACTGGGTAGAGGTCCTGGTGTGAGGGCTGTGACTTCTTGGTCCAGAGATATCCTTCCCAAGATTTTATCCACTACATGTGGATGTGGGAGCAGCCCGTTCTGTGTCTTGTGCTCCTACCAGTCTGGATGGATGTGGTTGCCAGACTTCCACTCAACTCAATTTCTGATGGTTCTGAGTGATGGTTGTTTTATAATTTAGTTGTAATTCTGATGTGGTTATGTGAGGAGGTGAGCTATGTTTACCTATGCTACTGTCTTAATGGAAGTTCCTATCCTACTTTTAAATAAACAGCATTGATGCAAAAGAAGAAGCCTGTGGTTGCTTTGTTGGCTTGTGTGTGAGTCTGGAGTGTCTTTGAGTGCTGGCATGGTTCAGTGTGCTTGTCTCAGAGAAATTCTCCCTATTTTGACTGTCCAAAATCTTCATTGCGGCTTAAAATATAACATTATGTTCACATAGTACAGGTATAAAAAAAACCTTTTGAAATTACTTTTCAAGATTCGAGTTAGAAAAATTTACAATCTGTTTTTTTAATCTCACTCAAGGACATTTTTCATTGCTTTTAGAGAAAGGGAATGAGAGAAACATTGATTAGTTGCTTTCTCATTCACACCTCGACTGGCGATTAAACCACAATCTGGGTATATACCCTGAATGGGAATCAAACCCTCAACTTGTCAGTCTACAGGATGATGCTCCAACCAACTGAGCCACAATGACCAGGGCCACAGTTTTTTTTTTTTCCAGAAAGCATAACCACAGATTTCATCCACTATAAATATTTTAATTTTCCATTTGTTGTCACTGCTCAGTGATGTTTTCTGAGAGAAAACAAATGTTTATATACCTGTATGTTCTGCTTTAGTAGTTTTTAGAATGGTTTATGAAAATTAAAAGAGAAAGTCTTTCTCCTTCCTTTCCCCCCACTCTGACACTGGTAAATAAATGTACTTCAAAAGCCTATAAAACAATAAAAAATGTGTTGCTATATCCACAGAAACCTCATTATAATAAGAAGTTGCCTTCAAAAGATTTTAGTACTTTGCTTTGTAGGATAAAACTTAGAGAACAATATGGTAATCCACATTGAGTTTCACATTGGTAAATATGTTTTTAAGTAGTCCAGAAATCAGAATTGGTAAATTTTAAAACAACAAAAGTTATCTTTCTGAACCCAAAACTTTTCTCATTTTATTTTCATTCTCTTTAATACCTAGGCAATACATGTTCGTTGTAGAAAATAGAGATAAACAGAATGGGAAAAATCACCTAAATTTCTACCGTCTTCTAGAGCAGGGGTCCCCAACCTCTGGGCCAAGGACCAGTACCAATCCAGGCCTGTTTGGAATCAGGTCACACAGCTGGACGTGAGCTTGAATGTAATGCATTTGAATCATCCTAAAACCATCCCTTCACCCTCAGCCTGTGAAAAAACTGTCTTCTTTAAAACTAGTCCCTGGTGTTGCCCTGACTGGTGTGCCTCAGTGGAATGACTGCTGGCCTGAGACTCAAAAGGTAGCCAGTTCAAATCCCAATCAGTGCACATGCCTGGGCTGTGGGCCAGGTCCCCGGGTGGGGGTTTGCGAGAGGCAACTGATTGATGTATCTCTTGTATATTGATATTTCTCCCCCTCACTTTCTTCCTCCCTTCCCTGCCCTCTTAAAAAACAAGAACAGTAAAATCAGTCCCTAGTGCCAAAAAGGTTGGGGACTGCTGTTCTAGAGAAAACAGCTGTGAATTTTTTTATGCAAATACTTACAGACGTTTTTCTATATGTATGAAACTTTTACTTAACATTGAACAGAATAACCTGAACAATGTTCCCTTGTCACTGTATATAGGTCTATTTTGATATTTCTTATTATTCTGAATAATATTTAATTGAATGGATAACACAGTTAATAAACTCCCATTGATGGATATTTGAGAAGCTTCTAGTTTTGCTGCTACAACCAATGCTGACATAAACACACATGCACATCTATATATCTGTATATCTATATCTATCTATCTTTACACATGTAAATGATTATTTCCTTAGAATAAGATCCTGAAAAACAAAAAAAAATTTAGAGAACTATAAAAAATCATTTCTGGATTAAAGAACATGCATGTTTGGACATATAGGAACTCTCTTAACCAAATAGACAAGAACTGATAAATGGTTATTAATAAAAATATCTGGTTAAAGAGGGGAAACATGAAAATATTTTAGTATATAAAATATGTATATATTCATATATTAAGCATCTTATTTTGACTTGAAATATAAATGCGTATTTATTCACTAACTTAGATAAAATTTTAAAATTTCTTTTTAGGACTAAGGATTTTGTTGTTGGCAATGGAACCCTTGATTGAAGTTGTATGAAATCTTTCTTGGATAAATAATATCCATAATGAATTATTTAAGGTTTTTAGTTTTCCTTTTTTTAAAGTTAAGCAAGAACTGAAAAACGCATACTCTCATCCAACCTTTCATTCCTACTTTGACATTTGTATGTGTGTGATGTGCCTTTAGAAACTATCAAAAGCATTCAAATTAGTTTTCCTTGAAAGAACTCTTTTTCTTTTCTTTCACATAATATTGATTAAATAACATAATTACCAAAAAATACAGTTAGTACAAAACTTTTTAAAATATTTTTTATTTTTCAATTACAATTGGCATATTATATAATATTACATTAATTTTAGGTTTACAACCCAGTGAATAGACATTTATGTAACTTACTAAGGAATCATCCCAATAAATCTAGTACCTATCTGACACACATAGTTATTACAATACTATTGACTATATTTTCTATGCTATACTTTATATATTCCTGTTGCTGTTTTATAACGATCAATTTGTGCTTATTTCCATCATCTTTTTCACCCAGTCCTCCAAGCCCCATACCTTCTGGCGACTGTTAAAATGTTCTGTGCTCATGAATCTGTTCTGTTTTGTTTGTTCATTTACTTTGTTCTTTATTATTTTTAAAAAGATTTTATTTATTTATTTTTAGAGAGAGGAAGAGTGGGAGAAAGAGAGGGAGAGAAACATCAATGTGTGGTTGCCTCTCACCTGTCCCCCATTAGGGACCTAGACTGCAACCTGGGCATGTGCCCTGACTAGGAATCAAACTGGCGACCCTATGGTTCACAGCCTGTGCTCAACCCACTGAGCTACACCAGCCAGGGCTATTTTGTTCTTTAGAATCTGTATATAAGTGAGTCCATATGATATTGGTCTTCTTGTAACTTATTTCACTCAGCACGATACCCGCAAGGTCCATCCATTCTGTCACAGATGGCAAGATTTTATTATTTTTTTTTATGGCTGAGTAATATTCTGTTATATATACAGGGTCTGGCACAAATAATGCCCCTTTTATTACAAAATCATAAGCATGTAATTCTCTAACATAACAATTTCACATTCAAGCACATCATTTAACATTTTAGGTGAAATATTCAAATTTAAACTATAACTTACTACACCCATACTATTATCCTACTGACCACACTTAAGCAGGCCTTGCTTCTGCAGGACTCTCTATATCACATCTTCTTATCCATTCATCTATTGATCTATTGATGGGCACTTAGGTTGCTTCCATACCTCGGCTATTGTAAATAATGCTGCAATAAAGGTATGGATACATATACCTTTATGAATTAGTATTTTGGGTTTCTTTGGATAATACCCAGAAATGGAATTGCTGGGTTCTTCTTTGTTTCTTGCTATAGAAGGCTATAGCAAGACTTATTTTAAAGTCTATTTCATGTGGTATAAGTATTGCTACCCCAGCCCTTTTTTAATTTCCATTTTCATGAAATATCTTTTTCCATCCCTTTATTTTTAGTCTGTGTGCGTCTATTGATTTGAAGTGAGTCTCTGGTAGACAGCACATCTATGTGGTTTATTTTCTCTTCCATTCAACCATCCTGTTTCTTTTGATTGGATATGTATTTGATAGATACATATTGATAGATATGTATTGATATTATTGATAGATATGTATTTATTGCCATTTTGTTATTCATATTTTATCCTTTTTCTTTTAAAAAAGACCCTTTAATATTTCATGTAATACTGATTTGATGGTGATGAACATTTTTAGCTTTTTCTGGTATGGGAAGCTCTTTGTCTGTTTTTATTCTAAATTATAGCTTTGCTGGATAATCTTGGTGTTAGGTCCTTGCTTTTCATCACTGGGAATATTTTGTACCAATCTCTTCTGGCCCAAAATGTTTCTGTTGAGACATCAGCTGACAGTGACAGTCTTATGAGAGCTCCCTTTTAGGTAACTAACTGCTTTTCTCTTGCTGCTTTTGAGATTCTCTATTTGTTTTTAACCTCTGGCATTTTAATTATGATATGTCTTGGTATGGGCCTTTTGGGTTCACCTTGTTTGGGACTCTTTGCACTTCCTATTTCCTTTACCAAGTTAGGGACAATTTTCTGCCATTATTTTTTCAAATAGGCTTTCCATTCTTTGTTCTCTCTCTTCTTCTTCCTATACCCATATGATGCAAATGTTGATACATTTGATGTTAAACTATCCTGATTTTTAAACTATCCTGATTTAGACCCCTTAAACTATCCTGATTTTTTAAAATGCTTTTTGCTTTTCCGATTGATTGTTTTTGCTACCTTATCTTCCAAATAGTTGATCCAATCCTCTGCTTCAGCTATTCTACTATTGATTTCTTCTTGTGTATTCTCATTTCAGTTACTATATTCTTCATTTCTGACTGGTTCTTTTTTTTGTTTTTTATCTCCATTTTTATGTTTCCTATCTCTGTTAAAATTCTCACCGAGTTCATCTATTGTCCCCCTAAGTTTTTTTGAGCAACTTTATAACAGTGTTTTGAACTCTGCGCCTGGTAGATTGCTTATCTCCATTTTATTTAGTTCTTTTCTGGGAGTTTTATGCTATTCTTTCATTTGGAAATGTTTCTTTGTCTCCTCATTTTGGCTGCCTCCCTGTGTTTGTTTCTATGTATTAAGTAGAGCTGCTGCATCTCCCAGCTTTGGCCTTATGTAGTGTGTGTCCTGTGGGGTGTAATGGTGAAGCCTCCCCAGTCTCCTGAGTGGTGTGCTCCAGGTACCCCCTACCCATGTAGGCTGTGTGCATCTCCTGTTGTAGTTGAGCCTTGACTGCTACTGGCAAGTCAATGGGAGGGATTAACATCGAGGTCATAAAATTTTTTTAAGAAAGCACTGACTTCTGGTGAGAAGATATTTCAAACTGGAGAGCAGATCAAACACTAACCTCCTGATATCAGGACATGATGGGTCCTGGCCAGCAGAGTGTTTCAGAGAAGAAATATTGCCAGTTTATCTATTAATTTACTTAATCCAGGGTTGATTGAGAGAGTTCCTATTAGACTGCCTTCCAATAAAGTATTATATACTTGCCCTCTGATCACCAGTGTATGTAAGTTCTCATCTCCTTCCACCCTAGTTCTCAAACTTCAGTGGCTATAAGAATCACTAGGAGAGCTTGTTTAAAAGGCAGATTCTTGACATGCCATTCTAATAGATTCTGATCTGGGGCACACCCAAAGAATCTGCAAAATATCTACCAAGTATTTCTTAGGCAGAGACCATTCAAAATATTTAACTCAAGGATGACATTCTAGATTCTCATTTGTCCACAATCTTCAAACAAAATTCAGTTAAGATAACATAATAACCCATATAGATCCTTTCTTTCCTTTGATCCAACCTATTATTTTTAGAAAAATAACTCTTAGGAAAACAATTCTCTTTCTCTCACTTTCTCCTTTTTCTCTCTCTCTCAGAATTCTGTTGGTTTAGCTTTTCTATGATAGAGATTTGACAATGAAATAATCAGATTTCTTTTAAAAAATGAAGCTAATTATTTGAAAAGTCCTGATATATCTTAGCGGTAGGGGGCTGATCCTCTTAAGCATACCAAGTAGGTTTTTAACAGAGTTGGATTAGAATTCAGAGGTTACTCAGATTTTTGACTATACACTGTATTAAACAATTTCAGAGGGACAACTTTCCTTAGTTTCTATGCTAGTCACTTTGCTATTAAGCTGAATTTAAATAAACTCACAGACAGGTAAATGAAGGAATTTGTTCTCTAAATATCATGTCTCTAACAAGTCAATGGTACTAAAATCTGAAGTTTTAATAAGTGGAAATAATACTCACGTCCCCTAAAGAACAACAACTTCCAGTTTAGCATTTGCCTTCTCTCCTTCCCTGAGTGACTTCTTTTTATTCTCACTGTTACTTCTCTGGGATTGCACTCCCAAATAAAATATTAGCACAAAAACTTTGCCTCAGGCTCTGTCTTTTTAGGGAACTGAGGCTATAAGAATGGATTCCAGGATTAGTCCTAAAAAGCAGACTCTCAGGATAGAATTTTGGAGTTGGACTGCCTACTTGACTATAGGCAATAGAGACCACCTTGCTGGTGGTAAGTGGAGCGATAATAACTTCTAAGAGTGGAATCACATTAATGAAGGCTTACCTGTGGTTAGGTGGGAGGAGGTTTAAGGAAGACTGCAAGGCAGATGAGATCATTATGTAGAAAATGATCATTATAAGACCTGTAGCTGCTTTTGGTGGCAGTGGAAGTCTTATAAAAAGAAAATGATTGATACAGGGCAGCAAATTGCTGATTTAAGGAATCCTCTGCAAACGACAGTTGTGCATGGCAGCCTGGCCTCAGGATGGGATGGGTTGAAAATCAGATCTAGATTCTAATTATAAGAACAATAGAGATATAAAGGAAATTAAATATGTAGCTTTCATGAATACATTATATTAAAACCAGGACCTGGATGGGGAAGAGGGCACAAATACCTGCAAAGAGATGTACATATTTCAGTGGATCAACTTAAGAATCCTGAACTGGAAAATTCCCTGGAATATTCCTGGGCCAGAGGAATCTACCTGCTTCTTTTGACAAAGGAAATTAGCCTCCTTTTTCCTAAAGGCTGTGCAATGGCCTCTTCTGAAACAGACATCTAACAAGATGATACTTATTCTCCTCAAACCTGCCTCCACCATACCTCACTGTCCTGAAGACAGTAACCAGGATCATGTTTTGGCACAGCCTGAGAGGGAAGGAGCAGTGCCTGCTTAGGGAAGAAATAGACTACCTATCACATGAATGACAGAATCTGGCTATTATGTACTAGCAGGCAATGGAATATATGTAGGAGTGGACTTTGAACATAGATCAGGGGGATATGAGGCTGGAAAAATTCACTGGTATGGGGGTACTCTCCCATGACTCAGGATTCAATGTTTTAGGACCTAGTGCTGGTCTAAACACGCTGTCAACTTGGCTCCTTGAAACTTATTCATGACGAAAGCCTAGAAGATGTGACGTAAAGTTGGCAGTCATCTTGATATTTTGTTGAGCAAAGAAAAATATGGGTCATGGAAGCAGGAACGTTAGGATGGATTTACTATGTACAACCTGAGAACCTATCACTGATTATGTTCTGTGGAAAGACCCAGGGCTCATTCTCACCTCTGTGGCAAAAGAAAATGTTAGCGCTGGGTATACCCATTTCTTTAGGAAGCTTGGTGATGCCTGTTCTCTGCAGGCCATGCCTGCAGATATGATATGGAAATTAAACTGCTTAATATCAATAAGGACGATGGGATTTCAGAATGAAAGGCCAGTGGCAAGTTTTAACTCTCAGAGGCAAAATGGACATAAGTACTGCAAAGGGCATCAAAATCAGAGTAGCAACTAGAGTCCATTGGCCTACATAGATCTATGGTAATTTCAGGGGCAAGATAGATGGAGATGTGATCAGGGTGCTGTTTGATTTGTATAATAAAAAAATTGAGAGTTTGATAGATGACACCAGTGGTGCAATGAAAAAGTCACCCTGTTTCTAGAAGTAATTTGGTATATAGACCCAGAGTTCATTGACCAAAAGGGAGACCAGGTCCTCTTGAGAAAAAAACCTGGAAATGCCACTATAGTATATATAATAAATGTTTTCTCTGATCCTCCCCTAAGGGAGCCTTTAGTCATTTACCAAAGTGTGACAGGGGAAAGAACAATACGTAGGATTTTCAAATCTGTTACTTATGAGATCTGAGCTGGCACTCACATCAGTATTGAGGAGACCCAAAGTACCGTCTTTGTCTCTGGTTAGAATGAAAATTATGGTATCATATGATAAATGGGGTGTTAGCTCAAGTTCAATTCACAGTAAGATCAGCAAGTCAGCAGGCCTGCCTACAGTTATCTCCTTCCTCCTTGAATATACAGGGAATAGGTATCAGCTGTAGTAGATATCTGAACTCTTATATGAGTTACCTGCACTATGTGGATTAAAACACATTATTTTCAGAAAGGCCAAGTGAAAGGGCCAGCAACTGACACCCTGTCCCACTATGAACACTGTAATTTAGAAAAAATGCCTCACCCTAGAATGGATTGCAGCAATTTGTGCCACTATCGGACTTGAAGGATGTGTCTGTGGGTGGGGTGGTCCCCATCATATTCCCTCTCAGTTTACCTCCCCATTCTCTCAAAGCCAGATGCAGTATGGTGGATGATGGTGGGTCACTATACCTCTGGTCTGGTGACTGTCCTAGTCATGGCGGGGGGGTAGGATATGGGTATCTTTTTCTTTTTCTTTCTTTCTTTTTTTAATAAATATTTTGTATGAGCAACTTGCTTCTTTTTTAATTTATTTATCTTTAGAGGGGAAGGGAAGGGGAAAGGGAGAGAAATATCAATGTATGATTGCCTCTCGTGTGTCCCTTGCTGAAAACTGGCCTGCAACCCAGGCATGTGCCCTGACTGGGAATCAAACCTCCATCCTTTAGTTCACAGGCCCGTGCTCAATCCCCTGAACTACACCAGCCAGGGCTTCTTCTTTTTTTTTTTTTTTTTTTTAAGATTTTATTTATTTATCTTTAGAGGGAAAGGAAGGAAGGAGAGAAAGAGAGAGAAATGTCAATGTATGGTTGCCTCTCGTGTGTCCCCTGCTGGGAACTGGCCTGCAACCCAGGTATGTGTCCTGACTGGGAATTGAACCATGATCCTTATGTTCTCAAACCTGCTCTCAATCCATTGAGCTACACCAGCCAGGACCCCTGGATATATTTTTCTTAAGTATATTTTATTGATTTTGCTATTACAGTTGTCCCATTGTTTTAATCCCCTTCTGCACTGCACCCCTCCTCCCTCCAGCATCCCCCCCTAGTTCATGCAAATGGGTCATACATATAAGTTCTTTGGCTTCTCCATTTTCTATATTATTCTTAACCTCCCTCTGTCTACCATTTGTGCTTATTATTCCCTGTACCTTTTCCTCCAGTCTCCCCCTCTCCACTGATAACCCTCCCTGTGATCTCCATTTTTGTAATTCTGTTCCTGTTCTAGTCATTTGCTTAGTTTGGGGTGTTTTTTTTAGGTTCAGTTGTTAATATTTGTGAGTTTGTTGTCATTTTACTATTTATATTTTTGATCATCTTCTTTTTCTTAGGTAAATCTCTTTAACATTTGATATAATAAGGGCTTAGTGATGATTAACTCTTTTAACTTGACCTTATCTGGGAAGCACTTTATCAGCCCTTCCATTCTAAATGATAGCTTTGGTGGATAGAGTAATCTTGGATGTAGGTCCTTGCTTTTCATGACTTGGAATACTTCTTTCCAGCCCCTTCTTGCCTATAAGGCTCTTTTCAGAAATCAGCTTATGGTCTTATGGGCACTCCTTTGTATGTAACTCTCTCTTTTCTCTTGTTGCTTTTAAAATTCTCTCCTTATCTTTAATCTTGGATAACTTAATGGTCATGTGCCTTGATGTGTTTCTTCTTGGATCCAATTTCTTTGGGACTCTGTGAGCTTCCTGGATTTCCTGGAATTCTATTTCCTTTGCCAGATTGGGGAAATTTTTCTTCATTATTTGTTCAAATAAGTTTTTTAAAGAAAATTAAATGTATTTATTTATTTATAAGTATTTTTATTGATTATGCTATTACAGTTTTCCAAATTTTCCCCCTATAAGCCGCCTTCCACCCTGCCCCCCACCCCACCAGCATTCCCCCCTTAATTCATGTCTATGGGTGGTACATATAAGTTCTTTGAGTCCTCCATTTCCCATTCCATTTTTTATCTCTCCCCATCTATTTTATGCCTACAAATTATGCTTCCTGTTCCCTCTACCTTCACCTTCCTATTCCTCCCTTTCCCCTCCCCACTGAACTCTCTCTGCATGATGTCCATTTCTCTGGTTCTTTTCCTGTTCAGGTTGTTTGCTTAGTTTTTGTTTTCATGGTTTTTCTTTTCTTTTAGGATCATTTGTTAATAGTTATAAGTTTGTTGTCATTTTATTGTTCGTATTTTTTATCTTCTTTTTCTTAGATAAGTCCCTCTAACGTTTCATATAGTAAGGGCTTAGTGATGATGAACTCTTTTAACTTGACCTTATCTGGGAAGCACTTTATCAGCCCTTCCATTCTAAATGATAGCTTTGCTGGATAGAGTAATCTTGGATGTAGGTCCTTGCCTTTCATGACTTCAAATACTTCTTTCCAGCCCCTTCTGGCCTGTAAGTTCTTTTTTGAGAAATCAGCAGGTAGCCTTATGGGAACTCCTCTGTAGGTAACTCTCTCCTTTCTTCTGGGTGCTTTTAGAATTTTCTCTTTGTTTTTAATCTTGGGTAACTTAATGATGTGCCTTTATGTGTTCCTCTTTGGGTTCAACTTTCTTGGGACTCTCTGGGCTTCTTAGACTTCCTGGAAGTCTATTTTCTCTGCCAGATTGAGGAAGTTTTCCTTCATTATTTGTTCATAAAGTTTTCAATTTCTTGCTGTTGTTCTTCTCCTTCTGGCACCCCTATAATTTGGATATTGGAATGTTTCAGGTTATTCCAGAGAATGCTCAGCCTCTCTTCATTTTCTTTGATTCTTGTTTTTTTCATTCTGATTCAGTTGGATATTTATTTTTTCCTTTTGTTCCACATTGCTACTTTGAATCCTGGTTTCCCTCTTGTCACTGTTGGTTCTCTGAATATTTTGCTTTATTTTATTTTGGGCATATTTCATTTGTTCTTTCATTTTTTAACCAAGCTCAATCAATTCTGTGAGCATTTTGATTACCAGGGCTTTAAATTGTCCATCAAATAGGTTGGCAATCTCCTCATCACTTAGTTCCGAGGTTTTGCTGTGTTCTTTCATTTTGGCCATATTTCTTTGTCTTGGTGCAGCTGACAAGTTGTAAGGGTGCGGGGCCTTAGGTATTCACACAAGCAGAGGAACGCTCTTTGCTGCACTGCCTATGTGGGAGGGGCCAGAGAGGGAACTTGCCATTTGCCTGCTTGTCTCTAGCTCACTTTCCAACAGACTCTCCTGTCAGACTGGCAGAATCTCCTGCCACAGCAACCCCAGCCTTAGCCCACAGTCAGCTTTGAGTCTCAGTTTTCCCCTTAAGTCAGGCTCTCCTGCCCAGCTCTTCTGAGCTCAGCAGTCAGCCCTGCCCCCCAGCCTCCTGGCAGCAGTTTTTCTGAGTCTGCCTGTGCAGTCCTCCTTACCAGTCTGGTTGTTCTGGTTGATGTTTTCTTTAATTCCTTGGTTGTCAGTCCCATGCAGTTTGATTTTCAGGCACTTTTGGTTGTTTATTGGTTGTTATCCTCCTTTTGGTTGTGTGAGGAAGCAGAGGGTTTCTACCTACACCTCCATCTTGGCTGGAACTTAGTAATTTACAAGATTAATAGAGCCTCAATATACAAGGAACTCCTGGGGTCCAGGGGAAGCCAAAGCACAGTACTGTCCACTCCTTCTTCTTCTTTTTTATCTTTTTTAAAATTTTATTTTTTATTGTTTAAATTTAATTATTGTTCTAGTACAGTTTTGTCTTTTACTACCATCCCAATCCACCACCCTGTGCTCCCCACCTCCCTCCCATTTCCACCCCCCTTAGTTGTTGTCCATTTGTCCTTTATACTAGTTCCTGTAAATCCTTCCCCTTTTTCCCCTGAAATTCCTCCCCTCTCCCCTCTGGTCACTGTCCCTGTATTCTCTATTTCATTGTCTTTGTTTTTTTTAAGAAGGATTTTATTTATTTATCTTTAGAGAGGAAAAGAAGGAGAGAAGAAGAGAAACATTAATGTATGGTTGCCTCTCGTGTACCCCACACTGGGAACTGGCCTGCAACCCAGGCATGTGCCCTGACTGGGAATCGAACTGGGATCGTGTGGTTCGCAGGCCTGTGCTCAATCCACTGAGCTACACCAGCCAGGGCCCTTTGTTTTTATTTTTGATTGCTTGTTTGTTTTGTTGTTTAGCTTCCTGTTAAAGGTGAGATCATGTGATATTTGTCTTTCAACACCTGTCTTATTTCACTCAGCATAATGCTTTCCAGTTCCATCCATGTCCACTCCTTCTGAGGGAAACAGTTCAGTTGGGCAAGTAGAGAAAGAAATGACAAGTGTACTGGTAAAAGCCAGACTTGGCATACAGCTTGGCTCTTTTTGCACATATCAAGCCCAGTAGAGGGAGTCAAAGCTGTGAATTGCTGATAGCTCCTAATAGGTTGCCCAGGGCCAGTCACAAGCAACACCTGACATAGGCCTGAATCAGAGTCTTTACAGATTAACTGGGTTTAAATACTGGCATGGATCTTCCTTTGTAACCCCATTTCTGACTCCTCCCACACTGGGTTACACCTGCCAGTTATCTGGTTTCTTCTGCCTTTCTCTGCCACCATTGTTAGTTCGGGGAAGCATGGACCCATGATGTAGGAGCTGCCTTCAAGCAGCTCTCATAGGGGCAGAAAGACCCTCTGGCTGTTCAAATAAGTTTTTAATTTCTTGCTCTTCCTCTTCTTTTTCTGGTACCCCTATGATTTAGATGTTGGAATGTTTAAAGTTGTCTTAGAGGTTCCTAAACCTCCTCATTTTTTGAATTCTTGTTTCTTCATTCTGTTCCAGTTGGGTGTTCATTTCTTCCTTTTATTCATTGACTTGAGTCCAGGTTTCCTTCCCTTCACTGTTGTTTCCCTATATGTTTTTCTTTATTTCACTTTGTGTGGCCTTCATTTCTTCTTTCATTTCACAACCAAACTCTATAATTTCTGTGAGCATCCTGATTACCAGTGTTTTGAACTCTACACCTCATAGGTTGTCTATCTCCTCATTGCTTAGTTTTTTTCCTGTAGTTCTGATCTGTTCTTTCATTTGGGCCATGTTTCATTGTCTCACTGTACCTGTTACAGTGTAAGTGGCAGAGCCTTAAGTATTCCTCAGGGTGGGTAACCCTCTGTACTGCATTGTGGCCCTGTCTGTGAGGGAGGGGTCAGAGAGGGAACAGTGCCGCTTGCTCAGCTCTCGCCCCACTTTCTGTCACTTTCCTCACTTCCTGCAAGTGGATTGTGCCATTTCAGGTGAGTGGGTTTGTGTATGTTCTAGGATCCTTGTGGGTCTCTCCAACAAACTCTCCTGAGAGACTGAGTTTTTCCTGCTTCCACAACCCCCACAGAATTTTACAGCCAGAGGTTTTTAGTCTTTAGTTTTCTGCTCTGAAACTCTAGGTTTCTTGATTTCTTCCTCCCCAGTTGTTCCTCCTGGCTTATCTTCCCACGAATGTATGAGCACCCTATCCACCAGCTCCTGACTTGCCTGTGTGATCCACTGCCTTGACACACCTCCTCTCTACCCAGCCTGTCTCTGACCCTCCTACTGGTCTGGATGAATGTTTCTTTATTTCCTTGGTTGTCAGAGTTCCATGCAGTTTGATTTTCTGTCAGTTCTGGTTGTTTTTTGTTTTTAAATGTGTTGTTGTCCTTATTTTGGTTGTGCAAGGAAGCTAAGTGTTTCTACCCATGCCTCCATTTTGGCCAGAACTCCTTGTTAGTTGGATATGATTATCTTTAAAGAAGTAGGTTGTGTAATTTATTGTCTGGCATTTACAATGCAGGTATCAGCTTAATAAAAGCTTTCCTTCCAGGGGGGATCAAAATTCATTTGCCTTTACATGGCAGGAATATCATGGAATATTTAATGACTTACATGGCAAATGTTTACCAATGGGAAAGAGGAGCTAGAAAAAAGCTGAAAGATAAATTGCTTGCCTGTCAAAGATTCCAAGATGTAGTAATTCCAAAATTTCTTTCTGGAGATATCCCACATTACCAAACAACTTGTTAAGTCTCTTTTAAAAGTATGGCCAGCTCAGTAGATATGCAGAAGATTGTATTACCTCTTTCTCCTTTCTTGTCTCACTTGTCCTCCCTCTACCCCTGACTCTTGCCTCCCTGGGACTGATTCTTCAATAAAGAATTAGCACAGAGTTTTGCTTCATGTTGTTTGCTGAGAAATCTGAGCTAAGAAAATGGCCTTTCATATTCTCTTATACCCAACAACACATGGTTGAATTTAGAAAGGGAAACAAATATGTAGGTAAGCACATGTAAGTTTTGAAAGACAGCTGCATGTTTTAATCTCTGCACTAGAATCTCTGCACTACATATTTTAATCTCTGTACCAGAATCCAAATATAATTGACATTCTGATTTGGAAAATATTTTAAGGAAACTGTCTTGACCATCAGTGATAAAATTTGTATTGTAGCACTGGTTTATCAGCGGACTTGTGAAATTTTGGGTTTAATCATCAAATGTCTGAGGCATATACTGGAAGAGTCGGAGCAATTTTCCAGATTTCATCAAAAGAACAAGAACTAAACCTATCTTTGGGGAAACTTGAGCTCTGAGGTTCCCTGGCTTTCAGTTTGAGCAAAGCCTTAGTGAGTTGACCTTCAGGGCACATCTGAAGGCACTGTTTTTAGTTCAGTGCCCCCCTTTTTTTCTGGGCAGACTTAACCAAACATAATGAATAATTTTATTTCTTTGTTCAATAATTATTTTCTGTGTTACTGTATTCTGTGATATGCAACATGAAGTATAGAGATGTACATACAAGTGGGAACGGTCCCCTTAGGAGGCTAGACCTGCAGACTCTAGGATCAGGCTAGAGGCTGTTTGGACAGGGCCTTTTGAGGTCCCAGGAAACCCAACTGTGATCTAGAAGAGTGGGAAGTACTGGGTGTTTGTCTTAGGTCTGTGGACCTCACCGCTTAGGGAGGGGCATGGATGCAGGAAGGCTAGATGGGATGTGATGTGCAGGACTCAGGACAGACCCTGCATCTAGGGGTGGCATGGGAGTTTGGCATGGTCAAGAACCAAAAATACTGGTGAAGCTGAAATGAGGTAAGCATGGGAGGCTGTAATAATAAGATGAAATTGATGAGATAAGCCTTGAGGACCATGACAAGGCATTTGGATTTTTTTGTTGTTGTTAATATGCTTGTTTGTCAGACAGAATGTACTTAGGCTGGTAGTATCTTAAGTGGGAACTGATTGGAATCTTGTCTAAGGCTTATCTGAAAGGTTTGGGACAGGAGACCTTCTGAATGAAGACACTTGAGATTTCAGCTAATTTGTGGTCAAGCAGGGATTAAAGTAGACCAAAGTCATCAGACTGGGGTTGAGGTGAACAGCTCTGAGGAAGGAACTTTTCCATAATATGATTCACTGATGTGTACTCCTGGCCCTGTAAGTGGATGGAGACAGGACCTGTTTCAACTCTACCCCAAACTGGGCAGGAGGTAGAAGGCTGAAAATTTTGCTGTGAAGCTAACAAATCTACCCATATATGCTTTGATGTTTCATAGTGTCTTGGTTTCACTTTTAAACACTCTAATGTTTTTTGCAGCACTGCCCTTGGACTCCTTTTTTTGCTCCTTACCTTTTTGTAAACTGAACTCCAGTTTGCCTGATTCTCTAGTCTTGGTTCTGTAATCCCAACCTCTGGCCTTTGGGTTACATATTAACTCTTTGTCTTGCCAGCTCCCCAGTGTAAGCTTATTTAGCTGGCTCGTCTGACCTCCTGGTGGCGCATGGCAAACACTGTTCCAGTTCTGACCACTTGGAAGCTAACTTCTACCCTAACTGGAACAACCTCTGCCTCCCAGCCAAGAACAACTGAGTGTTTTGTTATGAACCACTGGATTCAGAGCACCTGTTTGGTTGTCCTAGCAACAGGGCAATGGCTCTGCTTTTCTTTAGTCCCTGGGCCTGGGGAATATGACACTACAGAAAAAAAATTCAGAGTCCTGAGGACAAGTTCCTGCTGGGTCCACCCAGTCAGTGGAGGTTGGCATGTAGGTACAAATTTACTTTCACAGATACTGGGGCTAGCAGCTTCTTCTCTGGGCAGTTAAACCCACCCCTATTCACTCATCCAGGGAAATTTAGAGGCAATTTAATAGAACTTCTGAAATTAAGCAGTCATAATGATTCATGAATATCCAGAGCTTTGGTTGGAAATTGGGATGGATGAGGTTTTGGTGGATACAAAACTGATTGCATTCCTAAGATACTGAATTTTAGGAAACATGGAGGGTTATAGCTCTGCTTCTGAATCCCAACAGCCATGTTCAAATGGAGAGCAACAAAGGTCTGCCCACAAGAAACTGATAGACATTGCTTGCCTGCTAGGAGAAAGGATTGATACCTCTAAAGTTTTATGGGCTATCCTGGGAAAATGAGAAGTGACCCAAATTTTCACCACGGTTTAACCATAGCCTCAAGAGAGTATTATGCAGTGAGCAAGCTCAGGTCACCAGGCTTGAGCCTCCCAATATGCCCATATGTTTTGGACTATAAGATGTACTTCTCCCCCGCAAATTTGGGAGGAATAATGGTTGTTAATGCTGCTGCTGAGTTCTGTTTACATTTACATTGGTAAAATGTTATGTTATTTATGTTATTAAGTATTGTACCACATTTTTGCTTCAATTTTTTTTCTATTTTCTCCTCTAAAACCTATGTGTATCTTATGGTCCAAAAATATGTGACAAGCCTCTGAGCAATTATCATAAACACACACACACACACACACACACACACACACACACATAGCTTGCCTCTCTCTGTTGCATGGTAGCAAGATCACTCTCCAAGTTTCGTGTATGTATGTGCACATGTGCATATGTGCATGCCTGTGCCCCTTTGTTTGCCAGCTCCCTCAAGCAGGGCATCTATATCCCTACAATACATTATGCCTATATTTTAAAAAAGATTTTATTTATTTTTAAGAAAAGGGGATAGGAGGGAGAAAGAGAGAGAAAAATTAATCAGTTTCCTCTTACATGTCCCCAACCAGGGACCTGGCCTCCAACCCAGGCATGTACCTGGACAAGGAATTGACCAAGGAGGGGCCTTTCAGCTTGTGGTATGATGCCCAACCCACTAAGCCATGCTGGTTAATATTATGCCTGTTTTTATGCAGATTACATTATTTATTTTCTACTTCTAAAAGATACTTGCTTAAAGACCATCTCCTGCACAAAAGTATGGATTAATTTTAATGATTTGTTATTGGCAATAATATTCAAGATCACCTTCCTCTTGCAAGTGCTCTCTTCCCTACAGAGCAAATCTTTGGCAATGATTTGCACATGATGCTTGTGCTATAAAGATGCCCCTGGGAAATCCTTGGCAATAGTGGCTAACGTTTAATAGTGGCAGCAGGACCTTTGCCATTTGGTAGGCAGCAGTTTAGCTGAGAGCCTGGCTCTGAATCAAATGCACCTGAATTCAGATGTCCACTCTGACATTTGCACGCTGCAAAGATGGGCAAATTCCTTAATCTTTCTGCTTTAATGTTCTCTTTTATGAAATGGGAGTGTTAATTTATTCCCCAAAGAGCTTTAGTGAAGATTATAGAAAATAATAGGTATAAAGTCCTTAGCACATAGCATGTCCTCAAATGCATGATATCAAGGTTTATTGAACTTTGTCACTGTCCTCACACTTACGAATGCATTGTTTTGCTAAGGGCCCCCCAAAGGATAAATATGATTTGTTGGCTAGCTTGCATATAAACTATAAGCTCTAGCTCACTTATTAACTAGTCTTTCAGCTTCACTGAGAAGGCTGCATGAGTCATCCCCTCACTCCAACCCTGTGGCTAAAATATAGTTTAATAATTTGAATTTAGATAAACTTAAAATCTCTGAGCTTTGGTAAAGAAGTATACCTTTATCAGGCATGCTTTAGTATTTCTCACAATCAAAATGCACAAAAGAAGCTAAAATTAGACTTCCTTCTTTTACTTTTTCTCTTGCATTTCTAAGCAGCACTCTACTTTGGCTCTACAGGAATCAATGGATTTTTTTGGTCAGTGACCTCAGAATCTTTTGAGACCTAGCCAGAAGGAAGGGAACATGTTTCTTTATCTCTAGAATGATCAAAAGGCAATATACAAAAGCTCTCAAGCAAAAAGGACATGTAATTTCTCCTTGTCCTATAAACCTAACAGTACTCAAAGACATCAGTATATCTTCCTCTGATTTGAGAGTTGCACAGGCAACTCTGGCTATATGGCTCAACAGTTAGAACGTTGTCCTAATATGCCAAGGTTGCAAGTTCTGTTCCCAATCAGGGTACATATGAGAATAAACCAATGAATGTATAAATAAGTGGAAAGACAAATTGATGTTTCTCTCCTTCTCAACATCAATTTAAAAAGTAAAAGATAAAAGAGAGTTGTACATGCAGTTCCCATACTAAGAATGGCAGATTTCTAGTGGTTCATTTGTAGAGGTGAGATGTGCACATCAGAATGCATTCTCCATAGAAACCACATTTTTCATGGTGATTAGCTACATTTCACCCATAAGGATCTAAAATACAGTTCTAACAGAACTACTGGACTTGGCCACTAGATGAATAATATGTTTACAGGGAGGTGCAGTAATGGGTCCAACTAAGGATGCCAGAAATGAGGGGCTCTTCCTTTTTCCACTGTCCATGACTTCTAAGCTTCTGTCAATGCAAGGAGTTTCTCTGTGAGATCATTGGGAATTGGGTGATAAGATATGGAGCTGCAGGATTTCAGAATTTGGGAGCTAGGGGATGATGGCTTATGAGAAGCTGAGAATTCTTTCTTGCTCATCTTCAGAGCAACTCCTTGTACATTTCCTTACTTTTCACCCATCCACCATAATAATTTATCTTCTTCCTTTTTCCTTCACTGCCATAGATAATTCTTTTCCTTCAGAGAAGGATTTGTCTCTTCCCATTTTGGATCAGAACAAGGAGTTCTCTATACTTGCCTGGTTCTGAAGCATATACATGGACTCTGTCAGATACTCTATAGAATAAAGAACAAGAGTCCTCTGATTCCCTTCTCAGTATTGCAGGTAGTTTCTACAAGTCAAGGTCAAAATTCTAGTTAATAGTTAAGCAAGAACTTAAGGAACTGGTATGAGGTTTACCCATATTTCATAGGGGATCATAGATTTAGGTTGTAATGATAAGCATTTCATCAAGTGATATGGATAGTAGAGGTTTAGGGGTGGAAAGCAAGATGGGGGTGGGTAAAATGATTGTGTGAGTAGTATCCCTAGTGCTGAGGAGAAGCTGTGAGTGGGAGGAGATGGCTGTGAGAAGCGGTGTTTAACAGTTTGTTTCTATTCCTTTGTTCTAAACCACTCCTACAGCAGCAGGATCCTCAGATGCTAGGTTCTGCTGCTCAGAGACCTCTACTGCTAGAGGTAATTCAAAGATCACATTCAGGAATTACACTACAACTATGATGCCATAAAGAGGATCCAGGGAAAGAGGTGAAATCCAAGTGTTAGGCTACCAGTAGATGGTGGGGGAAGCTAGGACAAAGCAAGAGATTCCCAGGGGAGCCTGGAGACACTACCAGGTGGTACCTGGGGGAGTGCTATAACCATTTCCTTTTTTAGGTTTCTCAAGCGCTAGGGAGGGAACTTTGGAAGGCACTGAGTAGACTTACTTATCATTCCTAAGATCACCAGTCCTGCCTGGGCTGAAGACAGAGTGCAAAAATAGGAGTGAGAAGCCTGTTAAAGCCTTCTGGAGACAGATATATGATCTGTTGAACCAAGCAGAAGCAAAAGCCACAAGGCTTAACAACCAGGTATTTGACAGAATTAGTCGATGTCTGCCTAAATGCCCTTAAGATTTTAGTGACTTCGGATGCCTTTTTGGTTTGGACTTAGTTTGCCTTTCTGACTCTGGCTACCCTGATCTTTTGGTGAAGTTGATATTTGTCATCATGCTGACTCCATTTTAAGCCAGGTTTCACTTACAGGCTCTGTTCTGCCTCCTTCTTGTCATATGGAGTTTGATGAGATATGAGGAGGACCCAGTTTGTTCCTGGACTTCCTTCCCTCATGTCATTTATTTACTGAACACTTACTATGTGCCAGACACTGCATTAGAAACTGGAGATATAGTAGTGAACAAATGTTACCCCAAAATTTCTGCCTCCATGGAGTTTACATTTCGAGTGGAAGAGGCAGACAATGAGAAAGATAAATAGCAAAAATATAATCCATTATATATATATATATATATATATATATATATATATATATATATAGTGCTAAAGACAAAAATGGGGATATGATGGTTAAAACTGTACATAAGTTTGTTAAAAGGGGTGACTTTTGAGTAAAAATTTGAGGAAATTTTATTAAAAGATAGCATAGATTGAGGGGCTTAGATAGCAGACATTTATTTTCTCACAGTTCTGGAGGCTGGATATCTTAAGTTCAAGGTCCTGGTAAGGTTAGTTTCTAGTGAGAGCTCTTTTCCTAACTTGTAGATGACTCTGCCACTTGCTAGCTGTGCATTTTGGGGAAAATTACTCTACCTCTTTGAATCTTGCTTTCCTAATCTATAAAATTGGAATAATAAAGAGCCTACATTGAAGAGCTACAGTGAAGATTAAATGAATTAAAGCATATAATGCATTAGAGTAGTTTCTGATTCATAGTAAGTGACATCTAATTGTTAGCTCTTGTTACTATAAATGTTTGCCTTTTTGGGAACTACATACATTGTACATTAGCCAGTCTTTGGTGACTCCAAATGTGTGGCTTGCCCATTCCTTTCCTGTAAGGTTCAGATGGGTTTATCAAGCTTTCATAGACAACATCAGAGTCCAAGATCAAAAGGAAAACTAAAATTTAAAAAGTCCAGTAGGAAAAGACATAAGTCATTTGATTGGAACACTTGGTTTGAATACCAGATCCACAGGGCCAGAGGTAGACTCAAAATTTGGTGTATAGAGAGCTAAGGGTTTGAGTCAGACAGAGGCTGAGTAGAGTTTAGAGGAAGAAGAAGAATTCAGAGTTAAAACAGGCCAGGAATAAATTAGGTAGTGTCCAGGATGGCTGATGCAAATGTTCATCCCACTTTCCTTAACTCCCCACCCAATGCCATCAGGAGAGCTCCAGAGGAAGCTGATTTCCACCACCATTTTTCTTTTTTCTTTATTTTTTTTATATTTTAAAAAATTAATTTAATTTTTATTATTTTATTATATTTTTATTACCATTTGGCCCCCTTATATTTTATTATATTTTCATTACCATTTGGTCCCCTTATATACCCCTCCCCCCAAATCACCACACTGTTGTCCATGTCCATGAGTCCTTTTTCTTTTTTGTTCAATCCCTCCATCCCCTACCCCACACCTTAGCTGTCATCCTGCTCTCTGAGTCTCTCTGTGTTTTGCTTGTTAGTTCAGTTTGTTCATTAGATTCCACATATGAATAAAATCATGGTATTTGCATTTCTCTGACTGGCTTATTTCACTTAGCACAATGTTCCTTAGGTCCATCCATACTGTCACAAGGGTAAAACTTTCTTCTCTTTTATGGCCATCCATCACCATTTTTTGGACTTAATAACTTCTCCCTGGTATTAAATATAGAAGCAGCCAGGTTATCAACCTGCAGATGTTTACGACTTCTATGCACTCTGGCTTCCCAGCCCTGATTTTGGAGGCTGGAAGATAACACATGAAGGTGGATAAAGTCTAGATGGACCAGGCTCAGCAAGGATCAATGGAAGGCAAGATGAATATGCAAGGATTGGAATAATTAGATGTGAGCTTCCATTAGGTAGATAAAGATTTTGAATATGCTAAGAGAGACATTGTCCAATTTTGTGCAGTGCTGAGTGGAGAAGATGTTCCATCTCTAGTGCTGTCTCAACCTAATGGTCATGGGTGCATCTGAAGATATTTTATACCTCTCCATTTGTAGTCTATGGATTTTCTGGGTGCCAACAATGAGGGTGTTACTAATGATTAGCATATACAAGGACTGTCAGAAGTAATGCCTTCTCAAATGTGGTTGGTGGGGTAATGATATAGGTGTAGTAATTTATAGTTTTAATTTGAACATTTTACCTAAAATGTCATATGGTATGCTTGAATGTAATATTATTATGTTACAGAATTACATACTTATGATTTTGTAATAAAAGATTTTGTGATAAAAAAGGGCATTATTTGTTCTGGACCCTGTATTTTGGGAATTTGGAGTGAATAATGGTCTGAAAGCTAGAAGAGCCATGGAACAGTGTATTTTGTGTGATAGAGCAATTCAGTGAATTATTACATGATATTTTTGTGGTGGTAAGGAATGTTGACCAGCTAATAAGAAGTACTTAATGGATTGCTTGCAGGCACAGTACCTTTTGCTTGTTTGTGCAACTTAGGAGACCATTTTCTATTGTTCTATTGCTAGAGCAGCTTTCTATTGCCTGATTTTGTTGTATAATAAAGAATTTGGCTGGCCTTTGTCTTGGTTCCTTGGAAGAAGCCTCTAAACATTTGGAATTCCCTGAGTGATAGGAGTCTCTTTGCTATTCATGATGTGTCCCTGGGTAGGTGAGAGCTGGTCGTGCTAAAAAGATCTGGTTATGTGATTAGAGGTTTGGGGATGTGAGCCACATGATATCAACCTCACCTCCCAACCTCTGGAGAGGCAATTATGTGGCCAATGATTCAATCAATTATACCTATGTAATGAAATCCCAATAGAAACTCTAGACATCTGAAGCTTGAGTGAGCTTCTTAGGTTGGTAATCATATATTGATGTTCTGGGATAGTAATGTGTCCTGAAGACATGGAAACTTCAGATTTCCTCCCAGGTCTCTTTCTGTATCTCTTCATTTGGCTAGTCTTGATTTATATCCTTCACCATAAAATTGTAATCATAAGTATAGTGCTTTCCTGAGTTCTGCAAGTCATTCCAGTGAATTATGGAATCTGAAAAGGTGGTAAGAACACCCAAAGTTTTGTAGCTAGTTGGTCAGAAGTATGGCAGCCTGGGCTACAACACAGTTTCTGAGTCAATTTGAGGATATCTGAAGCCACACTACCAAGCTAAACTGTGAAACAAAGGAGAAGCTAAGTATGATGTGAAACCAAACTATTATAATTAAGAAGAAATCAGTTTCACCAGGACGTTTTATAAAATATCATAGTCTCTGGTAAATAGCTATGCTAGTTCTTAAGTTGTGTGGTGGATGCATGGGTGTTTGTTATGTTATCATTTGATTTTGAATTAAGCCCCATGATGGCAAGGATTTTTTTTGTCTATTTTGCTCACTGTCAAACCCTTAGCATCTAAAATGTGCCTGGCAAATAATAGATGCTTAATATTTGTTGAGCGAGCAAATAAACTCTTTCACAATTAAAAAGAATAACAATATTTTAGGAATAGAGTTTCCTTTTCTTCTCTGGCCAGGGTGCCAGTGATTCCTTAGTTTTCCCAGTGTTTCCCCAGACTGCCCCTCTTACCCATAACTTTACTAGTGGGAATGAGTGATTTCTGTGACCTTAAAAATGAGGGTGATTCTTCTCTTTTACGGCATGGATATGAGGCTTGAGGAGTATTAGAGAGAATTTATGTGGTGGTCAAGTTTTGGTATCAACAACCTAGCTCACATTCACTTCTTTGAAACGGTATTCTGCTCTCAGCCCTGGCTAGGGGGTGAGTCTAGGTGGTCCATGGCAACTCTGCATGTCTGCTTTGGTCTCCTTTTAGTAGATCACCTTCTGTGCTTGGGTATGGTCCAAAAACAGCAACAACAACAAAAAATCCCCATGTATATGACTTTACAGGCCAGTTCCCATATGACTTTTTTCATCTCTTAGTTCTTATGTTCTAGAAAGAAAGTTTGGCTTAGCCAAGTATACAAATTTTTCCTCTAAGTTAGATAACTCTGTCCTCTCCAATTAGCTGCAAGTTATTGGGAGTAGGAGAGGGAAGAGAAAGGTCTTCTTTGAGATGTGGCACCATGTTGGATGCATCAGTGTTGATCTCATGGGGGTGAGGCCAGGTGTCCATGACTTGGGTTGAGGTGATCAAAACCTTTAACTTCCAGAAGAATCCACTTCCCTTGTTAGGTGGTCAATTATTTCAGTGGTAGTATAGATAACTTGAAAATGAACCTTTAAATTACCTGGTGAACTCTCAGGAATTGTCAGACATTTTTGACTGTTTTAGTGACTTGCTTAGTAATTTCTGGGAGATGAGTGACATATTGATATATTCATACTGGCCAGCCAAGATGCATCATCTGGAAGGCATTCTTTCACTTATCATTTGGCTTATGTGAATAAGCCTGTAGGCACTGGAAGCTGTGCCATCACCAAGCCTCCCATCAATGAATCTGGTATGAGTGGGACATGGTTTAAAATGATGACTATATTGAGGACCCATAGTTTTAATAGAGTGGCACTCATTTTTTTTGAAGTTTTTTAAAGGTTTTGTTTATTTATTTTTAGAGAGAGAGGAAGGGAGGAAGAAAGAGAGGGAGAGAAACACCAATGTGTGGTTGTCTCTCACATGGCCCCCACTGGGGACCTGGCTCACAACTCAGGCACATGTCCTGACTGGGAATAGAACTGGAGACCCTTAGGTTTTCAGCCCATGCTCAATCCACTGAGCAACGTGAGCCAAAGCTCATTTTTTTTCTTATATTGGAGTTTATGGTTAAGAACTGAATTTCCGTGGCACAGGTGTAACTGAACTCATTCCCTAACAGTATCAACAAATGACTTCATTGTCCTCTTCATGGGTAGGGCTATCAAGCACATTGTGGAGCACTATAAGAAGAGCTATATAGTTCTGGATCACTAATCACTTAACTCTTTTCAGTCCATGCAAGCAGGTATGTAATATAGTTTCTCTCAAGTCTGGAGCTTAGAAGAAAGGTAGCCTCTGGAAGTTGCTGGTCAGTTTCTCTGGAGGTGATGATAGCAACATGATGGGGCATGTTATGATGCTAATAAATAAGGGCTTGGTACTCATCTCCTTTCCTTGTCAGTTGCCTGAGAGTGTCTCTGTGGGAATTAGAACTTTCAACCCTTGTCTCTACCTTCCATCTCTCTCCTTCACTCATCTGGGTGATGGAAGACTAAGAAAATTGGGAGATTCGGGGAATTTTTTTCCAATATCCCTCCCAGCTAGTGGTTCTCAGGGGTTGAGCCAGACCTGGGCATGGAATGACTTTGAGGGGTTCACATATTCCAAGAATTATCGGAAATTATATCCTGATGTGGCCAAGTTAAAGTTAAATACACTGAAGTTAGGCTACAAAATGCAAATAGGACTAGATGAGCAGAGTTGATCTAAGTGTGAAGGTAGATAGTCTATCGAATGAGAGTAAGCAATGCATCAGAAAAGTAGAAGCAAGTGAAAGAAAGGAGATGTGGAGGAAACCTTTAATTCAGAGTCCACCTGCTCACGGAGGCATTTATTTGTTGTCCATTGCTATTGCTGCAGGTATGCTGGAATCCAGTAAAAAAGCCAAAACAAAATGAATGTGCAGCTCCAGCATTGTTAGTATCAAGTCTTTTCAATTCTATATTCTTATCAACTCACAAATCTATCCATCCTTCTTGCCCATGCTGTTGTTTTCTAACTAAGTCTTGGGGATTCTACCTCTTACATAGGTCTGAATCTATTTCTATGGTGACCAGAGTGATCTATCAAAAACAAAAATTTGATTTAAATATGTTCAATTCCTTCCCATTTCCTACAGGATTAATACTAATGTATGATTTAGCATATAAGACTATTTGTGATCTTGCTTATCTCTCCATCCTTATCTCTCACCACTTACCCTTTTCTCTCTAACCACAATGGTTTATTTAGATATTACTTGAAACATGACATCCTATTGCATTCCTTCATGACTTAGTTCCTCTGGCTATTGTCTGGAATGTTCTACTTTTAACTGTATATCAAATTCCTACTTAGTCCCCTAAGATTTTCTGTCTCTATGATATTTTTTGACCTACCAAGGCAGAGATGAACACCCTTTTCCCATAGACTTTCTCTGTTTTAGCACCTACTGAAGTGAACCATAACAACTTGAAAATTTGTTTTTAGAGAGCATGCACAATGTCTAATTAATTTCTGTCCCTCAGAGCCTGGCACAATGCCTGACACAGAGTAAGGTCTCAAATTTCCTTTGAATAGAGAAGTAAATGCTTTGTTTAGAAGCTTGAGAAACTTGTCAACCAGTTCATGCTGTTGATAATCTCTTGAATCAAACACTTGATATCTGAAGTATATGATATAGATTCACTAATTCAACAAGTATTCAATGAATATCTACCCTAAGCCAGGCATGAGAATACAATGGTGTACAAAAATAGATATATTCTTTACTGCTCTTAGTGAGCTGAGGATTCATTAGAAGAAACTGTTACTGTACTTGTTTGAGTTATTAAATAAAATTGAGTATATTCTGAGTTTGGCTGATGATGTCAGCCCATGATGAGGTTTTCTCCCAAACACAAGGTATTCTGCAATATGGGGTCATGTCCGCCTGTCGGACTGTTTTGGCTTTATGCATGCTGGAAGTTTGTCTCTAGTTCTTCAGCAAAGAAAACCATTTTGGTTGAAAAACACAACAAATTAAAAAACAAACATAAAATAATTGAACATCTTGTTTTTATTCAAGAAAAACTTTGTCTTCAGAAATCTGTGGAGGGTTGGGATATGTCAGTGACTTTATTGTTTATTAAGTGCTTTTGCATTTATAGTGGTATTTGGATTTGCTAATAGAAAAAACAAAGGAACATAGGGGCAACATTCAAAAATCAAAACAGGATTACCTCCTTAGACTGAAGGGACTACTTTTAGTCAGTGAGACATTATCAATGTATACCTGCAAATAAATGTCCTGGTCCCCCTCCTGAAAACCATTAAGAAACAAACTTCTATCTCAGGCAGTGTGACTGGAGGAATGAAAGAAGCTGGCAGATCCTGGCATTTTGAAAATGGAAAACAAAAACAAAACAAAAAAACATCATAGCTCTTGTAAAAATCAGATATGAGAAAGTTCAGACAAACCCAACCAGGTTCCTACTATCTAGACACACCAAGGGTTGGATTCTGTTTCCTTTCAGTTGAGGTTATTTATAAACAAGGGCAGGAGTGGAGTCAAGGTGACCAAATGATGTATAATCAGTTAGTTATGCCCATTCAAAGGCATAACGGTCAGCATTACAGGGTATGGGTATTCTGGTTTAAGTGTTGCTTAAGAGAGGGGTTTATCTTTCTTGAATTTTACTATGTTGTTTTCCCTCCAGCCCTTCAGTGGAGGTGGTAGCTAGGAATTGCTGCAGAACTGAGAAGCCACTTTCTTCCTTTTAGGTGGTATGCTGCTGTGTCAGAGACATGCCACTATAGGGTTAAACGTTAAAACCTTAATTTTGCCATATAAAAAAATAACAAAGCATAAGGCAAAGTCAGGTTGCAATTACCACTTGAATCCAAAGTAATTAACGATCTCTTAGACTGAAGCTAAAGTTATTTTGCTTAGGAGCTAAAGCTTCTAAGCTTAAAAAAAATCAAATTTTATAAAAGTCATAGTATTATGTAACAATTAGTCTAATATTTTTCCCTTTTCTGAGGGTCTCAGAGAAAAATGTGTTTTCCTGATGATCTTTTTAAAATTAAATATCATACACCAGCCGAAGCGTTCAAGTTTCCTTCTGGGATTTTGTGAAGGAAGGAGATGAGGAGGAAATAAATTTATAGCTTACTTTACATCTCTTCTCAGTTTTAAGCAGAAACCTACTTTGCCTTCTAATGAGACTTGTTTTCCAAAAAAAAGTTTGGGCTTTGGTCTTGGACCCCTCTAGAGCTATTGTCTTGTCCATCTAAATGCAACCCCAGGAAGGCTTGTATAGTGATCCATTTCATATATAAACTTTAGTGTAAAATAATCAGGTACAAAACTTTGGATTTTCTATTTCAACAGCAGCAGATATCTGTTCAAAAATGGGCATTACTCCTCTCAAAACCAGACACTGTCCATTTCCTGAATTAACTTTACCACTGTGGTTAGGTTGCTTGTTTTGATGGGAAGAGTTGCAGTTGTGTTTCGGGAGGAGAGTTCTTGCACTGGTGAGGTAGGTGGCCAGGCAAGGTTTCCAAGGGGCTCATTCCTGCTCCAGAAAGGAAAGAGGATCATCCCCAGTTCTCATTACTGGATCATCTCCACTGCCCGGAAGTGGATCATTACCACTCCCTGAAACTAGGGGAGGATCTTCCCCACACCCCGCTGAAGAAGGAAGGGAGTCATTGCCAAGCTCTCTGCCACCTGCAACTTTGGACTTGATTGTCTCCACCAGACCTTCAAAGGATCTGAAGGTGGCCGACTTCTTCATGTCTCCAAGCTTCCTGCAGATGGCAGAGCCCATGGTGGACAGGGCAGCTGAGGTCTTTTGTTTCATGTAGGCGTTAGAGACCTGAACTTCGTGCCAGTTCTTGGACAGATTCTGCTTCAGCCCCACCGAGGCTGTGAGGCCCAGTTTCCTCTTGAGCTCCAGGCAGCGTCTTTCTTTGGCTGCCAGCACATGGCGTAGGGTTACAATTTCAGCTTCCAATTTAGCAAGTTCAAATTTGAGCTCCTTTTGCTCAGCCTCTGTGAGATCCTCTGGTTCAGTAGTCAGATGGGGTTCATATGTGCCCTCAGAGGTCTCTGTCATGGTGCCTGTCATTGACTGAGAAAGATGATCTTCGTTAACAGAGTCCAAGTCCAATTCTTGGTAGAGAGAGTCGAACTCACAACTAATGGAGAAATAATCCTGGCCAGGAAAGTCAAAATCTAGGGCTGTGGCGCCCGACCCTAGGCCTGAGGGATCCATAATTTGGCGGGTGGAATCGATGTCACTGCCTGCGGTTTGAAGACCTGGAGTGCGGAGTGGATGACTCAGCCTGTGGGGTCAACTTCCGGGTGAGGGGTCAACGCGGTGTGAGGGGGCATGAGGAAGGTTGTGGAGGCGCGACCTCTGGCTGAAGGAAGCTGCTGTAGAACCTAGGCTTTGCCCTGATGCCTCCCATGCTCCTAGCGGTGTTTCAACATAACAGATGCCTGTGAAGTAGACAGCACAGAGACTAGTACTGGAGAGGAGAAATATTGAATATTTTCCCTCCTGCCACACTAAGTGACAGGTTCTAGCCTCCTAACCAAGTCTGATTCCCCTTATGGACCCCTGAGTCTAACACCAGCCATTTTCAAACCCTCAAAAATCAATTGAACTCTTTGTACTGAAAAAAAAATATGAAAAATCCCAATATATAAAAGAAATAAAAACTGCCCACAAGTGGGGCAGGTAGTCTAGACCTCCTGGCCTCACACCCTACCCATTTATGAGTGGGCTCGGAGAAACTCCTAGCACTACTCATAAAGTGAATTTAAAGTGTCCTCAGAACTCTTGAGTCCAGTAGTCATTAACATGCTCCTGTGGCATGAGATATCAACAGTGCCAGAGGCTTGGGCCGGCAGAACTCAGAAAGTGAATTTGACCAGTCATAATTGTCTGTTATGTTGGTGGGGAGAAGAAGTAAACCTATAAGAGTCGTATCAAATTTAAGCTTAATAAATAAGCAAAGTCTATTGTAGAGTGAATTTTGAAGAAAGGGAATGAGTCATATGCAAATGGACAGTGCATGGACTTTTAATATTGCAGTTGCATCTTCTTTCTTTTCCAAGTATTTGCTCACATTTCTCAAAGAAAGCCTGCCCACTTACATGGTTATGTGGGAGGTAGTCTGCACAGTAAAGTAGAAGTAGTTGGATAGGGCCTATCAGGATATTAACCCACCATAATCTCCTATTTCTATTCAGAGCTTCTAATTTATACAGTGGAAAAGTCAGGACTTCTATCTAGTGAGAGCAGGTGGTCAGATATCCCATAGCTCATTGCCTGGCTGCCAATTCAATGAATGGCCTTGAGCAAAATCTGAGATTCTAGTGATTTTATTGGATATTCTGGTAGTTTTTGCAAGCATGATCTTATGGAACATGATACGATCCTCAGCAAATTTCAGCAATTTGCCATAGTCATGCCTATGAAGCTATACTGAAGCATCTAGCTGTGTGTCCAAACCAACTACAACTCTCCTTTGGGTTTATATTTCATAACCCTTTTATATAACTCAGTATTGTTTATTGTCTTGCCCTGATTGTCCCTTCCTAGATTAAAAAATGGGGATTGTTCTCAGAACAATGAAAACACTGGAGTTGGAAACATGAAGGCTGATGAGGGATTTTCTCTATGTGTAGAGGGGCCTGGAAAGGGCAGTGAGGACTGCCTAAAAATTGTTTTGTTCCAGAGAGTGAACTTTTACTCCATTGCCTGCAGGAACACTAGCGGTTTTGGAAATGTTCTCTCTGACTCTGAATCAGAACTCTTCTTTTGTGAGGACAAATGGTCAAGAACCCCCTAAATTAAGCTAAATTACGTGGAACATAAATTGCACATTGAAAGTTGAGATTCTAAATCACCAGATTTGATCTTGCACTTGGTTTTCCTTCTCTGGATTATTTTAGACACTAACCTCACTGCCCACTTGCTCGTTTCTATGCTCCTTGCCCTTCAATTCAAAGTATGAAATTATTTGTTAAACTTTGATTCCTTTAGGTAATGATTTTCATTGTAGCAAAATTGGCCTGACCTCTCTCAGAAACTCACTTTCTGAGTTTCCAGATGCCAAATTAAAACATTGCTTCTGGAAAGGGGCTTCCTATGTAGCAATGTTCTGACCTCCTGAGTAGACTTGGACAAGTAAGTAACACAATAGATCAATTTTATTAGGCTTATGTATAACCACATACAAAAGAACAGTTACATTTTGTAAGCATAGATCTATCAAATGAAATTTCATTTAATTTACAGTGACTTTAACCAATTGTTTGAATAAACTATCCTTTTAGTTTATTAAGTAGTAAACTATGAAACCATTGCCCCATGGTTTTAGAATATCACATCTCTAGATTAGACAATGAAATAATCTATATTACATAGGAAGGCTCACAAAGGGGTCATCTGAAACTGAAATCTCTCTGATGCTATTTTGGCACTCAAAACAGCCAAAAAATTGATTTAGTAACCTAAATGAAAAATCTCGAGAATTGTTTTTGAATTCTACAATGGTTTGTTATCTTTTGTTTCTAAGGAAGACGTTATTGACCCATTTTTGGTAAAAAATGAAATTTGAATTATTTCTCTAGTAAGGTTGATGGGTTCATACTGATCTTTTCTAAACATAAAGGAAACTGGTACAACAAAATTAAGTTTTTAAAAAATTTTTTAGAAGTCTATAAGTTATTGAAACTTAAATTTAAAAATAAAGCTATACGTTTCACTAGACCTGGGTTGTTTAGAGAAGAAAGAAGTGAGATTGTAGTAATTGATACTTGAATTTAGAAATGATTAGAGATTTGTACCATTAGATTTCTTTTGTTATTAAAGATCAATGCGGAGCTTCCTAATTACATTGATTTATAAAATCATCCACATTGGTGGTTCTAGTTGTTTCTAAAGGATGGACAGCCCTGGCTGGGTAGCTCTGTTGGTAAGAGCAGCATCCTGATATGTCAAGGTCGTGGGTTTGATCCCTGATAAGGACACATACAAAAGTCAACCAATAAATACATAAATAAGGGAATACACAAATTGATGTCTTTCTCTTCCCCGCCTCCCCCCCCCCCGCCCCAAAAAAGGACTGACAATTTACCCTGAAGTCTGGTCATTTGCACTGCTAGATTGTGTTCTCTAAGGCTTTATTTCTATTATTACAGCACTACTACGATCAACATTTTGTTCCTTTTACCTGAACACCAGAAAAAAATGTCTAAATATTTAATTGAGCCTGAAAATAAGTCATTTGGTTGAAATCCTAATCCAGTCAGAATGTTTCAAGAGTAGGGAGAGAAAATTGGTAGTTGAGATTTTCTTGTGGAAAGCCAAAATTTTACATTTAATTTGTTTGCAAATTATTTTCACTGTCATCTCACATTATAGCCTAACACCATCAATAATATATGCAATGAGTTATTCTCCCCATAGATATTCTCCAGCATGAACTGGAATATTTGCAGTAGTTCACAGCTGCAAGTGTTATTTCTGGCAATCCTCATATTTCAGTAGTTGAGTTGATCTCAATTAGGACCAAGGTGACATTTCCTTGCAGTATTCCTCCTACATGGACTAAATAGCATTTCCTTTTTTTAAAATTAGGTATAATATAAAATATGATTTTTCTCTCTGAAGCTCAAAAATCTTACTAGGATATTAAATTGGAACTTATTACTGTTATTTACTCTGTTTGGCAATATATATAATTGTGGCAGAAGTCACCAGGGAAATCAATTTAAAATCACAATCTGGTTGAATCTGAAGAACTAGTATCCCTCTCCCCACAACTGTCTATTTGCATGAGTTGATGTGTATAGGATAAAAGGGCTTGTAAGGCAAAATTTTGTGTGTACAGATAGATCCTCAGAGGTAGAAGAGGCTAGACAGGGAGATGAAGGGATGGAGAAGAAGAAAAGGAAAATGATCAAAAGAAGTAGGAACTTCCCTAGGTTAAAAATGAAGATTCTCCTGGCTGGTGTGGCTCATTGGGTTGAATGCCAGCCTGCAAACCAAAGAGTCACTGGTTCGACTCCCAGTCAGTGCACACAGCTGGGTTGTGGGCCAGGACCTCAGCAGGGGGTGAATTAGAGGTAACCACCCATTGATGTTTCTTTCCCTCTGTTTCTCTCTCCCTTCCCCCCCCCTCAAAGTAAATAAATAAAATATTTTTTTAAAAAATGAAGATTCTTGTTGGAAACATGAAGGCTGTGTATATAAAAGCCTGAAAAGGGTTTCAAAGCTCCTTAAACATTGTGTTTTTCCCTAGAGAATGGACTTTTCCTTTGTTGCTTGCAGAAATATTAGTGATTCCAAAAATTCTCCCAGCCTGAACCAGAAGCTGCCCTCTTAATGCTGAAGATGAAAGACAAGAAAGCCCATGAACTAATGGGTTGGCCAAAAAGTCCATGTTTTTTTCTGTAAAATAAAAGACACATTTTTCATTTTCACCAAAAACTTTATTGATGTAGATATTTTGGTATGTTGGCTATCTCTCGCATGGTATAATGTTAATTGTTCTCAACTAACGTCTTAATTTGATCACTGTCAACTGCAACTGGTCTACCCAACCATGGAGCATCATTCAGTGAGAAACCTCTAGCATGAAACTTCACAAACCACTTTTGACACGTTTGGTAAGTCTCAGCACCTTCTCCATACATTGAGCAAAAATTTTTGTGTGTGTATTTCAGTTGTGTTTTTACCTTTCTTGAGATAATAAAGCATAATAGGACCAAAATGTTGCTTATTTTCTTCCATCCTTATTATTAAAATGACAACACAAAAATTCACCAATTTTGATGTGTTTATTTTATTTTTTAAAGATTTTATTTATTTATTTATTTATTTATTTATTTATAGAGAAAGGAGAAGGGAAGGAGAAAGAGAGAAACATTGATCACTTGCCCCTCACAAACCCCAACCAGGGACCCCACCCACAACACGGGAGTGCATTGACCAAGAGCCAAACCAGCAACCTTCCAGTTTGTAGGCCAGTGCTCAATCCACTGAGCCACACCAGCCAGGATGATAAGTTGTTGGTTTTTTTTAAATACATGCTAATATGACAGCTGTCATAATACAATCTAACAAATTATTTTGAATGAAGTTAAAGACAACTAAGTGCTACTACAGCCATCTTATGGAAAAAAAACAAGTGAACTTTTTGGCCAATCCAATGTTTATTAAAGTCCATTGCCCTCTATTTAGGACAATATGGGCAGACTTTGTGGGAAATTTCACAGTGGAAGATATTCTTGTTCCTTTTTTTCATTTAAGTGAAGAAAGTGGGGGGAACATGTTCTCCCTTCCCAGAAGTTTTGACCTTTGCTTTCTTTTTACATTTTGGAGAATACCATAATAAAAGATGAGTCCTAGGGGCAACAGTGGGGAGCCATCTAAGAGAAGAAAGTGTACAAAGCTGGTACATGAACCAGAGAAGCTTGGTCAGTTATGTGTTGATGGATGTAGGTTGTCTGTGCTCTGTCAAGGAACTGAGGGCCTGGCTCTTTCTCTACTCAGGATCTAGAAATGCAGAGGAGGCCTTAAAGGGGAACAGGGAATTGAAAAAAAACAAGATTGGCACTTGCTTCTCTCTGTCATGCTTCTTTCCAGCACACCCCCTGAATTACATGCAATTCCAACACAGATGTAGACTGCAGCTAAAATGTCTGCAGGAGACTCAGATTACTTGAACCTTAACCAAGCAGAAAAATTAAGCAGGAAAATTTTTCTGGAGAATGTTTAGATTTTGAGAACTAGGAGATACACCTTCCCTGAAGTGAGTGGGCACAAAGTGGACAACTACAGAGAGCATAGAGCAGAAGCACATGGGAGAAAGTGGGGAGACTTACAGTGGGTGTGTGGTGAGGTTTGAAAGCTTGATACTGAGGGTTTAGAACCAGTAATCTGTAGGGGCCAAAATAATTACACTCACTTGTATCCACAGGCTACAGAGGTCTGGCAAAACCAGGCTATTTACAGAAAATTCAGTTTTTCAAAGGTTATGACCATTGTGGTAGATTTGCTATAATGAAATGCTGAGGGCCTGATCTCTACTCCCTGACTGCATCACTATTCTTGTCCAAAAACTGTCACACCTGCTATGGCAACAGAATAATCACTTTATTTCCTTAATTCTGAGACATAATCAATTAATTGTAAGACACATCTTTTTAATAAAAGGTTTCTAGGAGGAAGACCTATCTTAAGTTGTGCAATCCTAATTTTAGAAACATTAAAATTCCACAAAATATGCTATTTAGAGTTGAAGAAATACAACAGTAATGCAACCAGCTATAAACAGTAATGACATTGCTTACTTCTATTGGAATTCAGAATGGACCTTCATTTACACTGTTTCCTCTTCCCTTTCTGAATGAAAGACAGAAGGAAATTAGGTTTTATTAAATATCTGCTATAATAATAAAATAATGGAGATTTCTAATGTTTATTGACTGCTTATTATATACCAGGAAATATTCTAAGTGCTTTAACATGTTATTTTATTTAATCCTCATATTTCTGAAAAGTAGGTATTAGAAATACATTTACTCTCTGTGAGACTCAGTTTCCTCAGTTTTGAAGATTAGGAAATCAAGATGAATAGAGAATAACTTATCTGAAGTCACATAGTTATCATGTAGCCAACCTTGGATATTAACCTATAAATTTAGGGCTGCTTATGTTTAAAAAAACTCATTTTTAGATAGTTCTTAAAAATTCTGAAATATACATGCACAAAAGTACATATACCTTTAAAAATTATAAATAACTACGTATTCAGCATTCAACTGAGAAGTAGTATGTTTCCAATGCTTTTGAAACTCACGGCATGTCCTTCTCATTCTCTTTCTGTCCTCCTAGTTAAACTCCACTTCAGATTTTGGAGACATCATTTCTTTTTTACTTTGTAAGTTTTTAACACTTATGCGTGTACCTATAAATAATGTATTTTTTTTTAGTAATGCCTGCTTTGAACTTATTTGCTTATTTATTTTAATTTAGGCAAGGTGGACATATAACAATTTTAGCTGAACAGCATAATGATTTGGTGTTTGTATATACTGGGTAATATATATAATATATATAACGACTTATTGACTATAAGAAGTCTAGTTAACATTTGTCACAATTTTTGAAGTTTATATAGATGGAACCAGACCTCATGTAGTCTTCTGTGACTTGTCTGTTGTTTTTAGGATCCATTCATTTTGGTGGTGTTGGTATACATTATTCCTTTTCATTGCTGTATAGTAGTTCATGGTATGTATATACCATAACATATTTATGTATTTTGTTTATGAAAGCTGTTTACTGAGATATAGAGTGATTTGAAGGTCAGTTTCTCTGTGTACTACCCCAGACTTCAGGCCTTGTCTGAAGTCTATTCCTGCACATACACTTAATGTTTTCTTACACATGTGACTTTATATTATATTCATAATAATTTTTTTTCTTTCTGGAATATATCCTGAAACATTTGAGGAGTTATTGCTCCAGTGTTATTTCTTCTACTTCTCATAATGCACTCCAGGCATATACAATTACTACAGTTTTAAAAACCGCAAGTTCTTCATGCTATCTTACCTTTAGGCCTTTCACCACATTGCTTTTTCTGCCTGGTATGCTTATTTCCTGGCAAACTCTTGTTGACCTATCAGCAGTTGTCTGGTTACATAAGCCTTCCTACACTAAATTCTAGTTTGGGGCTTCCACTTGAGCTAACAGAGGGAGCTTCCTTCTATCATTTCAGTATTTAGTCAGAGTTGGTTTTGAAAACTCTAATATATTACTGAATATAACCCCATGTCACACTTAGTGCCTGAAAAGACTGTATAAAATGTCAGTCTTTTATAGTAGCAACTGTAATGAATAGGAAACATGGAAATACCACTCAGAATTGTCAATACCCAACTTTTAAAATGTCCTTAGCATGGGGGTGGGGCGTGAATTACATCCTTATTGGTAAAAAAAGAGATGGATGAATACATATTATTTTCATTTGTTGTCTTTTGGCTAGATTCCAGAAAACTTTGCAAGAGCAAAAAGATAAAATCTATCCTCTTTGCCTCCAGTAAGTTCTCTAGCATAGGAAAGAAAACGTCTCATTGTGTTTTTCTGATATTGTCTGTTTATCTGTTCAACATCTCACCAAAAACACCTCAAAGGATGGGTGGTGATTGGAAATAAAAATCAAGACATACTTACAAAATAATTAAAAAATAGGGACTTCCGCTAAGATGGAGGCATAGGTGGAAACACTGTGCCTTCTCCCACAACCAAGTTTGAACACAACAAAGGTTTGGAGAACTAGGACACACCCAAAGACCAGAAAACGGAATTATACGGAAGTCCGACAACTACGAACCATTCAACGGGGACAGTAAGAGAGGCGGAGCCAGCAGCGGAGCTGGGTGGGGCAGGACAGATCCCCCGACCCAGGCGCGCAGGCAGCCCGGAACCAGTTGGGGTGTGGGGCAGACTGACCAAGGTCGCACATTCGCGCACAGTGAGACGGACCACACAGGCCCCAGGGGGCGAACCCAGTGCTGGAGGGCTGACGGTGGTGGCACACTCGCGTGCAGTGGAACGAAACACATGGGCCTGGTGACGGTGGTGGCTGCAGCGCCGGGCCGCAGTGGCAGACGGCAGACGGGAAGCCATTGTCCCTCTTTGACCCCGCCCCCACATACAACGTCACAACCCAGCGACATAGTTGCCCTGTTCTAGTGAACACTTTAGGGCTCTGATCCTGCTACTTAACAGGCACGAACAGCCAAAAAGATGGTGCAAGAAGAACTCAAAGTCCCAGAGCCAATAACTCTAAGCAACCGAGAAATTGCCAGCCTCTCAGAAGCACAATTCAAGACACTATTTATCAGGATGCTCACAGAACTGGTAGATTATAGTCACAAATTAGAGGAACATAGTCACAAATTAGAGAAACATATGAAGGCTAAACTAATTG